>NC_140584.1:669749873-671141123 GCF_964204655.1 Triturus cristatus | reverse complement strand
TTCTATTTTCCTCTTCTTGCTGTCTTCTTAATAGTGTATCCACTCCTTAAACACCAAGGCCATAATACTGTCATTATGGTACATAAAAAGAATAGGGCAAATCACTTTGCTTCATTTTCATTGGATGTGTAGGGAATGGCAATTATAAATGAAGGAATCACAAGAGAATTATTTCAATACAATTTTACTGATGTGTATAGGCTAAAGTATGTTCAGAATAACAAGGTACCTCATTCAACACCTACACAATGCCTGCATTCAGAGACCAGCAGTGCCCTGGATCTGCTCTTTCCTCCTAGGTCGCACCCAGTTGGTCAGCCTGACTCCTTTCACAATAGCAGCGGCCAAACTTATCTACGGAGTTCGACAAAGAAAGATGGCTGTATGTCTGCCCATCTAAATTAGGTAGGTGGACAAACATCCCAACTGCTGACAGCTCTTACTCTGTCTGTCAGACTGTGGGAGGAGTTTGACCACAACGGAGACGGAATAGTCTCCGCCATCATAAATCTATGGTCCACCTGACAAATATGCTGGGCACAATGGGTGCCGGCTGGGGAAGATTTGCACCGGTACGCTCAAACAAATAAATAATCAAAAATGGATAATATTGAGCGGCAGAAGTCGTTCCTTTATTATTCAAGAAGCACCCCATAATGCCAGGCAAAGCTTTTTAAATATATTTTTGGAGCATGGTGGTGTCCCTAGAATGCAATGTTCTCTGGGCTGCAGGGAGTGCAGCAGTGCCCCAGCAACATTACAAAAAAGTAAGTATGCTTGTTCATTAAATCCATGACCCCAGTAGAGCTTACCATATTTTTTTTAAAACACTTCAATCAGGTGCTATGCTTTTCAGCTGGAGTGCAGAATCTCCTTGTGGTTGGTTCCATGGATGCACTTAGTAGCTGGAAAGGTGTTTAAAAGTCAAAAGACTCAGACATGAAAATGTTTTAATAAAACTTTCTTTTTTATAATCTCTTGTATTAAACATTGCACTCTGTGCATTAATGAAATATACATTTGATTAAAATTATTGGTGATTTTTGGCAAAGGCAATAGGTGTACTTTATACATGTTGATATGCGGACTCTTTTAAAAAGCCTATAGGCCTACTTTTTATATTTTGGTATTTTTGCCTGTTTACAAAGTTACTTAAAATAACACCCTTTATAGTGTAACATCATATAGTCAGCTGTGCACACCAGCAAGGGTTTGGGTGCCAGGCTCTGTGCCCAACCCCACACTGAGCTCGGCCACGGGGCATGTGCTGCATGGAGTTGGCATTAAGTGTAGTAATAAAGAATTACTTTATGTTAAAAAGCCCTAAAAATTAACTGAAAAAAGATAGGTTAAAGTGACATTATATTTAGATATGGTAATAATATCTAGCAATGCATTAAAAGAAACCTAAGAAACTCACTGAAAAAAACCAAAGGTTAAAGAGACGTTATAGTTGGGTGAAAAAGTCAGGAAAAACATGCCGTTAAATTTAAGACTACTGAAATTCAGCAGTTATAGTTATCTCAAGGAACTATAACTCATGACCCAAAGTAACTATAACTAGCGCCCCCGTTATGCCTCACATATGACCTCACATATTACATGAATCATGACTTGTTCTCTGACAACATTTTTATTATCACTGCAACATCTGAAATGCCAACATTAATGACAAAACTGTGCATGGCGGAATTGCGACTTGTAGTTAATTTAGGTTTATAAATTATATATATATATATCTATATATATCTATATATATCTATATATATATTACCTACTGGCGGTCGCCAGTAGGTAGTTATAGTTAGGACCACGTTTCTATAGGAAATCCGCAACATTCTATTTTGAATAACTTTGGCGCCGGTCGACGTATCCTCGCGAATTTTTCAAAATAGGTGGGGCGCTACGCTCCGCTCCTACCCTGAAAGTCTCGGGGGGATTCGTCAAGCGGGGGCTGAGATAAAAGGGGGGTCCCAAAACACGTTTTTCCCATGCATTTTTCCATAGGACCTTTAGACAGGGCTACAGCCCGAACGGCTGAACAGAATTACTAGAAATTTGGCAGAGAGGTAGTCCTCAGGTCAAGGAAGTGCCTTTTGTAGGTTTGGTGTAAATCTGTTCAGTAGATTCTGAGAAAATAGCCTTTAAATCAATATATATATCTGAGCCAGCTTACGGTGCGCTTACGGTACGCTTACCGTACGGGTACGGTGGCGTGCGCGAGCGCGATTCTGATTGGCTCTTAGATCTAAGTAAACATTCGAATCGGCCGAAACCAGGAAGCGGCGGCCGCCATTTTCTCTCTCGCACTGATATAAAGCCCAAAAACATGTAAAGGGGCTGTTTAGACAGCTCCCACACACATAGCCATGTTGAGGGAGTCCCCAAAGATCCCCCAAGGCCAAAAACGGAATTTTTATTTTTTCGGTAATTTCGCCGATTACGCTTACCGTACGCGTACGGTAAAAAATTTTTTAAAAAAAATCCACACTCTCTCCACCCCGTGTGCAATTGGTGCCCGAAGGGCACTAATTGTGCATGGCTTATTACACGTTGAGATAAACTAAAATATTAAAAAAAATAATAATATAAAAAAAAATTATCCACACTCTCTCCACCCGTGTGCAAATGGTGCCCGAAGGGCACCATTTGTGCATGGCTTATAAAATATACGAAAAATTAAAATATTACCTTTCAAAACGAAGTGCATCATATGTCCTCCATGTGCGCACGGTGCGCGAAGCGCATCGTGCGTACATGGCCCATCTAGCGTAACGTGGGCACGCGGTGCGCGTAGCGCACCGCGTGCCCACCGTGCGTGCACGGCACTAACTGCGTAAAGTGGGCGCGCGGTGCGCGAAGCGCACCGCGTGCTCACTGTGCGCGCACGGTACAAACCGTACAAACCGTACAAATTCACTGAAAAAACCATAGGTTTCACACACGTTATAGTTAGCAATTAGCATTTAAAAAGCCATTTGTGCATGGCTTATAAAATATACGAAAAATTAAAATATTACCTTTCAAAACGAAGTGCATCATATGTCCTCCATGTGCGCACGGTGCGCGAAGCGCATCGTGCGTACATGGCCCACCTAGCGTAACGTGGGCACGCGGTGCGCGTAGCGCACCGCGTGCCCACCATGCGTGCACGGCACTAACTGCGTAAAGTGGGCGCGCGGTGCGCGAAGCGCACCACGTGCTCACTGTGCGCGCACGGTACAAACCGTACAAACCGTACAAATTCACTGAAAAAACCATAGGTTTCACACACGTTATAGTTAGCAATTAGCATTTAAAAAACCTTGCAAATTCACTGAAAAAACCATAGGTTTCACACATGTTATAGTTAGCGGAAATTTTACTGATAAAAAACCAATGAAATTCCCCCGTTCTAGTTAGTGCAGGCAACTATAACTCACGCGACCGCAATCTTCTGCTGATGACATATGTGTCTTTATGAAAAAAAAATATTTGTAATATATGTATAGCTAAAAATGTATGGAAGAAGACATGGGCAAATAAGTGTCTAAATACAGTATTAGCATCAGCAGAGGATTGCGGTCGCGTGAGTTATAGTTGCCTGCACTAACTATAACGGGGGAATTTCATTGGTTTTTTATCAGTAAAATTTCCGCTAACTATAACATGTGTGAAACCTATGGTTTTTTCAGTGAATATATATATACATATATATATTCACTGAAAAAACCATAGGTTTCACACACGTTATAGTTAGGAATTAGCATTTAAAAAACCTTGCAAATTCACTTAAAAAACCATAGGTTTCACACATGTTAGAGTTAGGTGGATATTTCACTCGTAAAAAACCAATGAAATTCCCCCGTTATAGTTAGTTGAGATAACTATAACTTGCGCGCCCGCAATCCTCTGCTCATGACGTCACATATTACATCACTCATGACATGGTCAGTGGCATCACTCATGACATCACTGATGACATCATCCTTGTGATAGAGTGGCAGTCGCGCGAGTTATAGTTATCTCAACTAACTATAACGGGGGAATTTCATTGGTTTTTTACGAGTGAAATATCTACCTAACTATAACATGTGTGAAACCTATGGTTTTTTAAGTGAATTTGCAAGGTTTTTTAAATGCTAATTCCTAACTATAACGTGTGTGAAACCTGTGGTTTTTTTCAGTGAATTTGTACAGTTTTTTAAATGCTAAGTTATGTATGTATTATAATTTTTTTTATATATTCATTTTTTAATAAACTACCTATTAAAATTTATTTTATTTTTTTATGGTTTTTCACCGTGCGCGCACCGTGCGCGCACCTCCGCGATTTAAAAAAAAAAAATTAAATGTTTTTTTTTGCCTTCGAGGTCCTTCAGGGACCCCCTGACCAAGGCTAGGGGGTCAGGAACTCTCTACCCTGCCCCCTTTTCACGTTCGCCACCTTCCTTTTCCACTCTCGCACTGAAAACAAACAAAATGGCGGCCGACACTTCCTGATTTCGACCGATTCGAACGTTGACTGACATGTAACAACCAATCAGAATTACGCTCGCGCACGTAAGTGCGCGCACGGTGCTCGCACGGTGCACGGCTATAGATATGTATGTGCTTTTAACTGCAATTTTCTCAGGAACTACAGAACAGATTGACTCCATATATGCAAAAGGCACATCCCTGACCTGAGGACTACCTCTCTGCCAAATTTCAAGTAATTTTGTTCAGCCGTTCGGGCTGTACCTTCGACTAAAGGTCCTATGGGAAAATGCATGGGGAAAACGCGTTTTGGGACCCCCCTTTTTTCTCGGCCCCCGCTTGACGAATCCCCCGAGACTTTCAGGGTAGGAGCTGAGCGGAGCGCCCCATTAGTTTTGAAAATTTCGCAAAGATTCGTCAACCGGCGCCAAAGTTATTCAAAATAGAATTTTGAGATTTCCTATGGAAACACGGTCCTAACTATAACTATCTACTGGCAATCGCCAGTAGATAATCAAGCGTCCTGTAAAACTCGGTTACTCACTTGTACGTGTCTCAAGGCTCAGGGGGGGACTGCTCATCCGTCTAAGGCTCTGTGGCTCAGTCAAAGAGCCAGGTCTTGAGGTCCTTCCTGAATTGAGATATATATATATATCAGCAGTCATAAATATGAATCTGTGTCAAGAAATAAGTGCTGATGAGAGCACCCGCAAATACTTGCACAAATTAAGAACGGACGGGCCATGGCTATTCTTAAGTTTTTGCAAAGCGTAGCTGTTCTGTGGCACAGGTATTCTTCCAATAATCAGTGTTGGTGTAAAAGAGATGTAGTGGGGTGCAAGTATTCTTCCAAGCCTCTGTTTTGGGGGGTAAAAGCTGCTCTGAGGCACAAGTATTCTCCCAGGCATCAGTGTTGGTGTAAAGAAGAGTACTGGTGGCACTGATCTTCTTCTGCCCCTAGTGTTGGTGGTGAAGAGTGGTGCTGTCACGTGCCTTCTTTCAGAGCTCAGTCCTGGTAAAGAGGAGAGACACTGGACAGCACAGGGTTTTTTTTCTCAGCTTTGATGGAGAAGATTTATATCCCAATGGACAGAGTCCTTTTACATACACCTTTAAGAGAAGATGAGATATACTGAGAGGCAGAGGTCTTCGAAAAGAAGTTATACTGGGGAGACATGTTGTGTTTTTCTCCAGTGTTGAAGGAGATGAAATATATTTGGGGGGGTAGAGGGTTCATGTATTTTTTCACACATCAGTATAGGTAGAGAGGGCAGATACACTGTGCATGGTGTCCTTTTCACTTCTGACAGTTGGTGGGTAGGTGGGTCACTCAGAGCAATTGCATTTTGGAGCACAGGACCATAACCACATCTCTATGTTGGTGGACGGGACGTAAATCAGAGAAGAGATGTTTTATCCCTCCCCCTGTGTTGGTGGCATAGATTCTCTTCTCTCACTAATCTTGGTGGGTATTGTCATGGTCTCCTCCCTCTACTCTTCACCTTCATAAACTTAGGGGACGACTCAGTTAGGAGATACAAGTCTACGAGCAAGGGAACCACGCATTCGCATTTGAGAGGAAGAAGTCGGCGATAAAGCTGGAAGAGGGAGCCCCGGGACGCCGCAGCTCAGGTAAGTCATTTTAATTACTTTTAAAACGCTTTTAAAGATTGTAAGGGCATTTAAAAGAGGGCAGGAGGGAGGTGGGTGGCGGGCAACTCTGCTCCGCCATGGCGTGTACGTAGCCTGCCTACTACGCCTACTTCGCAGACCGCGAAGTAGGCAACACTACGCGCACTCCGTGGGCGGAGCTGAACACTAAGCCCACGGTTAGTCGCGTCATCGATTTCAATGGGAGCTGGCAAAGAAGTGCTGCTGCCGGTAAGATGCGAAGTGTCCGAAGAAATCCAATCCTGGATCAAAGTCGAGAAGAACCTGAAAGCAGAGGGGACAGAGCTGGGTCACTAGCTAGTGACCAGGAGGACGATAGGCTGATACCCACCGATATCGGGTGATTTCAGGTGAAGAAGGTGAAGCTTGACTCTTCAGCCACGAGGACCAGGAGGTGTCGAGGATGACCAGGAGCTGGATTCGAGCTGTCCCATGAAGGATGTCGGGTGCTGCAGCATCGGTGCCCTGATTGGACACAACAAGCCTTGGCAATAGCAACCCATGCAGAAAGGAGAAAGATGCTTCGGTGCAGACCAGCAAGGTCTGATGGACTCTCCACTTGGTAGGGAGTCAGGGCACGTCTGGAGCAACCAGGAAAGCCCAAGGAAAATCAAGGTTACCTTCTTAGGGACCCACCAGTTGACGGACCAGGGATCACGAAGGGACCTCAAGAGGAAACACAAAATGGTGGCCCACGGGTCACTCAGGGTGACTAGGCCAACAATCTTCAGTGGATTCTATGCTCGAGGTAGGGGCTATAAGTAACCCCAAGCACGACTTCAAGAGACGTTGAGAAGTCAATGCACTTGCAAAAGTGCCCGGTGACCAGGAGTTCCGGTTCCACGCTACTCACGAGTGCTGCGGGTCTCAGCTTTGCTGGAGACTCGGGTCAGCCTCTGGAAATCCTCTTCCTGGGCTGCAAGTATTTCGGAGCCCGGTGGGAGCTTTATAGATGCATACTGGCAAAATGCTTCATTTGTGCCTGCCAAGCAGGGGAGTCACTCCTTGACCCCAAGGGAGATTTCTTCAGTCCTCTAGTCTTTAGTAGAGCGTCGAAGTTCCAGGATTCAGCTTCAGAGTTTCATCCAGGGATATCTAAAGTTCTGATTACAGAGGTTACTTACTTATACCTAAGGAAGGGGTCAGACTAACTCTAGGGACCCACCGATGGGAGGGTTTGGAAAGAGGGGTGGCAACACCCATTTCCTTTGTCCAGTTTTGCGCCAGAGCAGGGGCTGGAAGCCCCTGAACCGGTTGGAGCTAGACTATGCACAGGGACACCAAATGTGCCCCCAGTGCGGGACTTCAAAGCACTCTGAGAGTGCTCCCACCCAGTCCCAATACACATCAGCCTGTCTGTGAGGTGGTTACACCTCCCTGTGACAGGAAACCTTTTGTCCAGGCCTCCCCTGCCGAAGTTTCGGTCAGCAGCAGGAGGCAGACCCGTGTCTGTGGCTGCAGCATCCATTTTGTGATGCCAGGGCTCTGTTAAGTTTCTATCGGGTATACCAGTACTGCGATGTCTCTCCCTCTAGAAGGGTGGGATCATATTGTCACATCAGGAATTGATGTGGGGGTATGATTCCAAGGGGTTTGACACCAAACACGACATGTTTCCGTGCAGCCAGTCCAAAGTTAGCATTAACCGTTTTAGATATAATGCACTTAAGAGTATATGGTCAGGCTGCACTACTGACAACCCTGGGGTAGAGATTCTAAGGCTGCAGAAGGGCTCAGCTCATGCTTGGGCACCCTCTCACATATAACCAAGCACCCTGCCTTCAGGATTGATAAGGCCTGCCATAGGGGTGACAGATATGTTTCTATGTGCAGTAATAGGTGAGATATAGTGAACCTATATCTCTGTAAGGGGTGCATGCACCACCTTACCCAGGTTGCAGTAGCAGACCTGTGGTGTCATTTTGGAGGGCTTCCCACAGGTGGCATAATACATGCTTCAGCCCCTGGTAGGCCTCTGGGGTACCTATGCCCTGGGTGCATAGTATACTATATACTGGGGACTCACAAGGGTACCCCAGAATCCAATCTGGAGTGTACCTAAAGTACATGCAATCAATTTAGAGAGGAAGCAGCTAGGCGGGAGCCCTGAATAGCAGGGTCCCAGCCAGACTAAAGTTGAAAAACAGTGAAACACCAGCAAAAAGTGGGGGTAACCATGTGAAGCAGAGCCTACTCTCCTACAGCATTTCGTATTATAGAGGGAAGGTGGAATATAAAAATGTGTTGGTGCTTGAAACCTTTAAAGTGGCACTGTAGCTTGCTTATGCCAATTCTTCCCTACTATGACCCTTTGAAATGTGTCGGTCCTCAAAAAATATAGCGGTGTATTTACTAAAACCTCACACTGTGCAGTGCAGCAACCTAAGTTTCTGCACTGCATTGCATGAGAAGTAGAGAGAGCTGGAAAGCGCCATACCGATTAAGATATGGCACGGTCCTGCACTCTCCTTATTGATGGCGCATGGACTGCCACGCACCACGCACACATGCCTAGCATAAGGTTTGAACTAGAAGGCTACCCTTTCAGTAGAAAGTCCTATATCTAGACAAACGTTATAACTTTTCCCACTTTGAATGTGTGCTGTAGAGTGCAGCACACATGCAAATTCGGAAACGTTTGGAGAACTAAAAGCATTTCTCCATGTTAACACCGCTGTCAGAAAAAGGCATTATTTTTTGGCACAAGACCCTGTCTCCCATTGATAGTAGATAGGACTTTGCATCAAACCCCTGGGCAGTTGAATGGGGCCCATGAACCACCCATATAACCCCTCCCTGATGCAAAGTAAAGTGTTTTACCTCTTGGGCTTAATGGCCTTTCAGAGGTATCAGCCTGTTGGGCAAGTTTTAGATTTGATTTTCAGTGCTTTCCGACTCATTTCTTATCTAATTACACAATAATAACAACAGAATAAGGAAGATTAACCAGCCTCCCACGCAAACAAACACCCTATCTGCTTTAGAACTTTGAGAGTGTTTATCTCCAATGTGCGCTTCTCTTCAGTGCTCCCTCAGGGGAACATGGCTGCAGCCTTAGTCAGGCAATTAACCAGAACAACACACTTTCCGTTCCTATTTCCCCAAGGTAATTAATGTAAATGACAACACCAACAAGTTACTTTTTAGAAGCATTTTATAGACGAGGTGAAGTCTGCATGACAGCACTTGTTGTGGCTTCACCAATAAAATACCTAGCAGCTGTTTCCTCCTAAAGGCCTCGTTGAAGAGTTTTCTGTTTTTATTAAGATTCACATGGCTGCGGATCTGTGTGATACATGGTCAAACCTGCTAGTTATAGTTTCAATTAAATAGAAGAAAATGCAATTAAATTCATCATTCAATCCCTGTTAGAACCTCGAAGCCCATATGTGTTCTCCATGCAGGTTTCGTCTTTTGGTGCCAGTTTCCCTTTAGGGCACTTACATTCTTTTTTTTGTAGTCCTATTTGGTCTACTGGCAGTTTTCTTCTTTTTTTATATCAATGGCCATAGTATATCATGTTCCTTACTTGACTGTTTTGATGTCTTGTTTGGGGTGGGAGTTTCAGTGTTTGCACTTTTCCCAAAAGTTCCCTGTTTTGAGGTTTCTTCTAACCTGGTAGGTTTTTATTCCAATTTTACTCCTTACTTCTTTCCTCGGTGTCTTTTGGGGGCCTGTTCATCGCTGTCTTTTGGGGGCCTGTTCATCGCGTTCATTGCTGTCTTTTGGGGGCCTGTTCATCGCTGTCTTTTGGGGTTTGTAGGTTTTGTTTTTGCCCTTTGTTGCCCTTACTTATTTGTTTCAATGTCCTCTTCATGACTGACTGACATGATACTCACTATCTGAAGAAAGGTTTGATCTGCTGCCAATCATCTCCTATTTGTGTCTAAGAGACAATGGGTCTTCCTCTTAATCCTGGCCCTACCGCTCAGTCTGCAGTTCAGAAATAGATTCCTGCTCTGCTGCTGCCATGGAGCCTTTGAGTTGCTAGCAAAGGAAGAAAGGTAAGTAAATAACAGCAAAACATAGTGCTGTTTCTGTCTGCAGGTGCAATTGAAAGTGTGTTTGTGAGCGATTGAGAGGGAATGAGACTGAGTGAGTGTGTGAGTGTGTGTGTGTGTTAGTCTAGTGTGTTTGTGAGTGTCGATGAGAGTGAAAGAGTGCGAGAATCAATAAGTGAGTGTGAGAGTGATTAGAAATAAGTGAAAGTGAGGGAGTGAGTAAAGCAGTGTGACTGAGTTAGACAGAGTGAGGGTGTGATTGTGAGAGAGAGTGGGAGTGAGTCGGAGTTGCCACTATTAATGGAGCAGCAGTTGCAGTTGCACCAGGGCCCAGAGGGCAGTCCACCTGTACCCCAGGAGTTCAACTCGAAGCCCAGGTATACCAGTAGTTGTCAGTGAGGGTCAGTGATTATGAAATAAGATTGTGTGTGTTTGCTAGTGAGAATCAGTGAGTGTGAGCATATGGGATCACTTGTGTGAGTGACAGTGAGTGGGAGTATGAATCAGAATGAGTAACCCCATAGGGAGTTTACAGGCGGGTGGACCCTTTAGTCACATATTCATCAGGACTTCCTGCCTGACTTCTACACCTACTGAATCCTAAAAAATCCCTGCTTGCTTGGAGGATTCGCGGAGTATTTTTCTGTTTGTTGAAATGTATTTGACTTCAGACTGGCATGAGTTCAGATAGCATAAGAATAATGCTGTGTCCTTTAATGAAGTTAGCGAAGATGATTTCCCCTGCCACCTTTAACAGCTTGAGAGTAGTTTTATATTTTTGAATAAGAAGTAGAAACGTGTATGAGAGTGAAGCCAAGGGAGCATGGGGTATTCTGTGAAGATGTCTCCAGAGTATGTTTGTGGGCGTAGTCTGCTGTGGCAAGATTTCGTATGCCTATAAGCGCGCTCTGCCGGGGGATCCCACGATCCGGCCACATCTGGGCTTCGGTGATGAGAGTGAGCCCCAGACCTACATTCAGACCTACATTGCCGGGGGTGGTGGAGCACTGAGGAGGCAGACAGCCGCGCCCATGGAGGACGAGAATGGCTGCTAAGCCGAACAGTGAGGTTGCGGCTCTGGAGCACCGGGGACAGCATGGACTTCCATGTGGCCCTCTCCAGTAAGGCAAGGAATCAGAGGACCCCAGGGTTGGTGCAGCCTGCCTCAGTAGTCCGGGGGACGGGTGGCAAGCAACGCACCGAGGCCCTGGACATTGCCCACAGCTGCAAGGGGTGGGGGTTGTATGGCTGAGGAGGCCTGAGTGTCGATACCAGCAGGGGCCACAAGGACAACGTACAGAGGTCCTCCTGGTCTTCTCTGTCATGCTTCCCTCCCCCTTATCCTTTCTTACTGGGGAGACATGCCCTTCCGATGGGGAACTGGCAGGGGTAGATCAGATTAATGGAGGCCATGCCGGGACTAAGGATACCCCCTTGCTGCGAAAACAGATTGCGACGCCGGATGGCTGCTGGGACCCAGAGCAGCATCTGATCAAAGGACACCCTAGGTGGAAATGCTCGTGCCGCCACAGGCAGAGGGCACTCTTCTGGGTGTGAGGTGAAACCCAGGGAGCCCTTACTGCACTGCTGAAGAAGACTCTGGAGCGCCCGGAGTTTGCCAACTCACCCACACTTGGGGGCAGATTTATGTTTCCTGGCGCATCCCTGCAAATCCGCAGGGATGCGTCAGGAAAGATGCGTCACGCAAGTTTACCCTTGCGCCACCACAGATGCGCCGCATTTACAATGCAGCGCATCATGGCGCAAGGATAAACAGATGCGTGACGCATCTGATGGCATAAGGGCGGCGCATTGCTGGAGTCGTGTTGCAAGCACGACGCAACTCCAGCAATGCTCAGGGGCTGCCCATACCGAACATGCTGCATCATGCCTTACGCCTGCTTCAAGCAGGCGCAGGGTTTTGACGCAGCAGCGTCGGAAAAGTGACTCAGTGAAATCTAGTAGATTTCACTGCGTCACTTTTCCGAGGCTTTTTCCGACGGAACGCCCACCCTGCATACTTTAAAACTGATGCAGGTTTAATGTAGCGCAGGGCTTTACAAAGTGACGCATCTCCCTAGATGCGTCACGTTGTAAATCTGTTGCAGCATGGCGCATGGTTTACGCCGCCGCTGCATCACAGAAGTGACGCAACGGCGGCGTAAATGTCTCGCAAGGGGCTTGTAAATCTGCCCCATGTCTGCTCGTGTCTCCCCAGTCTGACCAGTGTGTCTGGGGGTATGGTGGGTCCTTGTCCGCCTACAGCTGGAGCAACTGACAGTTGGGGGGCACCCTTCACCAGCAGAAGAGTCCACATGGCTGAAGGAGATTCCTGCTTCGCTTGGGATGCCAGGGAGCCGATGGTGCTTGCCCTTGGCGCAGTTAGGTTCCTGGCATTGAGTTGAGTGCCAGGAGCCACCTCTGGACCCAATGGCACTGGCCCTCACCACCACAGAAATGCCGGTTCCTGAAAAAGCCAAGCTTGACAACATTTTTGTCATCATCACTGACATCAGGAGCAGCTTGGGCAACAGGGTGGAATCAGTGGTTCCCGAACTGGGCCTACTGTGTGATGACCAGCGTAAGCTCTCTAACAGGGTCACAAAAAACAAAACTGATGTTCCTGGCAAAACTGAAAGACATTGTGAATCCAACCCCATAGTTTTTCACGGAACCTGCGAATGCTTGGGGACTGTGTGGAACAGCGATGCTATAAACCATAAAAGTCTGGTACCCCTACACCACACCACAAATTGGTCTGGTCCTGGCACAGCCTAGGACAGCACCAAAGTCACAAAGGGAGACCATCAACAGTGGGGGGCGCCAACATCGGCCCAGGCCAGAGAGGAGCAGATGCTGGCATTGGCGGCCGCCATCAACCTGCAAGAGAGAGGGGACATTGGGGCACAGATGACTTTGAAGAGACTCTATAGAAGGCTGGGTCATGCTCCTCCAATCTCAGCACAGCCTTGGTCCTCCTTCCCATAGTTACGCAGCAAACTCCAGACGGCATTACTTAACTGCCCACAGGCGACGCATGGACTTCCCAATAAGGCAATGATTGCACCGGCAGGGAACACCCGCAGATTTGCCTCCTGCCCCGCTGTCCTGGTTCACCGTCCTGCTGTCCTGACTCACCACCCTGCATCATCCTGACTCTCCAGAAACGGGGTGCCAGTGGTGCCGAACTCGAACATAGCCTTCAACTTTGAAACATTAGTGTCAACACAGGACACAAATCCCTCACACTGCACGGTGTACAATTTCAACCAACTGCACATGCTGGCCACCCCCTCCTGTTCCCACGAGAACATTTTGGACATTGAGGCACAATGTCTTGGGACATGCTATCAAAGACATATGTCACTTGATTGGGCAACTAGATGTTACTCTGCCACCCTGGGACTGAGAGTTGGATAATTTGTTCTTGCCGTTGAGCGAAGCATCATGCACGCCTCATACCATGCATGTAGTTTGCCCACGAGCCAGGGTCCTAAAAGGCCCAAACGTAACCCCTCCCTGCCCCCTCGCAACTGCTTGACTATCAATCCTGAATGGCTAAGTACTAAATTGTAATGTCTGTAGGATGGACACGGTGAAAAAGCATCACTTGGTCCACTAATATATTAAGAGGAAAGGGCCATCCAGGCATGTCGCGAATGTGGTATACCCTTTGAAGACATTGTTCATGCCATCTCCCTGTACGCTGACCATGTCGTAGTCTATGTTAAAGATACCCGGGAGGGCGTAGATGAAATAGCGCATGTACTAGGCACCTTTCAATCTACCTTGGGATTGGGAGTCAACTGGATCAAAACCTGCCTGTTCCCGCTTCACCCAGACTGCCCCCCTAACACATTGAGGTGGATGCTCACATCATCCAATGGGAGCCTCGCACGTTCTGATATTTGGGTATCAACATGTCCTATTCGCCCCAAGACCCAGTCAAAGGCCAAACTGACTTAGATGGCATAGCGAGCAGCCTCTTTGGCCTGTGCAAGCATTGTAAAGCAAGTTGTGCCACTACCCGATTTATTGATCTGGCATGGCAGATGGCACAACAAATGATCGCAATGCATTGGCAGGCAAGCACACTCCCCAGCGTGGGGCAGGGACGAAATTGCTGCACTTTGCTGCAGGAAAGCTCGTGAATTGTGGAAGCACCTCACTGCTGTCCACCTTCCAGGGCACGTGGACAGCGACTCCCCCAGACCAACAAAGCCCACCACACACATAGCCAAAGAGATTGCGCCCCTACCGTAGACCACACTCTCTCCATACCAGCGCCCCCCAAACCTCCCTCTTCTCCTCATTTCCCCCATCATACAGCCATGGCCAGAGGCAGCATCACAGCTTTGCACTTTCTATACCACTGCAAGCAATCTGCACCGCAGACAGTTCGTAGGCAAACTTCATATTACTACCGCGAAACACATGGCACCCACGTTTTTCCTCAGGCTCAAGTTTATTTTTTGGTTGTCGTATTATTGAAATTTGTATTGCCATGGCAACATGCAAATACGTTGTAAGTACTGGGCCACATTCCAAAATTCCTGTAATGTGATTGTCCATAATATCTGTGCTGAAGGTTATACCCGCTGTACTGTATTGCATAAAAACCCAAAAAGGTTGGTTATTAATGTTTCCAGAGTATGTTTGGATGGGTGGTCTATTTGGTTGTCAATTTCATTTTAGATACATTTTCCTGTATGAATTTATGTAAATGTGAGGATTGAGGAAGAGGAACACTAGTTGTTCTTGTGTTACAACTTTGTGCCATGGTTTCCAGCTTTTCACAGTGTTGTCTGACCTCTCCAACTTGATTATTTTAGTTATATATTCCAATTTGATATTCCTTTATTTTCTCCTTCCCAATTGAGACTTTTGTTTTTTTAGTATAAAATCACTTTTTAATTTTTAACGGAAGGATGTATATTCTTGCATATGAAACATTGATCAGATGGTCATTTGTCACAATATTGAGGTACAAAATATTGACCTCCAGTTCAAAGTAAGCTTAGTATAGAATTACTATTACTATCTCCACATTTACTTACCTTTATTATATGTTGATAGTCGATATTATGGAATCGACATAAGTGCAGGTTAATATATGGGGGGCGTGGCTAAGATGGCCGCCAAGACAGACGTGTCTCGGTGAGGCTCCGGGATCGGGCTTTCACCTCGCCCAGTTACATGGAGCCTCGCTGTGCTTGGCCCGCGCCCAGTGGGTCCTGGAGGTATCGGGTGCCTGGCGCTGGCGTCTATGAGGGCAGGAATCCAGAGTTTGTGGCGGAGGGGCGGCACGGAGCTAAAGATGGCGCATACCCGACCTGTTGCTGCCCGCCGCGGCGGTTAAACCAGCGGAGACCTGCGGCTCTTCAGCGACGTTGGGTCGGACTCCTGGCACTCTACAGGTGGCGGGGCTGAGGCGGAAACACCGGTGGCAGCGACGTGAACTCCCTGGCTCTCGGGGTGCTGTGCGCCCTCCTCCCGTGATCGGCGGGGGCCCGGCGGGGCTGAGGGTGGATGCCCACGCCCCCACCTCTGTCACACCTGACGAGCAGCAAACAAACCCCCCTACCTGGTCTGCAACGAGGAGTGGCAGTCACCAACGCGACCCGGTGAAGATCGGTGGACGCGCGTTGCCGGAGGGCGCTGTGGCCGCCTAAGTCGACGGTGGGGGGCTCATCCGAGGAGCCGAGGGGCGAGCCTCCTGTGATCCTGGGTCGCCGCTGGGGCCTGGAGAAGCCCGCGAAATGGCGGGCACAGCCGGGTAGGAGGCTCTGCACGTCGCGCCAACATCAAGGAGGGCAGCGGCCATTTCGCGACCTACATGACTTCAAAATGGCGGCCCCTCGGGACATCGCCTAACGGCCTGCAGGACTGCGTGGTCGGCCCTGGTGCCTGTGTTGACACCTACCGGAGGCTGGGGACGCCGATCCTGGCGCAAGACCTCCTGATTCCTGCTTGCCTGGACAATCTGTGTACGGAGAGGGGCTGAGGAGGTCGCAGGGTGCGCTACCCAGACACCAGCGTGAGGTGAGGAATCGGCGCGCGCCTGCACCCGGGCTGCCGCTCCTGGGGACATTGAGTGGCGTTGACGAGGGGGGCCCAGAGGCGGAGAGACCTGATCCATGGGGCCTGAAATCCTAGGCGGCGATATCTGGGCACTGGCGAGCGTCCCCGGAGGGGCGGAGGCGGCACGGGGGGCCCTGGTGCTGCGACCTCCAGGTCTGCTTACTGCGGAGGTGCTGCGCCGCTGAGCCGCTTAGAGTGGATAAGTGAATCGACAGGAGACGGAGGACGGGGCTCCTGTGGTTGGTGTCGAGTTCGTAGCCCCCACTGGACAGCGGGGAGGATCTGCTGACTGTGTGCTGGGGTGGACGGCTCCTGCGGCCTGGCGGCAGCCGGGATACGTGCGCTGCCGGGGGCGGCCCCTGGGCGCCGGCTGCGGTGGCGGCTAAGGCCCGGAGTCGCCGCTGGTCTCTGTGAGAAGTTGTGAGCCCTGGGACGGAGGCACAGGACTGGACGGCCAATTGGAAGTCATAAATTTCACCTGCGAGCGACCCAGGTCTCGATAGTGGGGGTCCCCAGGAGCCACAATGGGAAAATCTAGATTGGCGGCACCTACTCCGGGGGTGGTGTCGGCGGCCTCGACCGGCCATCCCGGGGGGACCTCCGGAGCGGCTGAATCATTGGGGAGCCCTCCCTGTCGGACAAGCTCGATAAGGTACTGGTGGCAATAGAGCAGTCGCGACTCTCCTTGGAGCAGCAGTTGGGCACCCTCACTACAGATGTCAACCTCCTCCGCGATGATCACCGCAAACTGTCGGACAAGGTTTCGGACACCGAGAAGGTGGTGGCAGACCTCCAACCGGTGGTGCGGGCGCACCAGGACTCGCTGCATACCCTCCTGGGTCGTGTGGCTAACATGGAGGAACGTATCGATGATTTAGAGGGGAGGTCGAGGCGCTGAAATATTCGCGTTTTTGGGCTACCGGAGGGAATCGAGCGATCAGATGCGGTGGAGTACATAGAGACCTGGACTAAATCGTTCACCCCCAGCGCTGATCGCACGGCATACTTTTCCGTCGAACGGGCGCACCGTGTCCCGGCGCGTCGCCCGCAGCCGGGTGCCCCGCCGCGTTCCTTGCTGGCCAAATTCCTACATTTCAATGATCGGGATGCGGTGCTCCGGGCGGCCCGACAGTCGGGACCGCTTCGAGTCGAGAACAGGACAGTCATGATCTTTCCGGATTACTCAAGGGCGGTCCAGCGCCAACGGGCGTCCTTTATGGAAGTGAAGAGATGTCTGCGGGCGGAGAAAATACAATACTCCCTGCTCTTCCTGGCGCGCCTGAAGATTATACATGGAGGCGCTACCCACTTCTTTGCGGTGCCAGAGGAGGCGCACAACTGGACAGACCAACATTGCACTGGGGGTCATCGGGCGGAACGTGCCCAGGAGAATCATATGAGAGCGGATGGCCCCAGGAGACAACGTTCGCGGCGACTACATCGTCCCGGTGCCCCGGTGACGCCTCCACGTACTCTGGGCTCCCCGGACCTGGAGCAGATAGTGCGGGAGCGGCGCCAGGCCCTTAAGACGGCGGCGGGCCTGTGTCCGACCTCTCCGGCAACAGACATTGAACGAGCCCCCCATCTCTTCACGTCCGAGGAGGAGGGGGACAGCGAGGCGACGCAGTCGGAGTGGACTCAGGAGCTGTGCCCTCGGTCACCCCGCGAACAGCAGATGATCTGATATGACTGAACTCTGGCAGAAGATGGAGGGGTTGTCCTGGGGAGGGGGTATCCTCAGCTCATACAATTGTTGGTCTTCGCACTGCATGCATCCCCGTAAGGACTTGGATCGGGGCGTCCCTGGTGTGTGGGTCAACATGCCCTGAGTCAACATGCCCTGAGCTAGCCATAGATAGCGCACATAGCCCATACGTTGAGCCCTCGGCAGACACGAGTCATCACCCCCTTGAATACGTTGAGGCTCTCGTGTTATTTGAGAGTAAGTTTGGACGTATCGTCTTTCACGATGGGTCCCCCGCATTGGGGCAAGTTATGTTTCTCTCAGCCCAGTTTTCCCTCTCCCATACCCAACCATTTTAGGCACCATATCCTTACCCACGAGTCGAAGAGCAGCCGCATTGCTACACTAAAGGCGCGGGAGGGAGACATGGGGAGTAGAACCGGGTATAACCTGGGGAGCCCGCCGACCCGTCCTACACTACACGGTAGACACCTGTATTGATGGCACATACGGTAAGAATCACAATTATCACCTTGAACGTGCGCGGAATGCATACCGCGCGCAAGCGATACTCCACACATGCCTACCTTAAGCGCCACCATGCACACATCGCGTTTCTACAGGAAACGCACCTCACTGCTGGGGAGGTGGCGAAACTGCGCAGGCGATGGCGGGGGATCATATGCGCTTCAACCTATTCGGCCTTTGCCCGAGGTACCCTTATCTGGGTCCGTCCCGGGGTCCCTTTTCAGGAACAATCTCACATAGTAGACCCAGACGGCCGATATGCACTCATGATGGGTCGGCTGGATGGTCAGTTAGTACTGCTGGGCAGTATATATGGGCCTAATGCCGAACAGAATAAATTCTGGGATACGCTGTCTACCCCCTTAAGCACGTACACGCAGACACCCTGGATCCTGGGGGGAGATTACAACTGTGTACAAGACATAGCACTCGATAGGTCCTACCCGCCCCATCCAGCATCCCCCATAGTGACACAGGCACAGCGATTTGCGGCATGGGCACGGCACTGGTCCCTGGCGGACGCTTGGCGAACCCGGAACCCTATCGTCAAGCTCTATTCGTTTCACTCCAAACCGCACGATCTTCGGGTACGCCTGGACAGAGTCCTCTGTTCCCCCACCATCCTCCCTCTCGTTACAGACACTGATTATTTGGGCAGAACCATATCAGACCATGACGCGCACCTGATGACGCTGCGGTGGCGCCCGCCGCATCCCCCGGTCCCAACCTGGCGCCTTCCTAGGGATAGTCTAGACGACCCGGTGTTTAAGCAAACGCTAGAGGATCACATTGGCCACTACTTTCAGGAGAACACCGGCACGGCTACCTCACGGGCGCAGGAGTGGAATGCATTTAAAGTTGTAATGCGGGGCGTCTGCATTCGTCACATCACAGGGTCCGACGGGTCTTGGAGCGCGATATCCAAAACGCGGAGCAAAGGCTGGCTGAGCTCACCAAACAGACTAATCCGGCTGTAGCCACTCCGGCCCAGATGGCCAGTGCCGAGACAGTTTACGTGGAGGCGTTGGCCAGCCTGCGTCGGTTTAATTTCGCAGCGTATGTAGCGCGGGCGCACGGTGAGGGGGATCGGACGGGCACACTATTGGTGTGGCTTGTCAAACAAGACTCGAGCCTCCCACCCATCACGGCTATCCACAATACTCAGGGCACTTTAGTATGCTCGCAGGACCTGATTCTGGGGGCGTTCCGAGAACATTATGCATTAGTACATACCAGTCCACACCCCCCCGACACTGGAGGATGTCTTCTCGGAATTTCTCGACCGCACAAGGCTACCCCGCATAGACCAGGACACACGCCAAGATCTAGACGGGCCTATCAAGGTGACTGAGATTAGGTGTGCGATGAAGGCACTGGCAACTCGCAAGGCCCCGGGATTGGATGGCCGCCCGCTGGAATTTTATCACGCCTTCGTGCCCCAATTGGTCCCGCAGCTGGAGGCTCAATACAAGGCCGCCCCGGAAGGGGGGGCCCTGCCTCACTCTATGTGTGAATCGGTCATAGTGTCCCTTCTTAAGCCAGACAGAGACCCACTCCAAATGGGTTCTTACCGACCCATAGCATTACTACCGGCGGATTACAAGATTTATGGAAAGGTCCTAGCAGACAGGTATGCGACAATCCTTCCGCAGTTAATACACCCGGATCAGAATGGGTTCGTCCCAGGACGACACACCTCTTATAACATCCGGAGGCTATTCCATGTACAGGATCAGGTGCGGGAGCGGTTTCCACAGGCGGCGTGTCTGGTGTTAGACCTCGAGAAAGCGTTTGACACTCTCTCGTGGGCATACCTGTTTCAGGTCTTGCGACGCATGGGCATAGGGCACAGACTGCAAGCTTATACTAGGCTTGGATACTCCGCGCCCAGTTCTAGAGTACGGATAGGTCCCATGATCTCGGAATCTTTTCCGATCTGTCGCGGCACCAGAAAGGGGTGCCCGCTATCCCCCTTGCT
Organism: Triturus cristatus; assembly: GCF_964204655.1. Taxonomy (NCBI): domain Eukaryota; kingdom Metazoa; phylum Chordata; class Amphibia; order Caudata; family Salamandridae; genus Triturus; species Triturus cristatus. Next base: position 671,120,722 of record NC_140584.1, on the reverse strand, counting down.
CTTCGCTATGGCAATGGAACCGCTGGCAGCCGCGCTCCATGCCGCGGGGGAGGAATGGGGCATACCAATAGGAGATTCCACCCACTCAGTATTATTGTACGCTGATGATGTACTCATATATGTCCGGGACATCGCAGCTGACCTGACTTCAATATCACGCATCCTACACGACTTTGAGGAGGTGGCGGGCCTCAGGGTCAATTGGACTGAATCCACGGTCTATCCCCTGACACCAGATGGGGCCCCGTGCCGCGTGCGAATGGGGAGTGCGGATCTCTCCTGGAGCCCCCAGGCGGTACGATATTTAGGAGTTCGACTATATCATACACCGAAGGATATATATGAGGGGAACTACCGAAAAGTGATGGGTGGCATCCGATCTTCTATTCACTTTTGGCAGGATCTATCACTGGCGGTCCCGGGGAAGATAGCGGTCGCGAAAATGATCCTGGTGCCGTGTCTGTTATATCTTTTTTCCCCCACGTTCCTTTTTTCGCGAGCTCGATACCCTGTTGGGGTCCCTCATCTGGGGTTCTGGCCGCAGACGTATTGCTTTGGCGAAATTACAACTGCCCCTGGACCAGAGTTGGCTAGCGGCCCCGTCGTTCGAGGCGTATTTCCTGGCCGCACAGCTGCAATGGGTGGCACGCTGGACAGCGGACCGGGCACGGGGAGAGCTGACCACCGCTACAGGGCGTATTCCAACCTCCACGATTCACCGTATGTTGCTGCCAGGAGCAGCGCCGATTCCGGGTGGACCCCTACAAGTCAGCACGGCGCGGGCCTGCCTGGCTCGTGTTCATCGTCTGGACCGAGCGGCGCTACCGTACTCTCCGCTTCTGCCGTTGGTGGGGTTCCCCAGGGGCAGAGCACAGTATACAGAGAGCATGCTGCGAGTCTGGACAGACCACGCTGTGACAGAGGTGGGGATGTTATATTTTGAGGGGCGCCTACGGACATTTGACGAGATGGTGGAGGATTTTGAGCTCCCTAGGGGTCAGTTCCTGAGGCATAGACAGCTTCCCACAGACTGTCGCACACAGTGGCGAGTGATTGATATGGAACCCCCCACACACCCGGTCATCCACGCGATATTACAGATGGGACCTGGGCGACATCTAATTACTTGGATATACAAGGCCGTACGAACCCTAAGGCAACCCACACTTGCACCTCTCAGGGAACAATGGGAACAGGACTTTCGCAGGCCACTACACGACAGGGAATGGATCAGGGCCCTCGAATATACAAAAAAGGTGTCCTGTAATTACCGCTTCAAGAACATACAGTTACATATCCTACACAGGGCGTACCTCACTCCTGAAAAACTGCAGAAATACTTTCCTGACACACCGTTCGCCGGCCCTAGGTGTCTCGAACCGGCTGCCTCTTTCATACACATGCTATGGGATTGTCTGACACCTCATAATTATTGGGGAGCGGTGCATACCGCCATTCGTGCAGTTACGGGGTTGCAGGACCTATACACATGGGAGGCCAGTGCCTTAGGCATACATGGGCGACACAAGAATAAGAAGGTGGAGCGGCGTTTTGCTTTCTTGGGACTTATCCTGGCTAAAAGATGCATTACTATGCACTGGAAGGTGCCGGAGGGACCTCCCATGGCGGCATGGGTGGGGGCAGTTAAGAAGTGGGGGAAAGCGGAGGAAACATTACTTCGAACGGAGGAAGCCCGGGGATACCGCAAACACCCGATTTCCCTGTCCTGGGCGATGCTGATGCATTCCACCACACAAGAAACACCACCGGCGGCGGGCCCGCGAATAGTTGGCTCTCAGGCGGCCTCCGCGACTCAGGAGGGCGGTGACCAGGAGGCCCGGGCACCCGGTGGACCCTTACCTTAAACTGTAACTGGTACCCTGTTCGGCCCATGCACGGACAGGGATCTATACTCCCGCCATCGACCCCTGCCCCTCCCCTCCCTCGAACCTTCCCCGCGTCTGCGAAAACTTAGCACGGCGACAGGCAAGGACACTGCTCTCCGACATTAGTCTCACAATGTCTATAATCCCAGATATGGTGCACTCCCCAGTTTACATGTCCCCAGTTCGTTAATAGTAATTAGTTGGCCGCGCTTCACCGACCTGAGGGACAACTCACTCAGGGGATATGGATCCATATAGCAGCCCTCATGTAATGCGGCATCCACAGCGCATGTCAGTGGGGGATGGGCCCAGACATAGGCTAGGGCAGGGCCCTTGATACTCTAAGCCTGTGAGGTCCGCTGACTACAATAGCAACATCTGTACACGCTGGTCCAAGGGCACATGTTTACTGTAATTCCATATGTGCATATATTTGCAATGTGTTTACTACAAATGCCAATAAAGAATATAAAAAAAAAAAATGCAGGTTAATATATACACTTCTATATTGTGGTTAGAGGCGAGCAAAATTTGTATCATTTGTTTCACATAATTACATGAAATTTCAGCAAAATAATGGCATCTGTCATATTTCTATCCGGAAATGTGTTCTCGAGGTTTCATTTTATGCTAAAAAAAAGTGCACTTCTGTTTTCACCATACATTCGCTGTAATTCTTTACCACAAATATCGCATAATTACACAAAGTGGTATGATGAAATAATTTCAAGAATTTCATGTAAGTAACATTAACACAACATTTCTGAAATTAATTATCATCATCATATACTTTATATGGCTTGGGGGATACAGTATCTTACAAATATTAAACATGAACATAGTAAAACAGGATCTAGCAGCCGAATAATTATACAGTTCTAATCACAGCTCGATCTAAGCCTAACTGCTGCTTTTAAAAAACTGACGACATACCATAATGTGGATCCCGAAAGTAGTGCTACAAATGTAAAAGCAGGACGTACCTGGTTAAAATTTAAGGATTTTAAAAGAGGAATTATAAAGGTCTTCCTCATACCTCATAAAAACTACAAAACATAAAAAAATGGAGCATGTCCTGCCGAGAACTATTGTCGCCGCTGAATAAAGGCAAGGTCTGGCCTTTGTGACATCCTCGAGGGTGGGCGAGAAGAAGATAAAATAGATCAAATTGGAACCTTGTCAATAAAAAGCAATCTTGCGTGTTAGGAAGCCCAAGGAGGTAGGGTTCTGTTGATTGTACTGTTTTTAAAATAATGTATCTCCGTATGCTGGGCTTCAATAGTTCTGTCTCCTCCCTTTTTACTGCCTGCAAACTAAAAAATTGCTCCTTAACCCAGACCCTATAGTTCCTAAAGATGGTTTCCGGATCACTATAGAGTTCCGCTCTCCCAAGAGTCCTAAACCCAGCCCAATATATTTTAACCAGGGGATACTGTGTGCATAATCAAGAGCCATGATCTCTTTATGTAGCGAGGTCCCCTTGTTCCCCCACAACTTAAGCCAATAGAGTAGGGGGCGAGATGACAACAGATCTGACAAGTAGGGCATACCCAATTCTTCATGTGCTAAAAAGGTAGGGGTTCCCCGAGGCACACATAGGAGTCGTCTTAAAAATCAATTTTTAATTCTTAGTAACTCCTCGGCCTTGGAGTAACCCCAGATTGCACTACCGTATGAAACCTGCGATAAACATTTGGATCTATATATCTCTAATATAGTACCTATTGGTTTTCTACCCAACCAGGGGGCAAAGTTGAAAATTGCTGCATTGGCTTCTTACTTCTGAGGGGGCCCCAATTGAGTTTTGCATCCAGCATGACCCCCAAATAGGAAAAGCCCCTGTTTTGGGAACCGATGTGGACCCCACCTTAAAGGTAAAGGGCTTCCCTGTCCGTGTCCCACCTCCATCATGTAGGATTTGGATTGGTTGACTAACAGGTCCTGATCCTCTATAAATTTCACAAAGGAATTGAGGAGGATTTGTAGTCCACTTGCTGTCCTAGACATGAGGACAGCGTCGTCTGTGTACAATAATACCGGCAGACCGTGCCGTCCCACGTGTGGGGCATCTACCTGGTAACAGACAGGGCCTTCTCCAAATCATTAATGTAAAGATTAAATAAAAAAGGGGCCAGGATGTAACTCTGGCGCACCCCTCTCTGAATGGGGCATTGTCGTGTAACCTGACCCTCTTTCGTAAACCGTACCACAGCTTTAGTGTCCCTATGTAATTCTCAGAGAAAGAGGACGATCTCATTGTCCACACCCATGCGTTGTAAACACTCCCATAACTTATTTCGGTTGACACAATCAAAAGCAGACAAGTCCATAAATGCAAGGTAAATCTGGCCTGAACGAGCAACTGTGTATTTATTAATAATCATATATAGGTTCAGGCATTGGTCGATTGTGGATCTCCCTGGGCGAAAACCATATTGGATATCTATCAAGATGTTGTTTGCTTCGGCCCATGTGGACAACCTTTCTAACAGAATCTGTCCCAGCACTTTGACAGATGAATCCAAAAGAGATATGAGCCTGTAACATAGCGTGCTATCTCTGTTTCCTTTCTTAAAAACAGGCACTATGGTCGATAGGGACCAGGTGCTTGGCAGTTCCTTTCTAAAAGCAGCGTTTATGACCTTTGTGAGGATTGGCACCCATAATAGCGGTCTATATTACAAAAGGTCAGGAGGGATGCCATCGGGCCAGGAGTTTTGTTCTTAGACAGCCCGCTATTCCTTTACGGACTTCCTCAGCTGTAATAAGGAGGCACGACTTCCCTCCAACACTAAGTTGACAAGTGTCTGCTTGCCGGCAGAACATTCCCTCAAAGTGACAACCCCAATCCTCTTCAGTGATGTGTGCATCTAGGGGCTCAGAATTTTCCCCTGACAGGAAGGGGCAATTAATAATGCTCCAAAACTGAGAGCTATTTTTGTGGCTACAGGTCTCACTAAGGGGCCCATTAGCATGGCGGTCGGAAAACCACCCCGACCGCCATGGTAACGGAAAACAACTGCCTGCCGGTACCGCGGCAAAATCGACGGTACAATTAGGATCATCCACCACAAAAAACAACCGCGGCGGAATGAGGTAAAGAAAAAATGCCCGTAGCGGGCAGAGAAGGCCAAAAAATGTGCAGCTGTCGGATTTGTGGCGGAAAATAACCAAACCACTGCCAGGACAGCGGAGACACCGCACTGAAAATTAGGATATCCCCGATGTGACCGCAGTACGTTCCGCTGTTTCCGACCACCGCGGTCGCAAATAGTGATGCATGGGAGAGTCGGCAGAAGAGCTGTAGCATAGCCACCTCCGTGACAAATATGGCGATCGACAGAAAAAAATCACAACAAGGCCACAAGTGCACACAGCAGTCTAGCCATGCACCCAAAAACAAATAACACACCCCCATTGACACAACCACATGGCAACTACAAAAATACAAATCCCAGGACAACCCACACAACACACCTGACAGCACTACCCCATTTGGACACACCCACATAGCTGAGTATAAAACCAGCCCCTTCCCTGACCACAATCCTTTGCAATACTCCAGAAGTGAAGGGACAAACTCCACAGCTGAAAGGAGAGGCAAATCATCACACCATCACAACACACACACATCACCACCACCACCAACTCCACACCTGCACCCTAATAACCCTGGGCGGCAAACTACGCTACGCTCGTGGAGTTTGCATAGTTTCGGTACTTTGCGGTTCGTGTACAACACGTAGTTACCGAACACTACGCAATCTGCAACGTAGCGTAGTTGTTTTCTTCTTCGCACGCTCAACATGCATTGTCGCGCACACGGTAACGATTTACCGGGATTCTGCGTTCGCCGACGAGATTCCTTATCCGTTCGCGTGCGCCACCAGATTTGGTATCCGGGCGCACGATCCCGCGATATTGTGCGAACCCGAACACGTCATTCGGATGCGCCATCTGACTTCTGGCGGAAGTGTTGGTAAGATCGCGATCCTGAACACGCAGAAATTGCAATCTGACGAAGAATATCTCTTGAGCATCATAAAACCTTCTCGAAAATTATCATTTTGCTCAAAAAAACTCCTCAGATTGTGATTTGGCTGTAGTTTTTTGTGCAAGGAGTCCTTTTTATTTTTTTTTACTTTTTTTTCAAGAGGAAGGACGTGCCCCTGAGTCTCCAACTTCCTGTTCCTATCCAGCAGGCTCCTCCCAGTGCTTTGTCCATGTGCTGTTCATTTTCATTTGGATTTGTAGCTGGAAGGATCACCTTTTGTGTCTGTCTGCTACATCATATCATTGGATTGGATTTGAGGACTTTTGGATTTTAGATTTTACCAATAAGTTGGAGAATTGGTGTACTTGTTTGTTTGATTGGGGCATTGTTTGTACCTACATTTTTTGGGAACTTTCATCGTTTTTAAAATTTATTCTTGTGGGTGGCCTGTAGTTTCAGTAGGGGCCTTGTTTTTCTTTGATTGTAATTTCAGCCAGTAGGCCCAGAGGTACTCATGGGTGCATGAAAAACAGTTTTTGTGGTGTCTGTTGAATTTAAACATCATTTAGGGCATGGATGGCATTGGATTGAATTGCTAAATGTGGTTTTTGGGGTGTATTTTACTTTTTGGGTGTGTGTTAATAAATAAATACCTTTGTTGGATGTGTGTGTGTGCTTGTTGTGTAACTTTCCAAAATTTCTTAACCCTGTGGATTTTCGTTTTTGCATTTTTGTATTAAAGCTGTGTTGTTTAGCAGGCCTCCTTTGTCTGGCCATATATAGGCCCGCTTGAGTTCATTGTTTTCCATGGCCTGTTGTGACTGTGAGTGACCATGTGGCTGGGGGCCATTTTGTGGTGGTAGTTTAGTAGTGTGCTGCTTTTTCCATATAGGCCTGCATGTCTTTCCTTTGTTCCCCTTGGCTTATGCTTCTTGTTGTTGTGGCTTGGCTATGTGGGTGGCGCCCATTTTGTGAAGGCAGGCAGTGTGCTTTTGCCATAGCCTTGCATTGTCTGTCTTCCATTTCATTTTGTTGTGGGTGGCTAGCGGCCATTTTGTGGAGCCATCCAGGCAGTGTGCTTTTGCCATAGGCCTGCATTGTCTGTCTTCACTTTCTTGTTATTGTGGGTTGACTGGCCATGTAGGTGGTAGCCATTTTGTGGAGCAAGGCAGTGTGCTTTTGCCATAGGCTTCCAAGCTTGTGACCTAGTCTGCCAGTAGGCCCAGAGGTACTCATCATGGGTGCATGAAACAACTGTTTCTGTGTTGTTAAATTTAAACATCATTTAGGGCACGGATGGCATTGGATTGAATTGCAAAATGTGGATTTTGGGGTGGTATTTCACTTTTTCGGTGTGTGTTAAATAAATAGGCCTTTTCAACCAGTAGGTAACCCTGGGCGTTCAGCTCACGGAGTTTTGGCAACTCTGCACTGCGCGACAACATGGAGTTACACTTTTCTTCTTCTTTGCGTGCTCAATATGCGTTGTCACGCGAGCGGTAACGACTTTTTGTGCAGATCGCGATGCCGAGCACGCAGAATTTGCAATCTGGCGAACAAAATCTCTCGAGCAGCATAAAACCTTCTCGAAAATGATGATTTTGGTCGTTTTGCTCAAAATACTCCTCAGGTTGTCATTTGGCTATAGTTTTTTGAGCAAGGTGTCATTTTCCTTTTTTACAATTTTTTTAAAGAGGAATGAAGTTCCCCAGAGTCTCCAACTTCCTGTTCCTGTCCTTTGTCTTCCCTTTCTTGTTATTGTGGGTGGCATGGCCATGTGGTGGCGGCCATTTTGTGGGACCAGCCACTGTGCTTTTGCCATAGGCCTCCAAGCTTGTAGCCTAGTCTGCCAGTGGGCCCAGAGGTACTCATCATGGTGCATGAAACAACTGTTTCTATGTTGTCTATAGAATTTAAACATCATTTAGGGCATGGATGGCATTTGATTGAATTGAAAATGTGGGTTTTTTAGGGGGGTTAATTTTTTTGGTGTGTATTAGGCCTTTTCAGCCAGTAGGCACAGAGGTACTCATGGGTGCATGAAACAACTGTTTCTGTGGTGTCTGTTGAGTTTAAACATCATTTAGGGCATGGATGGCATTGGATTGTGGTTGTTGTTAACTTTCCAACCTTTTTAGCCATGTGGATTTTCGTTTTTGCATTAAAGCTGTGTTGTTTAACAGGCATCCTTTGTCTAGTCATATAGGCCTGCTTGAGTTCATTGTTTTCCGGCCCTTGTGCCTGTGAGTGACCATATGGCTGGGGGCCATTTTGTGGTGGTAGTTAGTAGTGTACTGTTTTTGCCACATAGGCCTGTGTGTCTTTCCATTGTTTCTCTTGGCTTACTGCTTCCATCCCCATTGCCAGCTGCAGCTCCCTGATGCTGCATCAATCCCAAGTGATGCACAAATTGAGGCCAAACAGGTTCCACCACATTTGTATTTTTGTTTTTGTTCTTTGCTATTCTTTTTCTTCCTGAGTGTACACAGTACACCAGGAAAGCCATTGTTGTCAAAGTCTTATAAATGGCTACACTAATGTTGTTAACTGAGTTACTAAAATGCAATAATTGTGACCACCACACACTAAGTTATATATTATATATTATATTTGTTTGATTGTACCAGTAGTAATTTAAGCACAACAAATTCCACGTTTGACTGATGTTCTTCTGGCTTTTTTGATTTTATGTGCACAAAAGACCGAGGAGGAGGGGTCTGTCATCATCGCCCGTTGTACTGCCAAACAGACGTCCTGCTGCTGTACACGACGTGACGTGTGACCTGACCAGACATCTCTGCAACTTGTGCAACTGAGTGCTCCTGACATCTGAAGAAGATGGCCCCAAAGAAAGCAGGTACATAGTCCTCCAGTACCAAGAAAGTTGCTATTGAGAAGAAGGAACAGAAGAAGGAAGTGAAACTTAAGTCTGGTGTGCCGCCCAAAACCTTTTTTGGGAAACCAAAAATTACGCCTGCAGCAGCAGTGTCCGAGGGGCAAGCTGGGGAAAGCACTTCCGCATCAGTGGGCCCAACCCACCAACCCAGGCCCAAGCACATGAGTGTGAAGAGGTAGCCAGCCTAATGGTGCAAACTAGTGATGCTGAGCCTGAGATAAACGTATCACTATCTAAAAGTAGTACACAATCAACGCAGGAGGAAACACAGCAGATAAGTGGTCAACACAGCCGCAACCACCGCCCACAATAGTAGTTGCTCCTCCCGAATTAGGGGCAGTTTAGGAAATCGAGCCTCATGCAGAGGAAGAAGAAGAGGAAGCCACTCATTCAGAAGATCCATTGTCTTCCACATCCTCAGCAAGGAAAAGGAGGGTTAGTCCATCGAGTTCTTCGCCAAGCACCCCTTCGGATGATCTAGATGCCACTTGGGAGCCACAAACTGAGTCTGAGAGGGAGACACATCCCAAGACAAGGCTAGGGAAAAGGAAGGTTCCAGAAAGCCTTACACTTATGGAGGTCGATGTAGAGCAGCAGGATGATGATGAGCCAGTCATCATGGACATTACTCCCGCCCCAGTGGAGACCGACATTGCCACATCCCAAATTGCTTTGAGGGATGTGGCATGGATAATACCAACACAGGTAACACCAACACCACCTACAGCTTCCATATTTGCATTAGCAAAGGCCTGACAGAGACCTACATCCAGCACAACCACCACATCAGTAGAAGTAGGTAGTGGTACTGCACAGAGTCAAATTCAACGCACACCCTCCAGTTCATCCGGCAATTGGAAGTGGCACCTCCAGCAGGAGACAAAAGTTAAGCTCCCCAGTTTGGGACTTCTTTACGGTTAGCGAAAAGGAGGAGAACATTGTTATATGCTCCATTTGTAATACCTCTGTTAGTCGGGGTAAGCTTTGTACAAACTATGGTACCAGAGACCAAATAACCCATCTGAAAAAACACCACTTGATCGACTCGGAGGACCACCTTCGCAGCATAAAAACTGCAACCATTGCTGTTGGTGGGGATAAAGGAGTACAAGATCCAATCACGTGGAAGAGGAAGAAGAGGGAGACATTCTCTCTGGTAGTGGTACAAAGTAGCCCTGTTCCCAGCAGTGCAGTGGTGTGGAAATATGGATTTTTCTGGTCAGTTATGTCCCCTATCTTGGACCCCAACGGTTCTATGTGCATGTTACAAGTACATGTATGTTCCCTCCAGTTCCAGTTATGAAGACGCAAATACATGTGCGTCCACCGTTAACATGTCCTCTTCCAGATCCGCCATGAATGGGCCGGATATTCCATTCCTAAGTACGAAAGGCCACCGCCTTTATATGGTTCACTTATGCCATTTTACAGTTCAGACGAGTAGGCCCTGATTCTGTCATCAAGCTTTTCTTGCTTTCTGTCTCTGAAGCTCCAGTCCGAGCCTGCATCTGTGACCATGAACTTTGTCTCATCCTCTGCGCGGCTCACGATGCCTGACATCAGCTTGCTGCCTGCCAAGAACTGTATTTCACCTTCGGAAATTATCTGCTCCGCTCCCTGCCCAATGCATTCCTGTCTAGTAGCTTAAAGTAAACATTCTGCCAGCTACCGAGCAAAGGCCCGGCTTCTCTGTCTTTATGCAAGTAATTCATAGCCCTGTTACTATGGAAGATTCCTGCCCTCGCATCTAGTGTAGACACTTAGACGCTTGTACACGCACTAACAGTCAGTATAGTCAGTATAGAATAAGATTCTACTCCAAGAAGGCCTCTCTTTTGGATAACATAGTTCTTTAAACATAGGATGTTAGATATGATTTGGGATTAGGTTGACTTGACCCTCTAGACATCTGTCGCCACATGTAGAGCTAAATGTCAAGTCCCCTTCACCCCCTAGCTGCACGTCAATCACACGTCATGCTGCTGCGCGCGCATCTCTGCAAAGTATTTCTGCTGACATTGAGAAATTATTTCATAGGTCCACCCATATGTAACATCACAACCAATGACGTTTCCTTGTTACTCCCAATTACGCCTCCTTCAGCTACGCATGTGAAATGTTATCTTTGCTATCAATTGTTACGCCTCTCGCATTTGCTCCACTGTAATGCCTATTGTATAAAAGTAATTAATTATCAATAATGTATGTCCTTCACTTCCTGAGCCTCCGTGGTGATGGAACCTGGAGTCCACGATTTCGAAATCGTTTATTGGAATAAAGCCCGTTCTTAACCTCTAATACCACGGATTCTGCCTCTTATTTATTGAGCTATTTTTATTATGTTCTGTATCAAATTAAGTCCCGGTAATTAAATTATTTACCACATAAATGGCGCCCGAACAGGGACACTTTCTCATCTCACGCGCCGGCGGTGCGTTGCAGGCCCGGTCTCCTGCCACAGCTGGACGGACAACAACGCGTACCAGCAGGATTTCCTGTATCTCCCTCCGGTCAAGCGGGGGCGACTGAGGCTGCGATCAACACCCAGACGAGGCGGTGAGAAGTGCGAAGTATCCCGACCAGAGCCTAGCTGAGAGAGCAAGATCCGAGGTATACAGAGGCCCACCAGGTTTCCGATGTCCCGACGTGTCTGAAGTTTTCGAGTCGAGTCCAGTCCAGTCCGGTCCAGTTCAGTTCAGTTCCGTTCCGAGGCCTTCCGTTCCGAGCTACCCGGTGAGTACCATTACTGGGGAGGCGTTCTGGCGTGCACATAAGTTGTGCCGGTCCAGACGGGTTTGGGTACACAAATCCGGTCTGCACTGTTTTAGCAGTGTATCTGTACTGTTTAGCAGTATATCTAGTATATCAAGTATATAAATTCAGAATAATTCAGTTAAATGCCGAGTATTATGTTTAGTGATTAAGTTTTTCTTAGATCATCGTCATCATCACCGTTGCTCATTTAAATGTTAAATGTTAAATGTATTAATACGTCCTGCATATTGTGGTATGAATGACTGTTCATTATTGTGTTTTATTGTACTAAGTTTGCTCAAAACCAAGTATCAGACCAGTTCCCAATATGCCGCTCTTTTCGAAATTAAGACAGATCACAACTAGAAAAGGGGTACTCGAAGAAGCTGTTCCTATTCCTCCTAGGGACACTCCAGGGTACTTCATGTATCATAAACACGGCCTAGACGCTATATTATTTCTTGATTTATGGGTAGACTACACTAAGGAATTACCAGAAAGTCAGAGGTGGTCCGCAGCTGGGACCTGGGATGCAGAGTGCATCGTGAAAGTAGAGGAAGAATTATGGAAAAAGAAAGCTAGACAATCACAGAAAGACGCCATTGAATTATGGCGTAAAGAATCGTATAGACGAACAGAAAAAGCACGTAGACAGGAAGAGAAGAGTAAAGAGAATTCAAATAAAGTCCGAGAAAATCTATTAATTGAAGAAGGTACACGAGTGAAATCAGAACAAGTAGACAGACAAAGAAATGCCCTTATGAAGGGTATGTATCCCCTTCTGGCCGAGGGATTACCTAAGGCTACTCCGGGGATACCAAAAGACTTGCCACCTCCATTATTTCCAATAAAAGTACATCCTAAGGGGCATCCTAGAACCGCAGAAGATGTTTTTCTTTCCTCATATTTAGATGACGCAGCTCCTGAGTATGCTAACCCCGCCCCACATAGACCGTTGGCCGGGGAGGTTCAACGCCAAGATCCTGTATCTGTATCCTTACAGCATCAAATCCTGACACAAGTTCCGGCAAGCACGTCCGTTCCCACATCTGTTCCTACAGCTACTTCTATAGCTGTGTCGTCCACACCTATAGTTGCTGTATCGCGTTCTACGAATCCTTTCACGCCCGATACTCCAGACGGGGCTACTGGAGGTGGTACCAACATTTTTTCTACGCCACCCAGAGTAAATAAACTTACCTTTCAAGAGTCAGCACATCCGCGTACCCCCAAACTCATAAATGCCCGCACGCTTAAGGAACTTCTTATAGATTGTAGATATGACCCTGTGCCCGGCAAAGAGGACGAAATGATCATGGCATCATTACGTATCAGACGAGCCGCGGTGTATTTAGGGAAGTTACCAGGAATGACTATGCATCTAGATAATATATATCATTATGTCCAAACAGGGCGAGACTCTGAATGTATTAACAGAGCTATGGAATACCAGAAAGTGGAGATACAGGGGGAACTGTTACGTTTCCTCATAAATTGCGTAATCAGAAATCAAGACCGACCGGGGGTAGATCCGGAAATAATGCAAACTCTTACCAGATGGAGCCAGAATATATCAGAAGGGAGACATGATAGGCAAAAATGTATAATAGCCATGTGCAGAAAGATCCGTAAAGAATTAGAACGCCTACACGAAGAAAGATTAGCGGTAGATCAGTTTGAACAAAACGAGGAGGAGGAAGGATCAGGACCGTCCACAGGACAGTCAGACACCATAGCCTATGTAGGTAGAGGAAGATCTTGTAATAGTACTAGATATTTTACTGACCCAATACGTCCGATATGTCCAGATAATAACAGGAATTTCCAAGCACCTATAATAAATATGAGGTCCCCCGAGCATTCGTTCCAAGCCGCTGACAAATTACTGCGAGAACGAAGGGGTTATCATTTACTCGATTCTATGGATGAACAAGAATTAGCCAGGTCAGCCGTTCATTGGGTTGACAGTCCCGGAAAATATGGTGATGATACAGTAGCACACACATTTTTGAACCTCACCCCAGATGAACAGTGTTTAGCTGGGATTTATATGATTCAACAACTTCTTATACTATATAAAAGCCAACATTCAGATCCTGGTCCCTTACCTGATATATTGACTGAATTACTCACGAATAGATGGAGAGGTTCAGGTACTAAGTTAATTAAGGAAATACTAGAATCCAGAAAGCAGTACTTTCTTTTTGTATGTCCAGAACATGATTCACTGCCCATCAAGGAAAGACCGATGTATTACATGGACAGACAGAATCCCTTACGAGAAGTGCACCCAATAAAGGGCGAGGACAATCAGTTTAAACGTGTATATGTATATACGCCCATATCGAAAATAGAATTGTTAGAAATGAAGAAAGTGGTACCCAGTCATGACAAAGACCCAGCGGGTTTCCACCGAGAAATTAAAGACATGTTACTCATGGGAGAGTATACCTATCCCGACATTATGACAATATTAAAGGTATTAATGCCTGCTGGCATTTATGAAAAACTCAAGGAAAAAGAGTGGGAGGTAGGAGACCAAAAGATAGATTGGACAGCATTAGAAAATGAAGAAAAGGCCCGAGGTCCAGGTTCGGGGCTTGGGGACAAAACTAAAGCACTACCAGGTTTACTAGTACAGGTACTGCCACGTTTATTAACCACGAAAAAGGAAGACTGGGGTGCAATCTCAGCCTGTAAACAAAAGCAAGATGAAGACACTAGTGATTTCTATGCCCGATTCTAAAAATGTTTTGGTATAAATAGTGGTATAAAAGCAAGTAGCGAGTCATACCCACATCTGTTTGTGACAAAATTAGTTGAAAATTCCTTGCCCCAAGTGAAGAATAGAGTATTAAAATTCGAGAGTACATGGCAAGGTAATACCCCATCACAAATGTTACAAATGTTACAGTACCATTACAATAGAATTAGAGAAGAACAAGAACATGAACAAAGACGCATGAAGGACACGAAAATGAAAATGCTAGTCTCCCAGACAGTTCCAGCTGAAGGTCATAAAAAGGGTACGACACAGTCCGGTGATTCAGCAGGACCTGTAAAAGGGACATGCAACTATTGTAAACAGCCAGGACATTACATACACGACTGCCCAGTCCTGAAGCGTAATATCGCCACAGGTATTACAAAAGAAAGACCACGGCCACCTAGACAGGATCAGAATGAACAAGGAGCACCGCAGCATGCACAGGCCATGCCAGCTCCACAACAGTCTATACAGTTTGTGCCAGCCGCACCAGCGTTGCCTGCTGCTGCCACACAAACCACGACACGACAGCTGTACCAGACCGCACAGTATGACTATCCTGATTATCAACGATACGCATGAACCAGCCTAGAGAGGGAAGTTGACTTACCCCTTATCGAGGTCCCTGTAGACCAAGAAGGACCTTATGTACATAGTGAATTATTAGGCCAAGATAGAACATTTTTACTTGATACAGGGGCAAGTCGAACAACTATAAAACGTAGTGAAGTTCCAGGGGCACCCCTCTCAGGCTCACAGAATATTTCCCTTGGTTTTTCAGGAAAACCTATTGTTAATGAAGTATCACAGCCTCTTCCACTTACGATAGGACCCTTGACCAGAACTACAGATTTATTGCTTACTAAATCATGTCCAGAAAACTTGTTAGGTATAAAAACACTGAAAGCTCTAGGAGCTATAATATGTTGTTCTCCGGAAGGAGTAAGATTGTTTTTACGTGATTTCAAAGGTCATTATGTGTCTCGAGACATGGATTCCCGACTGCAGAATTTGCCCACACATTTATGGGCACAAGGCCCTACAGATGTTGGTTGCATGAACATTACGCCATATCGAGTCACACTAAAGGCAGGAGTGGTACTACCACGAATGCGACAATACAAGTTACCCCCAGATGCTGTAATGGCTTTACTGCAAATCATTGACGAACTTATCGGCCAAGGAGTGGTTGTGGAGACCGACTCCAATGTATGTAATTCCCCGATAATTCCGATTCTTAAACGAACTGATCCAAAGGCTCCCCCAGTATATCGATTGGTTATTGATCTGCGCGAATTAAATAAATGTATTGTACCACAATACCCCGTAGTTCCAGACATCTCTTCATTACTGACAGCTATTGATTCCGAAGCAACGTTCTTTACTGTAATTGATCTCAAGAATGCCTTTTTCAGCGTCCCAATAGATCCGGAAAGCCAATATTTGTTCGGATTTAGTTTAAATGGACGTAGCTTTAAATTCACACGCGCACCTCAAGGATTTACAGAAAGCCCCAGCATCTATAGCCAAGCACTGAAACGAGAACTTGACAGTATACACATGCCAGTCAACACTGCTCTGCTTCAATATGTCGATGATATGCTGATCACCGCCCGAAGTGAACCTGAATGTGAAAAAGCATCACTGACGGTTTTACAATTTCTAGCCGGAAAGGGGCACAAGGTGTCCCCTTCTAAGCTGCAATTCTGTGTCCAGCGAGTTATTTACCTTGGTCACTCGCTGTCCAAGGAGGGAAGGCAGCTTACACCAGATCGCATCCAGCTAATTGCAAATATGCCAATACCCAAGACACAAAAGGAGGTGCGGGCTTTCATAGGCCTCACTTCATATTGTAGGCAGTGGATCCCTCAGTATGCATTTCTAGCAAAACCACTCATTCAATTAACAACACAGGAGGCAGCCACATCGACTGTTCTCCCTTGGACTCAGGAACACACACTAGCTTTTGAAAGCTTAAAGAAAGCTCTATGCCAAGCACCCGTTTTAGCAACACCATGTTACAGAAAACATTTTACACTCTTTGTTACAGAACGAGAAGGTACTGCCTTGTCAGTACTCACACAGGAACAAGCAGGATCACACAAACCGTGTGCTTATTTTTCTAGTACATTAGATCCCGTAGCTCAGGCTCTGCCTGCGTGCCTGAAATCAGTGTCAGCGACAGCTTTAGCAATCAGACAAAGCGATGCCATAGTGTTAGGACATCCATTGACAGTCCAAGTACCACATGCAGTAGAGGTTCTTGTGAATCGAACGCAAACACAACACTTGACTATAGCGCGACTTACAGGTTACGAATTAACATTGTTTCAGCCACATATAGAAATCAGACGTTGTAACACATTGAATCCTGCCACACTTTTACCTGTAAATGGAACAGACCCACTAGCTCATGATTGTATTGATGTTATTACAATAACGACGAAACCCAGACAAGACTTGACAGATGTCCCATTGTCAGATCCAGACCTGACGTTGTATGTAGATGGTTCATGTATGAGAACAGGTACAGGAGAGTTAGTGGCCGCTTACGCAGTCACAACAGACACTGAAATTATTGAAACCAAGTGTATAAATACCTTGTCCGCTCAAGCAGCAGAGCTCGTCGCTCTGACACAGGCCTGTATTCAAGCCACAAATAAAAAAGTCAACATATACACTGATTCACGTTATGCATTCAGAGTTGTACATGACTTCGGCGTGCTGTGGCGAGAGAGAGGTTATTTAACTTCTCACGGTGCCCACATTCAGCACGGACCCCTCATTCATGCCTTATTAGATGCAATACATTTACCCACTGCAATATCGATTATGAAATGCAAAGCTCATACGAAAATTACTGATATCATTTCTCAAGGCAATGATCTAGCTGACAGAACAGCTAAACAGACTGCTCAAACTCAAACATCCGATATGACAAAGGCAATAGTCCAGACACCAACACATTGCATGATGGTTAAGGATCCCACTCTTGATGTAATTGACATACAGACACATGCCACTCCAGACGAAATAAGGAAATGGACTGAATTAGGAGGGATCCAAACGGATCAAGGATGGATGACGAAGGAAAAATCTGTGTGGTTCCTTCCTGATTCAATGGTCCAAGTCATTATTAACACTGTCCATAGTCCAGCGCATCTAGGAGAGAAAGCTATGCTAGACAGCATTCAACATATTTGGTTCAACAAGCATTTACGAGCAGCAGCGAAACAAAAAGTTCGTACCTGTATGATCTGTTGTCAGTTTAACCCAGGAAAAAGCATTCCCGTAGAGCAGGGTGGATTTCAGCCTCCTGACCACCCTTTTGAAATCCTCCAGATGGATTATATCCAGATGGAACGATGTCGAGGATTCAAATATGTTCTCGTAGTTGTCTGTACTCTTTCCCGTTGGACCGAAGCGTACCCGGTTTCAGATTACACTGCCCCGACTACTGCCAAACAGTTAGTTCGAGAATTCTTCCCACAATACGGTTTACCACGTGCTGTCTACTCAGATAACGGCCAGCCGTTCTCATCCGAACTAATGAAACACGTTTCACTTCTGCTAGGATATCAGTGGAAGTTTCATTGTGTCCGACACCCCGAGGCAGCAGGTCTCGTGGAACGACATAATCAAACTTTAAAAATCAGACTGTCCAAAATATGCAGGGAGAAAGGTGTCGACTGGGTAGTAGCATTACCAGTTGCACTCTTTTACATGAGAATGGTAGCACACTCTCGAACAGGGCTATCCCCGTATGAGGTGATCTTTGGCAGACCACCAAATATGTGGGGGACGCCTATACCACGTAAAATAACTGATATTGACTGTAATATGCTGACAGATTATTTGGCTTCCTTGATGTCTGCACTACAATCTTGTCGTTCACAGGTAGCTGCAGCTTTTCCTGACAACACTGAGGTGAAACCCCATGACGTAATTCCGGGGGATCTCGTTTTAGTGAGGAACTTTGATCGAAAGACTCAGCTGGATCCTAGGTGGAAGTCGCCTCAACTGGTCTTACTCACCACAAGGACAGCCGTGAAGATCGAAGGCAGAAAAGGCTGGGTACATTCAAGTCATATCAAGAAATTTTATGGACTACCATCAGATATAAAAACTACACCTCGTGTGTCTTCACCCATTGACTCAAAACTTCCTTTGGTTGACTCAGGTAGTCACGAACATTATAAACTAAAACTCCGATCTAATCAGTCAGGAAATTTGATTGTTTAAGTCCTCTCCAAGGTGAAGCGGTCGAATTTGTCTCTGACATGTATCCCTTAGATCTGAATAGAGAAATAACCCGAAAAATGTTGAAACGACATACATACTGTAAATCACTGCGTAGTCATTGCACAGTGACGTTATTGATTTTGTTTTTCCTAAGTCTTTTAATAATTACTGCAAGTATATTGTTGCACATATGTTATCCTATTTCTAGACATGTTTATAATATTACTGCTGAACATTCTTTTAGCGAATTACCTCCGCATGAATTGTCATACAGATTTGCGCTGCGCAATAACACTTTTATTAGTATGTTACATCATTCCCATCAGGTTAGCAATGCTACAAATTGTTGGATATGTGGCCGACTCCCTCCCTATCAGAACTATAAAGGAATTCTACCTCTTTTTCCATACCCGTTCACACACAACGGCTCCTGTGGAGCATGGTTTAGCTTAATTAATTCCTTAGATTCAAATTCCGCAGTTTATCAAGACAACCGGGTATGGGGAAATCTGAACTTAGTTTTACTTAAAGTCTGCCACCCCAACAAGGAGGGACTTCCCAAAAGAACAGGAACTGATCTAGAAAATGAAGTATATGGATTAGGTAATTTTACGCTTAATCTCCTGATCTTGAATGTCGAATCCGAAGCTAATCCAAGTTTGCCCGCCATGTCAGTATTTCCAGTAAAAGGTGAATTATGTGTAAGAAAGAATGGTTCCATACATATGGGCCATAGTAGATGCACCACTGTAATAGAATTCAGTGATCAAGGCAAGTCGACATTTAGAGCTTCCCGCCATTCCTATTTTATATGTGGTCAGACGGCATATGTACGTTTGCCTCTAGATTGGGATGGTACCTGCTACATTGGATTCCTTTTGCCACCTGTTTTTCTAGCTCCTCCTGATTATCACAGAAATACTCATTTAGTACACAATAGAGAAAGGAGAGATCTCCCAATAGTCGATTACACTGAAACAGCATGGGAAAAATACACAGATTTCAATAAAGGTCTCTTTCCCTATATAGGTACCGTTACTAATAGTAAGCTGATACGTAGATTGACTAGAACCCTTGAAGCAGTAGTGAACGAAACTATTTCCGCCTTAGGCAATTTAACAGAAGAGCAGTCTGCTATGCGGATTGTTGTGCTTCAAAATCGTCTTGTCCTTGACGTTATCCTGGCCGATAGGGGCGGAGCTTGTAGGGTCATCGGATCAAGCTGTTGCATTTTCATACCAGAAAATTCGCCATCTGTATATAAAGCTATAACGCGCCTTCATAAGATTGTGAGCCAGATACACCAGAATCCAGGCACTTGGACTTGGTCCGGTTGGTTTTGGAGCGTGTTATCAGCCTGGGGATGGAGAGTTCTATCCTTCCTAGGTATTGGCCTTCTCATACTATTCAGTTGCTGCTTATGCCTGCAATGTGGACCAGCGATTTGTGGTCTGTGTGCCACATCGTGTATTCCACATCAAAATTTTCGTTCAAAATCCCGGGAGAAGAAAGAAGAACAAATGATGCTATATGAACAGATCAATGGATTAATGAAGATTGATATCTCTTGACGGGCAAGTAGGGGACAAGGAGGGAATGTGGAAATATGGATTTTTCTGGTCAGTTATGTCCCCTATCTTGGACCCCAACGGTTCTATGTGCATGTTACAAGTACATGTATGTTCCCTCCAGTTCCAGTTATGAAGACGCAAATACATGTGCGTCCACCGTTAACATGTCCTCTTCCAGATCCGCCATGAATGGGCCGGATATTCCATTCCTAAGTACGAAAGGCCACCGCCTTTATATGGTTCACTTATGCCATTTTACAGTTCAGACGAGTAGGCCCTGATTCTGTCATCCAGCTTTTCTTGCTTTCTGTCTCTGAAGCTCCAGTCCGAGCCTGCATCTGTGACCATGAACTTTGTCTCATCCTCTGCGCGGCTCACGATGCCTGACATCAGCTTGCTGCCTGCCAAGAACTGTATTTCACCTTCGGAAATTATCTGCTCCGCTCCCTGCCCAATGCATTCCTGTCTAGTAGCTTAAAGTAAACATTCTGCCAGCTACCGAGCAAAGGCCCGGCTTCTCTGTCTTTATGCAAGTAATTCATAGCCCTGTTACTATGGAAGATTCCTGCCCTCGCATCTAGTGTAGACACTTAGACGCTTGTACACGCACTAACAGTCAGTATAGTCAGTATAGAATAAGATTCTACTCCAAGAAGGCCTCTCTTTTGGATAACATAGTTCTTTAAACATAGGATGTTAGATATGATTTGGGATTAGGTTGACTTGACCCTCTAGACATCTGTCGCCACATGTAGAGCTAAATGTCAAGTCCCCTTCACCCCCTAGCTGCACGTCAATCACACGTCATGCTGCTGCGCGCGCATCTCTGCAAAGTATTTCTGCTGACATTGCGAAATTATTTCATAGGTCCACCCATATGTAACATCACAACCAATGACGTTTCCTTGTTACTCCCAATTACGCCTCCTTCAGCTACGCATGTGAAATGTTATCTTTGCTATCAATTGTTACGCCTCTCGCATTTGCTCCACTGTAATGCCTATTGTATAAAAGTAATTAATTATCAATAATGTATGTCCTTCACTTCCTGAGCCTCCGTGGTGATGGAACCTGGAGTCCACGATTTCGAAATCGTTTATTGGAATAAAGCCCGTTCTTAACCTCTAATACCACGGATTCTGCCTCTTATTTATTGAGCTATTTTTATTATGTTCTGTATCAAATTAAGTCCCGGTAATTAAATTATTTACCACAGTGGCACCGCCCACATCCTCAGCAACATCTCAGTGGCACAAGAGTAAGAGTCAGCCTGAGACACCAAGGAGTACTGCAATGAAAAAAAGTGCGTCGTTGAGCCTAACAGAAAGGAAAACCATGCAGCCTACCATTATCAGCATGTTTACTAGGGCGGAAGGGCAGTACGAACGCAACCACCCAATAGCACGTTTATACAATGCGAAGCTGGCTAAAATGCTAGCACTGGACCGTCTCCCTTTTTCTTTTGTTGAAGGGGTGGGTTTTCTGGAATTTGTGACAGCCATCTGCCCAAAATGGCAGGTTCCCAGCCGCTACTATTTCGCCAGAGTTGCTGTTCCAGCACTACATCACGACGTGCTGGAAATGCTTGGAAAAGCCTTGAAGCAGAGTGCTGTACAGAGTATCCACCTGACAACAGACATGTGGACCAGTTGCCAAGCCACTGATTACATGTGCATCACTGCACACTGGATCACTTTTGTGGGGGTTAGAGAAAAGATATCTGCTGGTGTTGACGCTGCTGAGATTTTTTATGCCACTCGCAAACATGCAACTGTAGCCATGTTTGCCATGGAGAAATCTCGTACTGCTGCAAACATTTTGGATGAGTTTAACAGCAAGGTCTTTGAGTGACTGCGCTTAAGAGGGCTTAACATTGGTTTTGTTGCCATGGACAATGGCAGTAATGTAGTTAGGGCCATGAAAGATGGAGGCTATTTCAGGGTCTCGTGTTTGGCACACTGCATTAATATTATTGTTCAAGACTTTCTGACAAATTAATACAAAGTCAGCAACTTACTGGCCACCTGCAGAAGAATATGCACACATTTCAGCCATTTTTTTAAAGCCCAGAAGCAGCTGAGGGTCATTCAATGTGAGCATAAAATGCCAGTCAAAGCACTCATCCAGGAGGTGCCAACACGTTGCAACTCAACTTACTACATGCTTGATTGTCTGTTTGAGCAGTACATACCACTCAATGCTTATGTCATGCAAAGATTTGTGGTAAATATTTCATTACCGGTACTATTTTTTATGCGGTAAAGTCTAGTAAGAATAACTCAGTAAATATAAGAGGCAGAATCCGTGGTATTAGAGGTTTTAAAAGGCTTTATTCCTATACAAAGGAATACAATTCGAATTGTAGGCTTCTATTCCATCACCACGAAAGTTCAGGAAGGAAGGGCATACATTATTGACAGATAATCGGTTTTATAGGAAAATGCATTACAGTGAAACAGATGCAAGAGGCGTAACAGCTGATAATACAGATAAACTGTGCATACGTAACTAATAGAGGCGGTCATATGGGCGTAATTTAATAAACGTCATTATACATGATGTCACAAGTGGGTGGATCCATAAAAGAATCCTGCGATGTCAGCAGAAATATTTGGCAGAGATGCGCGCGCAGCCGCATGACGTGTGATTGACGTGCAACTAGAGGGTGAAGGGGACTTGACATTTAGCTCTACATGTGGAGACAGAAGTCTGGGGTCATGTCAACCTAATCCCAAATCATATCTAATATCCTATGTTTAAAGAACTGTGTTATCCAAAAGGAAAGGTCTCTAGGATAGAATCTATTCTATACTGACTGTTAGTGCGTGTACAAGCGTCTAAGTGTCTACATGAGATGCGAGGGGGTAGGAATATTCCATGGTAACGGGGCCTATGAATTACTTGCATGAGGACAGCGAGGCCTGGCCCTTTGCACGGTAGCTGGAGGAATGTTTACCTAAACTACTAGACAGGAATGCATCGGATGAGGAGCGGAGCAGATAATCTTGAAGGTGAAATACAGTTTTTGGCAGGCAATATGCTGGATCAGGCACCGTTAGCCGCGCAGGGAGTAGGACAAAGTTCATGGATACAGATGCAGGCTCAGACTGGAGCTTTCAGAGGCAGAAGGCAGGAAAAGGCTTGATGACAGAATTCAGGGCCTACTCGCCTGAATCTGTAAAATGTGGAAAGTGAACCACATAAAGTCGGTGGCCTTTCATACTTAGGAATGAAATATCTGACCCATTCATGGCGGATCTGAAAGAGGACATGTTGACGGTGGACGCACATATATTTGCGTCTTCAAAACTGGAACTGGAGGGAGCATACATGTACGTATAGCATGCACATGGAGCCGTTGGGGTCTACGATAGGGGACATAACTGATCACAAAATTCATATTTCCTCATTCCATCCTTGTCCCCTACGGACCCTCAGGAGATATCGATCTTCATCAATCCATCGATCTGTTCATATAGCATCATTTGTTCTTCTTTCTTCTTCCGGGATCTTGAACGAAAACGTGGATGTGGGATACACGATGTGGCACACAGACCACAAATCGCTGGCCCACATTGTAGACATAAGCAGCAACTGAATAGTATGAGAAAGCCAATACCTAGGAAGGATAGGATTCTCCATCCCCAGGCTGACAACACGCCCCAGAACCAACCGGACCAAGTCCAGGTGCCTGGACTCTGGTGTATCTGGCTTATAATCTTATGAAGGCGGGTTATGGCTTTATATACTGACGGCGAATTTTCTGGTATGAAAATGCAGCAACTTGATCCGATGACCCTACAAGCTCCGCCCCTATCGGCCAGGATGACGTCAAGGACAAGACGATTTTGAAGCACAACAATCCGCATAGCAGACTGCTCTTCTGTTAAATTGCCTAAGGCGGAAATAGTCTCGTTCACTACTGCTTCAAGGGTTCTGGTTAATCTACGTATCAGCTTACTATTGGTGACTGTACCTATATAGGGAAAGAACCCTTTATTGAAATCTGTGTATTTTTCCCATGCTGTTTCAGTGTAATCGACAATTGGGAGATCTCTCTGTTGTCTATTGTGTACTAAATGGGTATTTCTATGATAATCAGGAGGAGCTAGGAAAACAGGTGGCAGAAGGAATGCTATGTAACAGGGACCATCCCAATCTAAAGGTAGACATATATATGCGGTCTGGCCACATATGAAGTAGGAATGATGGGAAGCTCTAAATGTAGACTTGCCTTGATCACTGAATTTTATTACAGTGGTGCATTTACTATGGCCCATGTGTATGGAACCATTCTTTCTTACACATAATTCCCCTTTTACTGGGAATACTGACATGGCGGGCAAGATTGGTGTAGCTTCAGATTCAACGTTCAGGATCATGAGGTTAAGTGTAAAATTACCTAATCCATATACTTCATTTTCTAGATCAGTTCCTGTTCCTTTGGGGAGTCCCTCCTTGTTAGGGTAGCAGACTTTAAGCAAAACTAGGTTCAGGTTTCCCCACACCCAGTTGTCTTGGTAAACTGCGGAATTTGAATCTAGGGAATTAATCAAACTAAACCATGCTCCACAGGAGCCATTGTGTGTGAACGGATATGGAAAGAGGGGCAAAACTCCCTTATAGTTTTGATAGGGAGGGAGTCGGCCACATATCCAACAATTTGTGGCATTGCTGGTCTGATGAGAATGATGTAACATACTAATGAATGTGTTGTTGCGCAGCGCAAATCTGTAGGACAACTCATGCGGAGGTAATTCGCTAAAAGAATGTTCTGTAGTTACATTGTAAGCACGCTTAAGAATAGGGTAATACATGTGCAATAGTATGCTAGAAATAATGATCAGAAGACTTAGAAAAAACAAAATTAATAATGTTACTGTGCAGTGACTACGAAGTGATTTACAATACGCATGCTTTTTAAGCTGCATCTGTTGATTTCTTTCTCTATTCCGGTCTAGAGGATACATGTCAGAGACAAATTCAACCGATTCACCTTGGAGAGGACTTAAACAATCAAATTGTCTGACTTGCTAGACCTCAATTTTAGTTTGTACAGTTCTGGTTTTGACTGCTCAACCAAGGGGAGCTTTGAGTCTGTCTGTGAGGGAATAGAAGGTTGAGTATTCACACTGGATGGTAGTCCATAAAATTTCTTGATATGACTCGAGTGCAACCACCCTTTACGACCCTCAATCTTCACGGCTGTCCTTGTAGTGAGTAGAACTAGCTTCGGCGACTTCCACCTAGGCTCCAGTTGGGTCTTCCGGTCGAAATTCCGGACCAGAACCAGGTCACCAGGAACCACGTCATGGGGCTTCACCTCAGTATTATCGGGAAAAGCTGCGGCTACCTGTGAACGACAAGATTGTAGTGCAGACATCAAGGAAGCCAGGTAATCTGTCAGCATATTACAGTCAACATCAGTGATTTTGCGAGGTATAGGCGTCCCCCACATATTTGGTGGTCTACCGAAGATCACCTCGTACGGGGATAGCCCTGTTCGAGAATGTGCTACCATTCTCATGTAAAAGAGCGCAACTGGTAAGGCTACTATCCAATCGACACCTTTTTCCCTACATATTTTGGACAATCTAATTTTCAGAGTTTGATTATGGCGTTCCACGAGACCTGCTGCCTCGGGATGTCGGACACAGTGGAATTTCCATTGGTAGCCTAACAAAAGGGAAACATGTTTCATTAGCTCGGATGAGAACGGCTGGCCGTTATCTGAGTAGACAACACGTGGTAAACCGTACCGTGGGAAGAATTCTCGAACTAACTGTTTGGCAGTAGTCGGGGCAGTGTAATCTGAAACCGGGTAGGCTTCTGTCCAACGGGAAAGAGTACAGACAACTACGAGAACATATTTGAATCCTCGACATCGTTCCATCTGGATATAATCCATCTGGAGGACTTCAAAAGCATGATCGGGAGGTTGAAATCCACCCTGTTCTACGGGGATGCTTTTACCTGGATTAAACTGACAACATATCATACAGGTACGAACTTTTTGTTTAGCTGCTGCTCGCAAGTGTTTGTTGAACCAAATGTGTTGAATGCTGTCTAGCATAGCTTTTTCTCCTAGGTGCGCTGGACTATGTATTGTGTTAATGATAACTTGAACCATGGAGTCGGGAAGAAACCATATAGATTTTTCCTTCGTCATCCATCCTTGATCCGTTTGGATCCCTCCTAATTCAGTCCATTTCTTTATTTCTTCTGGTGTAGCATGTGTCTGTATGTCAATTACATCAAGGGCGGGATCCTTAACTGTCATGCAATGTGTTGGTGTCGGAACTATTGTCTTTGTCATGTCAGTTATGTGAGTCTGATTCTGAGCAGTCTGTTTAGCTGTTCTGTCAGCTAGGTCATTACCCTGAGAAATGATATCGGTAACTTTTGTATGGGCTTTGCATTTCATAATCGATATTGCAGTGGGTAGATGAATCGCGTCTAATAGGGCTTGAATGAGGGGTCCGTGTTGGATGTGGGCACCGTGAGAAGTTAAATAACCTCTCTCTCGCCACAGTACGCCGAAGTCATGGACGACTCCGAATGCATAACGTGAATCTGTGTATATGTTGACTTTCTTATTTTTGGCTTGAATACAGGCTTGTGTCAGAGCGATGAGCTCTGCTGCTTGAGCTGACAAAGTGTTAATACAATTTGTTTCAATGACTTCAGTGTCTGTTGTGACTGCGTAAGCGGCCACTAACTCTCCTGTACTTGTTCTCATACATGACCCATCTACATACAATGTCAAGTCTGGATCTGACAAAGGGATATCTGTCAAGTCTTGTCTGGGTTTCGTCGTGATAGTAATGACTTCGACACAATCATGTGCCAATGGATCTGTTCCGCCCACTGGTAACAGTGTGGCAGGGTTTAACGTATTACAACGTCTGATTTCTATGTGTGGCTGAAATAATGTCAATTCGTAACCGGTGAGTCTCGCTATAGTCAAGTGTTGTGTTTGTGTGCGGTTCAAAAGAACCTCTACTGCGTGTGGTACTTGTACTGTCAATTGATGTCCTGACACTATGGCATCGCTTTGTCTGATTGCTAAAGCTGTTGCTGCCACCGATTTCAGGCACGCAGGAAGAGCCTGAGCTACTGGATCTAATGTACTAGAGAAATAAGCACATGGTTTGTGTGATCCTGCTTGTTCCTGAGTGAGTACTGACAAGGCAGTACCTTCGCGTTCTGTAACAAAGAGTGTAAACCGTTTACTGTAACATGGTGTTGCTAAAACAGGTGCTTGGCATAAAGCTTTCTTTAAGCTTTCAAAGGCGTGTGTATGTTCTTGAGTCCAAGGGAGGACAGTCGATGTGGCTGCCTCCTGTGTTGTTAACTGGATGAGTGGTTTTGCTAGAAATGCATATTGAGGGATCCACTGCCTACAGTATGAAGTGAGGCCTATAAAAGCCCGCACCTCCTTTTGTGTCTTGGGTGCTGACATGTTAGCAATTAACTGGATGCGGTCGGATGTAAGCTGCCTTCCCTCCTTGGACAGCGAGTGCCCAAGGTAAACAACTCGCTGGACACAGAATTGTAGCTTAGAAGGGGACACCTTGTGTCCCTTGTCAGCCAAAAAGTTTAAAACCGTCAGTGACGCTGTTTCACATTTAGGTTCGCTTCGGGCGGTGATCAACAGATCATCGACATATTGAAGCAAGGCAGTGTTAACTGGCATGTGGATACTGTCAAGTTCTCGTTTCAGTGCTTGGCTATAGATGCTGGGGCTTTCTGTAAATCCTTGAGGTGCGCGTGTGAATTTAAAACTTCGTCCATTTAAACTGAATCCGAACAGATATTGACTTTCCGGATCTATTGGGACGCTAAAGAAAGCATTCTTGAGATCAATTACAGTGAAGAACGTTGCTTCTGAGTCAATAGCTGTTAGTAATGACGAGATATCTGGGACCACAGGGTATTGTGGTACAATACATTTATTTAATTCGCGCAGATCAATAACTAATCGATATACTGGTGGTGCTTTTGGATCCGTTCTTTTAAGAATCGGAATTATCGGGGAATTACATACATTGGAGTCGGTTTCGACAACCACTCCTTGTGCAATGAGCTCGTCAATGATTTGCAGCAAAGCCACAACAGCATCGGGTGGTAACTTGTATTGTCGCATTCGTGGTAGTATTACTCCTGTTTTTAGTGTGACACGATATGGTGTAATATTCATGCAACCAACATCAGTGGGGCCTTGTGCCCATAAATGTGTAGGTAAATTCTGCAGTCGGTGATCCATATCTCTGGACACGTAGTGACCTTTGAAGTCACGTAGAAATAGTCGTACTCCTTCCGGAGAACAACATATTATAGCTCCTAGAGCTTTCAATGTTTTTATACCTAACAAGTTTTCTGGACATGATTTAGTAAGCAATAGATCTGTAGTACGTGTCAATGGACCGATCGTAAGTGGAAGAGGTTGTGTTACGTCATTTATTATAGGTTTTCCTGAGAATCCAAGGGAAATATTTTGTGAGCCTGAGAGGGGTACCCCTGGAACTTCACTGCGTCGTATAGTCGTTCTGCTTGCCCCTGTATCAAGTAAAAACTTTCTGTCTTACCCTAATAGTTCACTATGTACATAAGGTCCCTCTTGGTCTACAGGAACCTCAATAAGGGGTAAGCCACCTTCCCTCTCTAGGCTTTTTCATGTATATCGCTGATAATCGGGATAATCTGCTTGTGCATACTGATACATCTGTTGTGTTGTTGCTTGTGTTGCAGCAATAGGCTGCGTTTGTGGTGGTGCTACGGTCTGTTGTGGAGCTCCCTGTTGCGGAGCTAGTTGTTGCGGAGCTAACCTAGGTTGTGCATGCTGAGGGATTTGTTGTTGATTCTGATCCTGTCTAGGTGGACGTGGTCTCTCCTGGGTTCTACCTGTAGCAATATTATGTTTCAGGACTGGACAATCGTGTATATAATGACCTGGTTGTTTACAATAGTTGCATGTCCCTTTCGTAGGACCTGCGGAATCACCCTTTTGATGACCATCAGCTGGAACTGACTGAGCAACAAGCATTTTCATTTTTGTATCTTTCATACGTCTTTGTTCGTGTTCTTGTTCTTCTCTAATTCTATTGTGGTGATATTGTAACATCTGTAACATCTGTGATGGGGTATTACCTTGCCAGGTACTTTCGAATTTCAATACTCTATTCTTGACTTGTAGCAGAGAATTTTCAACTAATTTTGTCACAAACAGATGTGGATATGACTCACTACTGGCTTTTATGCCACTATTTATACCAAAACATTTTTCAAATCGGGAATAGAAATCACTAGTGTCTTCATCTGGCTTTTGTTTACAGGCTGATATCGCACCCCAGTCTTCCTTTTTCGTAGTTAATAAACGTGGCAGTACCTGCACTAGTAGTCCTGCTAGTGCTGTAGTCTTTTCCCCAAGTCCTGCTCCTGCAGCTCGGGCCCTTTCTTCGTTTTCTAATGCTGTCCAATCTATCTTTTGGTCTCCCACCTCCCATTCCTTTTCTTTGAGTTTCTCGTAAACACCGGCGGGTAATAGGACTTTTAATATTTTCATAATGTCGGGGTAGGTATACTCTCCCATGAGTAACATGTCTTTTATTTCACGGTGGAAACCTGCTGGATCCTTGTCATGGCTGGGTACTACTTTCTTCATTTCTAATAATTCCAGTTTAGTTATAGGCGTGTACACAAACACGCGTGTAAAGTTATTACCGTCACCTCTGATTGGGTGTACTTCGCGTAACGGGTTCTGTCTATCTATGTGATACATTTTTCTTCCTATGATGGGAACTGGAACGTGTTCTGGGCATACGAAAGTTAAATATTGGTTTCGGAATTCTAGAATCTCTTTAATCAAATCAGTACCTGACCCTCTCCATATATTCGTGAGCAGTTCTGTCAATATGTCAGGTAAGGGTCCTGGATCGGAGTGTTGGCTTTTATATAATATAAGGAGGTGTTGAATCATGTATATACTAGCTAAACGCTGTTCGTAGGGGTCAAGATTCAGAAATGTGTGTGCAAGTACATCATCATTGTATTCGCTGGGACTGTCAGCCCATTGTACTGCTGACCTAGCTAATTCTTGTTCGTCCATGGAATCGAGCATATGGTACCCCCTTCGATCTCGGAGTAATTTATCAGCGGCTTGGAATAGGTGCTCGGGGGATTTTGTATTTAACATAGGATTTGGAAAATGTCTATTATATTCTGGACGTATTGGACGTATCGTGTCATTAAAGCCTCTAGTATTATTATGGGGTCTTCCTCTACCTACATAAGCTATCGTTTCTAATTGTTCTGATTCTTGCTCCTCCTCCTCTTCTGATTCTACTCTGTCTGTTTCTCGTCTTTCTTTATGTATTCGTTCTACTTCCTTGCGGATCTTTCGACACATGGCGATTATACACGCCTGTCTATCATGTTTCTCTTCTGATATGTTCTGACCCCATTTGACAAGTCTTTGCATGGTATCGTGATCTGCCCCGGGCCTGTCTTGATTCCTAATTACACAATTTATGAAAAAACGTAGTAGTTGTCTTTGTACATCCACTTTCTGGTATTCCATAGCTTCGTTAATACTTTCTGAACCTCGCCCTGTTTGGACAAAGCGATATATATTGTCTAGGTGTTCAACCATTCCTGGTATCGTCATTAAATATAATGTAGCTCGTCGTATACGTAGTGATGATATGAGCAATTTGTCCTGTCTACCTGGTACTGGGTCGTATCTACAATCCACAAGCTGTTCTTTAAACATGTCAGATGTCGCTAATTGGGGTGTACGTTGGAGTGCTAAATCTCTAAGGGTCTGTTTATTTCGCGGCGGGGTGGCAAACATGTCTGTCGTACCTCCCGTAGCACCATCTGAGGTGCTGGGCACGAAAGGATTCGTTGGACGTAGGATAGAGATTGTAGATGCGGGAAAAACTGTAGAAACGGACGGACCCGTGGGAACTTGTGTAAGAGTTTGTAGTTGCGGGGATACAGACGGATGCTCCTGGTGTTGAACACCATCGGCAAGCGGTGAGTGTGGCATGGCATTAGCATACTCGGGAGCTACGTCATCTAAATAGGAGGAAAGGAAAACGTCCTTTGCTGTTTTGGGATGTGTTTTGGGATGTGCTTTTATCGGGAGTAATGGAGGAGTTAAGTCTTTTGGTATTTCCGGGATAGCCTTAGGTAACCCTTCGGCCAGAAGAGGATACATACCATTCATAAGAGTGTTTCTTTGTCTATCTACTTGTTCTGAGTTTACTCGGGTACCTTCCTCAAGTAATAGATTTTCTCGAATTTTATTCCAATTCTCTCTACCTTTCTCTTCCTGTCTGAGTGCTTTTTCTGTACGTCTGTATGATTCTTTACGCCATAATTCAATGGCATCTTTCTGTGACTGTCTGGCTTTCTTTTTCCATAATTCTTCTTCTACTCTCATGATGCAATCTGCATCCCAGGTCCCCGCTGCGGGCCATCTCTGATTTTCTGGCAAATCCTTGGTGTAGTCCACCCATAAATCAAGAAATAATACGGCATCTAGACCATGCTTATGATACATAAAATACCCGGGAGTGTCCCTAGGTGGGATGGGAACAGCTTCTTCGAGTACCCCTTTTCTAGTTTTGATCTGTCTTAATTTCGAAAAGAGCGGCATTTTTAGATCTTATTACTAGAACACACTTTATACAATAAACACAATAATGAACAGTCATTCACACCACAATGTATAGAACGTATTAAAACATTTAATATTTAACAGTTTTAACGAACAATGATAACTAATAGAAAACTAGTTACTGACATAATACTGACACTAGATAATACTTATTTATATGCAAGACATACTAGATATACTGCTAAACAGTACAGATACACTGCTGAAACAGTGCAGACCGGATTTGTGTACCCAAACCCGTCTTGACCGGCACAGACTATGTGCACGTAAAATGCCTCCCCGGTAATGGTACTCACCGGGTAGCTCGGAACGGAAGGCCTCGGAACGGAACTGAAACTGGACCGGACTAGACTCGACTCGACTGGACTCGGAACTTCGGAACCTGGTGTGCCTCTGTATACCTCGGATCTTGCTCTCTCAGCTAGGCTCTGGTCGGGATACTTCGCACTTCTCACCGCCTCGTCTGGGTGTTGATCGCAGCCTCAGTCGTCCCCGCTTGGCCGGAGGGAGATACAGGAAATCCTGCAGGTACGCGTTTTTGTCCGTTCAGCTGTGGCAGGAGACCGGGCCTGCAACGCACCGCCGGCGCGTGAGATGAGAAAGTGTCCCTGTTCGGGCGCCAATTTATGTGGTAAATATTTCATTACCGGTACTATTTTTTATGCGGTAAAGTCTAGTAAGAATAACTCAGTAAATATAAGAGGCAGAATCCGTGGTATTAGAGGTTTTAAAAGGCTTTATTCCTATACAAAGGAATACAATTCGAATTGTAGGCTTCTATTCCATCACCACGAAAGTTCAGGAAGGAAGGGCATACATTATTGACAGATAATCGGTTTTATAGGAAAATGCATTACAGTGAAACAGATGCAAGAGGCGTAACAGCTGATAATACAGATAAACTGTGCATACGTAACTAATAGAGGCGGTCATATGGGCGTAATTT
Organism: Triturus cristatus; assembly: GCF_964204655.1. Taxonomy (NCBI): domain Eukaryota; kingdom Metazoa; phylum Chordata; class Amphibia; order Caudata; family Salamandridae; genus Triturus; species Triturus cristatus. The sequence goes on along the minus strand of NC_140584.1, from coordinate 671,087,983 downwards.
AATAAACGTCATTATACATGATGTCACAAGTGGGTGGATCCATAAAAGAATCCTGCGATGTCAGCAGAAATATTTGGCAGAGATGCGCGCGCAGCCGCATGACGTGTGATTGACGTGCAACTAGAGGGTGAAGGGGACTTGACATTTAGCTCTACATGTGGAGACAGAAGTCTGGGGTCATGTCAACCTAATCCCAAATCATATCTAATATCCTATGTTTAAAGAACTGTGTTATCCAAAAGGAAAGGTCTCTAGGATAGAATCTATTCTATACTGACTGTTAGTGCGTGTACAAGCGTCTAAGTGTCTACATGAGATGCGAGGGGGTAGGAATATTCCATGGTAACGGGGCCTATGAATTACTTGCATGAGGACAGCGAGGCCTGGCCCTTTGCACGGTAGCTGGAGGAATGTTTACCTAAACTACTAGACAGGAATGCATCGGATGAGGAGCGGAGCAGATAATCTTGAAGGTGAAATACAGTTTTTGTCAGGCAATATGCTGCATCAGGCACCGTTAGCCGCGCAGGGAGTAGGACAAAGTTCATGGATACAGATGCAGGCTCAGACTGGAGCTTTCAGAGGCAGAAGGCAGGAAAAGGCTTGATGACAGAATTCAGGGCCTACTCGCCTGAATCTGTAAAATGTGGAAAGTGAACCACATAAAGTCGGTGGCCTTTCATACTTAGGAATGAAATATCTGACCCATTCATGGCGGATCTGAAAGAGGACATGTTGACGGTGGACGCACATATATTTGCGTCTTCAAAACTGGAACTGGAGGGAACATACATGTACGTATAGCATGCACATGGAGCCGTTGGGGTCTACGATAGGGGACATAACTGATCACAAAATTCATATTTCCTCAGATTAGGGGATCCTACTGTGAGAGGCATGACCGTTGAGATGGGCCAATGGGACCTTGTTAAATGCCTGACAGAGATGTTACTTCCTTTTGAGGTCTTCACAAGTGAAGTAAGCAGGGAGGACTGCACTAAGGGCCAAGCTATCTCATTGTTGCACATGCTAGAGCAACAGCTGAAGGAGGTGTCTGAAACATACGCAGGTGTGGATGACAAACAAGACGCATATTATTTGTGGCTCACTGGTTAGAGAAGGCATACCCTGAAGCAGAGGTCAGACCCGGGACCAGGGTTCAATTCCCGACGCGGCAGGGTCTGAGCCCAAGTGTCCACGGACTCGATAATTCTCACTTCGGTGCCTACTCGAATCATGGGTTCACACTCTGCAACTCTGGGCAATAGCTTGCTTAATCTCCACTACGCCCCCCCCCCCCCGCGGCGGGATGCCTGGCTTTCACCTTGGGGATGCCCAGTACGGGTTATCTCACAGGGAAAAAGCCAGGACGGGTTCCCAATGCAAGCGCCGAGATGCCCAAGGGTAAGTCGAGCGCTATATAAGAACACACATACATACATACATACATACATACATTTGGCGGACTCCTTAGCCGTTCGCTTATCTGAAAATACAAGGATTCAAAATAACCTTTTGTCATATCAACATTACATTACTGCCACAATCTTGGATCCACGGTACAAAGTATTTCTGAACAGTAAGGCAGTAATTCCTTTTTCAGAAGTGGATGTTGCCAAGTATAAAACTTTGATAGCAGAGGAAGCCACTGACTTCGAAAACGAACGGCTGGTAATTAGAGGCCTGGCGCCCCAGGCCAGAACAAGTACTACAGGGCATCCAGAGTCAAGTTCTACTTCAGAGCCTGAGGGCAGTGCGTTTGCCTCCCAGCAGTCACCAACACTACCAATAACATCAACAACAGCAAGAACAGGATCATCAGCCACAGTACAATCAGCAACTGATTGGTTTCTGCGGCATGGGTATGGTAAGTCCAGTGCTGATGCAAAGGCAAAAGAGGCCGAGCACATCGGAGCACCCCTAAGCATTGAGCGGATGGTCCAGGCCTATCTGGATGACCCAACAGAGGTAGTCATGGATTGAAATCCATTTGTGTATTGGTATGGGAAAAGAAGCCGATGGACAGTGCTCAGCAGGCTGGCGATAAAGTATCTGGTTTCCCCTGTCGCAAGTGTCTCTTCTGAGCGTGTTTTCAGTGCTGCTGGTGCCATTGTAACTGTGAAAAGGACCAGTCTCTCGCCCAAAAGCGTGGAGAGGTTAACCATGTTCAGTTAGTGACACTGTTAAGCCTTACTACTCACTCAACAAACTACCAAAGGTTCTACTAAGGACTGGGGTAAGCAGCACTCAGTGACAGAGGATGCGTCACGCAGACTGCAAAAAAATTACCAAAAATACTAACTAAATCTATCAATCCATCTACCACTATCTCTTCTTAGTGACATGAGGACAAAGGAAGGACTAGAGTCTCTCTAGCAATAGCATTACCTAACTTAAGTTCTCTAAAGTAAACTCTTACATAATCAGCCCGAGCGAGCGCAAAGTTGCAAACAAGTAAGATTAGTAGCGCCGAGCACCTGTGTCATACAATCACAGAAGATTTTGAAATGTAATTTACCTGCAATGTAAGCAGCTGCATTCTTGCTATTCGGAAAAAAATTATACTCAATACTTCGAATCAATCAAATCAAAGATAGCTTTATTCGATTTCAATATAAAAATCATAAAAGCACAGTAAAAATGCATACAATAAAACACAATAATAAAATCGAAATACATTACAGATTAAGTACATCATAGTGGGAAAATCTAGAACGAAACAGAATTAAAAGTTAATCCATGGAAGATCTACACCTAATTGCAAATTTTAAAAACTTGGATAAAGCGTTAATGGTCATTTCATCTTCTAATAGCAACAGCTTTAAATAAGCAGGTCTGCACTGCCTCAAGCCCCAAATCTTAAGAAGGGGAATCAAATATCTCTTTCTCCCCCAGGCATAAAATTTGCAAAACAAGATGCAATGTATTGTTGATTGCATAGAAAGATCATCGCAAGGACATTTAATTAAACTTAATGACCAATCGTTACTATCTGGGAAGGTTAGCAACCTAAAATAAGTACCAGTTCTCAATCGAGCTAATAACATTCTATTGTAACTAGATTGCTCGTGAGATAGGTAAAGCTGCTAACCGGGACCCTGCAAAAGTAAATGATGTTGTATTACGGACACCTTACTCCTCTCCTCACGCCACCGTTTACTCTCCAGAAAAGCAAGACAGCATTTTTTAAATGCCTTTCTGGGGATCAAGGATAGCGAGGAGGGAGTGTTAAAGTAAGCTTGGTGTCCCATATTGGACATAAAATCTTTTACATATGAAATCCATTGTATATTTTTTGATCTCTCGAGTTTGATGCAGTCCAACAAAATGGCTCTATTAAGAGCAGTATCCGTCGAGGTCCATATCTTGTGCCATAACAATAAAGGACTGATTTTGATTAAATCAGATATATAAACCAAATCTAGTTCCTTATGGCAAACGTATGTGGATGCCGAATTGGGGACAGCTAACAGATATCGCAGGAAAAGATTTTCCTTTGCTTGTATTTCCCGGCAATCTGCAGTGCCCCAAATACCAGCCCCATATGTAGCAGTTAACACACATTTAGACTTGTAAATATCCATTAGGATACGAACAGGCTACCTCCCAATTTATTGGCAAACTGTTTTACTGCGTCTTTTGCACGGGCAAATGCAAGATTCCTTGTGCTAACCGCTGTTGTCCAAGTGCCCTTTTTATTAAAAACAATCCCCAGGTATGAAAAAGTACTTGTCAATGCTATCTTAGACTGTTCTATAAAAATATTACAAGAGATCTTATTCTTTGATGAGCAGCACATGGTAAATGTTTTCCCAATATTAATTTTTAGTCCCCTAGATCCCATGAATACTGAGTAGCTTAGTTATCGCCTTTTGGAGGCCCGCTTAGGTTCTAGCCATGATAAACGCATCATCTGCATATAATAATATAGGAACCGCCGTGCCATCAATTTGGGGATAATCTACTTCTAGTTTTGTTAAAGATTCCGCCAGACCATTTATATATAAATTAAAAAGAAAAGGTGCCAGAATACAACCCTGTCGAACACCTTTCATTATTGGAAATTTATTTGTACATTCTCCTCTTTTTCCAAAACGTACCTTTGCCCCTGCCCCTCTATATAGCTCTTTAATAAAATTAAGAATATTTAGGTCGATGCCAAGCCCTGTTAAAGTATCCCACAAAATCTCATGACTCAAACAATCGAAAGCTGAGCTGAGATCTACAAAAGTCATAAAAAGGTTACCCCTTTTTGCCACCATATATTTACCAGTAATTATTGCTAGATTAAGTCCTTGTTCGACAGTACCCAAACCTGACTTAAAACCCTACTGGAACTTGGAAAGAACATCACTATCCTTAGCCCACGTTTGCAATCTCTTTAAAATAATTCTACCTGCCACTTTCATCAAGGAGTCAAGTAGCGAAATAGGCCTATAACATTTGGGATCATTTCGGTCTCCCTTTTTAAAAATAGGCACTACTATCGCTTCCTGCCAGGTGGGGGGAAATCCCTTTTTATTGCAGCTATTTAACACATTAGTCAGCAGCGGGGCCCATAAGGAGATGTTATCCTTATATATGTCTGTAGGAATCCCATCGGGCCCTGGGGCCTTATTTTTTGAGCTTTCCAATAAAGCTATTTCCACCTCAGAAGCAGAAAAGAAAATCCCCAAAGGAAACAAAACAGAAAAAATAGGCTCACTAACAGCCAGCTGATTTTGACAGATACAATCTATGCTGAGCAAATCATCTTTCTTGTAAAGCTCAGTAAAATGATCAACCCAGACTGATTCTTCTATAGCAAGCTCTACCAAGTCAGATTTCCTTTCAATGAAAAAAGGAGCATTTACTGCTCTCCAAAAGGTAGTATTATCTCTCAAGGAGCATGCCTTTACTAGTGTGGCCCCCGCATTCTCCTTCAGCTCTAATTTCCGTTTATTTAATGAGATTTTATAGGCTGCTCTAGCAGCTCTAATATCTTGCAGATTTTTAGGTGGTTTTTTTTAGAATCTGCTTTAAGTTGGTATGTGCTTTACTACACTCTGAGTTGAACCATCCCTCTTCCTTTGGTCTCGCCCCTTCCCGCAATGTTCCTGTCAATTTGTTGCCAATATATGATGTAATCTTCTGGAAGGCACTAATGACCACACCTGGATCAGGGGAATCCTCTAGGCAAGTCATGAAATTACTATATTGATCCACTATTAGGCTCTGCAAAAAGTTCGTAGAGTCAACCTTATTCCATTTTATCACAGAGCCGTTTAACTTTGCCAATGAAATCGCATGGCGATATAGATTTTCGACTACATTGGGTACAGTTCTAATACTCGTCCCAATATCTAAAATTGAGCTAATCGGAAAATGGTCGCTCATCGCGATGTCCTCTGTTTTAAACGACAGAACATTATGATGATAGGTAGTGGTAACCAATGTATAGTCTATAACAGACTGCAGACCACGTCCATTAAAAGTGGGTTGAAAGTTGACCTGAGGGCTACATAATTCGTTAACAAAACCCAAATTCCAATTGTAAATTAGACTATTAAACAAATTTCCCAGCATGGAGTGCTCAAAGTGGGTGCAAGGGTCACCAATTAGGTTAACCATTCCACATATGCCCAAATTACTATGAGGGCACAGATGGCAATTAAAGTCACTTGTCAATATGATACACGTGTCATTATGCTCCGAGCCTATCCCATGGCGTAAAGAAATATTTAGGTCTTCCAGGACTCTTTTCTGATCTTCCTTTGGGATATTGTTATACAAATTAACTAGGAAAATGAGTCGATTTCCTCCCACTTTTATAAAAAGTAACTGCTAAAAATTATGCCCCACAGTGGTCTGGTGCTTTATAGTCAAATTAACAGTATTGGAAATATATGTACAGACCCCGCCAGAACATCTGCCCCTCCTTGACTGGATTGCGGTAGAAAAATATGTCTGGTACCCTGCAAGATGAATTTCAGTCTGTTCCCAACACTCCTGAAAACAAATAACATCATATTTTTCAATAAAATCTCGGAAGATGGGATCATTTACATTGTTTGATAAGCCCGCTATATTCCAGGAGAGGAGAGCCAGCTTCCCCCTTTGAACTTCTCCTGGAATCTCCAAAACTGAGGGGTTATCAACACAAGTATCTATTTCTATTGGTATGGAATTTACTCCAATATCCCTCACTACAGTATTTTGAAATTGTTGACAGACTAGTTCCCTTTCATGTTCAACACCAATATGTTTAAACACTACGTGCTCTTGTCTATCTAGTCCTTCAACTAATGACCGTGAGACGAATGGAGTCCCTACTGTCTAGTTATCCCGGCCCTCATACATAACCTTTGAGTTGCCATTCGACAAATAATTGACTCTTTCATTTGATATACCAGGTCCCCCGCAAGGATCATACTTAACTCCAATAATCAAAGGGAGTCAATCGACCATCTCCAAACAACTGTACCTATTAGTAGTTGGTATTCCTCTCCAGATGTCTCTAGATCTTAACTCCCTGGTAGTTTGCATTCCCCACTCCCTTCTATTTAATCCTCTCTCTTGTAGGCCTACTTTACCCCAGCTACGATCATAAGCTGGGTCAGAACAGAACCTGGGAGGATAAAAATCGCTTGGTTTCAATGCCCTCATTATTTCTCTGGATATCCCAAGAGCAAATACAATCGACCGTGCCAGGGCCCTCGAAATTGACTAGAACGCAGTCGCCCTGGATAGTTTTTCTTCCAAACCCCACCCAGGGCACCCTACGCACCATTAAAATCTTACTCGTCCTATTAGGAGGCAATGGTCGATTTGTATTGAGCCAATGTTGAACCTTATTTTTTAAAGACCCAATAGGCTCCTCTATGTCCTCCTTCAACTCAGGAACCCCAGTCAAAACCACCAAAAAAGGGGTTACTTCCGGGGGCAAGTTAATAGCTAATTTCCCCAGTTGGGATCCCCAATTACGCTCCCCCATGTGGTCCGAGGCAGTAATCTTAGATTTATTAACCTCCTGTGTGTTGTTTACAATAGGGTTTTTAGTATTATCTACTGACTCTTTCTCTAACGAGGTAGGATCCATTTTATTTACATTCTCGACTGGGACAGATGATTTATTTGTCAGGGAACCCGCTGGTTTATTATTTTTGTGACTTAACTTCCAGTCGCCGACCTTTAATGTCCCAGGGTTACTCAAAGGCTTAGGGAAAACAATCAATTCAGTTAACTGGCTTTCGATCCGCCTCAATCTAATTTCTAGAGGGGAGAGGTATGTTTTAAAAAGCTCCCTCATATGCTCAAAGAGTTTATTATCAGCCTCAACATCCTTGGGGTTTACAAACATGCTTGGGGATGCCTCTACACTTCCTGAGTCCAAAATCACATTATTCGCATCTGAGCGGATAGGAGTACGGCCATCCTTTAGATGTCGTTCAACTCCCTCTGCTTTTCTTGAGGGTAGCTCACAAGACCCTTTTTCCACGGGAGCAATAATTTTCTGACTTTTCTTAGTTTTTTTTGCTTTCTTTTCTTTAGATTTTTTGATGTTTTTGTTATGGCACCCTCTCTCATTCCCCTCGTCTGTCTAGCAGTTGGATCATCTAACAGTGTTTCTAATTCTAAAACCAAGGACCTCTCTAATTGTGAAACTGATAAACATTCAGAAGCTGACGCTGACAGGTCTACCACATTTGGGAAACTATGTAAGTCCGCATGGACTAAAATGGGGACTACTTCTTTGTTTTGTTGGTCTGGAGTTTTAGCTGTTGTAAAGTGGCCCATAGAGGAACGTTTTGCTAGTACTAGATCCTGGGACACTCTCCGTTCCATAATACTTAGACTACTAGTATATTAGCTACTCACCAAGCCCCACGACCTCGACTCCTAGCAGATCCAGCATGTCCTGCTCCCGGTCCAAGATGTCTGACCACCGATGAGCCAGCTTTTTAGGGGTGGGCCGGATCCCTGAGCAGTGAAACACTTCCTGGTGCACCTTCGCACACCGGCGGTGATGCTCTTGGGTAGGGTACCCAGAGCCAGGCCTGCCGTCTGCTGCCAAGATCGAGGGGAGGTGGCGCTGCACAAAAAAAACAAGGGCAGCCACCTCTGCCTCACAGAAAGGCTCCTGGGCCTGCACCCCTGCAGGACGCAGTCTGCCACAAGGCGGACGGCTCTTGGGCGCAGGCACCTTGCCCTTGGAGCCGGTAGTGGTGGTACGCTTAGCCTGGTTCTGGGGTGTGCGGGAGGCGGAAAAGAAAATTTAGAAGGAAAAAATAAAGTTGGGGGAAGAAGTAGGAGCTTAAAGAAGGAAGTAATATAAAACAGTAGAAAAGTAAAAAAAACGCAGTAAAAGTAGAAATAAAATGTAAAATATAGACTTAGGGACAGAGAGGGATAGATAATAAATCAATCAATCAATCAATGCATTTGTAAAGCGCGCTACTCACCCGGAAGGGTCTCAAGGCGCTGGGGGGAAGGGGTCCGCTACTGCTCGAATAGCCAGGTCCTGAGTTGCTTTCTGAAGGAGAGATGGTCCTGGGTCGTTCGAAGGTGGATGGGGAGGGAGTTCCACATCTTGGCGGCCAGGTAGGAGAAGGATCTTCCTCCTGCGGTGGCTCTGTGAATGCGTGGTACGGCGGCGAGGGATAGGGTGGACGAACGAAGCTGGCGGGTGGGTGTGTAGAAAGTCAGGCGGTTGTTGAGGTACTTGGGGCCCAAGTCGTGGAGGGCCTTGTGTGCGTGGGTGAGGAGTCTGAACGTGAACCTCTTGCTGATAAAAAAGATCAGAAAACAGTGTAAAAACCTAAGGATTACAAAGGTAGAGGGAGGATAGAAAAGCATGCCCAGAACCATAGCATTGAATGAAAAACAAGATGGCCGCACCCATCACGACCGCGTGGGTAAGTTTGTGCGATATTTCCGCCCGAGCATGCAAAAAGCACCGCAAACACGTAAAACGCTTTCCCGAACATGAAATGCGCATCACGAACACGCTATATGCGACCCGGAACAGGAAATAAAGCATCAAGAATGGGCGGGACAAGTGAAAAACAAGATGGGTGCGCTCCTTGGCGACCGCATGGGAAGTTTGCGAGATACTATCCCCTGAGCATGCAAACAGCATCCCGAACACGCAACACGCGTTCCCGAACAATAAAAACGCATCGCAAACGGGCAGGACAAGCAACTACGCACGCTCACGTAGCCTATGTAGCGCTTTTACAGCTTCACGTAGCCTTGTGTAGTGCGACTACGTGAACTACGCCCAGGGTTAACCCATAACCCCTTTACACATCACGCACCATGGCACCACAGAAAATGCCCAAATTCACAGAAAGTGAGTTGTCAGTCATGGTAGATGAGATAATAAGAGTAGAGCCACAATTGTTTGGTAACCTGGTCCAACAGACACCATTAGCCACTAGAACACAAATGTGGACAACAATAGTTGACAGGGTCAATGCAGTAGGGACCACCCCGCACAACAAACAGGAAATTATGAAGCGGTGGCATGACCTGAAGAGTGTAGTGAAAAAGAAGAGGAACAAGAACCATGAGCTGGCCCAGAGGACTGGCGGTGGCCCTCCCATTCCACCAAGAACAGTCACTGCATGGGAGGAGAAGGTGCTTGCCATACTGCATCCAGAGAGTCTCACAGAAATAGCCAGGGGAGTGCAGGCTGGTAAGTACCAACAAATGTATACCATTACACTGCTATGTACTGTCTTGCACAACTACAAAGCCACATCTCAAAGGCCCAAGTACATTCATATGCACCACAATACCCAACACAGGTTTCACAGCTGTAACATTCACTCCATCTGAATCACCCCAAAGGTAGCCAACATTTACAGGGTTGTATGTGTCCAGGCAACCAGCACTACAACACCCACCATGCACCCCTGTCCCACCCCTGAGCAGGATGGAGCACTCCCCCCCACCCAGAAGCATGTGGCAGCCATTGTATGGTTCACCCTCACCTAACAGGTAAGTAACCATCTTCCCAGGGAGGGCTGTTTGGGGGTGGGAGGCCTGCAATACAACTCCCACAATGCACCCCTGTCCCACCTCTGAACAGGATGGAGCACCCCCCCCCCAGAAGCATGTGGCAGCCATTGTATGGTTCACCCTCACCTAACAGGTAGGTAGCCACCTTCCCAGGAAGGGCTGTTTGGGGGAGGGAGGCCTGCAATACAACTCCCACCATGCACCCCGTCCCACCCCTGAGCCGGATGGAGCACTCCCCCCAAGAAGCATGTGGCAGCCATTAGAGCACTACAGAAAAACTAACAGGTAGGTAGCCATCTTCCCAGGGAGGGCTGTTTGGGGGTGGGAGGCCTGCAATACAACTCCCACCATGCACCCCGTCCCGCCCCTGAGCAAGATGGAGCACTCTACCCCCAAGAAGCATGTGGCAGCCATTAGATTGCTACAGACAAACTAACAGGTAGGCAGCCATCTTCACAGGGAGGGCTGTTTGGGGGTGGGAGGCCTGCAATACAACTCCCACCATGCACACCTATCCCACCCCTGAGCAGGATTGAGCACTCACCCCACCCAGAAGCATGTGCCAGAAAGTCCACAACAATGTGACAACAGGACAGGTATTCAGACAGTGCATGCACCCCAGCAAACCTCTAGAAAAGCATGGAGACAGATGACAACACAAGGCCTCACATCACACACAAATTGACAGAGATACAATCTCAAAATACAGTGTGCAGACAGCTAAGCGTATGTAACTGTCACAGACACAGGAGTGTGACTCACCAAATCCAATGTTTAAGCAAATCAGGGCACCAACATGCACAACAACAAATGCTCTCTATAATTTCCATGGGGGCTGAGCATGAAGGAGCATAAGAAAAGTAAACAAGCATGGTCTGTTGAATAAATAAATCAAAGCACAGGACAGGACAAAGGAATGCATGAGATGACAATGGCTAGTTCATGCGCAGATGTAATGGCTGTCAGGCAGAGCAATCAGCAAAGATGCTTCACATCAAGTTGTATATCCGCCAGTTGTCAGATGACAACCTTTCATCAAAATAATAAAATCTGCACGTTGGGCATGGTATCCATTGACATGTCACCCCATGGGAAAATAATGTATGTACCCCCACATCCTTTCTATTTCTTCTTTCTTCTATTTCTTCCATCATCTCTTAATTTGTCATTCATGTTTTAGATCTTCTCCCCTCTTCTTTAACAAGGAATATGAAATGTAGGCATACAAGGTTAATTAATAAGCTTTTTTATGTGTCAGCTTAATGATGTAATTTAAACATATTGATTACAAAACTGAATAATGATCATGTAAATTGGTGTCTAGCATATGTTTTTTATTATTTTCAGGATTTGTGGCTTTTCCTGATGAAGGTGTACTTTACTCCGAAACGCGCGTCGAAGATTAAGATTTTGCCACAGGATTGTCCCCTCCCCTTTTTGCTTTCATAAAAATTGTTTTTTAATGAGATTTCTGTAACAAGTGACCAAATTACTGTATGTTTGCATTGAACAATTTGGTTTTTACACTTTGTGGTATTTGAGATGTGAAAAATAAAAATATTTTTGTATTTTTTAACTACCTGGTTGTTACACCGTTTTAAAATATAAGAAATGTTCTATATATAATCATTGCCTAGGAAGCTATTGTTTCATTGTGTACCCCCACATCATGTCATGATGTACATCACTGTGCAGACATACAATGTGTGAAATAGTTAACTGTGTGTTGCATCACCTGTAAATAAGAGACAGTGAAGAGCAAGCTTGAGGTGTGCACGTCAATGACCATCTCCCCTCCAGAGGACAACACCAACCTGCAGAGCCAGTCTCCCCCCTCAGTACATGGACTCTCTGGTGCAGACTCCCTGGATTCTGACGATATTGAGCAGGAAGCCGGCCCATCTGGTATGCCAGGGCGCAACCGGTCCCAGGACACCACAGCCACCCCTCAGCAATAACTGCAACAACAACAACGTTGAGCCCTGCAGGAACGACCCATGCAGCCACCACCATCACCACCAGTGCTGGCTGCAACACCTGCCCTGCCACAGAGGATGTCCACCCCACCCCAACAACTGCAGAGGGCAGGGAGAGTAGGTGTGTGCAGACAGTGGTGAGCCAACAGGGCTGTGACAGCAGGGCAGGGGCGAGGCCAAGGGAGACATGAAGACAACAGGAGCATGGGACCGAAGCCCTGGCAAACATCAGCAGAGTCTTTGGGGCCCACGAACAGGTCAAGGGACAAACAGACCAGGCCCACCAAGATGCACGTGAGCTCCAACAGGTGCTGAGGTCCATGGACCACCGCATGGGCCAGATCGTGGACCTCTTCGGCAAGCTAGTGGCGGAAGTGTGGATCAGGCCTGCGGCACAAACTACATCTCCACCTCCCTCTGGTGTCCTGCAGGATGCCAGTTCACCATCCTCCCCTATGGAAACGGAGAGGAGTGAATCGTCAGACCCCACTGGCCCTGCAGCTGTGGCCCCCCTGTCTAAAAACCAAGGGCCATCCGAGGAAATCCTTGGGAACAAGCCGTGGCAAAGCACCTGCAAAACGCCATCCAAGGGGCCAGCCATGATGGCACACCTCTTCACCCTGTCATTGACTTTGTCAACTATCCTTCCCCACACTGCCATGTTAATGGCATCCGTCTGTTGGACTGGGTCACCACAACAGTGTGGTGAGGAATCAATTGTCTCATCTACCATCACTGAAAACTCATTGCTTCATCCTTCACATTTCTGTAAATATTCACTCCCCTGTCACATATATCCCTTGTAAATAAACACTCCTTACACACCAATGTCGTTGTGTCTGCTCCATGTTTATCACAGTATGTGCAATGTTAACGATGATTACAATGTCACAGGAGCATGGATTGTCTGTAGGCAAGGAGAGGCTGAAGGGACCTAGGAAAACACAACAGAACAATAGTCACAAGTCAGGCGGGGGGATCACAGCCAACACACAACACTTGTCATCAAGGTACTCCAATCTTCACACATTACAATGAGCAACAGTACCGACATCCTGTAGCTGTGCATAACTACCCTGTTCCCTAAACATTGGCAGCCAGCACTGAGTCAACAACAGGCTGCACTCACAAAGCTAACATCAACCTTTTCAACAACAACATCAGCACACAATGGCCCCGTCGTACATTGTCACTCACCTTCAAGTGAAGTAGTGATTGATGATCTGTTGTCGCAGGTCGACACCTTCCTCCTCTCCACTATCCTCGTCACTGGACATGGGTTGGTTTGCAGGCGGGGGCCTTTGCTGCTCATCACCGTCCACGAGCAGTGGGATCTCCTTGCGCAAGGCCAGGTTGTGGAGCATGCAGCATGCACCCGCAATCTGACACACCTTTTTGGGCGAGTACATCGGGGCACCTCCGGTCTTGTCCAGGCAGCGAAACCGTGACTTCAGGAGATCAAAAGTACGCTCAACCACACGACGTGTCCTCCCAAGGGCATGATTGTAGCGGACATCAGCTGGTGTCCTGGGATTCCGCAGTGGGCTCAGCAACCAAGGACGGTTGGGATATGCAGAGTCACCTAGGTGTGAGGAACACAGAGAAACCTTGTAATGTCACTGTGGCAGAGGACAGCATGTCACACACAAATCACGCTATTTGACTATGCATACTCACCCACAATCCATGCATGCTCAGGAAGCAGATTAGCCATCAGCTGTGGTACAATGCTGTTAAGCATGATGTATGAGTCATGGGCTGAGCCAGGACATTTGGCACACACGTGCGAGATGATCATATCCGCCTGGCACACCACTTGCACATTTATGGAGTGTGATTGTTTACGATTCCTGTAGATGTGCTCACATGCCTGTGATGGAACCAGTCCAACATGTGTGCAGTCAATGGCAGCAACAACATGGGGGATGAGTCCAAGGGCATAAAAATCTCCCTTCACAGCCGCCAATTCAGGCCCCCTGGGGAAATGGATATATCTGTCCTTGTAGATCATCATAGCGGACAGGACATTAAGCAGCACCATGCTGAACATGGGTTGCAACATCCCACCTGCGCTAGACACCGTGTGCTGGAATGATCCAGTGGCAAAAAAATGCAGGGCCGCCATCACCTTAGACGTTGAGATGAAAGCTGTTGGATATGTTCAGCGAAGCTGCAGGTGGGGCTGCAACATAGCACAAAGGTTCTGTAGGGGTGGCTCTATCCAGACGGAATTTCCAGATGATCGCCTCCTTCTCCATGTCTGCCAGCACTGTGAAGGGACGATGCAGATTTGGTTTCCTCCTAGTTGAGATGAAAGTGGACACATGTCAATGCAATACACCATGAGATGAGCACAACATCTTACGTTTTTGACAGACACAACGCCAACAATGACTGTCATCACAATTGAGTTACAGAGCAGCTTACAAGTAGGGACACCTTCAGCTACACTAATCGTACACTTGTCCACTTTCACACAGCAAGTAACTCCAAAACAACCTCGGTCTATGAGAATGCACATAGAGATATGGCCACATCTAGCATGGGCGCGCCTGAGAGTATATCACCCAGCATATATGTCAAAATGCAACACTACTGTCTGATACCTAGCTGCTGTACCGGCAACACCTTCAGGCGTAAGTTGAACATGGCACACATCAACAACACAATTACCACAGACTGAACGTAAACAACAAGTGTGTGCATGATCCAAGATAGGAAGACGGTGAAATCTGCACATTCTTCATTAAGACATACATCGCTGTGATTTTCACTGCACTTTCACACATTCACATGTGTCCACATTGGAGAGTCCATAACAACTACTCTGTGTACATGCCCATCAATATTACAAGTGACATGTGAGGGAGTACATGCCAATGTACCAAATCACATAAACAAACATGGCATGTGTAGTCAACAGTGTGTTAAATGTCACATTGGCATTGTTTGCACAATGATGTGCCATTAATCATGTGGCCACTGTGCACTGTTGATGACTGCCCATTGGCCATTGACACAGCATGATGTGTCCATAGGTGCTGGCAAAGTGCTCCACCACCCATATCCTGGTCACTCATATCAATGTATCGATATAGTTAACAAGGGGGACCCGATAGAGGTAGCTTAGGACCACGGGTATTCATGTATTTTAAGAACAATGGTCCTTAGCATAATCTAAATTAAGGAAAACTGATGTAGCATAGACTTCAATGAGACCTATGTGTATTCCTCCTGAGTCCAGCCGGACAAAGGAACATTTATTCTAAAATTTTTAGAAAAAAGTTTAAAACAAGGAAATGAAGAGTGATGAAACAAGGGCACAATCCTGTACCAAGTTTTCAAAAAGAGAAAAGAAAGTCAGATTAAAGTAGAAAGAAATGGCAGGCAAAAGGCTTTGGGAGCAAACATGGGGGCTTACAATACAAAACTTAAGTAAGCACAGCCCAGCAGAAACCACAAAACATTTTCACAGTGGATACAATGTGGTACTGTTCTAGAAAGTCGACGACGTTTCGATCCCTAGCTCCTAGTACAGTGGGATCATCATCAGGACTGAAATTTAAGAAGAAGTTGCCTGGTATAAATTACAATGCCTGTTGTCATAAATAAGGGAAGGAAGGGGAAGAAAACAAACAAAATTGTTCAGCATTTCAACTTGTGACGTACAAAGCAACAACAGTTGTGAGGTCCTAGGACGTGCCTCATGCATTAGGTGAGGTTTGGCGCTCTTGGAACAGTGAAAGTTTTGTGAACGCGGGTGTGGAGGGAACATCCCTGTAAAGTGCAAGCCGCAGCCGCTGAGAAGCTTTGAGTACGAGGCTGTGACTCTGGTGAATAGTCGTCAAGGTAGTGGTTAGCGTGCGTGGCCAGGTTGAGCTCATGTGGCGAGATGATGATCATGCGCGAAGCTTCTAAGGTGAGATAATGCCTTTAGATTGTACATCAGGAGAATGCAATAGTGAGGTAACCATTTAGATAGGACTCGGCCGGAGAGGTTGCTCGTCCATGGCAAGGTTTTGGCTTATGAGGTGAAAAATAGAACCTTCTAATGCGGGATGGTGCCCTTCTTACACAACAAGACGCAGTTAAAAGAAACCATTTACCTACGAGTGTCGGCGGGAGAAGCTAATCACAGTCGCGGCAAGGCTTAAGTAAGCTTTGCGCATGATCATCATCTCGCCACATGAGCTCAACCTGGCCACGCACGCTAACCACTACCTTGACGACTATTCACCAGAGTCACAGCCTCGTACTCAAAGCTTCTCAGCGGCTGCGGCTTGCACTCTACAGGGATGTTCCCTCCACACCCGCGTTCACAAAACGTTCACTGTTCCAAGAGCGCCAAACCTCACCAAATGCATGAGGCACGTCCTAGGACCTCACAACTGTTGTTGCTTTTTACGTCACAAGTTGAAATGCTGAACAATTTTGTTTGTTTTCTTCCCCTTCCTTCCCTTATTTATGACAACAGGCATTGTAATTTATACCAGGCAACTTCTTCTTAAATTTCAGTCCTGATGATGATCCCACTGTACTAGGAGCTAGGGATCGAAACGTCGTCGACTTTCTAGAACAGTACCACATTGTATCCACTGTGAAAATGTTTTGTGGTTTCTGCTGGGCTGTGCTTACTTAAGTTGATTATTGTATTGTAAGCCCCCATGTTTGCTCCCAAAGCATTTTGCCTGCCATTTCTTTCTACTTTAATCTGACTTTCTTTTCTCTTTTTGAAAACTTGGTACAGGATTGTGCCCTTGTTTCATCACTCTTCATTTCCTTTTTTTAAACTTTTTTCAAAATTTTTTAGAATAAATGTTCCTTTGTCCGGCTGGACTCAGGAGGAATACACATAGGTCTCATTGAAGTCTATGCTACAACAGTTTTCCTTAATTTAGATTATGCTAAGGACCATTGTTCTTAAAATTCATATCAATGTATGGCACCCAAATTGTGGTAGCTACCACCTGGCACCTGCAGTGTGTCACTGCGAGTGCCCAAGACACAATTGCGGCAGTGATAGATATGTATGTATTGCCAAATGGCGGTTGGCATGCTCCGCCACCCAAATCCCGGTCACTCATGTCAATGTATGGCACCCAAATCGCGGTAGCTACCGCCTGGCACCAGCAGTGTGTCACCGCCATCGACCATGCCCTTACAGTCAATGGGAAGTGCAATTGCGGTAGCCTAATGCAATTTTGAAAATCACGGTAGGCGTGCTCCGCCACCGCGGAGCCGGTCATTAGATGCATTTGAAAGATGCACCACCGCGATAGCGTCCGCCTGGCCCCTGCGGTATGTCACCGTCATGGACCATGACCTTACAGCCAATGGGAAGCCCAATTGCGGTAGCCTAATGCAATTTTGAAAATCGCGGGTGGCGTGCTCCGCCACCGCAGAGCCGGTCATTGGATGCATTTGAAAAAGGCAGACCTGGAACACCAATTGCAGCAGCTTAGAACCACTGAAACGACCCCAGGGGGCTATATATGTGTGGGAGAGAGCCTCACATTTCCTCTGCTCCCACAGTCTGCTGTCTGAGACCCCTCACCTGCTGCTGCCTCCAGGGACTGCTGCCTGAGACCCCTCACCTGCTGCTGCCACCAGGGACTGCTTCCTGAGACCCCTCACCACCCACTGCCACTGCTGCTGTCACTTGGCCACAGTGATGGCAAGGACTGAGAAGATCCGGGCCAGTCCCTTCACCAGCGAGGAGCTGGAGGTCCTGGTTGACAAGGTGCTCACACAGTATCCAAGGCTATATGGTGCCCCAAATGTCGTGGTAAGTCTTCAACAGTGTGAGTGAGAGTGCAGGGGGGGCACACATGTAGTTGAAATGATGCAGTATGTGCCTGAGTGTGGGGTCATGTCATGCACTGCCTAACATGCTGTCTCCAGGGGTAAGAGGTGTGTAGCCCTTTGCACACGTTTCCCTGCCTGCACATCAAGATTGGAGGGACATGTATTGCCTTGTCAGCCATACAATGACGCAGCAAGTTGGTAATGCAGGAGTCAGGCCAGTGATTGCTTACGTGAATGGCTGCGTGGGTCCCTGTTGTCCATCTCAGTGTGAGCCCACCTGGCCTGCACAGTCACCGCCCAAAATGACAAGGACACATCACTGAATGTACAGAGTGTTACATGTGTCTTTTTTCATTACTCTCCATCAATGAGCTTTCTCAGCCCTGTAGATTGCACAAGACAGGACTTGTGAGAAGGGGGTGTGTTTGTGAGATCATGTCCCTCAATGTGACATCCTTGACACAGTGAGCCATTCACAGGGATAGGACATTGAGGGCTGCGCAGTGTTGGACACAGTGAGTCTACCTCCAAACATATGTTGAAATGTAATGTATGTCTTGCTCTACCTCACAAATGGACAGTAGATGTGGGCAGATGGCTTTCTGTGCTGGCATCCTGCATGTGTATGAGATGGGCAGGTACTGTGTCCACCCTCACACCTGCATGCATTTAAGTGTTGTTCTCCCATGATGATGTACCATGTGAGTTGCATTCTTGTCTCTGTTAGACATATCTGTAGATTTTGGATGAGTCAGTATCATGCTATTGTCCTGAGAGATTTTGGTACATAACACTGTGTCACTGATGTTTTCTGCCTCATGTCTCCCATGCCTTCAGCTCAAAGTACACCAGCGTAAGGCCGTGGGGAGGGCCATTGCAAGCATGGTGCGGGCTCTGGGTGTCTCAAACTGTTGGCGCACCCACTGCCACAAGAGGTGGGATGGCATCTGCCGGCTGAGCAAGAACGTGACGGACATGACACTGGGACTGCTCCCTCGGACTGGCAGGTTGGCACAACGCAGCATGACACCACTAATGGCCCACATCTTGGCCGTGACACAGCCTGAGCTGGATGCACGATTGAAGGAGCATCAGCAGCAGACTAGGGGTAAGTATTCTGGGAAAGGTGACTTTGGCTGTGAGTGGCTGCATGTGTACACAGCGTGGGCCAGCACTGGGCTATGTGATGTGGTAGTGGGATGCACTGGCTTGTAAGTGGCCTCTGTGCTCGGAGCAGCTATCATGCATTTTCCCTGTAGGAGAGTAGGGTCTGCTATTGAGAGGGAGGCCTTTGCTGTGGTTTGGGCCCTGAAGAAGCTGAGGCCATACTTGTTTGGCACTCACTTCAAGATTCAGACAGACCATAAGCCCCTCTTGTGGCTAAATCAGATGAAGGGTGAAAATCCCAAACTTCTTAGGTGGTCCATTTCCCTACAGGGGATGGACTTCACAGTGGAACATAGACCTGGGACTGACCATGCCAATGCAGATGGACTCTCCAGATATTTCCACTTAGAACATGAAGACTCAACTGGTCAAGGTTAGTTTAATGTCCCTAAGTTTGGGGGGGGGGGGGTTGTGTAGGAGAGTAGGGTCTGCTTTCTATGTTCACCCCCACTTGTTGCTTTTGCTTCACTGGTTTTCGACTTAGATGTGGCTGTGGGCCTGCTAATCAGACCCACAGCCCAGCTGTTCTCTCTCTAAATTCATACTATGTACTTTAGGTGCATAACCCAATTGGTTAGGATCACCTTATTGGCCCCTGTATAGTGTACCTTAGGTACCCAGGGCATAGGTGTACTCTAGGCCTACCAGGGGCTGCAGCATGTATTGTGCCACCCCTGGCCTGGCCTTCCATTATGACACAACTGGCTGATCACTCAGCTGGGGCAAGGTCGTGTAATCACTCCTTGCTTAGGTGTAGTATTCCTATACCTACCTTATATATAGACACATGTGTACCTATCAGCCACTCCTATGGCAGGCCTTAACAATCCTGGAGGCAGAGTGCTTGGTAACATGTGAGATGGTGCTCTAGCATGAGCTGAGCCTGTCTGCAGCTTTCGGAACCATGTCCTTATAGCTGTTCTATGATATAGCCTACCATATACTCTTAAAGTACCTTATAATCTTAAACGGTTATGGTAACTATGGTTTGGCTTTATCGAAACATGTCGTGTAAGGTGTCTAACACTTTGGAATAATACCCCCATACCATTTCTGGCAATGAGGATATTATTCCTCCCTTCTAGAGGGAGAAGACATGTTGAAACCTACTTACCCGGTTAAAGTTAACCAGAGCCCCAGCATCATAAAATGGATGCTGCTGCCACAGACACAAGTCTGACCTCCTGCTGCTGGGAGTCCTTCCAGCGAGGGAGGCTTGGACAATAGGTTTCCTGACTTGGGAGGTGCGAGCACCACCCCAGACAGGCCTTAGTGTATTGGGGAAGGGAGGGATGAATGAAACGAGACACTGCCTGGGGCACACAAGGTGTCCCATGTATAGTCCAGTTCAAACCGGCACTGGGGCACTCCAGCCCCAGCTCTGGCGCGAAACTGGACAAAGGAAAGGGGGTGTAACCACTCCCCTTCCTGGTCCCACCCATAGGAGGGACCTTGCAGGTAGCCCAGGCCACTATCCCAGTATATCAGTAGGTAGCTGAGCCCTGCTAAATTAGATTAACCTGAATCTGCAACTTGAACAGAAACTCTGGACCTTCGACATTCGACCTCAGGAAGAAGACTGAAGAAATCTCCCTTGTGGCCAAGGAGTGACCACCCTGGGCAACCAGGCACCATCCAGCGACCGCTGCTTGCTTTGCGACTGATCCTACGAGGGATGACTGCAGAGACTGACCAGCGCCAAGACTTCCAGACACCTCTGACCCAGATCCACATCCGCAGCAAAGCTGAGACCCGTGGAGGCGACGAGGGACGTGGGACCGGCGACTTGGGAAAAGTGGCTAGTACCTGACTAGCGCGACTTCTGAGGCTTCCTCGAGGCTGTGCTTGGGGAATTGAGAAGCCCCACTCCCGAGCACCATCTGCAAAGAAGATCAGCTCCCCACACTTCACGTGTTCTGCATGGGGCCCTTTTGCACCTGAGTTGCTCGACGCATTGTCCGGTTGCTGGCCCATTGGCTAGTAGCCTCGGCGACGACGAACCTTTGTTTTCATCTTGCTGGTCCGGCTCCTCCAGACTGGCACCCGCTCCTCTGTGAAAGAGAAGCACCCGAGACCTTCCTGGTCTGCACCAGAAGCAAGTCCTCCATCTTGCGTGGGTTCCACTTGCCAAGGCTTGTTGGGTCCTGACTCGACATCGACGCCGCCGACAGCAAGAGCCTTCGTGGGACAGCTCGCCTCCTGGTCCTGGTCATCCTCGACGTCTCCTGGTACCCATGGCTGCTGTGACAAGCTTCACCTCTTCACCTGCATCTGCACGACATCGCCTGGTTCCTTCCCGGCTCCTGGCTGGTGACCTAGACTCTGTCCCTTCTGCTTGCAGGTATCCTTCCTTCTTGATTCCATCCTTGGGATCCACCGGACACTCTTCACTGACTGCCTGTCAGCAACTTTCCTTCAGGCATCCATAGAAGTCAACGACGAAACCCGACGCAAGTTCACACCTATGCACCCGTGGGCTAGGTAACTTGAGTACTCCGGTGCTCACAAGGGTATTGACTATCCTAGGGTCTAGATCCAAGTCTCGACTTTCTAGCTATTCCAGAAGTGTCCTAAAACTGTTAAATTCTAATAACTACTGATTCTATCGACTTTTACGCATTACGCGTGAGTGTTTCCACTCTGCACCTGAATCCCGTGGGCCTCCCACTTCCTAACCTTTGGTAGTATAGTGTAGCCCCAGCGATTCCCTAGGCCTAGGCCTATCCTGTGTTCGTGACAGTGGTTCTTATACCACTTACTTAGTATATGGTTTGCGTGGCCCCTAGGGCCTAACTGTATTACTTACCTGTGTGACTTAATGTATGCTTAAATAAGACTGTGTTGTACTTACCTCGAATCTCATAAAGAGTGCTGAGGGTTTGACTAGAATAAATACATTCTATTTTTATATATATCTGTTATGGTGTCCTTTCATTTGGTATTCAAGGGATTACAAATGGTATAACAGCTGGCTTCACATGCCATTCAGAGTTTAGCCTAAGACTGCTCTTGTCCATGCTACCACTAGGATAGCTGGTCTATAAGGTTGACTTTACAACCAATCACCATAAGGGTTGTTTGGACTGATACAAGGTGTACACTAGAATTAGTGACATCATATATCAGGCCAACTTCTCACATTGGTGAGCAGCGGTTGGGATCTGAGCTTGCTGTTGTAATACCATTGTAATCTTGAGATACTAAATTGAAAGATCACACAGATATTGTTTAGGTACATATAACATAGATTATAAATACTTAAGTCCTACTGGACTTAGTTGTTGTAGGTTGAAGGGCCTAGCACACCCTGACTACAACTACCAGAGAGGTTTAGTAGATACAACTGGTGTAGGTAGGTGCACACACCACACCCTCACTAGATCATGTCTCTGAGAGGAGATCAAGATGATACTCTCTCGGGGGAGGGTCTCCCTAGAAAGATACCCTCCAGATATGATACACTAACTTTTCAGGAGATGAGACAATTGTGTACCTCCAGAAAGTAAAAACAGGGTGCAAACCCTACCCTCATCTATCTAGTGGAGCTCCTAGAAGAATATGATATTCAGAAAGCCTCCCAAGATGGTAACCTAAGTACCAATGAGGGCCTACCCTCTACAGGAGATTCCCCTCACAATACTGATACAGATGAGTCAGAGGAGACTTCAGAAGAAGAGGTAGACAGCCAGGTTAAGGTAGGAAGACTTAGCCAGGCTAACTTAAGCCTACATGGGAGTCTGAATGGGGTCCCCCCATTCAGACCCTCAGGTGGACTTAAGCAGAGAAGCAGGAGAGGAAGATCCCCTTCAAGGGAATCAATCCACTCCCATGTCTCTAGTAGCTCCCATGCCTCTTCTCACAGGGGAATGACTTCCCCCCAGAGAAAAGAGCATCAGGCCAGAATGAGGGAAGCCAATCTGAGGATTGAAAGGGAAGAACTTGCCCTTGCCAAGGAGAAGCTTGCTCTGGCCAGAGAGCAGAAGTTAAGTGAGTTAGATCCCACTGGTGGCAGCAATATCCCTAAGGATAGAGACAGGACCCATGATAATAGAAACCTGAGCAAGATTGTCCCTCCCTACAAGTGTGGGGATGACATCCACAAATGGATAACTGCTTTGGAGAGAGCCTGCAAAGTACAGCAGGTACCCCAAAGTCAGTGGGCAGCTATCTTGTGGCTCTCCTTCTCTGAGAAAGGCAGAGACAAGCTCCTCACAATTAGTGATGAGGATGCTGACAATTACACTATCCTGAAGAGTGCTCTGATTGATGGGTTTGGCCTAACCATTGAACAATACAGGTTGTTGTTCAGGGATACCCAGAAGTCACAGACTCAGGACTGGACTGACTTTGTAGATTGTGCCACTAAGGCTTTGAAAGGCTGGTTATTGGGTAGTAAGGTTAAGGACTATACAGGATTGTATAATTTGATCATGAGAGAACAAATCCTTAATAACGGTCAAAAACAGCTGTTGCATCAACACTTGATTGACTCTGACCTAACTTCTCCCCAGGAATTGGGAAAGAAGGCAGATAGGTGGGTCAGGACTAGAGTTAAGCAGAAAAATCAGAACCAGGGCGGTGATCAGAAAAAGGCAGACCAGAAGGGTAATGATCAGAAACAAAAAGACCAGAAGTCTTCACCAGGCCCCCAAAAGGCTCAGGGGGAGGGTGGTCCCAAAAAGGATAAAAAGAAAGATGGCCAAAAGAAACCATGGTGCAACTATTGTAAGTCAAACTCACATTGGTTTAGTGAGTGCACCAAAAAGGATAAGCCCCCAGCCACCATTGCCCCTAAGGCAACTGTACCCCCTAGTCCAGCTGTAAGTGGTGGTTCCCAGCAAAAGGGTGTAGTAGGGTTAACCCTGGGAACTGAGGAGGATTCTGGCCTAGTCAGGATACCCACTCAGGCTGTTCTGATCTGTGATGGGGATATAGCTGTGTCCTCTACTATAGGTCCCAGTAACCTGGGCAAGTACAGACAGACTCCTTTTATCAATAATAGAATGGCTCAGGCCTACAGGGACACTGGGGCTAGTGTCAGAATGGTGACACCTGCCTTTGTGGACCCTGGACAGATCATACTAGGTGAGAATTACCTAGTGGCCAACGCTAGCAATGCCACTACCTCCCATAGTGTGGCAATTGTTAACTTCTCCTGGGGAGGGGTAACTGGCCTCAAGAAAGTTGTGGTAAGTTCAGACCTTCCTGTAGAGTGTCTGTTGGGAAATGACCTTGAAACTTCAGTTTGGTCTGAAGTGGAGTATAGGACCCATGCAGAAATGCTGGGGATAGATGCACATGTCCTTGCTGTGACCAGGTCACAGGCCAAAAAGTGTAACACTGAACAAGTGCTGGATCCTGGGACAATGGACCAGACACAACCCAAGAGAAAGAGCAGTAGGGTAAAGGCTGTGCCTTCCCCCCTGCCTCAGGTGGTGGATCAGCCCTCACAGGAGGATGATTCTGAGAGCCCTGAAGGAACTGTCCTAGAAGAACTGGAACCTGATCAGGTTGAGTTTCTTGGGACAGGGGGACCTTCAAGGGCAGATCTGAGGCAGGCTCAATTAGACTGTCCTTCTCTTGAACCCCTCAGACAGCAGGCTGCTGCTGAGGCTGCAGGGAATGCTCAAGGTACCCATAGAGTGTATTGGGATGAAGGGCTGCTGTACTCAGAGGCTAGAGACCCCAAGCCTGGTGCGTCCAGGAAGTTGGTCATACCCTTGAGTTTCAGAGGCTTCCTTCTTACCTTGGCCCATGATATTCCCCTTGCAGAACACTTAGGCCAGAATAAGACTTGGGACAGGCTTGTCCCTCACTTTCACTGGCCTCATATGTCAGAAGATACCAAGGAGTTTTGTCGCTCCTGTGTCACCTGCCAAGCCAGTGGTTTACCAGACAAGCTTAGGCGAAGATGGGACATCCTTTTACCCTGCCTTCTGTTTGCTTACAGAGAGGTCCCACAAAAGGGGGTTGGCTACAGCCCTTTTGAGCTTTTGTTTGGGCATCCTGAAAGAGGACCCCTATGTTTAGTAAGGGAAGGATGAGAGAGACCTCCCAGACAACCCAAAATTGATATAGCGGATTATGTACTTGGTCTCCGCTCCAGGATGGCAGAGTATATGAAGAAGGCTTCTAAAAACCTTGAGGCAAGCCAAGAACTCTAAAAAGCTTGACATGACCAAAAGGCTGTGCTGACTGTGTACCAGCCAGGGCAGAAAGTGTGGGTGCTGGAGCCAGTGGCCCCAGCAGCACTCCAAGACAAATGGTCTGGACCCCACACTATTGTTGAGCAAAAGGGAGAAGTCACCTACTTGGTGGACCTTGGGACTCCCAGAAGCCCTCACAGGGAGCTTCATGTCAACAGATTGAAGGCATATGTTGACAGGGCAGACGTGGGCTTACTCATGGCTACAGATTAGGGGCAGGAGGAAGAGAGTGACCCTCTCCCAGACCTGTTGACTCAGAACCCTGATGATGGCTCAGTTAATGGTGTGGTCTTTTCTGACAGCCTCACTGATCATCAGCAACAGGACTGCAGACAAGTTCTGCAATCCTACAGACATATGTTCTCTCTGACCCCAAGTCAGACAAACTGGTGCACCCATGAGGTGGACACTGGTGACAGTCTGCCTCTGAAGAGTAAAATCTACAGGCAACCTGACCATGTCAGGGACTGCATAAAAGTTGAGGTACAAAAGATGTTGGAGCTGGGAGTCATTGAACCTTCAGAGAGCCCTTGGGCTAGTCCTGTAGTTCTTGTGCCAAAACCTAACACCCAAGATGGTAAGAGAGAGATGAGGTTTTGCGTGGATTGCAGAGGTCTCAATGCTGTCACTAGGACAGATGCCCACCCAATACCTAGGGCAGATGAGCTCATTGACAGATTGGCAGCTGCCAAGTTTTTGAGCACATTTGACCTGACGGCAGGCTACTGGCAAATCAGACTAGCTGAGAATGCAAAGGCCAAAACTGCTTTCTCGACCCCAGGAGGACATTATCAATTTGTGGTAATGCCCTTTGGTTGGAAGAATGCACCTGCCACTTTCCAAAGGTTGGTGAATCAAGTCCTTACAGGCCTGGATGACTACTGTGCAGCTTATCTTGATGATTTTGCTGTCTTTAGCTCCACCTGGGAGGATCACCTGGTCCACCTGAGGAATGTTTTAGAGGCCCTGCAAAAGGCAGGCCTCACTATCAAGGCCACTAAGTGCCAGATAGGGCAGAGCAAGGTTGTATACCTGGGCCACCTAGTCGGTGGGGGTCAGGTTCAACCACTGGAGAGCAAGATCCAGACCATAAAGAACTGGACTCCTCCAATTACCCAGACTCAGGTCAGAGCAGTCTTGGGCCTGACTGGGTACTACAGAAAGTTTGTTAAGAACTATGGGTCCATTGTGACACCACTTAATGACTTGACCTCTAAGAAGATGCCAAAGGAAGTTCAGTGGACAGTGAGCTGTCAAAAAGCATTTGATGACCTGAAGCAGGCCATGTGCAGTGCACCTATTCTGAAATGTCCAGACTACTCCAAAGAGTTCATAGTCCAGACAGATGCTTCTGAGTTGGGTGTGGGAGCTGTTCTTTCACAACTGAATGTAGATGGTCAAGACCAGCCCATTGCTTTTATTAGTAGAAGGCTGACCCCTAGAGAGAAACGTTGGTCAGCTATTGAGAGGGAGGCCTTTGCTGTGGTTTGGGCCCTGAAGAAGCTGAGGCCATACTTGTTTGGCACTCACTTCAAGATTCAGACAGACCATAAGCCCCTCTTGTGGCTAAATCAGATGAAGGGTGAAAATCCCAAACTTCTTAGGTGGTCCATTTCCCTACAGGGGATGGACTTCACAGTGGAACATAGACCTGGGACTGACCATGCCAATGCAGATGGACTCTCCAGATATTTCCACTTAGAACATGAAGACTCAACTGGTCAAGGTTAGTTTAATGTCCCTAAGTTTGGGGGGGGGGGGTTGTGTAGGAGAGTAGGGTCTGCTTTCTATGTTCACCCCCACTTGTTGCTTTTGCTTCACTGGTTTTCGACTTAGATGTGGCTGTGGGCCTGCTAATCAGACCCACAGCCCAGCTGTTCTCTCTCTAAATTCATACTATGTACTTTAGGTGCATAACCCAATTGGTTAGGATCACCTTATTGGCCCCTGTATAGTGTACCTTAGGTACCCAGGGCATAGGTGTACTCTAGGCCTACCAGGGGCTGCAGCATGTATTGTGCCACCCCTGGCCTGACCTTCCATTATGACACAACTGGCTGATCACTCAGCTGGGGCAAGGTCGTGTAATCACTCCTTGCTTAGGTGTAGTATTCCTATACCTACCTTATATATAGACACATGTGTACCTATCAGCCACTCCTATGGCAGGCCTTAACAATCCTGGAGGCAGAGTGCTTGGTAACATGTGAGATGGTGCTCTAGCAAGAGCTGAGCCTATCTGCAGCTTTCGGAACCATGTCCTTATAGCTGTTCTATGATATAGCCTACCATATACTCTTAAAGTACCTTACAATCTTAAACGGTTATGGTAACTATGGTTTGGCTTTATCGAAACATGTCGTGTAAGGTGTCCAACACTTTGGAATAATACCCCCATACCATTTCTGGCAATGAGGATATTATTCCTCCCTTCTAGAGGGAGAAGACATGTTGAAACCTACTTACCCAGTTAAAGTTAACCAGAGCCCCAGCATCACAAAATGGATGCTGCAGCCACAGACACATGTCTGACCTCCTGCTGCTGGGAGTCCTTCCAGCAAGGGAGGCTTGGACAATAGGTTTCCTGCCTTGGGAGGTGCGAGCACCACACAAGACAGGCCTTAGTGTATTGGGGCAGGGAGGGTTGAATGAAACGAGACACTGCCTGGGGCACACAAGGTGTCCCATGCATAGTCCAGTTCAAACCGGCGCTGGGGCACTCCAGCCCCAGCTCTGGCGCGAAACTGGACAAAGGAAAGGGGGTGTAACCACTCCCCTTCCTGGTCCCACCCATAGGAGGGACCTTGCAGGTAGCCCAGCCCACTAGCCCAGTATATTAGTAGGTAGCTGAGCCCTGCTAAATTAGATTAACCTGAATCTGCAACTTGAACAGAAACTCAGGACCTTCGACATTCGACCTCAGGAAGAAGACTGAAGAAATCTCCCTTGTGGCCAAGGAGTGACCACCCTGGGCAACCAGGCACCATCCAGCGACCGCTGCTTGCTTTGCGACTGATCCTATGAGGGACGACTACAGAGACTGACCAGCGCCAAGACTTCCAGACACCTCTGACCCAGATCCACATCTGCAGCGAAGCTGAGACCCGTGGAGGTGACGAGGGACGTGGGACCGGCGACTTGGGAAAAGTGGCTAGTACCTGACTAGCGTGACTTCTGAGGCTTCCTCGAGGCTGTGCTTGGGGAATTGAGAAGCCCCACTCCCAAGCACCATCTGCAAAGAAGATCAGCTCCCCACACTTCATGTGTTCTGCATGGGGCCCTTCTGCACCTGAGTTGCTTGACGCGCTGTCCGATTGCTGGCCCGTTGGCTAGTAGCCTCTGCGACGATGAACCTTTGTTTTCATCTTGCTGGTCCGACTCCTCCAGACTGGCACCCGCTCCTCTGTGAAAGAGAAGCACCCCAGACCTTCCTGGTCTGCACCAGAAGCAAGTCCTCCATCCTGCGTGGGTTCCACTTGCCAAGGCGTGTTGGGTCCTGACTCGACATCGACGCCGCCGACAGCAAGAGACTTCGTGGGACAGCTCGCCTCCTGGTCCTGGTTATCCTCGACGTCTCCTGGTACCCGTGGCTGCTGTGACAAGCTTCACCTCTTCACCTGCATCTGCACGACATCGCCTGGTTCCTTCCTGGTTCCTTCCCGGCTCCTGGCTGGTGACCTAGACTCTGTCCCTTCTGCTTGCAGGTATCCTTCCTTCTTGATTCCATCCTTGGGATCCACCGGACACTCTTCACTGACTGCCTGTCAGCAACTTTCCTTCAGGCATCCATAGAAGTCAACGACGAAACCAGACGCAAGTTCACACCTATGCACCCGCAGCCCGTGGGCTAGGTAACTTGAGTACTCCGGTGCTCACAAGGGTATTGACTATCCTAGGGTCTAGTTTCCAAGTCTCGACTTTCTAGCTATTCCAGAAGTGTCCTAAAACTGTTAAATTCTAATAACTACTGATTCTATCAACTTTTACGCATTACGCGTGAGTGTTTCCACTCTGCACCTGAATCCTGTGCGCCTTCCACTTCCTAACCTTTGGTAGTATAGTGTAGCCCCAGTGATTCCCTAGGCCTAGGCCTATCCTGTGTTCGTGACAGTGGTTCTTATACCACTTACTTAGTATATGGTTTGCGTGGCCCCTAGGGCCTAACTGTATTACTTACCTGTGTGACTTAATGTATGCTTAAATAAGACTGTGTTGTACTTACCTCGAATCTCATAAAGAGTGCTGAGGGTTTGACTCGAATAAATACATTCTATTTTTATATATATCTGTTGTGGTGTCCTTTCATTTGGTATTCAAGGGATTACAAATGGTATAACAGCTGGCTTCACATGCCATTCAGAGTTTAGCCTAAGACTGCTCTTGTCCATTTTACCTCTAGGATAGCTGGTCTATAAGGTTGACTTTACAACCAATCACCATAAGGGTTGTTTGGACTGATACAAGGTGTACACTAGAATTAGTGACATCATATATCAGGCCAACTTCTCACATTCCCTACCTGTACTTCCTAATGTAATATGAGTACTGGGCATTTACATAGCATTCTGAGTCGTGGTCTTCAGGTATTGTCTGCATTGGGGTAGTCTGGGAAATCACATGAAAGGGAACGGCAGTGTGCCCAATCTGAGTGTGCTTTCATCAATGCATGCATTGCCTGACCTCAGATTTGTGAGGCTTAGACAACTTACACCAATGTGCAACAGTAGTTGTGCCCCAAAGTGAAACATGGTTGATGACATGGGCTCATGGCCATTGTGGAATGTCATGTTGGAGTCTGTATCTGTTATGTCCCCTTCTGCTCCATCCGGATCTGACAGTGGCAACAAGTTGTAGGGTTCATCTTTGCCCCCATCAGGGCCCAAGGTCTGCTCTGAGCTATTTGTGTGTCTGGTTGAACGGAGCCACGGGCAGGATATTGTGTTGTGTGGTCATCACATGGCTCACTTATGCACGGTTTTCTTGTTTACACGCACTGTTCAAGTTAAAAATTGAGGTTGCACCATGTTATTGCACAGGGTGGTGTGCAACTTGTCGATTTCTTCATCGTCAGTGATGCTTTGCTTGCATTTGTTTGTTCTGTTGCTGCCACTAAACTGACCCTACAGCTCTCTCTCTCATGCAGCATCTCCAGTGGTCATGGAGGGACAAGGGAAGGACACCAGTGGTGAGGCATCAAGCAAAACAGTTGCACAGGAGCACAGTGACACAGATGTGACCAGCGCCTCGCAGGGGGACAGGAGTCTGATGGAGGAATCACAGGCAGAGACGCAAAGCTCAACGTTATCTGATGCCGGCGGCAACGCATCCATGTTGGCGGGCACAGGGTACGGGGGCTCTGTCTCCTCTTACACCACACAGCATACAGTGCCCACCCTCCCACATACTTCCACTGCTTCTGCCCGTGTTCGCACCAGTAAGAAGGGAAGAGTGTCCTTCACCCCAGGCACCACTGCCCCTGCCCCCCCTGCTGCCATCAGTACTGAGTCTGTGGACCTTTTGCGCCAGCTGTGTGTGGGCCAGACAGCTCTCTCCAATGCCCTCATAGACCACAACAAAAAGTTGGCACAGGTGGTTGCTTTCATGGAGGGCATACATTCAGACGTGGGTGGGCTTCACCGGACTGTCCAGTCTTTGTCCTCCGCAGTAACGGCAGTCCTTCAACTGGCACAATCTCTGAGTCCAGCTCCAGTCCCTTTGTCCACCCCCCTGCCAGTGGCCACACCTGACGATAGTGACCACGCACCACAGACATCAAGGGCAAGATACAGCACACGCAGCATACAGCAGCAGCAGCCCAAGCGGTCCAGGGCACAGACACCATCCCCACAGAAAACTAAAGCCACCCCAGAGCACAAAGACAAAAGCCCTTCAGGCGACACCAAGGGTCACAAAGCCAAGAAGCAGACCTCAGGGTCACATACCTCAGAGGCATCCCCAGCCAAGGAATCTCCTGTTCCAAAAGAGTCTCGCAAAGACAAGCAGACAGTTTCCGTGCCCACTGAGAAGGTTGTGCCTGCAAAGAGTACACATAAGAAGAGCTCCAAGGCAGATTCACCCACAATCTCGACTCCCATCCAAAGCCAAGTGAAGCAGGGAAAGGAGGGCACTGTGGGGGGACACCTGGTAAACAGGGGATGGAGGGGCAAAGACAAGGGCAGGCCAAGCGTACCACTGGATCCAGCACGTCCCCAGAGGGAGGGCCATCGTCTGCACCTGATGCAGCTTTGGTGGTGAGTGTGCCTGTTGTGTCCACTCCACTTCGCATTAATCCCAAGACAGGGAAGCCATTTAGAGTCCCCAAGAAGTGGAAAGGCCCCCCTCCGCAATCTCCCACCCACAGTGTCTCATGTCAGCATGACTCTACCTCCACGTGCCACTACACCACCTGGTCCAAGCAGCCCTCTGGCTTCCCGAGCCACTGATGCCTCTACCTCAGCTGGGCCTCTCTCTTCCCGGTCAAGTGCTCCAACTGTCCCCGACACACAGCCAGCTCCCAGTCTGACTGCTAGCCAATTCTGAGTGGTAGTCACCCTCACACACCTGTATCTCCAACAGCGGTGCCTATACTGCCCATTGTTTCCCCCCTGACTGTGCTGCTGACCATGGCAGGCTACAGTCACACACATTCCCTGTGCAGCTTCTCATGGACATACTCTGCACTTTGAACTGGCCACTGGCCTTGTTGCTCCTTGCTGTGTTAAACTATTCCCTGTGCAGCTTCTCATGGACATACTCTGCACTTTGTGCTGGCCACTGGCCTTGCTCTTGTCTAATATTGGCGCCTATATGTGCAAAATGTGAATAAAGACAGTTGCTCCTGTTGTCTGTTTTGTCAGTGTCCTTACTGAATAAAGTTTTTGCTGTGTGTATATGGCTTACTGTGCCACATGCTCTGTATGCCATTTCAACATTGCCAATGGCTTGTCTCACTTTTTTCTTGTTTTTACAGGGGTGACAGGGACTTCAGTTCTTCCTGACTCTGATACTTGTGGGTGCAATGATGGTGGTCCTAGAAGAAATACTGTTATCATTGTCATTCTTTGTTCCTCTTAGCTATATTGTACACATGTCAGGTTTGGGGGTACTGCAAGCACATAGTGGGATTCTATCCACAGGATTGCAGGCAGGCTGGCCAGGGTCATCATGTATGTGTGTTCTTAATTTATATGTGCCCAGCAGTGTAGGTGTATAGTCATCTTGTGATGGTCAGTCATCCTAGTCACTTGGCTTGTTTTCAATGTGTGCACTTGGGTGTTCAAGAAGTGTGCAGTGTGAAGGGAGTCAATTTGTCGGGAGTGTTGATGTGTGTGTGTCCCTGCAATGTCAACTACACATATGTGTCACCCACGAGTGGAGTGCCTGTTTGTGTGATTGTTCAGCCCTGTGCTTGTGATTGTGTACACATGTGTCTGTTGTATGTTGTGCACTGTGCGGTGTGTTGGTGTGTCCTTGCAGTTCTGGCTGACTCCTACTTTTTGTTTTTGGCAATTGTGAGTCTGCAGAGTATGTGACTGGCAAGTCAGTGTTGTGTTTTATTGATCATCCACGTGTCTTGATGCTGTTTGTGGTCACTGTGCATACCTGCTCAACCACACTGACATTGTGGGTGCGATTTTCTGTCACTTAGGGCTTTATTGCCTCCAGTATGGCATGTGGTGTGTGGTGTCATACCATCCCCTATCTGTGCTTCAGATGCCTACCCATTGTGAGTCTGCACTCCATCTATTTGTATATGGTACACTACTGCCATGTCCACTACTGAGGTACACACCACTTCACTTTCATGTCAGCTGTCCCCTTGTGTTGCCTGTGTGTGCGCCTCCCCATCACTTCATTTGTGACACTGTGCTTTGTGGTGCAGATCTTTGCACAGGAGGAATGTGCCACTCAGGACATTTTCCCAATTGGTTATATGTGATTTTCTTGTACTGTTCAGCAGTCATGGTTGCTCATATGCAGTTCAAATGTTTGTGCTGCACAGTCTTCTGGTCAGATTGTTTCCACTTTGGTGTCCCAGACTTGTGCATCTGTGGGTGTTGGGTTAGGTGTATGTGTGTTTGCTGAGGTACTGCTTGACTTCCAGAGTTTGATGTTGTCAGTGTGCTGTTTTGATTGTTGTTGTAGGTGTTCATGGTGTGTCACTCATATCTGTGTGGGACTGGTATGTTTGGTGTGCACACACTGCTTGTCGTGCATGCAGGGCTGTGAGTGTATGTAGCCTTCTCCTTGCCTGGTGTGCATCTCCTGATGTTGTGCTGTGTTTGCTCTGTGATTTATTGGCATGTGCATCTGTTGTGTGTTTGATGTGGCTGTGTGCAGTGTTTGGGCTGTGTTGTCTCTTGCAGCTGACAGATGCTCTGTATGTGTTGTTCTATTTGCATGTCTGCGTGTGTGTTTTGTTGGTGTGGTGTGTTTCATTCAGATGTGTGTTGCCAGTGTGGTGTGCCTTACTTGTGTGTCTGTCACATGAACTTAGGTCTATTCTAGTTCCTGTGCTTGTGTTAGATGCGTCCTTGGTGTTTTCTCCTCTCATATTTGAGCTGTCTCTTGTCATTCTTGTGCATGTGCAGGCATGTGGTACACTGTGACATCATGTTGACTTGATGTGTGGTGTGGTATGTCTGTCTGTGTGTCATTGTAGGCCCATTTTCCCAGTTTGTGTCCATGTTTGTTTTGTGATGGTGCACTTCTTGTCTGTGTTGTGGTATGTTGTCTGTGCATTGTTCCTGATTGATGAGGTTGTGCACTCCTACTCTGTCTGTGCTCCCATTGCCTTTCCACAGTTTGGCTGTGCAAGTCATGTCTGGTCTTGTTGTGGTTCTGTGTGTGTTTTTGTTGAGTTATGTGTTTGGCATTTGTTTTTGTGCAGACATTGGTTCTGGCATCCCTGTGTGTGTGTGATGTTTGTGCATACCCCCAGGGAGTGTGATTGTTTGTCTGTGTATTGACTGGACATTATTGATACCCTTCTGTGTGTCTCACACTAGTGTTGTGTGCTGTAGGTGTGATGGGGGGTATGTGTGAAAATTCCTACTTGTGTTTGACAGTCATGGAGTGTGTCAATGGGCCCTGTGTGTAGTGCTGCTGACATACTCCTGTCAAGAAGTTGGATACATATGTGTGGCTGTTCACAGTTTGACTTCAGGGCCTTCCTTCCATCCCTGTGCCTATACAGGCGTTGCCTTGCTGTCTTCCTGAGTTGTTGCAATGAGGTGACTGTGGTTTGACCTCACTCACTGTGCCAGCCATGTGTGATTTGATGGGATGAGGGTGTTGTTATATGTTCCTTCTCTTGCATGTGATGTACACATGCTTGGTGGTTATCTCCTTGGCCTTTCATTTGTGTGAACCTCACTTTAGCTTTCCTATGTGTTGTGCTCAATTGCTGCTGGCATGCGGTCTGTGTATGTGGCTGTGTTACAGTGTGGGGTATGTCTGTGTGACTTGGCAGGCTGTGTGTCCAGTACAGTGATTGTTCATTATCGGTGTGTGTTCATTTTGTGCTTGGAATCAGTTTTCTTGCTATGTGTGTGGTATTGTGGTGGTGTACGGGTTGCCCTGGGCCTCTGTGCTGTGTGTTCCTCTGCAGCTACTCCTGCAGTGGCTGTCCCCCTAGTTGCTTGGTGTGTGGTGCAGTTTGTGGGTTCACATGGCTTGTTGTTGTGAATGGGGGCACAGGGGAGGCACATGGCATGTCCCTTCATGTTGGGGGGCCCAGTGTGTGGAGGGTGGAGGTGTGGCCCCGTGGTCTTTGCACACTGCACATTCCTGGTGCTGGCCCTGCCTTCTGTATTGTGCGCATGTTTTCCCGCGTCTCCACCACTGTGGTGACTTGACCGGGACATAACTTCATGATCGCAGTAGATGGGTGACCTGGAAGCGGAGGGGTGATTTAGTGACAGGTAGGACATGTTTAGGTACACTTGTAGATGTGTTCCTGTCCCCAGCAGGGTGTCTGGTGTGGACAGGAACCCTATATCAGCCCATGAGTTGTGTGTTGTGGTAGTGTGTGGGATTATGTTATTGCGTACCTGTGGCAGCGTCCACGACGGTCCATGAGTTGCTGGTAATGTATCAGGTACAGCACCGGGAAGACGTGTAGAGCTGGGTCCATTGCGGTTGGGACCGGGTGGAAGGGACCAGGACTCTGGTTTCGCGCTCCGCTGTCGTGCTTCCGCCGTCTCTGGTTGGGTGGTTTCTCCGCTGTGGTGCGACTGGCTGTTTGGGACATTCTGATTTGTACGGCGGTCGGGACAACATTCCGCACGGCGGTGAGTCTCCATTGGCTCCCACAGCTGTGGTGGTAGGCGCACTTTGATGGCAGCTAGCGTCGCACCGCGGCGGATGGGAAATGGGCTATGTTTGGCCATACTAATATGGCGTACGTGAGACCCCCTGCTGTCGTGCGGAAAAAAGCATTTTCCGCCACTGCCAGCACCGCGGTGGTGCCTCCGCCCGCCATACTAATAGACCCCTAAGTTTGCTCTAAGCCTCCTCTTTGAGCTAATTTTTCCATCTTGCTAATTCAGTCTTATAAAACACTCGGCTCGCCCTTATCGCAGCGGGATTCCTTGGAAGGATACTCAGAGCCGCGCTCAGATTCCTTGCAGCCCTTGTGCAGCCATGATCAAACTAACTACGAACACGTCCTTTCCGGAACGTGGAAGGAGCCTCGAGGAGGAGTCCAATTGTACGTGAGATGGTCGAGAATGCCTCCAACACGGCATCTGCCTCCCCACGTCCAGTTGCACATATGTCAATTTCGCTCTTGCGTTTTGCCGTAAGACCATCATAAAAGGAGTCCGGGGATATCTGCACCCACCTCAACCTTCTGCCCTGATCTACTACCCTTAGTAATCTACTAGGGACAACACTTGGGGATTTTCCTACATTGGGCCAGGAGGTCGATATGCACACGGGGTTATGGTCTCTGTAGATACTGTCCTCCACCGTGAAACCCGAAAGAAGTTCAAAAAAAGGGTTTGAAAGAAAGATATAGTCTATTAACGTAGAACACCCCCTT
This sequence comes from Triturus cristatus, assembly GCF_964204655.1. Lineage (NCBI taxonomy): Eukaryota > Metazoa > Chordata > Amphibia > Caudata > Salamandridae > Triturus > Triturus cristatus. The sequence continues at coordinate 671,051,783 of NC_140584.1, read as the reverse complement.
CCAGTAAGATTCAGAAGAAAGTACTTCCTACTATGAACCACCCTAGTCCTTGACATAGTTAAGTCAAACTCATCAGCGAGTGCGTTAAGACGGTCTCCCTGGGCAGTGTGTTCAACATGCAAACCCGCCGACCGGGGGCATCCCATCCTAAATTTGGTGCCTTTAACTGGATCCCCACATAGGTGGATGTTAAAATCTCCAGCAATCAGCAGATGTCCTGTCAGGGAACCCTTTGTCTCCAGATTATTTAGGAAAATGCCCAATCCAGTAGGGGTTGATACCCAACATTAGCGTTATCGAAATTTAAAAACACCATATTAATCGACCCTTGAGATAATGAAATGGCCTGAAAACAAACATTATCAGTAGTGATTTCCTTCAATCGGCATGGAATGTCCAAGGAAACATATATTAACAAACCCTCCTTCGGTCTACCCATCTGCGAGGCAGTAGCAGGCACAAAAAAAGTCTTAAAACCCTCAAGCAAAAAAGTGTTCATTCCATATAGTGAGAATTAGTGATATCTCTTCTCTCTCTCCGCTCTGGTCCCTCTCCCTGTCCCACTCTTTGCTTTCTCTGACCCATACGAGGACAATGGTTGGGGGGCAGCCAAAAAAGGCAAACTTTACTACAATTAACACAATCAATGTGGGCTGCCCTGTAACAACAAGCGATGCAGAGTACGTTATATGTTATATGTATGCGATATGTTATATGTTCAAATGTCATATGCTGTTTTTAAAAAAAAGAATAAAAATCTACTGAAATCAAAAAAAAAAGTGTTCATTGTAGCCCATGTCTCCTGTAAGCAAATAATACGGAATCCTTTAATAAACGTAATCCATCCGGGGTCAGTTATCTTATTTGCAAGTCCAGCTATGTTCCAGGAAATAAGTTTGCAGATTTTAGCTCGATCTACCCCAACTGCCCCTACTGGGGGAAACCCCATGGTAACTTCATGAGGGAGTACTGGCTCGACTGACTCGACATCCGTATGTCAATCACAAGCGTCCAATGATGCCAAGGGAGCAAAGGGGTTAAAGTTCGGAATAACTTGGGATACTGGCTGTTGAACTTGTCGAGCCTGTTCCGAATGGCCTGAGTTAGCAGAGAATTTCTGAATGCCCACCCCATTAGGCCTTGAGATGTCAGGGGAAGTCTATAAAAGTAACCTAGATGGACAGGCATTATAGTTGAAGCTCGACCCCCCCTGGGCCACCTAATGTAAGATTCTTTCTGCTTGGTGGGGGGCTATTGAAGTTAACAATTACACAGTCCCCTGCCCAGGTTTTGGGTGACCCGCCCACCCATGAAGCTCTGTGTACTATAATAATATGTTTCTCCACCCTTAGGCCAAAAGAAGTGTTCCGGTCTAGCCAGTGCAAAACCTTATTCTTAAGCTGGTCGAAATCCTCACCTGCATCACGGGGAAGTGCTGGAACGTTACCGAGTACCACCACGTATGGAAGACATTCCAGGGGGAGATGTATCGTTGGGAGCAACGGCCGTGTGTTCGCAACCTTAGAGTCTTATGCCAAACCTCTTACTGCTATTCCTGTTGGAGAATTAACACGGCCGGGGCGAGATGTGATGTGCTGTGTCATTATTACCCCTCCTCCATCATTTGAGATCTCAATGGGCTGTGTGGGAGAGGTGTTACTGTTATTTGCTGATACCACCACAGACTGGAGACCACTTGGGCCGACTGACCCCCTCTCTTCAGATAGGGTGGCAGCTACACCATGAGGATTCGAAACCCCTGCTGGCCTACGTCGGATAGTCTCCTTTAACTTCTGCTCAATTGCAGCTAAACGTGACCTGATGGGGTCTAATTTCTTCTCAATTTTAATCATAAGGGAGCCCATCCAGGCATCCAATAAGGATTCCATGTCCACCATGGTTAGCAGCGGGTGTTTACTCACACCATGTCCGTTCCCTTCTTCCCGTGGATGTTTAGCCTTTGCGCCAGAAGCTGGACCTTTCCTTTTAACCCCCGTTCTTCCTCCGACTTTAGACATCGCTCGATTAACCAAAATGCCCTCATCCTGTAAGGTGGAGGGGACTATTGGGTAAATCTGGTAGGGCTCGATCTAAGGCTGGGTCTAGCTACTAATGGCTCATTCGATCGCTCTCGCTGGTCTCCCTCGATCACTTACCCCGAGACTGTAGAGCTAGAATGACCCGAATGATTTCCAGTCACTGAATGAATTACTTGGGAGCAGTGCAGGGTAATGCCCCCTCTGCGCCTGGAGGGCAGGGGCAAGGCGCAGTATAGGCGAGCAGAAAAGCCGATGGGACACTAATTCAATTTCTTTGTCAATAATCCCTGCAGCCCGCGTTAGAAAGGCATCCATGGTGGAATGGGAATAGCCCGTGGGTCCCACAGGCGCCAGCGCCGCACCTTTACGTCTACCCATCTGCCCAACTTAAGAAGACTTAAAAAACACAACTCACAGTACCAGATGGAGTAGTGAATAGGGTTAAGATCAACAACTAAATGTTCAGTCACAACCAGCAGCGGTCCGTGGAGGGAGTTCCGTGGGGCGGAAAGGCGGGGTGGGGGAGGGGCAGGGTGGGGGGTACTATACACCGGAACATGGATAATTGGAGGTAAGTAAACAATTAAATTTAAAAAACGAATTTCGGAGCACGCGCTGCATCACAAAATGCGGTGCAGCGCGCGCTACGAAATTCGTTTTATTTATTTAATTGTTTACTTACCTCCAATTATCCATATTCCGGTGTTTAGTACCCCACCAGCCTGCCCCTCCCCCGCCCCGCCTTTCCGCCCCACCGAACTCCCTCCACGGACCGCTGCTGGTCACAACAGTCACAACAGAGCAACTCCGACTTCGAAAGACTTCGGGAGAACAGTACATAAGAGGATCTCCTCCCTCACGGTTTTCACATCCGATTGCAGTAGGGACAAACCATGGAGCTCCTTCACAATCCATGAATATCCTTGCATACCGGTCCTACTCAGGCAACCAGACTGCCGAGCGCACAACCAAGAGGGGGCCCAGCCCAGCCTCTTCCAGGCTAAGACGGGCACAGACAGGTCCGCCCTTGGCCCGGGCTTCACCCGGTTGCGGCCCGCGCGTGTACCGTGCTGCAGGCTGTCAGCGGCGCTTTTGTGTGTGAGTTGCAGCTTTTCCCCCTCCTGGGGTCCTGCTGGCTTGTGGGCAATGGAGTCCCGAACTGTGGCAGGCAGGCGGCAAACAAAAGGAAAGTGAAATTAATAAAATTATGCTGAAGTAATTTAAATTTCGCCTAGGCCTAATTGTGGTACACCATCAGTGCGATTGGAATATATAGCACAATTTCCATATTTGCAAATGAAATATTTTGCATTGTTAACTACAAGAATAGCTTTTCAATTACTTACATCGTTGTGTTTGTTTAGTCATGGTATTCTTAAGCATTCTGTCCCCTCATGGGGTCTCATGGCATTGTAGAAATCATACAAGAATAGGAAGAGGGGCCTCATAATGTTTGAACTAGTGGTGCCTGGGCAGGCACCACTAGCTCAAACATTATGTTAGAAGGAAACTAGGCTGGTTTTACTTTTTCTCAGAAGGTTATCACAGTTTTTTTAAATGTGCAGATATAAAAGTCATAGAACACAAAATCCATTGTCCTCACAGTTCTTTTGACGTGAAAAGTTAAACTTGCTTGACCTCTAAGGCCCACATCACAAATGATATCATACTGATTGGGCAGAAACAAAAGTCCTCACTCAATTCCTGTGGAAATACCACACGAAGCATTACCACGTGTGACTTTGGTGATAAATCCTATGGCAGCTCATAGTGTCGCAGTATATCCCATTTAGAGCACCTTTCAGAAAAAAAAAATAGTTTTGACTTTTGACTTGTCAGAGCAAATCACTTGATCCCTGACGTATCGAATCTGTTCGCGTTGACGAGCTTATGTGTTTTTGCTTCAAATCTGTGCATCGAATGAATAATGATCTTCGCTCCCACGCAGCTTTATCGTCCTCGTTGGCAGCGGGTGCCTCATTGGGCTGGCTCTACGGTGCCTCTTCCAACTCATGTGGAGACGGGGCCCGGGCCAAGTCTGCAAGACGATCTGCAGCTTACACAGGGCACGCGGCAGCCGGCAAAAGCAGCGCGTGACGCCAGCAGTGAGCCAACCAGCCAGCTTCAAGCCAATTTATTCATCGAGGGCCCAGGGACGTGGAAAGCTAACAGTACAGCACGTCCTGCAGGATAATTGCCCTCTGTCCATCACACTTCAGCATGTTTGCCTGACCCCAGTGCACACAAGGTGGTTGTAGGTCGGCAGACTCTGGCCGCGCGCCCTGGGTGAGGGAGATTAAGCCAAAGCAGGCAGTGGAAGAGATATGCGCCTTTGTGACTGCGATGACTCAGTCCCTTATTCCAACTGGCTTTTTATTTTTGTTTTTACTGCTGTTTTCTAGAGACTCATGAAGTAAAAAGATGTCGCCTGTGGTCATTATGTTTAAGAGGTGACGGTGTCTGATTCTGCTAAATGGCGCCTTAAAACACGCTAGTCTGTGCTTCTAGTTGTTAGAAGCTAAGTGACAAAACTTGCGGATTCTTACACTTTTGGCCCTGCTCTCTCATTCGCAGCACTTTTAAAGTGTACTTCCTAACACAAGCATTAACCTGAGCACTCAGGTCGCACTAGGCGATGAGCCCCATTGTTGGATGGAAAAGACCCTCTCATGGTGACCTTGGCTTCAGTGATATCTGGATTTCTAGTGCAAATTTTTCTTTCCTAGGCTAACACGGATCATGCATGTGCACGGTGACATAGGCCTGTCTCACGGATTCCGGTCTTGTTGGACCGAGAGGGGCACCCAAAGCGTAACCATCATAGAGGTGAAAGGTTTTTCTGCCTTTGGCAGGAATTAAGTAGCACGGGCGCGTTGGTGGTAGCATACCATGTAGTGATAAGTAGAAGAGAGCAGGTCTTTTTACTTGTGTCACTGGAGAGAGGCCTACAGGTTCATTTATATAAAGTTCTGCTGCTTTGTGCTTAGCCTACCCTTGGCCTGCATCAAGTAAGTATGTGGTGCTGTACAGCACGCAAGTGTTTGCATGTGTGTCTCTGAATGGCACAATACATAGAAGACTCTGGGTTCCATTTTGGGAGACCTAGCGTTAACTGGAGGAGCATGTGGAGATACAGGAATCCCCCTGACTGGTTTGTGGATTGCTGCATTCTTGAGAGCTGGGTGGGACACACTGGAGGAAGGAGTGCCCTGCCCTCCAATACACTTCAAAGGGTGCTCTTTCATTCAGGGAGAGGTCACTGGAAAGGGACCAGGGCACATGTCAGAAAGGAGATGAGGTTGATAAGAGAATCATAAAGGGTAGAGCTGGGGCCCTGGGTTAACCTTTTGATGTGCATATCAATGTGGCTGGCATCAAGGTGTGAACCTCTATTCGCTCCTATGGCCTGTGTTGTGGAGCTATGAGATTCGGAGTCACTCCTGCTGTGACAGACTCCTTACTGAAGGAGGGTCGGGACAGAAGAGAGGGCACTTCAAAAGGAAGCAGACCCTCTACACAAAATTCAAAGACTTGGACCCAAAATCACATTTGGTATCTGGAAATGGGCTATAAGAAAAGGGATCCTGAGGTCCCCAAAATATTTAACTGTCAAACAGCCAGTCAGGCTGTATGTTGAGGAGGGAAAGCTCTACTAGACTTCTGCCTGTGACTGGGGGCAAGGGCTGTTGGTCTCCAAGGTGGGTGAAGGGCGACACCCAGGGAAATCCAATACTGCCTTACCCCAGAACCTGCAGCACCGATGCCTGCCTGCTTGCCAAGACCAATGTTCCCTGTGAGGAAGAGGAGAGCGCTTGGAGGGACCGGAGTCCAGTAGGGGATCCTTGCGGGTAGATCCATGTAGCAAGGTGTAAGGAGGCGGCTGCTGCACTGATTGGGTTGTTGCCCATGTGCAGAATCAAATTGGCAACCCCATATGCCAAGAAGGAGCTGCTGTGAAGTTAGCCGTGTTTGCATTGATCGGGCTTATGCACATGTGCAGGGTAAAGCTGAGGACCACATATGCCAGAGGGGACCACCGTAATGACTGCATGACTGCCGTGCTGATCGGGTTGTAGCCCGGATACAGAGTTAAGTCGGTGACCCCATATGCCAGAGGGAGCTGCCATGAAGAAGAAATAACTGCTGTGCTGATCTGACCATCACCTATCTGTGGAGTAAGGCCAGTGACCCCTTATTCTAGAGGGGACAACAATGAAGAATTAGAAACACTGCCTGGTTCTGCCGTTGCTGAAGGAGAGAATGCTGTGATGACCTGTGCGTGCCTGAGCCCCGACTGAGGATTATAACCCAACCGATCATCCCCCCCACCTGTGAGAAGGATCAGAGGAACTTACCATCTCAGTAGAGGAAGCGCAGTGGCTGCCCAGTTGCTGCCCCTGAAGAGCCATGAGTGCTACTCACTGCCAGTAGCCGCTGCAGTCCTCCACAACATCCAAGAGTGAATCGCTCCCAGGGACTCCAGTATTGCAACCCCTAAAGGAGTGGGTAAGACTGATCTTAGGGACAGAAATCCCCAGGAAACTTGGTCTACCGCATCATGCTTTTGGCGCAGGAACACTTTTAAATTTTGGAAGAGTCGAAGTGGGACACTTGAGACTCGGACTACTATAGGGGCTTAACCTAAATGTCACCTATAGTGAATGGGGAAGAACCACTAGCAATAGTGAGAGGTAATTGGTACTTTAGGACCAGCCCCTCAGGGGACTGTGCATATTTTCTGTGTGTCACATGTTTGTATATAAATACTCCTTTTTTTCATAAAAGTAAGTTTTGACTGGACAATAATTTATTGCTGCTATTGAATGTATTTTGAGTTGTGGGCCAGTTTTCACCCCATTGCATCAGCCTCCCCAAACTCCCGAGAAGCCCTGGGTGACTCAACCCACGCTACTACTGAGTCAAGTGCTGAAGGGGTACTTAGCCCAGCTGCTCAGGATTCACAATAAATCAGGCCCAAGACATCATGAGTAAAAGGCCTCAACCCCCACAATTGGGCACAGTGGCTCCTGCTTACCCCGTGGCCATCTAAAAGGGTTTCAGACTCCAATTTACCAACCAACATAATCACAGACTGTTAGAAATGGTGGTCTCTAATTGGCAGTGGCTTGCATCCTTTCCAAGTAAGGACCCTTTCTTCTAGTCAGGTTACCCCACCTTAGATAATCCCTGCTCACCCCCTTGGTAGCTTGGCACGGGCAGTTAGACTTATCTCAGAGGCAATGTGTAAAGCATTTGTACCAACATAAACAGTAACACAATGAAAACACTACAAATGGACATCACACCAGTTTAGGAAAATAACCAATCTTTATCTGAACAAAACAAGACCAAAATTACAGAAACCCAACATACAAATGCAGAGATATCGCTTTTAAAAGGTTTAAACAGGGCAGTCCATAAAAAACGATGGATGTATTACTTTTTAGCACCTGGAATGCGTCAAAATCAAAGGCACAGGGGAGGTGAGGCGCTGGAAATCAATGCAATGTGTTGGTTCCTTACTCCCAGGGGAGGTGATGCATCAGTTCCTTACTGCCTGGGGAGGTGATGCTCCAGTTCCTTACTGCAGTGCCGAGAAGGTGATGTTTCGGTTCTTTACTGTCATGGGAGGTGATGTGTCGGTTCTTTACTGCGAGGGAAGGTGATGAGTCGATTTAAGGATACACAGCCTCAGTTCCTTACTTCTGGGCCACTTCAATTATGAATTTGGCGCACAGGTGTGATGCGGGGAAAATCCGGTCATGCTGGGTTGATGAGGCGGTGGCGAAACAGGCGCTGTGTTGATTTCTCAGCTGTGATGCAGGTGATGCGTCGAATCTTCAGCAGCATAGCATGGCCTGTGTCAGAGCAAGGATCTCAGATGTTGGAGACACGGTGCTTAGGCTGCGGTGATTTTCGGCCTGCAGTGCAGATTTTGCATCGATTATTCGGCCACACCACGGTGATGCATTGGTTTTTCAACCACACGGCAGGGTTGCAGTGGGAAAAACAAGCGCTGAAGACCGGTGTGTGGATTTTTTTCTTTTCTTGCAGCAGAAGCCACCTCCAAGAGCCCAGAACTGGAATTGGCAATACTTGGCAGGGCAGAACTCCCAGCACTGGAGTTCAGGGGCTACAGGTGAAGTATTTGATTGTCCTGAGTATTCTTAACTGGAGGCAATCCCACACAAACCCTTGGAGAACCTTGACAAGCAAGATAAAGAAACCAAAGTCCAGTCCTTTCACTGCCCAAGAGAGAAGCTGCAAGCAACAGGCCAGTCCAGCACAGCAGCAAGCTGAGGGGCAGTTCCCCTCCTACAGTTTTTCCAGCTCTTCTTCTTCTTGGCAGAATCTCCTCTTGGTACTGAAGTGTTCCTGAAATTTGGGGTCACAGCTCCAGCACTTATACCAGTTTCTGCCTTTGAAGTAGGCAAAATTCAAAGGATAGTCTTTGTAGTGCACAAATCCCTGCCTTGCCCTGACCGGGCTCCAGGCACACTACAGGGGGTGGAGACAGCTTTGCATGAGGACAGGCACAGCCACATTTTGGTGTCAGTGACAACTCCTCCCACTACTCTAGCTCAGAACGGCCCATCAACCTGATGATAGGCGATCATGATATGTAGGGCACATCTCAGCTCCCTTTGTGTGACTGTCTAGAGTGAATGCACAAACAGCCCTGTCAGTCTAAATCAGAAATTGATTCCACAGGCAGGTAGGGGCACAGAATAGTAAAGCAAGAAAATGCCCACTTTCTAAAAGTGCCATTTCAAACAATCTAAAAACCAACTTCACTTAAAGATGTATTTTTAAATTCTAAGGTCAGGGAGCCTAAACTACATATCTCTATCTCTTCTCAATTAAAAGTTACACTTGTGGGATGCTTCAAGGCAGCTCCAATGATAACCTATGGGAGAGATAGTCCTTGCAATAGTGAAAAACTAAATTGGCAGTATTTCACTATTAGGATCTGTAAAACACGCCAACACATGTTTCTCCCTTTCACATGCACTCCACCCTGCCCATGGGGCTACCTTGGGTCTAACTTAGGTGTGCCTTACATGTAGAAAAAGGTTATATTTAGAACTGGCAAGTGGGTGCACTTGCCAGGTCGACATAGCAGTTTAAAACTGCACACACAGACACTGATGTGGCATACCTAAGACACATTTGGAGGGCTACTCATGTGGGTGGCACAATCAGTACTGGAGGCCCACTCGTAGCATTTGATTTACAGGCCCTGGGCACATGCAGTGCACTGTACGAAGGACTTACAAGTAAATCGAATATGCCAATCATGGATAACAAATTGCGATCACAAGTTACACAGGGAGTACTTGCACTTTAGCACTCGTCAGCAGTGGTAAAGTGCCCAGAGTTCCAAAACCAGCATAAACGATGTCAGAAAAACACAGGAGGAAGGCAAAAAGTTTGGGGATAACCCTGCAAAAAGAGCCAGGTCCAATACTGACAAGTTTTGGGGATGAATGGCCACTGGTTTATTCAGGCAAACAATTCAGGTAATATTGTGCGGGTAGTTAGACACTGGTAATCATATCACTTTGGGCTCCTTTATGCTCCTTTGTCCATGGAGCAGGTAGACTTTTGGGCCCATTTCATGAACTTTATTCCTGGGCCTTCTGATGCTTGCTTCATGAGCTGGCCTTCACTCTTTACACTTCCACCAGAATACTGGACCTTCTTCCAATTTGATAAATGTCACAACAAAAAGTTAGTGGTTATTGTAATAGCTGGAGTAGTACATTTAAGCCAGTTGTTCAAGGTGGGGCCCCTGGGCAAATTTTGGAGACCAACACTTTTTTTTCCTCAACAGACTTTGATTCAGAGTAAGAGAGAGAAAAACACAAAAGGTGGAAAGAACGATAGGAGGAGGAAGTAAAAGATGAGAAAACAAATAGAGAAAGCACAGATGAAAAAGAACCTGCAAGAGGAGGTACAGAGACTAAAAGTGTCTGGTGATGGATTAAAGAGGCATCAGGTGGAATCAAGAACACGCAGCCTTAGTATTCAGCACCCCTGACATTTGAAAGCACCACCTTCAGACTTGCGAGTAAAACCTTGGGCACAGTAATTTATTCTTTAAAAAAATAAGCACTGAATAGTGGTGATTTAAGGTCTTGTTTTCCACTGCAGTGCGGTGTGGTCTTGGGCTGCTTCACAGGCTCCATGATTTCTAGCACATTTTAGGCTAAGCATGCTGAAGTAGCTCAGAAAACAGAAGAAGACAAAAACCATTTTGTTTCAGTAAGTCTTCTTTCAATGTTTTTATCTGTGTACTTCCAGCACCTCTCCCCATCACTGATGTGCCTTAAGGTGATTTAGAGTGCTTTATGATGTGAAAATTAATCTCACCTACCTTGCCAAACTAAGCTTAAGTTACAGAATTGAATTAATTTTTATTATATTGCAAGGCCTAACGTTTCTAATCTGTATTGTGCTACAATAACTGTTTGAAATATGCATAAAAATAATGATAGAAAAAAAGTTACAGAATTGAAGACTTGGGGCCTTATCCCCGTTTTCTGTTCTTCGCCAGCAGAGAATGGGTCTGTGCGTTTCTTTTTTCTCTCCTTAGCATCTATATTGCCTCAAAAAATATCTGAGTTAGTGCATCTGCTATTGACAGAAGTACTCAAAACACAGACAATTACTGCCCTATGGTTCTGATGATACTGTTCTCTGTGCTGTGCCAATGCAAAAGGGGTCTGTAAGATTCTTGTTACCGTCTTAAGTCCATATATTAACTCAAAAACATCTCCAAATTAGTACTTGAGCTGCAGACCGCAGGGCTCAGAAACACAGGCTATTAAATTGCCTCTGTGTTTCTGAGCTCCGCTGTCTGCATATCATGCACGAAAACATGGATGTTTCCAGTTAATGCATGCGCTGTAGATCAAAAAACGAAAATTGCTGACACTGTGTCAGTGCTGCGCAAAAATGAAACCATGGTATGGCCCCAGCTGTCTGCAGGCGGTGCACTAAATCGTAGGTCCCGACTGACTCTATCCCACACCAGGTATTTCCCAATGAGGATGGGCTGGTGGGAGCTGTCCTGGGCGCGTTTCGTGCCTGCCATACTTCGGTCCTTTTAAAAAAAATAACTTAAGGCATTTACTTTTGCATTTGGTTGGCTCTGGATCAGGATCTTTGCTGATCTCTGCCCACAGGCTCTGGCCTGGCAGCAGGAAATGGAAGGGTGAAATACAGTGAAGGGTCTGCTGCCGCAGAAGCAGGGCCGGACTGGTTGCAGCAGGCACCGGGCGTTTCGCTGGTGGACTGCCAGGATGGGGACTTTTTTTGGACCCCATAGCTGCAATATCGGCCCCATGTAACAAAAGCAGCACCAGTGTTTTACACATGCTACCCCCTGCCCCCCCAGCGGCCGGCCTGACTCAATTGCCAGGGTCGGTTTGCGTTCCCAGTCCGGCCCTGTGCTGAAGGGGCCTTTCCTATGATGTCTTGCTGGTCATGTGGCAGGCTACCTTGGGGGTGGGTGGCTGGGGGGTGTCAACAAATCGCATGCACGCTCTTTAGCCCCCTCTTAGATAGGTCTATTGCAAGCAGGAACAGAGGGGAGGGCCAGTCTTCTTAATTACCTAACATGCTACAGCGCCAGGGAAAAGGGGTGATTTAGTGAACCCCCACTCCTCCCTCCATCCTTCTAAACTCAGGAATACTGCTTCAGATGCCTGCAGCATTGGGCGGGTGCAGGAGAGAAGGATGTTACAGGAGGAGTGCAGGAAAAGTTCTTCTGACAAAGCAAGTTAACAGTGTTATGTTATCTCTATTGACTAGGTGCACTTGTTCTAAGTGATAAAAATGTGAAACGTACTGTGGAAACCGACAGAAATCGCTGTTAGCATGAATTGAAGCCATTTTGTTTTGGCATCCATTTTAGTTAGCCATGTGCTTGCCATGTGCTCCTTCCGTCTTCACTGTCGCCTGTTTTGCTATTCTGCCCGAGTCATCATATAATTAACTCCTTCAGTACTGAGCCAGAGCACTGCACATGCTCAGAAAGGCTGTAGCTGCTAGAATGCAACTGTTAAGAGTATAACTATCAGGCTATACCAACTGATGTAAGCAGTTTAGTTTCCCCTCCCACTCTGTTGACTAAGTGATTTCTGTATGTCCATATATGTGAATAGCTATTCTTGTGTATACTTGTACCGCCTCTTTTTGAGTCTCCATGCTTACACTGCAACAAAAGGTGTATAAAAGCACCCTGGTTTCTGTACTCCTTGTACTGCCTCAGACATTGCCTGAGGGTTCTGTATCGATGTAGTCCCACTCATGAGTGATAATAAACTATTGTTTCGATATTACAACTTCCGTGCCAATCTCTATTTTGTTGGTCTGAGGACTAAAGGACAAAGAAGGGCGAACCCTTGCACTGGTGAGCCCCTGAAAAGGCTCACTTCCACAAATTGGTGCCCAACGCGGGGCTCATCAGAGACGCGGCCGCCCATTGGAGTGGTCTTGACGGAGGTTTGGAATCTCGCTGAGGACGTACGCTGCATGAGGAGACCCTTGTCTTTGCAGACCAAAGTTCTTTTCCGATTTTACCCTCCAGGTGATGACCGGTCCCGGCTGAGATCCCTTTGGCGTTCGTCTTACAGTGACCATTAGGTCGAATTCAGAACTTGGCAGTTGGAGGCTGGAGACTTTTGTTTGGTAAGGTCGCTATAGCGGCACTCTTGATTTCTGGTTTGTTTGGCCAAAATTCTGGTTTGGTTTGGGTAATATGTACGTTGCAGCATGCATAGGCAGGCAATGAGGAGATTTTTCTCTAACCTTTGAATATTTGGAACGGTACTGTATTTGTGATTAGTACCCTTTTGTTATAATATTATATTTACTATAATATTATTGCCATGCCTGTTTCTAGCACACTTCGTAGGATGTGTTGCTTTCTTGGAGGTACCAAAATGGATTTAGAACAAAGTCAGCAGGCTTCCCCTGAAGGGACACCAAATAGGTACATGTACGTTAAACACGGTATTTCTCTCATAATGTATAGTGCATTGTGGAATAAATACACAAAAAAGGATCCTGATTTACGATGGCCACTGAATGGGTCATTTGATCTTAGAAAGATTCAGTATGTGGAACAATGTGTGTTCAAGCATAAAAGCAGACAAGATATGTTTGTGTACGAATGTGGGAGAAAGAAGCGCATGAGAGAGTGAGAAAAGAGCAAGCTATTGCAAATAAAGAACAGCGCAAAAATATCTATATGAAAGCGCTGGAACTGAAAAATAAAGAGATACAAGCAATAAAAGAGAAAGAGGATAGGGAGCGTCATCTAGAGGTAAATGGCCAATACCCTGTCCGGCGCCCCCTTTATCCTGTACTTAATAAACCTCAGGATGATTCAATTTTGTTAGATCGATCTCCGCCTCCATATACTTTCCCCTCTGCCCCTGAGGACGATTTAGATGTCCATGCAACTCTCTCAGGTCAGAAAGGGATAGATGTAGAAAGTAAATGACAGACTCGCTCTCTGCTGTCTGCTGAGCGTGCGGCCACTCTTAGATCCGCTGCTCGTAAAGCAGCTCGCGGTACCACCTCTGCTCCAGATCTTATAGTGATGGTTCAGCAATGGCCAGAATCAGAGAAGTTATATTTTGCAGAGTCGTTTACAGGGGAAGTAATACTTAGTTTTGGGAAATATTCCGATGATCTAGAGCCTGCTGATATAAAATCTGATCATAAACAATTGAATTATGGTCTTTTTCTCCCTTCCCAGGAGGCCGCTTTAATTAGATGAGTGGTTAAACTACAAACTGATGCATTCCGTTTGAGAGAGGAGAAAAAGACAGCTGGTACAGTTCCAGCTGAACAAACAGTTGAGACCCCCGTGTCACATGATGAAGATCCAGGGACAGATAAGGAAAGCAGTATTTCTGTAATTCATGGGAAACCAATGCGTGAAGCTGCGCCTTTATATGATCCTCCTAGGGGTGCGGGTACAAATGACAATAAAGATTCCAATGATGCGAAGGGATATTTTGTTTATAATTGGGTTTATACTCCTTGGAGTAGAGCGGATGTCATGGCTCTTAAAGCTGCTTTGCCTGACCCGCGGAAAAATCCGGCTGCTTGCTATGAGGAGGTTGAAGGGGCTATTAGTTCTTGCACTATGACGTTGCCTGATATTGATATGTTTTTTGGGCTTATCTTACCCCCTGATATGCGGAGATCGATTTGGAAAGTAGACAATCGTACAGCTTTTGGAGATAATTGGATAGAAATAGAGAGACTAGACGCAGCACGAGAACCTGCACAGAAACCGCAACAAGAGATATTAGACCTCCCAAAGGCTATAATAACTAAGTTGAAAACTCTCATACCTCTTAAAAAGATAGATTAGACTATGTTAGCATCTTGTAAGCAGAGAATGGACGAATCAGTTTCTGATTTCTTTACACGTTTTGAGGAGACATTCCATGACTTTAGTGGGCAGTCATTGACAGATGACACGGGCAAGCATCTGTTCGTTGACAAATTTGTCGTGAATATGTTGTCAGGAATAGCTAGTCGCCTAAAGGCCAGCGAGAGTTCATGGAATACGTGTTCCCCAGTTTCTCTTTTGACTATGGCTCAGTATTATGAACGGTAGGAATTGGAAGCAAAGGGCAATGAGGATAAAAAGGCTAAAAACTTAAAGACGAAGGTTATTTTAGCTCAGGTTTATGGTCCATCTTATAGAGGTGGTGGTAGAGGTCGACATGCAATGTATCGTCCTGGTGCACCTCCTTTCCCTCAAAAAACTTTGTCTTCTGATCAGTGTGCTTATTGTAAGGAGATTGGACATTGGAGTGCCCCGTTTGCAGGGACAGCAGTATCAGCGTGGTAGAGGACATATGAGAAGTCGCCCAGGGAATTTAGGAAATAAGGGAGGTGCGGATGATCGTACCAGGTTTGAGGCAGTTGAGCATACTCAAAATTCCTCTAACACTTTTGACAGGCAAAAGCAATATCAAATGTCCGATTATCCGACGGAGGATTTGAAGGGCTCTAATTATGCATAGGAATGCCTAGGATGGGGTAAGGAACCAGTTGAAGTCCCAGTAGATCAGAAGGGTCCCTATGTCGATGCAAATGTCTTGGGTTCTACTGATCGGTTTCTGGTTGATACAGGAGCTACTCGTAGCGCCCTGTCTAAACAGTTGGTTCCTAGGGTTCCCCTGTCTGGCTTAACAATAAAATCGATAGGATTCGATGGGACACCTTCCCTTAGCCCACTGTCACAGCCACTTGCATTTCATGTTGATAAATTCACTGCATCATGTCCTTTTCTGCTTTTCCCTAACACGCCAGACAACATTGTGGGTTTCGATATGCTCAAACATTTTCGTGCTAGGATACGTTGTTCCCCAGAAGGTGTGCGTGTTATTTTGAATGATAACTATCCTATGGTTGAGAAGTCTTGTCTCATTAGAGAAGATATTGCTTTGGCATCACTACCTAGTATCTTGTGGGCTACATCAGTTATCGATGTGGGACAAATGGTTATCCCACCAGTCCATATTCAAGTAAAGGAGGGCGCTTCATTGCCTCGACTGCCTCAATATAAAATATCTCGAGAAGTTGAAGTGGCACTAATACGTATTGTTCAAGATCTGATTAGAGGGGGGTTGTGGAAGAAGTCCCTTACAATATCTGTAATAGTCCTATCCTTCCCATTCTGAAAAAAGACGCTGATACTAAAATATACAGGTTTATCATTGACTTACGAGAGGTTAATAAGATTGTAGAGCCCCAATACCCAGTAGTCTCTGACATCACGACACTTCTTACTATGGTTCCTCCGACTGCAACTACATTCAGTGTAATCAACTTGAAGAATGCTTTCTTCTCGATACCTATTCATCCTGACAGCCGTTATTTGTTCGGTTTCACTTTGAATAATCGTTTCTTCAGATTTTGTAGAGCTCCACAGGGGTATACAGAGAGTCCTAGCATCTATAGCCATGCATTGAAAAGACGGCTTGATTCTTTTCCTGTACCGAAAGGGGTGGCTCTTATTCAATATGTTGAAGATATCTTGTTGGCTGCTGATACCCCTGAACAGTGTGAAGAGGGAACACTGTCATTTCTATCATTCCTTGCATCTCATCATCATAAAGTCTCTCAGAAGAAATTGCAATATTGTAGACAGCAGGGTACCTATTTGGGTCACCTCCTGTCTAAGGAGGGACGTGCACTCACATCAGATCGCATTCAAGCCATTTTAGACACACCTGTGCCCTGTACTCAGAAGGATGTTCGTGCACTGATTGGTCGTACTTCATTTTGTAGGCAGTGGATTCCTAGTTTTTCCTACATTGTTAAACCCTTGTTGGCCCTTTTGACTAAAGACACTCCGATGCCCCTCCCATGGACTGCTGAATGTCAGGATGCTTTCCAGCAGTTACGTCAAGCTCTTTGTTCTGCACCAGTATTAGGAACTCCAGACTACACTAAGCCCTTCACACTTTATGTACACAAGAGGGACGGTTGCGCTCTCTCAGTTTTAGTACAGACACACGGTGATAAGCAGCGTCCTTGTGCATATTTCTCAGCTGTCCTTGATCTAGTCGCCCGTGCGTTGCCTGGGTGTTTTCGAGCGGTGGCGGCAACAGCTGTGTCCATACGTCAAAGTGAGGGAATAGTCTTATCACACAGATTGCTTGTGTTAGTGCCTCATTCAGTCGATGCCCTTTTAAACCAGACGAAAACGCAACACCTAACTAGAGCTCGCTTGACAGGATATGAATTGACACTCTTGGCCCCTTATATCACATTGAAAAGATGTTCGACTTTAAATCCCGCTACACTATTACCATTTCCAGCTACTCAGTCTCAGTCACAAGAGTCTCATGATTGTATATTCCTTACTGAGGAACAGACAAAGGGTCGGGTTGACCTACAAGATATGCCTCTTTCTGAAGTTGATGGGGAATTGTGGTTTGACGGGTCTTGCTTGAAGTTGCCAGATGGCACGACATCAGCTGCTTATGCAATTACGACACTTCAGACGGTTGTTGAGACAGCTCGCATCCCACAGAAGTCAGCTCAGGCAGCTGTGTTGATAGCACTGACAAGAGCATGTGAGATTAGCACAGACCTGTCTGTTAACCAGGGGCGTAACACAGGCCCCCGCAGCCCCCGCGGTGCGGGTGGCCCCCGTGATCCAGGGGTCCCCTCACTCAGTCTCAGCGGAGCAGCCGGAGCCATCAAGCAAGCCTCAAGTCTGTGTGCGCACCATTTAATTCATGATTGAAGTTCAATCATGAATTAAATGGTGCACACGGCGGCGGCCTCCCCATTAATTAAATGGTGCGCGCCGTGCACGCCACGGCCAGGGGCCTATTCATTATTTAAATGCTGCGGAGCCATTTTGGTACCACGGCCTCTAATTGGTTGGGAATGGTGGTACGCACGTGCCCGGCCGGGCGAGGCCACAAGGAACTTTCACTTCTTGTCGTGCGCGGGATGATGATTTCAACTGTGGAAGTCTAGACTAAAAGTGGAAATGAAACAAAAGTGGACCTGGGGGGCCCCTGGAATTGCTGCCGCTTCACAGGTAAGACAGAAGAAAACTTTTCCTTCACAAAAATGACAAACTTCCTATTTGAGTGAGATATCATTTCCACTTTAACTTTAACTTTTTAGAGGGTTTGCGTCTGACTTTCCTACTTTGCCTCTGATGTCGGCTGCCTGGTGATGCTCCAGCTGCCAGGTGTTATTGTCTGCTCTTTCGTCTCGCAGCCCCCCCGCCCACTCTCCGAATCTAGCTTCTGGCTCTGAAAAAGCAACAGGCTCGTGGGCCAGGGTTGGTGGCCCCTCCCCAGAGTGCAGAGGCAGCTCACCCGGTCCCAGCCACGGCTGCGGAGAGAGGCTGCGGGAGCAGATGGGAGTGGAAGGCGCGCTTTGGGAAGTCTGACAGCTGTGGGGAGGAGAGACCTGCCAAGTGCACGCAGGGCAGCATTGGGAGGAGAGATCCGCCTTCAGAGGAGGGAGGGGCGGCAGAGAGACATTCGGAGGGGCGAGCAGGCAGCTGAGAGGCCAACCGATGAGGGAGGGGCAGGAAAGAGGCCAACATCGGAGAAGAGGCCAGCTGATGAGAGAGAGAGATAAGGCATCAGAGAGTCCAGTTGAGGAGGGGAGGGCCTCCAGCCGGGGCCGGGTGAAAGTAAGAGCAGCAGAGAGGCCAGGGGAGGACCGATAGGTCAGCTGAGAGAGAGAGAGAGAGAGAGAGAGAGGACAAGGGACAAGCAGCAGGGAGCAGGTCAGCAATGAGCGTCCAGCTAATAGGAAGAAGTAACAGCGAAGCGAACTGGGGTCAGCTTATGATCACGACACTCGACACGATGTAGCCCAAATATGACGTTTCTGACGATACCTAATAAGAAAACAGCGTAAGGACGGTCCTCACTTACAACAGAAACATAAATAAGAACCATAGAATGCAGGTTCTACCAAAAATGTTCTTGGCTCCGATTCAAGGCACAAAACACCACCATGCATCCCAAAGCAGGTACACATTATCATCAATATGATGACATCTGGCATAAAGTGTCATCAATTTCATGTTGCATAAACTACTGCAACCATGGGTTTAGCAGCCACATAATACCCCTATAATATTACGGAGATTCACAAAGTGCTATATTGCCATTAATATATGCCGTGCAGCACCAGCTTATCATCTGAGGAACACGTTTGATAAAGATAGAAAAAGAGCGCCCACTTCTCGTTTTTAGTGGGTGTTTGAAAGTTGCTACCCTCCCCTCGCGCATTCATACACGATGTGTCATGTATGTCATCTGTGTAGCACTTTATGCCATTCTATAGGCGCTTCCTTGCGATTGGACACATATAGAAAAAAGAACCAGGGGAGAATGCAGGTAAAGTATAAAAATATCACTTTAAACTACTCAAACGAGACTTCGCAATTGTTCTCAAATTAAAGAGTTCCCAACCTACTAGTAGAATCACCTTACAATGACCTGCAACTACATTCAGGGGACAGTCATATTGAAATCAGTACATATGTGCTGCTATTATATTATAGCGCAGTTTTCAATAGACAGCGTTTCAAAAGTATTCCACAACCCTGTTTTAAATATATACTGCCGCAAATCATTCAGTGAGACTAGTTATTGGTTAACAGTTTTATATCCACTTCTCACACGAGAAAAGTACTTACAGAGCCTTTGTAAACGCTGCTGCCGTCCCCATCGCAGTGGCAGGGCTGAGGGCAGAGTGAGGGCGGGAAGCCACCGGGCGTAGCCGGGCTGACCACTGCCACCGGGGCCCAGGTGGACAGCCACTGCAGCAGCCAGCGACGTGACTCCGGCATGTGAGCAGTCCAAGTCCCCCAGCGAGCAGCACAGGGTCACAGGGTGTGTTTTTCCCCTCTGATGCAACAGAGCTCTGCTCGCAAGAGTAGGGCAGTATCCCGTGGGTTTTCCTTTCCGTCCAGATGCAATACAGTTCACCAGTGGGGCCCTAGACCTGTGCGGCGCTTTGTACTCAGCTGCGGCACAGTACTAGGATTGTGTGTCTGGCACACACCTTTATCTACAATTCAGTACAGTCTGGGACTGTTCATTCTGTCCAACAGTAGTTCCGTAAACCCAGCACTGGGGCAGCGCTTGGGGTCTTGTACAAGGCGGTCTTCCAACAGTAATCTGCCGGTGCACCTTTCCTCTTCAGGCAGACCAGTACCAGGGCACTGGAACTCTTTTTGACTCTAGAAAGTAAAGAGGGGTGGTACTTCTTGCACCCTCCTCTCTTCACACACAGAACAGTACCAGCGTACTTGTGTAAACCTTACCCCACAAAATCAAAGCAGTCACTGTGTGAGGTAAAGTCCTTCCCTGGCTTTTTTCTTCGAAAGTCCCTTCCCTCGGGGATAAGGCTGGTCACACCTGCGAGATTCTCTCCAGAGGCACATATTACTTCCTCGCCATAGAGGTGGGACCAGTGGTTCTTGTACAATCCTTTCAAAAAGGGGGTTCACAGTCCATTCACCTCAGAATCAGCACAGGAACCTGGTTTCTTCTCCTCTGAATGCACATGCATGATAACACAGTACCTTCAGTAAGTACGCCTGTTGAATTCAACACATTGATAACTGTCTGCAGTCCGTGTGGCTCATGGACGCTTAAGGCAGCAGGCTGCAGCAGCACAGAGTTGTAAGATTCTGAGGCACACAGATAAGCTAAATAACGCGCCGCTGATAATGTTCCTGCTGACAGGGCCTACTTTTCTTCTCTACTGGCAGTTTCGAATCACCAGCATGACAAGTAGTGCTGATGTTAATTTTTCCTTGTGTGTCCAGATGTGTTCAGGAAACAGTTAAAATGTCAATATAACACAAGTAAATAATGTTGCTTCTGGAGGGAGATCAGCGTTTTGTCTAGTGGCAGGTCTCACTGATCATGAAGTAGTGCAGAGGGTTAATGTGCCTGCTGCAAAGAACGTGTACCATGCAGTTCACTAAACTGCATTTTATGAGGCTATCGCAGTGAGTTGATGCATTTTGTCAAAGAGCTCCTTTGGTTACTTGCAGTTCATAATGTATGTATGATGTGAAGTGCTCAGACACCCTGCACTGGTATAAAGAGCTCTATAAAAACAAATGAAACACATGAAAGAGAGAGGGTAGTTCCCTTCCATTTTAGATGCTTTGCAGTAGTTTTAGGACCTTAGTTTCTCATTGCTCATATGGGTGTAACATCTGATATTTATCTCTCTCCGTGGACTTCTTTACTTGATTTTACTCGAAAAGAAAGTGTCACTCTTAAGTGTCACACATTTGGCCGTTGAATGTTGCTGTTGTCCCAAACTGGCATTGTAAAGGAGATCTTTTTGTTGAATATCCTCAGAGAAGTACATGGAATGTTAATCCATGCCAAAAAAGTTGTGTTGCAATTACATTAATGCAAGCGGATGTTTAATAATATGTAGATCATTGTGTGGTGTTAATTCTGTATAACATTTTCAGTATTCTTTTTTGGACTCACATTGTTGAAATAGCATTGAAATTCCTAATCATGGACATTAAGTGGTTTATAATTTGCTTTTGTAGAGGTACTTTATGACTGCCAGGTTTGGTTCTGTGGTGACAGAAATAGAAAATGAAAATTCAAAGCGGGGACTGGTCTTAAAAATGAGTCGTTTTTAACACAGGTGCACAGTTAACCTCCTCCCACTATCTGTATGTTTAATAGAATTTAGATTCACCCTTAAAATGTTTTCTGAAGACTACTTTTGCAAAATGTGAGAGTTTCGACTTTGGCCTGGTTTTTGGGCTGACACTGCTCTGCGTTGGGCTGAATTTGGTCTTATATTTGAGCGTCTTTGGGCTTGGGACATGTCTCAAAATCTGGCAACACTGACCGGACCTCTCTTCATAATTATGTGGTACTCGATGGCGTGCAGTTGTCTCCGCGAGTCCGCGTCTACGCGAGTGCGTGGCTGTGGTCTTCAGGGTGGGGCACAATGCCATTGTTGTGCGCACTGCGCAGCCGCAGCGCAATTATAAGTGCCGGACTCAGGAGTGGCGTGACTTGTGAAGTGAGTGAGGCATTCCAGGAGGAGGACCCAGCAGCAGCCAGAGACCACTACTGTACTCCTGAGAAGGAGTGGACAGTCACCGTGCGGCCGCAGAGGCAAGGGCATAAATTAATTATTGTTACTATTAATACTAGCCCCTGCCTGGCTAGCCTTGCCCTGTCTTTTTGCTGCTGCCCGCTCGGCGCTCGTACCTACCTCTGAAGCTGCAGGCCAGGCCTCTCAGGTGAGTGAGCCTGATGGAGATATTTTTGAAACTAGACTCGAAATGTGTCTCCTGTATAAATGATAGTCAGTATAAATGCTGAAATATATGGATGCCATTGCCAAACACCGACAAGCACATTAAATGTAGACACAAGCCCTGAACATTATTCTTCTGCAAGATTCAATTTAGAAAATATGTGCTCAGAAAATGCATCCGGAGTTTAGAGGCTCCTTTGAATTGAGTCCATAATGCCATTGCGATAGAACTCTGAAATAAAGCATGCCATAGAGTGAGAACTCTGAAATGAAGCATGCATTATCTTCCTCCTCACACACCTCCTGCTGAGGCGGAAGTGCGCATGTTGATGCTGCAGATATCAACTAATTCAGACTTCCTCTGTGGCAAGAAGTCTGAAGATGCCGGTGGTGTGAGAGGCATTAAAGGGTGACCCCAGACTCTGGTAGTGCTGCGCTGCCTTATACAACATGTCATTTTACTGCTGTTGCCAGATATCCTGGAAGCGATTCCTGGGGTGCCGCTCGTAGGCGCAACTGGTGGATTTACTCACCTCCTGCTTGGTGTACCGTCGTTGAGTTCGTTCCCCAGCCACAGAGGGACAATTGCACGCATTGGAGTAGCGCACCTTTCCGGGACTGCGAGGACCAGGTAGCCCGGCGTCGAGCCGCCCGCCACACCTGAATCCTCTTCCCGGCTCCTCCCTGACAGCGTTCATCACGCCTCGCGGCCCCCGCTTCGCGGGAGCCGCTCGTAGGCGCAACTGGTGGATTTACTCACCTCCTGCTTGGTGTACCGTCGTTGAGTTCGTTCCCCAGCCACAGAGGGACAATTGCACGCATTGGAGTAGCGCACCTTTCCGGGACTGCGAGGACCAGGTAGCCCGGCGTCGAGCCGCCCGCCACACCTGAATCCTCTTCCCGGCTCCTCCCTGACAGCATATTGGATTATAACCTGGCCTATCCCTGGACGCGCTAGCGGTACGCGCGCGGAGCTCATCCCGGAGCGAAGACCGGGCAAAGAGCGGGCCCTCTGAGGCCCTCAGAGACACGAGGAGACCGGATCGGGGGAACCCCCTGGAGTTCCCAGCAACCGTGAGTTGTGTGTTTGACATTCTGAGTATTACCATGGCCGAGACTGTACCTATTAATGCACCCATAACAAATGGTACCCCAACTAAAGGAACACTGGATGATTATTTTAAAAAGGTTGCTGCGGCCTCGGTCAAGGAGACCACGCTCGCTGAACGAAGGGCTGAGCGACGTCGCTCTATAGAGTGTATTAAAAATAGGATACCATTGGATAATATGTCTCCTATAACTCAGACTCACATTGTGCTAAGTTCTCCTACTTTTACACAGGAGGCATTAGCTATTGACAATGTCCCTGTACTGCTCAGAACCATCGATCCTACATCTGACAATTCCATCTGTTCGCTTGGTACAACTGATCCACACCCTTCCAGTTCTAGTATGTTTACTAAGGAAACTGACATTGTCACTATTCCCTCTCAACCTAAGGCTAAGGCCTCTAGCAAGAAGGTCGGGAGGGTGCTGATGCCTAAAGCTCCAAGGCCCCCTCCCTCCAAAAGAAGAAAGAGGTTAGGAGATATCCCAAAGGACAAGATTAAACACACTGACTTTGGCAAAGGACCCATTCAAATTCCAGGCAAAATATCTCGGACAAAGGCTACAACCACGTCACCATTAACACACGCCAAGGCCATAACACCTTCTACCTCTTTGGCATCCCCCTCTTCTGATTTGACCTGTCCTCCGTTGCCCATGCCCAATGCAGGTTCGATGCCTTTATACCTCGAGGGCATGGAGCAACTGATAAGGTCATTTGTTCTACCCATCATCGAACGATTAAAAAATATAGAGCAACGCTTAGGGGACCTAGAATCTTTAATTATTAAACATCTGGGGCCATGTAAAGATCCTGTACACCCAGCTTTGCCCCCTCCTGCAGTATTAGTTCCATCTCCTACTTACACCAGGAAAAACGACATGGGTAGCTCTAATTGCCAGCATAGGGCCAAGTCCCCTCACACCACAGCTCATCAACACTATGGTCAAAGCGATGTGGGCGAACAAATAAAGGAAGTAACAAATTCCATCATAGAAACGATTCCAAATGAGAGGGGTGGGAACCAGCACTCAGCTAGGGCAAGAGACCGACCGGGTCATCTAGTCGATCTACCCCCAGAGGCGGTTCCATATGTGGTAGTGCTCACAGAAGTCCCGCCCCTGGAAAAGGACAAAACTGAAGGCTTCTATGAACTAAAAAATAAGACCATGCACTGGCTTAGGTCTAACAGACCTCTCCCTTTCAACATCAATGGGGAGATATTGCATGTCCGGAGACTCACTTGGTTAGGGCGTAGAACCATGGATCTCGAAGGGGATGTAATTATTATCAACTTCAGAGACCCTAGAGCAGTCAACTACATCTTAGACTACCCTCTGGGTAATACCTGTGGGTCCATAAATCCCCGTGAATTGTCATATTTTTACCCAAGACCTGTAGTCTCTTACAATGTGTATCCTAGGGCCCCAGTACGAATGACGACACACCCCCACACATTTTCTGCAATCTCTGCTCCCCCCGCTAAATATTGTAATACCTACGCATCCACATCTGCGACATACGGGAATGCATCAGAATGGGTTACGATGCGCCCTGGGAGTTACAGACATGGCCCATGGAAGGTGAACCATGGCCCACCATTTACTCCCCTTGAAGTCACAAATAGATTCGGGGTCCTATCAGGAGTCGATGATTGCGACTGACATAGGAGTTATCTTGACCACGGGCTTAGTACCCTGGTATTTCAGGCCGGGGACATGGATCCGATTCCCAAACCGCAGATTATTTGCCCACAACATTCTACCATTCCTGGGCTACCCCTGCCCCTACCTGAGACTCATATAGCGCCCCATGAACATGCTCCAGCAGTCGCAGATGAAACAGCAGTAAAGGTGCAGGGTGGTTGTCTAGCAGGACAGATTTTTCTGACACAGGGCTACTCATCTAAGGTACGAGATGATGTGGGGGATTGTGCCCTTTTACGGCCGGTAGAAAGCACCCTGCATGATACTCCAATGACCGTTCGTAGGGCTACGAGGTCATTGGAAATACTATCATGGAACGTGGCAGGGCTACCTAATAAATTGGGTAATAGTGACTGGGGAACCTTTATCAAAGAATATGACATATGCATGTTCCAAGAGACGTGGGCCAGAGAAAACCATTGCTACCCTGGGTTCGCAACATTCAATGTCCCAGCCAGATGGGGTGGGAGGGGACGCCCGTCTGGTGGTTTATCAATATGGATCGCTTGCCATCTAGGCTGTATGGCTGAGATGGTAGAAACAAACTCATCCGACATCCTGTGTGTGGCTTTGCGTTGGCCCACTGGGATGGGCCTGACCTTGGTAAATATATATTCTAGACCGGTCGGAATAGCGGCCACCTCAAGGACAATGGAGGACTTAATGACTTTTCTCGATTCCCTCATTGGTTCAGAAACATTACTGGTTGGAGGGGACTTTAATATCCAGTTTGAACCATTACCGATTCACCTGGATGGGATTAGTAGTGAAGAGGATGATCTTTGGGAAATCCCAAGCATCGTAGGACCGCCAGTTAGGTCATCATCACCTCTACTTCTGCAAGTTCTAACATTGTCTCTGGCACATTCACTTAGAGCATGCAATGGTAGGTTCCAAGGGGACATCCCGCCGCAACCAACTTTTAACAGACCAGGCCAGGAGTCCCGGATAGATTATATAATGATTAAACTCCAGGATTGGAAATTGGTCTTAGATTTTAAAATAGTCCCTAGGCCAGACAGTGACCACAATCCCCTAATCCTTTCACTAGCCGCTGATGGTTTTCTAAATGGTGCTGCTTTAGGAAATAGACTATCTGCCCCCAGTCTCACCTTATCTAGTAATAGGCGAAGAATAAGGTGGGACAAACTGCTAGAGAAACCGACTTGCATAAGGAGCATATACGAGCAAGTGGCATTCGCCCTTGAAAAAGTGGAAAGTCTCCTCTCTCAACTGCCCTCGCAAGATGGTTGTCTTCCTCTTGAGGACATTCACCAGACCCTCTGTGATAACTTAGCCGAGGTATTGAACCCTGTGGTCCAGGATAGGAAAGTGAGGAGAGAAAGAGCCTCATGGTTCAATGCCAGTTGTAGGGGAGCTAAGAAAGACCTCCTCAGAGCGTTTAAAAACAAGGAGGCCCACTCGGTAATTAGGGAAAAGAGGGTTGCTTACAAGCTCCTCCTTGAAAACGCTAAAATCGACTGGGACTGGGAGAATTGGGCAGAAATTACAACTGCACTTAAAACCAGAGACTCAAGGAAATTTTGGCATATAGTCAAACATGGCTCAGCAGAACCTGTCATGGCTATTGAGGGCAACATTGCGCCCGAAGTTTGGGAGGATCACTTCACATCGCTTTATAGCAGGACCGGGCTAGACAAAATAGGAATCCAGGCCGGGACCCTAGCCGCCCCAATCATGGATAATCCCTCCGAGATGGAAGATTTTAACTTGGAGGAATTGGAAATGGCAATCATTCGCCTTTCCACAGGAAAAGCGCCAGGCCTTGACAAGCTCCCAGGCGACCTCTTAAAGCATGAGGTAAAAATTTGGGCACCATACCTCTTGGTATTGTTTAACGCCATCATCCATGGGATGGCGGTCCCTCCAACTTGGCTCGGGGCGGAGATTGTGCCCATTTTCAAAAGGGGCTCACCTCTGCTCCCTGCCAATTATAGACCGATCAGTCTGATAGACGTTCCACAGAAGCTTTTCGCGAGGCTTCTACTGGATCGACTATTGGACTGGATCGAAGAGAGGGACATCCTGAGCCCCTTTCAGGCTGGGTTTCGCCAGAAGACCTCCACCATAGACCAGGTCTTTAGGCTGTCCCTTCTATACTGGAAAACAATACAGTTGGAGGGTGGCAGTCTCTATACTGTATTTGTGGACTTAAGGGCAGCCTTTGACCTGGTTCCACGCGGTAAGCTTTGGGAAGTGCTGGCGAATGTGGGGGTGCCAGCTGATCTCCTGACCATGATCATCCGCCTCCACACAAACACCTATGCTCGTGTGAGGTGTGGCAGACATGGAGCACTGTCAAATAAGTTTCCCGTTGACAGAGGGGTAAGACAGGGGTGCGTACTCGCACCAACCCTGTTCTGCCTCTTTGTCAACGGTGTTATTGATCACCTCAACGGGGTCCCCAATTCGGATGTCCCGAAGTTGGCGGGAAGGAGGGTCCCGGCAATTATGTTTGCGGACGACACCCTCCTTCTCTCCAAGTCACCGATGGGTATCCAGCGTGTGTTGGATGGATTTGGGGAGTTCTGTAGGGAGCATGGACTGGAGATCAATACTTTAAAGACTAAATGTATGGCCTTCAATCCGCCACCCAGGCTCCACCGCATCCCACGTATAGGGAATAACACACTTGAACGAGTAAACACCTTTGAATATCTTGGTGTTACCCTCAACGAGGAATTGGCGTGGGGTCCACACCAGGAGAAAGCCAGGTTGAAATTAGTGCAACACACCAGTGGAATACTAAGGATGATAGGGAAGAATAGGTCGACCCTCAAACCTATAGGCCCACCCCTTCATATTTATAGGGTACAAGCCAGAGGAGCAGTCACATACGGCAGCGAACTATGGGGTCACAAAGTCTTGGACAGTTTGGGAAAGGAGGAGAACAGATTCCTTAGGTGTTTAGTAGCACTTCCTCCGAGTACACCCCTAGTGCCTCTGAGACTAGACCTAGGTATTAGACCTCTGGAGGAAGAGTTGGCGCTTCGTCCCGTGATCTATTGGCGTAGATTATGGACGGTGCCTGAACTAACTCATTACAGACAGGGTTTACAGGAAGTTCTTGGCTTCCCAAATTCGGGGAACATTGCCTGGCTCAAGTTTGTAAGGAATAGTTTGGTGAGCCTAGGTCTAGATGCACTTTGGAACGACCCTTGGAACGCCTGTTCAAAGTTTCCTAAAAAAACTCTTACCAAACTGTACTATGATTTCAAGGCTCCTTCACTTCGACCTTCAAAATCTTTAGGGTCGTTAACACATCAATTCCTTTACATGAAGACCACATATAGTTTTGAACTGGCCCTTGACAATGTTTACCCTGCAATAATCAGGAAGCTTTATTTGCAATGGAGGCACGGGTCCTTGCCAATTCATGCTCTTACTAGCCGTTGGTCCGCGTTGACATCCAGTATTTGCCCGGCATGCAGAGCAAGTGATGAAACCGAGCTGCATCTTATATTCTTCTGTCCGGGCTATACTGAGGCGCGCAGAAAATGGATCATTCCCGTTTGTAGGAATCTGGGTTTTTCCAGATGCCACGAAGCCTTTAGAATTCTTAAAAGCGATATGGCTGCACACATTGTGTTTGCTGTGGCAAAATTTCTGGGGGCTTTATGGCACAAACGGAAGCGGTATTTAAAAATGTCACCATGACTCGTTTTGTACTCTGTTATAAGGCACATGATTATATGTAACTACCAGGTATCTAGCCCTGCGGCTGCACCAACAACTTTAAATCATTTTATCTATTGTTCTTAAATGTTTTTATATTCATTTTATGTACTTTTATGGAGATCCTCCGAAATAAAGTTTTTCTTGACTTGACTTGACTTGATTCCTGGAGGGTGTAAATATATTTAGTATTGCAGATTTCCTGGGACCACCCACCAACATCTATACTTATAGCAATTCTAACCTCTTCTCAGATCTTTTTCCATACTAGAAACAGTCACAGATTTACCACAGCCAAGGGCTGCTGTATCTCTCCATCCAAGATTGAAGGAGGAAGCGATGAGCACCAAACTTCGTGGGGGGGCAGGGTTAGGGGTTTCTCCACATGACAACGTTTTCCTCCACAGCCCAAAAAAAGAAACGTGTCCATTTTCAAGGAGGCTCCATTTCAGCCATGCATACTTCTCCACAGGAGGGATAGGAGCCTTTACGAAAGGTCGCATGACATTACCATAAATCCACTTTCATCATAGCTGTGCCTTGTGCAATCATTGCCCACACATATACGACATTTTTGTGTGTGGAAAAAAGCCCCAACAACACAGAATGATTGCTGCCTCCAGGATTTATTATGATCTTATGTTATTCCTTATAAATTATGAGCCTTCATGATTCACAAACACTGACTACCCATCACTTGCGCAAAAATAAAAACAATGCATTTTCTTTAGAGAAACAGATTAAACGGGCATTGAAATTGTGCAGCTCTTCACCAGACAACACCACATAATCTAAAAAGATCCCCAGACTTGAACAGACAATTGTTTTCCTTATTCCTTCCCCTTTCCTATCTTCTCTTGATGACTTATAGCCCTCTGCTTCCGAGGCGGCAGGGACGTGATGGTGCTAATGAGTTCACTCTGTGCGGTCTGCCAGTCTGCTGTCTCAGAGATACTTTGGCCTTTACCGGCCAATGCACTGACTTTATAGTTAATGGCGGAGATTGCTGACCCTGACCCTTGGATTTAAACAAGCCGTGTCCGGCTTCTCCCTCAAGCATACCACCTGGCCTATCAGCGCCTTGTGTGGTGAAAAACATAGCTGCATCTATGCAGTGTGTTGATTGGCCCCTTATATTGAGCCAGTGGACAGCAGATTCCCTTTTCATTGCCGCACCCACCGCCTGTGCATTATAGTCTCGAAGGGTAGCTGTGGAGGTCAGTGTGTGGGCTGGTTCATTTTGGCAGTATGTAGGCAGAATTGGTCTTTTGTTCTGAGTTTTAATGATGATTTCCCCGTTCTTACAGCAAAGCCTGAAGCAAGCTCAAATGCATGGCGTGATTACTGAAAAGTGAAAACACCTATAATGTGTATGAAGTGGTATAAGGCAGCTATCTTATTATCTTGCCTCGACCACGGCCGATAATGTCCATCCCCAAAGGCTATGTATGACAGGTCACAGTGTGGGATGATTTGTTTTGGCTGTTTGTGGGCATGTAGGGTCTTGTGCATTGTGTTTTCTTGCTTATTTCTCTGTTATATAAACCTTGCCGGAGCAAGCTTAAATGCAGCGTCGACATCTCTCATACTTAAGTTATAGAGCATATGGGTGGAAGCTTCCTTTTTCATTGCCGGCCTGCCACCTGTGCAGTACAGTCCTGTGGGGTAGCTTTGCCAAAAGAAAAATGCCAGCCATGTGTTGTTTAAACATCCTGAAAGACCTTGTCTTGACACTAAATAGGGTTACAAATAAAAATGTATGTATTCATTTGTAATGTGACTTTTCCGTCTTTGTTCCCTTTAATTATCAGTCATGGATCATTCAGGCAGCCCTAGAACACAATTAAAGCGCATCCTATTTCTATTTGCTGTTCGAAGTATGCACAGATAAGTGCTGAAAATACGGCTTTAGGTGACTGCTTATTTTTGTTGGTGGGGCAAAGTGGTGGACCGGGCCTCATTGTGCTTTGCAGGGGGGCCCCCTCAAGTTCCGTTACGCCACTGCTGTTAACATCTACACCAATAGCCGATATGCCTTTGGAGTGGCTCACGATTTTGGGCTACTCTGGAAGGGAAGAGGCTTCCTTACATCACACGGGACACAAATAGTGCATGGGGAATTAGTACACAATCTCCTTACTGCTTTGACATATCCTAAGAAAGTAGCGATTGTTAAGTGTAGCACGCACAAGAAAGTGACTGATAGAATAGAACAGGGCAATGCCTTCGCAGATCACACAGCCCATGAGACTGCAATGCAGCGAAGTACTAAATCGCTGTATGTGGTTAAGTCACAGGCTGAACGTTGGCATGATGCCAGGCAAGAAGTGCTGGACATGCAGCAATCTGCCTCTGCTGATTAACTAGACCAATGGTCCAAGGAGGGAACATTAGATGATGAGGGCTGTTGGAGAAATAAAGACATGACCAGGTGGAAACTACCCACGCCTATTTACACCCAATGATTCATATGGCACATGGGCCGGCACATGTTGGAGCATCCTCCATAGCGAAGTTGCTTACGCAAGTTTGGTATCATCCAGAGGTTGCCGGCACGGCTAAAAAGATAGTCCAGTCTTGTCTGATTTGTCTCCAGTAAAATCCTGGAAAGGGAACACGAACTCCAACAGGAGGGTTTGCAATACCAACTGCACCTTTTGAGGTTCTGCAAATGGATTATATCCAGTTAGAACACTGTAATAACCTGAAGTGTGTTCTAGTAGTGGTATGTGCCTTTAGTAAATGGATAGAGGCATACGCTACGAAAGATAATACAGCTCTTACTACAGCAAAGGTGCTCCTAAAGGAGTTTTTCCCCAGATTTGGCGTTTGTCGAGTTTTTTTGGAGTGGCAATGGACCCCATTGCATTGGGCAAGTTGTTGAGTACCTTATGAAAGGATTGGGAATCAAGCAGAAGTTCCATGCAGCTTTCCATCCACAATCAGCTGGGCTGGTGAAACGATACAATTCTACCCTCAAGCTTAAGTTGGCTAAAATTCAGGTTTCCACATCTTTGAAATGGCCTGATGCACTTCCCTTGGCTTTGCTATCCATTAGATCAGTGCCGCATACACGATCTGGCCTCACACCGTATGAGGTGGTTTTCGGAAGGCCAATTAATATTTGGGGGATTCCTAAGCCACACCCTATACATGATGTACCTTGTGTATTGATGAGTGACTACCTGTCTCAGTTAACTGACAGCTTGTTTTCTATTTATCAACAGGTCAGAGAAACTCTTCCTGACAGGTCGAAGGGTGAGGGCCATGGTCTGCGGCCAGGTGACTTTGTTGTGACGAAGTCCTTCCAGAGAGCCAATTCCCTAACCCTGAGGTGGCGCGGCCCTGAGCAGATGCTCTTGACGACCCGAACTGCAGTCCGAGTGACCAATCGGAAGAACTGGGTCCAATCTACACACTGCAAGAAAGTACCGTCCACCTTGGTGGAACCTGCTGCGCTGAAGGGCTATCGGGACATCCTGGACACAGAGAGAGACCAAGCTACGTCACCTGAAGAACCTGAGGAAGTCTTCCCGGACCACACGATCCCCGGTGCATCTCGATATCAGTTGCGACCCCGGAAAAGAGAAAGTTTGTTGCCGAAAGAGACTGGTTGAGCCACCGTCCTGGGTTAATGAAGCCTGAGCTACAAAGGGGGGGACTCCGGTAGAGACACTCGTCTCAAACTCAGTGAAAAAACCAACGGCTGCCCAGGACTTTAGGGTTCCATCTGCTTTGTTGTTCAACGTCGAGATAAATATGCCTATGGAGAAGACATTGACTGCTGCAAAAGTTTGTGATCGAAAGATTGTGTTTATCATTGGGTTTACTTCCATTGTTATCATCATTGCCACGATAACATGGATTGTAGAAATCTGCTGACTGCTACTATTCCTGTGCCCATTGAGAACCACTACTTCACCCTCCCTTATCATGAGCAGAAGCATAGACAGTCTTATTTCAACAACACGTTCATTCAAATGTTGCATCACCCACAAAACGCTACGAATATTGCCAACTGTTGGGTGTGTAGAATGATGCCAGCTCATCAGAAGAAGGGAGGAACCACTTTTATTCCTCTGTCATTTTCAAACAACGGCTCCTGTAGAGCCTGGTTTGCGCTGCTATGGGCTGCTCATGTTGCTAACATCACTGACTATGGTGTAGGAAGACTGAACTTTCAGCTAAACAGAGCCTGTTACCCTGATGAGGAGGGAGATCCACAGGCCAAAGGAACTGTATGGGAAATGGAGGAGTATCGCCGAGGAAATTCCTCTACACATTATGTTTTCACAAACACTCGAACTGCCAAGGGTAATGGACCTTTT
The DNA here is from genome assembly GCF_964204655.1 of Triturus cristatus. Taxonomy (NCBI): domain Eukaryota; kingdom Metazoa; phylum Chordata; class Amphibia; order Caudata; family Salamandridae; genus Triturus; species Triturus cristatus. The sequence goes on along the minus strand of NC_140584.1, from coordinate 671,019,073 downwards.
GTTATAGCTGTTACTAGGGCTCAAGCAGACCTGTGTGTGAACAATGCTGGTAATATTCCCGTGAGAAAAAGCGACTGTACTCTGGTATTGAATATTACTGGAGTAAATAAAGTATACAGTCTGGTCTTTTTGTTATGAAAAGTGCTTCTTTATTACTGTCTGAGCTATGTACGCAGCCCAATCTGACATATGGCCAATTGGGCTGTTTCTTTCATAAGTATAATTTGTTACAGAGAATGTAATTGGCCTGTGTTGTTACCCAGTACATCCATGTTTAACTTTCCTACATTCAGTCAGTGTTTCTTGAAGGCATTTGTTAGTGTTCAAAGAAGATCGTTCATGTATGGATAATTGAACACAGTTATCTTTTGAGCTAGAGAGTATGCCAAAAAAGTGTGGAATAGAGCATAATTAATGTTTGGCAAATGTTGAGATGACATGGTGGCTGAAAAGGGTTTAAGGTGGAATAACATCCTAACTCTTATTTCATCTCTAGGTGCTTGTCAGCATCACCAGTTTATAATTATTCATTGTGGAGCCAATGATATCGGTCATCTCACTGGCGTACAAATTGAAATAGAGATGAAAGCTACTTTCAAATCTTTAATGCATCTATTTCCTCACACCCATTTTGTGTTTTCAAATATTTGGCAAAGAAAAAATGGAAGTACTTATTTGCAAGTGCGGGAAAGTATGAAAAAGCACAGACATAACTACAAAACGGTGTCTGCCTTCCTAAGAGATCACAGCATGTCTTCTAGGTATCACCTCAACATTGTCTTTTCAAAACCTTACCTGTATTGTGCAGATGGTGTACATTGTAGCTCAGATGGCAATAATGTGTTTATTAATAACATAAACCAATTGCTCCTCAACTATATATAAATCCAAAGTACACACTTCTAATCGAACCAACCTAACAGGAGGATGAGTAAATGCGAAAATGTATTTGTTATTTGTAAAAAGAATACATTTTTACCGTACCGCAGTACTCTCCAGAGACATACTCAAAACTTCAATGGTACTCTGTATAACTACGTATAGCCATTTCCAAATAAAATTCCCTATATATCACCACAATACTCAACTCTTTATAATTACAAGTAGAAGAGAGAACTTCTTTTTAAAGTGATTGTTAAGGTGTAATGCATAACACCGTTCAACTGCTGTATAAAACAACAGTGTTTTGGAAAAGAACACATCAACAATCAATCAGATAATCCTTTGTTATCGCTATGTATTGAGACAATACCACGGTACTACTGCGGCCACAGATATACCTAAACAAATATCTTATAACTTAACATTTACTTCCTCTACTTACCTGCTCTACCCCCACAGAATCATCTACACCCCATACTATGTAATCCTACCAAATTTTTTAAAAATCCTGCTGCCGATTTTCACGCTATGCAAAATACAGTCTATGGAAAATGCATTGAAGTGAAAGACCGTTTGGGACCCCTTTTTTCTTTGCACCCCCTTGATGAAACACTGCAAAAATTTTAGGACTCCAAGAACGAAACGGGGGGACCAGGTGTGCCAAGTTTTGCAGACATTTGTCAAACGGATGCAAAGTGATTATTGGACAAAAATCCCTCTTTCTTTTACACACACAAAACCATAGAAATTCATCAGTTATAGTTCGAGTTATCTCAAGTAACTATAACTCATGCCCTAAGGTAACTATAACTCGCAACCCCACCATACACCGTTTTCTTATCAATAATTTGACAGAAAATGTTGCAGTGATATTATCAATGATGTCATGGAAGATGTCATGAGTGATGTACTATGTGGGGTAATTAGCAGTGTATTGCGAGGGACCTGGCACATTTTGTGGGGGAGAGGGCATGTGCCCCATCCCCCCAGGCCCGGTGCACTTTTCTAGAGGAGGGGGATACGTGGTCTCCCTCCCCCATGGCCCACTGTTATATTTATGGGGGAGGGGGCACACAGCCCCCTCTCAGGCCAATTTCGGCCCCATGGAACCCATTCCCAGGTCCCAGCCCCTTTTAAAATGGAGAGGGGGCATGCAGCACCACTCACTGGGCTATTTTTGGCCCTGGGGACCCCATTCTTCAGGGCGCAGCCAATTACTAAAGGGGCAGGGGACAGCGCTGCTTTGTGCCCCAGAGACCATATCTCCCAGGGCCCAGCCAATTAACAAAGGGTGTGTGGGTCCATGCGGCCCCCCACTCCCCGGGTCAATTTTGACCCCAGGAACCCCATCCCCAAGACCCAGCCACCAATGTGTGGGTGTCCTGGTGCACACCTAGGGCACACACCATATCATGGTTGGGTGTTGCAGGGGTAGGGCTCCACATTCCCAGCATGCTCCCTGCATCCAGCGGGAGCTGGCATTGTTCCCGCCCACAGAGAGCAGCTAACAATGCTGCTCCCTGTGAGCGGGGTAATATTCAGATCTGTTTTCCTGCCCACGTCACTGCACAGCATTTTTAAAGTTCCTGTCAGCTGGTACCGGACTTCATGTTTGCTCTTGCTTGGCAGGAGCTTTGAAATTGCTCCCGCCAAGCGAGAGAAAACACAGATTTCTCTGCCCATGCCAGTGCAGACAGGGAAACTGCTATGTACCGGGGTAGGCACTCCAGGACATAGCAGTTACCAGCCCTGGGGGATGGGGCCCCCAGGGCCGTTAATGGCTCCGGGAGGGGTGACCCAGGGAGGGGGGCTGCATGACCCATTCCCCTTTTGACCTGCAGCCGGACCCCGGGGATGGGGTCCCTGGGGCTGAAATCAGCTTGAGAAGGGGGGGCACGTGTGCCCCCGTCCCCCATGTTTATATAAAACAAGCATTGGCATAGCCAATAGGTCTCGCCTTTGGGACCTTATAAGTGTTTAGCCATGCAACATTTACGTAACTAAATACTTATAAGGTCCCAAAAGCGAGACCTATTGGCTATGCAAAGCGGCCATGCGGCCGCGAAAGTGAAAGTGATCGCGATCCGATCACGATCAAACATCAAAGCGGCCGTGCGGCCGAAAGTGAAAGTAATTGCGGTAAAACGCGGTGCGCGCGCCCGCGCACATGCACTGTAGCTCTAGGCTGGCCTGGTAGCACTTTTTTGGAGCCCTCTCAATAAGTCTCGCCAGACCAGCGCATGCGCTGGGTCAGGCGAGACCTAAAAATTCACCACCTCCCCTGCAAAAAGAACAAGTGCGGGAGACGTCGATCTTTTTTTTTTTTTTTTGCTGCGGATCGTTGGCAAATTCGTGGCAACATTTTTTTTTTAAACAGGTAGACACTATCACCAGGCCTAGGGAATCAGGGTATTCCTAACCTGCCCCCCTTGTGTATATTTTTGTGTTTGTCTTGGGACTTGCGTTGAGTCCCAAGATGGCTGCCACCACTTCCTGGTTGAAGTGGTGGCAGCCAATCAGATCTCAGCATGAGATTTGTCGGATCCACAGACCCTCCTCATCTTTAGATATACATACATCTTTTTCTGTAATTACCCCAAAACTACTGAATGGATGTACACCAGAATACAAAAAGCACTCTTTCTGTACCAAGATCGAGCTTTCAGGTGTAATTGCATTCAGCAATTCGACTGCAGTCGTGTCTAAAATCCCTATGGGAAATTGCATGGGGAAAATCCATTTTGAGACCCCCCCCTTCTTCTCGGCCCCCTCTTGACGATTCACTCCAAAGCTTTCCAGGCAGCAGCTGAAGTGAGTGGCAAACTAATTTTGAACATTTCATGAAGATTCGTCAAACGGTGCCAAAGTAATGAGAAAAACAAAAATTGCTATTCCCATGGAAACTAGGTCCTAACTATAGACTGCATACTGGTGACCGCCATTAGGTAATATATACTGAAAAAAACAAAGATTAAAGTGACGGTATAGGTAGGTGGCAATGCCAAGTTCAACGTTACATTTTAAACTAAAAAAATGAAATAGTAATATGAAGTAACTCTACCTTGAGCCCTGAAGTAACTATAACGCACCCCCCACCATGAACAGTGTTATCAATGATGTCATTTCGGATGTCAGCAGTGATGATATCAATGATGTCAAGAGCAATTTATGAGTGATATACTATGTGAGGGTATAAGCAGTGCATGGTAATTATTTTCTGGGTGTTGCAGTACCACTCAGGACACCCACAGCTTTTTTTGTTGTTGTTGGGCGCAATGGGGAGAGCCCCCGGGCCTCCGTGGTTGCTGCCAGATCCATTGTGGGTGACGCTGGGGGCAGGTCACATTTGTTTTTGTGGATGCCCCGGGGCACTCACATTTTTAAAATAAGTTGGGCTGGCAGGAGGAGCCCCAGGGTTCTTGTGACCCCTTCTAGCTCCCCGGCCAGCATACATACAGGGTGCTGGCGGAAACCGACAACAAGTATGCTTCCCCAACACTTTAATGATCAGTAGTATAATACTAGGTATAATGGCACCACTTAGGAGAAGTCACACATATATTAGTCATAAGCGGTATGGGAGGACGGTGCTGTAAGGTGAGGAGAACCACCAACCTTCCCAAAAATTGTGGCCGAGGCCAATCACAACAGATAAATGCAATCCTTAGCACACATCTGCAAGGTAAAAGCAATAGTAATACATAATAGTGTGCACAAATAAGAAACACAGTATTTGTAATCCTTTTATCTTCTTTGATTCTTTTTCTTCTGTTACTTCACAAAGTTTATTTGTCAGCCAACACGTGTTTCATCGTAAATATTGGGAATTTGTCCCGTGACTTTCTCAAGGCTCCAATATCTCCGGTAGAAATTTTTCATGTGGTGATAATTCCATCCCACAATAAACAATAGATGATATCCAGTGTTAGAGTCAAGTATTCCAGCTCCAAGCTTGTATGGGATCTTAATTTGATCCAATTAGGCAAACTCGCTAAGCGAAGTGATCCGTCTGTCAAGCAACCAGCCGTGTCCTCGAGTACGAGAACACGTGTTCGCTTTGTGAAGTAACAGAAGAAAAAGAAGATAAAAGGATTATAAATACTGTGTTTCTTATTTGTGCACACTATTATGCATTACTATTGCTTTTACCTTGCAGACATGTGCTGAGGACTGCATTTATAAGTATGCTGCCCGCTTTGGGCGCAGGTTCTCACTCTGCTCTCACAATGGGATCAAACATTTTTCCCTACCTGCACTCACAGGCAGGGAAAAAGGCATGTGTGCTCCTGCCCAGTGCGAACCGTACTTACAGTCCCCGGGATGGGTCCCTGAGCCATAGTACGGCTCTAGGAGGGGGCCACATGCCCCTACCCTTAAATAAATAATCAGTCCCAGCGGATGAGGACCCCGGGCCTCTGTAAGGCTCATTGCCACAAGTCCCCTACCATAAATTAACAAATCGGCCCCAATGATGTCATCCCGAGGGCCTCCACAAGGCTCTGGACGAGGGGCTGCATGTTCCCTTCCCCATAAGTTAACACATAGACCTTGGGGGATGGGGCCCACTATAAAGGCTTGGGGAGGGGGACTGCATGACCTCCTGAACAAAAAAAATACAACTGAACCCCGGAGCCCTGGCCCACCCCAGAGGGCTTATGTTTAAAAAGAGATGAAGCCCACCATTTTTTTTTATGGTGCCATGGATCCACGGTACTGATAAAAAAAATATATGTTTTTTGCCCGTGAGTGGGGGTGTTCCTCTAGGATTGCTCCCACTAGGCTTAGGATGCAGGGTATCCCTATCTACCCCATACATGATTTTGTTTTGCACTTATTTTTTCAGGGCAAGGGATTGAGTACTGCTCACTTCTTTTGTGTCTATAAACTGCCTCTGTTAGGCAGGAATGGGGAGGCAAGGCGGGGGGACACCAAGACACGAGGTTATACGACGGGCCTTCCCTGCTGTGCCACAGCAGTAGGGCTCGTGCACCTTCCCTAGGCCAGTACCAACCAGGGACCTTCCAGAATCCACCAGGCCACCCACAGCCACTGTCTCCCTTTCACCAATGATTTCCATCGCCCGCTGACACTGTTTCATGGTGGCCAGCTGCCATAGCACTCTACCCCTGTGTTTCCCTCTGCTTGAATTGCATCTCTGGCCACGCGCTCCAGGCACCCCACAACCAGGCCATGCAAGTAATCAAGCACTGAGCGGGGTAGGAGGGTTACTGGATCTCTCGGATACCAGTCGTGTGTGAGCCAAGCTCCATAGAATCCTTCTAACTTTCCAGGGTAAATTGGAGCCCAGGTCTTATTTCATCAGGATGCGCCCATTGTTGGCAGCGTGAGCTCAGAGCTCATTCATTGTGCCTCCATTGTGCTATTCAGTTAGCCATCCCACCATTACCGGAGGGTCTGAGAATGTTACTTGGGTTGCGCAGGGCAGTCCATCTCATGTTCTCACATCTACAGATGCCCATTCTGCTCAATGCTACTCTCTTTCGTACATTCTCGCTGGGTCTCCAAATTATTCCTAGTAGCCATGGTCACAGGAAAGAGAGGCATGTGCTCATGCTGTGCAAAGACTATGTCCATCATTTGAGAAAACATGTCTCTTAAGATGCAGGCATCACCTTTGGGTGAATGGTGGCTGAATAGATTAATGCATCCACTCTGGTGATCTGTGTTCGATCTCATGGGCACAGATTCAATGCTCAGGGGGCCCACTAAACCTTTTATCCTTCACGGTCGATAATAATACACGTGACACTAGTACAGTACATGTCTGTTGTTCAGTGCCAAGATGCCCCAAGGAATAAATGTGTTTTACAGAGGCATGTTATAATATTTTGTAATGTTAAGATAAGAATTCACTTCAGTAAGGTCAAAGATTAATAAAATAACCTAATGTGAAAAAAAGAACTTTAAACGTTTGCGAATCATTTAGCCGAAGTCATTCAACTGCCTCACATTTAAATAGCCCCGCTTCAACCCAAAAATGGGAAATCTTTCCGAAGTCAAGTAAACACTGCATGAGACTTGGAGTCTGGCTTACGTTTGTATACTCCACGTTCGAGAAAAGATCATAAAAGACAAGATATTTAAATTGACTTTATCAGTGGTAAGGTGCCCAAGCACAGTGTGTGCCGCCAGGGAGGTCAGGTGCTTCAAGTACACTATCCAGTCGCAGAAACTAACAGTGTCCGTCCCACCAGTCGTAAAGACGTTTTTCAAAATTGGAAAGAGCTGAATATTTGTATTATGATAACTGTGGGCAGAATAAGACATCTAAAAAACTCGAACATAAGTAATTCATAGTCCTACCCATCTGTCCCTTGCCAACCCTCTCTCCACTATCACTGCCCTTGCCCCCACACGCCCGCCCTCCTCCATCACTGCCCCTGCCCTAGATTTGCACCAGCTCCTGAAACGCCCCATCCTTAGAAAGTGTTGTCCAAAATCAGGTAGGGTGTTTTTGTGCGTAAAATGCGTAACGGTTCTGAGGATGGCACCTAAGATGTGGTCCGGTTCGCTGTATTTTCCTAATAACGTTTCTTTAAAATAAAACGCCGCTTCCATGAGCTGGTCACTCTGAATCTGTTTCTCAGCTCTGGGAGCCACGTATTCCTTTTATCAAGGATCAGCGATATTTCCATCTCATAAGTGCTCCGCCCAGTTCTGGGATCCCGTGTGTCGAGAAACTGAAACCGGAAGCCTGTGTCAGGATATGGCCCTGGGTGGTGACTCCTCGTTGTTAATTCATGACATTCTCCAAATACCTCCGGGGTCTGAGTGCCATTAATCACGCACTCTACAGTAGGCAAAGGGGACACAATTAAAAATGTGATCATCTGTTTATAATCTCGAATTCTTCATTATAGAAATAGGAATAATAATTAAAGCTGTAAACTCATCAAAGATTCCTTATTAGTGGATGAAGACAGGCATCGCTTGTCGGCGCTTATTACAGATGGAACAGTCTTGTCTTCGCGCAATAATCACTCCACGCAAGGTAACTTAGCGTAAAAGGCCATTTATTAGGACAGGGTTGGACAATCATACCCAAACATAACACAAACCCCCCAACAATCCCCAACAACATAACTTCTCATTTTCCCATACTCTCCCATACTCCAACTACTCCATCCCACTTCACACAGCAACCTCCTCACTTATCCCATTCGCTTCCTCACTTCTCTTCCAACCTCCTCCATCATCTCCATTCGTCGCAAACTGATATAACGCACCCCCACCTTTCACCAGTATCCCCCTCCCTGGAAGGGTGAGTATGCCCGTCATGGACTCCTCCCCCCTCCCAAATCCGCTCCGAGCACTCACAACCCGTCCTAAACTGGCACGCTTGTAGAAAAACTTATTATCCCACAATCGATTCCATCGACTGTAGGGTGGGCGGGTGGCCAAAGCACACTAACTAACCCACCCTGAGGCGCTGGGGAAAGGAAGAGGAAGGACTTCCTCTCCCAGCCCCCTTTAACCTCTCCTAACGACCCCACCCCTTATCCCACCCCTTCCTTCCCTGTCCCTCCCTTGCGCGAAATCCCCGGGGGAAGACTAGTCCGCTGACCTTTCTTCCCCCGGGGGCCGCATCGCGCAATAATCACTCCACACAAGGTAACTTAGCGTAAAAGGCCATTTATTAGGACAGGGTTGGACAATCATACCCAAACATAACACAAACCCCCCAACAATCCCCAACAACATAACTTCTCATTTTCCCATACTCTCCCATACTCCAACTACTCCATCCCACTTCACACAGCAACCTCCTCACTTATCCCATTCGCTTCCTCACTTCTCTTCCAACCTCCTCCATCATCTCCATTCGTCGCAAACTGATATGACGCACCCCCACCTTTCACCAGTATCCCCCTCCCCGGAAGGGTGAGTATGCCCGTCATGGACTCCTCCCCCCTCCCAAATCCGCCAACCAGGGAACCCCCGGAGGGCGGTTACCTGCCCCACCCCGCTCCAGTGCACCTTTCGCCCTCACTCTCTCCGACACCAGATAGACTCATTCCACAAACCGCTGATGACATCCCTCAACTCTATCATATAGTACGCATTGCCCATGTGCGAAAGGTGCACTCCATCGTCCCTAAAAAGCAGTGGCTCCTCGAGCCGCAGTCCGGTGTGCGCCAGCACTTTGATCCCAATGTTCTCACAAAACACCCGCATTGCCCTATTCAATTTTCTCCGGGCTCATTCCACCGCTGCGGGCTTCAATGCCCCCCTCCAGATCCGACGAGGGATGAACTCAGTCCACACAATACAGGCGCCAGCCAGATTGCGCTTCATAGCCTCCAAGTCCCGTTGCATCAAATAAAGCAGTGACACCCCCGATTGTCTCACCAGATCATTCTCCCCCAGATGGATGACGAGCAAATCCGGACAGCCTCTCTGCGAAACCTTCTTTGTCAGCCAGGGCAATAGCTCACCCCAGCGCATCCCACTCTTGCCCCACCAATGTACCTCGTGACTGCTGCTTCTCAGGCCCAGGCTACGACCGTACACCTGCCTGTCGGAATACTTGGAGGCCCAATGCACAAACAAATGTCCAACGATCCAGGTAACCGTCTTGGCTCCCGGACCCCCAACACAACCTACGAAGAAAAAAGAAATTAGAACACGAAACAAACAGAAACGCTCCAAACAGCCGTCGCGCCCCTACGCACCTTGCCGCCCTACTTCCTCACGTACCGCTCGCAACAGCGCGACCACCACCTACCAATCCACCTGATCTTGTCCAAGGACCACCCCAGCCGCGCCGCCGCCATCGCTGCGCCGATCCGGAAAGAGTGCGTCCCATACCCAGCCGGGTTCGGACCTAGGCGCCGCAAGGCCATGTGCAACACCGCCAGCAGCTGAAACGCCGTGACCCTCTTCCCTGAAGCATGACAGAAAATCTCACCTACACTCCGACCCACCTGCCCACAAAAACTTCTCCATTCTCGCACCGGACAAACTCCCACCCCTCCCGACTCGCACAACCACACCCATTTTCCTCTTCCAGCCTGGTCTGTTTTGGACCGTCCCAGCCAAATCCCCAGGCGCGTACCATCCAAACGAACGTCCTCAAAACCCCTCCCCGGAGCCCCCCTAGCCCCCAACAACTCCGAAACCCAGAAGGCCCCAAAGAACATCCACGTCATGCACAACTGAAACAACGCCAACTCAGCCACGTCATAACAACAAAAACTCAATTCCGCCAAGATGGCCAACAGCAACTCAAATGTAATAGCCTCACGCACAGCCACCCCCCCACACCCACCCCGCACCCTACCCCAGCCCTTCAACATCTTACTCAGCAAGTCATTCCTGGCAGGATCAAATCCCAAATAAACCATCCCATAGAAGGAAATCCCCGCCAACTTCCCTGCAATCGTAACCGGCGACAAGCCCCTGTCCATGCAGTGCAAAACATACCTCATCACACCCTCCTCACAATCCCCTTGCGACATACGCCAAGCATACTTTGACCAGCCCAGAAAAGCACCCAACTCCGCCCAAGCCAAACGGTACGCCCGCCTTGTGGACTCTGCAACAGACTTCTCAACCAACTCCACCACTCTCACTCCCCCCAACTCCAGATACCCTCCGGCACCTTGGTCTTGACAACCTCTGCTCCAGGCGCCAACCTTCGGAAACGCTGCCACTGCGAACGAGACAATGCATCCGCAATGTCATTGCTAGCGCCCGGCACATGCTTCGCGCGAAACAGCACATTGAAACGCAAGCACAGCAGCATGAAACTTCGCAGCAAGCGCAGCACCCGCAGGTCCCTCGCCTTCTGATGATTCACCAAGTCAACCACCGTCCGGTTGTCCACATGGAACAGCACCGATCTGTTTTGGAATTCCTGTCCCCACACCTGCAACGCAACCACGAGCGGAAAAAACTCCAAAAACGCGATACTCCTGCCCTGCGTCAACCAGTGCGCCGGCCACTGCTCCGCACACCACCTCCCGTCCCAGAAAATGCCAAAACCGCGTGCCCCAGCCGCATCCGAAAAGATCTGCACCTGCCACACCATGTTGTCGTCCACAAAATCCAAGGAAACCCCGTTGAAGTCGCTCAAGAACACTTGCCAGATCCACAGATCCGCCCGCACGCCCATGGAAATCTGCACCCTGTGGTGGGGCAGCACCGCCCCTGACATGGCCAGCCCCAGTCGCCTGCAGAAAGTCCTGCCAGCCCGTACCACGCGACACGCAAAGTTCAGCAAACCCAACAACCGCTGTACGGACCTCAAATCAATCTTCCGCTGCAACACCACCTGCAACAAGAAGTCCTGCATTTCCTCCGCCTTTTGCTGGGGCAAGCGCGCCACCCACGCGACCGAGTCCAATTCAATCCCCAAAAACGCCAGACAACAGCTAGGCCCAGCCGTCTTCTCCGGCACCAAAGTAACCCCGAACTCACCCGCCAGTCGCTGAAACTGCCGCAAAGCCTCCCCGCACTCGCCCGACTGCCCGCGCCCGACGAACAAGAAGTCATCCAAATAGTGGGACACCAGCCGGTGCCCCGCTCTGTCAGTGAAGGCCCATTGCAGGAAGGAACTGAAAGTCTCGAACAAAGCACAGGATACCGCACAACCCATGGGCAAAACCTTATCCACAAAGATCGTCCCCCCAAACTGCATCCCCAGCAACGGAAAGTCCGCCGGGTGAATGGGCAGGAGGCGAAACGCAGACTTGATGTCACACTTAGCTAACTCCGCCCCCGGGCCACAAACCCTCACCAGCTGAATCGCATCATCCACCGACGCATACAGTACCCTAGAGTCCTCCTCCGCGATGAAGTCATTCACTGACAGCCCCTCCGGCCACAACAAGTGGTGAATCAAGCGAAACTCCCCTGGTTCCTTTTTTAGCACCACCCCCAAAGGGGATATGATGAGCTCAGGCATCGGCCACGTGTCAAACGGGCCAGCAATCCTCCCCTCCAGGACCTCCTTCCGCAACTTCCCCTCCACCACCCCCGGCAAATCCTTCGCTGACCTCAAATTCTCCGCCCATCTGCGCTCCCGCGGTCCCTGGTACCCCACCCGAAACCCTTCAGTGAACCCCCAGTAAAGCTTCAATGCCGCTTCCCTATCAGGATAGCGGGAGAGCCACGGACCCATGGCCTCCACACTAACCGGCGTAGGAGCCCTTTGGCCCAGCCTGTCCCCTACCCTTTGTAATCCGCCACTGTTCGGAGGGAGTGGACAGTGTAAAACATTGTGTGACCGGGTGCCGCCCTCCACACTTAGAACATTCGTGTTTGACCTTACACGGGTGGCGGGTGCAGAAACCCTTGTTAAAGTTCCAACAGGCCCCTGTGGTGGCTCCCCCGCTCTTGGCCGACTGTCCTGCTGTGCCTGCAGCTGCAGCCTGTCCTCCTGCACCCCCGACGCCACTTTGTCCTCCCAACGCCCCCGTCGGGGCAGGACGGGACTGAAAAGGCCGATACGATACTGGAAGCCCACTAGCCATATGCGTGGACGCGGAGGATTGCGTCGAAGACATCCACTGCACCCACAACTCCTGGTCTACCTCTCCCCAGGGCTTGTCAGGATTAACACTGATCCGGGCCCTAAACTCCTCATCATAACTGAGCCAGGCGAAACCCCCAAAGTGCATCTGCGCTTTGCGGATGATATCCATGTATTTGAATAACGCAATAGCCCTCTCCTGATGCTTCTCACAATAAATGCTTGCGTAAATCAAAAAGGCCGACGTCCAATTTTCCATATTCACCGGCACCCGCGGCCGTCTCGTCAATTCCCACTCCTCCTCCTTAGACCCCTCCTTAGCCTGTATTTCCCTGTGTAACAGCTTGAACACATCCACATACTCATGCCTCCAAATCCGCGCCCTCGTCTTTTCAGACAAATGCGACACCAACGGCATCGCCAGGCCCTTGTAGGACAACTTCTTCTTGTGCTTCTCCCCCCTTCATCTTTCCCATCTTTCTTCCCTTCCTTGTCCGTCTGAACGCCTGCCCCCACGAGCCACTTCCCTTCCCCCCCCAGGGCCGCCGCCTTAGCCGAGTCCGTCTGCTTAGCCGACTCTCCCTCCACCCGCACCGATCCGTCCCCCACCCCCACAGACCTGCATGACTTCTGTCGCCCCACCTTGTCCCCCCGTCCCATACCCCCCACCCCACGCCCTCACCTGCAAGGTTGAGCGGCACCTCCTGTGCCCGTCCGCCAGGACCCGGGGCTTTCGTCTTCACCATTGGCGTCCTGCTGCAGCCGGCTTTTTGCGCCTGTAAAACACCAAACTTCCGGGTTGCCGCCTGCCCCTGCACCTCCTGCACCTCACGCAGTTCACCTTCTTCCAACTCCTCACTCTCCGACTCATAGTCCAGCTCTTCTTCCAAGTCATCCGCACTTATCCCCATCCGTACCTCACACACCACTCGTTTCACACCCTTGCCTTCCGCTCCCTGCACAAACTCATACTCCGGCGCCGACGACGCCCGCTCCCGCGATGGAGGGCAGGCCGCCGCGGACCCCCCTGCTGCTTCGCCCCAGCGTTTGGAGGCTGTTGTGCGCCCCGCCGGCCCACCCTGGCCTCTACCAGCAAACTGCGCTGGCTTGGATCCCCCCCCCCCCCCCGGGACCGGCATAGTCCGAGGGGACCCCAGCACCACCAGGTCTCTGAGACGTCAAGTCAGTCCCTGACTCATCCACCCATACCCACCGCCCGCGCCCCGCCGCCGGACCCGCACTCCTCCCGTGCGACGCCGCCCGTTCCTCCGCCCGCGCCCCCCCAGGGGACACCCCCTCCCTGGCTGCACACATCTCACCCCACTTGCGCTCTGTCTCCTCGATCAATCGGCGCTGCTCCCGGATGCGCTCCTCCAACGACATCCCCTCCCACCTGTCCTCCCACCTGACCTCACCCCTGCCCGCTCCCTTCGCTCTGCGGCCACGCCCCGCACCCCAGGAGGGGCCGGGGGCCTCCCGCCCCCCCAGACCCCACCACCACCTTCGCCGGGCCCTTGCCCTTGCCCCCCGCCCCCCAACCTTCCCCTTGCCCCCACCCAGGTCATCAGGGGCTGGTCCCCCCACCCCCCCTCCCCCCTTCCCCCCCCGCAGACTCACTGCCAGATAGGTACAGTGTAAAATCCTCGCCCACCGGCTCCTCACTCTCCCCCTCCTGCTCGCTGTCCTCGCTGTACTCCACCAGGCCCGAGCCCCTCCCCCGCCCAGGCGCCGCACCCCCCGTGCTCCGCCCGCACCCCTACCATTGACACCCCCGGGGGACCCCCTGCCCCCGCCGCGCCAGAGCTCCCGCCCCCCCCGTCCCCACCTCACGAACGCCTGCAGCCCCCAGCGCAGGGAGGCTCATACGCCGGTCCCCACGCTTCCCCCAGAGCCTGCCCTCTTGCCCCCCCCGCGTTGCCGCCGCGTGTTTCTTAGAGGGCGGTTCTTCCAGACATGCAGCCACTGCTGCCGCCACCCCCGCGGATGCCGAGCGAGGCGTCCGGGTCATTGAGACCCACGCCTGGTCCAACACCCCCGGCCGCAGGAGATCAGCCCTCCCCGCGCGGCCGAGGAGCTGCAGCGCTGCGCGCACCGCAGCGTCGTCCGGTACCTGCCCCGCCCCTACCTCCATCGCCGTTCGACCGCCGCCGCCGAATGGTGCTCCGCCTCCCCCGACACCACGCCGCTCCCAGGCCGCCACCTGTCGCCGGACTAGGCCGCCTCCCGTCCGCCGCTCCGCCGCCCGAAAGGCCCATGGAACCTGAAACCTTAAGGGGATCCGCACCGCGCCGAGCGCGAGTTACGGTTTTCAGGCAAACCTGGTCCCGCAAATATCCCAAAGCCCACCACCTAAAGCACACTAACTAACCCACCCTGAGGCGCTGGGGAAAGGAAGAGGAAGGACTTCCTCTCCCAGCCCCCTTTAACCTCTCCTAACGACCCCACCCCTTATCCCACCCCTTCCTTCCTTGTCCCTCCCTTGCGCGAAATCCCCGGGGGAAGACTAGTCCGCTGACCTTTCTTCCCCCGGGGGCCGCATTGGACTTGAGGTGGTTAGAAGGCGATTCTGTCCACTTTATCACTGAGTACTACACCATCACGGAGTACCGCTCCATCACTGAGTATAGCCCCTACACTGAGTCCCGCACCTCACTGAGTATCGCACTATCACCAAGTACCTCACCATCACAGAGTACCGCACCATCATTGAATACCACACTAACAGTGAGTCTTGCGCTATTACAGAGTACACCCCACCATCACTGAGCACCACATTATCAAAGAGTATCGCATCATCACTGAGAATCGCACCATCACTGAGTATCGCACCATCACTGAGTCTTGCCCCATCACTGAGTACTGCACAATCACTGAGCACTGCACCATCTCGTAGTATCGCATCATCACTGGGTACCGCTTCATCACTGAGTATCGCACCATCCAGAGCTCTCAGGCCTGAGTACTGTGCTGAGGGGGCACCCTGCATCTCGCCCCCCCCACACCACGGGGGCTGCGAGGGCCTGTGTTACGCTCCTGCATCACTGAATATAGCCCCTTCTCTGAGTCCAGCACCTCACTGAGTACCGCATGATCATGGAGTGCAACACCATTAATGACTATCACACAATCACAGAATATTGCCCCATCACTGAGTATCACACTATCAGTGAGTACTACACCATAATTGAATACTGCACTATCACTGAGTACTGCACCATCACTGAGTGTTACCCATTACGTAGTATCACCCCATCACTGAGTATCGCACCTCACTCAGTACCACAGTATAACTGGGTATCGCACCATCACAGAGTGCAGCACCATCACTGAACCAAATGAACCTTCTGGTCAATACGAAGACTGCTGACTTGCAGGACCACTGGCAAATTAGCATTAAAAAAAAAAAAGATTGCTATCTCCTAATCCTACTAAGCTGTTGGACAGTGCTGTAGGTGACACAGCGAGGAGACACGGGTAGGACAATGTACACAAATGACAAAGGGGGTGCAAAGAGCAGTGGTGACAAAAGGGTTCGTGATTGATGATGAGGGTATTGGGTGGGGTCTTGGGGGGCGAGGGGTTGATGTTAGGGTGCCAGATAGAGTAAATAAACAGTCACTGGCCTGTTACAGGTTCCAACTCCAATGGGACAGCTCAAGAAATTGAGTGATCTATTTACTAAGATTTGACGCCGTGCTTGCATCACAAAAATGACGCGAAATTACACAAAATCTTCTTTCACCTATTTGCTTTCCAGCATAAACGGTAAAACCTGTTTTACGCTGGAGAATATCTTGAATGTAGCGCAAAGCAGTGCATAGCGCTGCTTAGCATTACTTAGCACCAAGGGGGCGCACCACGGGTGGTGCATGGGTGTTCTCATGCAGCCACCCAGGGTTACTGATGCTAAACCCTGTTTCTTAAAAAAGCAGGCAAGCTTAGCCTCTGAAACTAGCGCACATTTCAGATAGGCCCTATGAAGGAGATATGCTTTATTTCTCCTTTCTTTTCAGACTTTGCATGTGCGCTGCACTGTACAGCACGCATGTAAATTGGGAAAAGGTTTAAAGTTAGTCTTAGCTTAGTATTTTGTACAGGAAGGTAATCCTTCTAGTACAAAACCTATGCTAGGCTCACGTAGACACCCTTGCCCTATAGCTCAAAGGTGTGTCCGTGCCGCATGGCCACACATTTCTGCGCCGACGTTCGGGAGAGGGGAGGAGAGTGCCATATTTCTGTAAATATGGTGCTCTCCTGCTCTCTCCCTCTCATGCAGCGCAGCATTTGCGGTTGCTGCAGTGCACTGCATGAGAAACTGGTAAATCTAAGTGATTCGCTGCATTGACCTGAGTATAAGCTGCAGGCCATAGGTTGGAATGCCAGAAATGTAACTTAATGGGTCGTTGCACCCTCAATATGTGTGTGTGTCGCCTCAAGATTATTTGCAGTTTGTCTCAAAGAAACACCTTTATTCAGATTTAATAAAAATTAATAAATTAAGTCTTCCTGCAAGGTTTATACATTCTAGTACATCTGTATACAAGTTGAGTGCACAGCCTTTTCGCATTCTGTTGAATTATTTTATGCAATCCCACCGACACGTGTTTCATCCAATGAACCACGGACTTTCCCAAGACTTTTATTCGTATCACGGTGACAGCAAAAATAAATCAGAAGGGTTTCCACTCTGCCAGATCAAAATGAGGCCATATGTCCTCTACCATTCTGTGTCCGGATGTCTGCAAAATGAAATATTTTAAGTGTAAAACGTCTGCAATGTTCTCAGTCAAACAGCTGCCTAATGCAGACTGCCAACAACCTCACAACTGTCTACAAGACACAAAACCATTCCCTCGGGTTTCTTCTCCTTCTTTGTCAGGTTGGCCCAAGTGGGTCATGGGAGGCGGGTGCGATTGGTATTGCCTGTGGCCGGCACCTTAGGGCCTCCGTTGGCATCAAGGGTCTGGAGCCATCAGCAGGCTCAGAATCTTCCCAATCACGTGAACGAAGCTTTCGACCACCTGTGTGGGTTTACAGTGTGATAGAGTAAAGGGTCGGCAGGTGAGGTGCTGAGCAGCTTTTAAAGGTGCCTGTGTGCTTACTGATGGAGGAAGGCTTGTGATCCATCTGTCAGCTTGAACAAAAGGACAGGTAATTTGCTGCCCCAGGAGTAGTAAAAGCATTAATGTCAGATGAATGGCCTCCCCGTATTTAATGGAATTGTGAGGACTTGATTTGGAGTTGGGTGGTAACGGATTCCTAGAAGACGCGCTAACCCTGGAGGAGAGCTCACCCGTGACGCTTGCTCCACACTAGCGTTAGTTTGGTGGAGAAACTTCCACCAGTGGCCCTTCCCCCAGCAATCGTTGGGTTTTCCCTCCACCCCCAACTCTAAAGTACGCTCTGCACCTCCACTCGCTTTATCAGGGTGGATCCTGCCGCGTGTGCTGTGCCACACCACAGCAGCACAGCAGCTGCTTTTAACTGAGCCTTACGGCTTTACCAAGGACAAATGTAAGTCTGAACCAGGGATCTGTTGCCCAGAACAGTGTCAGCACTGCGCATCATCCCATGATAAAACTGGCAACGTGTCCACAAATAAAACTCTGGTCCCTACTTGTCTAAATTAGCTCACTGGCGTCCCCTGTGGAGGTGCGAGATGTCTGAGAAGTGGATGTTAATGAGGAGGAAGCCGGGCTGTCAGGAAGGAGGGGCTGGGACAGGCTGCTGACCCTCATCGAGAGGCTTAGGTGAGCTGCTGTTGAAAGGGAAGGGCTGCCCTTGTTCCTGTCTGGGCTTTGCAACTCGCTCTGCAGGCAGATGGATTTAAACTGCAAGAGCCTAATATATCCTTAAATGCCATTTCGTTTCTCTGTAACAGGAGAAATCGAGTGTTTTCCTACAGGGAAGAGATTTCCAGAAATGCCAGTGCTGTGCGTATAAACTTTGAGGGGCATATTGATGGGAATTTGGCACAGGGCAGTGCAGCAACCTCTCATGCATCAAGGTGAGATGGAATGTGCCGTATCTATGGCATATGGCACATTCCTGTCGTTTCCCCTGCGCTGGTGCAGTTTCGGCAGCCTAACGCCAATGCAGGCACCCTTGCACCACCTGCGTTGCCTAAAGGATTGTTTTTGTGCAGGAAGGGGCACCTTGCTGCACAAAATCCATCCTTTGAGGCTTTTTCCTCTTTCTATGTGTGCTGTAGAATTCACCACACATAGAAAAAGGAAAAAACAAGGAGAAATAGAGATATTTCTCCTCGTTGCGCTTCCCCTGGGGAGGCGTAAGGTTTTGGAGCCTCCCCAGGTTTACATAGTCTTGTAAATCTGAGGATGTGTCAAAATCAATGGGTGTTGCTTGGGAACACCCACTGTAACGCCCATGGAACGCCTTCCTAGCACAGAGTAAGGTAACGCAGCGATTAGCGCTGCATTGCCTTACTCCATATCTATAAAGCCATTCAAAGTGGCATTGCATGGCCTCATAAATATGATATGGTGGTTTGCGCTGCCGTTGCGTAACAAAAAGTAATGCAATGGTGCTGCAAGGGGCTCGTAAATATGCCCCTACGTTTGTAACTCAAGTCAATTTGAGCCCAAGACAATTGTAATAGAGATACACACTCCCCAGTTGCCTTTGCTTAGATGCCTGCTTTTTGCCTAGAGTCTGGAATTGTCCAGGAATTACCTCATTCTGTGAGAAGCATCCATGTGCATTAGGGTGTAAGGAGGCGGAAGTAATGCAGGAGTTATCGTGGTCAATCTCTGTCAAACTGTATTAAAAAACATGAATCAAGTTCAAAATGTATGGCGCTTGGCATGAGTAAAGGACAAGAGTAGCATCTGATGTCAAGGTGGATGCCCAGTGGATCCAGCTTTGTGGGTAGGAGATGCTGCGTCCAGGCACAGCTGAGAATACTCCAGAATGCTGCCCATTGATATCGAAAAGGAGTTTCTCCTCCATCCTTGAGCCAGAAGATTGCATATTGTTAATGGAGAGGCAGGCTTTGCATTCATGTCAAGGTTTGTGGCCTCAAACTTCATTGCACAGCATAGAACAATGTGGGGGGAAATTTGCAGTGTAAGGAAATGGATATCATTTTATAATGCAAATATGAGAAAGGGTCAATGTACACAGTTTCAAACTATATGTGTATAATAGCATCTGCATGGAATTTAATACAAGTTCTGAGAGGAGACCTGTAAGCGCACTTTGGTGTGGACAAACCTCTTTCAATGGGTAGAATGAGTGTGCATTAACACATATATCTAGCTTTAAACAGGTTTTCTTTCTCTCTCTCTTCATCTCTTCCAGATTCTCCAAGGGCAGTGGAGGTAAAGCACCCGGTCTGAATGATGGTGTCCAAGGACCCTCTTCCCTCAGGCCTTGTCGTGGTGGCATCTTCGGTCGAAGATCCAGGAGCCCCAATATATCTCAGAGAGCAAAAAGAGTAAGGACAATAGAGGTTTACTGTTCTGCCTGTCCTGGAGCTTTGGCATTTTCCCTATGGATGACTATACTACTACATAAAACGGAAACATTGTAGGTCTGACCCAAATTAGGGAATGTCATTACCTTTAGTAATTGATGTGGAATGTGCCCACTGCTAATCATAGAGGTACGTTAGCATAAAAAGGCTTCCATGCTTTATGCCAGAAGAGTTTTTTGACCTCAAGATAATTAAAAGGCCCTTGACCGATAATGTTTCTCTTTTGATGCCCACATTACTTTGTTATAAAACTAAATGTTAGCTTTAAATACAGGTTTTATTCTTGACATATGGTTTCTCGCTAATGTCCTGAAAAGTCTATGCTTAAACATAAAGTTAGTTCATATCCACAGGTATTCACTAATTCAGTCTCCCTTTTAGTTCTCCTTTTCAGGGCTTCAAAGTCATTTTACTACCCTGCTTTCCCTTTTATTGCATTGCATTTTGTACCTTTTGGCTATTTCTAAGTCAGGTTCTATAGACTCTGAGGGGCATATTTACAAAGAAGTGGCGGAGCGCGGCATTGCCCTCCTTGGCTTAACGCCGTGCTCTGCCACTTCTGAAACGCAGGGCTGCACCATATTTACAAGAATACGGTGCAGCCTTGCGTTTCCCCCCTGCGCTGGTGCTAATTTAGCTGCCTAGTGCCCAAGCAGGCACGCTTGCACCATAGTGCAAGGGTTCCTGCGTTGAGGGGAATGATTGTTTATGTGCAGTAAGGTGTGTCTTCCTGCACATAAACAATCTGAAATGGCGTTTTGAGACTTCTATGTGTGATGCTTAAGGCAGCACACATAAACATTGCAAAACGTCATTTTTAAAAAGATTTTTTGGTTGCAGGAAGGGACACCTTCCTTCACATAAAGAATAAATTCTGTTTCTCTGTGTGCTGCACAACACAGCAGACATGGAAACAGCAAAAATGAGGAGAAATTAAACATTCCTCCTTGTTGCCCCAGGGCAAGACCAGGTTTTCCCTGATCTTAATTTTGGCGCTGCTCCATATTTACCCCACCCTTGGGGCAGTGTCACAATCAATGGGTGCTGTTTTGGAACGCCCACCACAACACCCGTTGCCCGCCCCTTTCATGCTAAGTATTGTGTGAAAGGGTGCCTTATTCACAAGGTGGCGTTAAGCCACGTTAAGTGGCTTAATGCCGTCTTGTGATTAAACCGTAGCCCCTATCGCCCCCACAACGTTGAGAAAAGTGACATTGTGGGGGCAATCGAATGTTGTAAATATGCCCCTGAGGTTTTTTTTTTATCACTTAGCTATCTCTGGTCTTCCCCACCCTTTCCAAACACCTGTGGCTAAACCGGCGATAATCTTAACGCCGTGCTTGATAATATGCCCCATGGTGTTCTGGCCACTGAAATATCCCAAGAAATGCGCCGATCACGATGGTGCCCCCGACCTCCCTCCCTGGAGTGTGTCATCCCTGCGAGGCTTCAAGAGACCCGGGCACAGTACTGAGCAGTCTCTGTGCTGTCTAACACTGCTAAGCTGCACCGCTCTCATGCAGCAGATCTAAACTCAAGCCGTGCAGAAAAGGTCGGTCAGATCCCAAATCGAGCTGATTTTCCGTAGATTTGGAGTTAGCGTTAGCTGAAGAAAGAGCTCCCAGAGTTCACGACGGAGGACTGGCCATCGGCCTTCATTGTTGATTCCTGCCAAGGAGAGCGAGCCCTTTCACAGCGGCACAGCCCTTTGGTCTCTGCGTGCTAATGTGGGTCACGTATCCTTGAAACGCACAGAAGTCTTTTTTCTTCTGGTTTTTAGTGGAAATGAAAGCAGGTGATACATGGCATACCCAGGATGCAACAGACACGTCTTTTCTCACTGTGCCCAGAGCTCAGGAGGCAGAATATAAAGGACCGCCGCTTGCGACATAGAGCATTGTTGGTATTTTTTCTGTGAAAGGAGAAATATAGAATCTAGACCTATATAAAATCGTCTATAATTTATAAAGCAATGGGAGCGTTCTTTGCACAAGAAAATGTAGGAATGATGAATGTATATATAATGAATAACTGCACTGTTCTGCGGTATAAACTCAGAGTTTTCAATCAGTGGGACGTGTTGTAAAGGATCTTTCCTAAGTCTCAGCACCATAATTAGTATAAGCCCACCACCCCTGGACTGGCCATAGCTTTGGTACAAAAGGACCCCAGCAGTACCAACTCTTCAAGGACAGTACCATTGGTGCTGTGGGGTTATATCCCTTCTAGGCCCCGTGTATGGTCGTCGAATAACAGCTGGAAACATGTAACAATAGGGAACTAACTGCACACAGGGCACAGGAAGGACAAAGGACACGGCTCTTCTGGCACAAGGTTGCAGAGCTTTCTTCCAGCATACCTTTCTTGTCAAAGGATGTTTACTTCCTTAACCATTCACCCCGCTCAGATATCTTGTCTGCGAAAGAAGAGAAGAAAGAGGAACAGTAATTCAAGAATATGAAAGCATTGACAAAACCAATAGGCCTGCCTACCTCTGAGCCAAAGTGCTTTTTAATGGATTTGTGAGTCTGTATCTCTGGTGATGTGAAAGGGTGAGTGTGTGATAATGAATCAACGGCTTCAAGAATTGATAGATTTGCAAAGACGGATGCATATATGGATGTATGGATGGCTAAGGGGGTTAAAGGATGATTGCATAGATAAAACGCGGCATGAATGGGTTCATCAATGGTAGTGAATGGATTGATGAATAAGAGACAGCATAGTTGCATGAATGGGTACATCGATGAGAGTGGAGGGAGAGATGGTAAAGACAGAGCCTACCGTGCCTGCAACTTGTCTAATGCCATTTCAACCAGCCAATCCCACTTTTACTTGTATGTAACTGATGGTACAATCAAATTGATGCCTGCCATGTGCCAAAAAATGCCACTGTACCAGGGCGACATCTCTCAAGATTTACTAGGGCCCCCTACAGGCATAAGGAGTCATATGGGCCAGACACCTAAGGCACACTTAAGGCATCATCCTTCTTTGGGCCACAATGCTGTTAAGGGCGATGACTCTATCTTCACCATAAAGCATACAAAACAGTGATGGATGGAATGCTTGAATTAATCTCAGCCACTGGCCATTACTTGGGCTGCATCCAAATCCATTCTTGTTTTGCACACCATGCCTCCTCAGTTTGGACCCAGCTATATGCACACAGACTTGACCCTGCTCCATTGGGAACAGTCCAGCCCGAACTGCCAAGCCAGGTCCTCCCTGAACCAGAACACAAGCAGCCCAGGACTGGTTTCATCCTTTTTAAGGGCTCATCAGCCAGGTGTTGTTTGGTTCCAGTGACACATTGGGCACGGGACCTACATCTGGACATATTCGTCCAACTTAGGGCGGCACACTAAAGTATATTACAAGTTGCTGAGATTAATTCAAGCATTCCATCCATACCTTTATTGTATAATTTAGTGTATCACCCTAAGTGGGACGGGTATGCCCAGACGAGGGTCCTGTGTGCATTGTGTCACTGGAACCAGGTGGAGGAAGTAGCCTTCCACCACCTGAGCCTAAGCAAGACCACACAATGTGAGACAGACCTAAGTCATGGCCCAGGTGCACTATCTGTGTATGCCCATGACCATATTCTTTACTAAGGATTCAAATATGACCGCAGCTGGGGCACACTCAGGGCAGAGGTACACATCCATTACCTATTGGGGAGGCTTTTCCATCCTAACAATACTTGTGAGGTATTCTTATAACTCTTAGAGTACAGGCCAAGTATTCTACCCCCTATCCCCCCACCCTTTCAGACCATCTCTAGTGTGCACACATCTGACTCATGTGTATCTTCTTTAGCATGAATCATTTTTGAGTTTTGTCTGTTCTGGGTGCCCCACTCACAGCTGCAGCCCTTGTGTTTGTTACATCCACAGTCATATACATTCATGGCTCTCCCTACACACCTAGCCCCTAATCACAAACACATCTTTTCTTGTCTGACCCGTTAGATGTGGACACCTCAGCTCTAAAATGCTGACCGTCCTCATACAGGCTCATACAGCTGTTGTAACAATAAAATAGCAATAAACAGGGAAATTGCCCTAGGCCACAGTTCACAGATAAACATTCAGAGGCTGTAATATGGGCCTCTTGGGACGAGAATGCCCAATGCTGTAAAAAGAGGCATGTACTCCTACCCAGAGGTGACCGCCTGCACATGAAAATGGTAACCTGACTATTTATTTGGCCCTGGCTGCATGCTGATCTAGCATAAGCACAGAGGCCTAGGCCTGGCCCTGGAAACGCAAGGTCAGGAATCTGTTCGGTGTCATGGAGGGAGACTTAAAGCATAACCTCACAGTGACTTAGGACTACTGTCCATGCCCAGGGTGAGGCACTTGAAGCAGTGGTTTTTACTTGGCCCAGTTTGGAGACAGCAGTGATGAATGAGCTCACTCACCAGGGTTGGGACCCAGTAGCCCCTCTCTGCCCTGCTGTCCCCCCCACCCGGTCTCAAAGAGCTGATCTTAAAAGTGAATGACACTTGCAATAAACGAGGAGGCTGGCTCATTGCTCCTCTGTCTGGGTGGTATTATGTATTTATTTCCTAAGAGGTGGCCGACAGCTACAGGTTTCTCTCCCTCTCTTTTTTAAAATCATTGGGGCATATTATCAACGGCCAGCGATAATTGTCGCTAAGCGCGCTTAGCGCAAGTTTATTTATCGCCGGCTATCGTTGGATTACATCGCCGAGATAGCGCGTTATTCTCAACGCTTATCTCTAAAGCGATAAAAATCCAGCGATAGCGGTGAAATGCAGGAATATCACTGAAAATCCAGCAAAATTCATGCAACGATAGGGATAATCTTGATGATAGGGAGATGTGGATTCAGCCATAGAATCCACCTCCCAATAAATGTATAGCTAAGTGGATTTTTGCGATAATCACGGTTAGCGCAACTTTTTTTATCGCAACGCGGGCATTGATAATAGGGAGAACTTGTCTTGGTGACTGTTTCTATTTACTTTTAGTGAGGAACGCCTACTTTGCATGTCATTAGCGATAAATATCGCTGACATGCAGAGGCAAGAAAACGGGCGCTATTGCCAGTAAACTGTCGCTAACAGTTGTTAGCGACAGCTTGCTAATAGGGCGATAAAAATATCGCCGTTTTAGCGGCAAAAAGTGCAGCTAAAGCGGTGATATTGCCCTTGATAATATGCCCCACATTTGTTCATTATTGTTAGTCACTGACATTCTCTGAGACTTCGGGAACTTGTATTAAACTATAATTACATCTTTAAGAGATGTTGCAAAACTTTTCTTACCAGATCATACTGATTTTTATCATCCTTTTACACAATGTTTTGGAACCTAATGTACATTATAAGTCAAATTACTTTAAGTTGAACGAAACTGTGCACAAATGTGTATTTTGTACCCATTTTGGCTTATAGGTGTTCTCATTGTAACATTTGAAAGCAAATCACTTTTTGAGAGAAGTGAGAGATTTGTTTCAGCTATTTATTTTGAAGGCGCAGGGCTAGCTTTTTGTCTTAGTAGATGTTCCCCGCTGTACCTGAGAGCCAGGGTTGCTGAAAATAGCCTGAAGTGTCTGCAGTGAATTATGACCTATGGGCGCCAGTAATGAGCACAATGAGATGTGACGGAAGTAACTTTCACTAGGTGACCTCAATTTTCGCTGTAAATTCTGAGTGTGCACAAAGTACTGGAGCAGTTCGGTATCTAATTTTATCATTTTATTTGAGACATTTTAACAAACCGTAATACAGCCTTAAACCATGTTATTTTCCATATGACCTTCCTCGTTGCGTACACTGACGTGTATTTACCTCGCAGGGTACCCTGTTGCCAAAACTAATTATTTTTTTAGGATAAAGACATTCTCCTACAGGGCCCTCACCTTCTGGAGGCGGCTATAAATTGAAGTACTCCCTTAACTTCTCTTAGGGGGATATTCACAAGAACGTGTGATAATTATCGCAAAATTAGCTTAACACAACTTTGCATATCACAGTCTATCGCGGGAAAACAACACCGTGTTAACATAGTATTCTCAACCCGGCAGCACCATGTGATAGTCTCACGATAACACGTCAAATGACCGGATAAAACGCAAAACACGAAAGCGAAAAAAGTTGCGATGTGGCCAATCACGATACAAAAATGAGCGTGAAGCTGCACCAAGCCTGCAATTCACACACATCAGGCAGGAAAAATCACTTTAAAAGTAGAAAAAAAAATACAAACAAGAGCAAAACAACTGCAAAGCACAATGGAGGGAGCTGGAGCAAGTACAGAGGACAACCAGAACCCCACAAGCCCCCCGGAGGCCCAGGCCGGGACCTCGGGGTCAGGGAAAGGCAAGGACATGAAGAAGAGGAAGATGCGGTTCAGTCTGAAGGAAAACAGGATCCTGATTACGGAGGTGATAGAACCCCATCAACTACTGTTCGTCACCTCCACTGTGTCATTGGCAACAGAAAATGGGATATGGCAGTCCATCGTGGACAAGATGAATGCAGTCGGACTATGAAGAGGACAATGGAAGAGGTCAAGAGGCGCTGGAATGATGTGAAGCGCAAAACCAAGCAGAAACTCGCAAACAACCAGAAGGCATTAATGCAGACTGGAGGTGGGAGTACCGCGCCACAGAAGGAGCTGGATGAGATGGAGGAAGTTATGTCCACAGTCATCAGTGGGAAACGGTGGCAGGAGTTGGGGGACCTGACACTGCTCAACATGACCTGATACAACAGCAACAGGGTGAGTAACAACCAGGGACTGAGGGGACGGGGGAGATGGGCACAGTGGCACACATGCACAATTAAGCATAGCACAGTGCACACCCACAATGACTCTGGAGCATGTCCCTGATCCCCTTGGCACACTGCAGCACACCTAGGAACAGCAAGTAGGCCTCCGTCGAGTTTGTGCCCAGAGGAGGCCCGTCCCACACACCATCAATCCCACAACCAACCCATGCACATGTGTCAAACCCAGCTTTGCGGCGTGTCTGTGAGCAACACTGACAATGCAAGTGACACTGCATGTCCAATACCATGGCATACCATACCATTGTGTCAGGTTGTATCGTGCTGTGTCCAGGCCCCCCAATCCTGCCACCGTCTCCTCACTGCTGACTGTGGCCACCATATGCTCCAGGTCATCCAGCTCCTCCTGTGTCGCAGGAGGCCCATCTCCAGTCGTCATTGCTGCCTCCCTGTTGGCGACAACCTTATGTTTGGTCTGCCTTTTCAGATCATGCCAGCGCCTCTTGATGTCCTCAAGTGACCTCCTCGACACTCCGACTGCATTGACGTTGGTGACGATGCCCTGCCATATTTCTGTTTGGGTTGCCAGTGCCGCAGTGGAGGTGCCGAACAGTTGTTGATGGTGTTGGGTCACCTCCGTGACGATGATCTGGTCTTCCTGCGGACTGAACCCCATCTTCCTCTTTCTATTGTCCTTGCCCTTCCCCGGACATGGGGTTCCTGGCTGGTCGTCCGTGGGGCTTGTGGAGTTCGGCTTGTCCCCTGCACTCGGTCCGGGTGCATCCATGTTGCTACGCAGTTTGAATTGTTTTGTTGCTTCTTTTTTCTTGCTTTTATAGTGCATTGTTCTGCCACTTGCATGGGATTTGCAGGCCTGTGGCTGGTCTTTGCTGATTTCTGTACCGCGATTGGCCTCATCGCATGTTTTTTCGCGTTCGTGTTTCTAATTTTTGCGGCGTGGCGTTGGTTTTGACGCTGACATTGTCCGCATTATCTGATTGCTATTGCATGCTACAGCCTTGTTGTGAATCCCATGTTGTCACGAGGGTATTTTCCCGCGATGTGCTGCGATAATGAAAGTTGCGTTACGCTACTCTTGCGGTAGTTATCACACGTTCTTGTGAATATACCCTGTGTCTTCTCTATTATGTGATAATAGTGGTCGTGTATATTAAATAGATCTATGGTTGCCTAGGGATTTTTTCTATAATTGTATTTTCCCTGACCTGAGAACAGATATTAGTAGCAGGGAGTCCTTATTTTTGCATTTATGTACTCAGCACGTCTTTGAATCAGGTGAAATTTCCACTGATATAGCGGAGGCCTATTGGAACGTTTCACCACGCTGTTTTGTGGTTCGCAGCTGATACCCAAGCCATTCATACACAAGCAGCCATTATTTCATGCAATTTTCTAGCAGAACAGCAACAGTTTTTGCAATTTACGGCCAGTAACAATTGAATTTTGGGTATTTGGCCCAATTTCGATATGCTATGGTGCACTTTTTTTGCGTTGTCCTGAAAAGGCCTAAAAGTGTAAGGCTGAAAAGTGTCGACCATCCACATCCAGGATTTATGCCATACAAGGAATTAAAATAAAGTTCTACTGTATTGTACACCATTGCTTTAACCCGCCGTGATCAATTCATTTGTATATTTGACTAGCAGGTCTTTTGTATTTAGGCGTTCTTACCTGGTGACGAAAGTCTTTCCCTTTAATAATGGATTTGTCTATCATTGCTGTGTTAATGTTCATCTAGCACAGATTGATCTTTTGAGTATGTGATGATTGTTTAAATATGTAGGGCCCGATTCACAGAATTACCTTAAGACAAAATCCTAAACTTACTACCATTTTGGTATTCACAGAAGGCACTTACTCATTTTGGTATTCACAGAAGGCACTTACTCATTTCGGTATTGACAGAGGTTAAGAGTCCTAACTTTAGGACTCCTAAATGCCTTCTGTGAATACCGAAAGTCTTAAAATTAGGATTTTTCTCAGTTTAGGAGTAGTAAAGTTAGGACTCCTAACTTTAGGACTCCTAAATGCCTTCTGTGAATACCGAAAGTCTTAAAGTTAGGATTTTTCTCAGTTTAGGAGTAGTAAAGTTAAGACTCCTAACTTTGCTACTCCTAAACTGAGAAAAATCCTAACTTTAAGACTTTCGGTATTCACAGAAGGCATTTAGGAGTCCTAAAGTTAGGACTCCTAACTTCTGTGAATACCGGAATGAGTAAGTGCCTTCTGTGAATACCAAAATGAGTAAGTGCCTTCTGTGAATACCAAAATGGTAGTAAGTTTAGGATTTTGTCTTAAATTAGTTCTGTGAATCGGGCCCCTAGTTTTCAAACAGTTTCTTGATTACTTAACACAACCTTTGTGTATGGGGTTGTTTGTTATAATGTTGGTGTTAAAACCCTAAACAGTAAAAACATTTTTTTGTATAATTTTAATTGTCAGTTCCTTCCTTGACTGCACTACAACGATGCCTTGATTATAATTTGTATATATAATCCTAAAAACTAAAATCTAGAGTTAGAT
This sequence comes from Triturus cristatus, assembly GCF_964204655.1. Lineage (NCBI taxonomy): Eukaryota > Metazoa > Chordata > Amphibia > Caudata > Salamandridae > Triturus > Triturus cristatus. The sequence continues at coordinate 670,989,895 of NC_140584.1, read as the reverse complement.
TGACTCGATGCATAGATAATAATAAGTTATCTTTAAATCTTGAATGAATTGAGCCTGCTAGATCTCTTTTTCCTTTTTTTGACTTTGACTTTGTGTCTTATTTGGAAGCATGTTTCCACAGTTTATTTCCATTCACTGCCCTCTCCCCTTCTTTTCTATTGAATGGGCTAATCGTTTTCAGAAGAGGCAGCCCTCCCGGGAGCCCCCGCAGAGGCCACTGGTGGCTCGACTACTTCACTAGGCCTACAAGTACAGTGATGTGATCTGGAAAGAGGCCCGAAGGCTTGACAATCTAGTATTAGACACTATTTTACAGTTTATACTCTGTGGAGCATGCTTCTTGGGCCTGACTAGGTCAAGGGTCTGCTTCATTTGCCACCCTGGGTTGTGATGCCCGCTGGACACCTCCCTTCAGCTCCCTCCAATATGTGGGGCCCATTTCTGTCAGAACTGTTTGCCTGTCAATCTCCTAACCCTTCATGTTGCTCATGGTCATGAGTGTGCCCATTTCCTCTCCCCTGGCTCTCAGTCCAAAATTTTGCTTTAAACCTGCTGAGGGATACCTTTGTTGTTGATACCTGGTTTATACTGCCAGTATGTTGTATACTGTGTATGTCACATGTTTGACTCTATTCGGTTGCCATGTGGTTTTTCTCCTGCTTTCCCAGTGCTGGCTACCATGTCATGCGTCCTTGCTGGCTTCCTAAATTCAGTTTATCTTACTTTGTAGTTAGCACCAAGAGCACCAGGCACTCCCATGTCACCCATCATAGATATTTGTGGCCTTATATGCTGCCACCCACCCCCTCATTAGTTAACCTTCTCTGGTATCAGCTGCTAACAAGTTTGAACCGAAACCTGTTGTTCTTCCTCTTTCATTGTACTATGAGTGTTCTCTTGTGGGCTTTCATTGGTTCTCCATTGTTGTCTGTACCTACTCTAACCATGGGCTCTTTGGTGAGCTTTGCACCGTTATCCTGTCCAGGGCTGAGTCCACTCCTTAGACAGCTATGACAATGGCTAACACTAATATACTCGCCTGGAACATTCAATGCATGCACACCCCTTCTAGTAGATATGCGTTGTGCTCCTAGCTCAGCCTCAGGGTGACACACATAGCATTTCTGCAAGAATCCCACATTACTGAGGTAGAGGCTGTGCGTTTGCAAAAGTGATGGAGGGCTCAGGTATTTTCTACTAACTAAAATGCGTATGCTCGTTGGGTTTTAGTCTGGATCAGAGCGGGGGTTCCTTTCATTGCAGATTCCACAGTTACGGACCCCGAGGGGCACTATATCTTTATCGAGGGCAGACTGGATGGTTGTTATATGTTGCTTGGAGCGATATATGCCCTAAACTCCGAGCAGGCAATCGTCCTTGATCCAGGATACTGTCGAGCTGGAGTGGACTGCCCTGGTTAAGCAGCGGGGACTTTAATAGTGCCCTGGATGTCGCATTCCCCCCTCCCTCACACTGCAGCTACATATAATGCACGCACACTATCTGGCTGGCTCAATCACTGGAACCTCCTAGATATCTGGTGATTGCGCAATGTCTCCGCAAGAGTGTATTCGTTCTACTCACATCCTTGTGATCTGCATGTCTGAATTGACCACCTAGGCAGCACAGCTGATTTATTCCCACATGTTGTTTCCATTGATTACCTCAGAAGAACCCACCCGGATCATAACCCCCAATACTTGTCATTATGCTGGGATTCAGCCCTACTTCCATCTCAACGTGGCACCTGCAAGCGGCGGCCCTAGAGGACCCACCCCTTTTGTGCTTCCCTTAGCAGTAGCATATCAGCATACTTTGACAATAACAATGACACTGCTTTCTCCTACCTGTGCAAGTGGGTTGCATTTTATGTGGCTATCAGGGGGTATTGCTAGGGAGTGCCCTGTGCATATGCTGCATTCTTGACACTGAAATCTTCCAAGTGAAGAAGGTACTGCTCAGCCACGAGTTGTATAAGTAAACCTATTAAATGCTTGAATAAAAATATATTTTTTAAACAATCAAGTGAATTAACAAATAAAGATATTATCTCTGACATTATCACCGAAGGAAGTGGCACTGTTGGAAGAGAGATAATTTAACACCTTTAATATGAGTTGTGTATCAAGGCCTCAGGACTCTAGGTGTGTGCTTTGAAACGAGATCATGAAACAGTGATCAGCACCTCAGTCCTAAAAACATGCATTGTAGCTACACCACAGCAGGGTGCACAAAGTATACACCTACTGGATACGGATATTGGTTTGTTGGCGTTCAACAATGTTCAACAATACACATTATTGGGACAATCAAAATCTCCAGAATGTCTGAAGAATGATCCTGTTAGAATGTGTTTTCTATGCGTATATGACGGTTGTATGTCGTTACAACGCATTCCGTTGCAACGCATGTCTTTACCACGCATGCGTTACAACGGAATGCCATTTCCACGCGCAACCTTTTCCACGAATATTCCTTTACCACGCATACTTGCATGGTAATGGAATACTCCTGGTATAGGTTATACCCCTCCCCTGTACCTTTACGTGACCACCCAATCATTATTATTACCCCTGCCCGTTACCCTTAAACAGTATATATATTTTTAATACTTTTATTCTCCTTACCTCTTCTCCTCGATCTTCTTTGATTACGTCCTACGTCGTAAAGAGGAAACGTCATTCCGTTTCCTCTAAAACGACGCCGATTGGTCACCACTTTCCTTCGTTTTTACATGTTCTTTTTTCGGGGGGGGGGAGACCCCCCAAGCCCCCTTTTTTTCCCGCATTTTTATTTTTTTTTATTTTGGGGGAGACCCTCTAAGCTCACCTTTGAACACACATCTTCGCCGACATCAAAACGGACTGAACCTGAGGAAGATGAACTGGTTCCAGTGAAGCTTGCGTGGTAAAGACGTTCGTGGAAGGCATACGCGTGGTAAAGACGTTTACGTGGTAAGTGTACCGTTGTAAACGTAATGCGTAGAAAAGCCTTTGTGGTTAAGGATGTTTCCCGTATATGACAGGTAGTGACCATTCTAGATTCCACATGTATTTTACATATATATCTAAGTAAGTGAATGATGAACACAGCATTCGGAACAGGGGTACCTATTTCTCTTCAGTCTTAGTTTATATTTCCCTTAAACCATAATCTCTTCCTCTCCACTGGTCTCTCATCTCTCGAGATGTTATACTGTACCATGCTTCTGTCAAGCATATTAGAATATTGGAATGTAGAGATGTTCATTGAAGATAATGGAGCAGCAGCGGCATGTTAAGCTGGCATATGCTCCCTGATCTCAACATGTCCTAATCCACAACCACTGCCCCTCTCTCTTTCCCCTGCTTCCCCAGGATAAGTGGATTGGGCAGGGAAAAGAGAAAGAGGCAGAGGCTATGGACCATGGCACACAGGACCAGCTGCGGCCTGTGCAGGTAAGAGTGGTGGGACCGGATTGGGGGTATTCGAAAGACGACCACGAGGGAAAACATAATAAATAATTAATTTCCCCTCCTCCTCCTCTGTCGAAATCCCCCCTCTGCCCCCCCAACCCCACCGCTCTTACCTGCACGGGTTGCGGCTGCACAGGAGCCCTACCCCCTCCCCCCCTCCATTGCTCACATTGTCACTGGAGCCTCAGACAGAGAGAGGGATGGAATTCTGCTCAGTTCCTGGTTCAGCTGAATGAGGAAAAGCAGTTTTGCTGAGCCCAGGGAGAACCATGGGCTAACTTCTGCCTCCTTTCACAGGTGCTGCTCTGTATTTTCAACAGTTAACAGCTGTGGCTCTGCGTGTGACTGTAATTGTTGAAAAAGTAGAGCAAAAGCTGTGAAACAAAGCCTGCGGATCCATGGGGGGTTTTAGCCCCCTTTGTCTCCTGGAAGGCCTTTGTTTCTTTAATTAGGACACTCCTCTCCTATGGCATGGAATGTGTTAATAGCCTTATAGGCCGCCACAACAAGCTAAACCAGGCATTGAAGGCCCACTCCAGCTGCACAGCTGCAGTGGGCCTTTAATTTCCGATATAACCAAGGGCTATAAGGCTATAGTAGTTCCCTGTAAGGAGCGCAAATACTATATAATGGGGCACATGCATCAACCAAACCAAAAGCGATTCCTTAATAGCGAGAAATAAGGAATCGTTATTAAGGAATCGCTTTTGTGCATGCATCAACAGATTCGGTAAATTTTAGCGATTCCTTAAAAATCGCTATATTTACCGAATAATCAATAGCGGGGCATGCAAACTCCGATTAGCTATTAGCGAGTTCGGTAATACCGAATTAGCTATTAGCGAATTCGGTATTAGCGAAATCGCAATTGACCGCGTCGCTCCGGGAACGTGCAGGTGACATCACCAACCAGGAAATACTGCAGCCCCACCCTCATTGCCTCGACAGAGGAGCAAACAGGAGCTGTGAGTGAAGACTGCCTGTGCAGAGTGAAGCCACACCGACTGTGCAATTCGCAAAACCTATTTATCATGGAGAAGGAAGTACCATCCAGCGCTGAGTCAGCACGCAAGCGCAAGCGCAAGTTCTCTGACAGGGAGCTGGAGTACCTGATAGAGGGAGTCAGCAGCAAGCACGATCGCCTTTTCGGTAAGCTGTCCCTCAAGGTGCCTGAGCAAGAGAAGCAGCGCATATGGCTGCGCATCCGGGAGAGGGTGAATGCAGTTGGTGTAACGCCCGCAGCATCGACGGCCTCAAGAAAAGGTGGTACGACCTGCGGAAGCGTGCCAAGGAGAGGATTGCGGAGAGGCTCCGGGAGGCGAGCAGGATCGGAGGCGGCCCTTCAACGGTACAAGCCAACACTGCCCTGGAGGACCTGGTGGAAGGGACGATCGAGCGGGAAGCCGTCGTGGGAGTGACCCAGACCCAAGGTAAGATGCATGCCTGTGCCCATACCCAGCATAGCGTAAATCCATTCCCATGCCCCCAGCAGGACCTGAGTGTGTATGCAGCTTTGGGCCACACAGTTTTACTCTTAACACTAGTGCATCATGGGAGTCGTAGTCTAGTCAGCCCAGTGTGCATGTACAGGCGTAAATACAATTACGGATCACCACATCAGTTGAACATGGATATAGACTGTTTATTTAGTGGATCACAGAGGGACATGTATGTGTACAACACTACGGAGGTGTAACTATCCCACTAACCATGCACTGTTTCACACACAGATGCATCTCCTGGGGAATCGGACGACAGCGGCCAGCTGATCATATCTGAGACACCGGTGGATTCCGACATGGAGACAGCGCAGGATGCGCATCCATCACCTCCACCTGCCACCTCACCAGCACCACCAGCACCAGCACCAGCACCAGCACCACCAGCACCAGCACCAGCCACACCAGCACCTGCACCATCCACACCAGCTGCAGCAACAACAGCCACTAAAGCGCCAAGGCGCAGGTCCCAAGTAGCACCCTTGCAGGTGATGGAAACACCCTCCACACAATTGGGACAAAGTCTGCGCACCATCACACCGCCTGCTGCACCACCTGGACGCGCCAGACTCCAACAGCGGCGCAGGGCTCGGCCAAGTTCTGTCTCCTCAGGCGACCTTGATCTCCCACACACTTCTGCCATCGAGGAGAGGATGCTGCGTGTACAGCGCCTGCAGGGACGACACATGGCAACAGTTAGCTCTAATATCGTGCGCCTTGCTCGGGAAATGCGTGCCATGACTGCGGTGGTTAGGGACATGACCACTGTGGTGGCAGAGGGCAATGGGCACCTCAGGGAGGACATCCATGAGCTCACCCGTGCCATGAGGGAGGGCCATGAGTGCGAGAGGAAGAGGCACCGTCAGCAATTGTTGCGGTCCGCGGCCTCTACAAAGGCTATCACACGTCTCAGCAACAGCACCGCAGTGTTGGCACGCCGCTCTGTGTCCTTGCAGGTGGACCTTGGGCACTTTTGCGGGGACGTAGCAAAGGCACTAGGGCAGATGACCGCTGCTGTCGAACACCTACAGAGCGGCACATTCAGTGCTGGTGCATTGGGAGGGGAAGATGGCAGTGAGGCTGCCTCGAGTGTCAGCAGTGTGTCAGTGGCAGAGGCCAGCACCAGGCGCCGCAGTTCGCGGGCCTCCACGGGGACAGGCTGTGGTGAGGCGTCGGAGACACCTGAGCGGAGGCTTGGTGTACGTGGCAAGCGCCACTAGACAGAATTACAGGCCTACCTGACCGTGGTGGGGCAACCATGTTCCTCCCCTTCATGAGTCTGCACAGCCGTGACTTTAACGTACATTTGTTTTATCTTTTTACATGTGGAGCATTATTTCCATTGCTTGTTTTGTTGCACATACTGCAGTGCTACTGTGCATTAAACAGTTGCACCCCCAACAAATTAGTTATGTATCATTCTCACCTGATTCAGAAACGATGTTGCATGATGTATGTCCGCCTCCCATGGCCCTCTGCTGTGTTAGGGACGTGTGCCTGTCGGTGTTGGCCGGGTGGTTGGTCATCCCGGTGGTCCTCATTCCTGTCCACCTCTATGGGTATCCCCCTTCTGGTCGCAATGTTGTGCTGCATTGCACATACAGCAATAATCCGGCAGCAGGTTTCAGGTTTGTATAGCATGGCGCCGCCGGTCTTATGTAGGATTCGAAAGCGACTCTTCAGAATCCCAAATGTCCTCTCTATTACATTCCTAGTGCTTATGTGTGCTGCATTGTTCCTGTGGGGTTGCTGGATTGATGTATGGGGTGAGTATAAATTCACGCAGGGCGTAAGCACTGTCACCTAGAAGATAGAAGCAAAGACTTAGCAATGGTGAAGTTCATACATGTGTGGTGTTCATGTTGGGAAGCGGAATTTGTACGTACCAAGCAGGAGACCCTCTCCAAATTCTCCGTTGAGTAGACGCCTGTGGATTCCACTGTTGCGGAATATGTAGGAGTCGTGTGTGCTCCCTGGGAATTGTGCCACTAGGTCCGTTATGATGTGATTGGCATCGCACACAACCTGCACGTTGATTGAGTGGTATGACTTGCGGTTACGGAATATGTACTCATTTGCTGCCGGTGGACATATGGCGATATGCGTACAGTCGATGCATCCAATTACATGGGGGAATTGTGCCACCTGGTAGAATGCCTGTTTGTTGCGGTCCAACTGCTGTGGGGTTGTGGGGAAGCTGATGTGGGTGTGTAGCATTGTCAGCATGGCATCTAGGAATTTCTTGAAGAAGCGTGAGAGAGCGCTTTGCCCCCTGGAAACTTCCTGAGGCCAGTAGGTGCAGGCTGCATAGGACCTGGACGTGCGCAGGGATTGCATTGGTCTGGTGTGTCTGGTGCTGCAGTAATGGTTCCAGGTCTGCAATGAGGCGCATGATCATGGCACGATTGAGTCGATACTTCTCGTACACCTCGTCCTCATTCTGGCCGAGCAAGGTGATGCGCAGTCTGAAAACTCTCTCCTGGACCCTTCTCCTGCGCTGTCCTGCCGCATTGATACGCATCCTCCTTGCAAGCACGTAGAGGGCTGCCATTTTGTGGTAGCCAACAGGGTCTCCTTGGCCACATTTAAGGGTTTGGTGATTACCACAATCAGTTGCACCTGTAGAAACCTTTTTTTTTATTCACTTTTTTTTTTTTTTAACTTTACCTCCAGGTTCTGATTTCGCCTTATTTAGCTCATGCAAAATAGCGATTTTTGGGATTTTCGGTATTTGCGACTGTTGTTGCATTGGGTAGCGATTCGTTATTAGCCATTGGCACTTTCCGGGAGCTATTAGTGATTTCGCTGATTGCTAATTCGGTATTTAGCGATTCGGTATTATTGCATGTTGGTTAATTGCGATTCGGTATTTTACCGGATTTCATTTTGTGAATCGTTATTTGCTCACAGTTTGGGTTGATGCATTGGGATTCGGTTTTTTTTACTCGCTAACGGGTGTTTTTAGCGATTCGGTATTTTACCGACTGGATTTTGGCTTGATGCATGTGCCAGAAAACTGTTAAATAAAAAAATTAAAGCTCCAGCTTGGCTGAATAGTTTGTCTAAGTGAAAACCACAGTCTCTGTTGATGTAACCAGATGTCTGACATCACCACGAAACTAGAGTCCCAGAGAATATTATGGGATGTTCATTACCAAGAGACAACCCTGCACTTTGTGTTAGCTGCACTTGGACTAAATTGTACCGGAGTGTTCTCTCCCACACCTCCCTTCAAGAATATACTGTAACTTCTCACCTTTGCACCCACCTGAAAGTTAAAGGCTAAAAAGAAACTTTTGGAAATGTTGTAATGCAGCAAAGATTGTTGATGTAATATGACTCACAAACATTTCTCCACGGGTCAAATATTAAGGAGTGTGGTGTGACCAAGGGCTGCATTGCTGCCTGCTCAGTGGTGGGGGCTTGGGGGATGGTCAGGAGGGTGTAATGTGGGCGTAGGGGAAGTGAAGCATGTACATGGTGTGGACTGTGAGTCGTGGAGTCTTTTTGAGGGTTTCACTCTGTACAGTCCTCTAACCTAAGCCACTAGCATGTAGAAGAGTCACAGATATATCAGTACTGTGTTATGCTGTATTTTAGTCACTGACCCATTACAGCATCCTAGGGCAATATCTGCCCTATGACAAGTCAAGTGTACAAAGGAAGTAGCTTGATTATTGAACTGGAATCAAATAGAATCTTAGGATTCACAATCTCCTTATGCCTTGAATCTCTTATCTTTACACATTAGGAGTGCTTAGAAATAGGCTCAAATTAAGGTAGCAAGTGCTATAAAAATACTTGACAAAGACCCCCAAGAAAGTGACCAATTCAATGAGGTAGACTTTCACAAACACCCAACTTCCACCCCTCGGCATGGTCCAGTGGGAATGTTTTAGTCATGACACTAGGAGATTTGGTGCTCAATCCTGGTTTTACCACTTTGCCAACATATGCTGGTTGTTAACTCCACTTAAAGTGTGGGCAGGATCGACAACCCAGTGGCATGCCTTTGGTGACAGTTGTCCCTGAGTCTCACCATCAGAACAATTAATTTTCCAGATCTTTTGTAATGAGCAACATAGAAAGTAGGGAGCCAGAAGGCATGGTATTTATTCATCTCAGCCTCCCCTTGTAAAAAAAGTGTGATCCTGGGCCATCACTTTTTGAACATATTTCTTTGTTCCTTTTTTTTTTAAATAGGTAGGGAGAACTTATATCAAACTAAACACTGATAGTAAACATGTGATATGAAAACAGAACTGTAATCCAGCAATCGGTTGATTTTACCCAGGGGGGGAGAGAACACCCAGGGGGAGATTTACTAAGTGATGCAAATTAACGCAAAATCATTTTTTTCCGATTTACTTTCCAGTGCTAAACTTTGTTAGAGCTGGAAATAACGCCAAGGGGCGTACCATGGGTGGAGCATGGGCGTTCCCATACAACCACCCAAGGTTTCTCATACTAAACCCAATTTACTAAACAAAGTAAACAGGGTTTAGTGAGAGAAAACTGTGCCCTTTCATAGTAGGCTCAGGGAAGGAGAAATGCTTTAATTCCTCCTTCCTTTTCCGTCTTTGCATGTGTGCTGCACTGTACTGCACACATACAACGTGGGAAAAGGCTTCAAGTTAGTCTTAGCATAGTATTTTGTACTGGAAGGGCGTCCCTTCCATTACAAAACCCATGCTAGACTCAAGGAGACTCCCTTGCGATGGCGCAAGGGAAAGGGCAGGAGAGTGCCCTATTTGAGTAAATTGGGCGCTCTCCTCTCTCCTTTTCACGCAGCGCATCATTTGCATCTGCTGCAGTGCGCTACGTGAAAAAAATTTACATCCCCCCCGTATCATAGTACATTCATTAAAATATGAGGTAGTGAGAAAGTTACTGACCATGGAAAACAAACTGTCTTGCAGTGTGGTGTTGGTGCTTTTGCTTCATCAATTTCTTTGATGATGGTCAAATCATGTTCTATCCATGTCTTTGTCCGCTCAATTGCAATTATCTGATAATGGTGGGTGATTCACTGAAGGCTCAACCCAAATACCTGGCTCAGCTCGATGTTCTCTTGGATCCTCAAGCCAAAATGAGTGGAGCCTTCATGTGGCTTCTGTCTGCCATCTGCACTCTAACCTCAAATGCCAAGAATTAAAGACAAAGGGGCAGATTTACAAGCCCCTTGCCCTCCTTGCGCCGCCATTGCGTCACTTTTTGTGGCACAACGGCGGCACAAACAATGTGGCCAATTAACAACATGACACATCTAGGGAGATGTGTCACATTGTAAAGCCCTGCGTCACATTATACTTGCTCTAGGTATAATGTATGCAGTCTAGGCGTTCACACGCAAAAAGCCATGTGGAACTGACGCAGGGAAATTTACAACATTTCGCAAGGAAACTGACGCATCTATGCAGATGCGTCAGTTCCTTGGAAATCTGCCCCAAAGTATCAACTTTTGATGTAAAACTAGAGCTACCATCTAATGGCTGAATTGAACCAGTAAAACCAGAAAACCTGGGATCAATCCTGGCTTATCCGCTTGATCAAATTTTGTGATTCTAGGCAAATGTTTTATTTCACTTTGCATCTTTTTTTTCATGATCACATAAGCACACCTTGAAATACACGAGATCAGGATCTGTACTGCACAACACTTTCTTTCAATAGACCCTAATGCTGTTCCATGTATAGCAACAACCTAGGCCACACACAGGGTACACATGACAACTAACTGGCCTCTTCGTTCACAAGTGGTATTGTTGTCAGTACGGGGGCATACATGTTTTTAAGTTCATGTTTAAAAACTGTTACTTTTAATAAATGCCTTTCAATGCAGTGATATAATCTCATGTGCTGAAGTGAAACAATTCTGCATATTAAGACATATTTCTGTTTACTTTGAAGAGACTATCATATTTGTACATGTTTGTTGCACAATGTCTTGAAACATGATGTTCCTAAAGATAAGTGGTGCAAGTTAATGTGCAAATAAATTCTTGCCCATTCATTTGACATCTTTCTGAACGTTAGTGCTCAGTCAAGCGAACAGCAGCCTAGTACTGCTGTTCACGAGGGGGGAGCATGTAAAGGTCGGGATTCCTGTTATAAAGGGTACTTTAACATGCAGAATGTATTGCATTGTAGAATTTGTATGATGCTTCTTATGTCTGATGATATTCCACAGCACTCCCACATTGCTGAGTAAGCAGGTGCTCCAGTTGGGTTGTAACACATTTTGTAATTGAGGAATGCAAAAAAGTGATGGATGGAATGCTTGAATTAATCCCAGCCACTGGTAATTACGAGGGCCGCATCCAAGATAGCTGTTTATTCTGCCTACAATGTCACCTCAAGCAGGACACATCCATATATAAATTAGCCTTGGTCCTGCTCTAACTGGAATAGTCCGGCATGATTGTCAATCCAGGTCGATGATGAAACACACAAGCAATCGTAAACCGATTTTGGCCTATATGGGCCTCTTCTTTGGGGTGCATCTTGGTTCCAGTCGCATAGTGAGCACATGAGCCACATGTGGGCATACTCTTCGCACTTAGGGCATTCCACCGAGGAACACAAGAAAGGGATGGATGAAATGCTTGAATTAATCTCAGCCACTGGCAATTACTCGGGGCAAGGGAAAGTATTAGAACCAAAATGCATAGCAGTGATAAAAACTGGCTGGACATCTCAAACCTGATTTCTGAAAGGTTTACACGTCTACCCACATTCCTATGCACTCGTTTCAACACACATGGGCATGTGTATGGCCTGAGAAAAGCACGTTTATATATATTTATCCCCAGAGGTGTGGTACTGTGCATCGGAAGACTGCCTGTTCATAGTAATTCAAAGGCTCGGTTGTTCAGCTTGTTGAGATGAAGGCTGCAGACCTGGAGGTGATTTTCAGTTAGGGGAAGTACGTTTCTGCAGGACATTGGCCATGAGGGCGACTTTCAGTCAATCCTTTGATTTTCCAGCCAGCAGGACTTAACATGCTGAGGCCTGTAGGCCCATACATATAATGATGGAAATGAAACTGCAAATCCTAATGATGAAGGATGATACAAAGGCTGGCTGAAGGTCACCTTGCGACAAAGGCCAGTCGACGGTCAAGCAGGCATGTATGGGGCCTGCTGGGAGTATCGCCGTCAGCATAATGCTGGAGAGCAGTAAAGACCTCTCTGCTGCTGGCTGTGAAAATGACCAGGGTAAATTCATTGACTCCCTTTTCATGCACAGACTGCCTTCAAAGCTTTTTTGGAAGGAAAGAGTAGTTGATGAATGCCTAGCTGCCTTGCGAATCGACAAACAGTGAAAATTAATTGGCACCACGTATTTAAGGGTGGCCATATTTGAAGATATACTGATCGCCAGAAGGAGGAAAAACAGCAGTTCCCTCATCACCACAGGTATTGGAAGGAAACGGGAACATGATGTGCTTTGGTAGATAAACAGCTTGCCACTTGCTATCCTTCTCAAGGTGTGAGCAGAGAACTGTTCGTTTATGCTTTGACTGGCTTTTTTAATCTGTCTTTTCATTTCCGATGAAGAACACAAACAAAATGAATCAATCAGCGTACGGAGTGGCCGCACCCCAGGACTCTTTTTGTAGCAACTGGGAAGCATTTGCGCAGCAGACCATTCTTTTTTGTGCTTAGGGGGCGCTCCAGTTCTGCTTCATTGTTCGGAGTTTTCCCTGACGCTAAACCCTATTTACTTAGAAAAGTAGACAGGGTTTAATGTGAGAAAATAGAGCCCATTTCAAATAAGTGCTATAAAGTAGAATTACTTTCATATCTCCTTCCTTTTCCAACTTTGTATGTACAGCACACATAAAAGTCGGACACGCTTTAGTGTTAGTATTTTGTACCGGAAGGTCATCGTCCCAGTACAAAACCTATTCTAGACTCACGCAGACACCCATGCACTATGGCAGCTAATTTCAGTGCTGGTGCTAGGAGGAGGGGAGAAGACTTCCATATTTCTGTAAATATGGCGCTCTCCTGCTATCTTCTTCTCGTGTAGCTTTTTTGGCTGCTGCACTGCATTGCATGAGATTTTAGTAAATCTGCCCCTGTATTGCCTCTTCGGCACCCATAGACATTTCTCATCACACATATTAAGACAACAAAGGTGGAGGCTATAAAAGTGACGTTTATTTTATGTTTAAGAATTTTTATTGAGTTTTCAGAAATAAACAAAGCATAGAAATAGATATATAATACAATCAGTCAGGAAATTTAAATTATACTTACACAGTATAAAAATCAAATAATAAATCCAATAGCAAAAATAATAATGAAAAGGGAGAAAAGAAAAAGGAGGAAGAGGAAATAGGAAAGAAAAGAAGAAGAAGAATAGAAAAAGAAATAAAAGAAAAATAGCACTGTCCTAAGACTATGTATGCTTAGTAAAAAAAAAAAAAAAAAAAAATAAGAAAATTCCAAGTTAGGGAAAAGAGGTGTGTGAGGAAAGATAAGACGTGAATGGTAACCAAAGAAGATCAGATTTAATTTTTTGCAAAAGGACAGAAGAGGAAACAGTAGCAATTCGATGTTCGTCACAGATAAAATTCCACCACATTAATAAAGAAATTTTCGAATTATCTTTCCATGAAGATAAAATAACTTTAAATGCCATTGCAATAAAAAGATCAAACAACAATGAAATAGAAGTGGAATCATCTAACTCAGGTGATGAAGAACCTAAGAAAACATTATGAAATGATAAACTCAAATTACAATTGAAAACTTTCATACATTTTAACCAAACCGACTTCCAAAAAGGCACAACATTAGGACTATCATAAAGGAGATGTCTCAGGGTGCCAGTATATTTAGAACAAGACCAGCATAATGGTGATGAGGAAGGGGAAAACTTGGATATGCATACAGGAGTAATAAGAGCTCTATTGTAAATAAAATACAAAGATTGAGTAATTCGAGCCGCAGCAGAAATCTTAAATAACTTGGACCATAGTTTATCCCACATACTAATGGAAAATGAAAGGGATAAGTCTGATTCCCAAGCAAGCTCAATCAGAGATTTAAGTCTCTCTGTTAAGTGTACTAGCAATAATCTATAAACAAGAGCTGCTTTAGGTATATGGATGGGGAATATACTATATAAAGGTGTAGGAGGAGTAAGAGAGGGAGTGGATACAGATAGGTCAAAAGAGGATAATTGGGAGTGTAAAACGGCTGATAATAAGAGGTATTCAGCATGAAATGAATCAGGTAATTGGAAACGTGTTTGCAACTCAAGGAAGGGGAGAACAGAATGTTGAAGGATTAATTGATGAACAAAGATAATACCCTTCTCCTTCCAATGTTTGTAATAGAATGATTTACCCTTGTATCTAAGAAATTTATTATACCAAATAGAGGAGGAGAGAAAGCATTGAACTGGAGTTAACCCCTTAGTAAACGTATTATATAATAGACTTTGGGAATGCTTTATAATCGGGTTATTAGAAATGAAAGTATAATTGGACATGTAAATCACAGACTGAAAAGAAAAATCCTTTAGACAGGAACGCTCAAAAGTAATCCATCTCGGGATAGGGGTGTTTACAAAATCAAAAGATAAAGCGAACGATTGTTTAATGAGAAAGGCTGAGTGGTAAGCCTTAAAATTGGGAAAACGCACTCCGCCCTCAGACTTCGGACATTGGAGCCTAGAAAGGGCAATACGTGAGTATTTCTTGTTCCATAAAAATTTTACACAAATAGAATTGATTTGCGAAAAATAAGAAAGAGGAATGCGAGTGGGTAGCATGGACAATATATAAAGGACATGGGGAACAATCATCATTTTTATAGTGTCTAATCTGCCCCACCAAGAAAGAAACAACGGGGACCATATAAGAAGCAATGCTTGAATTTTTGTAAGTAATGCCGCAAATGTATACTTGATTGTGGCCAGTATGGACGTAGAGAACCAAATCCCTAGGTATTTAATTTTTGTGGGGCACCAAGCAAAATTAGTATCCTGAAACATATATTGATAACATAATGAATTCAGGGGCAGAACCTCTGTTTTAGAGAGATTCAACTTATATCCAGAAATACTAGAGTAAAGTCGAACCTCATCCAAAAAGGGAGGAAGGGATGTGAGAGGGTTGGACATATAAATCAATATATCATCAGCATAGGCTGATAATTTAATGTCTACAGAGTTATGTGAGAAACCAGATATATGAGCATTAACTCTAATACGCTGAAGGAATGGTTCAAGGCAAAGGACAAATAATAAAGGGGAGAGAGGACAACCCTGACGAGTCCCACGAGATAAAGGAAAAAACTTGGAAAAATAATTATTTACAAAAATACTAGCCCGGGGACAGGAATATAATAATTTGACATATGAAATAAAGGTTGAACCAAAACCAAACCAACTGAGGGTACGAAACATAAATTGCCAATTAATTCGGTCAAAGGCCTTTTCATCATCAAGAGATAACGCTGCAAGAGAGGACTTAAATTTCTTAGCATGCGCGATGATATTTGCAAGCATTCGTGCATTATCAGCTGCTAATCTACCCTTAATGAAACCAACCTGATCAGTCTTAACCAATAATGGGAGAAGACGCTCAAGACGGATAGCAAGAATCTTTGCAAATATTTTACAATCATAATTAATCAAGGAGATAGGGCGGTAGTTTTTACATAATGAGTGATCCTTATCAGGTTTGGGAATGATGATTATTATAGCATCCATAAAGGATCCAGAGGCCTTGGCATCCTTAATAAAAGAATTAAACAATGTCAAAAGTTTAGGGACAAAAATTGATGCAAAGGTGGAGTAAAATTCGACCGAGAAGCCATCTGGTCCTGGGGCCTTTGATTTCTTTAGGGATTGTATGGCATTAAGAATTTCTTGGGCAGTAATTGGACCTTCCAAGGCTTCAAAATCTTGTGGTAGGGATGGAGGGGAAGGAAGGCCAGAAAAGAAAATATCTAAGTTGTGACTAGACGGATTCGTGTCATCAGAATAAAGGGCCTCATAGTAATTATGAAAGAGATTGGCAATATCATTGTCAGAGGACACCAGGCATTTGGTGGATTCATTTAAGATGGGACCAATATTTCTACGTTCAGATTTAATTTTCAAATAATTAGCCAACATCTTACCAGCTTTATTTTGGCCACCATGGTACTTAGATTTAATTTTGAGAAGAATATTACAAGCTTCAACTGTCGCAAGTTTGTTAAGCTCAGATTTGGCCTTAATGAGGTCATGCAAGGCCGAGGGCAATTTAGACGAGAAATAATTATGCTCCATTAGTTTAAGCTGTTGTAAATAGACCAGATAGGGTTTTGGAGACAGGATAATTGGCGCTAAGGCAGATGAACGGACAGATGGAGTCAGAAGAACAAAGAACCAATGCTTAACGGTGCAAACAGGTCAGGGGAATACCCAAAACCCCTGTATAAGGTGTGGGCAAAAGCCCATACCAGAACAATTATAAGCAAATCCTGTGCACACGTGACAATATAATTAAATTAGATCACAGAAAAGATAACAGGGTTCAAAGAACAATGGAAAGATGTTGTTTTAATTCAAACGTTGTCTTTCATCAGTACAAAGAGCGCCAGCCGACACGTGTTTCGTCAACAGTATAACAACTGTGACTCTTCAGGGCCAAATGAGCAATGTCATTCGAAAAAAGATCGAAAGCCGTCGGGAATATAAGTAAAGTAGTCTCCCATGGGTCGGTGCGACCAGGAAACCAAAGGGCTGGGTATGTCGGTGCGTTAAAGCTGAACTTGCTTCCGAAGTGCGGGAGCTAATAATAAGTTTAAGTATTTATTTCGAGCAATTTTCTTGTTCCTAGAGACATAAGAAATAGCAAACGCTCGAAATGCGGCCTTAAAAGCATCCCAATTATTAGGAACAGAGGTTGATGAGGGGTCATTAAACATGAAGAATTCATTGACAAAGGAGGTAGTTTCTTGTATGAAATTAGAATCCGATAATAAAACAGTATTGAGTTTCCAACGACTAAATTTTTGGGAGGCTAACGAGAGATCCAAAACAGAAAGTACTGGTGCATGATCTGAAATGAAAATTGACCCAATTTCCGAAGATTGGATAGATGGAAGCAGGGATTTACTGACCAGAATATAATCAATCCTAGATCGTGTATGGTGTACATTGGAAAAAAACGTAAACTCAAGAGAATCTGGATTACAGGTCTTCCAAACATCAAATAGAGGACGAGAAGTGATGGCCGATTGAAAAGCTTTATGGGATTTGTCAGGGTGAAACTTGGACTGAGATTGTCTATCAGAGAATGGGTCTAGCCATTGATTAAAATCACCTGCAATAATAACATTAGGACAATCAAGGGAGGAGAGTAGGATCTTTATATCATGCCAGAACTTGGGGTCAGGTTTGACTGGACCATATATATTCAATAACACCAAATCCTTTCCATGTATAACAACCCTGGCCATCACCCATCGTCCAACAACATCATTTTGCGTAGAGACAATTTGCACAGATAAAGATTTATGAAACAGTATAGCTACACCCCCTTTTTTACTAGAAGCAGGGGAATACACAACTTGGCCTACCCATTGTCTTTTAAGCTTAAGTGATTCTGCTTCAGTACAATGTGTTTCTTGAATGAAAGACACCTGCGAATTTAATTTAGATAGATGAGAAAGTACCTTTTGCCTTTTGACGGGGTGACCCAAACCGCAAACATTCCATATAACAAAGTTACACATAAGGAGGTAACGGAGGGGAACAATACGGAAGAAGGTGATACACTTCAAGGAAACATCTAAAGAAAAAGAGACACCAAAGTTGATCAAAATGGGAATAAAAACCACAATATAAAATAGAACAATGGACAATTCCACAAGACAGATGCAATAAGCAACACAATACCAAATACATAATAGGACAAACTGACGAAGAAAGAAAAAGAGCAAAGAGAGGAGAAGAAGATAGAAAAAGATGTACAAAAAGATAGACCAAGGAAAAATATCCAGATCTAAAGAGAAACAACAATGGAAACAAATGCATGGGGCGTAACAGCACCAACAAGAGATGACGTGACAGAGAAAAAGCTACAAATAGAAAATCAAGAAACAGCCGAAATAAAGGGGAGAGCAAGAAGGCACACGGACATTAAGTAGAAGGAGAAGAGCCAGTCGCAGCACGAGAGGATAGGTTATGAAGAAACGACTTCAACTTGAGAGGGTCATCAAAAGACCGAGTGGATCCATCGTGAGTGACTTTACACAAACAAGGATGTAGAATACCATATCGAACATTCAACTGTCTCATTTGCGGACGGAGCGCCAAAAATTCCTTCCTTCGCATGTTGGTAGCGTTGGATACGTCTTGTGAAATAAAGATGTTATGGCCAGACCAAGAAAGGGGCGCTTCAACTTAGCAGCTGACAAGACTCGCATTAAGTCGGTAAATTCCAAAAACAACATGATAATACCTCTAGGCTTAGAAGCATTAGGTTGAAGACGACCAAGTCTATGTGCTCGTTGAATGTTCAAAGCAGGCTCCGGGGGAATGTTTAAAAGTTCAGTCAAAAATTTCCTCAGAAAAAGGAGCAAATCAGGACCCTCCAAATTTTCTGGTAGGCCATAAAGGCGTAGATTGTTACGTCGATTACGATTTTCAAGGTCCTCAGTGTGCAATTTAAGACTTTGGATTTCCTGTTCCAAAATTGGAATTTTAGTAGAAATGTCCTGCACGTCGCTAATACGTTGCTCCATATCAAACACCTTAGCTTCCATAGTAATCCACCGATCCTCAATTAGCTGAAGCTTTTCATTAGTAGTGGCCATAAAGGATTTAAGACCCCTCACCTCATCCAAAATAGTATCCAGGACAGGGTGTTGAGAGGAAAGAATAGGTGAGGGAGGGTCATTCTTGGCTCTCTTAGGCTTGGTACCAGAAGAAACTGCTCTAGCCGAAGTAGAGGCCTCACTAGCCATCTTGAAACGGAAAGGCGGTCGAGACGTGATCTTCAATAAAGATTTGCGGCTGCCCATTCGACAAAATGAGACACCTCACACCGCACAAAGCCTCCAGAGGCCAGAGAGAAGATACCTTCCGTCAGCCCTCTAGTAATAATTGACACTTGTGGGCAACACAGCATCGTTGTTGAACAGGGCAAGAGGCTAGGAAGTATGTCAATAAGTGCCAAAAATTAAGGAGAACACATAGTTGGTAGAGAGCTAAGAGCCATATGTAGGATATGATAGAAGATTGCAGCCATCCCCCTAATGATTCTCAAAAAAGATTGATGCGAAAAATAACATGCTGCGACTGAGGAGGACAGAAAGAAATGTCATGCCTTCATCTGGGCCAGATAACGTGCTGAGATACAATCCTTACTGCAAAATAATCGTGAATGACGAGGAGTAAGGAAGAAAAAAAAAAACGTTGCCAGACGCTAATTGTTAAAGCGTCGAGTTACCTCAGAATGACAAGTAACTTCGGAGGCAGCCATCGCAAAATGGCGGCCGTTATCGGCGTCGCGCTGAGGGGAGATCACCACTGCAGACACCAGGCTCGTGGAAGCAGCATTCAGGAACAGAACGGGGTCATTCCATGCCCCGACCCCTCAACAGCCGTATGCCACCCTAGAAGTGCGGCGCACCTCACTAGAACCGGCTGTAAACAGCAAAATTCCTCCGCGTCCGAGCGGAGCTCAAATCATCGCCGCCATCTTGTCGTGGTGCGAGACCACGCCCCGTGACGTTTATTTTATGACCCACATCCTTAGATGATCATGTCCCGTGCAATAATGGCCACAGGATGCAGAAACAAAACCAATTGTATGTGTGAAATGTACAATGAAAAAATATCGTGCACAGGATGCTCAAAATTATTTTGCATGGTGGCATAGCCAGCGATTGAATATTTATTCCATATATCAGAGAGAGTTGCAAATGATCAAGTTGATTCACATCCCTCCCAACAAATGAAGGGGCATATCAGCAACAACCGGCGATAATTATCGCTAAGCGCACTTAGCGCTAGGATAATTATCGCCGGTTAGCGTGGATTTTTATCGCTGAGATAGCGTGCTATTAGCAACGCTTATCTCAAAAGCGATAAAAATCCTAGCGCTAACTGCCTAATGTGAGATTATCGCTGGAAATTTAGCGATAATCTCACGAAATGTCGCGTTAGCTTGGTGATAGAGCCCCACAAACTTAGCCATGATATCCACCTTCCATAGGATATCATGGCTAAGCCAGTCCTGAAGCAGGCATAAGGAAAGTAGCGATAACAGGGGTTATCGCTACTTTTCTCGCCGCTATGCATCATAGCGTGGGGATTGATGATAGGAGAATGTCGCTTAGCGACATTTCTCCTGTCATGTCAGGTCATGAACGCCCACTTTGCATCTCATTAGAGATGCAAAGCTGGGCGTTAAGAATTTGTGCGCTAATGCAAGGTTTCACGCGTTAGCGTGACTTTGCTAATTAGGCGATAAAATTATCGCCACTTTTCGGCAAAAGCGGCGATAATTTTCTATCGCCGCCTTGTAAATATGCCCCGAAGACACTGTGATGTGAGCAAGCCCTCCCTACACCTAGAGAGCAAAGGCCTGCAGTCCAAACTTTGCCACAAGCCAGTGCCCCTGGGGTACAGCTACTGGGCAAAGACTTGCATGTAAACCTTTGCCGTAAGACAGTCTTGCGTGGGTACAGCTAGAGAGTATAGACAACCAGGCCACCCTTCACCTCAAACCAGTTTCCCCGGAGTACAGTTATATGGTAAAGATTTGAAGGTGAGTTTTTGTCTCCAGCGTGTTTCCCTGTGGTACAACTAGAGAGCCTCAAGCCATCATTCCCCTCCAGCCAGTCCAAAGGTCATATCCAAGGTCACTTTTAAAAACGGGTATATATCCACAGATGGCTCTGTTTATTTGCCCACCGTCCTTGCTTTTGGTCTTTCGCCACAGCGGGTGAAGGTAATGTAGGTTATTGTCTGCATACACACCCATCCCACTGTATGTGTCGCCAGGGTCGAGCTTGCATGGTATAGGAATGCCTGTGCCCATGTGGGGCAGATTTATCTATCAGAGGCAAACAGTGTCCTGCTCCCCAGCTTGAGCGGCTCATGGCTCATGGGTGAGTAGTGCGCTCTACAAATACTTGATTGATTGATTGAAACATTGGTCACATTTGTGGATTCAAGCATTCTCAGAAGTGTGCTGTTCAGTTTCCTGATAGAGCAATTAATAGCCGTTGGACATACATTTTCTCCCCGCTGGGAGCGAGGGCTCACTACATTGTGTATTATAGCAGTTAGACATGCGAGAGACACATATATGATGTTAAAAATCTACTGCTACACCAAGATCAATTCTTCCATCTGGACCAGACTAGACCTCCACCTATGGGTAAACCGTAAATATCTGGATAACTGTTTTAAAGACGGAAGCTGATTGGATCCAGCGGTGTCTGCAATTAACATGCAGTATAAAGATAATTGCTCTGTTTGGGCAGAGAATGGTGAAGGGACAGAAGCGAAGTAGACAGTGGTCTCCCTATACTAAAATCTCCTAGCCCTGGTGGGTGTGCATTAGTCATTGCCTCACTCCAATATCCCATGAAAACTGCCTTTTTTGGTGACAGGCCTAAAGAAAGAACAAGGAGAACCACTGGCAAGAGGAAATGCACTTCTGCAAAATGGTGAAGCAACCCCTCAGCGGAGACTAAGGCCGAGGCCAACACTCTCCGTGTGGTGCAGGAACAATTGTTCAATTCACACAAAACGTTGTCAATTGCTGATTGTATCATGATAAATGGTGGCCTCTTTTAGACAAGGTCAAACATATGAGGTTTGTGATTTTTGTTAATAATGAAAATCAGCACACCCCTTTTATGGCAGGCTATAAGTGATGCCCAGATAGCCCAGCGGGTTCATGCTTTCACTGATGCATTCTGTGTGCAACCTCAAGCTGAAAGATTCTTATCATACTTTAGTCAATCAAGAGAGTACCATTGAATTGGGTTAATCTTGATGGCTGACAGATTTAATTGTTTGATTATTAAGATTATTGCCCCCCCCTGTCCATCCTCCCAGTGTGGAGGAGTGAGGGCAGACCTGAAAGAGGAACTCAGGTTGATAGACGATGTGTAATTTATGTAGGACTAAAGGTGCAATTCTAAGCATCCGATTCAATGAGAGGACCCTTGAAAGTGCAACAGGCCAGTGCGGCATTGTCCTGACTGCCCTCTGTCAGTGAGAGCTATTGGTCCATGAGGAGGAGGAACAATGGTTGGCCACACCATTGCCTACTTAAGGCTAAATTCAAGTCCTTGAAGGAATGATCCCTGAACATCTTTTCTCTTGAGTTTACACCTTTCTCAGGCACACAAAGCCAGAGGCAGTAATCATCGTTTAGGAATCTGGGATATAACTGTTTTGGGATGATTTGTTGAACCTCCTGGGAACACTGTCATGCACGTCTGTGGCTGTAGATCCTTCTCTGGTAGAAAGCAAGATGAAACTGATTGGGGCTGTAGGAGCAACTTGCAGTAAATATGTATTTCCATAATCTGAAGACATCCATCTTCCCGTTTCCCCATGAAGCCATTTATCATAAGATTTGATTCAGGAGTCCTGTTGTAAAGAACAGTGTACATTTACAGCTGCAGTGTACTTTCTGGACCTTGCATTTAGGGTGGGTTCCTTGGACAATTTCGCTCAAGTGTGGATTTCTTTTCCCACTCTACCTTGCATAGTCGCCATTCCATTTGAGGCGTTCGGTAAGAGTAACAATGTATGTTCCAGCCAAATCTGTAATACCTGCCTTTAGGGGGAAACCCACAGAGTTCATATACTTCATGAAACATATATAGATATTTCTTATTTGGAGAAAAAATGGAAGGCTCACGAAGGGGGGGGGGGGGGGGCTGAGGACGCACTGGAACCAGAACCTCACTGGTTGTATTATTGGATTTATGCACAGCAATACATTTAGGGACACAATTTAGGAACATACTGAAACAATCGTTTTATTTCACCTTTACTCTCCACTTAGAATAATATTACATGATGCGGATTAACAAGGATGATTTTGTGGCAATAGACACATTGTTCCTGCAAAGACTGTGATCTTGGTTTTAATTTAAAAAAAGAAGTGGAACCCTCCCACGTGCTGCATGACGTAATGTTTTGAATTGCCTTCCTGGTGGGAGCCAGGTTAATTGAAATTAGTTTGGAGTGTAGAATAATGGAGCCTTTTCGAAAACTTCAGTCCTAAATATAAAAATGGAGCGTGACATAGGATTTCTATTCATGACTATCTCAGCAAGGATTTGTAACAATAGTTAGCGGCCAGCCTATAAATGTTAAGAAGGTAGCGTGATACTAAAAGACTTCGTGATCTTTGATTGTATTAATCCCATAAACACAAATGTTACTTAATCTCAGTTCGAAGCCATTTCATAATTCTTGTATGCTTGCATTCAGATAGCTATAACTTTTTTATTGTTAAGTGTGCCTAGGCTAGGCTTCTTTACTTTTTTACAGTTCTCCCTTACAGGTTACCCCAGAAAATATTCCAAGACCTGCGGACGCTGATTGTGTCCCTGATATGCGGCGGTTCCAGGGCAAGGGTAGCACTCTCAAAGTTACATCTCCCCTTATCGGAGGGTGGCCTAGGAGCGCCAAATCACGAATTATATTATGCAGCTGCACAACTCCAATGGCCTATGCCTTGGCTTGCAAAAAATAATTTATCTGAATTGGACGCCTGGGCAATAACACTAAAACAGTCAGCCCTGCTTGAATGGCTGTCAGGGACCAAAACGCCACTACAATGGAACCACGGATGTATCCTGAAGTCAGGGCCGGACTGACTACCGGGCGTTTTGGAATGCTGCTGAGCTGGAGGCTGATTTCGTTGATGGGGACCTGCGTGTACTGAACGAAATTCGCTTTGCTTTAATTATTTCGACACAAACGCAACAGGCATCACGAATTTGGGGGGACATAAACAGTGTGCCTACAACCTCCGGAGCCATATAGACATTATTGACACATGGGACGGGCAGGAAGGCTATTACAGACACATACCCCTCGCTAACACCATTACATGAATTTTGGAACCCAGCACTATCCATCGAAATCACTGACAAACAGTGGAAGAAATGTGTGGGAATTCCTAAGAATATATCCACAAATGCTAGATTAAAATTTACGCAATTCAATTATTTGCATCATACATATTTAACCCCGCATAAACTGGCATGTATGTATCCACCATCAACAGATATCTGCCCTAGATGCCAGAATACGGATGCCACTTTTTTACATATGGTCTGGACATGTTCCCAACTTTTGTCATTCTGGAGGAGGGTCTCGGAAATATTAACATCAGCAACGAGAATTCCAATTGCTGCCCAGGGTGCACATTTCCTGCTCAGCATTAGGAAACGTAATGCACACCACAAGAACCCCAACAAGTTCCTAGACTTAGCACTGGTCTTGGCTAAACGCACACTACCTATGGCCTGGAAATCACCGGCGGGCCCCTCCATCCAAGTTTGTTTGGTGGCCCTCCGCCGGGCCTTGGTGTCCGAACACGAAATACAGACATCCCATACTCCACGACCGCCATCTCGGACTCAACCTGCAGACTGGCGACATTATTTATCCACCATAGAATCCAAACACTAACCCATAATACACCCACGGCATTACAATCATAGGTTACTGGACCACCCAGAAATTTATATATATATATATATATATATATCCCTGGCTCCTGCTTGATTACTGATGCGAGGTGCACTCGAACACTGGCAGTGGAACATTCACGCAATTTTAATGAAGAGGTCCTACACTGCATGTACCAGCATCCAATGCGCATCTTATTCAAAGTAGCCAATAGAGGGCGCGCAATAAAAGAAATGCGGGACAACAGCGAAGGGTCTCGCGTGATTTCTTTCAACCACCAGCCTGTGAAGAAGAATGGGAAATTCGAAACGCGTCGGCGTAATGGTGAAGGACTGTGAAAGCATATCGGGAGGGGAAAGCCTGCATACCTGTGATGCGGGACACGCTTGAGGCCCGCTGCCAGTGTTTGAGTGCACCTCGCATCAGTAATCAAGCAGGAGCCAGGATATATATATATATATATATATATATTCCGATGCGATGGTAATCCTTTCTTGAGAAGCACTCGAGACAATGGCGGAGGTTACTTATGGGCTCTATCATGCAGGAATTGTGCACGGCTATTATGCAAGGTGAATATTAGCACTACAGCCCCCAGAATGCCTCATACACAGACTCATTGGAGCTACCTCACACAGGGGTGTGTCATTGTGGTCAATAAAAGGGAGGAGGTTTTGCACACCGCAGCACGTTATTTCCGTGTTAAGCCTCTGAGGAAGTAATTATACGAAACGCGTCAGGCAAACACGCAAGTCTGCTTTCTATTGAACCAACCACACAAACTGCATCTGTACCTGTTACTGGGGCTGGTAACCTCCGCCATTGTCTCGAGTGCTTCTCAAGAAAGGATTACCATCGCATCGGAATTTAGAGACGGCGGTCCGGCCGTCGAGTAAAGCACCACCCCGGAACCAGGGGGGCCGTGAGGTATGATGCACGAACCTCGTATCGGAGGAGTGGCGCAGGAATGAAGATGGTTTCGAGTGGTTGGGGCTCAATATGGGCTCTATCATGCAGGAATTGTGCACGGCTATTATGCAAGGTGAATATTAGCACTACAGCCCCCAGAATGCCTCATACACAGACTCATTGGAGCTACCTCACACAGGGGTGTGTCATTGTGGTCAATAAAAGGGAGGAGGTTTTGCACACCGCAGCACGTTATTTCCGTGTTAAGCCTCTGAGGAAGTAATTATACGAAACGCGTCAGGCAAACACGCAAGTCTGCTTTCTATTGAACCAACCACACAAACTGCATCTGTACCTGTTACTGGGGCTGGTAACCTCCGCCATTGTCTCGAGTGCTTCTCAAGAAAGGATTACCATCGCATCGGAATTTAGAGACGGCGGTCCGGCCGTCGAGTAAAGCACCACCCCGGAACCAGGGGGGCCGTGAGGTATGATGCACGAACCTCGTATCGGAGGAGTGGCGCAGGAATGAAGATGGTTTCGAGTGGTTGGGGCTCAATATGGGCTCTATCATGCAGGAATTGTGCACGGCTATTATGCAAGGTGAATATTAGCACTACAGCCCCCAGAATGCCTCATACACAGACTCATTGGAGCTACCTCACACAGGGGTGTGTCATTGTGGTCAATAAAAGGGAGGAGGTTTTGCACACCGCAGCACGTTATTTCCGTGTTAAGCCTCTGAAGAAGTAATTATACGAAACGCGTCAGGCAAACACGCAAGTCTGCTTTCTATTGAACCAACCACACAAACTGCATCTGTACCTGTTACTGGGGCTGGTAACCTCCGCCATTGTCTCGAGTGCTTCTCAAGAAAGGATTACCATCGCATCGGAATTTAGAGACGGCGGTCCGGCCGTCGAGTAAAGCACCACCCCGGAACCAGGGGGGCCGTGAGGTATGATGCACGAACCTCGTATCGGAGGAGTGGCGCAGGAATGAAGATGGTTTCGAGTGGTTGGGGCTCAATATGGGCTCTATCATGCAGGAATTGTGCACGGCTATTATGCAAGGTGAATATTAGCACTACAGCCCCCAGAATGCCTCATACACAGACTCATTGGAGCTACCTCACACAGGGGTGTGTCATTGTGGTCAATAAAAGGGAGGAGGTTTTGCACACCGCAGCACGTTATTTCCGTGTTAAGCCTCTGAGGAAGTAATTATACGAAACGCGTCAGGCAAACACGCAAGTCTGCTTTCTATTGAACCAACCACACAAACTGCATCTGTACCTGTTACTGGGGCTGGTAACCTCCGCCATTGTCTCGAGTGCTTCTCAAGAAAGGATTACCATCGCATCGGAATATATATATATATATATATATATATATATATATATATATATATATATTCACTGAAAAAACCATAGGTTTCACACATGTTATAGTTAGCTGGACATTTCACTCGTAAAAAACCATTGAAATTCCCCCGTTATAGTTAGTTCAGCTAAATATAACTCGCGTGACCGCAATCCACTGCTGATGACGTCACATATTACATCACTGTATTCACTAAGATACTGTTAATAAGTCAGTTATACAATTAATTTTACCAAAAAAAACATCCATTTAGACACTTATTTACCCATTTATTCTTCCATTAACCTTTAGATATACATATATAAAAAATATTTATTTTTCAGAAAGACACATATTCACTGGATGATGTAATCAGTGATGTAATCAGTGATGTCATTTGAGATGTCATCAGTGATGTCATGAGTGATGTCACTGACCATGTCATGAGTGATGTAATATGTGACGTCATCAGCAGTGGATTGCGGTCGCGCGAGTTATATTTAGCTGAACTAACTATAACGGGGGAATTTCAATGTTTTTTTACGAGTGAAATGTCCAGCTAACTATAACATGTGTGAAACCTATGGTTTTTTCAGTGAATTTGCAAGGTTTTTTAAATGCTAATTCCTAACTATAACGTGTATGAAACCTATGGTTGTTTAAGTGAATTTGCAAGGTTTTTTAAATGCTAATTTCTAACTATAACGTGTGTGAAACCTATGTTTTTTTTAGTGAATTTGTAAGGTTTTTTAAATGCTAATTTATGTATGTATTATTATATTTTTTATATATTTGTTTTACAATAAGCTACCTATGTATATAGTTATAGATTGACTGTATCCTGTAATATGGAATGGCTCGTTTAAATGTGTGTCTTTTTTTTTTTAAGGGAGTTTCACCATGCGCGCACGGTGCGCGCACCCCGCGATTTTTTGAAAAAAAATAAAATGTTTTTTTCACCCTTCGGGGTCCTTCAGGGACCCCCTGACAAAGGCTAGGGGGTCAGGAACTCTCTACCCTGCCCCCTTTTCACGTTCTCCACCTTTCTTTTTCACTGCCACACACAAAATGGCGTACGACACTTCCTGATTTCGACCGATTTGAATGTTGACTGACATCTAACCACCAATCAGAATTACGTTCGCGCACTGCACCGTGCGCGCACCGTGCGTGCACCGTGCGCGCATATAGATATTTATGTACTTTTAACTGCAATTTTCTCAGGAACTACTGAACAGATTGACACCATATATGCAAAAGGCACATCCCTGACCTGAGGACTACCTCTTTGCCAAATTTCAAGTAATTCTGTTCAGCCGTTCGGGCTGTACCTTCAACTACAGGTCCTATGGGAAAATACATGGGGAAAACGCGTTTTGGGACCCCCATTTTTTCTCAGCCCCCGCTTGACGAATCACCCCGAGACTTTCAGGGTAGGAGCTGAGCGGAGCGCCCCATTAGTTTTGAAAATTTCGCGAGGATACGTCAACCGGCGCCAAAGTTATTCAAAATAGAATATTCAGATTTCCTATGGGAACTCGGTCCTAACTATAAGTATCTACTGGCGAACGCCAGTAGATAATATATATATATATATATATATTCTCAAATCCACAAGAACCCACAAGGCAGGGTGCACTCACAGGTTGGCGTCTTTGAGATTCAGGAAGAGACCAGCACAGCACGCGTTTCGAGTTAACACTCTTCCTCATAGGTTTCACTGCTTACAAATGACTGCCATCAAAATGGTGTTTCCAGCGATCTCCCTTTCTTTATTTCCATACCAACAATCAAACTCAGGTGAGTAAAGTCCTGGTGCATACTGGGACTGGAAGTCCATGCAATCTAACCCAAGTGGGCTTTGTGGCAGCCAAATGTACAAATAAAGTTCAATCACTGATGTGCTTTTAAAACATCTCCCACAATATTCTTTTCGCCAGTTTGTTCCGCACCGCTGATTGACAAACCAGCAGCAGAACCGCCTTGATACGCGGCGGTGCTCCCCACGGCCGGGCCGGCCGTCATATTTTCAAATCCACAAGAACCCACAAGGCAGGGTGCACTCACAGGTTGGCGTCTTTGAGATTCAGGAAGAGACCAGCACAGCAGGCGCCAGCAGTTACCTGACGCGTTTCGAGTTAACACTCTTCCTCATAGGTTTCACTGCTTACAAATGACTGCCATCAAAATGGTGTTTCCAGCGATCTCCCTTTCTTTATTTCCATACCAACAATCAAACTCAGGTGAGTAAAGTCCTGGTGCATACTGGGACTGGAAGTCCATGCAATCTAACCCAAGTGGGCTTTGTGGCAGCCAAATGTACAAATAAAGTTCAATCACTGGTGTGCTTTTAAACATCTCCCACAATATTCTTTTCGCCAGTTTGTTCCGCACCGCTGATTGACAAACCAGCAGCAGAACCGCCTTGATACGCGGCGGTGCTCCCCACGGCCGGGCCGGCCGTCATATTTTCAAATCCACAAGAACCCACAAGGCAGGGTGCACTCACAGGTTGGCGTCTTTGAGATTCAGGAAGAGACCAGCACAGCAGGCGCCAGCAGTTACCTGACGCGTTTCGAGTTAACACTCTTCCTCATAGGTTTCACTGCTTACAAATGACTGCCATCAAAATGGTGTTTCCAGCGATCTCCCTTTCTTTATTTCCATACCAACAATCAAACTCAGGTGAGTTAACTCGAAACGCGTCAGGTAACTGCTGGCGCCTGCTGTGCTGGTCTCTTCCTGAATCTCAAAGACGCCAACCTGTGAGTGCACCCTGCCTTGTGGGTTCTTGTGGATTTGAAAATATGACGGCCGGCCCGGCAGTGGGGAGCACCGCCGCGTATCAAGGCGGTTCTGCTGCTGGTTTGTCAATCAGCGGTGCGGAACAAACTGGCGAAAAGAATATTGTGGGAGATGTTTTAAAAGCACACCAGTGATTGAACTTTATTTGTACATTTGGCTGCCACAAAGCCCACTTGGGTTAGATTGCATGGACTTCCAGTCCCAGTATGCACCAGGACTTTACTCACCTGAGTTTGATTGTTGGTATGGAAATAAAGAAAGGGAGATCGCTGGAAACACCATTTTGAGGGCAGTCATTTGTAAGCAGTGAAACCTATGAGGAAGAGTGTTAACTCGAAACGCGTCAGGTAACTGCTGGCGCCTGCTGTGCTGGTCTCTTCCTGAATCTCAAAGACGCCAACCTGTGAGTGCACCCTGCCTTGTGGGTTCTTGTGGATTTGAAAATATGACGGCCGGCCCGGCCGCGGGGAGCACCGCCACGTATCAAGGCGGTTCTGCTGCTGGTTTGTCAATCAGAGGTGCGGAACAAACTGGCGAAAAGAATATTGTGGGAGATGTTTTAAAAGCACACCAGTGATTGAACTTTATTTGTACATTTGGCTGCCACAAAGCCCACTTGGGTTAGATTGCATGGACTTCCAGTCCCAGTATGCACCAGGACTTTACTCACCTGAGTTTGATTGTTGGTATGGAAATAAAGAAAGGGAGATCGCTGGAAACACCATTTTGATGGCAGTCATTTGTAAGCAGTGAAACCTATGAGGAAGAGTGTTAACTCGAAACGCGTCAGGTAACTGCTGGCGCCTGCTGTGCTGGTCTCTTCCTGAATCTCAAAGACGCCAACCTGTGAGTGCACCCTGCCTTGTGGGTTCTTGTGGATTTGAAAATATGACGGCCGGCCCGGCCGTGGGGAGCACCGCCGCGTATCAAGGCGGTTCTGCTGCTGGTTTGTCAATCAGCGGTGCGGAACAAACTGGCGAAAAGAATATTGTGGGAGATGTTTTAAAAGCACACCAGTGATTGAACTTTATTTGTACATTTGGCTGCCACAAAGCCCACTTGGGTTAGATTGCATGGACTTCCAGTCCCAGTATGCACCAGGACTTTACTCACCTGAGTTTGATTGTTGGTATGGAAATAAAGAAAGGGAGATCGCTGGAAACACCATTTTGATGGCAGTCATTTGTAAGCAGTGAAACCTATGAGGAAGAGTGTTAACTCGAAACGCGTCAGGTAACTGCTGGCGCCTGCTGTGCTGGTCTCTTCCTGAATCTCAAAGACGCCAACCTGTGAGTGCACCCTGCCTTGTGGGTTCTTGTGGATTTGAAAATATGACGGCCGGCCCGGCCGTGGGGAGCACCGCCGCGTATCAAGGCGGTTCTGCTGCTGGTTTGTCAATCAGCGGTGCGGAACAAACTGGCGAAAAGAATATTGTGGGAGATGTTTTAAAAGCACACCAGTGATTGAACTTTATTTGTACATTTGGCTGCCACAAAGCCCACTTGGGTTAGATTGCATGGACTTCCAGTCCCAGTATGCACCAGGACTTTACTCACCTGAGTTTGATTGTTGGTATGGAAATAAAGAAAGGGAGATCACTGGAAACACCATTTTGATGGCAGTCATTTGTAAGCAGTGAAACCTATGAGGAAGAGTGTTAACTCGAAACGCGTCAGGTAACTGCTGGCGCCTGCTGTGCTGGTCTCTTCCTGAATCTCAAAGACGCCAACCTGTGAGTGCACCCTGCCTTGTGGGTTCTTGTGGATTTGAAAATATGACGGCCGGCCCGGCCGTGGGGAGCACCGCCGCGTATCAAGGCGGTTATGCTGCTGGTTTGTCAATCAGCGGTGCGGAACAAACTGGCGAAAAGAATATTGTGGGAGATGTTTTAAAAGCACACCAGTGATTGAACTTTATTTGTACATTTGGCTGCCACAAAGCCCACTTGGGTTAGATTGCATGGACTTCCAGTCCCAGTATGCACCAGGACTTTACTCACCTGAGTTTGATTGTTGGTATGGAAATAAAGAAAGGGAGATCGCTGGAAACACCATTTTGATGGCAGTCATTTGTAAGCAGTGAAACCTATGAGGAAGAGTGTTAACTCGAAACGCGTCAGGTAACTGCTGGCGCCTGCTGTGCTGGTCTCTTCCTGAATCTCAAAGACGCCAACCTGTGAGTGCACCCTGCCTTGTGGGTTCTTGTGGATTTGAATATATATATATATATATATATATATATATATATATATATATATATATATATATATATATATATATTACCTACTGGCGGTCGCCAGTAGGTAGTTATAGTTAGGACCCTGTTTCCATAGGAAAACCGCAACATTCTATTTGGAATAACTTTGGCGCCGGTCGACGAATCCTCGCGAAATTTTCAAAACTAATGGGGCGCTACGCTACGCTCCTACCCTGAAAGTCTCGGGGGGATTCATCAAGCGGGGGCTGAGAAAAAAGGGGGGTCCCAAAACACGTTTTTCCCATGCATTTTTCCATAGGACCTTTAGACACAGCTACAGCCCGAACGGCTGAACAGAGTTACTTGAAATTTGGCAGAGAGGTAGTGTACAGGTCAAGGAAGTGCCTTTTGTAGGTCTGGTGTAAATCTGTTCAGTAGTTCCTGAGAAAATAGCATTTAAATCAATATATATATCTGTGGCAGCTTACGGTGCGCTTACCGTGCGCTTACGGTAAGCTTACCGTACGCGTACGGTGCCGTGCGCGAGCACGATTCTCATTGGCTGTTAGATCTTAGTAAACATTCGAATCGGTCGAAACCAGGAAGCGGCGGCCGCCATTTTCTCTCTCGCACTCTGAGGGGGGGAGGAAAAACAAAGGGTGAAAACATGCAAAGGGGCAGGTTAAACAGCTCCCAACCACCTAGACATGATCTAGGTATCCCAAAAGAACCCCCCAAGCAAAAAATTCAATTTAATTTATTTTCGAAAAAACGCCGATTACGCTTACCGTACGCGTACGGTAAAAATTATTAAAAAAAAAAACAGTATCCACACTTTCCCACCCCCGTGTGCAAATGGTGCCCGCAGGGCACCCGATGTGCATGGCATATCACTTAAATGAACATATAATAGATTACCTTTCATAACGAAGGGCATAATATGTTATCCGTGAGCGGACGGTGCGCGAAGCGCATCGTGCGTACATTGCCTATCCAGCGTAACGTGGGCACGCGGTGCGCATAGCGCACCGCGTGCCCACCGTGCGTGCACGGCACTAACTGCGTAAAGTGGGCGCGCGGTGCACGAAGCGCACCGCATGCTCACCGTGCACGCACGGAACGAACTGCGTTAAGTGGGCGCGCACGCCACGAACGGCGTAAAGTAACTTAGCATTTAAAAAACCGTACAAATTCACTGAAAAAACCATAGGTTTCACACACGTTATAGTTAGGAATTAGCATTTAAAAAACCTTGCAAATTCACTGAAAAAACCATAGGTTTCACACATGTTATACTTAGCTGGATATTTTACTCATAAAAAACCAATGAAATTCCCCCGTTATAGTTAGTGCAGGCAACTATAACTCACGCGACCGCAATCCTCTGCTGATGACATATGTGTCTTTATGAAAAAAAAATATTTGTAATATATGTATAGCTAAAATTTAATGGAAGAAGACATGGGCAAATAAGTGTCTAAATACAGTATTAGCATCAGCAGAGGATTGCGGTTATAGTTGCCTGCACTAACTATAACGGGGGAATTTCATTGGTTTTTTATGAGTAAAATCTCCAGCTAAGTATAACATGTGTGAAACCTATGGTTTTTTCAGTGAATTTGCAAGGTTTTTTAAATGCTAATTCCTAACTATAACGTGTGTGAAACCTATGGTTTTTTCAGTGATATATATATATATATATATATATATATATATATATATATATATATATATATATATATATATATATATCCAAAAACGATCACCCATTCAAAGCAATCCAAGGACACAGCGGGGTACTTGTCAGGAAGCCTTTATTCACAGGCAACAGCTAGGCATAATGCATTTCGGCATATCGCCTTCCTCAGATGCCGCTCGTTTACCTAGGTTCCACCTTCTCCCACTTTTGAATTTGCTTTGGCACTCCCATTGGAGGGAGATCAGCTGACCCTGATATATATATGTGCTTTATCAAGGGAAGCATCCTCACGTGTTCATACACACTCTGCACCCCCTCTCATCCCCACCCCTCCCCCCCATTCACCCTCCTTCCTTTATTTTTAAATACGGAGTCAGATCGTCCATAACTTTGTCCAGGACCTGACACATCTGGTCTATGGTTTGGAAATTAGACTGAGCAACCTCCCCCCCGACCCCCACTGTCGAAGTTAACATTTGCTCATATACCTCTCAATATTCAATATTAGCATGCTGCAAAGATGGTTGTTTCATATGTATGGTAGCCACCGGACAGGCACACCAGTTATGATGGATAATGTTTGATAGTACGACATGGTACAGCTATTGTGTTCAAAATATTTCGGAAAGACTTTGACAAGGATCAATGTTGCTGGTACATGATTATTGCTTTGTACATGATCTCTTGCCCCCAGCATGTGGGCACTAAATGCAAATTGAAGTGAACAGAATATGTATCCTATTATGGTTTATATACTTCTGTATGTTTGATTGCAAAACTTAATAACATTATTCACACAAAAAAAGTATACCCAGGCAATTTGTACGAACTATTGTAATTTTAAGATGCTGATCAAATTGTGCCAGACAATATATCTGTAGAATATATTCCGACATGGAACTAGCCGGAGTGATGCATATTTTCCCCCCACAAATGGCAGAAGTGAACACATTTTTATTTCTACAGTCGTCTCTTGAATTTGAATTTTCAAAACGAATGGAGTCAGAAATATAAAACGTGTTCCTTCAACAGAATATCATCTTTTTTGTAGAGCTGGTCAAATTCTCATTATTGAATGAAGTGTACATGCTGCATCCCTTCAATGAAAACAGTGGGAAAGAAATATAGTGATAAAGAAAATGATGCATTTCTAAAAACTAAGAAAACATTTTAATCCAGTTAGTGGTCACTTCATGGACCACTGACTGAATGTGCCCACTGCCCCTCTCTCAATGATCAAGAAAGCTGCTTCAGAAAATTAAATCAGCAAGAATTTTAGAGCGCTCTTTTTCTCATCTGTAGTTGGCACTCCTTGGCCTTCTCATAGTAGCTCAGAAGGTATAGGTGGCTGTAGAAGTGCTAGGGGTAGTAGGAGAGACAAACCCTGCGAATCAAGGGTGCCTGATGCTACTATCAGTGCATTGATGCCCATTGATTACTTGTGGTTTTCCCCCCTAGCGGGCATATCCATGCTTCACTGGAATAAGTTACATTTTTTTTTTTTTAAATATGTACCATATAATGTATATGCAACAGTAATCTTACTCTGGCAGTACTTACCTGTGGATGAAATAAATCTGCATTGAAGTCCTTCTTCCTGCCTCTTGCAGCATAAGGGTTATCTCAGAGGTCTAGGAGCCATGCTAGCGCCCGACAACATTACAATCAATGGCAGACACTGAATTCCCCTTAAAAGTACTCCTTGGTACTGCAAAAAAAAACTTTTTATGCCCGAACTCTAATTATTCCTGATCCCTCAAAAACCCTTGCCACTCTAAACAATAGCCATCCCTGAACCCAAATACCTGACAGCAGTCCAAAACACCACTCAAGTTTAATGTAATTTTGGATTTTTCCGTAAAATGAGCTTTCTCTGAAAATGTTTTTATTAATTTTCATTTTTTTTAAATATGTGCCTAAAATGTTTTTTCCTTAAAATCTGTTTTCCATGATTTGGTTTCCTCCAATGTGGTTTTTCAGTTTTTGTTTTCCATTCACATACATCAGAAGTTGGAGGTCATGTTCTTCTTACCCCAGGCAATAGGGCAGCAGGGCAGCAGTTCCTTTGGAGCAGCAGTCCAGCAGAAAGACAGTCCTTGTAGCAGCACAGCGGTCCTTCCTGGCAGAGTATCCCCAGGTCCAGATGTGTACTGAAGAGTTGGTGTCCGAGGTCCAGTATTTATACCCAGTTGTGCCTTCGGAGTGGGAAAGAATCTTCTAAAGGTTTTCTTTTGAAGTCCTTAGGCATCCTGCCTTCCCTGTCCTGAATCCAGACTAACTACTGGGGGATATGCAGCCCTTTGTGTGGAGGCGGGACACTGTCTATTCAAGTGTAAGTGGGGCTGTGCCCAGCTCCTCTCTCCCATACTGCCAGTGATGGCTTATCCTGACACACCTAAGCTCCCTATTGTGTGTGGCTGTCTAGGAGGAATACCCAAAGCCTAAATGTCACCCAGCCATGTGACCAGAGACAGGTTACAGGCACTAAATGGCTAAGGAAGAAAATGGCAACTTTCTAAAAGTGGCATTTATAGAACTGCAATTTAAAATCCAACTTTGCCATCATTTAGAATTTTAAATTGTGAATCCAGAGGCACCAAACATGAAGGAGTTACCTATTCCCATTTGTAAATTACACTTATAAAATGTAATAAGTTAGCTCCAATGTTATCAAATGTGAGAGGTAGGCCTTACAGTAGTAATAGACGAATTTGAGAGTTTTTCACAAAAAAATCAATCAATCAACTTTTATTGCGTGATTACTTAAAACCATTGCAATTATAAGACAATATATCCAAATATTTCCTTATATAAGACCATATTTTAAAATTCATTATGTCAAAACAATGATAGCCGAATATTCGAAGTTCAAGACCTTGTTTGTGTGGTCACTACCAGTACAT
Source organism: Triturus cristatus (assembly GCF_964204655.1). Taxonomy (NCBI): domain Eukaryota; kingdom Metazoa; phylum Chordata; class Amphibia; order Caudata; family Salamandridae; genus Triturus; species Triturus cristatus. Next base: position 670,953,382 of record NC_140584.1, on the reverse strand, counting down.
GTAAAACTTAAAAATACATGTACAACTTTTAAATACATTGTCCTATAGGCTGTAGAGGGCCTACCCTAGTGGTATTTATATGTATTAAAAGGAAGGTTTAAGCCTAGCAAAGGGTTTATTTTGCCAGGTCGAAATGGTAGTTTAAAACTGCACTCCCACACACACAGGTGGCAGTGGTAGGCCTGAGATATGTCTAAAGGGCTACTTAAGTGGGTGGCACAATCAGTGCTGCAGGCCCACTAGTAGAATTTAATTTACAGGCCCTGGGCACAAGTAGTGCCACTCTACTAGGGATGTATAAGTACATTAAATATGCCAATTGGGTATGAGCCAATGTTGCCATGTTTAAAGGAGAAAGCACAAGCACTTTAGCACTGGTTAGCAGTGGTAAAGTGCACAGAGTCCTAAAGCCAGCAAAAACAAAGTCAGTAAAAATGGAGGAGGAAGGCAAACATTTTGGGGAAACACCACCCTAAGGCTGACAGGTCTAAAAGGCATGATACTGCTTTGCTGCTTCACATTTCCCTATTGCAATTTCAAAGCACTCTAAACATCTAGTGCTAGTAACACCCATTGCAATGGTCCTTAAATCTCCTATATCAGAAGAATGGATGACGAAGTTGGCCTTGCCAGGATTCAAACTCAACGTGTAGATCAATGTGGCAACATCTAACTCATGAAGCCATTCTAATGCCTTTGGAAAATGTTTCCTGTCCTTGGCAAAGGGGAATTGGCTTACGGGCAAAATGTGTGATATTTGGCAGTCCAGTGACTCTGGTAGCTCACCCCCATCGTCAGAACCTACGGACTCAACATTGTGTCATACGCAGACGAAACCCAACTCATCCTCTCCCAATTCAATGAACCCAACACCGCCAGACACAACTTTCGAGAAGGCATGGAAGCCGTCGCCAAATGGATGAAAAACAGCTGCATACAACTAAACACCAACAAAACGGAAGTACTCATCATGGGCCCAAACCCAGATGCCTGGAATGACACCTGGTGGCCCCCCGCCCTCGGAAGCCCACCCACCCCCACGGACCACGCACGCAACCTGGGATTCATCCTGGACTCAGAGCTCAAAATGGACCGCCAGATCAACTCCGTCTCGTCCCCCTGCTTCCACACCCTCCACCTCTTATGTAAGACCTTCAAATGGATCCCCCTCGAACACAGAAAGACCGTCATTCACGCCCTGGTCACCAGCAGGCTCGACTACGGCAATGCACTCTATGCCGGAATAAACAAAAACCTCACCCGCAAGCTACAGAACATCCAAAACGCCGCCGCAAGACTGGTCCTCAACCTGCCAAGACACTGCCACATCTCCCAGCACCTGCGAACACTCCACCGGCTCCCTATCAAAGCTAGAGTCACCTTCAAGATTCTAACCCACGCTCACAAGGCCCTCCATGACACCGGACCAGCATACCTGAACAGCCGACTCAAATTCCACGCACCCCAAAGGACCCTACGATCAGCCCAGCTCTCCTACACAGTGGTCCCCCGCACCAGAAAGACCAGATCGGGAGGCCGCTCATTTTCCTTCCTCGTGGCCAGAGCCTGGAACGACCTTCCGCTTCACCTCAGACAGATAACATCGCTCCCCATCTTCGCAAGAAACCTCAAAACCTGGCTCTTCGACAGACCCCCTTCTTGATGGACTGGAACCTGCGAACCCCGCCCCACACCCCCAGCGCCTTGAGACCCTTACGGGTGAGTAGTAGCGCTTAACAGACACCTGATTTGATTTTGATTTGATTTAGGGAAGTGATAATACTGGCCAAGAGAAGTTACTAAAATTCTCTCATCCGTTGAGTGATCTGAAACATAAACGGATTAGCTTCCGGGCCAAGGGGTAGCAAACGCTATATAAATGAAAACCTCTTTCCCTCTTCTATCCCGCCGCTTCCATTCTCTATCCCAAAAACTAAATAACATATCCACCACTCAAATTACTTTCATATTTCACTATACTAATTTTCAACACTGCTCCTTTATGGGTTCTGGAGTAGCATGCTACTCATCAAAAAAAGGACTTCAACACCCCATCAGGGGTAACAAGCGCTACAGAAATGAAAACCTTTTTCCCTCTTCCATCCCTCACCCACACTTCTCAATCCAAATAACTGACTAACATATCCAGCACTCAAATTGCCTTCATATGTCACTATACTAATTCAACACTAATCCTTTATGGGTTCAGGAGTAGCGTGCTACTCGCCAAAAAAGTGCTTCAACACCCCATCAGGGTTAACAAGCGCTATATAAATGCTAACCTTTTTCCCTCTTCTATCTGTCCACTATCCTTCTCACTCCAAATAACTGACTAATATCCACCACTCAAAATACTTTCATATTTCACTATACTAATTCTACACTTATCCTTTATGGGTCCCGGAGTAGGGTGCTACTCACCGGAAAAGCGCTTCGACGCCTGTCAGGGGTAGTAAGCGCTATATAAATGCAATTACAATACAATGATGCCTCAGAAGGAGACCACACCGCGCTATATTCACAAGTGAAGTTTACATAATGATTTGGAGACAGATGGCAATTTGTCATTCCTGAACATGGGGCATGACTCCGAGCAGGTCACTGTGGCCTTTCCGCTTGATGATTCTGCCATGCTGTTCCTGTTAAATCTCTCGTCTAATGAATGCCATGCCCGGACATTAACGAGCTGTGCGTCCGAGGCTCCCCAGTCCCATGTAAATCTGGGTCATTATCCGTTCCTGATGCAGGCCGCTTCCCTTGCACAGCGTGCACGCCAGTCTCCTCGCCTCTGCTGCAGGTAATGTATTCTGGGCAGTGACAGTGTCGTCTGCTCATCTAAGGCCCAAAAGCCAGTGCCACGCTTTTTTTGGGAGAGGAAAAACAGTGCTACCTGAAGTAGTAGTGGTGGCACAGAACCGGTTGTGCCCTATGGGGTGGACCCCACATGCTGGCTGTGGCTGACTGCTGGCATCAGAAGGGCAGTGGGGCACTCTTACCATGTAACACGCATATTTTCAAGCTTAAAGTAGCATAAATCTTAACGTGAAACCCACAAATCATGTGCTCAGCTCAGTTTTCAGTTACTGCACTGACTGTAGTGGTTAGTCCGTTTCTAGGCGCTAAAAATGTTTTCACTGGTAACATTTTTTTACTGAGGCTGACACAGTACTACTGGTCGAGGGCATGAGGTGCACCCTCGATCCTGGCTCTATAAATGGCATTTTGGTAACAGTGCCATCCTTGGGGATCCCAATTGTGGTATGTCTTTGGAGTGTTGACTGATAAATAACGTTATTAAACTGTTGGGGGGGGCGGGGGGGGGTGATACTGGAGGAATTTTACCTGTATATTTAACAGAGGAATGAAGGACATACAGTGAATTTACTTCTCCTTTCCAGTATCATGAAATGAAAATAGAGACTGTAGGCCCCTATTCCGTCGGGTCTTTGTTGTTTTTATAACTTAATGAGTGGCGGGCGACCTGACGAATTACCCTCTGTAGCTCCTTATTGTGGCCAACCCAATTGTAGGCCAAAGACAGGGGCGGCACTGGTAAATGGGAAACACTGTCTACTGGCCTTCCCCTGCCCCCAATAAACTACATCTAGATACCTGGGGCAACTGATGGGTCCTTTCAAATGTTTTTCAAATTTGGGTAATGCTCACAACCGTTTTGCACACTTCACTGCAGAGCCCACTGTTAACATTAAAATGGCTGATACGGAGTAAAGGCTTCATGAACATTACTAGTTCACCTATTTTTCATATTACACATGTCTGGTCGCAAATGTTTACGTGAGTGTAAGGATGGTGCTTGCAGGATGGATATGCGTGCTGTACATCGAGGACAGCCCCATTCTGCGCTTCTCTTTATTACTCTGTTGTTTGTTAGACGCCATCTTGGGGGAATCCACATATCTTCCATTCAAGTAAGCGCCTTGAGGGTTCACCTGAGTCCTGCACTTAGGCAACGACTTGTGCTTCCCAGACTCCTCTCTGAGGATGGAGAGGCTGATCGGGCCTGATGGCATGGATATTTGAGTTGCAAAGATGCACTGGGCACTCATAGGCAGTGGCCGTTTGTCCAATTGCTTGGCTTTGTAAATTTATGCTGAAGCTGTTCTGCAGCTGAGTGAACACTGCTCAGACTCATGACTTGCACGGACCCATCCTGCTGCTGAAGGCTCATTCCACCGTGCAGACCTCTACTTCTTACTGTCTTGCCCTAAACCTGAAGGTGCTATTAAGCTCTTTCTGCCTGCCCTTATGTTGACCTTGCCCTTAATCAAAGGTCACTTCAAACCAAAGGAGTCCCAGATTGCCCAGTAGAGTCTTGACGCTGCTATGCCCTCACCACGAGACTGGTAGTCGGGTGCTAAAGTATTCACCTCAACAACGTTATACATTTGCAAACACCTCAAGCCCCCTCACTAGAGGCAAGGGTAGGCTGCTAAAGAGATCAACTGCTGCACATGTAGGTGGGATGGTTGTGACTTAGCCTGGTGTGCATACCCTTTCTGCACCTACTTTTGTTATTTTCATCCATTTCGTTGATCCCTTCTTTAACTTGCTGTGTACTGTGGCCCAGCACCTAGCTGGCTTGTAAACCGTCCAGAGCAATAAACCTTTGCTTGAGTTGTAGCCATTTTATCTCTGGATACCCACACAATGGTATACCCACTTGGTGTCTCCCATTACACATTCAGACTTGGAAACACTCCCTGCTTCATTTGCAGGTACCGAAAATTAATGATTATCTATTTTGTGTTCCCTTTCAGCATTCCTTGTTCTCCAGTGTTTAAATGCTGACGGTAATGGGAAGATTACAATCCTCCATTTTGATCCAGTATTTGTTTATTGTTCACAAACATTGTCAATTTATGAAAATTCTATCTCAGGGCTTCAAGTCACACTGCATTGCTTTGGCTTCGTGCTCCTACATTTTCTGTGTTTGTTGTAAACTTTGCAAACATTTTACAGAGTGTTTGGTGGACTCTTGTTTCGTTGTTGTTGTTTGATTAACATTTTCATTCAACAACTACATTTATTCGGATATTTCGGGTTGTGGGAACACGTTTCACCATGCACATGTCAAGTCAAGTCCATGTAAATGTCACAACCGTGACAGGTAAAACATCGACTCAAGAAAAAATGAAAATTCATATAGAGGTATCAGAATTAATCAATAAGGACATTAAAGTGTCAAGCAATGATGTCAACATAATGCCAGTTAAATCAGGACCCCAGATCACACCATCATTAGGACCACTCCCGGTAGATGAGATGTCGCATAAATGAGAATCTATACATTGGCAAGACCCTCAATATTGTGGTGTAGCCATTGGATGGATGGGACCCCAAAGAGTAAGATGTTGGGGTCCACCCCCATAGTAGATTTAATGTGTGCTAACATTTCATTCTAATATACCTAAATTGAAGAACATGTGGCACTCAACTAAATGTTAACCCAGGTGTCTTCTTGTGCCGCTGTATGTATTTCCCTCTCTCAGTTGTACAAGTAGGTGTTTTTATAAGTCGATCTTCAGTTATTTATAAGAGGGTATAGGCTAGATATACAATTTTTTAACTGACTGTTAAAAACAGAGATTCTATAGAGATTCTATACCCTCCCTCTGCTACTCTCACTGACTTTTATTCACCCAGTGCAGAAGTTGAGTTAAGCAGTACTCACCTGGTCGAGTAAGGTTTAGTGTTTGAATAGATGCTTCTCTGGTTAATAGTGTGCAGTTCTCAAAGCGGGCCCAAAGGTGGACTGTGGGTGTTCCATCTTCAAAAACTCTAAGTAGTCCATGTTTCATTTCAGGGCTAGGAACCACAGATGTCATTGAGAAAGTAAATGTTTGCTGCATATGACCCTATGGTTCCAATATTTTAAGAAGATAGACCAAGCTTCTCCAACAAGTAGCTTGTGAGCTAATGGTACCTCTCCTGCTACCTATAAGTAGCTCTCCTGTGTGCAGCCCAGCCTACTAAATTAGAGAGTTTTCCCTGGTTGAACTAATATATGTATACTACGTCAGCGCAATTTAGGCTCCACCCTTACACATCATAGAAGTGTAATATTGAGAGACACAAGCACGGCTGAAAAGTAGCTGGTGGCAGGAACATGGCGACCAGCTAGGAAGCCGGTTGCGAGTCGAGTGCCCTAGCTAGCTTCTACAGTTCCGTGATGGTGCTGATAATCAGTTGATTTATAACCGAAAATACGCTGCGGAGCATACGATACACATAATACATCCTGGATTTATCTGATCTTACTTGATCTTTTCGGTGCCTTCTGCCTTGAGGATCAGGCGGTCGGGCAGACTGCTGCCGGAAGGATCCGCGGCCCGGCCTGCCCCGATGGCGTCTGTGTCTGCTATCTGACTCCTGGCTCTTCGGCGTTCGGTTCTGGTGGCCCCTTGGGGGGGTCGGCGGTGTGGTTGTGGCTTGCCTGTTTGCTGTTTTTGCCGTTTGGGGGGGGGGGGGGGACTTTGTGCTGTTCTGGTGGTTTTGCTTCATTTCCCAGAGTTTTTCTCTGTTTCTCGTTTTCCCCTCCTGTTTGGTCCCCTTCGGCCTCCGTGGCGGTGTGTTGATCGGGAGGGGGAGATGCTGGAGGAGAAGCCGAGGCAGGTTGCAGGTTGCTGACCGCATTCTTCGGTGAACGCTTGGAAGGAGAAAAGAAGAAGGAGAGAAGGGGGAAAAAAATGCTGGTAGGTTTTTATTTTTTTAGAGCTGATCTGTATAAATATCTAGAAGCACCTCAGAATTTATAGCCTAAGATAAGTGAGACCTGGGCACTAAAGGCACCAAAGGCAAAGTAATTAAGGTCCAGACGCCCTACTACGGTACTGTCCCCCTCTGTTTTCTCTGTTTCTTTTTCCTTTTGAGCCTAGATGCATGACATTCCTGGTGTTATGTTTTTTCAGGGCAGCTGGCGCACTTGCGGAGCATCGTCGTGTTTGGTGCACTATCAATTGTGTCAGCGCCCCTGATACTACTGGCAGGGTTAGGCTTGGAATTAAGTACGGTTCATCCTCTGAGCCTTGTACAGGTCTAAAGGGGGTGATAAGACAGAGTTCGACCTCCCCTTATGACATCTCTGTCTCTCCGAGAGAGTAGATAATACAGGGCACGAAATTAAGATATGTATGTTACCCCTGCCCCATGGAGGTAGTTTTTCAACAATCTGGTCGACAACCTGGTTCCCCTGAAGCCGTAGAAGCCTTCAGGGAGGGACAGTTAAACTCGCAGTTTTCTGATATTCCAGGTTGTTTAAGCCCCATTACTACCTCCACTACTACCCCTAATACTATTACCACCACCTCCATTGCTTCTTCCATTTCAACCACTGAGTTGTCTCGGGGGAGGAGGTATAAGCTATGATCACTAAATTCTCTAGGGGCAGATCTTCCGGCAGCACAATCTCATCAAACCTCTGGGATCTGTAAAGGCGAAACCAGACAGAATCCTAATCAGAGACAGTTATCTAGCAAGCCGAACAAACCTGTGAAGCCCACCCCAACTAAGAGCCGTAAGAAAAATAAGCACTTAGTTCCCATAAAGGTAGCCCCCTCACTTCGGTCCTACTTCATGGCTAATTTACAGGGCAGTATAGACTCTGTACAGTCTGAGTCTACAGCCTCTGTAGAGGAAAATAGTGATGTGGACCCCTCTATTGTACTCTAATCGTTTTGCCCCTCTGAGCGTTATGCCTGTGTCATCTGGGGTGGACAGACAAGAAGAGCTTGAAGAGGTGGGCTCTACGCCAGTGGAAGAGGTTGCTCAAAGTGCTGAAACAGTAAAGGGGCTGTTAAAACAGCTGACTCTGGAAATTGGGGCTCGCTTTTCTACTTCAGAATCGAATCAGAAAAAAATACAAGATACCTGCACTAGTTTAGAAGAAACATTTTTGGCACTCACCCACAGGATGGTAGATCTAGAACTAAAAGTAGGGGAATTGAGCCAGGAGGTAAAGGACAATGCTCACGAGGTATTAAGCCTTAAAGCAAAAGAGTGGGAAATGGCAGAGAGATTGGAGAGACTGGAAAATATGTCAAGAAGGAACAACATTCGGATTTTAGATTTAAAGGAAGGGTTGGAAGGAGATAACCTAAAATCCTACGTTATTGATATTCTGACCAAAGCTTTACCCCAGATTGCATCGGCTTTGGTTTGGGAAGTCGAAATTCAACGGATTCATAGAGACCCCTTTAGGTTAAATCCGGCTCGGAAAAAACCTAGAAAGATCCTGGTCTATATACAGTCCTATTCTCTAAAGGAGCATTCTTGGGGGGCGGCACTCAAACTTAAAACTATTCAGGTTCAAGATGCTTCCTTTAGAATCCGTTCTGATATTTCCCGGGTTACGGAGGACTGGAGATGGGAACTGGGAAAGCGTATGGACGCATTAAGGGATCTAGGATCACAGGTGCAGCTGCGGTTTCCTGCCTTTTTGAAAGTGGTCCATGCAAATAAAATGTATAGTTTTAGGTTCCCGGAGGAGGTTGACAGTTTCCTTGCACAATGTAGCTCCACAGTGTAAGGTTTTTGAATCCGCATCTTAGTTTTCTTTTTATTAACATCTCACTTATAAGAAGCTAGGCTAAATATATATATTAAATTCATGTGACATTACAACCTCTAGTAGCATCTGCAGAGGGTGGAATATGTGCTATGATGGGGGATAGGTCTGCTCGTGATGGGGATCAATATCTTGAGTGTCTTAGTTGGAATGCTAATGGCTTGAGAGTGAGAAGAAGGCAACGCCTGATTCCTCAATATTTAAGAAATAGTTCTTGATCCAGGAGACCCATCTTTTGCTCTCAGAGTGCAAGGCACTATTTGCGAAACAAAAATGGGTGGATAAAATCATTGCTTCAGATCAGCAATGTTGCTTTAAGGGGGTTGTGATAATATTAAACACGAACTCGAGAGTCGAGTTTACTAAGTCTCAGGTGGATAATACGGGACGTTGGGCTATCGTCGAAATCAAATTTAAAGGGGTTAAATATACTTTAATAAGTTACTATGGGCCTAACGAAGATGATATTTCCCCCTTGTACAATCTCTGCTTGGCCCTCGCAGACTTTGATGCCCCTTTGATCTTGGCTGGCGATTTCAATGTACTATTAGACAATAAGCTTGATAGGTCTTCTCCCCGAACTCACATTGCAGCCCCTCGTGTTAAAGCTCATTTGTTGAATATTTTGAAATTTTTTAATTTATGTGATCTGTGGAGGAAAAATCATGGTGAACTTAGGGAGTATTCCTTTTATAGTAAAAAAAACTCCCACTATTCCAGGATAGACTATGTATTTATGGATTATGCAGAATCTCATAAGGTGAGTTTAATTAAATATCTGCCCATTCATTTATCGGACCATGGAGCTTTGGTTTTTAAATTTGATTTTCCTCCGGATCATTCTTTAAGGAGATGGACATTAAATAGGAGGTTTCTCCTGCTATCTTCTACTCCGGGCCTTTTGAAGTCTGAAACTGACACTTTTTTTCACAATAACTTAGGGTCTGCCCCCAACATATCATCTGGGATGCCTTTAAGGCTTGGTTGAGGGGGATATTAAAAGGGGCGGTAACTGGGTGGGCCAGGTCAGAGAGGGAAGAATTGGTTAATTTAGAACAACAGATAGTGGGGGCTGAAGCTGATCTGAAAGTCATACCTTATGATGATCCAGAGAAAGAACATTGGGTAAAGAAAGTGGAGGAGTGGCAGTTAAAATTTAAACTTAAAACAGAAGAAATCTTACACCAAAAGTGGAGATATGTAAAATGCGCAAGTTTGACCAAGGGGAGAATTGTGGTAAGCTCCTTGCCATTAAGTCACGGATCGATAGAGCTAGTATGTATATTATCAAGATTAAAGTGGGTACACAACTTAATGAGGAGAAAGATAAAATAGAACAGGCTTTTACTGGGTTCTTTCAAGATCTTCACCATGAAGATCTCCAGTAGGTGGAGGAGTCTATTGATATTTGGCTGGAACAAAAACAGCTTCCGAGGTTAACTGAGGCTAGTCAACAATTCCTTTCCTTAGAAATAACATGGGCTGAGATACTGGAAGTGCTTGATACGGCAAAAAAGGGGAAAGCTGCAGGCCCCGATGCAATCCCGATGGAGGTGTATTCCATGCTGAAGGATAAAATTATTCCAGTCTGGTTAAAATTGTTTAACAAAATATTAAAGGATACAACTCCTCTGCCGGATTCATGGTCTGATGCAGTTATTACCCTGATTTTGAAGCCTGGTAAGGATCCCTTTCAGTGTCAATCGTACCGTCCAATTTCCTTATTAAATGTTGATTATAAGGTTTTTGCAGGCATATTGAATAAACGGCTTTGTAAAATCGCAGCCCAAATAATTCACGAAGATCAAAAGGGCTTCCTTCCGGGTAGACAAATGTCAGACTTGGTATACACTTTAGTTAGTACAGTGGATCTGGCTTCATCCAGGGGTCTTCCTTTGTCAATTATCACGGTTGACGCGGCTAAAGCCTTCGATTGTGCGAACTGGCACTTTTTAGATAGGAGCATGAATGTTATAGGTTTTATTCCCGGCTTTAGAGATGTTATTAAAAAATGTTATTGCACTCCTCGGGCCCGGATTTTAGTCAATGGAAATCTTTCTCCCATTGTTAACATAGAACGTGGCACTAGGCAAGGTTGTCATCTGTCCCCTATTTTATTTGACATTTATATGGAGCCTTTGGCTCAAAGCTTAAGATCAAATAAGAGAATTGTCCCTTTCGAATTCGGTGGGTATATTAGGAAATTAGCCCTATATGCGGATGATTTAGTTGTGTTTTCATCTAATGTGGACATCACATTACATGAACTTATACTTGAAACTCAAACCTTTGGGAAATTCTCGGGTTATGAAATAAATAAAGATAAGACTGAGGTTATGGCCTGGAATATTGTTAATCAGGTTGAGCCATATGCAACAGACTTTAGATACCTGGGGATTACAATAACTCAAGATCCCAGGAAAATCCCAAAGGTTAATTTAGACAGAGTTTCAAAGGAAGTTGAGTTTCTTTTACCTATCAGATTCACCTTGGTTTTCCCAGCATTAAGCTTGAGACAGTGTTTGCTCATCCAGGTGTTGATGTATCTCATACAATTTTGGATGCAATGACTTGTCTCAGCTGAGGTGTTAAAGGTGGAGAGCGCGATTTGCGTCTCATCGCAAAGGAGCTCAGAATGAAGCAGAAGGATTGGACCAATAGGGCCAGTTCTGCAACGTACACATTAAAAAGGATAGGGCTAAGCGAAGATCCCTGGGGAACTCTACAGGGTAAGCAAAAGGGGTTTGATGAGAACTTATTTATTCTTGTTGCATTTACTTAGAAGTTATACATGCACATATAATCATGTATTCAAAGTGCATTTTGAAAATGCTTTAAGTTTGACTAGGCCTTTATGTCTTAACATGATATGCATTTTGTTTGCTCTTCGTGTTCTCTCCTCTGCAGGTGTGTTGTCAAGGTTTCGTAGCTAGAGAAAGGAGTATTACTGAATTAGAGATAATGATGCCTGAGAAGAGAAATCTTGGTGAGAGCGGGACAATTTAATGAGCAGATAAAGCCTCCTATTCATCGCTTATCATGAAGGAAAGGAAACTCAATATTGCCAGGGCTATCCAAGTTCTGTGGGATGGAAAATTCTGGAGATGTTGCAATTTCACCTGTGAAGTTAAATACCATTGGTCCTTTGAGGAGTGAAGCGAGAATTGGCTGATGGTGAGTATCATTGTGTTTTAACAGACCTCTCTGCTTCCTTCTGTCCTTGAGCTTGTGTAGCTACATGCTAAACACTGATTTCCTTCTTTTTTGTTTGAAGAATTCTATTAAATCTTCACTATGCTTACACCTTCCTGCATTTTAACTTTACCAGAGACCTTCTTATTTTAGATTTAGAGACCCATGACTTTAGAATCTATTCATGTTTAGGAAGGAGGAGTGGAGCTTCTTATAAGAACACCGATTCCAAATTCTTGGCATCTGTATTGTTCTGACTGTTGTTTTTTATGCTTTATGCTATTGAGTCCTTCATTTGCTGGTCGTACTTCTTTACATAGATTTTTCGATTTGCTGAAATGATTATTAACTTGTAATAAGCCCACTTAACTTTGGTTACTGATTCCTTATTGTGTGAACAAATGGATTACACAAACTTATAATTGTTTATTTGAATGTCGACTCCCTTTTACCTCTCAGTCAATCAAAAGATCTATTAGGTGAGAAATGGTAACCACTTCCTGCGAGCTCCTAATACTAATATTGAAAGTGTTTGTTCAAGTGAAAAAATTATTTTTAGATCTCATAAGCTATGTTTGATGAAATATGGCTGAATTTCCAAAATATATTTAAAGTATGTGGCATTGGGAGGCTTATTACTAATATCATTATTTTGGTCCCAGGGGCATTTTGCTATGGCTGTTACGCATTATCCATACAGAGGTATTCAAAGTCGATCACTGCTAGTAATGTTGTATATGATGGTCAATAATGTAATCTTGTCTGATGTGGTCACTATTACAACACTAATAATATTAATAACGCCGGATGATTTTCATTGCACATAAGTAGCTCCCAATGCAGAAATTATTGAAAACCCCTGGGACAGACACTGTATAAGGTAAAAGAGTATTATAGGGTCAATGTTTCAGGAATAGGGGGTCAATGGGACCAGAGAAAAAATCTTGTTATATGAGCCCCCTCACATTAGAGATAAGGTAGTGGTTGCAATCCAGTACAGGTCATAATTGTTATGTGTGTGTCTACCATTCAATGTTGTGAAAACCTAGGCTTCCAGCTTTTTTAACCCTAATGGGCGGAATTACCCATCAGAGGATATTTGCATAAGCTAGTGAGCACAGTCAAAAAACCATCAGCTTTTAAGGTGTCCTTAGTGGCTTTTTGTGTGTATGCATTATGTGCATATGTGGAATTTGTATATCATAACTATAGACAAAAGACAGCTGACTGGTGTACTGGATCATACTGGATCAAAGGCTATGTATATATATATATAAAGCCTTTGATCCAGTACACCAGTCAGCTGTCTTTATATATAGCCTTTGATCCAGTACACCAGTCAGCTGTCTTTTGTCTTTATTTATGATTTACAAATGATTATATATATATATGTATATATATATATATATATATATATATATATATATATATATTACCTACTGGCGGTCGCCAGTAGGTAGTTATAGTTAGGACCCTGTTTCCATAGGAAATCCGCAACATTCTATTTTGAATAACTTTGGCGCCGGTCGACGAATCCTCGCGAATTTCTCAAAATAGGTGGGGCGCTACGCTCCGCTCCTACCCTGAAAGTCTCGGGGGGATTCGTCAAGCGGGGGCTGAGATAAAAGGGGGGTCCCAAAACGCGTTTTTCCCATGCATTTTTCCATAGGACCTTTAGACAGGGCTACAGCCCGAACGGCTGAACAGAATTACTAGAAATTTGGCAGAGAGGTAGTCCTCAGGTCAAGGAAGTGCCTTTTGTAGGTTTGGTGTAAATCTGTTCAGTAGATTCAGAGAAAATAGCCTTTAAATCAATATATATATCTGAGCCAGCTTACGGTACGCTTACGGTGTGCTTATCGTACGCGTACGGTGGCGTGCGCGAGCGCGATTCTGATTGGCTGTTACATCTAAGTAAACATTCGAATCGGTCGAAACCAGGAAGCGGCGGCCGCCATTTTCTCTCTCGCACTCTGAGGGGGGGGCTGTAAACAAAGGCAAAAAACATATAAAGGGGCTGTTTAGACAGCGCCCATGCACATAGCCATGTTAGTTGAGTCCTCAAAGATCCCCCAAGGCCAAAAACGGTAAATTTTTATTTTTTGAAAATTTCGCCGATTACGCTTACCGTACGCGTACGGTGCGCTTACGCTAAAAATTTTAATAAAAAAAAAAAAACACTCTCTGTGCATGGCATATTATTGTCATCACATACAAATTAAATTTAACAGATTACCTATCACAAGGAAGCGCATAATATGTCCTCCATGTGCGCACGGTGCGTAACGTGGGCACGCGGTGCGCGTAGCGCACTGCGTGCCCACCTTGCGTGTACGGCACTAACTGCGTAAAGTGGGCGTGCGGTGCGCGAAGCGCACCGCGTGCTCACTGTGCGCGCATGGTGCACGAAGCGCACCGTGCGCACACGGAACGAACTGCGTTAAGTGGGCGTGCACGCCACGAATGGCGTAAAGTAACTTAGCATTTAAAAAACCGTACAAATTCACTGAAAAAACCATAGGTTTCACACATGTTATAGTTAGGAATTAGCATTTAAAAAACCTTGCAAATTCACTGAAAAACCATAGGTTTCAGACATGTTATAGTTAGCGGAAATTTTACTGATAAAAAACCAATGAAATTCCCCCGTTATAGTTAGTGCAGGCAACTATAACTCACGCGACCGCAATCTTCTGCTGATGACATATGTGTCTTTATGAAAAAAAAATATTTGTAATATATGTATAGCTAAAAATTTATGGAAGAAGACATGGGCAAATAAGTGTCTAAATACAGTATTAGCATCAGCAGAGGATTGCGGTCGCGTGAGTTATAGTTGCCTGCACTAACTATAACGGGGGAATTTCATTGGTTTTTTATCAGTAAAATTTCCGCTAACTATAACATGTCTGAAACCTATGGTTTTTTCAGTGAATATATATATATATATATATATCATGTGATCAAGGCCGTCTTTTCCGGCCAAAACGCGTCATGGCGACATGGTGATTGCTTAAATAAAATCACCTGGAAGAATTTGGGTCCACTCTTGCCTTTTTCAAGCGGAACAGAAAAGCGGGCAAGCGCGCTGATATATATATATATATATTCAGTGAAAAAACCATAGGTTTCACACATGTTATAGTTAGCTGGACATTTTACTGATAAAAAACCAATGAAATTCCCCCGTTATAGTTAGTGCAGGCAACTATAACTCACGCGACCGCAATCCTCTGCTGATGCTAATACTGTATTTAGACACTTATTTGCCCATGTCTTCTTCCATACATTTTTAGCTATACATATATTACAAATATTTTTTTTTCATAAAGACACATATGTCATCAGCAGAGGATTGCGGTCGCGTGAGTTATAGTTGCCTGCACTAACTATAACGGGGGAATTTCATTGTTTTTTTATCAGTAAAATGTCCAGCTAACTATAACATGTGTGAAACCTATGGTTTTTTCACTGAATTTGCAAGGTTTTTTAAATGCTAATTCCTAACTATAACGTGTGTGAAACCTATGGTTTTTTCAGTGAATTTGTACGGTTTTTTAAATGCTAAGTTACTTTACGCCATTCGTGGCGTGCGCGCCCACTTAACGCAGTTCGTTCCGTGCACGCACGGTGCGCTTCGCGCACCGTGCGCGCACAGTGACCACGCGGTGCGCTTCGCGCACCGCGCGCCCACTTTACGCAGTTAGTGCCGTGGATGGGCCATGTACGCACGATGCGCTTCGCGCACCGTGCGCACATGGAGGACATAATATGCGCTTCGTTGTGAAAGGTAAGCTTTTAAAATTTTTTTTAGAAAACCATATGACACGCGCAAATGGTGCCCTTCAGGCACCATTTGCACACGGGGTGGGGAGAGTGTGGATAATTTTTTTTTTTTTTTTTACCATACGCGTACGGTAAGCGTAATCGGCGATTTTTCGTAAAAAAATAAAAATGTATTTTTGGCCTTGGGTGATCTTTGGGGACACATTAATCAAGGCTAGGTGGTTAGGAGCTGTCTAAACAGTCCCTTTACATGTTTTTTGCCTTTGTTTTTCCTCCCCCCCTCAGAGTGCGAGAGAGAAAATGGCGGCCGACGCTTCCTGGTTTCGAACGATTCGAATGTTTACTAAGATCTAACAGCCAATCAGAATCGCGCTCGCGTACGGCACCGTACGCGTACGGTAAGCTTACCGTAAGCGCACGGTAAGCGCACCGTAAGCTGGCTCAGATATATATATTGATTTAAATGCTATTTTCTCAGGAACTACTGAACAGATTTACACCAGACCTACAAAAGGCACTTCCTTGACCTGAGGACTACCTCTCTGCCAAATTTCAAGTAACTCTGTTCAGCCGTTCGGGCTGTAGCTGTGTCTAAAGGTCCTATGGAAAAATGCATGGGAAAAACGTGTTTTGGGACCCCCCTTTTATCTCAGCTCCCGCTTTACGAATCCCCCCGAGACTTTCAGGGTAGGAGCGGAGCGTAGCGCCCCACCCATTTTGAAAATTTCGCGAGGATTCGTTGACCGGCGCCAAAGTTATTCCAAATAGAATGTTGCGGATTTCCTATGGAAACAGGGTCCTAACTATAACTATCTACTGGCGACCGCCAGTAGATAATATATAGATATATATATATATTCTCAAAGGATTTTTTGAAAGTCGGCTGACTCCCGAGTGCGCCATCATTGGTTGAGCGAACTGTTGATGATGTATTCACGGCGACTCCAGGCCGTGGAGGGCAGCACCATATCAAGGATATGACGAGGGAATGGGGTTCAGAATTGTGCCGATGCTCTAAATGAGGAGACAGTTCCTTTGGATGACAAGTGGAACATACACTTTGCGGCTCATTTGAGAGCTGTATGGATGTTTATTGGCTCAATCCCATTTGCGTAAAATGTAAAATGTTGGACACACTACATATCCCAGCAGGTAGTGGGACACTCATTCAAGTAGCCCATTGGAGGGCAATTATTTAAATTAAGATGCGCCAACAATGGTGCGATTTATATGAGCAAAGCCTATGACTAAGGAATGGTTTCCAAAATGCATAAGGCGGACTATGATGATTCTGAAAGTGCCCATTGTCGCTTGATGGTTGATAAAGATCTTTTGAAAGTCGACTGTCTCCCGAGTGCGCCCTCATTTGCTGAGCGAACTGTTAATGATGTATTCACGACGGCTCCAGGCCATGGAGGGCAGAACCACCCCAAGGATATGACAGGGGCAAGGGGTTCGGAATTGTGCCGATATTCTAAAAGGGGAGACAGTTCCTTTGGATGACAAGCGGAACGTACACTTTGCGGCTCATTTGAGAGCCGTATGGATGTTTATTGGCTCAATCCCATTTGGGTAAAATGTAAGCTGTTGGACACACTACATATCCCAGCAGGTAGTGGGACACTCATTTGTGTAGCCCATTGGAGGGCAATTATTTAAATTAAGGTGCGTCAACAGTGGTGCGATTTATATGAGCAAAGCCTATGACTAAGGAATGGTTTCCGAAACGCGTATATATATATATATATATGTGATCAAGGGCTCCTGAGGCCCGAAACGCGTTGTGCGTGGGTTGTGATCTTAGAATAAACATCTTGCCAGAAGTTCTGCGGGGTCTGAGTCTACTTCTTCGCTGCCGCCGTGAGGAGGTTGGAAGTAGCGGGAGTTGGAATTCTCCGATATATATATATATTCACTGAAAAAACCATAGGTTTCACACACGTTATAGTTAGGAATTAGCATTTAAAAAACCTTGCAAATTCACTGAAAAAACCAAAGGTTTCACACATGTTATAGTTAGCGGAAATTTTACTGATAAAAAACCAATGAAATTCCCCCGTTATAGTTAGTGCAGGCAACTATAACTCACGCGACCGCAATCCTCTGCTGATGCTAATACTGTATTTAGACACTTATTTGCCAATGTCTTCTTCCATACATTTTTAGCTATACATATATTACAAATATTTTTTTTTCATAAAGACACATATGTCATCAGCAGAAGATTGCGGTCGCGTGAGTTACAGTTGCCTGCACTAACTATAACGGGGGAATTTCATTGGTTTTTTATCAGTAAAATTTCCGCTAACTATAACATGTGTGAAACCTATGGTTTTTTCAGTGAATTTGCAAGGTTTTTTAAATGCTAATTCCTAACTATAACGTGTGTGAAACCTATGGTTTTTTCAGTGAATTTGTACGTTTTTTTAAATGCTAAGTTACTTTACGCCATTCGTGGCGTGCGCGCCCACTTAACGCAGTTTGTTCCGTGTGCGCACGGTGCGCTTTGCGCACCGTGCGCGCACAGTGAGCACGCGGTGTGCTTCGCGCACCGCGCGCCCACTTTACGCAGTTAGTGCCGTGCACGCACGGTGGGCACGCGGTGCGCTATGCGCACCGCGTGCCCACGTTACGCTAGATGGGCCATGTACGCACGATGCGCTTCGCGCACCGTGCGCACATGGAGGACATATGATGCACTTCGTTTTGAAAGGTAATATTTTAATTTTTCGTATATGTTATAAGCCATGCACAAATGGGGCCCTTCGGGCACCATTTGCACACGGGGTGGAGAGAGTGTGGATAATTTTTTTTTTATTATTATTTTTTTAAATATTTTAGTTTAACTCATCTTTAAAAAGCCATGCACAATTGGTGCCCTTCGGGCACCAATTGCACTCGGGGTGGGGAAAGTGTGGATAATTTTTTTTTTTTTATAATTTTTTACCGTACGCGTACGGTAAGCGTAATCGGCGAAATTAGCGAAAAAATAAAAATTCCGTTTTTGGCCTTGGGGGATCTTTGGGGACTCCCTCAACATTGCTATGTGTGTGGGAGCTGTCTAAACAGCCCCTTTACATGTTTTTGTGCTTTATATTTTAAACATCACTCTCAGTGCGAGAGAGAAAATGGCGGCCGCCGCTTCCTGGTTTCGGCCGATTCGAATGTTTACTAAGATCTAAGAGCCAATCAGAATCGCGCTCGCGCACGCCACCGTACGCGTACGGTAAGCGTACCGTAAGCGCACCGTAAGCTGGCTCAGATATATATATTGATTTAAAGGCTATTTTCTCAGAATCTACTGAACAGATTTACACCAAACCTACAAAAGGCACTTCCTTGACCTGAGGACTACCTCTCTGCCAAATTTCTAGTAATTCTGTTCAGCCGTTCGGGCTGTAGCCCTGTCTAAAGGTCCCATGGAAAAATGCATGGGAAAAACGCGTTTTGGGACCCCCCTTTTATCTCAGCCCCCGCTTGACGAATCCCCCCGAGACTTTCAGCGTAGGAGCGGAGCGTAGCGCCCCACCTATTTTGAAATATTTGCGAGGATTCATCGACCGGCGCCAAAGTTATTCAAAATAGAATGTTGCGGATTTCCTATGGAAACGTGGTCCTAACTATAACTACCTACTGGCGACCGCCAGTAGGTAATATATATATATATATATATATATATATATATATCCGGCTCAAAACTCCATTTCACCGTGCAAATGAAGGGACTGCACACGGCAAGGTACTCGGTTCATTTTTATTCACCGAGAATTTCCCACAGGACGCGTTTCGGCTTGTGCGCCTTTTTCGACTGATTAACAAAGTGCATTGCATAAACCATGATTATATCCGGTGCACGTTAAGGGTTTCCGGGTCAAACCCAATAGACATGGCAGACAGACTCAAAACATTAGTGTACATAGAGGTGCCACGAGTAAAAAAAGGAAGAAAATGTTGTTTCTTACTTTAACTCATTGTTTATTTAAAACAAATTATAAACAAATCCTATCTAAGAAACAGAAGAAAATTCATGTTTTCTTTTTTTTTTTTTTTTAGGGGTTTTTTTTTTTTAGTTATGTTTCAACCAAATTATAAACTTTTACTTGTGTATACTGCAGTAATTAATAAAATAAAAATGATTAATTAGTTGTTCAATTTGATACTTTCACAACAATTCAAAAGAACCCATTTAAACCACTGCAGATAAAAACACACATAATTGAGCCCTGAATGGGCATAAGTATATTCATTATCATGGCAGTCTACTGGGGGGAATTAAGGACTCTTGGCCCCATGCTAAGGTGTCTAAGGGAGGTGAGACAAACATAACAGTTTTTAACTATTTAACTGTTCTGCAGCATTGTAAATTTCAAACATCAGCAACCATCAAATTTACCCAATTTTACCCTAGGTGGCTTGCTAGTTCTTCTCCTGTGTTCAAGCCATCAGGGAAAGTGGTTTGCAAATCAATAATAAACCTAGATTCAAGTCGCCTCAATCGTAATTCTCGGCTACCACCCCGTTCACTGGCTGGTACATGAGCAAGACAAAAAAAGTCAACAAATTCCTGTTACTGTTATGGAACTTGGCAAAGTGCCTAGCTACAGGATAAGTAAAATCTAGATTCTCAATGGCTCGTGCATGCTCTAAGATACGGCGCTTTATAGGGTGGATCGTGCTCCCAATGTACTGCTTGCCACAGGTACAAAGCAAGCTGTACACACAAAACGGCGTATTGCAAGTCAAAAACTTGTTGATGGCTCTGGGCTTAGGCATGTTTGGAATTCTATACGAGAGAACCTTCCCACTTCCTTTACAAGCCTTACATTTAAGGCATGGAAAAAAGCCTGTGAGAGTGCTGATACGTGGAACAAATGGGATTGATTTGTGATGACTTCTCACTAATGTGTCTTTTAGGGATTTACTCCTTCTAAAAGTCACTTGTGGATGAGCAGGAAGAGAATTTCCTATAATCCCACCATCTCTCAAAATGTGCCAATTATGGCGCAAAAGTTTTCTCGAGGGGCCTGTTTCATTTGAAAAGGTTGTGATGAATCTAGAGGTTTCCCTGTCTTCCTTATTAGGGTTCTCCTTCTTCTGTAGTAGGCATTGTCTTGGAATCCTGTTTACCTTATTTAAGGTTTTGGCAACAGTTCCGGGCAGTAGCCCCATGACTTGAACCGTTCGATTGCTAAGGACGCCTCATTTTGAAAATCAATATCTAGAGAACCATTATGTTTTAAACGTAACAGTTCGCCGTATGGTATGCTATTTTACAGCGATTTCTGATGACTGCTGCATGCTTCAAGTACAGAATTGGCCGCTGTATCTTTCCTATAAAGGGTTGTGCACATTTTATTGTACCTCACAAATACTCTTAGATCTAGGAAAGACACTTCTTTTGAGCTTATATGTCCACTAAAATGCAAGTTCAAAGTATTGTTGTTTAGTTCTGTAATATACTTCTCAGCTTCTTGTTTGGGCCCCTTCCACAAAATAAACAAATCATCAATGTATCTATACCATGCGGCGATACAACTGACCCAATGAGTGTACTGGTCGGCCCAGGCCACCTGCTTCTCCCACCAGCCAACGAACAAGTTTGCATAGCTGGGGGCGAAGCAGGTGCCCATCACTGTTCCCTGTATCTGCCGGAAATGGTGCTTATTGAACAAAAAGATGTTATTTGTCAGGCAGAATACTATCAACTCAACCAGCATTACATTATGTTCTGAGAAGTGTAGAGATCTACTCTTCAAAAAATACTTAACAGCATTGACTCCCTGGGTATGTTCAATACAAGTATATAAACTTGTTATGTCCAAAACAATCATCCACATATCTGATTCCCATGGTATATTCATAATATTTTTGATGAAATGCGTGGTGTCCTTGATATATGAGGGCAACATACAAACAAAATCTGCCAAGAAGAAATCAATGTAATGTGACATGTTTTCAGTCAAACAGCCACTCGAGGACACAATTGGACGTCCTGGTGGTCGAATTGCATCTTTATGTACTTTTGGCAAGTGGTAGAATGTGGCTGTGATTGGATGCGGGCACGTTAAGAATTTAAATTCATTGTTGTCAAGCATTCTTTTGTCCATCCATTTTTTAAAGAGCTCATGACACTCTGTAATGCTTTTAATATATTCATCTTAGTAATCCGGATGTAACATCTATTGTCCGACAGTTGCCGTAGTGCGTCTTGTTCATAATATGCTCGAGTCATTAAAACCACATTCCCACCCTTATCAGAGGGTTTGCAAATCAAATCTGGGTCACTTATTAGTTCCTGTAGTGCCATGTTTTGCCCTCTGGTAAGGTTGTTCTCCAGATTCTTAGGTTTTATGGATCTAAGTTTTAGCAAGTCCTACTTCACAGATTCTTCAAATGTGTCTATATTGTCAAATGGAGTTATTGGCATATAAGTAGATTTTGATTTAAAGTACGTTTTTGGTGCTTTCTGCTCGATGCCATAACTTGTGATGTTGGAGACTTCTTGAGACATACTTTGCTGGTCATCTTCTCTCTGACTACTCAAAATGTGTAATGTCCTAAGGTCTTCACCCGTTAGGACATCCATTGAACTAGTCTGTGCATTGTCTCTGCTGGGTGCTGTTGGTTGTTTGACAGACGGATATTGTAGACCCTTTAATTTGAAAAAAGTATATAATTTCAATTTTCTAGTGAACAGGTATAGGTCAATTCGTGTTTGTGTGTACTCTAACCTTTTTGTTGGGCAAAAGGTTGTGATGAATCTAGAGGTTTCCCTGTCTTCCTTATTAGGGTTCTCCTTCTTCTGTAGTAGGCATTGTCTTGGAATCCTGTTTACCTTATTTAAGGTTTTGTCAACAGTTCCGGGCAGTAGCCCCGTGACTTGAACCGTTCGATTGCTAAGGACGCCTCATTTTGCAAATCAATAGCTAGAGAATCATTATGTTTTAAACGTAACAGTTCGCCGTATGGTATGCTATTTTTCAGAGATTTCTGATGACTGCTGCATGCTTCAAGTACAGAATTGGCCGCTGTATCTTTCCTATAAAGGGTTGTGCAAATTTTATTGTACCTCACAAATACTCTTAGATCTAGGAAAGACACTTCTTTTGAGCTTATATATCCACTAAAATGCAAGTTCAAAGTATTGTTGTTTAGTTCTGTAATATACTTCTCAGCTTCTTGTTTGGGCCCCTTCCACAAAATAAACAAATCATCAATGTATCTATACCATGCGGCGATACAACTGACCCAATGAGTGTACTGGTCGGCCCAGGCCACCTGCTTCTCCCACCAGCCAACGAACAAGTTTGCATAGCTGGGGGCGAAGCAGGTGCCCATCTCTGTTCCCTGTATCTGCCGGAAATGGTGCTTATTGAACAAAAAGATGTTATTTGTCAGGCAGAATACTATCAACGCAACCAGCATTACATTATGTTCTGAGAAGTGTAGAGATCTACTCTTCAAAAAATACTTAACAGCATTGACTCCCTGGGTATGTTCAATACAAGTATATAAACTTGTTATGTCCAAAACAATCATCCACATATCTGATTCCCATGGTATATTCATAATATTTTTGATGAAATGCGTGGTGTCCTTGATATATGAGGGCAACATACAAACAAAATCTGCCAAGAAGAAATCAATGTAATGTGACATGTTTTCAGTGAAACTGCCACTCGAGGACACAATTGGACATCCTGGTGGTCGAATTGCATCTTTATGTACTTTTGGCAAGTGGTAGAATGTGGCTGTGATTGGATGCGGGCACGTTAAGAATATAAATTGATTGTTGTCAAGCATTCTTTTGTCCATCCATTTTTTAATGAGCTCATGACACTCTGTAATGCTTTTAATATATTCATCTTAGTAATCCGGATGTAACATCTATTGTCCGACAGTTGCCGTAGTGCCTCTTGTTCATAATATGCTCGAGTCATTAAAACCACATTCCCACCCTTATCAGAGGGTTTGCAAATCAAATCTAGGTCACTTATTAGTTCCTGTAGTGCCATGTGTTGCCCTCTGGTAAGGTTGTTCTCCAGATTCTTAGGTTTTATGGATCTAAGTTTTAGCAAGTCCTTCTTCACAGATTCTTCAAATGTGTCTATATTGTCAAATGGAGTTATTGGCATATAAGTAGATTTTGATTTAAAGGACGTTTTTGGTGCTTTCTGCTCGATGCCATAACTTGTGATGTTGGAGACTTCTTGAGACATACTTTGCTGGTCATCTTCTCTCTGACTACTCAAAATGTGTAATGTCCTAAGGTCTTCACCCATTAGGACATCCATTGAACTAGTCTGTGCATTGTCTCTGCTGGGTGCTGTTGGTTGTCCGACAGATGGATATTGTAGACCCTTTAATTTGAAAAAAGTATATAATTTCAATTCTCTAGTGAACAGGTATAGGTCAATTCGTGTTTGTGTGTACACTAACCTTTTTGTTGGGCAAAAGGTTGTGATGAATCTAGAGGTTTCCCTGTCTTCCTTATTAGGGTTCTCCTTCTTCTGTAGTAGGCATTGTGTTGGAATCCTGTTTACCTTATTTAAGGCTTTGGCAACAGTTCCGGGCAGTAGCCCCGTGACTTGAACCGTTCGATTGCTAAGGACGTCTCATTTTGAAAATCAATATCTAGAGAACCATTATGTTTTAAACGTAACAGTTCGCCGCATTGTATGCTATTTTTCAGAGATTTCTGATGACTGCTGCATGCTTCAAGTACAGAATTGGCCGCTGTATCTTTCCTATAAAGGGTTGTGCAAATTTTATTGTACCTCACAAATACTCTTAGATCTAGGAAAGACACTTCTTTTGAGCTTATATGTCCACTAAAATGCAAGTTCAAAGTATTGTTGTTTAGTTCTGTAAAATACTTCTCAGCTTCTTGTTTGGGCCCCTTCCACAAAATAAACAAATCATCAATGTATCTATACCATGCGGCGATACAACTGACCCAATGAGTGTACTGGTCGGCCCAGGCCACCTGCTTCTCCCACCAGCCAACGAACAAGTTTGCATAGCTGGGGGCGAAGCAGGTGCCCATCACTGTTCCCTGTATCTGCCGGAAATGGTGCTTATTGAACAAAAAGATGTTATTTGTCAGGCAGAATACTATCAACTCAACCAGAATTACATTATGTTCTGAGAAGTGTAGAGATCTACTCTTCATAAAATACTTAACAGCATTGACTCCCTGGGTATGTTCAATACAAGTATATAAACTTGTTATGTCCAAAACAATCATCCACATATCTGATTCCCATGGTATATTCATAATATTTTTGATGAAATGCGTGGTGTCCTTGATATATGAGGGCAACATACAAACAAAATCTGCCAAGAAGAAATCAATGTAATGTGACATGTTTTCAGTCAAACAGCCACTCGAGGACACAATTGGACGTCCTGGTGGTCGAATTGCATCTTTATGTACTTTTGGCAAGTGGTAGAATGTGGCTGTGATTGGATGCGGGCACGTTAAGAATTTAAATTCATTGTTGTCAAGCATTCTTTTGTCCATCCATTTTTTAATGAGCTCATGACACTCTGTAATGCTTTTAATATATTCATCTTAGTAATCCGGATGTAACATCTATTGTCCGACAGTTGCCGTAGTGCCTCTTGTTCATAATATGCTCGAGTCATTAAAACCACATTCCCACCCTTATCAGAGGGTTTGCAAATCAAATCTGGGTCACTTATTAGTTCCTGTAGTGCCATGTTTTGCCCTCTGGTAAGGTTGTTCTCCAGATTCTTAGGTTTTATGGATCTAAGTTTTAGCAAGTCCTACTTCACAGATTCTTCAAATGTGTCTATATTGTCAAATGGAGTTATTGGCATATAAGTAGATTTTGATTTAAAGTACGTTTTTGGTGCTTTCTGCTCGATGCTATAACTTGTGATGTTGGAGACTTCTTGAGACATACTTTGCTGGTCATCTTCTCTCTGACTACTCAAAATTTGTAATGTCCTAAGGTCTTCACCCGTTAGGACATCCATTGAACTAGTCTGTGCATTGTCTCTGCTGGGTGCTGTTGGTTGTCCGACAGACGGATATTGTAGACCCTTTAATTTGAAAAAATTATATAATTTCAATTTTCTAGTGAACAGGTATAGATAAATTCGTGTTTGTGTGTACTCTAACCTTTTTGTTGGGCAAAAGGTGATTCCTTTCTTTAATACAGTTTGTTGGTCCATTGTTAATTTCTTCGTTGTCAAATTAATGATGGTTAGATCTTGTTCCAAAGTTAGTTTTTGGATCCTTTCTTGCTGCGGGTCTGTCCCACAGTCCTTGACCTTGCTCTTTGCTTGTACCTGCCGCCCCCTCTCGTTTTTCTGCGACGCCTTGTTTTCTCATTCTATGGGGTCTGCCCCGCCCCCCTTGTTGTCGAGAGTCCCTCATCAACTGGAACTCCTCTAAAAAACGATTCTCCTTGCAGAGGGAGATGCTGACAACTCTGCTCCATCATCACCCGATTGTTCAGTGTCTGTACTGACATTAGACTCCGAAGTATCTCTTATTTCTGTGTTGCGGGGAACTGCACTCTTTAGTGCCTTTCGCGGTCCATCGAATTTGCGTGCGAAAGTCCGTATTCTCCCCTGAGCATAGTCTCTTGCATCTCTATTGAACTTGCTGTGTTTCCTCGCTTTAATTTTTTCTTGGTAACCGATGAGGCGTTGCTTCATGCTTTGTCTCAATTCATCTTTAGTTTTGGTGTCCGGATTAGCTGCAATGAGAGCCTCCAATTCTTCAATTTCTTTCAGGTATTTAGCTCGATCGCACCACGCAAACTTTATTAGTATCTTTAGCATTCCTACCTACCGGTCGTATATTCCACCCATTCCTCCAGAAGTGCCGGATCAGGATTCTCATATGACGGGATGGTGTATATACGTAACCCCCATGGAATCCGTTTCACCTTGATGTAGTTTTGTAACGAGGTGGCCTCCCACCATTTTTGTGTTTTATATATACACAAAACTCCTCCAGCTAAATAGTTAGATAGTTAGCACTCGTAGACAGGAATAAAATGACCGTTTTAATCGATCCGGTCTCTCCGGACAGACAACATACGAGACGCCTTACGGCAGTACAACTGCCTTTATCAATCTACACAGCGCCATGCTGGTGCTCAATTTAAACTTAAAACTATAGACATAGATAATGCACTTCACTTTTGTGGCTGCAATGAAAATCCATGCGTAAACATAATCAATCAAACATGAATGTGTTCCTTTTTTCAGCAAAGACTACTCAGTTTAAAATATAATTGTTGTAAGCTCATGCGTGAGCAACTTTAAACAATTACCATCGTTTGTGCAGTTGAGGAGTATCACAATCGCAGTACGGGCTGTGGTTTTTACAAAATCAGCCATCACACACCAAAGTGCGCACATAAAACATGGACTGGAATGCTATCAAAGTCATTAGTTACAACTGAAGTGTCTCTTTCCATCAGAATCATTGTCTAAAGTAAACACACTTAACAGTGCTTTCTATTATCTTTTCATCAACTGTACCATATTACGAATTAGGCCTCATGACCTTCAGAGATACTCCAGAGATAACCTTAATGTTGATGTTTCGCTTTTCACTGCAGAGATTTTTCCGTGTGCCTTTTATATAAACAAAACAAGGAGACTCTCCCACAATTTAAATGTCAGCACAGGAGAAGTATATATATATATATATATATATATATATATGTATATATATCCAAAGCACAAGACTTACCCCACGGAAGAGCCGCCACACAGGTTGGTAAGGCTTGAAGAATTTTAATGGAGGCTGCGGCGTGAGGAGAAAAACACCATACAGCCACTTCTTAACAGCCAGACGTGTTTCGTATTGATACACTTCATCGGAGGCTGAAGTCAGGTAGATTAACGAAGCCACAGGTGCAACTACTTGATATAAGGGAATCCGACCTCAGTGGGTGTGGCCGCTCGCATGGCCTCTTGGATCCTGTAGTTCACAGTGTTACTCAAATAAGATCGCACATAATCTTCCTTGTTCCATAACAATAAAACCCCAGTGGGTGCTGGGTGATGGAAACTCACACCGCCAGCAACTTTCTGCCACCATTGTCCAGCACCTGTCCCTTTAATGCGTACGCCAGATAGCGTCGCTGGCTCCGCTTTCGGTGGCGGGGCTCTTCCACGGCTGGGTTAGACGTTCAATATCCAAAGCACAACAGTTACCCCACGGAAGAGCCGCCACACAGGTTGGTAAGGCTTGAAGAATTTTAATGGAGGCTGCCGCGTGTGGAGAAAAACACCATACAGCCACTTCTTAACAGCCTGAAGCGTTTCGTGTTGATACACTTCACCGGATGCTGAAGTTAGGTAGATTAACGAAGCCACAGGTGCAACTACTTGATATAAGGGAATCCGACCTCAGTGGGTGTGGCCGCTCGCACGGCCTCTTGGATCCTGTAGTTCACATAGTGTTACTCAAATGAGCTGGCATGTAATCTTCCTTGTTCCATAACAATAAAACCCCAGTGGGTGCTGTGTGATGGAAACTCACACCGCCAACAACTTTCTGCCACCATTGTCCAGCACCTGTCCCTTGATGAGCACGCCAGATGGCGTCGCTGGGTCCGCTTTCGGCAGCGGGGCTGTTCCACGGCTGGGTTAGCCGTTCAATATCCAAAGCACAAGAGTTACCCCATGGAAGAGCCGCCACACAGGCTGGTAAGGCTTGAAGAATTTTAATGGAGGCTGCCGCGTGAGGAGAAAAACACCAAACAGTCACTTCTTAACAGTCTGATGCGTTTCGTGTTGATACACTTCATCCGAGGCTGAAGTCAGGTAGATTAACGAAGCCACAGGTGCAACTACTTGATATAAGGGAATCCGACCTCAGTGGGTGTGGCCGCTCGCACGGCCTCTTGGATCCCGTAGTTCACATAGTGTTACTCAAATGAGCTGGCACGTAATCTTCCTTGTTCCATAACAAGAAAACCCCAGTGGGTGCTGTGTGATGGAAACTCACACCGCCAGCAACTTTCTGCCACCACTGTTCAGCACCTGTCTCTTGATGCGCACGCCAGATGGCGTCGCTGGGTCCGCTTTCGGCGGCGGGGCTCTTCCACGGCTGGGTTAGCTGTTCAATATCCAAAGCACAACAGTTACCCCACGGAAGAGCAACTACTTGATATAAGGGAATCCGACCTCAGTGGGTGTGGCCGCTCGCACGGCCTCTTGGATCCTGTAGTTCACATAGTGTTACTCAAATGAGCTGGCACATAATCTTTCTTGTTCCATAACAGTAAAACCCCAGTGGGTGCGGAGGACGCAAGATGGCGGTCGCTTGAGACCGTTGTGTGCACGGAGCTGAGAGAGCCAGAAAGAATCTGCGATGCTGCTTTAAGAGGTACAGAGGGATGAATGCAGAGATTTGTGGCGCTGAGCTCAAGCCTGTTAGGAGCTACCTAAACCTAGTTGGAACTGCCATCGGGCTAGTTGTACTACGGCATCTTGATAAAATAATATCCAAATCCAAACCGATGAAACCCACCATAGGAAGTCTTACCTGTCAGCCGAGATCAGGGAGGAGGCCGAGCGTGCGGAGACAGCAGTGTCTGCTGATATGGGACCGAATACGGCTGCAGCGGCTGCAAACTCAAGAACAGCCAGACTAGCGCTGCGGGGGACATCAAAGTCGGGAGATACTGGAGCGGAGAAGGTGGCGGCTCAGGTGATTCTAGGGTCTCCCATACAGACACAGAGATGAGAAAGAGGAAGAAGCGGGGCCGTTCAGAAAGGACGCCCAGTCGGCCCCACTGTGGCTGATCTGCTGAGAGGCTCGGTCGGGAAAACAGATCCGAGCTAAGAGGGGAAGGCTCAGAGCAAAGTCTGTCCCAAAATGAGCGTGAACGCCGCAAGTGTTGCGGATGCCTGTGAGGCCCCAAGTGCAGTCCAGAGCATGGAGCGGGCTGCACTAGTAGTGCGGAGTGAGACAGAGGATTCTCCTAACCTGGAGATATATACGGTCAGGACGGGGGACCTGCCAACAATGAAGGTATGACTGGCTCTTTTCCTCCGCTTCCGGCTTTGACTGTTGCTGAGGGATTAGAGGGTCTGATTTCAGCCTGCCAGAATGAAATGGGGTGAATGGTCTGACGACTTGTCAAATACTACAGATGAAAGTTGTAGCGATCAGGAAGCCGACGAGGGCTGTAAATCAAAAACTATTTAGAAAAAAAGGAAAAAGAGACGGGGAAGGATCTGGTTTGGGATTATACCCCCACAAATCAACTCACCAGTCCTATACCTCTTGACCCACCCAGCTCAGATCTTTCCGGACCAACCCCTCCAACGTTAGAGACTATCTTCCAGGCCATTTCAATGCACCGGGAAGAGATGCGCCAGGATGGGCGCAAGGCCCAGGTTACCATGCGCAAAATGCAAGGGGATGTCCGAAAGCTGACTAAGATGTGTAATGTATTTGGTGGGATGCTGACTGATTTGGAGTCGAGGATTGTCTCTACTGAATCCGATCTGGCTTCGAATCAAACGCTAGTGGATTCTCATGAGGCATAGCTAGTCGACGTCAAATGGAAGCTTGAGGAATTGAGAATCGCCAGCGAAGGAATAATTTACGGGTGTTGGGAGTTCCCGAAGGGGTAGAGGGGGGTGATGTTCACTCATATGTGGTGGACTTGCTACGAGACTCCTTGCTAGAACTCACTGAATGGAATTGGGCTTTAGAAGTGCAATATGCCCACCGTGTCCCTTTTGTTCAGAAACAGCCAGCAAGGGCAGGGGCTTTCCCCCATGCCATCTTGGTGTATTACGGCAATTTTTTACTGCGCCAAGCTGATTTGAGAAAGCAAGACCAGAAGCGAAAAGAACTAGAAATGAGATCTCCTACTTTGTTCGCCCGGACTTCTGTTACTCCACCGTCAAAAGGCGGTGGAGGCTGCGTCAGCTTATGAAGCCATTCCAAGACAAAAAAGCACAATCCTATTTAAATAATCCAGCTCGGCTTAAGGTGATCTCGAGGAGGGGGCAAACCAAATATTTTTTGTCCGAAATAAAGGCTAAAGAATACCTGGATGGCCTGTCCGGTTAGATTTAGAATTAGACAGCTGTAACGCACTAAAATAAATCCCTGTTTACAATCAATCACAAGGGGGAACCAAATAAGAGGGGCAAAAGTAGCACTGAATTCTCGTTTTGATATACTTGAAATGGAATTAAATAAAATTTTAAAAAACTGTGAATAAAATGATGTTCAAAGCACTACTATGTGAGATTGGGGTTCTATGAGCAGCACCTATTAAATTACTAGAGGAAGGTTTTAGCGTTAGGGCTCTTGCTCTGTGTTGCACATTCATCATGAACAGACTCAAGATTGAGTCTGTACGCCTCATGGGGGGAGGTGGGGGTGCTGGGGGGGTGCTGGGGAGGTGGGTGGAGGGGGGAGTCGTGGGAATGACAGAGGTGAGGTGGTGGGTAAGGGAAGGGTGGTGGGTAAAAAGCAAGATAAAAAAAGCATTTCCGTGAATTAGTAACGAAATGAAGAAACAGCCAAAAAAAATTAATGGAAGGCAGAAGGAGAGTCATAAATTATGAGGGCAAGAGATTATCAATAGAAAGATCCCTGGAACTTGGAATTGAATTTCAGTGGAGAAGATAACTATATGCTCATGGAATGTGGCATGGCTGAATGATAGGGCAAAGAGGATTAGATGTGCCAAACTTATCCGGATAAACTTTGTGGATGTAGTTTGCTTACAGGAGATACACATCCCCTGGGAGAAAAGAGAACTACTAAAGGTCGGCGGATATAATGTTCTGGCTTGCACAACTCAGACCTCTAATATTCGCGGTGTGGCCATTTTAGCCAAAACATCATTAGGTTTAGCCAAACGCAAGGCAGTGGATGCCCTGGGGAGATGGGCCATAGTAGAACTTGCAATAGGAGTAACGGTATGCTCGGTTTATGGGTCAAACCAAGATGACCCTCAAATATTTGAAGACCTGGAAATAGAGCTTGCTACATGGCTAAACTCCTTAATTTTTTGCGGAGATTTAAACATCTCTTTAGATATAGGCACTGGGAAGCAGAGGCAAGGCGGGTATTCCGGTCGGAAGCCTAGAGTTTACTTAAGAACAGTCATGGTCTAGTGGATATCTGGGATCGAAAAAACCCTACTAACCCCGGCTACACATATTTCTCCTACCCACATAATATGTCAGAGTTAATTATTTTTACGGTACAAGGGATTTATTAGAACGAGCTGGGATTAAGAAACTCCCTAAGTTAATATCTGACCACAACCCACTGATCTTAGAAATTGAATTAACTAATTTTAAAAGACCACGGAGTAAATGGACGTTCGATAGGAAACTGATAGTGAACAATGAATACATCGAATTTATTAAAGATTGGGCACAATAATATTTTGATAATAATTGCTTTAGTGCTGGCAGGGGGGCTGTATGGGACTCTTTTAAGGCCAGTCTTAGAGGGGAAACTATTAGCTTTGTTGCCAGAGCCAAGAAGAAGCGGGAAAACAAGAATCAGTAAATATCAGGTGAGTTGGCCAGAGCGGAAGAGGAGCAATAAAACAGGGACAAGATGGGGTCCATATCCAACATCGAATAATTGCTTTAAAAGCGGAACTAAACAGTTGGCTAACAGAAATCGGCTGAATAATACCAATCACTTCGGAATAGCACATATGAAAACGGTGAGCTGGTAGGTAAGAGATTAGCCCTTCGCACTAGGCAGAAGCTATCTTTTGGCATAATACCCTCTATTAAAATAGATGGACAAGTACACACTGATCCAGAAGATATTATTAAAGGGTTTCAACGCTATTATCAAATCTTGTACCAGGATGATATTAAGAAAGATCGTGCGGAAGTTATGCATTCCCTAGCAGGATTGACAGCAGGTACTGAATTGGGAGTGGGCTTGGATAGGCTAATAAGAGATGAACTAGAAGAAGAAATTACTTTAGAGGAAGTTCATTTAGCTTTGTCAGGAATGGTTTCGGCGAAAGCCGTAGGCCCTGACAAAATCCTGCCAGAGATCTTTAAAATCCTAGAAATACCTCTTCTTTTAGATTTGTTTAAGGGTGTGCAATATAACAGAACCCCCCCTGAGTCTTGGAAAGAGACAGATATAATAATATTCCCTAAAAAAGGCAAGCCGGTTGACAATCCATCTTCATATCGGCCAATCTCCTTGATTAATTCAGACTCTAAATTATATTCTAAAATCCTGGCCACTCGGCTCGGGAATGTCAGAGAACATCTGGTCTCCCCCTGGCAACATGGTTCTATTCCGGGCAAAGGAACAACTCACCATACCCATAGACATCATGTCTGGGATGGGGGGCCAGATGGCTATGATCCTTATAGAGGCCGAGAAAGCGTTCGATCGGGTGTCCTGGGAGTTTTTATGGGGGATATTGGAGTTAAATGGTTTTGGGCCACAATTTATAAAAGCAATTAAAGCCATGTACTGTCAACCAAGGGCCCAACTGCAACTCATGGGAAAGGAGTCTAACAATATTAATATATCAAGAGGGAAAGGGCAGGGATGTCCCTGCTCCCCGATTTTATTTGCTTTATATATTAACCCTTTAGTGGTCAAACTCCTACAGAGTCGGAGTATAGAGCCAATAGTTATGGGTGGGTATGAGACCAAAGTATTGGCTTATGCTGATGATGTTGCGGTACTAACCCCGAATCCAGCTGACACAATTATAGAAATAAATAAAATTGCCGAGAGCTATGGGCTTCTCTCTGGGTATGCTTTGAATAAGGGGAAAACTATAGTGCTATGCACAGACAATATAGACTTCA
Source organism: Triturus cristatus (assembly GCF_964204655.1). Classification (NCBI taxonomy): domain Eukaryota; kingdom Metazoa; phylum Chordata; class Amphibia; order Caudata; family Salamandridae; genus Triturus; species Triturus cristatus. Next base: position 670,919,991 of record NC_140584.1, on the reverse strand, counting down.
ATGACCCAAGCAAAGCAAACACAGCAGTTTATCTTGGGGTCCATATAAGTGCAAAAGTGGATGAAATTAATAAATGTTCCTTTTTCCATAACTGGACAATGGTGGCAGAAAAATGCTGGCGGTGTGAGTTTCCATCACACAGCACCCACTGGGGTTTTATTGTTATGGACAAGGAAGATTACGTGCCAGCTCATTTGAGTAACATTATGTGAACTAAAGGATCCAAGAGGCCGTGTGAGTGGCCACACCCACTGAGGTCGGATTCCCTTATATCAAGTAGTTGCACCTGTGGCTTCGTTAATCTACCTGACTTCAGTCTCCGATGAAGTGTAGCAACACGAAACGCGTCAGGCTGTTAAGAAGTGGCTGTATGGTGTTTTTCTCCTCACGCGGCAGCCTCCATTAAAATTCTTCAAGCCTTACCAACCTGTGTGGCGGCTCTTCTCTGGGCTAACTCTTGTGCTTTGGATATTGAATGGCTAACCCAGCCGTGAATGAGCCCCGCCGCCGAAAGTGGACCCAGCGACGCCATCTGGCGTACGTATCAAGGGACAGGTGCTGGACAACGGTGGCAGAAAGTTGCTGGCGGTGTGAGTTTCCATCACACAGCACCCACTGGGGGTTTTATTGTTATGGAACAAGGAAGATTACGCGCCAGCTCATTTGAGTAACACTATGTGAACTACAGGATCCAAGAGGCTGTGCGAACGGCCACACCCACTGAGGTCGGATTCCCTTATATCAAGTAGCTGCACCTGTGGCGTCATTAATCTACCTGACTTCAGCCTCCGATGAAGTGTATCAATACGAAACGCGTCAGGCTGTTAAGAAGTGGCTGTATGTTGTTTTCTCCTCACGCCGCAGCCTCCATTAAAATTCTTCAAGCCTTACCAACCTGTGTGGCGGCTCTTCCGTGGGGTAACTCTTGTGCTTTGGATATATATATGTATATATATATATAGGGAATTGCCACCATCCAGATACAAGAACATGAAAAGCAGTTCTGAAGTTGCTTTCTGGAAGGAACAATTTCACTTTATTCAGTACAGAGAGAGAGCACCAGGCTGTTCTCTTTGGTGTGTATTTCTTGAGACTGACGTTTGTGTGCAGGTTGAATCCTGTCCAGGTTTATGTTACTGAGCGAGGTTTGAATTAGTTGTTGCTTTTTGTTCCTGGCAAATAACAGGAATTCTGTCTTGGTGGGATTAAGGATTTAGATAGGTGCTGTACATTTGTGATGGTGCATCGAATATAGAATATCACAGATTAGGATATCTTGCACATATGGCCCTCATTTCATATTCCCCCTACATCCTTCAGGTTAGACTCTATCCAGACCCATTCCTGGTCTAAACGTGTGTGATAAGACGCATTACCCGAATAGTACAACTGGATTTAATATCCCTTTTTACTTGCAGTATATGCAAGTAAAATGTCCTAACAATGTGGTATCCAATTGAGGTCTTTTTTATTTGGAAAGCATGATTCTCATGTTATCAACATATGTTTTGCCCCCAGCAAGTATGCCTGGACTTTTTCAAGGCATAAGGCTGTCTGGATGGGACAAGACATCAAGTAAATTATTGGAAGTCGGTAGTCTTACTGTGGTTCAAAATAAAGGTGCAGTTCACTATAAGTCTAGTCCATTCTTTTATTTTAAAATATGTGTGATGATGCTACGGACTACAGAAATACAATGTCAAACTGAGGCCTGCTCTCTTCAAATGGTGTAGCTTAGTATATAGCAATAGTATAGATTTTCTGTGATTTATTGCTCTTTTTATTAAGTGCTTAATAATTTGGGTTGTGAATGTCAATATTTTACAGAACAGTTAATTTCGCACAAGGATGTTTGGAACAGTCACTGTGACCTATTGGCTCTAAAGGCCCCGTCCAAGCAACTTGCCCATCTACTACAGAGGAACTGTGTAAAGCTCCCATGGGGTTACCTTGGATAGCAGTCTGGGACTGTCTCATCTCGGACTGCTGTAATGGAAGACAGAATGGCATTAGGATGAGAAAAATGAAAATATGCTCATGCTCCCGAACAGTCTTTGTAAACATTTTTATTATAATTAGGCTATATATAGACCAATTTTTTTTTTCATTGTGTAAAATGTGCCACCAGTTCAAATGTTTAAAACACTGCAAATGTTTCACCATATCAAATATTGTGGATTCTGTGTAATTCTCACTCTCTCTCGAGAGAGAGTTCGGCTTGAGCAGAAAATGTCTTGCCGATAGATATTTTCTCCTTCACCTATGCCTGTGGTTTTAATGCAAAATATTCCCTTGGTTAGAAAAGTCACGAGATACCCAGACATTATTTTTTAGGAACTTTACATTCTTTTTGCTGAAATTTAGGAAGAGAAAAATTACATAGCTTACATTTCTTTAAATGTGTAGTATTTTAAAATATCAGACTAAGGGCCATATGTAGGAAGCCCAATACCGGTCGGTAACGGCCGATTTTCGGTAAAAATCCAGTTACCGACTGGTATTCAGGCTTTTGGTATGTAGGGGGCACATTTCAGGATTCGGTAATTTACCGAATCGGTAAAATCACCGAATCGGTAATTTTACCGATTCGGTAAATACCGAATCCTGAAATGATATGTAGGGGGAGTGTGTGGGTGTTGTAGGGATTCATTATTTACCACCAACTAAAAGTTGGTGGTAAATGACGAAAGGCTGTGAAAAAGCATTTATGTGTGCCACATGTGCACACATGCAGGAATCAGGGGTGCAACAGGGTGTCACTGTGATACCCTGCCACCCTTGATTGTGCTCCCCCCATTATCGAATCGGTATTTACCGATTTGGTAATGGTAACTGGCTTCCTATTGATTCCTATGGGCCTCCTGGCCTATAGGAATCAATGGGAAGCCAGTTACCATTACCGAATCGGTAAATACCGATTCTAAAATACCGACCCATTCCGAATCGGTAAATATTACCGATGGATTACCTACATAGCATTTACCACTTCATAAATACCGAATTGGTAAAATTCGGTATTTATGAAGTGGTAAATGTTAGGCCACCTACATATGGCCCTAAATGCATAAATGAGCTAACTTCTTAAGATACGAGAAATGAATGTAAATAAAATACAAACACACACAACATCATCTTAATATTGTTTACTTATTTGGTAATGTGCGAAATGAACAAGATGGTGTTACTGAAATAAGTTGAGATTAGTAATAACTTAACACAATAGAGAATTTCAGCTAGCAAAATATGTTTACATTAAAATATCTGCTGAATTGGATTGAGTCTGTCTTAATGCATGTAAAAGTGTAGCTTTTCAAAATAAAAGCAATTTTTTAATAAATATAATCTTTTTTTAGTTCTGTTAGGAGGTGACACATGACACAACAGCAGGCCACCAAATCTTTAAAGGAGAGGATTAAAAACAGTACAGATACATGAGCTAAAAATGATATTACTTAAATATTACTACTTTTCTTTATCTATTGGTATATTAACAGGACCAATACGAAGTGGAATTTTGATTCTCCAGGTATTGCACCCACTCCTCTTAACTACGTAGAAAACAGTTAAACTGCCAAACATTATACAGAATTTGAACAATTGTATCGCACACACAGCATACAATAACCTCTACTATTAAGTAACTGAAGCATTAGTATACAATGCAATGTTCTTAAGATCATGTGGTATAGAGTAGCTAATTTGAAAATCAAAATCACAAGTTACCTTATTCCACCCATTGTGGCATTATGACCACGCCTACTACATATTGAGTATGTTGCAATCACTTTGAATCAGGCATTGGTCTCAGAAGTTTACATTGTCTTTTTCACTTACAATCCAATACAGTCAAAGCTACAAACTGACAAAAAAGAATGAAACACCAGTAATCAATTTATTAGATTTACATAATGAGAGAAAAATGTGATTTAAAGGATTTTATATTTAGTTTTTAAACCATTTTAAGTAAATCCTTCAGTTTTTTAGTATGCCGTTGTTGGAATTTCTTCTTTAGCCTGAATACACTCCATGAATGGTGACTGGATCACAGCACATGTAACCTACACTCCATAAATGGTGGCTGGATCAGAGCACATTTAACCTAAGGGATTGTCAGGTACTGCAAATGTTGACTTCTCTCCTAAAACATTTAGAAGACCATTCTTTCTGGATGAGCTACAACAGTGGCTAATATTAGACTGTCCTTTCAAATGGACTATAAGATCACATTTGCTGTGAGAATAATTAGTACACACATGCCAGTGCATTCTTAACTCAAACATTTTTAATGCCACAGCTATTTAGTAAGATGGATAGACTGGAATGAGGCCCCATGAAAATAAATGTGAGATGTTTCTATTTTCAATAATTAATAACAGAGGTTACGTCAGTACATTGAGTAGGACAAAAATGCGGGTGCTGTAAAATGGATGTGGCCTACGAAGCATAGCTAAGAATACTTGTAAGACTTATGTTCTATGTAAGTAGGGGTTTGGCCGAACACATATGAAAGAGAATTGTGTACCTTACCAATTCCTAGGGTCTTACTGAACAAACACTAAATAAACTAGAAGGAAAGAAATGATTTTTTGATTGTAAAGCACCATTATCCTAGACCATGAAGGAAAAAAACAGTTGTCAAGGCCCCTTGATGTCTTGCTATTGCTACCATTGGAAGTTCAAGTGTACAAAGGGGATAACTTGGTTGATAATTGGAATGAAATAGTATTAGGCTACCAAAAGTAAACAACAAACTAGAGAAAGGTCCTCACACTCTCAGTCTGACTGAAGTACCTAGCATGAAAGCAGTAAAGTGATTAGAAATAGATAGAATTCAGGTGGTAAGAGCTCTTAAAACACTTCGATTAGACCCAAGCAAGGTGGGTAATTCATGAGATGGGCAAGCAGGCAGACCCACTCCCACCAATAGAGTGCAGTTCAGTACGCTTGACATCTAATCCCAGCTTTATCAAAATATGTTTGTGATAAAATGTGAGCATAACACCAACACAGTCAGGCAACACACAGTTTTTTTCTTGTTTTTTCCTCTATAGAGGACAGAAGGAAACATTCAGGTAACCTTTACTTGTGTGTTTAATATAAAAGTCGTAACCCACTGAATAATATCAAGCTAATTTCTATTTCTAGATCACCAATTTCTGGAACTAGTGTAGATTACAACTCTAGGGAGATACCCTAAACACGCTAACTATAAATACACAACCCCTCATTGTTGTCTCATCCATTGGAGGAAATTCACTCCAAGACCTCCTTTGTTTCCAAAGGACATCACAGATTTCAATTATGCAGTGGAAAGCATTATAACTTGTGGTCACAGTAGATCATCTTACTACCTTTTGGTGCCGGAACTAACCATTTCAATGGAAGTTTGATGATGGCGTATCATACCTCAAGGGGCCATCTTCAGCTTAAGCTTCATGCTTTGCCCTGATGGAGGACCTAATTTATTTTCCATAGCTCCAAGTCAGAAGGTGAAAGCATTGATCAGTGTAACCCCATTGTTATTTTCGACCCCTGCTGCGTTGCAGTCAGCCTCAAAGCACGACTAGATCCTAATCAACCATAAACTGTCATTTCTCATTGGCGCTTTGGTTTCCTGGTGCTTTTTTGGCCACAAATGTTAAACTTGCCTCTGAATCCTCTTATCCAATTTGAATCCATTTGAAATCTTTTTGCTCTACTTTTCTAAATTAGCTTGAGAATTTTATTGAGTTATTTTTTTAATTTTAAAATCTTTTAATGCTGATTTTTCTGAGGCATTGCCTGCTACTTTTGCCTCAGCTACCAGCTTAACCAGATTGTGTTTATAAAGTTGGTAGGGGTACTTCCCTCTCAAAATAATAAACTAGCAGGGGTTTGATATCAAACCTTTTAGCCAGTGTTAACTTTATCAGTAAGACCTCCTATCATGATCCCATGGCCTATATGCCCTGCTATTATCCAGCATTATGACAGGTTAACTTTGTAGGTTGACTTTCATTCAGTGTTTATCTTTAGCCAGATAACCTATCCCGATTCCTATGATATACACTAAAATAAATTACATAGCTTAAAAAACACGCTTTGCGGTCCAGTCATTTTTGGGAGACTTTTCCGAACAGTCTGGCACTTTATCACTATCTCTGAATTCATAGTGCTAATGGTACATTTTGCAACATTGTGGATATCAGACCAACAAGCTCCCCAGTACATTCTTTAAAATGGTGTACTTGAGAACTTAACAAATGGCTGGCATTGGAGGGAAAAGGTCTAAAAGAGCTCTCCACATTGTACATGGCAAAAGATTTTCAACCTGAGTTAATTAAGCAGAGAATATGTCAACATTTAGAGTTAAGAGGGGCTCTGACGCTTTCCTATTGTATGGCTAGGAAATGTCACCAGAACAATACGTACATGGGCTATGAGCCACACAAGTCATAGAATGCCGTATAGTTCCCAGTCCTGAACATGATTTTTCAGTACAACTTATGGTGATCTGAAATAACAAGATGCTTGTGAAACAGCATTGCCTTTGATATATAATGCATATGTCTGTGTGTAGACATGGCCTGTAGAGGCAGCTTTGCCCTACATATTTTGGGAGCTCTCACAGAAGAAGAATAATTTAGTGATGAGCACATTCAAGAGCAACCCCAACCACTCTGCCTTGACAACTCTCTCCTACTGCTTGGGCAAACAGCTTGTTCCACCTTTCCAAAGATTTTGGGAATTAAGTCAGAGCATTATTTTTGCCACTGTCAGAGGACTTTTGGAAACATACATGTCATCAGCTTTAATCAGCTTTAACATCATCGACTGCAGTCGATTAACATCTGATTCAGCTAACGATTTCATGGAAAATGGGTACATCAAGCAGCAGAGGAGAGACGGGGCAAGACCGAGCTGGAAGGGTGGGCTTTCACAGAAGAAAAAGTAGAAGCTCGAAGGACCAAACCACAATTTTCTGGTAAGGTGGTAGGGATGGTTCACAGGGAAGCATCACTTTTTGGAACCGGGACCTATTGTTTAGGTTTGTTGATGACAATAAGCAGAGCCTGACTATCACCATTGAGATCTCTGACAAAAAATCCCATTTTAAAGTTTTTTTGCCAAGTAAAAGGATTTAACACTTTTGAATCAGATTTTACTATCTATGCAGCAGTACTGTATGTGGAATCAACAAGCAACGAAAACTTCTTCTTAAATTAGGCCCTGACTCTCGTCATGAGTCCTTGTAAAGAGTTACAGGGTACTGACCTAGCCTGTCACCATCGATCCCGCTCAGTGGCGTAAGGAAACTTGAGACAGGCCCCCCTGCAAAGTATATGGAGGGGCTCCCTCTGGACTCACTCAGGAGCTCTCAGACCAGGGTTCTGTGCTGAGGAAGCCTCCACTGTGGGGGCTGCGGAAGCCTTTGTTACTCCACTGAACCCCCTTACACGGATGCAGTATATACTCCTAGCTAAGAAGTGGGAGAGCTATCATTGATCTTTTCCTACAGAGACTGTGCTCATTTAATGGTGTCCACCCTTCTCTTTGACAGCCGCGGCTCGTGCAGGTAAGGGCGGTGGGGCTGGGTATGGGGAGAAATCGATAGATGACATGGGGGAATTAATTATTTATTTAATTTTCCCTCGTGGTCGTCAGTCGAACCCCCCCCCCGCCTCCAAACCCGGCCTCGCCGCTCTTACCTGCTTGGGCCGCAGCTGCTCTTTGATGGCTTTTGTTTAATTTGTATACCTACATTGTAAGCAAAGTGAGAGGTTTAGAACAGTCAAAGTAATTCCTTCACAAAAATAATAGATATATATATATTCAACGTTGCAGGCAGAAAGATAATTTTCTCCATTAGGTTCACCCCAGAACTATTTGTTCGTATTTCTTAAATACAGCTGGTGATAAAGTGTAATATACATATTCATTTCTGATGGAAAGGCCACTGAGGCCTTCACAGATTTACGAAGATTGTCTCCTTAGCAAATGTTAACTTGAATTTCCCACAAAGCAAGTTTGTGAGGGTACCTCTCTTGCAAAAACCTTTTGCAGGTGGTTTCAATGATGCATTAATTTGCCTGCTGTGGGATCTTTTAATCTTCCCATTAACCAAACTGTCCCTAGCATAGTGTATGGAAAGTGTACTAGCCCTTGCATATTGTGTATCTAAATGTTCCTCTTGGCTGCATCCAGATTATGTTTTGGTGTGCCAACCCATCAAATAATAAAAATTAAACCAGGTTTTCAGGATATTTACAGTGCATTTGCATTAGAGCAGAAAAAAATAAATGTAATAGCTTTCGACTGATAATTTTCGCATTCATTTTGGTCACTGTGCTAATTCAATTGACATTTAGTGGTGAGTCGACAATTCAAGTGTAATTCTGACCAAAGTTTTCCCAAATATAAAGTAAATTCACAGAAATTTTATTTTTGTTGAAAATTATTGTCAGGATGCTGCAGTGAAGTTTTGTGTCTTTTCTGTACAAGACGCTTCATAATTATGAAAGGGACTTCAGGAGGATTTATAATTAGGAAAATCATTTGGCAGTATTTCCAGCAACATATAAACTTGGAAAAAGGCTAAAAGAAGAAAACTCAGACTTCGTTCTACCTCGAACAATAACACAAAACTTCATTGTCCAGTGCTTTTATAATATATCACAATATTGTGGAATGTTCTTGTGGGACTCTGATCACAAAAGCACTCCTTCTATATGTTCAGATTTCAAGTCTAGATTTACTAAAGAATTGCCATAGCTTAAAACAGTTTTAGGACAGTCATAAGCCAAGAAACATGGGCTAGATTCGATGTCTCTGGTTTCATGCAATCTTAAAACTGTCTTGGACCAGAAAAGCTAGTCATTATATACAGTCTTAAACCAAGAATGACAGATTTGAAATTGTTTAAGGTGGGCATACCCCTTTAGAAAACAGGGTATTCATATCCTTGCTTAAGACAGTTTGGAGGATCAGACATTCGAGTTGGCTGCAATTTTCTTAGCAGGCCTTTTTTTAAAGAAAAAATACTAAACCATTCCTTTGGTTTCAACAACGTGTAAATAAAATATGGGTCTCTAGGGCACTAAGCAGGTTTACAAACCTTACTTTGAGCTAACATTGAGGCATCTAGAAGATTTTCAATATTCAAAGCCAAAAAACAAACTATTAACATAAAAGACAAACATGAAACAATAACATCCCCTTGAATAGTCTAGGCTATCATTCTCTATTAAGACATGACTTTTCGAAGGTGGTGATAAATAATAAATTATTAGACAGCTGATGTTGCAGAAAAAAAACATTTGTAGGATTACCTACACGTAACCACACAGGCAAAATTTTATAAAGACGCTAGTAACAGAAGTGTTTTGCTTATGCAAGTAGACTGACTTAAAAATACTGACAAAATGTAGATCTATATTTACTCCACACAGAGCAGAGCTACCTTTATTTTGTTTGCCCCATCTTTATACTATTTTATAAAAAATAATTCCATGTTCTTTCCCAAGCACGCATCGTGGGACCGCCTATCTTAGACAGCCCTGTGCTTTTCAAGTCTGGTGTGCACAAAGGCTGGGGGCGTAGCTGACAAGAACCCCGCCCCCCACTTCCAAACACCGCTCCTTTTCCAGAACATACTCAGAGCCTTTGCCTGCACTCTCCATCCCGGGACCGGCCAGGGTGGGGCAGGGCCCTGGCCACCCATTCTTAGTCTTCTATTTCGAGGCACATTTTGGAGGAGGGGATGGTACTGCCTGCTCTCACAATCTGCCATTTTCTTCCCCACCCTCCTTCTCCTCGATGGCCTCCAGGCCTCGCTTCTGCCTCCCATCAGCAGTGCCAGCTTTGCTCAGGCCGCAGGACAGGCACGCCAGCTGGATCTGCTTCATGTTCTCCAAGCCTTCATTCTTTGCGCTCTTCAGCAGGTCTCCTTGTCCCTGTGTACAGAAAAACATGAAAGCAAAACATAAGAATCAATAGAAAACAGGAAAGTGTCACAAACAAAGTATAAGTTTCCCAACTATCAAATGATCATACAGTTCACACTCTGAGCTCCACAGGCGTCTTCCTTCAGGAGCACCTTGTGTGAGTGTCCCAAATAGGTAGTTTTACTACATTACATTATATTTTCTTTTCAACTGCCTATCATGGTTTCATTCCTATTTATTTATTTATTTATTGATAAAGTTTTATATAGCGCGAACATGACCCAAGGGGGTATCAGAGCGCTTTACAGAATACAGTTGTTGCGCCATACAGTAGACAAGAGGCATATAGTAGTATATGGGTGGCATAGGAGACTAGTAGTTATTAAGGAATGATCCAAGAGGGAATCAGAGCGCTTTACAATACACAAGTTATTACATATTAGGTGGTTGAGATAGTATGCATACATTCGATATAAGTCTTTCGGTACAAAAGAGGTAGACCGTGGTATAAGGGTAGCATAGGATAATGGTAGACATCATAGAATTACAGCCTTAGGATGTGAACTTGGTCATTAGGAGCAGTTTTACTTCGTTTTTAAAGGAGGTAAAGGAAGTGATCCTGCGAACCACTGGCGGCAGGGAGTTCCAAATCTTCTGAGCGATCCCTGAGAATGCTCTGCAATCAGTTCTCTTTTTGTGGAAGGATTGTGGTTTCATTAGTAATGAACTCGCACTACGCAATTGTCTGCATCCTCCTGAACGCTTAAGCTTTCGTGCTAGGTAGCTGGGGGTATTGCTATGCAGGGCTTTGTGGTTCATGCAGGCGATCTTTAGGTGTATTCTAGCCTCGTATGGTAGCCAGTTCAAAGCTTTCAAGGTTAGAGAGATGTGATTATTTCTTTTTGTTCCTGAGACCAATCTGGCCGCCGCGTTAAGTGAAGCCCTCAGAGGGGCAAGCTTGTATTTGAGAAGACCGCATGGGGTGGTGCTTCCATAGTCCAATCTTGGTAGCACTAGGGCTTGAACCGCCATTTTTAAGTCGTTATGTGGGAGGAAGGGCTTGAGTTTCCTTAGTATGCTCATCTGATGATTAGCTCCCTTGGTGGCAATATTGATTTGCGCCTGCATGTTCAAGTGTTTTTCTATGGTGACTCCGAAGGATTTCGCAGAGTCAATGATGTGAGGAGCGCAGTCAAAGGAAGTAAGATGCTTCAACCATAAGTCTATCTTGGGTGTGTGATTGGGAGGGGAGATGAGAAGGAATTCCATTTTTTGGTGTTAAGCATGAGGTGGTTGTCAGTGAGCCAACTTTGAGTATTCTTTAGAATAGCGTTGAGGGAGATGAAGTCTTCTGGTTGGGAGATTTTCATATACAGGTGAGTCTCGTCCGCATATAGGTGATATAGAATGTTCCTAGAGTTCAGCGCGTTTGCCAGGGGTTCCATGAGTACATTGAAAAGGATGGGTGAGAGTGCTGAGCCCTGTGGAACCCCTATGGTGACCATGGAGGGTTGAGAGAGTGAATTATTCGTCTTAATTGTATGTGTTCTGTTATTTAGGAAGGAGGTGAACCATTGTAGCACCAAGCCAGTTAGGCCCATCCTTCGTTCTAGTAAGGACTGTAGGATGTCATGCTTAACCGTATCAAAACCGGAGGATAAGTCAAGAAGTATCAATAGGCATGTTTAATTGTGGTCAAGCATTTTTAGGATGTCGTCCATTATGTGGGTGAGTGCAGATTCAGTGCTGTGACCATGCCGGAAGCTGGATTGGTGTTTGTCTAGGAGGTTGTTATTCTCGATGTGGTTGCATAGTTGTGTTTGCACACATTTTTTCAGCAATTTCGCTAGACTGGGGATGTTGGATATAGGGTGGTAGTTGTTGAGATCAGTGGGGGTGGGGGGAGTCAGACTTCTTTAGTATAGGTGTGACCTGCCCTATTTTGAGACAGTCCGGAATGGACCCTTGTCTCAGGGAGGCGTTTACGATCTTTGACCATAGGGGAAGAATAGAGGTTTTTATCATTTTGAACAAAGAAGGAGGTAAGGGGTCTGAGAAGTGATTTGAGGGGTTAATCGTTAGAAGAGTGTTGTAGATTTCTTGTCCAGGGATGGGCGAGAAGGTGTGCCAGGAGGCATTGTTTTTTGGGATTTCAGTCGAAGTAATAAAATGTACCTTGATCTGAGAGTGAGATTTATCATCAAGGGCCATAGTTTGAGGGAGGGCCTTCTTAGATTGGATGTTGAGTTCAATGGATTTTGTTTTTTCTAGGAAGAAGTTGGCCAGCTCATCGCAGTTAGGTGTAACCGAGTCGCTTTGTTCCAGGGAGTTTGGCTTGTTGCGCGCTTGTTGTTTGAGGAGTTCGAATAGTTTTTTGGGAAGTTTGATGGCTTGATTCAGCTTGGATTTATAAAAGTCTGCTTTAGCCTTTCGGATCTTCCTATTGTATGAATTCCTCAGCACTCTGAGTTGATATAAGTGCTCAATGGAGGGTGCAGATTTCCAGTCGCTCCGCTGCTCTTAGCTTTCGCCGATCCGAATTCAGATTCTCATTGAACCATGGTTTGGAGAGTTTGGAGGAAACTTTTTTTCCTGGTTGGGCGCTGTAGAGTCAAGAATTTCAAGCATTGTGGAATTGTAAAATACTGTAAGGTCGTGGACTTCAGCCATGTCTTTTGAGGGGTCAGGGCGGAGTTGCATCTGTTTACCAGGTTGATGGGGTTGATATTTTGTAAATTCCTTTTCCATTGTTTTGTTTTTGTGGGTTGACCCCTTTTAGGAGTTATCACGATATTGAAGGAGAAGAGAATGCTAAAATGGTCTGTCCAGTCACATGGGGTGATGGATTCCAAAGATACCGTGTTCATTTTTGCTATGATGAGGTCTAGTGTCTCTCCCTTGTTGTGGGTTGGACTGTCACATAGTTGGGACAGATCCTGATTAGCCAGAAAAGATTTAAGACAACTAACACCAAGATCACCTGAGTTATTCCAGTGGAGATTGAAGTCGCCCAGGAAAATCTGTGGTACTTGTGAGTTGTCATCGGATGTAATAACTTCAATTACCTCATTGATGAACGTCAAATTATCACCCGGGGGGGTGATAAATTATGTGAAGTTTGCAGGCGAGGCGCTTGTCAACAGAGATGTTGATACAGAGATATTCCCAAGAGGATAGAGAGATTTATCTGCTAGTTTAGTGACTGATTTGGTTCACGGTGGCACTAGTAGCTCTGTGTGTGTTTAGGAGTTCTTTGCTGATGGTTGATAGACTTTGCATTTCTGCCTTGAGATGTGCTAGGCCGCTGGCTAGCTCATTGAATCGTTCAATCCAATCAGCATTGGGATAATTTGATATGTGTGTAGGTGGGGGTTCTATTGTAGCTGGAGGTCGGCAAATAAGGTTTGGTTGCAAGGGTATCTCGTTATCTGGTTGCCTGAGGATAGCGTTGTTAGGGATTGAAGGGGTTAGTTTATCATGGATGTTCGTTGTATGTTCTGAATCTGTGTGTGAGAAGGCCTTTGGATGTGACCGCATGATAGGGGCTGACGCATGTGATTGGGGTATGGTCAATGAGTGGAGTGAGTATCAGGGGTGATGAGAGCCGATCAGGTAACGGGGTAGGCGATAGGTCGTGGGGAGCTATGCATGCCAGCTCAGGTGGAGATGGGGAGAGAGGGATGTCGTGGGTAGAATCCAGGTTGGTGAATTCTTCCGTAGACACCAGGGATATCAATGGTGTATCTGCAATGTGGTGTTGGTCGCTAAGAGTAACCCTGTCCCTCCTGGGCCAAGGGATCCCGGTGTGGTTGAAATCGATGTGATGGAGGGGTAGAGTTCATTGGGGGTGTGGAGAGATATCTGTTCCATAGAGATTATTATGGGATTTTGTTGTAGAGTTGAAAGTCGGGGAGAGTAGTGGCGGGAGGTGAGATTTTCTCGCTGCTCACTGCTTCCTTGGCGAGATTGGAATTTGAGGCTTGTATCAGGATATTGCCGTTGTTGTATATGGAGATAGTGGGTCTGATGAGACTATCGACAGTTTGAGGGCATGCGGGTTTTTATTTGACATTGGAGATTTGAAGCATGGAGTAGAAGGTATTTCTCCACTGCGCACATTTTTTGTGTGTAAAAGATGAGGTCATTCAATAGTAAGCCTTTGCTGATGCAGAAGTAGGGATCTGAAATGAGAATCTCAGGGTGAGGTCTCATTAGCCTATGCTTCAACTTCTTTGCTGCATTTTTGGAGAGATTAGGAGGGTATGAGATGGTGAAGCGGTTGGCGGCCTGAGAGTTCTAGGTTCTTATCCATTTTTTTCCCAACTCTCCTTCTTCCCTTCTTTATTTTCTTAACTTCCTTATATCTCAGCTTCCTTCCTTCGTCCGTTCACTGGTAGGATTATTTGCTCACTAATATGTTTAGGATTGACCTACATTGTTTCTTTGCTAACATAAATTGTCTGGGGAGAACATTGTTGATGTTTGAAGCCTTTCAGGTTAGTAAGAACCTGGTATAGTAGGGACAAGTAAAGTAGAAATGGCTGCCTCACAATCAAACTTATATAATTTGTTTACAATAGGTAAGGTCTGATGTGAAGACGGTCTGAGCAATGGGGTGCTACACGATGACCATGGGTTATACATCGGCGAAGGTCTGAGGCAGTCAGGATGCCGGATTTGAGACTAGCATGCAAATCCAAAACATTAAGGACGCCAAGATCAGAAACACCGGCTCCATTTTGGGGTCAGGTAATCATTGTACTTAACATACACTCGTATAATAATCAAAAAAGTATAAGGATGCTAGGATCTGAACCGTAGGCGCCATTTTACGGTCAGGCGCAGGAGTCATGTGCGTCGTGTAAAACTATCAGAGTTGCAAAGGATCACTTCAAGGGTCATTGGCCTCACGTCAGGTATCATAGTTCGTATTGAGGGGATTCCAGCACGCAATCCGGCCGAGTAAAGGTGAGAGGCGCTCCTCACACTACTTAAGAGGGTGCCATTTTGAGGTCAGGCGGTATAGAAGTACACCTGGGCGTCAATAGCATACGGCAAGGTTGCAGTGGCAATATCATACCCTTCAAGAGTCATTATGCATCGCAACAGGAATCATAGATTATATTGGGGGGAGTCCAGCACTCAAGCCATCCGGGGAAGGTGAGAGGCACTCCTCGCACTTCTTCTTACGAAGGTGCCATTTTAAGGTCAGGTGGCATAGAAGTGCAAGGATGGGCAGCGATAATATACGGCACAGCTGCATCGGTAATATTGTACCTCAGCACTGGAGAGCGATGTCAGCTGGTACCCTCCGTGGCATGCAGGCAGAATTCAGAACTCCGCTGCGAACCAGCTACTACCGCTATCAAAGCCGGTCTACCTCCACTCGGAGGGAGCATGGGCGGCAGCCTTGCTTCAGAGGCGACTCGCAGGCTCATTGGGGGGGCGCGAGCCAGGCGCTCCGGACTGCAGTTGGTCCGCAGTCAGACCCTTGGTATTAACCTCCGACGTCTGTTGGTACCTTCCCAGCGACAGCCTCAGCCCACCACGCATCACATGCAATACCAGGGAAGCCCGATCTGCGCAGGAAAAGGCTATTCCGGTAAGCCCTTGCACGGACAGGAACGAATCATTGAGATGTAGATGATTTACCCAGTGCAGGGATACTGAACTGTAGGGAGGGAAGAGGGCTATACGGGGATGTTCACCAAACAGTGATCCCCAGCCCCGGAGCTTCTCAGCGGATCTCCACCACGGCGGCCATCTTCTATCCAATCAATTCAATTTCTATCCTTTCCTCAAACAAACTGATGCATTATGACAGCTGTAGCCTTTTTCCAAATGTGTATGTGAGGGTAAATAATCAGGTTATAATTGTTTATATAAAAAAGGAATCCTGATATAGCTTGAGTCAATTCATTAGTCACAATTTTCCGAAGAGAAAGTTTGATAATTCTCAATAAAAATAACTTCTGGGCATGTCCTCCTCAAAAATTCATTTACACCCTCATAGATCTCTGAAGGGAAAGAAAAGGAAGTAGTGAAAAAATCTCCATCTGTCCTACACATGACAGTAATTGATAAATGTTTACAGGACAGGGAGTGTGTACCTTAAAGGATGACAGCCCTCACCCCCCCCCCCCCCCCCCAGAGGTGGCAGGATTCATCTCCGGCTCCCTGCTCACTAACATCAGTGTGCAAAGCCACCAATGTGGGTTTCCACCCGGCTAAATCAGGGGAGCACTTAAGGATGGAATATGGCCCAGTAATCTGGGCCAGGGCACCCAATGAATTGGTGTGGGAGAATTGTTTTGGGATAGAGAGAGGGTCAAAGAATAAAACTGCTGCACAAGATACTTTAATAGAAGACCTGATTGGGTAGAGCTAAAATGTATATGGGAATTAATCAACCCTTTTTAGGTAGGCCCATACATTTTAGCCACATGTAATACCCCAAAAAGGTGCTATGGGTTTGCATCAGGCCTGCACTGACACATGTGTGTGTTGTGGTGTAATTGGTATATAAAGGTGCATATTGAATACACTATAGCAATGATGCTGACCATGGATTATTTTGGTAGGACTGTAACGTTGACTGTACATAATCGACTAAAAGATAATCCTAGGATCAACTCCAGAACTGATCTATAACAAAACTGTTCGCTGTTTAGACTTTGTCCCCCCGGTACTCATTTTGCTCCTCACTTCGAAACATTGAGGCTTTATTGTTTTTCTCCAAATGTGTTCTTTGCACTTGTTCATGGAGTACTGCGCCCACACTAGCCACAACTTTGTGTATAATGTTTTATATAATATTTTATTGACCGAATGTATTTATTAACCCCTTGCATGCTCCTGACGAAACCACTCCGTCATGAGCCACGGGCGCCGTGGGCTCATGACGGAGTGCTTCCGTCATGCTTCGGCCGTTGGCGGCCGCTCCGCCCATGCGGCTCTGTTTCCCCGCCTGTGCGGGCGATCAGCGCAAGTGGGTGGAGTCATGACGGAACCACGCCGTCATGAGCACAGCTCGCCCGTGACTCATGACGGCGTGGTTCCGTCATGAGCATGGCGGCGCCGCGCTCACCCCAAACCCCCCCAGCGCTGCGGCGGAATTCGCGCCGCAGCGAAGGCGTTAACTCCAATGTTTTGTATGTTTTCCCTGGTTGTACTTGTGTTGGATTTGCATTGATTGAAACTTGGTATCCAATTTCACTTGGATTTTAATCTACATGGCGTTATTTAAACCAAAAAAAGACATTTCTAATTGCGATGTAATCTTGTCATTTGTTTCAGTGTCATGAAGCCTTTTCTGTATATCTGAGCGATACCAAATTAGTAAATGAAATAAAATCTTAAGTGAATTAGTGCTCCCTTTCGGCCAGTCAGTTCAACGTGTCACTGCGCTCATAGACCTTTAGCATCATCTATCAACGTCTCGCTTGGCAAAGCAAATGGGCACAGACTTGTACAAAAAGGCTGCAAACAGGAGATCAACCAGGCCATTCTTCCACCCAGGCACCATCCATGTGGGTTACAGACTGGGGGCTGCTTTCAGAGGAGGACTGGCATTCATCACACACCCTGGGGTCCATTTTGGAGCAGCTCTCGTGCAGTGTTGGCCAGGTTTGAATATGTTTCCCGGCCTGATTCTGGTTTCCAGCCTGACCCAGTTCACAGCTGGCTTCAGGATAGAAAGAAGTCTTCCTTCATTGTCCGGGACTAGATTATGGAGGAAATGGAGTGAAAAAAGAAAAATATATATTTTATAGCACATGCATTTACCCAGAGTGAAGCATGCCATCCAGATACTTGCTCGTAATTGTCTTGTGCGCGTCTCAGGATCATTAAGCAGTCAGGCCTGCTGAGCAGCAGCACAAGTTGTAATTGTGGGGCGTATGAATGAACTAGTTGACAGCAGGAGAGGTGTTATTTTTAGACAACGATGTCCCAAAGGTCACATCTCCGCTCCTTTAACTCATGTCATTTTAAGCAGTTGGGGATGTGGTCATGAAATCAGATTTTGGAAGTGGAAATTGCTTTCAGCAAATAGTAACCTAGCAGCAGGCAGGTGATGGAGCGGGGATTCGCAAAATGAAACACGCTTGTATTGAGTTCCCCTGTAATATGTACTAATTTTAAGTAGTGAGTATATTAACGTACAAATCACACATCACACGTGGAAAATTTGCTTTGCAATATGCAGGAGATTAATCGTATACTACGTCAATGACTGAAGTTGTAATAATATGGTGTGTAGAACGTGTTATGAATGTTTTGCATGGCAAATTGCATGTAAATGTAGTAAAAAGCATGATGTATGTTGCTTTGTCATAATAATTAATGCCGCTTTCCTGCTTATGCTATGCTAGGTTAACTGTTAACATGGACTAGAGTTAAGGTGGGTGGTCAACAGTGAAAATGTAATTATCACATTATTAATAAATATATACTTTCTGATCTTTTAAGAAATGGGCGAGTCTCCATTTTGGGTTAAGTTAGCCGAACTGTGATGAGTAAAACTTGCAGCGCGCATAAACCACGTGACTGAGTGGCTGGAATGCTGCACAAGCTGAAAGAGCGTGACACGGTGAAGGACATGATGCTTGACGAGCAGTGTCTTCGTGTGAAAATCCACAAAATGTCAAATGTACAAACATTTGTCCTTAATTTGTTACTTTCTCCTCATGAGAGAACAGGGATGTATACTGAATATGTGGGAACGGAAACTCAACAATAGGGTAGTCAAACCAGTATGATCTAATGGTAGGGTGACTATCTGCCCCTCATTTTAACCAATACCGTAGCTAGAATGGATGACATTAGCAACTTTGGTGGGATGGATCTGTATGGTAAGGGCATAAAGAATAGGTGATTTAGGGGCGGGGTGGAAAGTGAGGGCAGCAGATGCAGCTGCTGCTTTAGGCATGAGGAGAGAGAGGGTGCGCTGCTGATTGTCGGGTTGCAGAGAGGCCTAGCTATTCCAGTCCTTTCCTTGTCCTGATCTTAGATTCTCTGATCCCTGACTCTCTGTCTCGGGGTCCCCTGCCACTACTTAGGCCTGGGTTGTGGTTTTCCTCGTTCTTATTCTTTGGATTGGTATCTTTGATATCTCGAAGTTATTACCCTTGTACTTTTGTCTCTTCATCTATCCTTCCGAATTGAGAATTGATTAATGCACATGTCTGATGTCTCTTCATCTATCTCCTCCATGCAACATATGTTTCTTGAGATTAATGATTTGCTAGCTGTGTTTTAGAGTGTATTCTCTCTCATGAGGTATTTCTAAGGTTATTGCATTTGAGTTAGATAAAATTAACAACTTGCAAACAAAGAGTCTGTGATTTTTTTTGTCTGTTTATTATTTGAGTTACTGTTACCTTCAATTTTTCAACTAATTGGTCCATCGACCAAGAAGATGGAAATTTGAACAAAAAGGTTTATTGTGTAAATTGTGAACTGTCTAAATATTAAACAGCTGAGTATGAATTGGGAAGGAATTTGCAAACCTGACACCAGGGCAACAGGGACTTCGGGTATATGTGTATGGGCCAAAGTAAATGAAGTAATTGGATGTTTGTCCCTGTCCAAATTATTGGGTGTGCGCTGGGTCAGTTTCTTGGTAGCAGAGTTATGGTTTAATTATTGATTAATTAGGTAATGGTTATTGAATATTCATTATATGTTTTAACCTGAAGGGTTAATGTTTTTGTTTACATGTTGTCCAGAAGTACAGGTACACGAGGTGCCTGAGGAATCCCGGGAAGGAATTGGAAGAGTGTGGTAAAGAAATCACACTGCAGAAGTACTTTGTCTGTTGTGATAATACTGAAAAGCTAGGTAGGGCTGTTGGTATTATGTTTAGGGAAATTTCTGGGTGAAAGAGGAAACGTTTGTAATAGTAGAGAGTCACTGTTTTTCAAACTCTGGTAAGGGAATCGGAGAACAGTAACAGGACAACCCTCTTTGTATGTCAAGAGGCCCTCTTGTGATACCTCGGTGCGATCTTGAGAGGATTAAATAGGTTACTCCGGAGCGTGACAGAGAAGTAAGATAACGCTGGTCGTTATTATTGCTTGCAGTTTATGAAATATCTTTGAAAAGTGAAGACTATCTCTTTATTTAGTGAAGCAGACAAGGTAGCATTGTCTTTATTATGTTGTTACTAACAGAATTTTGATTAATAGCAGTTCAGACAAATATTGCCGTAAGATTTTGTAAAGGGAGGATCAGTATCAGGAATGGTACTGACGTCACAATGTGCAGCGCTGGTATTGGAGGATACAGCGGGTGTGTAATAAAGAGCAGATTGTAGAGGGAGGGTCAGTAGCAGGAGTGATACTGACGTCACGAGGTGCCGTGTTGGCATTGGTCAGATAGCGGAGGTGAGCAAGTGGTTAATGAATGACTAGTGAGAGACACGCTGACATTGGACAAGACTGAAAATACGTAGTTTATTGTGATTGGTTAGTTGGTGTGAGACGCAAGAAAATTCGGGGGGGGGGGGTGACTCCAAGTGCCCCGCAAATAGTAAATGTAACCCCATTAACTCCTCAAGTCACTGAACTAGCTAAACAAATAGGAGAGAATGAAGTAAGTCTGTTAAACAAGGCTAGAATGGAACAAGTACAGAAGCTGAATCAATTGAACTTGAATGCAGAAGCCCTAACAGTACCCGTGACTATTGGTCCTGTGATCCCGCTATTTGGGGAGAATTCCAATTTACAGAAAATGCCAACCATAGCAGTCCAAAGAAGTAGTGTCAGGAGTAACATAGTTAATATAATGAATAATGAGAGTCAAGATGGACAAAATAATACCCTGCTGGATCTACCGGTCGGAGATCTAATGACTGAAACCCCATGAAGAAGTACCCAATTAGTGCCGAGGGAAATAGGCCAAAATATCACTCTAATAGCTGGGAGTTCGACGGGTCCCTCCCCAGAAGAGCTCAGTAAAAATAATTAACTAAAACAGATGCATAGCCTAAAAGTGTCCCTGTGAGTCAATTAAAAGTAGATTTAGAAAAAATGATTGATGGAACGATAAATCCAGATAGATTGGGAACTTATACAGACGCAAAATTGTTGTTTTTGTGTAAAAGTATTACTTGGAGAGCAAAGAACTTCCATGAGAAATTGTCAGAAGTGGATAGTGAATTTGGTGTCGATATTGAAAAATCAAAAGTGTTACAGAAGACGTACCGCATGGCTTTTACTGACAAGGATTTAGAGAGTTTGAATACGTCCAGGAAGAGATTGCAGATAAAAGAATTGATGACTATCTTGAAGAATTGGGGAACAATAGAAAAATGGAGGAGTAAATGGGTGAAAAAGAAGGAAGACACTAGTGGAAAGGGAACATCCATGTTTCCATTAAAGGAAACCGAGCAGGTAGAAAGAGTCTGTCCCATGAGAGAAGTTCCAGGTTGTGGATATGTTCATGTACCTTGGACTAGACAGGATATATTATCATTTACCAATGATTTTCCCAGACTAAGAGAGAAACCTGTTGAGTGGTACAAGCAAGTGGATCGATTTGTAAAAGTTTCAAAGGTATTGCTGAAAGATTTAGAAGGCATTTTTGAGATAGCGGTTCCACCTCATTTGTGGACACAATGTAAGATTACTGTTGATTGGCCAAAGGATGAGTATCCTAGGGATGCTAAAACAGGTGCCCCATCTGAGGCGGTGATGAAAAAGTATCATCAAGTCATTACCTTTTTGAAAGCAAAAATCTCTCCTAAGGAAACAGAGCCTAAAGAGTCGGTTCACGCCTATTATGAGAGTTGTTGCAGATGTTTAAATAGTATAGTGGGTTTGAGAATATTCGAGATAAGGATATGGGACATGTTGTGTATCGGTTTGTATATGGATTGAGACCCAAAATTAGTGCAATGATACAGCAGCATATGCTGTGCTGGCAGAGTAAGTCAATTGACGAGATTCTAAGGTATGCCAAGTATTTTAGCAACGATATTGAATCTCGTCTTAAAAAGTTAAAAGAGAAAATGATGTGGGCACAAGTGAAATTGGCAGAACAGCAACAGGCAGTTAATAACGTTCCACAAAAAGAGGGTCAGGAAGGACAGGCAAGTGTTGAAAATCAAGGGAAGTTTAAAATGAGTAAGGAAGAGGCTAAAAACGAATATCCTTGTCATGCTTCGGAAGTTGGGACATTGGAAGAAAGAGTGTAAATCTGCACGAAAGGGTAACGGAGTAAATCAAAATTTGAATCAACGGATAGAGAATGACATGACTAGGCAGTAGCAGGAACAGGTAGTTACAACCCAGTTACAGGTGCCACAACCACCCATACCTCCCAACGTGAATGCTCACATGCAGATGTACAGTGCAAGTTCGGGATTTCAAGGAGAAGAGCAGTTTGGTAAGAATCCATTAGTTTCACAGTATTTGGTGCATTTTAGTGAGAGTGAGTTGGATACAACACAGTGACGGTGCCTGAAGGGGGAGGAATAGTGCGTACTTGGCGCATCTTTAGCGGTAGATCAGTCAGGTCCATTCATTGATGGAAAGGTAGTAGGAAAATACATCACCTTTTTGTTGGACACTGGTGCTACCAGTTCCACTGTGAGAGCAGTGGAAATCTCAAACCTACCCCTCTTGGGAGAAACTATCCAAGTTGTAGGTGTTGCAAACAAACACATTAGAACTCGTCACAGCCCCAATAGAAGTTCACATTGGACATTTTAAAGACATGCATCGGTTTGAAGTGTGTGATACCAGTCCGGTGAATCTCTTGGGCAGAGATTTGTTGTGCAAAATGAATTTCACTATTTATTGCACACCAGATGGTGTTGCAATAATGACACCGGATGAGGATGTTGAATACATAATATTGATGGCCCAACGAAGTGAGTGAATTATATTCACTACTGACAGAAGAAGATTTGCCAGAAGAGTTAAAGGGTACAGTGAGATCAGATGTGTGGGATTTCACAGAAAGAGAGATTGGATTAATGAGAAATGTGGACCCGATTCAGGTGATAGTGAAGTATGGAGCAGTGTATCCCAATACCACTCAGTACAAAATGAGTCCAGAAGTAAATGCTGGAGTCACGCCTGTGATTGATCAGATGATTGAACAAGGAATATTAAAAGAAATATTAATCAGTCATTGTAATTCTCCCATTATTGGTATCAAAAAGCCTAAAGGAAAATATAGAATAGTTCAGGATTTGAGAAAGGTGAATAAAATTGTTGTGCCATATTGCCCGATAGTACCAAACCCTGCTGTAATTCTGTACCAGATTCCATGTGATGCTGAATGGTATACAATTGTTGATTTGTGTCAGGCATTCTTTTACATCCCGTTGCATCAAGATAGCCAATATTTATCTGCCTTCCGGTTCGGGAATCGTGTGTTGGCTAGTTCCTCAAGGCTATACTGAGAGTCCATCAATCTTTAATCAAATCTTTAAAAAATGTATGGAAACTCTAAAACTGCCTGGGAATTCAGGTCCAATACATTGATGACCTACTGTTGGCATCAAAAACACGTGAGGCATGTGTAACAGACTCCATTGCTTTACTAAACTATTTAACTGAAGGAGGTCATAAGGTTTCCCCATCAAAGTTACAGTACTGTAGACAAGAAGTTCAGTACTTAGATCATAAGATTAAAAAGGGACTAAGAAAAGTGACCCCAGAGAGAATCAGCATTATCAAGAAAATGTATCCACCCCGAAATCAGAAGGAAGTGAGGATGTTTTTGGGAATGGTTGGATATTGCAGACAGTGGATATATGTTTTTTCTACAGAGGTTAACAAGATGTGAAGGATCCAATTGTGTTGGATGAAGAGAGTATGGAATCTTTCAATCGACTGCGAGACAGTCTTTGTCAAGCGCCAGCTTAGGGGATGCCCGATTATTCTAATGTATTTTCATTGTACTGTTATGAAAGAGATGGTTGTGCGCTTGCAGTTTTAACTCGGAAAAATGGAATGGCGAGATGTCCAGTAGCTTATTTTTCCGCCACTCTGGACTCTGTGGCCGCCTCATTGCCAAAGCAGTAGCTACCACTTGTGTAAGTTTGGAACAGAGTGAATCAATTGTGATGGGTTACCCAGTGAAGGTCTATATACCACACTCTGTTGAGATACTGTTAACTGGTACTCAAACTCAACGTATGACAAATAGTCAACTGACTAAATACGAGAGAGTGATCCTAGGTGCTGAAAATTTAACTGTGGTAAGATGCACTACTGTGAACCCTGCCACATTGTTACCAACTCCAAGATGTGAAGAGGTGAGAGGAGAAGCAGAACATGATTGTTTGGAAGTGACAGAGCTTTGTACTAAGCCCCTCCCAGACATCGCAGATGAACCACTGGAAGAATCTGATTGTGAATTGTTTGTAAATGGATCATGTATGAGGAACGGAAGAGGTGAATTGTGCGCTGGTTATGCTGTCTGTACTTTGACTGGAGCCCAGGAAGCATCTTGTCTGAAATACATAAATTCTGCCTGGGTTGCAGAGCTGGCTGCTCTTACCAGAGCTTGTAAATTGGCAAAAGGTCTCAAAGTAACAATTTTCACTTACAGTCAGTACGGATTTGGCGTTGTACATGACTTTGGTCAGTTATGGATGCAAAGAGGATTTATGACTTCCTCTGGTTCTCCAATTCGAACTGGGAAAACTGTAAAGGAATTACTGGAAGCTTTACAGTTGCCAAAAATAATTGCAGTTGCAAAATGTGCTGCACATCAATCAGGAGATGATAATGTAACAAAGGGTAACAAATACGCTAATCAATTGGCGCGTTACTGTAATCGAAATACCCTGGCAGATCAATAGAAAGAGGAAATACCGAATGCCACCTTATGTTCACCACCACATTTGAAACTTGAAGTGATACAAATGCAGGAAGAAGTCAATGACAAAGAAAGGGAAGAATGGAAGAGAGCAACTTGTAGGAAAAATGATGAAGCGATATGGGTTTATTATGATGCAAGACCAGTATTACCAGATTCTTTGCTTTCTCACATGGCCAGGATGTACAATGGACATGCACACATTGGACGAGATAACATGGTAAGAATGTTCAAGCAGTCCTGGTACAATCCCAAGTTAAGGCTGATCACTGAAAGTTTATGCCAAAGGTGTGTTATCTGCCAAAAGCAAAACCCAGGAAGAAAGACAGCTGTCAGTTGGGGTGTAATTGGGAGAGCAGGAGAACCTTTCACTAGACTGCAGATTGATTTTATCGAACTGCCTCCATGTAATGGACTAAAGTATGTCCTGGTCATTGTTTATTTGTTTTCTCTTTGGGTAGAAGCTTACCCTACAAGAAGGTATGACAGTCTTACTGTAGCAAAATTGTTGTTGAGAGAATTGATCCCAAGATTTGGTTTTCCAGTCACTTTGGAATCAGATAGAGGATTGCATTTTAATAGTGAGATAATTCGAATGATCTTTGCTGCTTTGCAAATTGAACAGATGTTGCATTGTGCCTACCGACCAGAGGCATCTGGTATTGTAGAACAAATTAATGGCACAATATAGTCCAGATTAGGAAAAGTGTGTGCATCCACAACACTAAAATGGTCTGATGCTTTACCATTTGTATTGATGAGTCTTAGAAGTGTACCTAACAAAAAGACTGGATTAAGTCCTCACGAGGTGCTGATGGGAAGAGCAATGAGACAAGCATACATACCTGCAAATAAATTGATGAACCTATCTGATGATCGTGTGTTGGACTACTGTAGAGGAATGGCTGACCTGGTACGTTCCGTGTCTCGCCAGGTTGGAGGAGATGCCACACCGACACAGTGGGACCAAGCACACGACCAGAAACCTGGGGAGTGGGTTCTAGTGAAAAAGCATGTAAGGAAGACGTGTCTAGAACCCCGTTGGAGCAGGCCCTCATGTTGATGACGACCACAGCAGTGAAGTGTTTTGGTTTGCCAAATTGGATACATGCAAGCCATACCCATATAGTCCCACGTCCAATCGAAAGACCTGAAGAACAGCAACTGAGAAACAGAAATCTACAACCAGTAACTGATGTCTGTGAAGCTGAAGAGTCTGGAGTGACAGATTCTGATGAACATTTTGACAATGAACAGCCAAGCACAAGTCGAGTAGAATGGGCAAAGGATACTGGGACAGAAGAGACAGCTGTTGGGACAGAAGAAGGTGAGGCTTCTAATGATCCAGGAGAAGCTGAAGCAGCTGTTGAGACAGAAGAAGAAACAGCTGAGGTTCCAAAGACCATTCTAGAAGAAAATGAGCTCTCAAAAGAATTAGAAGAGGGAGAAATAGCTAGTGAGACAGACTCAAGCACTGAACCTACAGAGATTGAAAATTAAGAAAGCCAAGAAAAACAGATAGAAGTAAGACAGAATAAGAGAAACGGCTAACAGAACACAGAAGGTGATAAGATAGTTCAGGCAAAGAAACCTAGAAAGGAAAACTGTTGGCCAAGTGGGGCAAGAAAATTGAAATACAGAATAGTAAGAAGAAGATTAAGAAGAAGACCAGAGGAAAGCAACAAGATTTCTAGTCATACAGAACAGGCAGATTTAGTGAAAAGCAAAATAAGAAGATCGAAAAGAACAAGAATTCCCTGTAGGAAAAACAAGGCCCCTGAATGGACCTACGTGATCCTCGAGGAGTTTGAAACTTTAGGCCTAAGTGAGGAACACAAGAGTAGTGATACTGAAAAAGAAGATGAGAACAAATTAAGACCACCTTAACAAGAACTGTTACAAATTGAGGTGGAGAAAAATGTTGTCAGATCAAGTCATCTGTGGACTCAGAAATAGACAAGGAGGGTAAATACGAACGTCATTGAGTGTAGGATTACACCACACACTTATATATTTTTTTTTCTTTTATTTTTTCTTCAGATAAGAGCTCATTTAGATTTACATAGACCTTAACAAAGAGAAATTGTTAGATTTTTTTCATTTTTATAGAATACTAAAATGGCAGGAAATGAAGTGACTGGACAACCAAAATCTTAAACTAAAACGTAGATGTGTTAAATTTAGCTTATGTAATGTTTTTCTACTAACATTTTTGTGGATTTTATTAATTATTGTTATACCAATTTTTAACGTGAATAACACCAGAAATAACACTAATGATGTCTCTAATGAAGGAATGAAAGATGTATCTAAACAGATAACGAATACTAATTGAGAAGAATTAGATGGAAGCATTTTCCATCATGATCAATCAATAAATGATTTTTCTTTAAATGTGTTTACTAAACTGTTGTTTGAATATAATAACACCATGAATGTGAGCGATTGCTATGTCTGCGTGAATTTCCATTGTCTGTCTCTGAAGGTATAACCTACCATCATTCTTCTTTAACATATGCTGTTTCATGTTGTGTTCTTAGTAGTCGATTTTACATGGAAGGTAAGTTGGAGTATCAATATACAGATAGGTATTTCATAAAGTACCAAATATAAGAGAACTAAACAAGGAAGAAAGTGGTAAACACGCGTGTTAAATGGGTGAATTTTTCCATATTACTAAACCCTTAGATTTAGAATATGCTTATAAAAATAATTTAACTTGCAGATTGCATTATGAGGAACGACTGTTTTTGGACATGGTAGAACATAGAAGAGAAGGTTTTCAGAAGAAAGCTGCTAAACAAAAAACACAAGAACTACATTGGGTATTTAGAGAGGGTAATTATGAAAACCTATGGGACCTATGCTGCAATGTCCCTGGACTGATCACAGAAGGAGAAGTTATGTTTATTGAGATCCAAGACTAACTACAACACTTATTTTATTGGCGCTAGTGAATGTGAACATACTTCCCAAATTACTGGAGGTTGGGGATTAAAGGGTGGAACTGATTCTGTCGTCCAGGGATATATATCATGTATGTAGTAGGAAATCCTATTACAGGTTACCAGCCCACTGGTATGGAAGTTGTTACTTTGGGATTGTCTTTCCAAAGGTCTACCATATAGACCGAAAAGATCATAGTGTCAATGAAATAAAGCAAGGATAAATACGTAGTAAGAGAGCAAGTTTTTCTGAAATAATAGGTGATTTATTCACTGCACTGATACCCTTAGTTGGGGTAGTTCTAAATTCACATAAAATTTGAAAACTATCTACAGTGGTTGATCGTTTATCAACAGATACTGCTGGTGGATTTTTGATGATTGATACCGAAATGGTGGCGATAAGATGAATGGTTTTGCAAAATAGTCTTGCCCTTGACCTTATCTTGGCCAAAGAGGGTGGAGTCTGTGGAACATTAAAAATTCAACACTGTTGTACCTATATTCCTGATAAAAGTAAAGGGATAGAAGGATATATTAGAAATATTATAAAGTTACATAAAGATTTAACCCAACTGGAGGTTGACGGTGTCTGGGAGAGAGTTGGTAAGGGTATTACAGCTGTGAGAAATTGGTTTTCAATGTTTGGGGAAAGTCTTTTTGGAAAGATAGTGATGCCAGTATTCTCAATAGTAATAACAATTTTAGTAATAATAACAACGTATAAATGTTGTAAGTGCATGAAAAGAAGAAAAGATATATCAGATAAAAGGAATAAAAGGAAAGGAGTAAAGAGAAAAAGAGATTAGTTAGAACTTGAGGAAATAAATGAAGAATATTATGTCTTGATGAAAAAGCCAGAAGACAGAAAGGAGAGAATGATACTGAACTTTAGATAAAATGAAAGGTGGCACTCGGTATGGTGAGTATTTATGATGACTTCAAAAGCCATCAGAGGGGGGAATTGATGGAGTGGGGATTCGCGAAAAGAAGCCCGCTTGTATTGAGTACCCCTGTAATATGTACTAACTTTAAGTAGTAAGTATATTAGCGTGCAAATCACACATCACAAGTGGGAAATTTGCTTTGCAATATGCATGTGATTAATCCTAACACTACGTAAATAACCGAAGATGTAATAATATGGTGTGTAGAACGTGTTATGAATGTTTTGCATGGTAAAGTGCATGTAAATGTAGTAAAAAGCATGACATATGTTGCTTTGTCATAATAATTAATGCCGCTTTCCTGCTTATCCTATGCTAGGTTAACTTTCAACATGGACTAGAGTTAACATGGGTGGTCAACAGTAAAAATTTCCATATCACATTATTAATAAATATCTACTTTCTGTTCTTTTAGTAAATGGGCGAGTCTCTATTTTGGGTTAAGTTAGCTGAACTGTGATGGTTGCAACCTGCAGTGCGCATAAATCACGTGACTGAGTGGCTGGAATGCTGAGCAAGCTGAAAGAGCGTGACACGGTGAAGGACATGACGCTTGACAAGCAGCCAACTCCAGTGTCTTCTTGTGAAAATCCACAAAATGTTAAATGTACAAACATTTGTCCTTAATTTGTTACTTTATTCTCATGAGAGCACAGGGATGTATACTGAATATGTGGGAACGGAAACTCAACAATAGGGTAGTCAAACCAATATGATCTAATGGTAGGGTGACTAGCCGCCGCTCAATTTAACCAATCCCGTAGCTAGAATGGGTGACATTAGCAACTTTGGTGGGATGAATCTGTACGGTAAGGGTATAAAGAATAGGTGATTTAGGGGCAGGGTGGAAAGTGAGGGCGGCAGATGCGGCTGCTTCTTTAGGTGTGAGGAGAGAGAGGGTGCGCTGCTGGTTGTCAGGTTGCAGAGAGGCCTAGCTGTTCCAGTCCTATCTTTGTCCTGATCTTAGAGTCTTTGATCCCTGACTCTCTGTCTGAGGGACCCCTGCCGCTACCTAGGCCTGGGTGGTGGTTTTCCTCGTTCTTATTCTTTGGGTTAGTATCTTTGATAACTCGAAGTTATTACCCTTGTACTTTTGTCTCTTCATCTATCCTTCCAAATTTGAATTGATTAATGCACATGTCTGATGTCTCTTCATCTATCCCCTCCATGCAACATATGTTTCTTGAGATTAATTATTTGCTAGCTGTGTTTTAGAGTGTATTTGCTCTCATGAGGTATTTCTAAGATTATTGCATTTGAGTTAGATAAAATTAACAACTTGCAAACAAAGAGTCTGTGATTATTTTTGTCTGTTTATTATTTGAGTAACTGTTACCTTCAATTTTTCAACTAATTGGTCCATCGACCAAGAAGATGGACATTTGAACGAAAAGGTTTATTGTGTAAATTGTGAACTGTCTAAATATTAAACAGCTGAGTATGAATTGGTAAGGAATTTGCAAACTTGACACCAGGGCAACAGGGACTTTGTGTGTATGTGTATGGGCCAAAGTAAATGAAGTAATTGGATGTTTGTCCCTGTCCAAATTATTGGGTCTGAGCTGGATCACAGGTATGGAGAAGAACAACATAAGGAGCAAGTGAAGGAAATGGCGAAATAATAAAATAAAAAAGGAAGTAATAGACAGAAAGAAAAGTGTGTAGCCAGGATCGGAGACATGACAAGCAAGATTCCATGAATTCCTTAAATCTCTCTATATATTTGGAGCTAGGCAAGAATCGAGGTACAGTGAGAGATTTGTAATACTCGGCTTCAAATTGTAGGGCATTCGTTTCTCATGGGTATGTTTTGCAGTTTTTCTTAGACCTATAGTTCTTTACTTTTAGAGTTAGTAGTATTCCAAAGCCTTTTCTTGCAATTGAGTTCTTTTTTAGATGAACTTAAATTTGATACAAAACAGAGCATTAGTGGACTTCACATCCACCTTCAGTGATGTATTCTAGAGTAAGAGACTTGTTGAAATAGCACCCAATTGGTCCTCGGTGCAAGAAGCGGAGGGAGTTGCTATCCTCTAGATTCTCCAAGCAAGACAAGGCAAAGGAAAGTGTGGGTAACCTGTGCCATGGGGATGTTGAGATTGTGGTGATTATTGATTGATGCAGGGGGAAGATCCGCAGCAGCAGTTCATAGGAGAGTAGGAATGGCAAGCCCGAGTGGTGTAGGAGTATGGTGTAGGCAAAGAAGTGGAAAAAGCAGGATGCCTGACTCCCTCAACAGATAAAAGCAAAGAAGAGATACTGCCCAGCCACTTACTACATCCTCGAATAACTACTTTAAAAAACGAGTTCGAGTCTGTGGTATTATTTTAGCTTGCCATCACGGAGTCTCGTTTCCTGAAGCCACATGAGGAGACTGTAAACAACACAAGGCAGTCAACAAGAGCCGCAAAGCAGAAGGTTGCTACTAACTGGGCACAATTCTCAGGAATAACCGTATACATGCCAATAGACCCAGTTCTTGCAGGAGACTCACGATTTTTTAGCCTAAAATGTATTTACTGTGGCTCTCTCCAGCATGAAATTGCCTGACCTTCAATAGAAGTCAATGGGAGAAATATATTCTCCTGATTCGTTTTTTTACAAAATGTATGAGATACTTCCATTTGTAGGATGAGGCTGCCAGCATCGAAGAGAAGGTGTTTACTTAAACCTATTAAGGTGCAAGTGTTGTAGAACCTAGGTGTGTAGCTAACTGAGGTTTTTTTGGTAACCCACAATCTGGGTGTGCCGAGCAGTGTCCCAGGTAGGCAAGTTCCAGGATTGATTGCCCACTGCATGTTTGCAGGAACCTGCACACCCCTCTTCCGCACAGTGGAAAGCTGTCTCGTCTGTGGTCTTCCCGTCAGCTGGGTGAACCTGTAGTGATAACCAGTATCCAGCAACACAGCATGCACACAACTGGTTATTTTGCAAATCTGTTTTGTAAATAGTAAGGGGAGGGATGTGTCTTTCAATTTTCTATATATTTTCTGGGTCGAGGCGAAAGAAGAGAAAAAAACATAAAGTAAACACTTTCAGACAGCGGCTTTTGTAAATAACTTGCATTATATACATATTCTGAACTGGGCAGTATGCTGGACAGCTGTTCGATTTTTAAATGGCAATTTATTAGAAAAATATAATAAAACCAAAACTGAAAAGCCACAAAAAAGCTAAAAAACGTTTTTCAAAAATTCAAAAGTGACAATTACATTTTTAATGTTTCATGTCTGATACTGTCTAGCATGCTTCATTGAACTTTTTTTGCTTGGTTTGTATAGCCAAGTGGACTTTAATTTGCATATAAGAAATAGAGAGATGCGAGAGTTTCTACACCAATTACACCTTTGAAATGGAGTCTCCTGCTCTGCTCCTTTATGGACCCATTCATTTCTGTGTTTGAAATACAAACTATGTCGCGCCTTTTCACAAAAGAGACAACTGAAATGGAGCCACTCCATCGCTTCTTAATGTTCTAATTCATTTATGTAATGGAACTACAGCGATAGGATGGCTGTTCATGCGAGAGACATTTGAAATTGAGCATAATCTTTCTGCAATAATATGCCTTTTCATTACTATCCGAAAAATAGAAACATGATAGTGCCTTCCATTTAAGAGACCTTTAGAAAAGGAACCTGACTATGGCTTCTTAATGGGTCCCATTCATTTTTCAGATGGAAATACACAGAGGGGATTTTTTTTTCTCGCCTGGGGCCTTTCGTATTTATTGACCATTTCCTCATATTGAGGAAACATTAACGTGTCACTCATTTTAACAAAAGAACATGCACAAATGCAGAGTGGCTGCGCATAGAAAGTCCCCCTTTTGCCAGATGTGATGCTGGGCACATGTTTGTAAAGCTGGCAGTGCAGTAGTGCACCAGTCTCTCCCACTTTTTGTTGAGATTTATTACACATATGTTTGATGGATTCATCCCATGTGAAGTTAAGACAAGTTAAGAGTGTAGGCTTCTCTGGGCGAGCCCTTACACACGATTCTCTGCCGTGGGAATGCTAATACTACTTAGATATATCACTATACTTTCTTTTGGTCCAGTATACATACAAGACTTGGTTTTTGTCTTGTGGAAACATGACCCTCCATTATGGAGGAGTCTGTATTAAATGTAGGTGTTCTCCAATTTGTTCAGAAGTCGGTAGAGACTGGAGACTTAATCATCCTCTGAGCGGAAGTGGGCATTAATAATAAATGTGCCCATCAATGTGGAAGGGAAACCATTGGCTCAAAGGAGGGATGCTTTGGGTGTTCAAGCATTCATCTCCAAACTCTGGGCACCCTCTCTACTGACCAAGTGGGGCCCACACTCTCATGTTCATACATCTCTTATAGTAGTTTTGTGCAGTTCCACGAAAGCAAGTTTTCGACATTAGACATGAAATAATTCATATGTGTTCAGGCGTACTGAACACAGCTGCACTAAACGTACTGCATTTGCATTTATATGTTTGAAGACCATGCCTGAAAAGCGATGTGGGTTATAAAGACCACACAATAAGCAAATTCTTCAAAGTAAAATATGTTTTTCTGGTAAAGCATATATATATATAGTAGAGTGAAACTGCGCCAGTATCCACTTTATAAACTATGCGTATGGGCTTAGAAAGTAATGTCCTCTTGAACATCAAGTGTGAGTTTCTGAGAGGCCAAACCATTTGATACAGGAGGTGAGGTGGAGAAGAAGACTTCGAAGTTTTGTAAGCACTCCAAGGCTGAAACTGTTTTAAGTGTATTGGCTATGGTCATGGTTTGATTCAGTTTTAGGCATGCAGTGGACATATCGGTTTGGAGGGTGCCTTAGTAAAATGTGGGGTGTTGGATTTTTATGAGCCAATAACACTTTGTAATATACTTGGATGTTACTGACATATATAGTAGGAATGCCACTTCATGTAGAGGTTTAAGAACATGTTTGAGTATGAAACCTGGGAAAACATCACAGATTAGTAGTGGGAGGGTTTGGATCTGAAGGAATCCATTTGGCACAATTTATATCCATGAGGGCAAAAGGCAGTGGACTTTTTTAGGACCTAGTTGGTTATGGTCATTAATAATCCAGTCATGTTCAGATGCCAATGGTGAATGGCGATAATGATCGCCAAGAAGTCAAGGACTATGGGGAAGCCAAGGTATCAGTTCATTTCAAACTTTAACACATCACTGACCCCCTGGATGGCACTTTCTCAGTGCTATAGTGGTAAGAGAATCAAGAATGGTGGGACTGGAGAAGGATGTGAAAGGTGATGTGCTTTTCGAGATGCATATCAATTTGGCGACCTCACCCAAGCATTTGACTTTAAGGTGAGATAGACCATTAGTTAGAGTCGTTGAGGTGATGATTCTTGAGAACATGGTGGGTCTGACATGTTTATTTGCAACATGGAAGTGGTTCTCAGTAGAAGTAAGATTTGATAATTGCCAGGAAATGTAAAATGGCTTTGGAGTGTTGAGTTGGTTGACTAAGAAGGAGTGAATGTCATGTTTGTGAGTGAATGTTATTAGGGAGTTGATTTTGCTGGTTTAGGACTAGATGATATAGGGTTAGGAGGATCTCTAGGAAACGATGTCTAGGTATGATTTGTCAACCTTGCAGTACATATGTTTTGCATGATTGGGTTGACTTTGTTTAGGAAATAATGCTTGATATTGGAGGTTTGTGTACTGAATGTAGAATGAAAGAGGGAAAAGATAATGCAATGCTTGTAATCCTTAAGACTACTTTGATTTTCCTAATAGTAGACCTAACAAAGGCTGTTGCAATGTTAGGTTTGTATGTTTTGTAGGCTCCCTTGAGTATTTACCACTTCTGTCTAACATTTGCTGTGTTTCTGAACATGTATTTTGTTGGTTCGGGTTGAGTTCATGGTTTAATCAGGGTGCAAAGGGTTTGTTTTTTGTTTTTCAGGAGACTGGCATGGGGGTTCCTAATTGAATGAAGAGTGAAACTGAGGGTTATGAAGTGTGTGATGCTGTTAAATATTGTATGATTGAACAAACTGTACGGTGTCTAGCAGGATATTCTTGGAGGTGGATGTTGTAGTTTGTGTTGGTTTTGGTTGTCCTCTTTCTGAGAACTTTAGTGCTGGTAGAATGAATAGTATTGTGGTCAGACAGGTCAAGGGTGCTCAACAGATCAGATAGGGAATGGCCGAATTATGAGTGTAATTGTGTTTCCTTTGATATTGATGTATACGTGGCATGCGAAGCGAAGGGTGTCCTTTGTGATAAGGTGCTATTATATAACTAAAATGTACGGCACAGGTATATGTGATGGTTATAGTGACTGTGAATGGGAATTCATAAAAGTGTGGATTTGTTGTATTCAATGGATCTGTAGATCACATGAACACTGAACGACTGAGTGGTTCGGAGAGCTAATCAAGGGAACAGTCCTCATCAAGAGGTTTGCCAATCCTCACGTCAGAGGTGGCCCTGTCCTTCACTACCCTGCTGAAGGACTGCCACCATATTATTAGATCCCCAACTTCCCAGTGGGAAATCTCACTGTCAAAAAAGTATGCTGTGTGGGACTCCATGTTCTTTTGGTCTCATTTGCCATACATTTATTTAGTGAAACATATACTCAAAGTGGAGGTTTGTTTAACTAAAACAAAAAAAAACTTCATGGCGCAAAGGCATTATTTTGCCTGTGCCAGTGTTTGCCTTCGTACAACCCCTCTTTGAAAGCATATTCCCTTTAGATACCCAAGCCCTCATAGATTGTCCATCTAAAAGATGTTCATAGTATGTGATTGTCCACATCTTTTGTACTGTACTAAACCCTTCCCAGATAGCCAAACTCTTGTGGGGAACCAACCATACATGGGTGGGCAAATACCTGCTGAATTTGTTCTACGCCCTGAGTACAATCCTTCAGAGAGTGCACACTCCCTTTAGATACTTTAGAAACTAAAGCCTGGAATCTCATGCCAACACATCTGAGGTTGTTGAAAACAGAAACAACACAGTTCAGGAAGGCACTGAAGACTTGGATTGTTGGATCTTCAGACGAATTCTGCCTATCCCTCATATAGGGTTCACCCCCCCCCCCAGTTCCTCCTTGACTTTCTTCCGCTCAGTGCCAGGATGTTCCTTTCGGAGTGACAGCCCACGCTTCATAAATGTATAAATCAAATCAAATAACCAAGCCAAATCCCTGCTACACCCACAGCGTTCACCCTTCATTGAACCCTTAATGAACAGCTAACCTCTCATAGGGAGCCAACCATAAATGGGTGGGCAACTATCTGTTGCATACAAGTTATGCCCTGTGTGCAACTCATTCACGGAGAGTCCACTCTCTCTAGACATCCAAGTCCCCTTAGGTGGCCAAGACTGTAATACTCACAGCCTCCACCCTGTGCACAACTGTTCATGGACAGCCCACGGCGTCCAGACACCCAACCCCAATTAGGTAAGCCTCTCCTATGCACAGATTTTGCCTTGGACTAAACGCTTCTTGGATAGCTGTCCTCTCATAGGAAACAAAGCACACATGGGTGGGCAAGTACCTGCTACTCACGGTCTTTCCCCTGTACACAACTTTTGACAGAGAGCCCAGTCCCTCCAGAGTTCCAAGTCCTCTTATGTGAGCAAGCCCCTAATATTGAGAACCTTCGCCCTGTACACAACTCTTCACGGACCCCATACTCCCTCCAGCCACCCAAGCCCTGTTATGTGGCCAAACCCCTACTACACTCAGCTCTTGCTCTGTACTGAACTGTTCATGGATAGTTGATCTCTTATGGGAAATTAACCATACACAGGTGGGCAAGTAATTGCTGCACACGTTGTTCACACTGTGCCTAACACCTCACTGAGACCCACACCTTCCAGACACTCAAGCCTATTATGAACCAAGCTCCTATTATGCATAGCCTTTGCCCTGCATTGAACTCTTCATGGGTAGCCGACATTTTATGAGCGACCAACCACACCAGGATGGGCAAGTACCTGATGTGCATTCTGTTCACCCTGTGCACAACCCCTTCATGGAGACACCACTCCTTCTAGACACCCAAGGCCCCTCAGATGGCCAAGCCCCTTTTACACAGTCTTAACCCAGTACACAACTCTTCATAGACAGTCCACTACCTCTAGACACCAAAGTCACAATATATGGTGAAGCTCTTACTACATGCAGCTTTCACCCTCAGAAATAGCTGAAGTGCTTTGGGTGATCAGCTTGATAAGGGTGAGCAAGTCTCTGCTACAGCCAGTTTTTGCCATGTGCATAACCTGCCCCCAGAGAGTCCACCTCTTCCAGACACTGAAGCTGCCATAGGTGTTCCAGTCCCTAGTTCACATAGCCTTTGCTCAATACTGAACCAAACCCTCTGCAGATAGCTGACCCTTGAAAAAGTCTATGGCCAAAACAAGTCAATGGAGAAGGTTTTGAAATAAAATTAAATTCCAGATCTCAGGAGTGTCTGAGTGTTGTTCTTGGTACTTCAAGAAATATATATATATATATATATATATATATATCCAATCAAACAAGGTTACCCCATAAGGAAGAGCCTCACAAGGTAGGTTGTACTCCAAATATTTATTCACGAAGGCTGCACACAGGAAAGGCAAGAGCGTCATCTTGAAAAATTGCCAGACGCGTTTTGAGTCCTCTTTGACCCTTAATCATTGGCGTTCACACGATGACAGGACCGACATCTGCAACTGAATTTATTCTTGAAAAACGCCCCAGTGGGCGTGGCCACTGCTCTGGCCAACGCCCCAGTGGGCGAAGCAACTTCTCTGGCCTTGTGGTATTTGTAGTTGCTTCTGATAATTCTCGAGTGAGTTCGTCGTGAAATTGATGTGAAATTAAAATGTCCTTAAAACCCCAGTGGGATGATGCTCAGTCTTGCTTTTAACATGCTGCATCTTACTCCTCCGTGATGGACTACCTCTCTTTACGATGTCACCAACTGGCTTCACCTCGAGAACGCTGCTTTAGCAGCGAGGCTTCTTCCGCGGCCGGAGCAGACCGCTTCAATCCAATCAAACAAGGTTACCCCATAAGGAAGAGCCTCACAAGGTAGGTTGTACTCCAAATATTTATTCACGAAGGCTGCACACAGGAAAGGCAAGAGCGTCATCTTGAAAAATTGCCAGACGCGTTTCGAGTCCTCTTTGACCCTTAATCATTGGCGTTCACACGATGACAGGACCGACATCTGTAACTGAATTTATTCTTGAAAAACGCCCCACTGGGCGTGGCCACTGCTCTGGCCAACGCCCCAGTGGGCGTGGCAACTTCTCTGGCCTTGTGGTATTTGTAGTTGCTTCTGATAATTCTCGAGTGAGTTCGTCCTGAAATTGATGTGAAATTAAAATGTCCTTAAAACCCCAGTGGGATGATGCTCAGTCTTGCTTTTAACATGCTGCATCTTACTCCTCCGTGATGGACTACCTCTCTTTACGATGTCACCAACTGGCTTCACCTCGAGAACGCTGCTTTAGCAGCGGGGCTTCTTCCGCGGCCGGGCAGACCGCTTCAATCCAATCAAACAAGGTTACCCCATAAGGAAGAGCCTCACAAGGTAGGTTGTACTCCAAATATTTATTCACGAAGGCTGCACACAGGAAAGGCAAGAGCGTCATCTTGAAAAATTGCCAGACGCGTTTCGAGTCCTCTTTGACCCTTAATCATTGGCGTTCACACGATGACAGGACCGACATCTGCAACTGAATTTATTCTTGAAAAACGCCCCAGTGGGCGTGGCCACTGCTCTGGTCAACGCCCCAGTGGGCGTGGCAACTTCTCTGGCCTTGTGGTATTTGTAGTTGCTTCTGATAATTCTCGAGTGAGTTCGTCCTGAAATTGATGTGAAATTAAAATGTCCTTAAAACCCCAGTGGGATGATGCTCAGTCTTGCTTTTAACATGCTGCATCTTACTCCTCCGTGATGGACTACCTCTCTTTACGATGTCACCAACTGGCTTCACCTCGAGAACGCTGCTTTAGCAGCGGGGCTTCTTCCGCGGCCGGAGCAGACCGCTTCGATCCAATCAAACAAGGTTACCCCATAAGGAAGAGCCTCACAAGGTAGGTTGTACTCCAAATATTTATTCACGAAGGCTGCACACAGGAAAGGCAAGAGCGTCATTTTGAAAAATTGCCAGACGCGTTTCGAGTCCTCTTTGACCCTTAATCATTGGCGTTCACACGATGACAGGACCGACATCTGCAACTGAATTTATTCTTGAAAAACGCCCCAGTGGGCGTGGCCACTGCTCTGGCCAACGCCCCAGTGGGCGTGGCAACTTCTCTGGCCTTGTGGTATTTGTAGTTGCTTCTGATAATTCTCGAGTGAGTTCGTCCTGAAATTGATGTGAAATTAAAATGTCCTTAAAACCCCAGTGGGATGATGCTCAGTCTTGCTTTTAACATGCTGCATCTTACTCCTCCGTGATGGACTACCTCTCTTTACGATGTCACCAACTGGCTTCACCTCGAGAACGCTGCTTTAGCAGCGGGGCTTCTTCCGCGGCCGGAGCAGACCGCTTCAATCCAATCAAACAAGGTTATCTTGTTTGATTGGATTGAAGCGGTCTGCTCCGGCCGCGGAAGAATCCCCGCTGCTAAAGCAGCGTTCTCGAGGTGAAGCCAGTTGGTGACATCGTAAAGAGAGGTAGTCCATCACGGAGGAGTAAGATGCAGCATGTTAAAAGCAAGACTGAGCATCATCCCACTGGGGTTTTAAGGACATTTTAATTTCACATCAATTTCAGGACGAACTCACTCGAGAATTATCAGAAGCAACCACAAATACCACAAGGCCAGGGAAGTTGCCACGCCCACTGGGGCGTTGGCCAGAGCAGTGGCCACTGGGGCGTTTTTCAAGAATAAATTCAGTTGCAGATGTCGGTCCTGTCATCGTGTGAATGCCAATGATTAAGGGTCAAAGAGGACTCGAAACGCGTCTGGCAATTTTTCAAAATGACGCTCTTGCCTTTCCTGTGTGCAGCCTTCGTGAATAAATATTTGGAGTACAACCTACCTTGTGAGGCTCATCCTTATGGGATAACCTTGTTTGATTGGAGATATATATACATATATACATATATATATATATATATATATATATATATATATATATATATATATATATATTCACTGAAAAAACCATAGGTTTCAGGGGCGATATAGTTAGCTGGACTTTACACTCGTACAAAACCATAGAAATTCCCCCGTTATAGTTAGTTCAGCTAACTATAACTCGCGCGCCCGCAATGCACTGCTGATGACATCACATATTACATCACTCATGACATGGTCAGTGACATCACTCATGATATCACTGATGACATCTCAAATGACATCACTGATGACATCATCCAGTGAATGTGTGTTTTTCTGAAAATTATATATGTTTTATATATGTATATCTCAAGGTCGATGGAAGAATAAATGGGTATATAAATGTCTAAATGGATGATTTGTTTTTGAAAAATTGATTGTATTACTGACTGATTAAGTGTATCTTAGTGAGTAATGTTTAAATATGTAAATATCTGTATCAGTCTCTCACTTTGTGTATAAGTGGCTGCATGGGTTGGTGAGTAGCTACATGAGTGTCTATATAGGTTATTAGTTGATTTTTTGAGTATCAGTATGAGTGTCTGATGTCTGTATGGTTCGGTGGGGGTATTACGCAGTGCATAGGTGCATGAATGAGTGACTCACTGTTTGTATGTGTTGAAGACAGCATGTGTGCAGGACTGTATGGGTGGATGAGTGTGTGCATGGGTGTGTTAGTGAGTGAATGACTGTCTCAATAGTGTCTCTATGAGTAACTACATATGTTTTAAACTAAGTATGTGTAAGTTTCTGTAGAAGTAAGTGTGGTGGTGTGTGTATAACTGAATATGCAGGTAAACGGATGTTTGATTCTTTATTAGCATGAGTGACTATGTGTGTGAGT
Source organism: Triturus cristatus (assembly GCF_964204655.1). NCBI lineage: Eukaryota > Metazoa > Chordata > Amphibia > Caudata > Salamandridae > Triturus > Triturus cristatus. The sequence continues at coordinate 670,879,395 of NC_140584.1, read as the reverse complement.
AACATTATGGATGAGTGGCGTGTAACAGAATGTATAGGTGTATGAATACATATGATGAGTGAGTGCATGTATGAGTGACTGTATAGGACTGTTGGTGAATGAGTGGATGTGTATGTGGATCTTACAATTACTGAATAGGTTGTTGTAACTGGTATTGGTATGTCCATTGTTTTGAAAATTTTAATTTCTATTTTTGAATGTGTGTATGAAAGGTTATATTAGGGGGAGAGGAGGTCTGCCACTCTATCACAAGGATGATGTCATCAGTGATGTCATGAGTGATGTCACTGACCATGTCATGAGTGATATAATATGTGACGTCATCAGCAGTGCATTGCGGGCGCGCGAGTTATAGTTAGCTGAACTAACTATAACGGGGGAATTTCTATGGTTTTGTACGAGTGAAAAGTCCAGCTAACTATATCGCCCCTGAAACCTATGGTTTTTTCAGTGAATTTCAAAGGTTTTTTAAATGCTAATTTCTAACTATGCCTACAGAGATAGGACATGTGAAGAAAGAAGGAAAAACGCACAGAAAGAAAAAAAGAAATGCAGAAAGAAGCAACAGAAGTCCTCAAAGACGAAGAAAAGTGCAGGAAGGAATATAACGTGCAGAAAGAACAAACAGAAGAGCAGAAAGAAGCCTTGTTGCAAAATCATCCTGTACCCTCAACTTTTTCAGACGGATACTGGTGGTAACTGAGTCTGCCTAAGCAGTCCTAGAGCCAGTGCTATGTTAAAAGACACTCACAATACAGTGCAAACACCTACATACAGTAGGGCACACTATGCGTTGGGGTCCCCCTGGGATTAGCATGACCTCCTCTGTAAGCCCCTAGTATATAATAGGGCAGGGGGTTAAAACTACCTCTTAAAACGCACCACAGGGCGTGTTTGAACACGTCACCTCATGCCCCGTCCCCTCCCTTCCCCACTGTGTAAACACACCCTGTAGCCATTTTAAGTTGGGAGATTAAGTCCCCTTGAATCCTGAGGGTCCCTAGGGTTAAACTAGACCACTAGGTACCTCCAGTAAGCGCCACAGAGCTGCGTTGCAGAGAGGTGTAAAAAGTGGCACGGCCTGCACCACCTCTCTGCAACACAGAGCAGTGGTGCTTACTGGAAGCACCTGGTAGGCTAGTTGGACCCCAGGGTCCCTCAGGATTGAAAGGGAATTATTTCCCCAACTTAAAAACGCGCCACAGGGCGTGTTTGCACACGTCACCTCAGGCCCCGTCCCCTCCCTTCACCACTGTGTAAACGCGCCCTGTGGCCGTTCTGAGTTGAGAGATTAAGTCCCCTTGAATCCTTAGGGTCCCTAGGGTCAAACTAGCCCACTAGGTACCTCCAGTAAGCGCCACAGAGCTGCGTTGCATGGAGGTGTAAAAAGTGGCGTGGCCTCAGAACACCTGTCTGCAACGCAGCTCCCTGGCGCATACTGGAGATACCTGTTGGGCTAGTTGGCCCTTAGGGGCCCTCAGTATTGAAGGGGAATTAATTCCTCAACTTACAACTGGCCAGGGGGCGCGTTTGCAGAGTGCTGCAAGGAGGGGGCATGGCCTCCGGCGTGATGCCGGTCTTTTATTTATTTATTTTTAAGAAGGAGGGCTGTGTGGCCCCCTTTCTTTTTCTAATTTATTAGCCCTGGGGACCCCATCCCCCAGGGCCTGCACCCTAATTTTTTTTGTTGAAAAAAATTATTTTGGCCCTCCCAAGGCCTTAATCGGCCCCGGGGACCCCAACCCCCGGGTCATGGCCTTTTTTTTATTTTATTTTTTATTTTTTTTATTCTTTAGGACGGGGGCTGTGTTGCTGGACAAACCGTATGTACCTATCACCATGACGATTTGCGTGATATTCATTAATAGGCGACTATGCATACAATGAATCCACGTAGAATCTATTCACACCGCTAGTGAAGCTCTGACATGTCTGACACCCTACCGTGCCTAATCCCGGCGCCCCCGCTGGTGGGTACTCTCCAAGTAGACACCCTTGTCGTTTATTTATACAAGCATGGGTAGCTATTGACGGACACATTTAATACACATGCACACCAAGCCATTCAAAGGGGATTCGACAAAAATTCGACAAAACTATGCAAGAAACCAAACCCCCTCACGGTTAATAAAACACACATCCACCACCGGATGTGTAATACTTTTTATTTTACTCTCTGGAAAGGAGACAAACCTCACTTGAGAGTCACAGCGTGCTCCTGGCTGAGCCCAATGCTGTGTTACACCCACCATTGCCTGCCGAGTGCCACACACCTCTGTGTTGTATTCCACCATCTAGTGCTTATGCTATGACACTCTCTAGCCCATGTGCACTGTAACACCACCCCGTGAATATGTCATGCCACACTTGCCTTCACACGGGTTATATTGCCCCATCTAACGTGCCTTCCTCGATGCCTATGTTATAAAGCACAGCGCTATGCCATACTTATTACAATCTGGGATCCATATCTTTGTCACAGTGCATATGCAATGTTACACTACCCAGCACATATTTTATATTACAACTTTAGAGACTACTTAGGTTACACAACACTGCCCTGTGCATATTACACTCCAAGGCGCATATCACATAGCAAGCGCTAGTGCCTGTGCTATCTCGCGCTCTCCAATGAATCTGTCATTGCGCACAATGTATTGCATATTATATTTCACGCCCCGGTTCATCTTATGTCACACTTTTTGGTGCATAGTTTATACCATATACTATATCTAGTTTTCATTTTCAATCATGCTCTCGGGACTATGTTCTATAGAACACTGCGTCCACCTACCCTTTTCACGGGCATTACATTTTGCGATGGGGGGTGGAGGGTCAGGGGATGTTTCTGCCGAGTGAGCCCGGAGTCACAGTCCCAAACGTCCTCTTCTTCCTGAATAAAAGTGAGATTATGCTGCATACTTGTTCATATTTTAAGTAGTTTGCACAGACACACATTTTAAAAACAATAAAGTTCCTAATACCCACTTTCTATCAACAGTTAGCTTGCTGCCCCATCCACCTCCTCCCTATCCTCTGTTGTCTGAATCCATGGACTAGCCTCTTCCCTCCTGCCATGCATGGTCTGATGTGCTGCCACTGCCCTCCATTTAGCATGATGTACCAGTCCACTCCTCCTACCCTCCATTGCCCAATTCTATGGGCAATCATTGACCTCCTGCTTAGCCTCTGTGCTTAGCTTGCTGCCCCTATTCTCCTTCCCCCTGCCCTCCGATGTCTTTGTGCATGCCCCTGCTCCATCCTTTTTGACCACCATGTTCCATGGACCTGCCACTCCTATCCACTCTGCGTGTTCTGTTGAGCTGCCACTCCCCTCCCACCTGCCTAGCATTGTCAGATGACTGTAACCTGTCCCTGCCACCTCCACCCTGCCTGTCCACATGCCATGCCCCTATCCCCTTCCTCCTGTCCTTCATGGTCCATTTTACTGCCCCTGATCCGTCCCTCCTGCCCTTTATGGTCTGTTATGCTGCAGCTTTCTCTCCTGTCTGTCCATTATGGTCAGCTAGCTACCATTGCCTCTTTCCCCTCTGTTGTCTGTTGTCCATGTGCATGGTCCTGTCCCCTCCCTATTGCTTTCTATGGATTGTTGTGCTGCACTCCCGTCCCGCATGCCCTGTGTGGTGTATTGTGCTGCTGCAAACCCTGATGCCTGCCCTGTAGGGTCAGTTTGGTGCACCTCTCAATGTCCCTCCTGTCCTCTGTTATCCGAGTCCATGTCCCTACCCCAATTCCTCCTGCCTACCATGATCCAATGTACCATACTTGCGAACATTTTGAACTTGGTAAGAGGGAGATTTTGAAATAAAACTGGGGTATTGATTTTCCCCTTTGAGTTACATTGAAAAAGAGAAGATTGTAGACAGGAACCAGATCAAGTAAAGCCCATTTGAGCTTAAAAGCATTGGACGTTTCCTGGCTGAAACGGGTCTGTTGGCATGTATGGTTGTATGACCACTGCCTCTTCCTTCTGCCCACAATAGTCTATTACATCACCACAGCCTCTCTTGCCAGTCCTGTATTGTTGGTTTGTAGCCCCTGCCCCCCTTTCCACTGCCCTCCATAGTCTGTTGTGCTGCCACTGCCCTTCCTGCCTAGTGTGGTCAAATTGTTGCCTCTGCACTCTCCTACCTGCCTTCAATTTTCAGAGTCCGTGCCCCTGGCCTCTGCCTCTCAACAGTATCCCAATGAACAACTAGATTGCTAACATTCTATATTTATTACAAAAGTGTGGAACGCCTGACGTCATCTTGATGTAATCAAAACTGTAATGCCTAGTGCATTTCCTTTAGAAATTACATATATGAGATGGTGTTATCTGCATCAAAATTATGGTTAGTGCTCTAAAAAACTAAAATGAGGACATATTTTCTGAGTTTTCAAATAGCGACAAAGAACTTTTAAATTATTTGTAATCTTAGTTTTTTTATCCAGTTGACCACTTGATTAAATGTTGCATCCAAGGAGAGAGGGTGTGGTGTTACTTCCAGAGCTGCAGACTTTGCAACTGGGGAACCAGGTTGGAGTTTCTGCTTCAGCACAACATTCTGTGATTCTGGTCAAATCACTTAATCTCCCCATGTCTACAACCAAAATGAATTTGAACTTGTGTGATGTAACCAATGCTCATGTAAAGCACTTCAATACCTGACAAGTCTGCACTATATAAAGCAGCAAATACACAAAAAATAAGTGTTTTGCACACTTCTGTCATTGGGCTACATTTGGGCTGCATTTGGGTGATATTTGGGCTACATTTGGGCTACATTTGGGCTCTTTTGTCTCTGGTGGCCATTTTAGGAGATTTATTTGTTATGAAGTTTCCTAATTTCCTCATTTACTGCAGTCTCCTCAGTAGGAAATGCTTTCAGTTTTTTACTTTGATTCCATCAAGAAGGTATTCAGATATGTCACACATTTGCCATAAATTCTGAATGTTAGTACTCTAGTTGCTCATTAGATCACTGTAGTAAAGCTACTGCTCACCACGGAAGTCTGCTGCTAGTATTAGAAGTGCATGTTGCATATCAGAATTTTTTAATGAATTAGAAGAGTATTTGAGAAGTCACTCAAAATATGCCTAATTTTTCTTTCTTCAGCACTAATCATAATTTCTATGGCAAAATGAACCCCCTCATTGTGTTCCTTTTTAAATTAAATGTTTTAAGTGTTACCAGTTTATTCCAATCAAGATGGCTTCAGGTATGCCATACTTTTGTCATAAGTAAGACAGTAAGCGCTCTAGTTGATCTTAAGAACACTCTGGGACGTTCTGTCATTGAGCTACATTTGGGCTACATCTGGGTGATATTTGGGCTACGTTTGGGCTACATTTGGGCTCTTTTGTCTCTGGTGGCCATCTTGGGAGATTTATTTGTTATGAAGTTTCCTAATTTCCTCATTTACTGCAGTCTCCTCAGTAGGAAATACTTTCAGTTTTTTACTTTGATTCCATCAAGAAGGCATTCAGATGTGTCACACATTTTCCATAAATTCTGAATGTTAGCACTCTAGTTGCTCATTAGATCACTGTAGTAAAGCTACTGCTCACCAGGCAAATCTGCTGCTGGTATTGAAAGTGCATGTTTCAGTCTGCATGTCAGAATTTTTTTATGAAATAAAAGAGGATTTCAGAAGTTAAAATGTGTTTTTCTTTCTGCAGCACTAATCATAATTTATATGGCAAAATGAACCCCCTCATTTTGTTCCTTTGTAAATTAAATGTTTTAAGTGTTACCACTTTATTCCAATCAAGATGGCTTCAGGTGTGCCATACTTTTGTCATAAGTAAGACTGTTAGCGCTCTAGTTGTTCTTTAGAACACTCTGGGAAGCTGCAGTAGAACGCAAAGGAATCAACTGACAGTCTCTGCCCTTGTTGGATGTACATGTTTTACTGAGAATGTCAGACTTCATTCTCACATGACTGAGAAAGATAATGTGAATTTACAGAAAATATGCTCTCAGTTTAGCTTATAGATCACCTTCCAATCCTCTGTGGGAAAAGCATGAGAAAATAGTTTTCTCTAAAACATGGTTCATGATATCACAGCAGAAGGCTTTTTCACATGGTAAAATCACCTTAGAACACACCACAATTCCTTAAAGGAGTATGGTACCATCAACAAATGATTTATAATGTAACTAAAGTCTTAAAACCTTCTATTAACTGCAATGCTTTTTAATGAGGTGCTATCATGTATATTGGTCCCAAGATGGCTGCCAACACTTCTTGGATGAAGTGCTGACAGCCAATCAGATCTCAGGATGAGATGTGTGGTTAGGCTCCGCCCAGATATATATATGATTTTACTTTTGATTTTCTCAGGAACTACTGAACAGATTGACACCATATATGCAAAAGGCACATGCCTGAGCTGAGGACTACCTATTTGCCAAATTTCAAGTAATTCTGTTCAGCCGTTCGAGATGTACCTTGGACTAAAGGTCCCTATGGAAAATTGCATGGGGAAAACGTGTTTTGGGACCCCCCTTTTTTCTCAGCCCCCGCTTGACGAATCTCCCCTGAGACTTTCAGGGTAGGAGTGGAGCGGAGCGCCCCACCTATTTTGAAAATTTCGCGAGGATTCGTCATCCGGCGCTAAAGTTATTCCAAATAGAATGTTGCGGATTTCCTATGGAAACACGGTTCTAACTATAACTATCTACTGGCGACCGCCAGTAGATAATATATATATATATATATATATATATATATATATATATATATATATATATATATATATATATATATAATCTACTGGCGGTCGCCAGTAGATAGTTATAGTTACAACCTAGTTTCCATAGGAAATCTCAAAATTCTATTTTGAATAACTGTGGCGCCGGTTGACGAATCCTCGCGAAATTTTCAAAACTAATGTGGTGCTCCGCTCAGCTCCTACCCTGAAAGTCTCGGGGTGATTCGTCAAGCGGGGGCCGAGAAAAAGGGGGGGTCCCAAAACGCGTTTTCCCCATGCATTTTTCCATAGGACCTTTAGACACAGCTACAGCCCGAACGGCTGAACAGAAGTACATGAAATTTGGCAGAGAGGTAGCCATAAGGTCAAGGAAGTGCCTTTTGCAGGTCTGGTGTAAATCTGTTCAGTATTAGTATTAGTATTCAGAAAATAGCATTTAAAAGCATATCAATATCTATACGCGCGCACCGTGCGCGCACTGTGCGCGCACCCTGCCGTGCGCGAGCGCAATTCTGATTGGTTGTTAGTTGTCGGTAAACATTCGAATCGGTCGAAACCAGGAAGTGTCGGCCGCCATTTTGTCTCTCGCAGTCTGAGGGGGTGAAAAAAAAAAGAGGAGAACGTGAAAAGGGGGCAGAGTGGACAGTTCCTGACCCCCTAGCCTTGGTCAGGGGGTCACAGAAGGACCCCCAAGGGAGAAAAAAACATATATATATATTTTTTTTAAACGCGAGGTGTGCGCACCGCGCGCGCACGGCACGCACTGCGAACGTTGGGTGCTCGGTGTGCGAAGCGCACGAGCGCCCACAGCACGCGCACGGTGCGCGAAGCGCAACGTGCGGGCAGGGTGCGCGCACCTCGCGATTTAAAAAAAAAAGCACGCACGCACTGCACGGTGCGCGCACCTCGCGATGTTAAAAAAAAATCACGGCACGGCACGCACTGCGAACCTTGGGTGCTCGGTGCTCGGTGCGTGAAGCGCACCGAGCGCCCAAAGCGCGCGCAAGGTGCGCGAAGCGCACCGTGCGCGCAGGGTGCGCGCACCTCGCGATTTAAAAAAAAAATTTAAATTACACGGTGCGCGCACGGTGAAAAACCTGAAAAAAAAAATTTATACATAACTTAGCATTTGAAAAACCGTACAAATTCACTGAAAAAACCATAGGTTTCACACACGTTATAGTTACAAATTAGCATTTAAAAAACCTTGCAAATTCACTTAAAAAACCTGTGCCGGGCGTTTCATTAGCGGGCGGGGCTCATGACGAGATAGTCTCGTCATGGGCACAGCGCAACCGCGGCCCATGACGAGACCATCTCGTCATGGGCACTCAAGGGGTTAATGGAAGAAGACATGGGTAAATAAGTGTCTAAATACAGTGATGTAATATCTGACGTCATCAGCAGAGGATTGCGGTCGCGTGAGTTATAGTTGCCTACAGTAACTATAACGGGGGAATTTCATAGGTTTTTTACGAGTGAAATGTCCAGCTAACTATAACATGTGTGAAACCTATGGTTTTTTAAGTGAATATATATATATATATATATATATATATATATATAGATAGATAGATAGATAGATAGATAGATAGATAGATAGATAGATAGATAGAGATATATTTAAATAGATAGATATAGATGTAGCTATACATATATATATATTCCAAAATCTGTTTCTTCCCCATGAAAAGATCAGCTGCAGACACCTTTAAATTGTGTTCATAATCTTATATTGCCTTTTGTGCTCGCTTAGTCTGCCATAACGTATTTCGACTAGTTCCTATGGCCTCGATCACACAGCATTGCAGCACAATTTTCAGCCCCATAAGTATCATGCACATCATTGACTTAAAATTCTAAGTCAGTGAGGTATTTAAATTGAACATTTAATTAAGCAAAACAATGACAATGCATTCTTTTGAACAGTTTTCACGGTTTAATAAATTACTGATAGCATTTATGTCTACAGAAACATTACTGGGCTGTTCACAAAGGTTAACTTACACTTATAAGTAATTACATGTTTAAATGTATTCTTACATAAATTGGCTGGGACCAGCCACACAGTTTCAATAATCCTGGATCGTTGTAGTTCTCAATATCAAGCACAACAGTATAGAGGTCAAAATGCAAATGACCTAAATACTGTTAACCCTTTCCTTTTTTATTAAAATACCATAAATGTAGATTATAACACATAGTCCTACAAAAATATCAAACATTTAACAATATACACTACCAAAATATAGATTACAATAATAATATTGTCTTTTGAAATTAGCATTAAAATGTACAAAATTGAAAAACAAAATATAGTGTAAAGTATAAATATAATATAATTTACAAATGTGAAATGTATGTAATGTAAATTATTTTTTAATAAATAGTCATTTAAAAATAAGTTTCACATAGTTAATATACAACTAATAAAAAGTAACTTTTACATTACAAAGATTTTAATTTAAAACGATACATTGTGAAAATGTTAAATACATTTGTTTCAATGTTGATCATAAAATAAATATATAATTATATATGTTCACAAATAAATATATTATTCTGTTTTAAAAATACTAAATATCTTTTAGAAAATAACATATATATGTAAACATATACTCTGAAGTAATAAATGCATTAAAAAACTAAATGTAAAACAACAAGAACCCTACATCAAGATACACTAATATATAACCCATAATCACACACTAAAATTATAAAAACATATATAAAAATAAATATTACTTGTAGGAGTTGCATTTACTATTCAATCTCTAACAAACACTAGGGAAAGATGATCCATTTAGGGGGCAGATTAACTATTTAAACTCCGCTCCACTAACTTTGGCGAAAATACATATATTGGGGGAGCCAGAGTTGCTATTCTTATTCCAATCCAACTGACACTGAGTTAGGTACATATATTTGGAGGTCAGATTTATTATTCTAACTCCAATTGATTTGATTTGCCATTGGAGAAAGAGCATCTATTTAGAGAAGGGTTCAAATGTATTGTCTAACTTCAAGCTAATTAACGCTAGACAAAGTGGATACATTTCGGGGGTGGGGACACATTTACTATTCTCACATCAATCCAATTAACATTGGGGAAAGGGCATATATTTGAAGGTAGGGAGCAAGAATTAGAATTCCAACTCCAAATGAAGGGGGTCATTAAGATGACTGCGAGACCGCCACCGACAGGCTGTCTGTGGCTGTCTTACCGCAGTCGGAGGCCATTCCCCACTCGCCACATTACAATGGCTGGCAGTTCCATGGATGTTGGAAACCCCCGTTTCCCCTGGCACATTTCTTTGGGTGTTGGGGGCACCTATGTTGCCCCTCAAAATACCCCTGTACCATGGGGCAGGCACCGCATGGTACCTGCCACGCCATGCAGGGATATGTAAGATGTCCCATTTTTACATTGCGGCAGGTGCTGCAGCCAGCAGCACCCGCCACAATGTAAAATATGGGCATTGCGACTGCCGTGGTGGCATTTATTAACATGTTTTAATTTGAAAATGTTACTCCACTTATTCCAATAAAAAAATGAATTGCATGAAAAATATTATGCCATTATTTAGTCAAAATCTTTTTATTTTTGACATATATTTAAAAATAAACTTTTAAACTATTAAAATGAATTAAAAACTTATGAAATGATATTCAAACAAATATTTAAATAAACCATTTTTATACTTTAAAAAATAAAATATTACCCATCCTAATCCCCAAGAAAACCCATAACACTGGTTGAACAAACATTTTTTATTTAAATCAATAAAATATTAATTTAATTAAATAATTATAACACCAAAAACATATTTTATAGAACAGTACCAACCCAATATCCCAGTGAAACAAAAAATGTTTTATTACATATTTTACAATATTACGAAAATTCAAACTTAAAAACAGGATACTTAAGTAACCAATGTCAAAACGTTGATACTGATGTAAGGAAACCATTTATATTGCCATTCTCAATAGTTTTAATCTCAGAATTTTTTGAAAATTATATTTAATACCATCAATATTTTGGATTCAATGTTCAGGATCTGCTCTATTATAGATTCATGAGAAGTTCCCTTGGGGACAGTGGGGTCCAAACAAAGCTCCAGACTAAGCAGTACATTGCAGTTTCAACCATACTGGACCAAAAGTTGGTCAAATGCATTTTATTTAACTTACTAATTAGTACCAGCCAGGCACAAATTCTGCCTATTTTGAAGCAGTCTTTAATGCGCCATGGAGATTTCTTAATATTCTGGTTTCATGTCGAGGTGGCCAAGCCAGGCTCATTTGGCAGGAATTACACAATGACATGCATCTACAGAACAATCAATAAATATTTACCCTCTATATGGTGCTTGAACAATTAAAAATGAATGGGTTTTGAAGCCTTGAGTGGTATCATGAAACCGAAAATAAAGGCTATTACATGTAATTATGGTTTAATAAATTGGGAGCTGGAAGTGACTATAAATGTTTACTGCATACATATTGTAGTGAACTTAGCATACATAGTATTTAAACGCATTTTGCTGGGAAGTAAAGCAACAATATTTGAAACATATATGCAACTCATAAAGAAGATGTGCACTACAGATTCGAAATATAAGATATTTTACAATTATAATAATTTATTGACATTCTGCCATGTCATTAGCAACTGTTTTAGTTTATGTATGGAGGACAATGGACAGGTTGTTTTACAATTCTGCTCCATTCATTCATTCACTCTGTTGGCAACATAGATGTTGTCATCTCAGTTCATGAGCTGTGGGTTGAGATGCTGGGGTTGGCTAGTTACTTACAGGACATCTGTACTTCCTACAAAGGAGCCTCCTAATGCATCTCAGGGACACTCGGCCAGGACCAAGCTGGGGTCTATGCATTTCCATACTGGATGGATTCTACGCAGAGGCAGGAGAATGAGAAAAGTCCCCTCAGTAAAACAAAGGAACACTTAGTGGTTCAGAGGAGTGCCCCACCAGAGTGATGACACCTGGGGATTAGTCACTGTTGACCATCATTGGTAAGAGGTCTTTCTAGAGGACCCCTAGCCCCTTCCTCACGGCTCCTCTCATGCAGCACTTCAAGCAGATAGCACTGGACCCACAGGCAGAATTTTGGGTGTGGTCCCGGCCTTTGGTGTGCCCGTAGCACACCGCTCTATTCCAGGAAGCATCTACGGGTCTTGAAGGTTTTGATCAATTATAGTCACATTTTGGAGTGGTATTCGAGTTTGCATTTTTAGTCGGGCAAAACTCCACCTACACTCAGGTCTGTAACATTGTTCCCATGATTGGGCACCAGCTAAACAGGCTCTCTGTATCTAGGCATGCTTTAAGGCGTGCCAGGTGTGTATTACAAAGGCATAAACCAGACGTACGGAGCCGGTGTATTCTGCTGTGGAACAGAACAAATATTGCTCTGCTCCCAGAATGCTTTGTGCATCTCAAATACTGTGACTTGGCAGGGCCAACGGGCTCTATTAAAGGGAGACGTTCTCATTTGGAAGATTTTGCATTTCCCACCAATAGTAAGGATATGTCAATGTCCTCTTCTCACGGTTTATCCTCCACATGATTCTCTGTTTCACTCGTTTCACACATTTCATTTTTTCTCAGCAGTTCGTAGCTTGATACTTTCACATTGGGTACCAGCTTGATGTGTTTTCTACAGTAAGTGTAACGCTGTTCTTTCGTCAGTATAACTTCAACAGAACACTTGTGAGTTGTCCGGTTGGGTTTCCCTTGGTATCTTTTCTGTCTGACCTTCATTCTCAGAGGCTTCTAGGTGTTTTTTCATGTGATTATTTCCCTTTGTAGTAGTTTCACCGCTGTGCTTTGGTGTTCTGCACCGGTTGTCATTAATGTCATGCATTCAGTGTGTATAGGGTGCACATTCCACCATGCGTGTGAGCCAAGTTTTCTGGGGTGTTGTTGAATATGGATGGCCCCCTATGTTTGTGTATAAACATTTGTGTACAATGCTGTATTGTCACTAAAAACGTCTGTGTTCCATTTACAGTGGCCCCTGAGGAAGGGACACGAGGTCCCGAAATGCATTGGGCTGAAGAACATCAATCGCAAATCTCTGCGTTCATGTCATAATGCTTTAATACGGCATGCTTTGTACTTATTGGTTATCATGAAGCAACGATAATTGTATGTGCATAGATTGAATCATGTTCAAACATTTGTTTCATTGCAAGTAAATGAAAATCAATGGTGATTTCAGAGTGAGACCATTGTTTTTGTTACACGCCACATGAAATTGTGTACATATTGTTGAAAATTTGGCATAGTAAGTGTATATTCTTCTAGCTGTGCACACGGTTATTCCAGACATACCATCTTGAATAATTTTTGCTGCAGAACAGAACAAATATTGCTCTGCTCCCAGAATGCTTTGTGCATCTCAAATACTGTGACTTGGCAGAGCCAAGAGGCTCTATTAAAGGGAGACGTTCTCATTTGGAAGATTTTGCATTTCCCACCAATAGTAAGGACAAAAAAATGAAGACAAGCTTGTTTTGCTGGCTGACACACGTTGAGTGTTTTGTTACAAAGAGACATTGGTGGGGCACATTCAAAGAACTCTCACACACCCCTAAAAATAGCTTGACAGCGATAAGCCAGTAAAGATGAAAGAACAGGGTGAAAGAGGCAATCCCCCATGAGAACACCTAACCAAAGGAAGTGTCCTCTGCCTGTCACTGTTGGGAAACACTTTAGTCTGTATTTGGGCTGTTGTTGGAATTCAGCCAAACTGGGTATGCCGAGAAAATACAATAAGGGAATAATCAGGGTGAAAAAATAAACATCAGAATGGCACAGCTGGGAAAATAAATAGCTTAGGCTTTCATGCGTACACCACTTACGTGAGCGATGAGGGCGGGAGGGTCAGTTAATTGGTGGCGTGCATTTTTTTATCACGTTTCTTTCCAGAGATTTCTACATGGTTTTGCTACATTATAATGTCATTTATAATATCTATAATAGCATATTGTTTCTGAAAGAGGTGTATTTCAAATAAATTGATTGATTACAGGTTTGAGATAAAGCTGATGACATTATTGAACTATGGGATATGGGTACCAGACCCTAGGGTTTTAGGATCATTTTTATCCACAATGGGGCCGATTCTGATCTCGGTCGGAAGGGCACCGAATCGGGTTCGTCCAGAAAAACTACGAGCTGTACGCGTGTTTTCCAGCCGACTCGTACAGCTGTACGAGCGAGTAAGTACGATGCGAGCTACATGAGATTCACCGACCGAGTCGTTTCCGGGTCCGAACCGCTCCGTACGTCCCGGTCGGAAGCTAACCGTGGCGTGCAATGGATGCGATTTACAACCGAGCCAGAACGATGCACGCGTCAGGCAGCCTGTACGAGCCGGATTGTCCGGCTCGCAAAAGCTCCCGGAGTCGGTCTTTGGGGGCCACGTCGGACCCCCTGACACCCGCAGCCCTATGACTCGGACACATCTCCCCAACACAGGCATGTACAGTGCGGATGGCACCGACGCGTACCCACTGTAGGGGGTGCACTTGTTCGAGACGTACCCATTCAGTCAATGGTAGCCCATGTACCCATTGACTTCTATGGGAGTTCGACTGAACCGAGTCCAACAGCATACGTGCGCATCGTACTCACTCGGTCCTGATCCGACTCGGTCAGAGTGCTTTCCGACCCGGATCGGAATCGGCCCCAAAGTGTGAAGAGAGACTGCCTTCAGCTTTACAAGAGCCAGAAGCAGTAGGTCTCATATCTGCAGATTTCTGCAGCAGGAAATGAGAAAATCTAGTGACCCATATGTGTGTTGGGCCTCTCTTCACGTGGTACCCAAAGAATCAACCCACAAGTCACTATCTCTCCCGATTTCATATCAAAGAGATCCCAAACTTTAGTTTTGCGCAATATAGTAATGATAATAAATAAGGTCAATTTTGTGTCTAAATGTCTCATGACTGTTATTCCACAAATTTTACATTTTTATCACGCAAAACTATCAAATTAAACTATTGCCAAACTTGTTAATAGAATATTGCAAAAATATTTATAATTATGGTTTGAGTGATGATGTTTGACTCAAGGGGTTACTTATCAAAAGACTCCTGTCTAAATCGGTTCTGTGATGCAGAGATCAAATATGCCCTATGTCTTTGTTGGTGAAAGGGTCCGACCTGTTAAAGGATGGAGAAGGGAGAGCACAGTCTATGTTTTAACTCAAACCATTCCATGATGTGTACAATAAAGAGCTCCTTCTGCATGCCAATTCTCTCTTGTGATCTGTGAGGCAGTACTTCTTCAAAGAAAGTATGTTGTGGTGGGGAAACCATCACTAAAGTCTCCCTCCGCTCCACACTATGGGGCATATCAGCAACAACCGAGATAATTATCGCTAAGCGCACCTAGCGCTAGAATAATTATCGCCAGCTATCGACGAATTTTATCGCTGAGATAGCGTGCTATTAGCAACGCTTATCTCAAAAGCGATAAAATTCCTGGCGCAAGCTGCCAAATGTGCTATTATCGCTCGAAATCCTGCGATAATTGCACATTTCGCGATAGCTTGCTGATAGGGCAAGGCAGACTTAGCCATGATATCCACCTTCCATAGGATATCATGGCTAAGTCAGGTGAAAAGCAGGCGTAAGGAAAGTTAACGCTACTTTTCTTATCGCTATGCTTGTTTGCGATTCCCTTGATAATTGGAGAAATGTCGGTTAGCGACATTTCTCCAGTTATTTCAGGAAGGAACGCCCACTTTGCATCTCATTAGAGATGCAAAGCTGGGCATTCAGAAAACAGGCGCTAAGGCAAGGATTCACGCGATAGCGTGACCTTGCTGATATGGCGATAAAATTATCGCCGCTTTTCGGCCGAAAACGGCCGCAAAAGCACGGATAATTTTTTATTTCCACCTTGTAGATATGCCCCTAAATGATTTCATTACTGGTGGAATTAGTAAGGCAGACAGAAGAGGGTAATCAGGGAGTCGAATGGGCCATCACAGTGGAAAGCCGATTATACAGCACTCCATACCTTGGTTGGCACATTAAAATGCAACCTCGCCTTATAATATTAGTGCAATAGCTCTGTGGAATGTTTATCTGCTAAAACAGGCTGAACCAGGCACACGAGATAGACAGAGAAAGTCAAACTGCCATTTTTGTAATGCAGACTAGATTGGCTTGTTTGCATCAGGGATTTTCTGAAGGTATAATATGTCTGCCAGCAGAGCCTGCCATTTACTTAAATAGTCTTTTATCATTTCCCAAGGTGGGCAGCGTCGGCTGCAGTGAAGATCATAATTACCAGCAATTTCCTTGGATTTGACAACCAGATAATAATTTAATTTAACCAACCGCACGGTGCAAAAGCCAGCAGAAAAACTACAGATGACAAAAACAGAGAGCAACCTTTGAAGGGGTTCGATAAAGCCCAATGGAGGAACAAAGACAGAAAAGGCAATTAATTAGACACAGTTTTCAGGTCTTTCCCGTTGCCTCCCTAATAGATACAAACAGAAATGATAAATTAAACAAGCTGATTTTCCATCCACGAGAATGAAGAGAGAGAAGTGGAGCGATGGGAATAGCGGTTATCTGTGCATATTTAGGACACAGGGAATACAGTCCAAACCAGAGTGCTAGTAATGCATTCATTTGTTTTGTATAACTCTGGTATGTTATTGGGGTCTGTCAGAACCACTTTCAGAGTGCCACTGGGCAAGCTGGAGCTACTGGATCCAACCATAGGGGTTGAGGCCTTTTAATCCTGATGTCCTGGGGTCCAACCTACTATGGGTCCTGAGCAACTGGACCAAGTACCGCTTCAACACTTGACTCTCTGTGGTAGAGCGGGTCGAGCAGTCCAATGCCTCTTTTGAGGGGAGATAGATAAAGAGGGGAGGGGGTGAGCACCGGCTTGCAACTGTAGGCATATTCAATAGTAGCAAGACATGATTTTTCAGTCAAATACCACCTTTTATGGCAGTATTTATATACATACACAAAGTGAAATACCGCAAACACAAATAATACACAACCCAGTGAGGTTAGGGCACTGGTGTTTAATAAGCAGGCCCGAGTCTAAATTTCCTCTCACTGGCTGTAATAGCTGTTCCCCATTCACTATAGGAGACATTCAGGTTGGGCCCCAGCAGAAGGTTGAGCCTCAGGTGTCCCACTCTGACTCTTTCAGAAAAGTAAAAAGTGTTCCAGTACAGAAGCGCTAACTGGCAGACAAGTTCCCCTGGGGCCTTCCAGCCCTCCGTTCAGTCCAACCCACAGCAGCAGGGATTACATAACTGGAGTCTCACTCATGGACGGGCAGGGTGCAGCAGCTGCCTTCGAAGAGTGGAGGGGGAAGAAATTCATTGGCTTCTTGTTTTGATCCTCAGTCGTGGCTCGGGCCTGCATCGGTCACTGCGGTGGCCTCTCCAATCGAAGACTGCATCAACCAGGCAACAGACCTTGTCCTTTTCCAGGAGTCCTCGTCCAACATACAGGACCACCACCCCTACTCCACACCAGGGAAAAAGCCCGATCAGCACAGCAGCAGGTTCCTCTTCCCGGCACCCCCCTCTGGCATATGGAATTGCTGACTCTCCAGCTGCACATGGGCAATGGCTGGGTGATGTTTCCTCACCCAGCTGGGAGACTGGCAGGCCCTAACACCCAATCTAGGTCACAGGCAGAAGTCTTGCAGAGTTTCTCCTTTTCACAAAGACCACTGGCTGCTTGACAGCTGACAATTTTTGGGGCCCCCTGCTCTCCATCTTATAATTCATTTTCAGGCACCACATATGATTTAGGGTTTAAGCTTTTGAAGTTTGTGTTGGGGGTCTGCTTCTATTTTAAGTGCACTCCCCTCTGCCCTACCCTTCCTCCAGAAAGCAACCTTTCACAGCTGGAGTGACTCCAAATCTAAAAGCCCCACAACACAGGCCATGGGAGGTGACTAGAGGTTAACACCTGGATGTCAGCCACAGTGGTATGTGGATCAAGCTGTTACCCCAGGGCCCTAGCCCTACTCTTTCCCTGAGACGTACCCATGTCTCTTTCCAGTGTCCTCTCTCTTAATCAAAGAGCACCCTTTGTAGTGTACCGAAGAGCCTAGCTCTTCTTCCTCTAGTGTGCGTGTCCCACCCTGCTCACAGTAATACAGCAATCCACAAATATACCTTGGGACATTCCTCTACCTCCTCATGTTTCTCCAGTCAGCCTTCAGTCTCCCAAGAGTGGAACCCAAAATCTTCTATTAATTACACCATTCACAAGCACATGTACATCCAGCACATTCATACAATACAAATAAACTGCACAGCACTACATACTAACCTGATATAGGCCAAGGGCGAGTTAAGCACAAAGCAGCAGAACTTTACATCACTACACTGTTAATATTGATAAATACAATGTTGATGTACGCCATGATATATGTATACACAACAACGAACTCGCATCGCTGCTGTCAAATCCACCCAAAATGACCACCCCATCAACCCTAAGTCAGAAGTATGTGGTCAGGCAGGGTCTGCCACCTTAGGCCTGAAGCAAGTGATTGACAGATCACAGGTGGGGTGACACGTAACCCTTAGAGAAAAGCGCAAGCATAAAAACTCAGATCGATCCCACAGATAGGCAGTGACACTACACCGCTCTTACAAGATTTGCCCCAATAAAACACGTTTGGCCGGGGGGACACGCGTTTCCAAATCTCCATAAAGTCAGATGCCACACTAAGGGCCTGATTCTGATAGTGGTGGTGAGACTGCCAACAGGCCATCAGTGGTGGTCCAGCCGCCGACAGCCCTTTTGTCTGACCGCCGTATTTTGATACTGGTGGTCGGACCTATGGCTGTCAGACTCAAGACTGCAACCTCTACCATAATCATAGATCCCGACGGGGTGGCGATCGGAGTTGCATCCCAGAATGGCAGTAGTGCTGAAGAAGGCACAGCAGTGAGGATTACCGCCATGAAAAGGGTGGCGTAATGGGTTAGGGGGCCCAAAACAGGGCCCCCTGCCGTCACAGGCCACTGGAAAGTGGCCCTGAGGGCACATGTAGTGCCCCGACTCAAATCTGTGCGCCGTGTGCAATGCACAACATGGTACATGGCACACGGTGCACAGATGTGTCTGAGGCACTGTATGGCTGCGGCATCTGCTATGGCCTTTTTCTAAGGCTGTAGCATGTCCCTGCCGTGGTACCACAGAATCCCAACCACCTACTCTATGGTCACATTGGAATATGGCGGTCTGGCAGTCCACATTCTTGTTGGCAGTCTCCTGACTGCTGCAATAGCAGCCTGCAGTCCAACCGCTCGCCATTGGAATAAGGCCCTAAGTTAGGAACACTCAGCCAATCAGAACACAGCATGCTCACTACACGCGGTGATCATCCGCTCCCCATGCTGCTCATCTGGAGACGTGCCCACTTTCCCCACATTGTGCCCATGCATGGTCGAGACCCACCTGCGCTTCTTATCAAATGACCAGATTTAAGGCCCTGTGAATAGGCTCAGATTTCTGTCTCCAAAAGAATGTACAAATTGTTTTATGAAGATTCATATAATGTATAAAAAACGGCTGAAACCAATGTGCATTGAGACACTTTACAGACCCGGACTCTGTTGCCTGTTCTCCCGGCCACTGCATTTAATTAAACCAACTCTTCCTGTTTTGCCAAACACCTCTTATCTTTAACTCTTTCATGGTAAATTCATATTCTAGCACCAACATGGTATGCTGCCACCACCGCACTAGTGCTACTTTACTCCTGGCAAAGGCAGCAGGTTTTCCCCACTATGAGTTTAATGCTTTGCACGCCCCTCCAAGTCCAACAAGACCGCAGTCCACAAGAAAGTCCTCTGTCACGGCGTACACGCATTACCCGTGTTTACCCATGACAACAAAAATCAGCACCAGGGACCCATACATCATTGCAGCTGAGGCACTCAGGGCAGGGGTACGGGTCCTCTACCCTGCGAGGGACTTTTTCTGTCTCAAAAGGGTCACTTCACAGTGTTGCTTTCTTAGGAAGAGGAAGACGACACAAAATAGCCAATCCCCCTCAGCAGTCCTCATGGTTATGGTGAGGCAAGTCTAGAACAGCGGTCTTCAAATCTTTAATGCCATGCCCCCACCGGTGTAAAAGGAAACCTTTGGGGACCCCGAGAATGAAAACGTATTTTTTCACAATTAGTCTTTAAAATTGTCAGTTTAAATATGTAAGAACATATTTAAAACACTTCAGTTATCCCTTGTAAAAATGCAATTAAATACATTATTGCCAACATACTATTCTGGTCAACCAGGTATTAATAATGTGTAAAAGTATCATTTGAAGGCCCTGCCACCTTTGACATCTACTCCCAGCCAGGGTATGAATAACAAAATATGTTATTAATGGCCCATTAAAGAATGGCCTTCGTTGCTCTGTTTTTTTTCAGTAAAACAAAGCATTATCAGCAGGATGAGTCTCTTGGACAGTTCCTTGAAGCCCCCGGCCGGATCCATTAAAGCCCTCCTTCAGGAGGGCCGGCCCCCCAGTGTGTAGGCATCTGGTCAAGAACCTTCTGACGATTGTTTCTGGGTTCGACATTGTCATACGTCCTTCGACATGCCTTGAGGCCCTGGCCCTAGTCGTGAGGGGAGGGAATGCTATTCATTGTGCTTGAGGACAGAAACCTCCTCTGCACGGGTGGGTTCTCGTTTTTCTTCAAAGATGCTAAGATTGCGAGGTTCCTCAGTTCAGCTTGCAGTGAGTTCAGAGTTGTGCACCCGCTGTCCAAATACGTGCCCTCTCGCGCTTTTGTGATGTAAGGTTTGCCATACTCTGTTTCAGAATATGCCACTGGGAGTCGTCATATGAGCCAAGAGACAGCTTAACACACAGAAACAATCACATAACCCTGCCAATGTGAATCACACTCTAGTAATCGGGAGCAGCTCGTGTCAGGGAAAAGAGGCAGGGGGTTGACTGGGTGGAAATGAGGGGTGACAGAGAATAAAAGATAATAATAAATAAAAAGAACTTACCGCCTGCCCCCCAGCACCGCGCTCTTCTGCTCCTCTCCCCTGCAGGCAGGCCCAGGATCCCAGTCTGCCCTGCAGCCAATCCTGAATCTACTCTCATGCATGACAACAGCTTCAGGATTGGCCTGAGCGCTGTGGATTTGTGCTCCCAGACCGACAGGGATGCTGTGCCTGCTCTCTGCAGCCCAGAAACGCAGCTCGGTTTGGAGAGAGCTTCAGTGCGCATGACGGTTTGGCCGGCCAGAGGCGGACAGCCAAACCGATGTGCGCACTGATAACAGTGCCCACCACACCCCCTCCAGTACTGTCACCCCTCCTGGCCTCGCCCCCAAGACTGGGCACACAGTCATGCAGAGGAAAAATAGAACAAGAATAAAACAGATTTTAAACCTGCTTTATTATTGTTTTATTTTTCACGTTTTTGAGGGTACTGGCAGGGGGAGGGTAGAGGGTGGCTATCTTCCACCATAGAGGACGAGCCGACGCTGGTACTAATACCAGGCAACATGCCTGACACTAAAAATGGTTAACACAAATGAGTGACAGGTCCATTCACCAAAAGGAAAAAGGCCAAGAAACCTTTCTGCCGTCTTATTTTACTTACAATAACAAAACAACTACAGACAGTGATGACGGCAGAATCAATGCTCCCAAAATGAATACATGGGAGGACAAAATCAAGGCGTTTCTTGAGTAAGTAGCAAATATCACTAAATTGCATCCATAAAAGAAAATACGAAAAAACAGCTGTTTAGGACAGCTCCCTTAACTGTAAGACCGACACACTGTGCACCTTGCAACCCGTCCATGTACATCAACAAAATATTTTATGTCACCTTGTGACCCGTGGACAACAGAAGATGCTGCATATTACCGTATGTAAAATGAGCAAATACAGTATATGTTGGAAACGGTTATTCTTTTGCAATGGGACAGGTCCACGCTGTGCTTCCATGATAAAAAGTGAGACACCAATTTTATTGGAAATTTCTTACGAAAACAGGAAGAGAAATCTGGAGAGGAAACCAGGGGCTCATAAAAGTACAAGGGATGACTGGAGCAGAGATATGGGGAACATGGTGGAGCTAGTTGATGAAATCCAAAGCACAAGCTGCGAGGGAATTGCTGTGGGATTCTACTTCGGAAAAGCAGTTCAGCACCACCAATAACTCCCCCCTCCCCTCCATACTGTCCGAAAAGTACAGGTGGATCATTTTTACACTACTAAGTTACGTGCACTGGATTGGGGTGGGGGACAAAATAATGTTTTATTGATGTAAAGTTATGTTACAGGCAGCAGTTAAGCTAAGACTTGCCCATTTCTCCAGGATCTGCCATTTGTTGTTTTCAGACTCACCTACCATTAACAACACTTGCAGGGCACATGACATACAGAAAACTCTCTCACGCCACATTCTGGAGGTTTAGACACGAATGAAACACAGAAGACTCACACACCACATTCTAGAGGCTAAGGGGCATATGTATCAAACGATTTTTTAATCGCAAACGCTGCGATTCGCAAAATAACAGCGTTTGCGATTAAAAAATCGGTAATCGGGATGTATGAGCCAAATCCCATCGCAAAATTAAGGAATTGTTAATTTAGCGATTTCTTAATTTTGCGTAAGCATCTAAGAAATCGCAAATTGCGATTTCTTAAATGATATGTAAAAAGCACCCAAGTTGTGCGAATTATCCTTAAGAAATCGCAAATTACCACCAACTACCAGTTGGTGGTAATTTGCGATTTCCTTTCAAAATGCACTTTTTTGAATTTTACAAAGTGCCACGTGGCGCTCATACATGCCCTTAGGTCATGTATGTGCGCCATATGCATACACATGCTCATTTCAGGGGTGCATCAGGGTGTCATCATGACACCCTTGCACCTTTGAAATTATTCTCAAATTGCGATTAGCAAATTGCGATTCGCTATTTGAGAATTACTTCCCATTCATTCCTATGGGTCTCCTGGCCCATAGAAATGAATGGGCAGGTATTCCTTATTTGCGATTTCGCAATTTGCTAATCGCAATTAAGGAATTTTAAGAAATCGAAAAAGTTTGCAATTTTTTATAAATACATCCCGTTTTGCAATTCTCAAATAGCGATTCTTTAAAAATCGCTATTTGAGAATCGCAAATGGTGATGTTGATACATATGCCCCTTAGACACTAATTAATCGCAGAAGACTCTCTCACATCTCATTCTAGAGGCAAGGACACTAATATGACACAGAGGATTCACACCACATTCTAAAGGCTGATAAACCACCAATGAAACACTGAAGACTCTCACATCACATTCTAGAGGCTGATAAGACACTAATGGAACACAGAAGACTTTCTCACACCACATTCTAGAGACTAATAAGACACTACAACATCATACACTATGGCAGGGCAAGTGACGCCAACCCAGATGTAAAACATCCATTCCAGATAACGCAGGACTGGTGCTAATGATTTTGGGCATGTTACACTCCATCATGGTTTAGGCTGTCGGTGCTATTACAGGCAGTATGGTAATCGGTCTTGCTCTTGTCCTGTCAAGGCACAACCCCTTTAAACAGAACTCAAACAGGAAGAGCAGCAACACCACGGAACATTCCAGTATAAAATGCAATGTGGGGAACAAAACATAGAAAATAAAATCCTGAATTGTTCTTTTTCTATCTTATGTTATAGGATAAGGATTCATTAAGATGTACACACCTTACCAGGAGCTGGCATTGAACCCCCTCAGGCACCGATTTAACTTTTGACTCTTCATCATCGTACACTCAGAGAGGACAGGGGACACCAGCCCGAACTCATATGTAGGTAGGAAATCGGTCAGACACATGTTCTAGGTGGAAGTTCAACCGAATTAACCCTTTCTATAGAAAATCAAGTTTCTCAAAAATACATAAGCTACTATATAAATTCTTCTTCTTAGTTTGGCTAATTCAATAGGAATCACATTTCAAAGTGTTTATCTTCAGAGGCCGAGAATGGTTTTCGCCTTGCAAGATAAGTTTGCCATTTCTGTCTGCTTGGAAATTCCAGGGTCCTTCGTTCTGTGGACAGCACGGCAGGACGGACAGTCCTCACAGAGCTGAGTCAAGACACGGCCTTTGGCGCACTTGCTTCCTTTTATCCCATTTTATTTTGTTTGTAGATTATAATAATTTAGTAGGATGTGCACCGGCTGCAAATATACAGATGGGAGAATGCAGGCTGATTCACCCGGCCTTTTTAAATGAATG
The DNA here is from genome assembly GCF_964204655.1 of Triturus cristatus. Lineage (NCBI taxonomy): Eukaryota > Metazoa > Chordata > Amphibia > Caudata > Salamandridae > Triturus > Triturus cristatus. The sequence goes on along the minus strand of NC_140584.1, from coordinate 670,855,368 downwards.
TGAGTAGCGCTAGGAAAAGGTAACTGTGCAGACCTTTGACCGTAAAATGTATAATTTCAATGCTTGCCTTTTCTTCCCTTTAATAATATGAAAACAGAGCCGAGCCTTGATCCCCCTACTGTGAAAGATGGCGCTCTGCTTACTGAACCGACAGTGTGTGCTTTCAAATGTCAAACACATTCAATGCTGAAAACTTAATGGAGAAAGGCACCTGACGAGGGAAGATTGCCTTATAAATATTTCTTTCTCCCTAACCGAGCTGTGGTCTGGTCTCCTATAACTGACGCTTGACACGTTCCATAATGTTCACAGCCTCATAAATGGTTTATATGACATTTCAATGAGTCCCATTGGGAAGGCGAGGTCTGCAGCTTTGATTCATTATCCTTCACCTTTGCATTCACGTGAGAGGAATGACGAGGCGTGTCATGCATGTTTCCCTTTCTCCTTAGATATCATATATTGGCCTCAACCTTTAAGGTAAGATAGCTTAGTGGGTAAATGTACATGCTCCTGAGAAACATGTTCCACCTGTGGATCACTGGTTTGAATCCTAGCAAAGATGAGTCACTTTTTCATCCTTGAGAGGTCAACAAGGGGTCGGATGTTCGAATTGGGATATTTGAGACTAGGGGCCCAATTTGAGTTAAATGTTAATAGATCATCTTCTGATATGTGAAGTGCTGAACGTGAAAGACAATCTACTGATGGAAATTTGTCACTATACTATTTTTATTAGTGTAAAAAAATGTTTTTGCATTCTCCTCCAGGTTTAACCCTTTCTACACAAACCATACCACCCAACTCTAGAAAAACGCTGTATGTCCTATCGGCACTTTGAGATTTTGGCGAGTTGGCGCCAGATGAAAGATCTGGGATTATTATTAAAGCATGGGAAAGTTGGGAGGCCCAATGAAGATAACGAGGTCCCTCAAGACCAATGATGGTTGGTATAGGCTGTCTGCTCCTACATTGCAGGGCTTGCCTTTCTACCCTGTGAGGGTGGAATGTGCTAATAGCATTATAGCTCTTCTATCTTGGGCTATAATGGTTATTAAAGGCCCTGTCCCTCATTATAAGCCCTCGCTACAGCTCAGAACTATAACTCAGGAAGAGGGTTTTCAAACATCTGTGAAAGCCCAAGGCAGTGGGCCATAATGGCTATTTCTAGACCTTCTACTCTTAACATTCCAAAACTTGACTCAGTGTTTTCTCCCTTTTAAATTTGGAACATTTTACCCTCACTGGGTGGAATGTTGTAAAAGCATTATTGGCCCTCTGACTTGGGCTATTTTGGTCATTAAGTCTCTCTCCTTTAGCAGAACCTTGCATGCAGCTCGGGCCTGTCACTCAGGAAGAGGGCCTTTAATGACAGTATAACACTCGGCAGAGGGCCATAATGCTACATTACACATCACTAGAGAATGAACGACAAAGAAAATGGCAATACAGATTACTGGTAAAAAGTGACAATAGTGGAAATATATGGGGAATGATATGCGGGAAGAGAACAAGCCAACAAGCTGTTAAAATGAAAGCAACAAATCAACAGAATTTCTATTCACATTGTCAGGTATTATGGAACTTAAGAGTGTGCCTAACATTTCCAAAATAAATATTTATACTTGAATGAGAAAAAGACGAGATTGAATCCTTCGTTACAAACTTAATTTGCATTTCCAGCATAGGGAAGGCGCCATCCTGTCATCATAATTCAAGATGACTGAAGCAGGAAGGGTTTGCGCCTGGGATGCTATGAAGGAAGTGATGCCTGGAGCATTCCCCTCCCGTCCAACTCCTGGCACTTGTCCCTTGGTAGCTGAGCGGTAGCTGCAAGGCTTTACTCACGACCTGTCACTCAAGGCAAACACAGGGCCCTCTTAAATGCCACATTCATCTATTTTCCCATCAGTCAGCGCCGTGCTGCGTCCTCACTGACTGGCTAAGCGCCACTTCACAGAAATAGATGTTTTTAACATTGACGGAGGGCATTTTCCAGGGGAGCTCTCTCAAACAACTCTTATTTCATTATCCTCATCTCCTCGCTGAGCCACGGCTCTGCGTGCCTTTGTATCCTCCAGATTAGATTTCGGAGCCTGTGTGTTCCGAGATTCTGCCTCTCGAATACGATGCACAGAGAATGCATCACCAAAGCTGTTCGCTGGATGGAACATTGTGCAATGCTCTCTTCATGAGCTGCTTGTTCACAAGTGTCCATTTTTAATCCTTATGCGCGGTGACTTTTAGGACACTGCGCCAACACATCTGAAGAGAATTACTTTGAAAGCATCCCCCATGATGTCTTTGGGAGTCAGCATCTTATTTCTTGTGGAATTCCCTGCCATCCAGCATTCTCGTTTTAGAGGAGAACTTTCAGTCTTCCGGTGTTCATTATGCCATTCACTTCAGGTAATTCTTCCTTCTGAATTGAATCACACCCCTTAAAGTTCCAATATACTACAGCCCATAAGTCACTGGCAGCTGCTGCACCCATGCAGAAAATGCACCTTGAGGGACAGCATTAGCCGTCTTGCAGCTCGGTCCACTCTATGACCCTGCCACACACCTCTGCAATGACATCATTAATCTTATAAAGCTATTTGGGATCGGCCCTTTGCCTGTTTCCATCACCCTCCTTGTGGTTTCTGATATGAATTCCTTCTCTTGCAGGCAGGTGCCAGTGGGAAAAACAGAGCGATACCAAAGGGGATGATGGACGGAGCGTTTGAGCAAATCAAACACTCACCCCCAGTCAACTGATCTGCGTTTAATCCATCATCATTCTTTAGCTCACTCGACCACCCCAGTTCAGACATGGCCATATGCAAATCAGTCTGACCCTGTGCCTCATCGGAACAGTCCAGCCCGAACTGCCAAGCCATGTCTTCCCTGGACCGGAAACAAGCATCCTGGGACCGGTTTCGGGTTCATAACCCTCATCAGCCAGGCTATCTTGAATCCAGTGGCAAAGTGAGCAAGGTACCCACTTAGGGCGAACAAAGCGATACCAAAGGGGATGATGGACGGAGCTTTTGAGCAAATCAAACACTCACCCCCAGTAAACTGATCTGCGTTTAATCCATCATCATTCTTTAGCTCACTCGACCACCCCAGTTCAGACATGGCCATATGCAAATCAGTCTGACCCTGTGCCTCATCGGAACAGTCCAGCCCGAACTGCCAAGCTATGTCTTCCCTGGACCGGAAACAAGCATCCTGGGACCGGTTTTGGGTTCATAACCCTCATCAGCCAGGCTATCTTGAATCCAGTGGCAAAGTGAGCAAGGGACCCACGCCTGGGCATACCCTGCCAACTTAGGGCGAACAAAGCGATACCAAAGGGGATGATGGACGGAGCGTTTGAGCAAATCAAACACTCACCCCAGTCAACTGATCTGGGTTTAATCCATCATCATTCTTTAGCTCACTCCACCACCCCAGTTCAGACATGGCCATATGCAAATCAGTCTGACCCTGTGCCTCATGGGAACAGTCCAGCCCGAACTGCCAAGCCATGTCTTCCCTGGACCGGAAACAAGCATCTTGGGACCGGTTTCGGGTTCATAACCCTCATTAGCCAGGGTATCTTGAATCCAATGGCAAAGTGAGCAAGGGACACACGTCTGGGCATACCCTGCCAAATTAGGGCGAACAAAGCGATACCAAAGGGGATGATGGACGGAGCGTTTGAGCAAATCAAACACTCACCCCCAGTCAACTGATCTGGGTTTAATCCATCATCATTCCTTATCTCACTCCACCACCCCAGTTCAGACATGGCCATATGCAAATCAGTCTGACCCTGTGCCTCATGGGAACAGTCCAGCCCGAACTGCCAAGCCATGTCTTACCTGGACCGGAAACAAGCATCCTGGGACCGGTTTCGGGTTCATAACCCTCATCAGCCAGGCTATCTTGAATCCAGTGGCAAAGTGAGCTAGGGACCCACGTCTGGGCATACCCTGCCAACTTAGGGCGAACAAAGCGATACCAAAGGGGATGATGGATGGAGCGTTTGAGCAAATCAAACACTAGCCCCCAGTCAACTGATCTGGGTTTAATCCATCATCATTCTTTAGATCACTCCACCACCCCAGTACAGACATGGCCATATGCAAATCAGTCTGACCCTGTGCCTCATGGGAACAGTCCAGCCCGAACTGCCAAGCCATGTCTTCCCTGGACCGGAAACAAGCATCCTGGAACCGGTTTCGGGTTCATAACCCTCATCAGCCAGGCTATCTTGAATCCAGTGGCAAAGTGAGCTAGGGACCCACGTCTGGGCATACCCTGCCAACTTAGGGCGAACAAAGCGATACCAAAGGGGATGATGGACGGAGCGTTTGAGCAAATCAAACACTCACCCCCAGTCAACTGATCTGGGTTTAATCCACCATCATTCTTTAGCTCACTCCACCACCCCAGTACAGACATGGCCATATGCAAATCAGTCTGACCCTGTGCCTCATGGGAACAGTCCAGCCCGAACTGCCAAGCCATGTCTTCCCTGGACCGGAAACAAGCATCCTAGGACCGGTTTCGGGTTCATAACCCTCATCAGCCAGACTATCTTGAATCCAGTGGCAAAGAAAGCAAGGGACCCACGTCTGGGCATACCCTGCCAACTTAGGGCGAGCAAAGCGATACCAAAGGGGATGATGGACGGAGCGTTTGAGCAAATCAAACACTCACCCCCTGTCAACTGATCTGGGTTTAATCCATCATCATTCTTTAGCTCACTCCACCTCCCCAGTTCAGACATGGCCATATGCAAATCAGTCTAACCCTGTGCCTCATGGGAACAGTCCAGCCCGAACTGCCAAGCCATGTCTTCCCTGGACCGGAAACAAGCATCTTGGGACTGGTTTCGGGTTCATAACCCTCATCAGCCAGGCTATCTTGAATCCAGTGTCAAAGTGAGCAAGGGACCCACGTCTGGGCATACCCTGCCAACTTAGGGCGAACAAAGAAATACCAAAGGGGATGATGGACGGAGCGTTTGAGCAAATCAAACACTCACCCCCAGTCAACTGATCTGGGTTTAATCCATCATCATTCTTTAGCTCACTCCACCACCCCAGTTTAGACATGGCCATATGCAAATCAGTCTGACCCTGTGCCTCATGGGAACAGTCCAGCCCGAACTGCCATGCAGAAGCAGCAACGCATATGGACAGGGCTCGGTTGGGCTCCGCTTTGAGGTGGGCCACATCCTTTGAACCAAGCTTTGCAAGGGCATTCAAGCAAGCAATAAAAAGAGGGGTGAAGTGGAGCCCTGGGCCCCGTCAGGACTTGAAGTTGGCTAGGTCCTGCCAGTGCTCAGCGCCGGCAGTTCGAAAAGGCAGGCCGTGGGACGGGTCCCTATCGGGCTCTCCATTTTTGCCCTTACCATCAGGGTGAAAAAAAAATCTTAACTTTACTGCAGTGCCACCCTTCCCTGACTGTGATGTAACTTCTAAGAGACTCGTTGTCCTACTTTCACAGTCTCATCGTTTTCGAATTGAAGCATTTTCAATATTATATACAACGAAGCCTTGGTAGTTGCTTATTTATCTTTTGCAACTAACAACCATTGACAAAGCCAATAGTCCTGGCTTGTTGTAGGTGAATTTTACATGTTCTATTATACATCTAGATGCAATGACAGAAGCAACAAAATACTAGTTGGGCGGCACACTATGCTAAGCAGAGATGTTTAGCGTACGTGTTTTTAAGCCACGCCCTTAATTACATGTACCACGCCCCTTTGAGAGCCCCCCAGTTTTTTCATCCCACTCAAACCCCTATGCCCCGTGATAAATGCTGGGGACAGGACCACCACCCCTCAACTTGTGGTTTAAGTCCCCATCCCTGTCGAGGCCAGTCTGTCTCTGGCACACTCCAGAAAGGATCATTGTGGCTGCTCCTCAAAGTCAAAGGGACTCGATGGTGTCTAGTGCTCTTAGTACTCCAACAAGTATGCACATACTTCTCAATGGGCGTGAAGAAGCACCGCTAACTTCGGCTTTTCATCCCCTCGTTTAACGCTCTCGTGCAATAAGCAGCTATAAGACATGCAATGTAATCAATTTGTCAACAATCTTCAAAACAACTGACATTATCAGTTGATGTGGAGAGCCACGAGAGGACAGCGTTCCGGTACTATTTATGGTGAGGGGACCATGTCCCCCATAGTATCAGAGAGGAGGAGGCCAGTCCTGTTCATTGCGGTTACGGCAGGCCACCTTTTGTCAATCCCAGGTTATTACATACTTTACAATGGGGTCACCACTTACTTAGCAGCCATCGACCGCATCCCCTGATGTTAAACTTCCCTTGATTCTTTCTCAGCCACCTGTTAGGCTGTCTGCACCTCAGCCCACTCTCAGTTGAGTTATCTTTTCCCATTCCTTTAAAGTTTGGTTTCCAGAATTGGTTGATTTGGGCTTAAATGTCATATGCCCAAGTTCCAACACCTTTCATTTTCCTTATTGTTATCAGTTATTGTTCTCCAAAAAAATTACAAGTGCGTGCTTCCGTCATAAGTTTCTTTTTCTACTAAGGAATTTTAATATTTAACATAACATATTTATGAATGAATGAAAGGAACAATCCAGCTACTCAAGAGCGTCCCGGCATTAGTGTGCATACAGGGGAGGTGATGAGGCTAAGGAGATATGTTTTATGTTTTCAGTTTTTCTTTTTTTAAATTCTTCTCTTTGGACATATTTCTGAGAGTCACAGGAAGCCAATTCCATATAGAGGCCACGTGCACTGAAAACGACGCACCCCCTGTCTAGTTCGTTTAAAACGTGGGACCGCAATCAGTACAGTTTTTCCTGAGCGGAGCGTCCTACTAAGAGAGTACAGATGGATTCTCTTTTTCAAGTATTGAGGGCCTACTCCATGCAGGGCACAGTGAGCAAGAAGTAGGGCTTTGAAGGTGATTCTTTTGCTAACTGGTAACCAGTGTAGCTGTTTTAGATATGAGGGTGTGGAGGTGCATTTTGAAAGATTGAATAAGAGGTGCACCCCTGTGTTCTGCACTACTTGCCGACGTTGGATCAAGAAAGCAGGAAGCCATAGGGACAAGACATTTGTGTAGTCCAATCTAGATAAGATGGATGCTTGAACAACAATTTACGAGGTTTCCCAGGGTAAGAGGCAGAATTTCTTCAAGGTCTTCATTATCCAAAAGCACATATTTACTAAGGCAGAGATTTAGCGATTGAGAGAAATCTGGTTATCAATGACAATCCCAAGATTTCATACAGATTCCGTGGATAGCGGGGGTGGGGTGAAGTCAGACAGACAAAACTCAGGAGACAGATCGGGAACAAAAAGGAAGATTTCTGTCTTATCCTGGTTGCATTGTAAGTGATTTATTTTCAGCCAGTTGATGACCACCCTGATACAGGCTAAGACTCCATAGGACTCCACAAGAAAAACCAGCGGGGCCATGGAAACATAAAACAGCATAGTGCTTAAAGCTGACCTTTGGGACACTCTATACTTGAGGGGTTTTGCATTAGAGAAGTATGGTTTCATCCATACCGACTGTTCTCTGTCAGCCAGAAAGGAGCTGAGCCACTTCAAGGCTTCTCCTCCCAGTCCAATGTCTGCTAGACGTAAAAGCAAGGTATCGTGACAGACAGTGTCAGATGCTGCCAAAAGATCTAATATGTTTAAGGCAGCATTCTGGCCATGATCCAATGTCAACTTAATGGAATCTGTTATTTCTAACAGGACTGTCTCAGTAATATGGCGTGCACGAAAGCAGGACTGGGAAGGATGGAGAAGGTTGTAAGTCAGTCAGTCAGAAAATCTTTATACGGATTTGCATGAATCCATACAAGCATCAGATTTAAGAGCACTACATCACAAAATCATATTTCACATTTCATTTAAAACATCGCTTCAGAGAAGGTTGTTGGTTTCAATCAGGGCTGGACTGGGAACACAAAGCAGTCCTGGCAATTTTGACAGCCCAGCCTCGGGAGGGGTGGGGGCAAGCATGAACCACTGCTGCTTTTGGTACTGGGGGGGCAATATTGCAGCACCCCTGCAAAACAGGCCCCCACTAACAAAATCAGCCCCTACCACTGCAGAACCGGCCCCCGCCCAACCATCCTCCTGGGGAAACGACCGATGCCCGCTACGGACATTCGGACCTGGTTTCAATAAACTTGGTTGACAATAGATTCTAAAATTTTGGAATCTGCTGGAAGGAGGAAGATAGGTCTAAACTTTGAAAGGACCTTGCTGTCAGCTGTAAGCTTCTTCAAAAGGGAAATGACACTGGGTTTTTCCCACATATCAGGGACACTACCCATCTGAAGGGAAGAGCAAAATAGCTTGAGTTTGGAAAGTACTCTCAGTGATCTGTCTCAAGATATAAGGAGGGCATGGATCTAATCGGGAGCCCGATTTACAGTTCAAAAAACATGTTATTAGCAGCTCTTCTTCCAGAGGTACGCATTTTAAAAGCTTACACTTAGGGGAGGGAGTCACAGTCATAGGGCAAGCTTCGCCAAAAACATCCAGAGTTCGAGATGATAGGTTAGCCTGTATTTTGACAATTTGTTATTCATCAAAATCACTTAACCTCTGGCATAAGGTTGGATTAGCTTTAAGGGCCAGAGATCTTCTTTTATGGTCCATAAAATGAGAGACAATCTTAAAAATCTCCTTTGAACCGTTGTTGGCATCACCTATCTTCTGAGAATAGAAGATACTGTGTACCGCTTTGGTATTATTGTATTATTTACTTGGGGCTTGTTTGTAAGCAATCTTGTTTATATCCAGATACTATTTTCTCCAGGCTCTTTCTATTCTATTGCAATACTTTCTTTCAATGGAGAGTTCAGGGGAAAACCAGCGGTGGGCGGATGGCGTGAGCCTCTGTTCCTGTTTAGTTTTAGCTGGGGATACCACATCCGCGGTTTTGGACAGTCATTGGTTCAATATTATGGTATCTCTATTAGTTTCTCCAGATAGTTCTGGTCCGGAGAGTTCAAGTCTTTCCTGAAACTCGAGGATCGGCCCTTTGTGCCCAGCTCTTACAAGAGAGGTACTACTCAGACGTTTCCTCTCTGGCTGGCTGGGAAAAGGCCCAGCAAAAGGGATAAGAATGTGGTCCGACCAAGTGACCTCCACCGGGGTATCTGTTATAACTGGAATGTTCGATAGAATCAAATCAATCATATGCCCCACTTTATGAGTAGGTCCCAAAGAGAGCAGAGGTAGATTGAGGGAGGAGTCTTTCTCTAAGAAGGATTTTGCCAGAGCATCTCCAGCAATGTCCCCTTGGAGATCAAAGTCACCAAGGACTGTAAGGTTAGCAAACGTTACTATATTGGGAGCTATTGCCTGGTCAAATGACTTATTCAAGGCCAGGTCTAGCCTTAGCTCTGCAAATATCTCCCATCAGATGGCGATTCCACCAACACTTTTACTTCTGGGCCTCCTTCTTTGTTAGTTTATCCATCTGTTCAGCCAGAAAGCTTGGGAGATAAATAATGTGTTTAATGTATTGGTAAGTCACTTTTGTATATAGTACTCTTGAGGATTTGTAGCAGAATCATAGTGGTTTTCCTGGAAATCAAGATTGCAGGTTACCAGAGGCAATAACAGAGTAAACTTCTGAGAGGATCTGGGGCTTCCAGTTGGGATGGTAAGATCTATAAGCAAGGAAAAATACATGCACCTTCAGCCCACCCGTGACAACTTTGACGATGACAACCAACACACTGAACCCTCACCAACCACCGCCGACACCCTGAAGCCAGCGATCGACAACTGGACAGCCCTCACCACCGAAGACACACTGAAGACGATGATGTCAATCCACTCTGGGGCCCCCACGGACCCCTGCCCCCACCACATTTTCAAAAGAGCCACCGACACAATCGCACCCATGCTCTGCCACACCATCAACCGCTCCCTGGCAACCGCCTCGTGCCCGACGACTGGAAACACGCTGAGATCAACCCCCTCCTGAAGAAACCCTCAGCGGACCCCACCGACCTCAAAAACTAAAGACCCATCTCCCTGCTCCCGTTCCCAGCTAAAGTCATCGAGAAAGTCATCAACAGCCAACTCGCTACATTCATCGAAGAGCACAACATCCTCGACTCCTCCCAATCTGGCTTCAGAAAAAAACACAGTACAGAAACCGCCCTCCTTGCCGAAACAGATGACATCCGCACCTTACTGGACAAAGGAGAAACAGCAGCCCTCATCCTTCTCGACCTCTCAGCGGCGTTCGACACAGTCTCTCACAGCACCCTAATACGCAGACTCCAAGACGCAGGGATCCAAGACAAGGCCCTCGACTGGATCCACTCCTTCCTCTCCGGCAGAACACAGCGGGTCAGACTCCCCCCTTTCCTCTCGGACCCTACACTTACAACCTGCGAAGTCCCCCAGGGGTCCTCCCTCAGCCCTACGCTATTCAACGTCTACATGGCTCCGCTCGCCCCCATTGTCAGAACCGATGGACTCAATATTGTGTCATACGCAGACGACACCCAACTCATCCTCTCCCTATCCAACGAACCCAACACCGCCAGACACAACTTTCGAGAAGGCATGGAATCAGTCGCCAAATGGATGAAAAACAGCTACAACTAAACACCAACAAAGTGGAAGTACACATCATGGGCCCAAACTCTGATGCCTGAAACGACACCTGGTGGCCCCCTGCCCTCGGAATCCCGCCCACCCCCACGGACCACGCACGCAACCTGGGAATCATCCTGGACTCAGAGCTCAAAATGGACAGCCAGATCAACTCCGTCTCGTCCTCCTGCTTGCACACCCTCCGCCTCCTACGTAAGACCTTCAAATGAATCCCCCTTGAACACAGAAAGACCGTCACTCACGCCCTGGTCACCAGCAGGCTCGACTATGGCAACGCACTCTATGCCGGGATAAACAAAAACCTCACCCACAGGCTACAGAACATCCAAAACGCCGCCGCAAGACTGGTCCTCAACTTGCCAAGATGCTGCCACATCTCCCAGCACCTGCTCACACTCCACTGGCTCCCCATCGAAGCTAGAGTCACCTTCAAGATGCTAACCTATGCTCACAAGGCTCTCCACGATACCGGACCAGCATACCTGAACAGCCGACTCAAATTCCATGCACCCCAAAGGACCCTACGATCAGCCCAGTTCTCCTACGCTGTGGTCCCCCGTACCAGTAAGACCAGATCGGGAGGCCGCTCCTTCTCGTTCTGCACGGCCAGAGCCTGGAACGACCTTCCGTTCCACCTCAGACAACATCGCTCCTCATCTTCGCAAGAAACCTCAAAACCTGGCTCTTCGACAGACCCCCTCCTTGATGGACTGGAGCCTGCGACCCCCCAGCGCCTTAAGACCCTTATGGGTGAGTAGTCACCCTTAACAAACACCTGATTGATTGATTGAACCTGCACTGATTCCAAGACCCTCTTCAAGGTCGTTGTTGTAGGTGTTGAGGAAGAGAGTTTCGGAACTTCGAGCTGAGCACAAGGCGGGATCTTCCACCCATGTGTATAGTATACAAACACTCTGAATAGTTTTTCATATGGATGGTGGTGGTTGGAGAGCCTTGGAAAGTATCGCAAGGCAGGGCTGAGCAAAGCTCTTAGCACTAGACCTCGCCGGTTGGACTAAAAGCCTTGTTTGATGCTGAGCAGGTGCAATAGCTTCAAAGCAGGATAAAGCGACGGAAGCATCTCATTCCCACTCTTCATTATCCTGTAGAAACAGTGAAAAGACTCTGTTCAATCTGTTACAGAGTGGCAGAAAGTCTTCCTATTGTGTTTAATTTTGTGTTCTTAATATTTTGTCGTACACTATGGGAAGACTATGAAAAGAAACCCTCCCACACTGCCTGCACCCTTTTCCCAGCGCGCCATGAGAGGTACTTCACCTGTTTTAATTACATTTTGGCAGTCCACGCGGCACCCCTTTACACTGACCTGCTCCCTGCTGACGAGAGGCAACTACCTCGAAACACGTGTCCAGGGATGGCTAATGCAACACATACTTTTCTTCATACATCGTGGCATAGGCGTACTCGCCGTCGCCACTACATCTACCACAGTTCCTTGGGGCAACTTGCTGGTGTGACGAGCAGAGTGCGACCAACTTTTGAATCACCCTTTTCCCAGCGTCTGCTGTCATTGTGTTGTTCTGTTTGCTAGCACTCACGGCTTTTCAGACTTGGTCTTTCAAAAATGAAGCAAAGTAACGAGTGCCAAAAGGTGTTGATCTTTTAGGTCCTTAGGATTGGGCTTTTTTCATCCCTAGATGTAGACCCATTATAGATATGGCGAAAGTACGTCCGTTGCCTGCATACCCATCGCTGTACTTAGCCACAACCTCACCGTTGTGATTTAAACTAAATGGAAAACAAACGAACAGAAACACATACGCGTACAGAAAGACGCACTGTGCACTCACACAGTTTAGTTTTCTCTGTCTCTCTCATACTGTTCATCTTTTCGGGTGAGTGGTATAACTACAATCTCTCTATTGCTTTTGTATACGTAACAGGCCACCCATTTTTGGTTCACAGCACAGAAACCTCTGTCTTGTGTACCTTGCCAATGTTCATTGTTCTAACATTTTAAAAAAGGATGACTTACCATAGAGCTTTGAAAATGGTTACTATTATCTCACCAATGTTAGTAGGAACTCAGGAATTACTCAGAGCAAAAAAAACATATGGCCTTGTGAGCCTGTCAAAGATCTGTTTTTGCATCAGTGAAGTAAAGTGTGCCTGTTCCTGTCCTAGATACCTAAAGCACACCAGACATATCACATTGCCTGAGGCTTGTCTCTCTCCTGTCTTCAGTGATGTCCAAGCTTCCTATCAGTGTATCCATAGAGGAATCTAGTATTTATTTATTTAAGAGCTTTATATAGCGCTGGCAAGACCCAAGGGTATCAGAGCGCTTTACATCAGTAAATGTTTACATCAAGGTAACGAGACAAGTGGTCCAAGAGACGCTCAACTGCGGAAATTGAGCCAAACCGGAACTGAAAGAAGTCTCAGGAGCTTTGCACTTCAAATGTTTCCTTTTGTTGCTACATTATAGCACTTGGTTTCCAGACCTCCTGAAATTACAGTTGAGTGCTAATCTAAAGGCTTCAACATTCCAGCTTGGAGTGGTATCTCCCAAAAAACTCCACTACTCAATTCAGAAGGAAGCATGCCCACAAAGGACTGGTCACTAATAACCAGAAACTATTGAAAAAAAGGTTCCCATTTCTGATACTTTGTTCTAACTAAGTCCCTAAATTGAGTTGAAGGTGTCAAACCAACAGTAATAGAATATTATCAGAAGAAAATGGTCGCAAACTCTACACTTGTTAATAGTATGAATGAGGGGGCAGATACCGTAGACCGTATCTGTGGGAGTTTCCAAGAGGAAAGCCAACCGCAAGAGCTTAAAGGTATAAAGAATGGGAGTCTCTGAGAGGGAGGAAATCGGCAGGTAGGACCTGGGATAGCAACTCCAAAAAGAAATGTATGTATGAAAGGCACGTGTCTGAGTCTAGGGCTATATATCGGTAATCATCTATGTGCAAAGACAGGCGAACCCTCCCAGACATGCCCTGGAAACAGGGGTTTACGAAGCGGAGGCAGAGCGCGTGCCTGAGGCTCTTGTTCTCTTTTAAGTGCACCATGGCCTGGTCTGCTTTATGACTTAAAACAGTGCTGCACCTAAATGTCCGAAGCTGATGAAAAAAATAAAATGGAAATAAATTAATTTCATTACCATTTTATTTTTCGTCTCTGGGGCATTTTAGTGGGGCGTTGCTCCTCCATTCAAATGGAGGACCAGCTCCTCCAAGGAAGAAAAAAAAGTCAATCAGCTTCAGAACGACGGATGCCATCATCTCAAAATTACATTATATATTGTAAAATGGCTCACAAGTGACATACCAATAACAATTTAAGTCCCGTTTTATATTAATAGAGAATCTGGAAGGAACTCTCACCACCAAGCCAAAAGAAATATAGCATTTATGTATGACTTCCATTGGAAGCCAAATAAAAACCCAGTTAGTCACTACTGTGATGTAACAAAAGCATTTACTGAGAAAAAGAAAGCGAAAAACAAAGGGGAAATACCGAAAAGTGAAAGAGAAAGATGAAAAAATTGTCATAACGTGAGAAAGCAGTCTGCACGAGTGAGATAATAAAGCAGGGAGTGTCTGGTAGTGGATTAAAAAGGCTTGAGGTGGATTCAAGACCTCACATCCTCGGTACTCCGCGTGTGGACATTATTGTACAGTGGCCACAGAGCAGAGCCTTGGGCACTGACACTCATTCTTTTACAGATTAAGCACTGGGCAAGGGGGCAAAAAAAAACTTCACTGTGGTCTCCTACGTACTCTACACCAAATGATTCGATGGGTCTGACACGGGCTAGGAATGCCAGGTTAGAATGGCTTTGCAGTGTCTGCTGCACGGCTTATGGTTCACCTGGGTCAGACGTGCAGCATGCCTTTAACATAGGCAAAAAGAATAAGAATGTTTGACATTGTGCAGCATTCTGTCCATCAATTGGATTTTTTGCATTTAACTGAGGGCCACATCAGTACCGTCACAATTAAGTATCTTTGCCTGAAAGACAGGTATTTAACTTCTGGTGTCTTACCTTGCAGATTTGACAAGCTAAAAGTATGTTGCTCGCCTGTGAACTTTCATGTATAGCTCTGTGGCCCACAACTCTCTCAGCTATATGCCTTATTTCGAAGGTGTGAAGTTAATGCACGTTGTTGTGAAAGCCGTGCAATCTTCTGTGTAAGTAACACACAATTAAAAAGACAATTGTTAATTTACTCACTCTTACAATTGGTCTACAGCTAGATTTATTGCCTAAGGGGAGCAAACATGCTTGTGTGCTAATATAGACACCCTCCATTTAGTGCTCTGAGACTGTCACACAGTTCTCTGTACTGTTTTAACCTTGCTGCACAGTTACCATAGAAATTGCTCTGTTATGAGAATTGCCGGTACTCTCCAATTAAAAGTATAACATCTCTCTTAAGAAGTGCAGGCACTCTCCGTTTCAAAATAAAAAAGTACTAGTACTCAGTACCAGACCGTACGGCGCATTTAAAGCACACCCCCTATTGCAGCTTCCCCATCAGGCAGTACTCTGAACGATAGGCGCTGCTTATCTGTAGGTTTAATACAACCACATGCGCTGTCCGTGGTGCTGAACGGTGTATTCAACAGGCGCTTCCGACTGCCGTGCAGCGTCTATTGTTACACTGAATTTTGGATTCACGTGCATTTTTGACAAAAGCGAATTCATTTTCAACAGATTCATCATGAAGTTGATTTCATACAGAGCCTCCGCCCACTCCGCTTTTCGGGACCGTTGGAGGAGCCGTCCGAATGCTACAAACAAAGAGACGGAGGCAACTGCTCTTTCCATTCAAGTCTCTCGTAGAAGGCGGCCCCTCCTGCAAGCGCTCCATAAATACCAAACAATAAGAGGCCACACCTCGAAAACCACAACACAAACAGCAAGCACAAGACGGACACCGGTATCTTTTGCTGGAAATGGGCAGACTGGTCCTGTCATGTGACTAACTTGGCCATAAAGGACACCTTTCGCATATGTGGGTACACACGCTAGTCCTATTTTGACCTTGTCATAAGTGCGCTGTTATAATAAAATGGACACCTAAATTATGGTGCACACACACTATAGAAAAGGGAGCACCCCCCAGGCAGCTACCTTTAGAAAAAATATGTTTGTATTCGAGAAAAGGTCCTGTCAGCATGTTTAAGACCTCTCAGAAATTTGACGAGCCATGCAATTTCACCAATACCCCAATTTACACTGGCTCCAATGTATTTACTTTAAAGGTATTTTGAACCTTAGGTAATTAGAGTTTCAGTTACAATTCGGTGCCTAAAATCATCCTGGGAAACCGGAAAAAAATGCTCTCGGCTCAGAGGAAGAAGGTGGGATCGGGATGGATATTTTATCAGGCAAATAAACGGGTGAGACGCAAATAGGAAAAAATGGGAAAGAAATGAAGAACTAACGGAAAGATAACTAGCCAGGAAAGAGAGACAGCCACACTGTTCTCGCCGTTATTAGCTTTAATTCTTGAGCATATATCCTCCTGTGGTCATTGAAATGGGTACTTTTGAGTTGGGTGATACTTGCACCTTTTATATAGTTGCAGCTCTAGAGGGTGGAATACAGTACATATTAAACCGTTCTTAAGACTACACTTTTTATTGTAGTTATAGTTCCGTATGTTTTTATGTTTAATAATATTAGTAGGAGCAATATTACTGTTATTGTGTTCCTCGTATTACATTATTTTCACCCGGAATAAACCGTCAAATGTAAATACATTTTTTGAGATATAAATATTTATTGCTAGAATACTTTCTTTGGTTATCAATGCTATTTCAAACAAGCAATATCTCCAAAGAGATGTGTAATCTGATAGAATTGCATTGCTTTTTGTGATGAATAAAATATGAAACAATAACAGAAAAAGAAGCAAAGTATATACATCTGTATGAATTGAAGATTCAGATCACAAGCTAGAGAGGAACTCACAGGGTCCAATGAAAAGAAAAAAACTTATTTACACCAGGAAAAACTCATAATTTCTACATCATTTACAAATGTGTAATTACATTCATAAGTGTGTGTGTGTGTTTCAAAAACACATGCACTCGTGTACATAACACATGCACATAGATTTTGATCTGAGGTGTAATAGTGGGCATTCTTCTGAGGGTCTCAGAGTAGTCCAGAAATTCTATGCAAATGAGGGTCCAGTGATGCAAAAACATTTAAAAAGGAATTCCCCATATGCAAGTTATTATATCTGAATGGCCCAAGGGTAAATAATACAGATAGTGTCGGCTCATGGGGTTATTTAGGTAAAAGTGTCATGAAGGGGAAGACTATTTTTGTTAGAATGAATTAGTTAGATGTTAGGGTTTATTGTGAAATTGCAAAGGCGTCCAAAAGTAGGCATGGCACATGTATGCACTGACAAGATTATGCAGATGTGTAATAAGGAAAATAAGTGTAAACTAAAAGTTAAGCTTGGAAACTTTAACATTCTTGTGTTACGCCTTCGGAAGTCAGAGCCTTACAAGTAAGTATGTTAGGATGGCATAAGTCACATGTGTTTCTTTGAACTGGGCCTAGATAAGGAACCTGAAATTCTATGTACAAAAAGTTCAAAAGGTACTATCCTTAAGACTTACATAGATATGCATCAGTTTATTTTCTGAAAGTGTATGTCCTATAGCGGAGAAAGCAGATCATCTATGTAATGCTGTCCTTTTAGGAGTTTGGAGGAGAAACAATTAAGCGAAAAGATGATAGTCCGCCGATTAATGTACATCTTCAACAGCATGCTAAGGTTAATGAACATGACCAATTTTAAAATAGATAACTGCTTTAAAGAACTGACATGGGGAGGTAAAAAGAAAACTACATTCAATGACGACAAAGGCATGGAGGACTTGGTATGTCAAACATCAGATATTACCACAAAAGCATCAAACGACAAAGGGCAAGCACACTAGGAAGGAAGCAAGAAAAAGAGTGGTTTGAACCGGAACCAGATATCTATGTCCAAACCCCACCTTCTCCTATCCTTCTAGCTGAAAAGTTTGTGGAAGTCAACAATTCAGTTTGATTCAATGACCAGAGACGACCTCATCAAGGTTCTCCGCTTCACCCACACTGCTATCCACTGCTTTGGACCTATCAATTACAATACAGTAGATATACTCAAAATACTTCTATAGTTCTTGTATCTCTCTGCCTCACTCCAAGCTTACTGGCAGGTGCATTCGCTGCACCTCCTTTGAGCACCCCCTCCTGATCTCATGCATAAACTCTACCCACAAAGCCCACTCTATGAACCGACACGGTTCCAAGCATGCACACCCACCACGATGGACTACGGCTCCCAGATGGGATGTATAAGCGGAGTGCTGTTACACCTATTTGCTGCACTCCATGCTAAGCGCAGCTATAAGTCCCCGGTGATATGTTTATAGCACCTCCCTCCTGCTGAAGTATGACACCAAGCCCTACAAGCCGCTCTTTAGCCCTCACTGTGCCAAACACAATCAATGAGCAGGGTGGCCTCTTACAACCGCTCTCGGTGGCGTTCGGGGTAAGAGCTGCTATAAAGATAATACCATTTGTTTTTAAAAATATGTCTTTATTGGCATTTCAGTACACAAACGTAAATGCATTTACAAGAGCAGTAGTCAAATCAGCAGATCAACAGCAGGCCTCGTTTTGCTGCTTGCACATTACAATTCAAAAGACATTCCAGTGGCAATGCTACGTCAGCTTTTTAATGACATTGGTTATTCCGTCCCCTATTAACATTGTACCTTACCATACCCTGCTGCTCCATACTTCCAGGCACCCTCGGAGAGTCTTAGGTGCAGCCGTATTACAGACGTATCAATGTGTAAAAACTATAGAAACTGAACACTTATTAACAATACTGTGTCGACCAGAGGGTCTGCGGTTAGAGGACATCATTAGAATCTAAGCTTTTCTCAGGGGGAGGGTGGAGTCTATGCTTCACAGATTTACGGACTATGGTAATCCCGGGGGAGAGAAGGGGCTCCGCATCCAGTCCTATACCTCCACTAAGTGTGCCTCATATAAGTGATGATGTGTTTCAGGGGAAAACCACGGCCCTATCAACTCGGTGTATCTCAGCCCAACTTTCGTCTGAGTCGTCCTCTTTCCTATTATCCCAGACGTGCATCACCCCCCACCAACGGGCGGACCAATGAACCCCTCGGGTGTCCTCCCTCATCAATGCCATCTCTTCTACTCTGGTCCACACTTCAACATCTTGTTTCCAAGCCACCACTGCAGGACCCATCCCTGCCATCCACTTCAGCACCATCTGTCTCCGTGCCAGGACCAAAGCAAAGTTCACAAAACTGGATCCGCCCTTTCTAGCTTTGGGGCTGGGAAACAGGGCCTAAAAGGCAGACCTCTGCTGTGCAGGGTAGCATGCGAGCCAGAACTCTATTAATCGTGGCTTCTATCGTGTTCCAAAACCCTTGCAACATCGGGCACTCATTGGCATGTGAGCAAACCCAGCGTCCGGCTCTCTGCATTTAGGATAGTATTGGTCCCCTCCCCATACATGACTTGTAATCTGTGAGGGGTCAGGTAGGTAATGTGAAAATAAATTCATTGGATACATTTGAATTTGGTGCTTCTAGATACCCGCTTCAGGCTCCCCAGAACTCTTCTCTATTTCTTGTCCAATAAGTCTCTATCTAGAAGTGTTCTCCACTCTTCTTGTATTTGACCTAATGGCTTGGTGAACACCCCTAACTGTGCTTTATAGAGCCATTTCACAAGATGGCGACCCGCCCCTAGGGTCACCAGGGCCTGGGAAACACCATGGGTCTCTGGCTCCTGTCGTCCTCCTGACCATAGATCTCCTAATGTTCTGACCACGGCATGGTAGTTTAGGAACCGGCCTTGGGGTAGGTCGTACTGGCAATACAATCGATACAAAAAACAGTATCCGCAACATCCTTGATGAGATCAGTGATTCTACGACGTACAGAAGAAATATGTTTCACAATGCTGCAATTCAACACATGGGTGACTAAGAAAAGAATGTTGCAGTCCCATTGACAGTGTCTGAAGTGCTTGTACAATAGATTATAACTTAACACTGGAAGACATTCACTGCAGCTTTGGAATCAGCTAGGAACCGCCACAGATTTGTATAGAATGTTGTTCTAAGACAGGAATAGCATAAGCTGCCTGTCAAAGCATCTTATGCCACTACTGTGGGTGTAGAGTGGAAAATACCTGAAATAGCAGTGCAAGTGGTTACTAAGGGCGCTCCATGATAGGCGCGGAGATATGTAAATGAATTGGAATCTGAGGGAGAAAAGAAGTGAAGAGGGAAGCGGGGTATTTATTCACCGCAGGATAGGGAGGGTGGGGTTGCATGAGCTGTAAAAACATTCAGCATCTTCTGAACACAAGACTACATAATGTCTCGCTGAAGAAATAAAAGGTTTCTATGAAAAGGGAGGTGCTTGTGGAATTAGGCTCATAACCAGGAATGAGAAGGGTTTGCTGAACAAAGTGGATGAGATGCCGGATGAAAGGTAGGGTAAACCAGAGGATTCAGGCGGTGACTGAGACATAGCGCATATGGACCTCTACAGTGGAAGTGTCTAGAGTGTTATGTCCACACTTTCATATGGTGACGACCACAAGTTCCATAAAGTTTCCACTAACCAGTCTCACAGTTGTCATCACTGAAGTTCCATGTGGTGTGATCAGTGAGGTAAAGTAAAGTCACCTATGGTGGTGCGCGTCTGTGATGTCTGCAGTGATTGCATCGATGTTTCCCTTTGTGCCATTCATGGCATAGCAAGACATTTGGAAGAAGGTTAAGGATGCTTGTCTCTTTAGCACACACTCATTCAATGACTTGTCTGTGTTCGGCTTAAAGCAATGCTGCACATTTAGCAGCAGTTTTATTCAACCAACATGCGCCCACACACACGCTTCATTTTGGATAGATTGAATATTTCAGCACTGAGTAGTTTGAAATTGTCAAAACCCGGCGGGCACAGTACTTGTGGAGCTGCTATCTTTAGTGCCAGCAGCTTGCACACGTGGGGGCAGTGGCGGAAAGAGCATGAGCGAGATCCAGGCAAGCACACTCACCCAAGGGTCCATGGTGAGAAGATCAGAAGTAGTGACCTTCCAGGGGATAAAGCCATTGCACTTGCATAGCGCCCCCTGCTAAGTTATGCATTGGTCAGACGATTTGTCAATCGACATTTCACATCAGTTGTATTGGTTGCATAAGATATTGGAGGGAGGGTGTCCTGTACACTTAGAGAGCCTGATCTGTGGGGATCTGGGTGCCGCCATTGAAAGGAAAGATCTGCAAAAGGTCACCCCGACAGACAAAGTGCTACAATACCATAACAATGGTGGTATGTACTACATAAGCAATAAGAGAATAACATGTAATAGTGAATTGGTGCTGAGCAGGAGCATGTTTGGCCCTATGGAAACCACTCTCAGCATACTCAGGAGTCAAACACTATTTTGTTAAATATTTCCACGCATTTGATTTGACTTTCTGCTGAAAGAAGGCTAGCTAAACAGAAAGGCCTATATGTCACATTTACTTAGTTGAACCCAAACATGGCTGAAATGTGTCTGAAGGCTACCATCCACTCAATTCAACACCCACAAACCTTTTATTTGTTCATGGTTAACTCGAGGCACTAGAATACTGGTGTGGGCTAAGTTCTATGGTCAAGTGAAGTGAATAATGATGTGTTCTCTGATATGCAGGAAGACCAGAGGAATAATTTGGGACCCCCCTCACCTAGGCAGTATATATCCAGACTGTCAGATTATATTAGACACCATGTGCCCAGCTTCTGGGGTGCCCTTTTGGCGTTGTTGTATCTCTAATGTCCGCAGCACACTTCAGAATACAAATTAAGAATCTGAAAAATACACTGGGTAATAAAACTGTCTGGTCAACAAAACCTAAAAAGGGGCAATTCAGACTACGAGTAAGCACTCCAAACATGTGTCTTGTTGGCATCTTGCTCTATGTTTGTGCTCTTTGCTTTACTACATGTCTCTAGAAGGTATAGAGATGGTGCTTGCATTGGAAATGCCATCTCTGGTGACATAATGTCACAGAAGAAATCAGTTATTTAACTGTAACAATAGTTTTGCAGCTTAGAAACGCTGCTAGATTAAAATACTGTGCATGAATCTGCCATCTAGCGGTTGGGTCCAGAGCTTTATGGTTCACTGCCATAATATTGACACTGGTAATATTGACCAAAAAAATGATCGTCACACTAAAATCAATCACAAAAATATTGACTTCCTATAATTTAAAGAAAATACATAAATATTAAACCTAAAATTATGTAATGAAAAACATTGATACACCTAATATCGGAAACACAAATATCGTACACAAAAATATCGTAAACATTAAATAAACATACAAAACAAAAAAAAATATCAAGAGCAAACATATAGACTTCCTTCTTATGGTACCAACACAAACATCAAAATCTTAATAAAAATAAAATACCAACAAAACGAATAATATTAATAAAAATATTCAACACACAAATAAGCCTCATACCGAAACCTTTGCGGTCTCAGGACTGACCGACATCAGGTCTGTGGCCCCAATACCGCAATTACAATGCGACCACACATGGTGCAGTCGCATACTCCCATTTCTCTATGGGAGCTTGTGCTGCGGACAAAAACCGTCCGTAGCACAAGCTCCCATAGAGAAATGGGAGATTGTGTTAAACACTGCACCGGGTGCAGGCACCTTAAGGTGCCTGCACCCGGTGCAGGGATTAACAGGGGGAACCATATGTGCCACCATAGCCCCTAACCGGATGCCAAAAGGAGAAGGGGGCCCTGCTAGGGGCCCCCAAACTCGCTTTCCGATGAGCTTTCCAGGAAAGCCTGTCATAATCCCAACAGCAGGAATGCCATCAATTGGGATTACAAGCTGGTCTCTGACTGGCGGACGGGGTTCTTGAGCCTGTCAAATTCAGCCAGAATGACTGTCTGGTTTCAATTCTGACCGCCTAAATTGTAATTAAGTGGTTGGAATTGAAACTGTTTTGAGCACCTAAATATAAACCATTTTAAAATTCAATTAAAACACTACTAGACAATATTTAAATGTACATTCACCACCAAATATAAAATAAACAATGCAACTATATAAAAATTAATACTTTATACAAATAACACATTATCTTAATGTAAAAAATACTTACATATTGCTCTGAAAAAAATATATAACCATATTGCCTATTAACTCAAATTAATTAGCATTTTCCAAATAAGGGAATAACTGTCAATACAATGAAAACAGACATTTTAAAAACCAATGAAAAATAACGAAAAACAACATCAACCAATGAAAAGTAAACATCAATTAATTAAATACTATACAAGTAAAACAAAAATGTACATAATATAGCAATATACCTTCCAATAATGGAGCAAGCCGAATCTCTGCAGGATTTCTACCAGAACGCAATACATTAATATCTAAAGCTGCAAAACCTATTTTACAAAGTAAGTAAAATACATTGCTTGGTTAATAAGCATTAAAATACAACAGATTACATTTTAAATAAATAAAATAACTAACATATTCATTCTATAGACTATCTCTCCTCTACAGATTTTCCAAAGTACAGCAAACTAACTACAAACAACATCAAAAGTAAACCTCTAAATAAAGTAAGTGTACTTTTAAGAAATAGTTAGCCAATAATTTAAACTACAAAACAAAAACACCCCCTACCTATCTACTCCCTTAAAAAAATATTACTATTGAACCAAATTATTAAAAAATATTTTTCTCCCACAGAAAAACCTCAACCACTACAAACAAAGATCAACAGAAAACTGTACAAAACCCAAAAATATCAACACACCTAAACTGGTAAGTATATTAACAATCAATATTTGTTTTAATAAGAAATGCATGTAATAAATATTTAACAGTTTCTACATATATATTTAATTACAGTGCAAATATCAAAATGACAGAAGGTGCAAAATGTATAACGTCACAGAAAGGAAACTTTTTACTGTGCTACATGAGATATGTCTATAGCCAAGAGAAACAAATAGCTAACCATATTAATTGGAAATGTAATACATACTATTTCAATGCATGTTATGGGAGGGCTACAGCAAGGGAAACTACTGTAATAAATGTGAAAGAGCATAACTACGCCCTTAATGTGACAGAAATAGAAGTTAGAGATGCATTAGAAACTATCAACTCTCAGACACCCACAACAGTAATCCTGAAAAATATTCTACCCCAAGTTCCAGAGCATGTAACAGACCAATTACCCTCCATTCAAAGGTTAAAAAGATTCATTAGCAAAACTAAAAAAGCTACAACTGATACCCTATCTGCCCCCAAAACATTCAGTGAGGTTCAAATACCACCCAAACTAAGCATAGCTCACAAAGAAGAACAATTCCTTCTTTATGACAACAAAAGTTACGAAAAAAGAATTGTAATCTGTGCAACTCCAACAAACCTACGAAAACTACCAAGATGTAAAACATGGATGAGACATTAAAAATATGTCCCAAACCATTTTACCAATTGTATACAATCCATGGACAATACCACAATGGCAACATACCTTTAATTTATGCACTTTTTCCCAACAAACAAACAGCTAACTATATAGACCTACTAGCAAAAATAAAACAAGAAACTAACAACTACTACCCCTAAAACATTATCATTGACTTCGAACAATCAATTATATAAGCCATCCTAAACATTTACCCCATACAGCCATACAAGGGTGTTATTACCATTTTAATCAAAGCATATGGAGACACCTTCAAAAATCTACACTTGGTGTAGAAAATGCAACTAGCAGCCAATTTGCTTACGAAATAAAAAAAATAATTGCATTAGTCCACGTCCCAATAACCGAAGTTCCTAACCGCTACAATCTTTTAATTGAAAGCCCTTGTTACCAAACCCTATGAAAATAAACTAAGTCCCCTACTTGACTATTTTGAAGATACCTGGGCAGGAAGACTACATCGATCTGGACATAGACGACAACCAAAATTGCACATTCCATTAAGCTAAATCTAACAACATAGTGGAAGGATGGCACAATGCCTTCTAATACACAATGGGAAGAAGTCAACCCACCCTGCATAAATTGCTAGACTCTATTAAAAAAGAGCAAAGCTACCAAGAACTAAGGGCCTGATTACGAGTCTGGCGGTCTTGCCACCGCCAGACTTGCAGTGGCATAGGAGTGGCAGCCCACGGTTTAGCTGATTACAACTTTGTAAGCTGTATCAGCAGTGGACCGCCTGCTGCACCAGGGAACAGCCGTTCCCTGGCGATGGTGCAGAAGTGCAACAACACACAATGCTGAGCGGGGACTGGTGCAGTCCCGCTCAGCATATTTTGAGTTCCTGCTCCGACAGCCATTTCATGGCAGAGCCTCACCATGAAAAGGCTGGCGGAGTAGCAACCATTTGGCCCC
Source organism: Triturus cristatus (assembly GCF_964204655.1). NCBI lineage: Eukaryota > Metazoa > Chordata > Amphibia > Caudata > Salamandridae > Triturus > Triturus cristatus. Next base: position 670,830,261 of record NC_140584.1, on the reverse strand, counting down.
CGCCATGGGGAAACATTGAGGTAAGCACAACATGTGCCCCCTCTGTTTGTATCCCAAACAAAAATTCCAGCACGGCATGGACGTCCATGTTCATGCCACGCTGGAACCTTTTTTGCTGTTCCCATTGCTGTGCCTGTTTTCCAGGGACCACCATGGGAAAGGCAAAGGACCACTGACTGTATCATGAGTTGAACTTGATGTAACACGCAGGTTTGGTGCAGCAGCACTGGCGTTGAGCCTGCACCGCTGCGCCAAACTGGTAATTGGGCCCTAAGACTTGACCGAGTTGTAACACAATTATGTCCTAAACTAAACAAACAAACGAAAAAAGGAAGAACATTTACAATTCAAAGTATGACTCTATCCAACACAAAAGGACTTGAATACCTAGAAACCATAGCACAATCTATACTCTGAAAACATCCCTTATCCTACAAAAAAGTCACCAAACCTAAATTAAAATAGCAACCCTACTTTAAATAATTTTTTTTAGATAAAACATATTAATACGTCAAAAAATATATATAGTAAAAATTATTTATTATTTTACATAATATAAATATTCTTAATCTAAAAAAAGAAACTAAATACATGTCTTTCAAAAAAATAGAAAACTAACAAACGCATCTTTAACAATCCTACATAGATATAAACAAATCAAAACATATCATTTATAATTTAAAACAACAAATAATTAAATAATATTTCCCATCCATTTTAAAGAAATAAAAATTACTTACTGTTTCATAGCTGCAAACCTTCATGCAGCCGGCACTGTAAAACTCCATAATCTTCCAACATCCATTTTTAAAATAAAACATACCCCAAAAAAATGGAAAATCACAACTGCCCAAACACAAATCCATCGAGATAATCGTCCATAGCATAGAACCATAAAAATCCAGACAAAATAGATTTTAAAAAGAGAAACGCTCCAGGCAACCTGAAATATAAAGCTAAAGTAAAATAATTATTACTTCACTTGAAAGTAATACACATTTCCTTTAAAAAATAAAAAAGCGGAATCAAATCCTCCATCAAAGTCCAAGTCTGCAATAAAACAACCTGTAAAAGAAAAACAACACAAATCCCACCTGCACATACATCAAATGAACATACTATGCACTACACTTAAAAACAATTCCGCATCACATATTTATCTACACATAACTATGGGCCTGATTATGACATTGGCACAGCAGCGCCAGCGCAACACCGGCTCCAATGCACCAAAGCCTTACAATGTCCACCGAACATATTACGAGTTAAAAATATGCAACTTATGACGGTGGTCCTTTGCTATTCCCGTGGCGGCGCCTGGAAAACAGGAACACAATGGAAACAGCAAAAAAGTTCCAGTACGGCATGGATGTAGACATCCATGCCGTGCTGGAACTTTGTGAGGGTATAGACAGGGGGCAACATGTTGTGCCCCCCTGAATGCATCCCATAGCGCGGGGGCCATGGGGGCTCTGTAGGGCCCGTTTGTTCCTGCTCCCCACTCAGCATATTGCGAGGTGGCACTCCCTGGCACAGCTGACGTTCCACCACCGCAATGACTTTAGAAGTTGGAATATGGCGGATGGTGGACCGCCACTGCTGTGCCACCTTGAGTCTGGCGGTTGGAAGACCGCCAGGCTCATTATCAGGCCCTAATATTCTAAAACATTCCATAACACTAAACAAACAACAAGTTATTGCTACTGCACATAATATAACCTACTCGCTACACTAAATAACAGCATCCAAGAAAACACACTACAAACCCTAAACAGTATTTAACTACCTCATCCTACACCTAAATTACCTTAAAAAGTAAGTAAGAACAGACTTACCTTAAGCAATGCGACGCAGCTTCCTACCACAAGCCTCTTCCTTCAAAAACGCCCAAATATTAAGGGTTTTTTAAAAACTTTATTTATGCATTTTCAGATACAATACAAAATTATGCAAGTTGGCAGATTCATGTCATCAATACAATGGATAAAGCAATTAGTGGTGTCGCAGTGAACTTAAATCGCCGCAAGATCATATCCTCAAACAGTCCCAGAATGACAAGGCCAGAATGTCGGGCAGCAACCTACAGAGTGAAAATGAACAGGGTAGCACAACAACTACAGTCAAGACATCAAACATCAGTAAGCGACAACAGATATGATGTAAGCGGTTTCCAAATATCCCGTGGCCTCGAGGCTGCCGGCAACTCCTCCACATAGTAGGTAAGCTGGTCCCGGCAATACGCTAAGTCTTGCAGCCACATTTTTACTGTAGGAGCTAGTCTACTCTCCCAACAGAGAGAAATTCTTCGCTTAGCCATGAGCAGTGCAATAGATACTAGTTTTTTATTAGAGGGGTTCACTTTAGTCCCAGTGCCCAATAGACACAGCCGTGGATGACAGTCTAGCGGCTCCTCAATCATCAGACTGAGCACTCTCACAACTTCACCCCAATAATCAAATATCTTAGGACACTCCCATGCCAGATGATAAAACCCTGCCCCAGGTGCACCACATCGCTTACAGGCATCAGACTGACGGAGCCCAAATTTAAACAACCGCGCCGGTGTATAGTACAACTGATGCAGATATTTAAAGTGCACCAAGCGCAGGTAGCCATTCGGCGTCAAGCGGCCCGTCAAGCTGCAACTATCCAGCCAGTCATCCTCCACGAGGGGTTCCGGGAGCACCATATTCCAATTGTCCAGGGCCATAGTCTCCACAGAAACCCTATCACGCTGGGACGCCTTATAGAGCCTTGCCACCAGCCGGGCTCTAGAGGTAGCCGTGTAAAAAAGCTGCAGTGCCCCAAGAATCGGCGGTTCAGAAGGGAAATGCGGATTGAATGCATGCATGGCAGAGCGCAACCGGGCATACACAAAGAGCTGCATGGCCGAGACCTCACCACGGGCCGCCAGAACTGCTGAACCTATAAACTGGCCCCCAGGGAACACGTCTGCCATGATGCCAAGTCCCATCTCCGCCAGTGTTCGCAGCGTACCCGCCTCTTGAGTAACCGAGAGGTCAGAGTGGTGGAGCAAAGGCATGCTTGGAGCATAGAGCGGTAATTTACCCGCACGCCGCCCCAACGCCCACCAGGCGTTTGAGGTAGTTTGCACCTTGTCAAATTCTCCCTTCTCATACACCGTATGTGTGTTTACAATCATCACCTTAAGGGGTAGAGGATGGACTGCACCCGCCTCCACCGCCACATGCGGGATGTATGCAGGGTCATACTGCCAGTAATATGAATACTGCGCCTGCGCACAGAGGTAGTAAAGGTAGAAATCCGGCGCCGCAAACCCACCCTGGTCATATGGTAATGTAAGCGTTTCCCACCGAAGACGGGGCTTCTTCCCACCCCAAGCCAGCGTGATCAGGAGTGAGCGAAGAGTGCCAAAAAAGTGTTTGTTAAGACGCACCGGGATGTTACAAAAGAAATATAAAAAGCGCGGAAGCACTATCATTTTCACTAGTGCTATGCGATCCACGAAGGAGAACGGCAGCTTAATCCAACGAGCCACCTGCTCCTCCAATTTGATAACGGCTGTGCCAAAGTTTGCTTGAATGACCTGTTCCTAGGTATTTAACAGCCTCCAAACCCCACACCAACGGGTACTCCATATCGAAGGGCCGGGTATTATCAGTGAGAGACAATATAGTGGACTTGGACCAGTTGATTCCAAGGCCAGAGAAGCGTTCAAATCGAATATATTCTCGGATAAGCAGCGCCAGACACTGCACCGGCTCACGAACATATAGCACCATGTCATCCACATACATGGAGACAGCAAGTGGTCGCTGAAAAAAGCGCAATGCCGACGCAGCATGCCTTTGCCGTATTATGCATGCTAAGGGCTCTAGTACAAGTGCAAATAGCAGGGGCGACAGCGGGCAGCCCTGCCAAGTACCCCGGTGAATAGCAAATTTGTCGGAAAGGTGACCGTTAATTCTAACTCTGGCTTCTGGCTTAGTATACAGCAATTTAATCCAGCTTGTGAACACAAACGGGACACCCATGCAATGGAGAACTGCAATCATATAGGACCATGCTATGGAATCGAACGCTTTTGCAGCGTTAAGTAACACTGCCACCGCTGGAAGTGTGGGCTTTAACACATGCATTACCGCGAATATGGTTCGTAAGTTATGTGATGTGGAACGAGTGGGAATGAACCCCGACTGGTTCGGGAGCACCATAACCGGAAGGAGAAGCTGGAGCCTCGTGGCTAATACCTTTGCCAGAATTTTGACATCAGTGTTTATTAGAGACAATGGGCGGTACGAGTCGCACTGATCAGGTGGCTTATCAGGTTTCAAAAGGGCGACCACCAGCGCCTCCCGCAGGGTCGGCGGCAAGCATTGGGTCTCGTATGCTTCCTCATAGAGCTGTAGCAGACATGGTGCTAACTGGTCAGCATACTCTTTATAAAACTCAGCTGGCAGCCCGTCAGTGCCCGCAGCCTTACCGCCAGGCAGGGCTTTAATAGCATCTTGTATTTCCCCCAGTGTTAGTTGGTGCATCAGAAACTCTTGCTGTCTGCGCGATAACCACACCAGCGAGATATCATCTAGATATTGTTCTAGTTCATCGGGGCTAGCCGTGGACCGATGTGCATACATTTCAGTGTAATAGTCAGAGAACGCCCGCAAGAATACCGTCAGCGTCATGACGCACACCTTCATCAACCTTAATCCTAAACAACCGGTGCCCTGCGATGCGGATCAAGGATGCGGGCAGCAAGTGTCCTCCCCGGCCGGCCACCCTCACCGTAATAGCGCGCCTTACTGCGCCTAGAGAGATGCCTAACCTCTTGCTCGGCAGTGTCGTTATATGCTAAAAATGTTTCCTTTATTTGCGCCAGGATGGTCGGACTGAGCCGAACACTATATTGATGTTCCAGATCTCCCAACTCCCTCTCCAGTACACCCATGGTGCGTCGGAGAGACTTCAAGACTCCAGCCTGCAGTCCTATACATTCCCCCCGAATGGTCACTTTAAAGGCTTCCCAGAGTGCCCCCATAGTTGTAACTGACCCTGTATTTATTGCGAAGTAATCCGCTATAGCCTTACGAATCCCTTCTGTAAACACCGGATCAAGAAGGGAGGAGGACTGAAGGCGCCACTGGAAGGGAGGCGGGACTCAAGAGGGCAGAGTCATATCCAGAGCTACTGGGGAATGATCAGACAAAGTTCTAGGTAAATGCCTTATCTGTACAACCCAACTACAAACATCCGGCGTTCCCAGCCAATAATCAATACGGGACCAAGCCTGCCGCGCTTACGAATGGCATGTTCCCTCTATAGCTTGAGGATGCCGCTGCCTCCAAATATCCATCAGCCCCAACGATCTCATTCCCTCCTGCACTACGCCGACGGCCCTTCGGGAGGGATATACTACTGTTGTTTTTCTGTCCAGCACAGGGTCAAGCACCACATTGAAGTCCCCGCCACAAATAACGGTCTCACAGGAGATATTGGAAAGTTTACCCTACAGAGTGTCAAAAAAGGCGGGATCATCTGTATTTGGACCATATATATTAACAACAGTTAAAGGCGTATTATAGAGCGTACCCTGAACTATTATATACCTGCCTTCTGTGTCGATGTCCACCTGGATAGGCGTATAGGGAACATTTTTTTTGACCAGTATCATGACCCCCCGAGCATACGAGGAATAGGACTCAGCCAGCCTCACCCCTGCCCACCCAGCGGCGACCCTCGAGGCGGACTGCTGCGTGAGATGCGTCTCCTGCAGCAGTGCGACCTGCACATTATGCCTGTCTAGATAGGCTAGCACCTGCCGCACCTTCTTGGTGTTATGAAGCCCCCTGACATTCAAGTGAGATTTGATCGGTTGTTAACTACCACAGCGACTTACTCTGGGACATAACAGGGACACTGGACAACATCCACATTCGCGGCACCATATAGCATGCAACATTAGAATCTGCACCAAGCCAACATATTGAGTCATAGATCCCCAACCACCCCATCCCCCCCACAGCGGCCAAGAAACACTGCCACATATATTTCCTTGTATGAACCAAACGAAAACAGAACAATCGTATTTTTCATAGCACATAGTAGATTAATAGCAAATAAAAACAGTGCCCCAACAAAGGCGCCAACCTGGCACCAACATACACCCAAAACTTTGCTGGGAATTCCCATTTCAGGGGTCACTATAGGCTCCTGGCCCCCACTATAGGCGGGATGGGTCAAGCTAGAAGAAAATTGGCAACCAGCACGTGGACTACGCAAAAACGCTAAATGTCACCTTAGCTATCTGGTACTGTCATTAGGCGTAGAATATCATTCTAAACAAGCCCCCATATCGGCATCCCTGAGCAGCAGCTACAAATCATGGCATACCTAATGTGGAAATGTCACATAAACCAACATACGCAGTGGCCCTATATCGATCTGTAAGAGAACAAAGTACACAGAAAGGAGCCAGAAAAATGCCAGGCAAAATAGCAATGAGTGACCAGGTTAGTCTAGACCCTCGCACTCAGTCCTCTGAGTCAGAATGGCTGTTCTTCCCGCCTGCCTAATCTTGCCTTTCCAACCGACGGGCGTATTGCAGTGCCTCCTTCGGGGTCGTAAAGATACGCGCCTTCCCATCATGTTGTATCCGCAGGCGAGCCAGGTAGAGCATAGCATAGGGAATTTGAAGAGACAGCAGTTTTTTCTTCACAGCCTGAAACTCTTGTCGAGCCTGCTGCACTGCTATAGTGAAGTCAGGGAACAGCTCTATTTTCATTCCTTGATAGTCAAGCCTCCCCTTCTCCCTGGCCAGATGGAGAGCCACATCTCTATTCCTATAATTAAGGAGTCTGGCAATAATTGGTCGCGGCGGGGCTCCCGGGACGGGTCTAGGGGCCAGGGAGCGGTGAGCGCGCTCTACGATAAACACTTTAGAGAAATGTTCAGCACCCAGCAGCGCCGTGAGCATCGACGCAACATACATTTCCATGGGACCAGTGTTGGTAGTTTTGGCCACCCCAATAATGCGCAGGTTATTCCTTCGGGAACGAGCTTCAATGTCCTCGCTTTTAGCTTTAATGACTTCAAGTACTTTCTCCATAGTGGCACATGAGGCGCCCACCATCTCCATCCGATCCTCTGCCACTGAGATGCGAGCCTCTGCCTCTGCAATTTGCGCACCATGCCTGTCCAGCTGCGAGGCCATACTGTCCATGCGTAGATTTAAACCATCGATTTTCACATCTATGGTTAGGAGGCTTTGCTGCATACTGAGCATCATGCGCTCCAGCCGTGCGGTCGGGCCCTGTTCCGGCTCCGATTCCGAGCCAGGGACGGCAGGCGTAGGAACTTTAGTATTTGTTTTTGCCTCAAACTGAAGCTTGCTCTGCTGTTTATCCGTGCGGCCCATGCTTGTACTGTACCACGGTCAAGCAGGGAGTGTAGTTGCAGAGGGAACCAGCAATTAGTGCCTGCAGCCAAGTTACACACTAGAGCAGGGATACAGCTGAGTACCAGTGTCTGAGCGAGCAAGACCACCCCAGAGAGGTAGGGAATACAGGGCAAAGTGGTGACTCAGCCGACACGACACCGATCAGGACCGCGATCATCCGGCCAGATCAGAGATCAGAAACTGTCCAGGCGCTGCACTAGGGGCCACACAACCCCACAGAGGCAACTCAGGTACCGTGCTGCTCAGGATGCACACTCCCGGATGGCCAAGCACATTACACGTTGTCCCCCTGTCCTCCAGCAGGCCTCAGCAAATCCAGGAGGCCCCCCAGGCCACACTGTCCGCCACTGCGCCACGAGTGAGGCGCGCCCCAGACATCCCAGTCGGCGCGCACTCACCGGTGTCAGGAGCCAGGCTATCCCACCAACGCCCGCCGCAGCCGGGACCCAGCTTCTCCGCAGTCCAGCCGTCCAAGGCCTCGCCAGCGAGCGCAGGGAGCCCCGGTCAGCAGGCTGCAGAGAGCAGCACAGTCCTCCCTGGGCACTCCACCCCACTAGGATGCCGCCAGTCCGGCCAGGAACTCACCACCTCTGATGCCCCCGACTCCGCAACACCTCCCGGGTCCACAGGCTAGATCTCCGCCACGCCTTCCAGCGTAGAGGTCCCGCTGTAGCTTCTGGTCCCAGCAGCAGGCAGACAGCAGCGGCACCCGGCTCCGGGAGGGATGATGTCTCGCCGGGGTCGCCAGCCACTATGAGACACGACACAGTGAGCACCGCACTGTCCAGGGGTACCACCAGCAGTCGCCGTCGCGTAAGTAACTGTTCAGTAGCAATACTGCAGCGTATCGCACACTACCAGGCAGTGCAGCGTCTTCCCCGGATGGAGTTGTTAGTCGGACCTTACAGCAACCGCCATTTTCCCTCCAGCGCGGACTGCCTGTACGAGATCGGATTCTCGGGGGTAGAGACAGCGGAGCGTGTAGATTTTTGCATCAGAGCAGTCCATAACACTTTAGTAGCAGGCAGCAGTCGTTAGTAGCCACGGAATGTCGCCAATATTTGCGGATAATTGACGAATAGACAGCTCGACCAGCAGAGCTACCCTACTGCGCAGCCATCTTGCTCCGGGCTCGCTAGCGCCCCCCAAATATTAAGGGGTTGATTCCGATTTCGGCTGGAAAAGGGTTTTCCCGACACGGACCCGTCATAATTTCTGACCGAACCGTACACACACCCATGGCTGAGTACGATGCGATGCTTGAAATTTACAGCCGGCTCGGCCGGAATTTTCTTTTTTTTACACGGCTGAGTCGGCAGGAAAGGAGCCTGATGCGATAGACTCGTACGGGCAAGATCCTAGAAAGCCAAGCGTCAACCCGACGCAACAGACATGTACGCGAACGACTTCATGTAGCCAAGCATTAACACGACACGACAGAGTCGGACGCGAATGATACCACATAGCCCAATAGAGACGTACGCGAACGATTCGACACTGGTTGTGACGGGCATGGGCATACAGCCCCCTATGATTAGGATATGCTAGTAGTGATAGGCATCCAGCCCCCTATGGGGTGGACTGTGCTGGGAGTGATAGGCATCCACCCCCCATGGGATGGACTCTGCTGGGAGTGATAGGCATCCATCCCCCAATGGGGTGGACTCTGCTGGGAGTGATAGGCATCTACCCCCCTATGGGATGGACTATGCTGGGAGTGATAGGCATCCATCCCCCTATGGGGTGGACAATGCTGGGAGTGATAGGCAGCCGCCACCCTATGGTGGGGTTTCCTTTTGTGCCATTTTGGTGTGTGGTAGGTGTCTGACTTACCTTCCACGTCGTGTGCATCGGTAACGGTAGGCATACAGTATAGGGAAGACATGCACGATTGGATAAAAGGCTGCTCCGTCTCGTCCCCGTTGATTGTGTTCTGGCGCAAATCAGAACTTCAATACGTCTCGTCTGAATGCTGTGACGTGCTGGAAGCGGCGCACTGTACGACGCGTAGCAAAGACACATCATACTTGCATGTCCGGAAACAGGTTGGGAAAAGCCTCCGTACGACTCGATTTCCGCGTTTCCTGAGCCTGTTCGGTCGTGAAATAGAGTCGGAAATTTGCCTGTAATACGCATCGTACTTGCTTGTTTGTAGAAAAAAGCTCCGGATACGAGTCGGTCGTAAGGTCAGAATCAGATCAGAATCAGGCCCTAAGTGATATATCAAAAAATCAATTAAGTAAAAAAAAATGGCCGCCTAATTGAAGTGGCAAAAAGACTATTCCCCACTAGACTCAATGTAAAATAGTAACAGTATTAAAAAACTAGTTTTCAAAAAGTTTAACACCTTTATCAATTACTAACATATTTTTAAAATATCTAGAAAAAAGTACAATATATAGTATTAAATATTAGAACATACATATTTATTCCCATACATAAAAAATGTTTACTTTTTTATTAATAAAACAATATAATTTACTGTCTGTAAAAATGTGAAAAATTATCAAACGTCTGATTTTTTTTAACGATGTATAGAAAAAAATATTATTTAAAAAAATATATTATTTACAATTCCAAATGTTATAAATAAAATAAAATAAAAATAACTGTCAAAAATATGTGTAAAGTATTTAGTAAATAATAATATATACTTTATATAATTATTTAATATATTTTAAAAATGATTTAAAAAAGAATGTAAAAAATAAACATTATAAAACAGTTACAAAATAAATATAACATGTATATGTTTATCTAAAAATTGCATTTACATCTTTTTTCTGTACATAAAAATTGTATATCTTTCTAAACAATAGAATAAGCTTCTATAAAAAATATTATTTAAATAATGTGTTAAAAAATGTAATTATGTATTAAAAAGTATTGCAAAGTATGCAACATTTTAAAAAACAATATGAGGTTTATTACAATCGACTCAGTCATGGGACCTACCAACACTCGGTCGTCGGTCCCGACCACCCCATTAGGATGCGACCAAACACACACCCATTCGGTGAAATGGGATGTGCAGTTCATCCCTGGACCCTGAGGCTGTGCACCAAAGTGGGCCCTGCTGGGGGCCCCTAACACGCCTTCCGAAATGGCATTCTATTGCTGACAGACTGGCATGGAAACCATGTCAGAAACCGTGCATTGTAATCTCAAGGGTGGAAAGAGCCATCCTTGAGATTACAGGCCGCATTCCGACTGGCGGACCAGCTTTCCGAACCCGTCGGAAGCCAGCCGTAATGACCGGTTAGATTTCTTTCCGACCGCCTGCATCAAAATGATGCAGTCGGAAAGGAATCAAACCGGCCCATTACGATGCGGCTGTAAAGGCTGCGACCGCAGGTCAGAGTCTTTACAAGCCACATCGCAATCGGCCCCTATGTGTAACAATCTTTAATTTTTTTTTAAATACTTTGAATATATGAAACAGACATAACAGTGCAGTAATAATTTTTTTGTTATTAATATTTATTAGTTTCTATGCTTTTTCTTTTTTAATAAACCTATATTTTTATTACAATAAACTTTATGTATATATAACCGACACCTGTCTCAACTTCTTGTCTCTATAAATATGAATGCTCCTTATAAATTATGAAAATGTTTAAGTATTAATTACAAAACCCTACAGAAAACTCTTGGAGTGTCAGATGTGGGGAAGGCCCTCTCTTTTAACTCTTTGGAAAAACAATGGAAGCGTAGTAACGATTAGTCACAGAGAACAGGAAAATCGCCCTGAGGAAGTCCTCATGCAATAGGACGAAACACGTTGGTTGTGTCTTTGGCTGTGAACTTGGCTGTCTTTGTGCTGCCATTTCTGTGTATAATGTGCAAATATAATGGGGTGACCCGGTGTCCCTCAGAACCTGGGTGGGCGTATTATATCAATACAATGGTTCTGTCGGGAATTTCTGATTTCTTTTAGGACAGATACCAGATAAATGAGGAAAAAAGCACACACCAATAAAAAGTTTGCAATTTGGTAATTTAAGGGAATAAAGTATTATGGGCTGTCGTAATACATAAGTTCAAAAGAGCAAAATATTGGGGACTTGTGGTGATAAAGTGACATGTGATGATAAATAGTATATACAATATATTTCAAATGCGTCAAAAGTGAATAAGTAGAATAGAAAGGTACATTATTTCTTGATATGTCTTTATGGTTTTTCACATATGCTACAAGATCCTATGTGAATTAATCTGTGATCAGAAGCATTGTGTAGACATATAAGGGTGCGTCGACGTTTCGACCCCGTGTACTGCGCATAATATAATAAGTGTCACGGCGGGTCTTCCTCAGGACAGTGCAGATGGGTATACAGCCTACGGAATGAATAAAAGCTAGTTTAGGGTGTGTGCTCAGAGATCAGGCAGAAAAGGACTGTTCTCTATGAGGGTAAAAAAGCTTACCCAAACGCAGATTTTGGTTAATATCTGCGGGCGTGAAGGTTTTCTCAGTCAAAGTTGAAGTCCTGATGAATCAGGAGGAGGCCTATGGAGTGATAATAAGGTTATAAACACTCCCATGATAGCGATTATCAGGGCTTAATACAGGGGGAAAGGCCTCCTGGAAACAACAACATTTAATGAAGAGCGGTGGTCTATGGAGAGTTAATGTAATTGTAAACCCTCCCATTTACTGTGCTCAAGGTGAAAGAATTCCTGGTATTATGAAAAACAAATATTATGAATAAATTAGGTAAGTATGTGTCCCAAAACGACATACCTTGAAGATTTTTGAGGTAAAAGGATGATGTCTTCAATAAATTTGGGTTTTTAAGCCAGTCGCGTCATTTACTGTGAAAAATAATTGAAGAGGAGTGTGATTAATTAAAAAGCTACAGCACTTGAATTACAAAGTGCCCATACAGGTGGTCTCTAACTTAATCTTACCGCGATCTGTAGTTCAGCAGTCTCGTCAGCTCTCAGTCCGGTGGAATACTGAGGCTTGAGACAAGGGCCTGTGATTTATAGCAGGTGTCACGTGCCTGAGACGTGCACGTTCACCCATGCCGGTAATTAACTAAATGAAAGGCTACAGCTGCAAGCTGTGGGATGTACTGTGAAGGGCCCCTACTCATGTGTGTCCGGAGAACCATTAAGCAAACATCAGAGTAATGTTACACTAACTGGTTTCACTCGGCAAAAAATGTTAAACAGTTAAGAAGAAATTCTGTGGTGTTAATGGAAAATGATTCAAAGCATATTCATTACATGGCAGATTTTAACAACAGTTACTAAGAATGAAACCACCATATGTAAACCCATACATATTTTAATATTTGTATGTGAATAAATGCTGTAGAATGGGCTACCACTATGTTGCACAACCTGTATCATTGTGTGCTGAGGCTAGTGAAGAGAGGGCCAGGCCTCCAGTTTCTATCTGTGTCTAATCTTTTACAGTCAATCAACCCTAACGCTTCTGCCCACTGCCACTAGATGTATGAAGTACACAGGTCCTTACCTGTTGACGTTCGTAGTTCAGGTTTTCTTTTTCTTTTTCTAGTTTTCTTCTGTTTAACATTTTTGTATTTTGTTTTCTAATTATGAGTTTACTATTAGGCACAGTCGATAGCCAAGCCACTTTTTTGTTAATGAGGGTTTTTATGTTTAGTATATTTTTGGAACTGTAAACTTATGTTTTAACATCTATTTTTTTTTTTTTTTATTTCTCAACATAAATCTTTCTTAACTATTTTGTAAATGTCCGTGTGTTGCTTATCATAGAGCTTTGGAGAAAGCACGTTTGTTTTTCTGCCATGAATAGACATTTTTGTTTTTTTACACTTGTGGTTCAGTATGTAGCTTTGTACTGCATAAATGAGCCATCCTCTTCTTCTGTCTGCTGTTGAACCTCAGGTGTTGCACTTTCCTCTACATCATCTCCTTCCCTTTGCCTCTTCATCTCAGCACGTGCAATAGGGTGCAGGCGATGGGACCAAAGATTCTTTTACATTCTGGATGTCCCTATGGAGTACTGCCCCAACCTTACTCGGTGCAGCACCTGACTAGAAAAGATGCAAGTAACAGAACGGGCATTAATTGTTTTTGCCCTGGTGGTGGAAGGTTAAAAACCTCCACACAACCATTTCTACCTCCAGCCAAGTCAATGGTTATGCTGCGGATGGTGTAAGCACCACAATTTACATCCTCATCTTAGTTCTGGGATGATGATCTAGGAACCAGTGCTTGCTCTGATTAATTGATGGTCCTCCCCCCTTTCTGTACATTCCATGTCGGATCTGGGTTCTATATATGCACATCTGTCAAATAGCAAAGGCAATGGTATTCAGGAAGTTTCTACTGGAGTTTTGCAAGAGCCTGTGAGCATAAACTCACTACTATTCACTTTCTGGCCAATCAAATGCCTGATTTCATTTTTTTTAATGTCCCATAAGGTACCATAGTACTCCTGTGGGCCGATAGAGCAAATGAATAGACTGCCACGTCACTGCTGCAGCCCTTTTATTTCTTTTCAGGTCCTGCTGGAGTGCCACTGGCCCGGAAGTAAAAAAAAATTGTTGTGTTTACTTTGAGGGGGTCCATTTTTTCTTTTAAAGCTTTGAGCTTAGGGGTCCTCACAGGCACAAATAAGCAAGATATCACAGTTTAGTGAAATTTCTGTGTTTCAGGTGCTGCTGAACCCTAAGGTTGTACTGCTGTACCTGTAACTCATCTGAATCTCTGATTTCATTGAGTGTGGCACTTGAGTGCATTGATACTCTCTGTACACTCTGCTCAGTTTTTTTTTTCTGTAGATTTGAACTTTTTGTGGATTCAACAACAAAACATGAAAAACTGTCACCTGGAGAACAGAACAGAGGAGATGATGCGACAATCAGGAGGAGGATAGGAGTTTTTCACCACCCATTTTTGGGAGTTCTTTTCACTCTGTCCAGGAAAGAAGGTATCAGCAAAGGTGATAACATGTAACCTTTGCCACAGCGAATTTTCCACAGGTACTGGAAAGAAATAATAATTTGGGATGTCTGGAAAGAGACACACCTAAATACTTGGTACACCTCGCACCACAATACTGCCAAGACAAGGGTGTCTCATCTTCATCGGCTCCACTCCTTACTCTCCCGCCTGAAGCTAGACTTCCAGGGGAAGTTGATCACACGGTCACCCAAGACAACAAACGGCTGTATGCAGATTTTGGTTTCTATTTCATGAAATGTGCTACAATAGGCTTTATTGAGAACAGAGCACAATTGGTCAGGACCAACTGTTGGCTTCTGACAAGGCACATGCAGAAAGTAATTTTTCCCTTAATTTTTGGATTCAAGTGTAGATGCTTTGGTTCTGGCTATTGTTAGTTGAACCTCTAAAATATTTTTAAAAAATATGGAAAATATTTACAAAGGTTTGAAAAGAAAAAAAACAAAGGTTCTGGATTAAAAAACAGAAAAATGCCGAATCCACCCGCTGCGCATGGCCTTCGGTTTTACACAGCGGGGGCTGGACACAGGACCTGCCTCTGACCAAGTCCTGCACCCAAATTCCCCATCGGGTATCCAATATCTGGCTCCATGCAGCCTTTGGCTATGTGCAGCTGAGGTTTCAAGAAAGGCCACCAGTGGTTAATTTGTGAAACAATGAGTGCCAGGGCACTCGTCAGGAGGATACCACAGTTGGCACCATTCATTGCCCCTTCCAGCGCTGCCAGTTAAAGTACCAACACAACTACTAACCATCACACTCTTACAAGTGTGACAATTCATACTATTCAATGTCCGCAAATCTAAAAGAATGGCTTGGGTGACACGTATTAGTGATTGGTAATGTATATTATCCTAATGAACAGCTGTTGTTGTGCTCATACTAAAATTTGGCAGATAGCTCCACCATGTGGCAGACTGTCCCAAGTGCCGGTGCTAAGAATTAAGTGCCGGTGCTGAGCACCCAAAACCACTGGCTCAGATTAAGCACTGAGGGCCACCCAATCTCCTGTGGCTGCCTAACCCTCCACAGGCACCCAGCCTACATTTTCTTTTTTTAGTATTGTTTTCCTGAGCACCATGGTACTACAGTGGCACCTACTGCCCAAGCTTCACCCCCTCTGTACCATGTTGGTGAAGCTTGCGGGGCAGCTGCTGTAGGAGTAACACAGCACCCACCATATGTATTTTCTTTCTTTCTTTTTTTTCATTTTGGGCTATGGATGGTTAGTGTGTCCCCACCCTGCCCCATTTCACTCCATTTTTCTAATTGTTTCATGTTACATGGTCCAAGTCCCCAATTTCTATAACGGTGTCAGCAACATTTTGTTTTCAGTTCTCATTTGCAGTCAGCCAATCAGAATGCTCGGTACTCGGGACCGGATTCAGTCCCACTGTACTGAAATGGCCAATGGGAAGAAAAGCTTAGTTGGTTCTTAATTTGCATATATCGTCGTCTCTATAAACTTGACAAGAGTTTGCTCATGTGCGTCGGTTTCTATTCTTTCTTCAAGGTGGCAGGGTGTTGGTACCAAGTGAGCACCACCTTCAGGGCAATTTGCTGCTCACATTAGCTCACGGAGACCATGCTTTGGATGTACAGACTTTTTGGCATAGCCATCAATTGTGTTGTCTTTCTGCATGTTTCGACACATTCCTAGTGGCTGCGTCTTTTCAAAAACCTGACTTCTATTCTACTGATTCTATTTTTTTTTTCAACAAATATCTAAAATATGTGTTTAATGTTGTAGTAGAGATTCTAGTTGTATTCTTCATGTTCGCAAATATGCTCTCTCTTTCATATGAAAGAGCCATGCACCCATGATTTAAGTAGCTTATGGGAAAGGTGAAGGTGTTACTATTTATTATAAGGGCTAAAGAGTACCCTCTGCCATATATGATAAGGGAATTCAAAGTTACCTTGGAGGTCCTTAACCTTCTAAAGGTACTCAGCATTTGGCCTCATTCCTCTTTATGGATATGGATGTTCTCAGTGCCTTGCAATATCCTTATAATGTACAGCAGGGGGGCACGTTATCCCATATGTATTAAAAATAGTAACCAAATAATGAAAAACACAAAAATCAAAGAAGCAACAAAACACTGATATACCGTTGCGACACTGGCCACCCAAGATAAATACATTATGAATTGTTCATAGTATGTAAGTGATTGAGAAAGATATTTTGTATGTAGAACAAGAAAATAATAGCAACTCTATAAATACTGTTCACAGTTGCCAGATGATTTCAAACCCTGAGAACACACAATACAATTGGAGCAAAATGTAAATGTAAATATAGCATCCTTCAACAGTAAAATCAATTGTTTTGAAAGCTAGCAGTCAGCCTCTGATTAGGCAGCAAGTGTTCTCCTTGAGAGCTGGTTGCAATGAAGCTGCATTGCCTGAAGATATTTTCCTAGAGATGTTTGAGGCTAATTTTCAATCTGAGTGGTTAGTTGGCTGGAGAGCAACTGCCACCGTTTCTGAATATAAATACTCCCCACTGGCTTATTCAGAGTTCACATCTTTCCTTCGAAAAGCTTTCTGCAGAGAAATACTAAGACCAGAGGGAGGAAAGTTTGGCTTATGCCATTAAGGGCCATGGAGCATACTCAAGAGGCAAGAAAACACTTTTCTGTTGCTGAAAACTGAACAGTGCTTAATTTGAGCCGGTGGTTTCCGATGCTTGGCACCAGCACTTACTTATCAACACCAGCTGGTGGTGCTGTTTGATTAATTTAGAGATGAGCAGAACAATAGTTGTTGGTTAATACAATATACAAATAAATACCTGCTGTCCAATCCACAATTATAGCTTAGTGGACCCGAGCAGACTGAATTGTCACACTTGGAGCAGTGAGATGGTTAGTCGTTGTGTTGGTACTGTCATAGACAATTCTGACAGTGGTAATGGTTATAGCAAGCTGCGGTGGCCTCCTGACGAGTGCCATGGCACTTATGTTTTTGGGAAATTGAACACTGGAGAAGGGCATAGACTGCGTGGTATGTAGAAAATCTGTCTTACTTCAGCTTGTTCCAGGCATCATTTTTATTACATGGGCAACATTTTGTGAAACATTTTGTAATCTTGCAATTTTGTATAATTTTCACCTGTATGACATTGGCTTGATCAGAAAATGTTCTGTAGGAACAATAGAATCACAGCACACATGTTCTCCTCGAACCAGTCTTCTGCCAGAATCTGTTGTTGCTTTTCTATGCGTGGTATGCCATTGGGTATTTTACCAGAGTATCGATTTTTCAATATAATCCCATCAAAATATTAACTACCACACTATTGTAAAGATATGTATATACAGGTAAGTATAGAGTTACTATTCTTAATTCCACTTACATGTACTTTGTTGATATATATACCTCCTAGGTATTTAGATGTGAAGTAGTGAAGAGGCGTGAAAAGTACATTTATAATTACTATATATTTACATTCACAATAGTGTGATAGTCCGTATTTGTGGCCATGAAAAGTTTACAGGAGAATATTTTTCTCATAAATCTTCTGGCAGACTGGCACTGCAGTCAATTTTCATGCAAGATACTAGCCAAGCACATTGTGTGTAGAAATCACATAGTTTTAGATACTTTTTCTAGCCGGAGATTGAGTCCAGCTGTCCAGTAAGCTATCAAGAGCTACATCTTAGTTCACAACACTCAGTAAGCAGTGACATGTGCAGAAAAAGTGAAGCCACTACCCTTTGAAAGTCAAAGTTCAACAGGGAAGTAATTGGAAGTTGAGTAAGCTTGCAGTCGTACCTTACTTACGTGGTTCTAGGGACAGTGGCAATGCTTGGCAACATTATTGCCTAGTTAACCCAAAATACTATAGTCCTAGGAGAACTGGCCTGACACAAAGATATAATTTTTTCTAAACCTTACCTCTAACCAGAAGGGGACCATTATTGATTGTGTGAACTATTATATTTTATAGTATCTGGTACCAACTAGACATGGGAGAAATTTAAATGATGCTGTCAAAATTTGAAAATTTCAGGTTGCATGACATTCTTGAAATTTTGGATTATACAATTGAGTGCAATGTTAAGCTGCCGGGAACTGAGTGTGCAAAACATGTCTTGCTATACAGACATTTTATGCCCAAACCAGTGCCCTAACCATATCTTGCATGCCTCTTGTTATCCTCAGGAATACACTTAAAATAAATGTGCACTCAATATTCCATCATTTCAGGTAATTGTTTGTAATTTTGCTGAAATTTGCTGACAAAAATAGCAATTTGGCACGCACCTAATATTTACGTTTACACCACATCCTATAAATTGAGGTAAACGGCTCAAGCACAGCAGAGCACACGGAGTCAACGAGTTTACGGAGTTCTAATGATTACCATAATATCCAGAATCAGTAGGAAGCATCACCTTTTAAGAGTTAGCTGACCTCTACAATCACAATGACCTGAGAAAGGTATGATGCAAATATCGCTAACAATAGAATAAAATGCCAGATTAAGATATAAAGAGACAGTTTTGGTTTGTGTGTACTTGTGAGAAAACACCCTTATTTGCATAATAACTGACTTTTTTTGCTGAATTGTTTTGCTGGTTTTTAGACTCTGCACAGTGGGGTACTGCTGGCAAGTGCACCGTGTATTTTCTCTGACCCCTACAGCAAGTAGAAACTGGTGAATCCCTGATTAGTGTATTTAACATTCCAATAAGACCATAGTATGTGGTGTAGAAACTACACCATTACATGGAAAGTTAAATGTAATCTATGGACTGCAGCACTTATTGTGCCATCCACTAGTGTAGCAAAAGAAAACATGCCTTCAAGCCTACCATTGTAGCCTGAATGCTTAACGGGTTAAAAAAAAACTTTTAAATATTAGTATGTTACCTCTATGTGGGCCTTGCAGCACAAAATGTAGGATGCATGGCACTTAAAAGTGGGACATGTAGAAAATTACTGTTACCATGTCCCTACAGTGACAATGCCTTAAAAGCTATTTTTACTGTGGCAATCATAGCCATCCTATGTAGAAAAGCAGAGTGCATATTAAAATACTATTACTGTATCAAAGGAATGAGACCAGCAAGATAAATAACGAAACAACTATTTTTACTAGTTATTAAAAAGTCCAATTTAATTGCAAAGTTAGACTTAATAAATATTAAGGAAAAAGTACATTTTAAAAAGTTATTGTTTTTCCTGCCTGTGGTTCCTGTAGGCTAATTCACATTAACTCTACAGCTTCTCTCAGCTTGTGTTCAGCTAGGGAAGAGATGCAGCACTCTTCTCAGGAGCACATGGGCAGAGATGGCTCCTTTGAGCTCACTAAAATATGCAGTGTGGGGATGCGCCTCTCCTGTTGATGATTTTAAACCGGCAAACCCCGCATGACAGGTCTGTCTGAAGCACATGTTAGAGTTTTATGCCCCTCAAAGGAAGCAAACAGGATGCCAGGACAATTCTTGTGTATCCCCCTGCCTGGTTGCTGAAGGACCTTGCTTTTGTCCCACCATACTTCTGTCTCTGGGTTTGTTGTGGGTACAGGGCCTTCTTCAAACTGGATTTTAATGTTGGATGTGGGGGGACAATAGATATATCATAGTAGACTCCACACACACACACACACACAAAGCTTCAGAGTGCAAGTTTAGTGTGGCCGAAGACCTTCACTCTTTTGGATTTGCCCCGACACCTTGAATTTTGGGCCTGTTTACAGAAAGGTCCAAACGTGGGTAGGTTAGGGCCTTGGGACCTTACCTCCATTGGTTAGAAAGGAATTAAGAGTGTCTTAGGGTGTTACCCTACCCATAGGCTGGTGAAACCTACAAAGCTGGACTCTCATCCAGCCTTTCTCAGAATAGTGCTGGATACCAGGCAGACTGAATCTACTGCACTTGGAATCTGTGACCTGTGAGAAGGACTTTAGGAGGTTGGACAACCTTCCACTTGAAATGCAAGGAAAGGTGGATCTCCATGGATCTTAAAGCTCATTCCCTGGCTGGCTCCAGGAACATAAAAAGGCTGAATGAGATATTCCTGTGAAGAATCCCAGCTGACCAGTGACAACTGGACCTGGAGTGAAATTTGATGCTGCCATCTGCCCGACACCCTGAGAGTCACTAAGTGCTCCCTTTGAGGCCAGGGGGCCTTGGAAGTGTACTCTTGTTGTTGTTCAGGCACCAAACTTTTTCTCCAGAGCTTGAAAGAGACTAACCATCAATATTATCCGATCAGCAGTTCCAAAGCGTCAAACTGAATTTCAGGTTTGTCCTGAATATAGAAGAGCTTTTCCTCTGAAGAATGCCAAAGTTGCTTTTCAGATTAGGATTTAGAAAACTTTTTGAACTTCTCTATTTCCAGGCCCTAATAGGGCCAATCTACATGGAGTATCTAATCGTCCTACATCCCGATTAGTTTCAAATCACAACTACGTTGCAATCTACTGTAACCATTTACCACCATAGGCACTTTGCACTTTTTTATGTTATTTTCACTTTAAAACTTTAAAATTTCATATCTCTGGTTCCCCTTGTCAGATTTTTGTCATTTTTGTGTTATTGTGCTTAATATTTTTCTTCTCTATTTTCAGAAATAGGGAGTGGGATTTATATTGTGTTGTGTATTTGTCTTTTTAACTGTTTTAGTACTGCTAAATGCTTTCCACATTTTCGTTAAGCCAAACCTGTTGGCTATGTGCCATAGCAGCCAGGGGCTGAACTCAGGTTTACAATACTGAAACCTTTGACTGGACCAAACAGGATGCTGACTTATTACTTGTGCAACCCTGACCTCAAGAAACAAGAGATGTAAATTCAAGATGCTGACCCACACCTACAAAGCCCTGCACAACCATGCATACATCAACCAGCGCCTGAGCTTCCA
Source organism: Triturus cristatus (assembly GCF_964204655.1). Classification (NCBI taxonomy): domain Eukaryota; kingdom Metazoa; phylum Chordata; class Amphibia; order Caudata; family Salamandridae; genus Triturus; species Triturus cristatus. The sequence continues at coordinate 670,808,990 of NC_140584.1, read as the reverse complement.
CCGACCCACCAAATACATGTGCTCTGCCTCCCTCTACGTCGCCCACATCTCTGCATCCACAAAAGCAACAGAGGAGGACGCTCCTTCTCTTCCCTCACCGCAAAATCCTGGAACAGCCTCCCCCACTACCTCCGAATCTCACCCTCTCTTCAGGAATTCAGAAAGGGACTCAAGACCTGGCTGTTCAACTGATTCCACCCAAGCAGCATGGCTCTCGGCATCTGAATACCCGCTCTACAAATCCTGCATGATTGATTGAACTAGTAAACCACTTTCTCACATTACGCTTGTGCACGAGTATACTTGTGTCTTACTAGTGATAGAAAAAGGAAGAGAAAATAACTGGGATGGATCAGAGTAATAATTCATGCTGATAAAATCAATGACGAGACCCCGCTTTAACTGAATTCCCAGTAATTAGCTGACAACAAGTGGTGGCGATTGGAGCATGAAAAATATTTTTCAAATGCCAAATCGAGATATCAGGGAAATTTACGTTCATTTATTTATGGAACATTCGTTAACAGGACTCAGTTGCTCCTCTTCTCATAGCATCCAGGAGGTCATAAGGGAGTAAAAGTTTGTTGATGAAAGAATTGCATGCCTCATGTGATTGTTTGTTTGTTAAGCATAGGACCATATGGTGCGCACTTAGAGCCAGATGCTCGGGGTCTTGCGGTTACCGTATGCCGTCACTGTCATGGCTGCACGTCCCTCTCAAGCTGTTCGTTCCCACCAGGAGTCTGGCAAAACAAAGACACTGGAGATACAGCAAATGAAACAGAGGAGAGAAAAGCTTCAAATTACCAAGTCTACAGGGCAGCTATCTCCATGGAAAGAGATGCAGGAAAATCCAAGTCAGGGGTTTGAACAGCAAAGCTCATGGTAAGAGTGACAGGAGTAGCCCTCATACGCCAGCTATGGTCCATGACAGTGGCATATCAAGGATATCATGGGCCCCAGTGAAAGAAAGGAAAATATCACCCTCTACTGCCTGCCTCAGTAGTAAATGATAATAATGAATGGGGCAGGGAAGGCACCTGGCCCTTGGGACCAAGGTGCCACTGCACCTGCTGAACTCATGATAGTTACGCTCCTGAGAACATGTCAGCTTGCTTTCCAACAGTAAGGGAAGTGAGCCCTCAGAGGCGGGTGTGGAACCACTGCCCAGGGATAAGACCCCCCCACACACACTCCACTGAGTCTCTCCTCCCAACTTCCCATAGCAGCTGTCCAGCAGTCACTGTCAGTAGCTTGCTTACACACCATGGCTTCTGCGCAAAGTATCAGCAACACCTCAAAAAGTCCAAAGATGTTCATCAGTACCAGCACTGCACAGATCTCCCAGGATATTAATCCCATCTTGCAACAAATAAGAACCACTGGATAGCCAGCAGTCATCAGGAAACTGAAGCAACATACACTCCATGACATGGCATTTTATAGAAGAGCCACTGGGACTAGCCATTAGCACTCACGAAATCTACAACAGCTAAAAGGTTCATGACCATTATCAAAAGTAAGCCTTTACTTCTCAATTATTACTTTCTTATAATCGTCTGAGACAGGAGTAAAACCACTGTTGTTCAATTTGCTCACCCTACTGGGGACAGGCTTCAGCACGCCTTGACTATCATTATCCTGCTCCACAGTATTCCACAAGCAGCTTGGCTGTGCCTCATGTAACACCGGCCCACATGGAGCCCCCAAACAGCCCTCATGCAGCTCCGTGGAGGATCGCCTAAGGTTCCACTTCATCTGAGAGAGATGGACTCGTCACTGTTCGGAGGATGCCCTGAAGACAACTTGTTGATAAGTTTCCTTGTCGCTTGAATGCCATCTGTGGGAATGGACTCCATATAAGTCCAGCCTCCCCTCTTCTCTGAGGTACATTTCTGAATAAAGTTGTAAATTGACCATGGAATAAGTTAACCCAGGTGTCAAAGGTGGACTTACCCCGAGTTCTCCAGTTATTATCCTGGCTTGTATGTGTCTGGAAATCTAACTCCGTTGCCAGCTTCTTGAGCACGTCTGCCGTCAGTATCCATATCTGGAATCCATAAGACTGATTAAAGTAAGGTCTTGCGTGGTGGAGTGCCGTGGCAGCTGGTATTGGTCATCCAGGATCTAACACTGGACTACATTGACTCTTGGTGAGGACTGTAGTGTCTTGTGGAGGGCAGTCACTCCGACATGCACACAACCATCTCAGACCCATGGCACGGGTCTTAAGACTAGGTCTATGAAAGTGAATAGGGCACACGCGCCCGGACCCCAGATCTGCTTCTAACAGTGCATCACTAACTCTTCAGGTCACTCAGGCCTACCCTGCCTGTGACACTCACAGCACACCCTTCACCGTTGTGTGCACACATAAGAAGAGCAATGAGCAGCCACTGTGAGAACAACAGACTTACCTACCACTTCTGGTGGTACTGTGGGTCGAATCTTCTCACAAGATTTTTTGTTTAACAAACAAAAATGTAGGAAGGAGGGCTGCTGAAACACTGCTTCTGGAATGTGCCCAATTTTGGAGGTTTCGTCATAAAACTGGTTTATAAAAGACATGTGCTATGAAGTGTATTATATCAATTATTTAGTGATGTATTACCACAATCTCCTCACATGCACAGGCGCGAGATCACATTAGCCGGACCATAAACCCCACCATCAGATGCCATTCATGTATTATAGGCCTGCAGGAGTTTAGAAAGTGAAATAATATGCAAATTTGTTCTGTTGTTCCCAATCTAGGTAACATTCAGTGATACTGCAAAGGAGGGTCCAATTATTTTCATTTCTACATCACATAATAAGTAAATGTTTAAATTTCCTTCTGAAAATGAACAGCACATTTTGCAAAATCACTGCCTATTGCTAGTTGGACATTTTTCAGAGGGATGGATAAGAACTAGGCGTACTTTTATCCAAAATGTACGTACGAAATGTGCCTATGAAATAAATACATTTAAACATTAAAAATGCATAAACGTCTACTAAAAATATGTCAATTGATTTATATACCAGACACCCCCGGAGCGGTACGGCAAATATACCCACGCTTTCCACTCCAAACTCACAACGAGCTCTTTCAGAATGTTTATTTTTGTAATATTTATTTTTACATTTCCGCTGGTAGACCAGCTGCTCATACAATTATATCGTGTTTTGCACACATACAGATAACCGGCATGCCAGTCTCAAAAGCAATCATCAAATCAAACTGGAAGACACCGCTCGCTTGTATTTGTGGGAAGGTAAAGAGGATTTGACCGAATGAATAGAGCTCAAACCTGCTGCAGGTAAGAGGAGCTCATCCCGGATTGCGGCAAAGAAGCTTACACGGGGCTCGGGGCTGTTTTTGTAACTCAACAAGCACCGACAAGATGCGCGTGGCTTTTGTCTAAGGGACGACACACAGAGCAAACATGTTACATTCAATTAGTGGCCGCACTTATTTGCACACGTAGGCAGACATAGATTTCCCATGCACATACGGGATGAGCTCCCATGTACACATCCCAACAAACCGGCTTATAGACTCCCAGCTACAAACGCCAGCAAACAGCCTTGCAGCTAACACAGTTGCAGCCACCTGTATACACAGCGGCACATTCATGGCCGGACTGGCAGTAGTGGGCGTCAGGCGTTTTCTCAGGTGGATGGAAGGATGGGGTCCGGGTTTTGCAGCAGTGGGGGCCGTTTTTTATTTACTGGGGGGCGGTTTTACAGTGGTGCTATCGGCCCATAGTAACAAAAGAAGCAGTGCTTTACACTTGCACCCCCCTTGCCCCAGCCCTGGGGGTGCGGGGCTGGCCCTACAAAATTGCCAGGGCTGCTTCGGGGTCCCAGTCCGGCCCTGGGCACATTTGTATACACATTCATACCTGCATAGAGTCACAGACAAACATAAAAGGACCAAGAAGTGCAAAAATAAAAAAGGTAGCTGTTTTTTTTCCAAATATTTATGCACCCAAAATCTGGAACAGCGTCCCCCTTTCCATTAGGAACAGGGCAGGCCCGGACTGGGATTCAAACGCAAGCCTGGCAACCTTTGCCAGAACAGCCCCCACACTGCATGTAGTAGAAGCCTGACCTCTGCAAGGAGAGTTTTCTCTCCGAGGAAAACAAAGTTGCAAAGATGGTGCGTTTTACAATAATTGTTAATTTTAGAACCTTGCTCAGTTATTGAATGGCTGGACAGAGACTGTAGATAAGGATGCATGGCTCAATGAATGAATAGTTGAATGGTGAGGATTGGGTGGACAAATTAATTCAAGAATGGATGACAATGAATAAAGACTTAACTACAAAGGGCAAATGGTCTCAATGCATCGATAAAGGGTGAGGGCTCTTGTTTTCATTTTAGCTTCTGCATTAAAACATCACCCGCGAAAAACACTACCTACACCATTCCTTGTGAATGGGTTTACAAGAGTGCACTGACTCAGCACCTCAAATAATTACACACAATGCATTTAACTTTGATCTAAGATGAGAGGGAGAAAGAAATATCACTTTAGTGTCTGAATTGCACAACGTTAAACCAGAAAACCATGCCTCATCCTTGCATCCTCTTCACCCGATTGTGTGAACCTAGGCAATCACTGTTTCATAGTGCCTCCTTTTACTTCATCACATCAGAGCACCTTGTAATACATCAGTTTGGTGCGCGCGCTCCGCAAGACTATAATGTTACTTCACCTTTCCTAACACCTGAGCAGTGGTGGTGCGTCCGTTGGGGCATTGCCCCACTAATGCCACATGGCCACAGCATGGCCACATTCTTGAAGTTAATGAGGAAGAATGTCACATTCTTCTTCATTACCTTCACCGTCCTGCCTCGAAATCGGGCCGGCCGGAGTGAGTCAGGACGCGTCGCTGAAGGGGGTAGGGCAGCACTGCAGGGTTGGGTTTGTTACTTTGTTCCTTGTTTGACTGACAGCAGCAGGACAAGCCCAGTGCGCATGTTCGGGCTTGGGCTGGTCATTTTTCTGACCAGCCCGAACATGCACACTAGTACTAGCCTGCAGTGCCCCCTGCTTTAGGAGAGCGAGCGAGGCCGAGGGTTTCTACTGGCCAGTGGCCGCAGCCCCCGGTCTCCTATGGGCGGGGACAGTCCCCGCTCAAGCCAATCCTGGCGCTGCTGGAGCAGCGTCTGGATTGGCTGAGAGGGGTTGCCGTTGCCACTAGCCACTCACGAACAAGGCGCCAACGCGGACCCCGGCCCAGGAGCACACAGCAGAGGCGGCACGGACCGTTACGTCAGGCAAGTTTTCAATGTTTTGTTAACTTTATTTTTGAAACCCCCCCAGCCCCTCACCCCGCGATTAGCTCGCCTGCTTCTTCACTCGGAGCCCGCCTGCTTCAATTGGAGCCCGCCTGTGCTTTGATGGGCAGGTACAAGGCCGTTCACAGCTTTGTGTGTACTCTACAAGCCATTTTGTACTCCGCTGTCTGCTTATCTTGTAATTGGACTGGAGAAGCAGCAGCTCAAAATGGATGATGTGTTCAGTTTTTTAAACATAGAAACGAGTACGTCGCATAGTTATGCCTCGTTTGCTGTCTTACATTTTGTCTGGAAGGCTTTGCAGGATGGCAGCAGCACCACTGGTGATGTAGCTATAGAACGCACATTCACAAGGGGTTTCTAGGCGCTATTGACAATTGATCTGGTTATTGTTATCCATTGCTATGATACTCATTCTATCGATCAGAAAACTGAATGTCCCCACCTTCATTGGGCACTATGAGCTCATAGTTAAACAGTGATCCTTACGGTGGATGCATGTAGTCCGCTGAGCCACCAGAATCGGGCGATCTGGAAAGGCAGCAATTACATAGGGGGGATGCAAAGCATAGTGAAGATCTCTAGGGGTGGGAGTGCAGTGGTTAAAGAATGCTGCTTTGACTACATTGTAATGTTCACCTGAGTGATAAGACAGCTCGTTGTCGAAACTGACCCCCGGACTCTAAATCAGTTGCCACGTTATAGAAAATGTGCGCTGGTACAAAAAGCAGTGCAAACTCATCATACTCCCCGTTTGCTGCTTCAGCAATAGTAAACGGGGCAAACAGATGTCGATCTAGTCCATATATCGTTTTTATACTTGTGAAAAATGTTTTTTTTCAAACCAAGGGATTGTGAATCTTCTATATCAGACACGAATTGCTTATAATTCATTTTTAAATGCATGCTAGAATTCTAGATGAACAATCTTTTGTAATAGAAACATAGAGCGGCTAAGGTCATGGAGAGGGAGTTAAACCGGGCCTTAACAGAATATCTGGTTTCCCATGAGCTGCTCGACCCTTCTCAGCACGGTTTTCGCGCTCAGCATTCCACGGAGTCAGCACTCCTGGTGGCAGCGGAGAAAATTCGTAGCGTCGTGGATGGGGGAGGTAGGGCAGTGCTGGTGATGTTAGATCTGTCTGCGGCCTTCGACACTGTTAACCATACGGTGTTGAAGCGCAGACTTCAGAACATTGGTGTGCAGGGAACCGCTCTGTCGCTCCTCTCTTCTTTTCTCGAAGGTAGGGAACAGAGTCTGCTATGGGATGGCCTGCAGTCTAGCACTTTCCAGCTACCCTGTGGGGTACCGCAGGGTTCTGCCTTATCACCAACACTTTTCAACATCTGCGTAGCCCCCCTGGCCAAGCTCATCAGGAAATATGGTTTTACCATTATCTCCTATGCTGACGATTCCCAGCTCATAGTCTCGACCATGGATCATTCTGAACAGGTGGCTCTTAAATTCCATAGCTGCCTGTCTGAGATTATGAGCTGGATGCGGGAGAGTTTCCTGAAAATTAATACAGAGAAGACCGAGATCATTGAGTTTGGCCAGGGCAGCCCGGTGTGGAATGGATCTTGGTGGCCGGTGGAGGCGGGGGAATGTCCTAGTCCTGTCTATAAAGTCAGGAATCTGGGTATGCTCTTTGACAATCAACTCAATTTCTCAGCACATGTCAGCAATCTTGCTTCAGCATGTTCCTTTTTAATAAGGACGTTGCGGAAGACTCTTCCTCTCATCGAATTTGACCTTCGCAAGATGGTGGTGGTGGCACTTGCACTTTCGAGACTTGACTACTGCAACACCTTGCTGCTAGGCATAGATAAGACCCAGATGAAGAGGTTGCAGACTCTGAAAAATGCTGCTGCCAGACTCCTGATTGCTGTACCCAGAGACCACTCTATCTCTGGCGGCATCAAAACATTACACTGGCTCCCGATCCAGCAGCGCATAGAATTTAAGGCAATATGTTTAGTGCACAAGGCTATATTTGGAGGAGGAGCCAAGGACGTTCAGAAGCTTTTCGTTCCATATGTGCCCAGCCGGGTTTTAAGGTCTACCACACAAAGCCTCATCAAGATAAATCGGATACGTAAAGTCAGATGGGGTGGCAGAGCCTTCTCTTTCCGGGCTGCTAGTCTTTGGAACAGGCTTCCTCATTCTATGAAATCATTAGGGAATCATTTGGACTTCAGGAAACAGTTAAAAACATGGCTTTTTGACGAGACTCGCGGATGAAGACATCCTTTCTCTCTCTCTCTCTACCAGCGCCAAGACGCTCCGGCATACGTATGCGCTCTATAAATGACCATCTTATCTTATCTTATCTTATCTTTTGCACTTTATTTTGCACCTATTATTAGATAACATAACAGAAAGTGTGTAACTGGATTGTGTCATTACCTGCTATGCAGGCAGCAAAAGTGATTTAAATTGGATTTGTCCAGTTGATTTAAGAGCAGGGCAAAGTTTCAGTAATATAGCAGACAGTGTGAGTGAGAGAGGGACGCTCGCGCTGTATGGGCAATTGAAGAGCATCAGGGCGGGTAGCCGGACTCAGGTGGCAAATCAGTGATGTTTGAGACAATTGGACTGAGCATACAATGTCCAGCCTCACTGAAGATCTTGCACAGTATTCTTCCATTTGATTTTAGGCATTGTTTTAAAAAAAAGCCCTTTTTTGGGGTCAGAGTAGCCGGAACCATTGCTCTACCGCTACGGTCTCCTCCCAGGCAACTTAAAGGCACGTGCTGCCAGAGCCCTGGCTCCTAAATCTCAAAGCACCAGTCTCAAGCTACATTCCACGTCCTTAGTAGTGGAAGAGGAGAGGAGAAAAAGTGTGAACACTTGGAGGCGAGAGAAATATATGGAAAGAGTGACGGGGAGATACAGAGGGAAAAGACAAACCACAATGAAAGGAGAAAGGGGCCGACTACAGTGAGGAAGCAGAGAGAGTAAGCAAGAGCAAGACAGGTAAATAATGGGAGGTGGAGAAAGAGAGAGAAAGAACGAAAGAGGAAGGAGGAAGAGAGGGGAGAGACAGAAGTGATAAAGGGAAATAATAGAAGATAGAGCAGGAGAGAGGAGCATAAAGAAAGAGACAGAAAGAAAGAGGAGAGTTAGACGGATAGGGGAAGACGAGTCAGGGAAGACGAGAGAGAGAGAGAGACCAAGTGCTGCGATTTCTGTAATAAACACAAGATGGCTGGACGGAGTGCGGAAACCTTTCAACTACTCACCCCCAGTCAAGTCATCTGGGTTTAATCCATTGATCTTTTGCTCACCATGCCACCCTAGTTTGGACCCAGTCATTTGCATATCAGTCTTGACCCTGCTCCTCATGGGAACAGTCCAGCACAAGCTGCCAGTTTGCTATGTTTGACCTAAGTGGGACGGTTATGCCCAGACGTGGGTCCCGTGTTCACTACCCCCACCAGATACAAGCTAGCCTGGCTGATGAGGGATGATACCCCGAAAATGGTTCTAGGGTGCTTGTTTCAGGTCAAGGGAAGACCAGGACTGGCAGTTCGGGCTGGACTGTTCCCATGGGGAGCAGCGCCAAGACTAATTTGCATATGGCTGGGTCTAACCTGGAATGGCGTGGCATGGAAAAAAAATGGAATTAACCGAGATCTGTGACGGGGGGTGAATGTTTGATTTGTTCAGCATGAAGACTGAAGGTGTGGAGCTGGTTTCTGGCGTGTTAAACATGTAATACTCCCCTGTGTTTGGTTTCCAGTTCACTGGGCAAGGCAGGTATGCCCGTTAAACATGTGGGTGCTGCTGAGCTCATGTCCTGGGCTGGGAAGCTTATGTTAAAGGCTATTTTTCAGCACCTTGATCCTTTTTCATGTTTCCATATTGCCTCTTGGAGTCTTGGTACAGCACTGTGGCTAATAAAAAATGCTTCCTTTGATATTACTCAGCAATGCATTGTATCTCGAAGTCTGTTATGAAGTTCTGTGGTTATACTGAATAAGCAGCTGCCTATATTATATGACATCTATTTATGAATGTAATAACTGCACTTTCACAATTGCTTTATTAAACTTCTTGCTTTCTCAAATTTGCTTGAAAATGCACCATTTGTCCACTCTTTTTTCAAAATTTTCTCGGTGGGAACCCCCCCCCCGCCCCACCTACCCCCGCCCGAACCTTCCATAGGTTGATCGGGCTCGCTCGCAACGCTCGCTCACTGTGGTGCAGTATGACAGTTTTACACCACACCACTTTCAAATGTCACCAGCCGCCACTGCACCTGAGGCCATGTACAGAGACAGATGACAGTTGACTTTGCTCTTGGTTCACTAATAGCATAGCGGTTAGGGCAGTGGAGGTGGGGATATGAATGTTTTTAAGTTCCTGATTAGAATCTTTCATGTCTAACATTTGCCAATCAATGCAATGGCATAATTTAATACACTAAACTGAAATGTGTCGGAAGAGTTGATTTATAAAGTTACATTTTTAAGAACCTTTGCCATTATGTACTAGACTCTTTTAGCCAATCAACAACAGACTCCGCACCCCTCCCCTTAAAAAGGCTTAATGTGAGTGCATGCATTCCCTGATTTTTCATGGCATTCTTTACTATCTTGTCATTTCATTACTATCCCTAAATTTATCTGAGGATATTTGGATTATTCTTTGATGAATTATTTATTCTTAATCTGTTGTTTTCCTGCTATCTTAAATTTGTAATGCTGATCTGTTATCACCTTCCTCAGTCACTGTAGATTATTTCCTTGAGAATCATCAGATCCTAGACCATTTTTTACCACTTAGCTGTTTTTAATTCCTGTTGTTAAGGAGAGGTTTGGTGAATTGCTGTTTTTACCAAAATTATTTTGCCAGACCATCCGTGCATGCCTCTCTTGAAAGACGCAAACGAAGATCTCAACTCCCAAGATACAGTGATAGTTTTAAATGGCAGCCCGGGGCTCAAAAATGGTGTTTGGTAGGGATTAAGCACTCTGACAATCCTGGTATTATGCGTGCACTCTCTTTACCATGTTCATAATTTTATACAAAAATGTATTTAGTGTTTATGATGTTGACAATTTTGTTATATTCTGCTATTAGGGAAATTAAAATTGTTTCCACTTAACACATGGCAACAACACAGATGAAAAAATCTAAATATATATAAATATTAAGGATTAAGCCATGTACATCTTAGAAAAATGGGGGTATGGATACAGAGAAAAAAAAGTTTATTGTTAACAAAAACATAAATGTTATGAGAAAGAGGATATTGACGTTTACCTCCATAAAAGTAAATAAAGACACACACTCAATGTTCAAACTGGTTTAGGATCACCCTCAAATGAAATAAAAAAAGGAGCAGGTGGAGGTTTTATTCCCTTCACCCATTTAATAAACTAAGCATACAAAAAACCAACAGATACATATGTATTATTAGAATTTTACCTCTGAAGTTGTGAAGTATTGGTATTTCTGATGGAATGACTTCCGATTTATTGGTTGCTTTGTAGGTGGCCTGCATGGTAGTAACATACAATAGCTCTTGGCGACTTCCAAGTTAAAGAAATCCTCATACTAGAAGTGCAGCATTAGGTGAAAGTTATTAAGTCCTTAGGACCACCTGTTCCAAGTCCCGCTATCTCCCTCAATGGAAGGACCAAGGAAGACTTATCAATAATGGACCTTTAATGCTGACTTGAAAGTGGCCACATCAATTAAGTAAGACTGAGCAGGTTCAATGCTGAAACTGTCAGATCAATTACTGCTGGTAAAAGAAGGGAACATTGACACTTTCTGGACTGCGAACCAAGTGGTGAGAATTCCTGTCCCTCAGTTCCCATGGTAATGGCAAGATTCCAACCTAAATGACATAGTAGCAGCGAAAACTAATTGAAGCATTCCTTGCACACAGTATCCTGCTGGGTCACTGGACATAGTAATGTTATCCTTCCTTCACCTTTTCTCGGTTTCTGCCTCCTGTTGGTATAGTAGGCAAAATGAAAGTGCAGCAGGACTGGAAATCCAGGAGGACAAGTCCCACCTAGTCCCATATGAAGTGACAAAAAGTTGAAAGCCACTTGACTTTCCATAATCAATGGATTGTGCAAGTGTTCTATATCAGGAGAGCCACAGGCACCTACAAAGTCAACAAACTCAACGTACAGGATAAAGGTGCAAAATTTGCAGACTCAAGCATGGGTTCGGGTGTGTGTGCCAAGAGGCTCACAACTGCTTTATGAAGTGATTAAAAAGTTTACTTGAGGTTGCTATATCTAAACTTTTAGATTGAACACCAGTGTAAGTTTCTAGGGTGAATCCAAGAGTACTTCAAATGGACAAAATATCACCGAGGTGTTAAATTACAAGAAGCAAATATCCTCAGGATCCACCACAATCCACAGTCTTTAGCACTGCCAGAACAAACCCCTGAGTGATATAGACACTTTTAGCAAGGTAAATCTTAGAGTGTAAGAGCTTAGAGTCTTTATGCATCTTCTATTCAAGTATTTGGAAGTATTAGAGGAATCCTCATGAGGCATCAACAATCGTAAGTTGAGGTTTTTATGGCCAGAATCTGTATTACTGCATCTGTATCCCTATACCAACTCTCACAACGCAATATCATTCCAGTAGTAGAAATATAATAGTATACTTACTGCCTAAAAAATACAAGCATCAAAGAAATAATTCATGGAGGTTTGTGAACTCCTATCTGGCTTGTATTTGGAGTCAAATAATCTCTGATCATTTTCCAGGTCGACTGGAACTTGATTATGCCCAAAAAATAATGCATAGCTACTACTTCCAATATCTACATGTTGTGTAACTAACACCCAACACTACCTACACACTATATCCCTACAACTCTTCTAGGTGGATGCATTTGATTCCCAATACTGCTATTTACAAAACAACTTATTAATTCCTCTTTCAAACCCATTCCCATCATCCTATCCTTACTCTAAACTCTACTAACCACAGAAGAAATCAATACATAAACCTAACACAACTCATGCACAAAGAAAGGTAAAAAGAATTACTGATCTACTAACTATTAACCTCTAAACCTGGGTTCTCAAGTAGCATGCCACTTGCCGCAAAATGCTTCCATGCCTTATTAGTGGTAGTAAGCGCCTTATAAATACAATTTACAATTACAATACTCTGTTCTATCATGGAACCCATTTAAGGTTAATACCTGCATCAGAAATTTCAAGAAACACTCACACTCTTTCTAGGAAAAAGGTACTAAATATTCAATCAAGAAACATGTGCATTTCCACACACTGCCAACATATTTTCTAAGGCTGTAACTTTTTTCATTCAAAGGAGTGACAAATTAATTACATTTCAAATAAATAGGTGCATTGTGCTACATTAACATATGTAGATGTCACAGTGATTTTCTCCACTGGTTTTGGTGTTATTGAGAAAACCTTCAAATGTAGATAAAGCTGCAGCACACTAAGGCCAGATACAGCCACTACCATCCTTCCTGATTTACAAATTTGTTTTTTCTCCATCTTGTTTACCCCGACTACAAATTCAGTTTTCTTATCAGAGATGCTGTATCTCTCCGGCAGGTAAAATATAAACAATGGCTGTATGTCTATTTCAAATTTGATTCTTGTATCTATGTATGTATATGCTATTTCTATAGTGTGTACCTAGCCAAAAGACACAGAGCGCTGTTCAGGGTGAAAGGCAAGCATAAAGTCAACAAGTGATAGGAGAGGAAAGTGGGCTGTGGACGGTTAATGCATTGTGATGTAGTGTTCTTTAAAGAAGCAAGTCTTTAAATCTTTCCTAAACTGGAGAATTGGTGGGGCGGTCCTGATGGATAAAGGGATGCTGTTCTAGATCCTGGCTGCATAGATGGAAATAGCCTACTGTCTTGTTTTATTTTTACATTTTTTTACACTTTTTAGTCTGCAGCGCAATGGTTTCCTGCTTGTGGGTGTGCTGAGAACCACCAGAGATGGAGAACTGGTCTGCAAGATAGGTTGATGTGCTGGTCATGATTGCTTTGTAAATGATAAAGCTAGTTTCGAAGATGGTGTGGGCTGGCAAGAGGAGCCAATGGTGTTCCATCAAGATGAGGGTAATATGATCATATTTCTTTAGGCCCTGGGTGATACATGCTGCGGTGTTTAGGATGCCTCTAAGGGAGGGCCACTATGAAGTCTAGAAGGTCAAGGAGTGGGGTATTACCACCTTCAAGGTGCAAGATAATGATGCTTGTACATCTCTCTTGGTTAGCAGTTAGGTACTAGACATCCAGTTCTCAATAATGTTCAAACAGTGTTTAAGGCATTAGATATCTGAAGCAGAGGAGCCTTTCTAGTAGAGTTGTGTATCATTGCCATATTGGTAGATGTTGACACTGTTATCTGGGAGTAGAGCACGGCTCCGTGTAAAGGTTGAAGCTGCCAGGAGTCAGTAATGCACCCCAGGGGACTCCACAGGTGATTGAGATCTTTTGTGTCCTGGGTGTGCCCATGTGAATAAAATGGTGGTCGTTGTGAAGGTAGGAGGGGGATCAGTGAGGGATATTGCTGGTGAATCACAATCGAGACACCGCGGTGCATATGAGGGTGAGATGATCGACTGAGTCAAAAGCAGCTAAGAGGTCCAGCAATATCAGGAGGCAGGGACTATCCTTATCTGTTGAGGACATCCTATACAATGTGTAAGGTAGCAGTCTTCGTCCTGCAGCTGGATCTGAAGACAAGCGGGTAGTGATGCAGGAGATAGCTATCAATTTGTGGGGCAGAAGTTCTTCAATTACTACCCCACAAAAAAAGGTTTTGTCATCCATGGACCCCTTCCCATCATATCATTTAAATTCATTATGAAACCTTATTGATTGTACATACAAAGGGTTAGTAATAAGTAAGGTATAAACACACGTCTTTTGCATATTTAGTGACATGAAGGTCTACACAAAGCTTATAGTGTGACTCAGTAACCATGGCATGACGTGGAATTGAAAACACCAAGAATCTTTCCAACTAGAGCTATGTCAGAACATCTTCCAGTGCATGTGCAGAATAACCACGCCGCTGGTTCTTCAGCAGAAAAGCTGATGATAATCAGCAAACAGATCCCTTCTGCTTTTAGTAAACATTACTCAGCTCAAGGTATTAAAGTCTTTTTGTTCTCCCTAGGAAAATAGAATTGCTCTTCATCATTGTTGTGGTAATCCTCTCTCATTTTTCTTTTAATTTGAAGTATAAGCGCTAAGCCATAAGATGTCCTTTGGATGAGTCTTTGCTGGTACTGATTGAGGTATGATTACTTTTATTAGAAACTAAACATTCTTTCATAATATAGTCAATTACATTCAGATCTCTAATTAGGCATATACAATTGTGCGTAACCTATGAGAGCATTAGCCAGTTCCTAACCATCAAAAACATAAGTGATCTTAAAATGTGATTCGTGTAAAAGGGAGAAGAATGTGCACTAATTATTTATAATACTAACGCAGCAGGTGCCAAGAGAGGCAGAATTAACACAAGCGTACCTGGAGACTTAATGACACTGCTGAAAAGTGAAATCCCTGAGACAACTAGCAAATTTACCAGTGAACCTCTGCTGTTGCCGCCGCCTTATAAGAGCCTGACAAGAGCAAGTGAGAACAAGCGCGTGTGCGTCCTGTCTTGCTCGTGCCTGCCCGATTGATTGCTCACAGGACTCAGGAAGATGCGGGAAGACGCGGACGCCGATCACGGACATTCAGAACAACTGAAAGTTGAAAATAAATGAGAAAGTAGATAAATGTGCCTAATCACTATAGAGAGTAAGCAGTCAGCAACAAAGGCTTGAGAGCAGGCCTGGGGTAATACTGTAGCAGGTTGGGCAGAGTCCCCAACTTCCCAGAAGGAGGGGGGAGGCTGGAAGGAAGAGCAGCACCAACTGTGGTAGTATTATTAGAGCCCTGGCCACCAGAGAAAACCAGAATAGCCAGTAAAGCCAGTCGAGTGCCATCAAAAGCTAATGGTAAGCTTAATAGATAAATACTGGCAGAAAAGGGCTGGTGTAGACCGGAGAGAACTGGGTGGAGGCTGCGAAAGGAGTGGACAACACTTTCAGGTGAACAGGCATACAGGCAGAGGCACAGCAGAGGTAAGTGGAAAGTTTTGATTATTAAGTCCCTTAAACTAAAAGAAGAAGAATTACCCTAATTACTACAAAAAAGTACAGCTGGTGCAGTTAGAGCAAGTGAAAAGTGCCGTGTGCAGTAGGGATGACACCTGGCAGAGGTAAACTGCGGAAAGACATTGGCTCGTCAACTGACATCACAATAAGAATAGACCCTGCAGAAGAGATTATGGAGATACCAAAATGAAAAGCAAAAAAGATAGCATGAAGGTCTAATAGCAGGGTATCCCAGGAAAGTCCGCAATGAGATGGGAAGGGGGGTGGCCCCTTTAAACCCCATTAAGGATTTTGTGAGCATACATTTTAAAAGAAAGGACAGATTGCCAAGTCCAGGCTTAAAGCTGGATAGGAAACATATAGATGACCAGTACGAGACCGGGTTGAATCGTTTAATTCCACCAGACCCAGATTTACCCACTAAAATTAACCCATCTTTACCAATCCAAAATGATCTTGCTTTTAATCCAAGGCTGTCTTCATCACCACGCCTATACACTCCCCAGATAGATGAAAGCACTGAGCAACAGATGAAGGTGGTGGGTCAATTAGAGAATAGTGCCTCAAATTTGGTGAGAGATGAGACCGAGCAGAGGGTGCAGTCGGAGAGTCCAGAGCAAAACCCGAAGAGTGGAAGTGAGGAAACTGCAAGCTCTGTATTTGACTGTACCCCTAATTTAGAGATCTCAGCGACACCTTCTTCATCTATGCTAGATGTAATGGTGATTCTACAAAAGACTTTACAAGGACTATTAGAAGTATCTATGGTGAATAATGTTATATTGCAAGCCCAAAAAGTGCAGTTGCAGTTAATTGTGGAAGATCTGAAACAAATTCGAGAACATATGCCATCTATAATTAGACCAGTAAGGTGCAAAAATGAAAATGTAAGTAGTGAGCCGGGAGACCAAGCTATACATGGAGTAGGGGGCAATAGTGTATATGTCTCAAGGTGTCCAATGTTGGTAAAAAGATCTGGAGAAGCAACTAGGTATAGACAATGTATACCAAGAGCGAGAAGGGTGATTAAGAATTCAAATAGGAGGGCAAAGCTATGGGGAAAAAAGAACAGTGCCAGCACTAGGGCTAGTGATAGTAAAAATAAGACATCAGAAAGCCAGCACCAAAAAAAGAAACCCCAGAAAATACAGGAAGAGCAAATGCCCACAACGAAGGATGATAACAAAAAAGAGGGGTAAATATACATATAGGATCAAATAAAGATGAAAGGAGAGAGCAGGACAATGCCGGCCAAAGTAGACCACTAGTTAGAAAAGATAATGTGACGGTGCAAGGAATGATCAGTAAGAACTTAACTACGTGGGGAAGGGAAGCGAAGATTACAAAAATGGAAAAAATTTAAGATAAGGAGGAAAAGGAGGGGAAAAGCTTGTGGTTGCACCTTGTACTATCAAACTCAAAGGATAGGGGTAGAAGGTTAAGGAAACTACACCCCCTAAAACCGATCCCAGCTATTAATAACCTTCTCCAAATGTGTCAGCTTAAGGGAGATAGGGACAAATGATCTCCAACAGGTAGGGCTTTTATACAATAAATATGGAAAGAAGATAACCAAAATCCTTATTTACTCTGGCTTGGTAAAACATACAGTTCTAAAAAAAGAAAATGAGTTGCAGAGGGAAGGATTAAGACTAGTCCCAGAAAAGGAATTACCCACAATGAATAAGCAAAGATCAGCTTTTCTGAGCCATCATGCGGGTCTGGGGCAAGGACAAATAAGATTAATTGATCAGGAGCTGGATAGAAAGGAAGGTATTGAAATCTCAGTATAAGGAGGGAGGATGGTAATGAGCTTGATCGAGGAAATCTGTGGAGATATACCCTTGAACTGTAGCACGCCAACCCAGAGAGATGAAGGGTGGCTAAGTGAAATAGATTAGGATGCAGGGTCATCGCACAGCCTTTAGGTCCTCTCTTTGAACATAAATGGCTTTAGTAAAACTCTCAAAATCAAAAACCTTCAAGAAAATGATAGAAGCTCATGAGATCGTGTGCCTGCAAGAGACCTGGCTGTGCGATACAACCCCAATAATAGAAGGATATTTGCCGGTGGATAAGCCTGCAATAAAAGGGCAACAATGGTGACTTACAGGAGGAATCTCTACTCTAATATCAACAAGAATAGCTAGAAAGGTAACACCCCTAACAGTAAGTTGTAAATGGCTGGTAGCATGTAAGGCTGAGCCTCGGGACCCATACCCTAAGAATGAAAAGCTGATAATCGCTAATGTTTATATACAGGGTGGGGGGGGGTTCTGAGAAATACAGGCAAACTATGAAAAGATTGAATAAGGATATCGATTGGTTATTTGAAAGTTACCCTAAAGATACTCTTATATTGATGGGGGACCTGAACCATAGATTGAACCCAAATAAAATGGGCAAATGGTCCAAAGAAATTCTGAAATCATTTAATATAAAGTCGGCAAATTTTCCAGTAATAACTAGAGGATCTAAATGGGATATAGAGCTGGGAAATTATCTGGGTTCAAAAGGTCTAGTTTGCCTAAACGGACGGGTAGGCGAGGATTGCCCAGCACACCAGACTTTTAAGATTGGGCAACAACTATGCCCTATTGATTATATTTATATGCATGCTTGGAATTTTGACAAAATAAGGGATTTTAAAGTGGGCTCGGAAGAAGGAAGTGATCACCACCCCCTAAAGTTACAACTTAGGAGAGGGAAAGTTGTACAAAGAGAAACAGTGATCCCAGCTCAGATGGAATATCCGAAATGACTATCCACTAGGCTAACAGAAGAACATATGGAAAAGTTGTCAAAGCTTCAGCAAAACCAATCAATGGGGGAAAGCCTAGAGCCCCACCCGAAGGGTATGAAAATATTATTGGGTGGGTATTACAATGCTTAGGAGTAGTCCTAAAAGGAAAGGATTAAAGAATGCAACAAAAATGCAAAGCACCTAATTAACCATAGTAATAAAAACAACCAGTTTACCAAAGAATGTAAGATCCTCAAGGAACAGATAAGGAAAGGAGAGAGAAATCTTAAAGTAAGGTACGATTTAAGGCAAAGGTATTAAAACTTAATTAGAGACCAAAAAAGAGAATCCACAGAGAAGTGCTGGAGACTTATGATAGAGGCGATAGAAACTAAAAACATGAAGGACTTCTGGAAATTATTCCAAGAGGGGTCAGGAAAAATGCTGGGACCGATAGCCTGCGCAGTGGAGGAGCCAGCTTGGGTGGACCATCTTAAAGAGATATATGGTAAAGAAGTGGGGAGGGTGGAGAAAGAAGCAACCATCTGGGAAAAAGTGTGTGAGGATGTAAGAGCTATGTTTGCATTAGGTAACATTAGAAATGTAATGGCAAGATTAAGTCTGACCCGAACTGCCGGGCCTGATAAATGCCCGCGATAATTATAAAAAAACGCCCGGGTTGGTGGGCGGAATTATTTCACAGGTTGTTTGATAAAATCTAGGACACAGTGATTATACCTGAATACTGGAGAGAGGCAATTATCGGACGGATACACAAAAAGGGAGCTATAAAAAGCCCAAAAAACTATAGGATGATTAACCTCCCGGATGTGGCCGAAAAGGTATTCGCAAAAATAATTCTGGGAATGCTAAAAGATTGGGCCGATCTTAATGGTATAGTACCTCCGGAACAGGGGGGCTTTAAGGAACGGCACTCGACAATTGACCACTGCTTCTCTCTCTGGTCCATTGCTTGAAAGTCTGTGGAGGAGAGGGGTAATCTCTTCTGCTGCTTTGTTGACTTCCGCTTTTGATCTTGTTGACAGAAACGGACTTTGGGAGGCACAGAGAAAATTAGATATCCCTAAAGACCACCTAAGGCTAATTAAGGAGCTGCACAGGAGGGAATGGGCTCAGATTATCCTGGACACTTTGGGAACGCTAACACAAAAATAAAAGTGAATAATAGATTGAGACAGGGTTTCGTACTGGCCCCTCTACTTTTCTCCTTGTTTGTTGCCAATCTGCCTGCGACTCTAGCCGCCACAAATGGTTTTAGCCCCAAAATGAATAGTAAACACATGGCATGCCTCTTGTATGCAGATGATCTTGTGATCTTAGACCAGACTAAAATGGGCCTACAAAGGAAATTAGAGAAATTTGAGAAGTACTTTAGATGGAAAAAACTAGTGGTAAATATGGATAAGACACGAGTGATCTTCTTTGGGAAAACTAAAAGCAAATTTAAGTGGCATCTAGGCACAGAGAGACTTTAAGTAGTAAACAAATATAAGTATCTTGGTGTTTGGTTTGAGCGGGTCTCTGAAATGGAAATTTCACCTAGAGGCCTGAAAGACCAGGGCTATTGCCTCGGTGAGTGGGCTGAAAAAATTTAATAAGGCCTTCGGAGAAATGTCATGTAGACCAGTGCTAAAAGCCTACGAAGCAATGATACCTCTGCAACTACAATATGGAGCTGAATTGCTATATGTCAGTGGTAAAATCAGGTGGGATGCAGAGGAGGGGAAATGTCTGAAGTATTTACTGTCACTTCCCAATTCAGCCATGATACAAGCAATAAGATTAGAGACGGCCATGATTTCATGGAATATGCTGGCCGCAAAAGCCCTAATAAGATTCTGGGGGAAACTGAGTGGGGAGAATGGACAGAAAAGTTCTCAGTGGTGCAAGAATGAAATTCTGCAGAGCGAACTAAAATGGGCAAAAAAGGTTAGGTCTAACCTGGCTGCCATTTGCACTGCTATGAAGGTAATTCAGCTCCCAAAGACATTAAAAATAGAAATCTCCAAGAGTGAATTAAAGACACCAAGCACAGAATTGTCCAACGAAAAGTGACTACCAATACTAAAAAGAGAAAACATCTGTACATTTTATGTTAAACGCATGGCAGAATAAAGTGAGCTACCCATATGTGGATACCCTACCAAACCAGATATTAAGAAACAAAGTACAGAGAGTAAGAATTGGACTCAACCCTTGTAAAATAAGTACTATTGCAAAAGCAAAAATGATTGGTATAGGAGGGAACTGTGTTTGTGGATTGAATACCAAATGTGACGTGCTGCACATTTTGTTGGATTGCCTAAAACTGAAATAACAGCGGAGGCAATGGTTGCGTCCAATATTCCTGAAATATGAAATTAGGACTCAAGCACATGCTGTTGAATTTTTAGCTGAAATGTGTTTTTTGATATAGCATGTGCTATTGGAAGATTTATAATGGCAGTTAGTGCAATGTTCATTGAGAACCAGTAGGAGTATGGATGTGTTTTATAAAATTACTGGCAGAATTTTATTGGAAGATACATTTTATCTGAATAATTTATATATGGTTTTAGTGTTATATATGTATCATTTGTTTTTTACTGTTGCATTGTTGAAAGGCCATAGGTCTAAAAAAACATATCCTTGAACTGAACTGAACTGAAATATATCTTTAATATTTTACATAAAGTGAGTTTGTGATTCTGAAGATGAGACAGAGATGTAAATACAAAAGATACCAACAAAAATAGATCATTTGTACATGATATGAATGAGAACAGCCAAGACCTGAAGTTTGGGTTTAGAGAGAGAAGACATACCTGTACGGAGGTTATCCATACGGCCATCAACCACTCACCAAACAAATGCACTCAACATAAAATAGCAGATTTGACAATTTAAATACCTACCCCATACAGAGCAGCAGCCTTTTCGCAAGAAATCCTCAAATGACAAAACGATTGATGTACAGTACATAAACTCAATCTAAGTCATCCCTCAACCCACTTATGGCCTGTCTGATTAATACAATCTTGATAGAATGGCCCTTTAAGTCCAGAGGTAGACTAAAATATAAACTGAATGTCCTGCCCCGCCCCAACATACACCCTGCAAAGCAACTACCACTAACTCATGTGACATACAAATTACAAATGAAGTCTTCAGGTGAAGGGTGAACTGTAGTAACATTTTTAAAACGCATGTAGCTCCATCTACAAAACATGCAATGTGCTAATATTTTCTAATTTGACATACTTAGTATAGGCAAGTGGACTGTAAAACCTGTAGAGAAAGATCAGTTAATACATTCCTCTTTCATCAGCCTGCTCTGCTTTGGTCCGATCCATATTCATATCAGTAGGTGCGGATGCCTGTTCTTTCATAGGTACAGGAACAGCTATTGTAATGCCCTGGTAATGAATTAATGCCCCAGAGGGACTTTTTCAGATTCAGACAAGGGCTCAACACACATTCATATACCAGAATTTCATTACAGATATGAAAAAAGCTGGTGGCAACAATCCACATTAAAAGTCAGCAGGGGGCACTAAAAAGAACCAGTTCACTTTACAAACGTCAGGGGAGAAGCAGCAGTGAAATTCAAAAGCCACATTTTAGGGACCAGAGCGGTGTCACTTTCACTCTTCAACTTCTTATCTATCACTTTGAGAATCAAACCTTGCAAAACACATTGAGCTCAGCCGGTTCTATGCTTCCTGCTGTGGCATCAGAAAGTAGAGGAATTCATTTGTTAAATATGCACTACTCCTGCTGTTTCACTGGACCCACTCCAAAAGCATGTGTCATGGCCTCCTGTGGTTAAAAACCTTTGGTGTTACCAGTAAAAAGCACAGCGCTTGGCCAACCGGTCTCATATTTTAGTGACTCTGATCAAATAAGTGGGACACTCAGCTACAAACTTGGGGATGTTTTGGGTCCTACCTTTAGAACAGTGATATTCCAAGCGAACCCTTCGATGGCTTTGCTGAGCTTCCGTCCTTTCAAGCCTTCCCTTGCGCCGAGCTGGTGAAGCTCTTCGTGAAGCTCCATCCCTAAGGAGAAAAGGAAGCCACAGTAGCACTGTTAAATGGCAACATGATTAAAATTGATGGTACACAGGGGTGGAGACTGCACTAAATGGAAATTGGGAGATTTTCTGACAGGCCAATAATGTTGGGGCAGCATTAGTTTACATCTGAAATGTGGCTGGCTCCAACCATGCCTTTCTGGCTTTCTATGGGCATCACTCCACTGGAAAATCTTGCAAACACGGCAAATTCCCCAGGCAAGGGCAGGTTAAACAAGGATTCGTTTATGGTTGAAACAAAAACATAATCTCCAAGTTAAAAACATGGTAGGCACTTAGAAAATAATACTTTTCTCAACCAGGCATCTTGAATATAGGATTTAAAAAGCACCTGCAGAGACAATCAGTGGTATTCAGTGATGTTCCTCGTCTGTAAGTATTTACATATGTATGTTTCAGAACCTAGCTGGGAAGTAGACTCCTCAATGTACGATACAGTTCATGGATGTAGGTTATAGATAAAATACTAGTACAGCGTTACTTAACCTGAAGCCTGTGATGTCTACGAACAAAGAATGGCAGAAAGGCACCACTTACTGCACCACCCAGTATAGTCACTCTTGAGTCACAAGTTTTATAGTGCCCACCTCAAATGACCAGCTGCCATATGGCCATAAATCAAATACAAATATAACTATATGAGAGGCAATATGATCATAAATGAAAAAGTCAAAATTTCAATGGTTTCAATCTACAGTTTCCAATGTGAACAGGAAATTATTTATTCCAAATTATGTCTATATCATGCAGGCACAGCCAGCCAACGCATTTTGCCCTACAACAAGGGCTTCTTCAGGGCTTCAAATACATAAAAGAATATACATGTATATACCAATTTTAGACACAAAAATGCTATAAAGACTTGTACATATATGGACAATTATGCACAGTTCAAAAACCATAAAACAGTGTAGAAAACAGAATTCAACAAAAAGAGTAAGTACATACCCAACAGGACAACACAAATGACATAAGAAACAAACTTATACTTATATATATTAAAATCCATTTCTTTTTGAAAAATATATCCAAAACCGTATTTCAATGTCTTAGTCTCATAGAGTCTTGTGCCACTATCATATACAATATAGAAAACAAAAAAGGTGCATGCATAGGGAATTGTCCAAAGTAGAGATGTGACTATAAGGGAGAGGTGTATAGGCAGCTGAGCAATACAACACACTATGTTAGACAGCAAAATAATCCATGTACATTGGCCTTGGTTCGAATAAATGAGAAATTGGTACACAGGAAAGAAATTGGTCTTCTCTTAGTCGCTGAATTCAACTTTCACTTAGTCAGTAATCCCAGATTACCATGTTAATACTTACTCCTGAAGATACACAAGAAGGGAAGTTCTCTGCCAAGATGCCCTATTATTTCTGGAATTGGCTCCATGAATGAACCCTTATCACAGTTTATGGACTCATTTCTACAGCCCTGGGTTCAGAATCTCCCATCCTACGTCAGGGACACCATGGATATTCTCAGTAAATTGGAAGATCTACCAAGGGAGGAATCAATGTGGTTCATTACTCTGAATGTTGAATTCCTCTATACCTGTATTAAAAGGGATTTCGGGAGGATAGCAGTGGAATTCTTCTTATCCATCAGAAAGGTTAATCTTCTCAATCACAATGAGATAGTATTCGATATGGTTGGTTTAATTCTTGATTACAACTACTCTCTCTATGGCAAAAACTGGTATTAACAGCAACAAGGAACTGCGATAGGCTCTAAATTTGCGCACTCATATGCCAACCTCTTCATGGGGTGGGTGGAACACACTTATGCATGGGGCCAATATATTGATGATATCATCATCATCTGGATGGGAACTGATGTCCAGATGAAGGAATACTTTGGCTTCCTCAATAATAATGTTCTGAATATTACCTTTAAGCTAAATATGTCGCAAACAAGAATTCAGTTTTTAGATGTAGAATTCTATGTCATCAACCATAGGCTGCAGAGCACATTGTATAGGAAGGAGACTGCTGTTATCAGTATACTATACTATGACAGTACCCACACTCCATGCACCAAAAAAGCCATTCCTTTTGGTGAACTACTACATATCCGCAGAAACTGTAGTGATGAGTCCAATTTCGAATTTCCAGCTAAATTGGCAACCACAAGGTTAAATAAGAGAGGATACAAGCAACAGGTCCTTCAATAGGCAGAATTGCAAGCTATAGATGTAAGTCAGAAGGACACGTTGACTTATAAGAGAAATAAAAGGAAGGAGGGAAAGAACGCCTGTCATTTATTGCAACATACTCATCCTTTAATCAAAACTTCTACAAGGTCTTGAACAAACACTGGGCTCTCATGAATGGAGTGCCAGGAGTGGGCGACTTGATTTCTGTAAGGAGACCTTATGTCCAAGCTATAGGCTACTGAGAACTCCCAGGTTAAAAAGACCTTTGGGTTTTTACACCTGTGGGGGTTGCAACATTTGCTTTCTGAGGTGTAATAAGACTCAGAACTTCAGTTATAACACATCGAGAAAATACACTATTTGCCATTTCATCAATTGCTTAACTATCTTTGTTGTATATGTATTGATTGATGTGTGCAATAAGGTCTATGTGGGTAGCACGACACATCAACTAAAGACGTGAATACAAGAACATCGTAAGGCTTGCATAAATAAGGGCACCACATATGCCTTAGTGTCTCATGACTGTGCAGGGGGGACTGATAGATCCAACTTCAGGTTTCATGGTGTTGATCTAGTGCTGCCTGATAAAAGAGGGGGGGACAGGGAGCAACGTCTCAGACAGCTAGAGGCAAGATGGTTTTGCAATTTACGATCTGTTAAACTGTACTTAAATGTGGACAATGAAATGCATTACTTCCTCTAGGGGTAATATCCTGTTGATGCATGCATTATCTATTGTATCCTAACGTAAATGGACTACGTCTGTGTCTCTAGATTTGAATAATCTGCTTCATCTGTAACAGTCTGGTGGTTTGAGCATGTTACCAAGCTGTTTCCAAAAGTAATGCTTTAAAATTGTTCCGTCCTATATGAAAGTTTATCATGTTGATTTCATACAGTTGTGTCTTCTGCAAGCATTTGAATTGTATGAGTTATAATAAGCATCTTTGCAGTTGTCCCTAAAATTGTGGTTTATGAGAATCTTTTTCTAAACTTTGTTTTGACTTGAGGATCCACGTGATTTTCCTCATGCACTAAACACAAGGCTAAGTTATAATGTTTGATTTGTTACATATTCTTGACTGTGTCTGCATATATAATGGATCCCCTGTCTTGGTTGCATCATATTTCATGAACTACTGAGCATTGTTGGCAAAAATGTTCCATAAGCTTTGTAATGTATTTTCATGACGCGTGTTTTCGGACATGTGAGGATCTAATAGTAACTTACAAATTATTTGTGTTACACGTATTATACGATTCACACATTTATTTGGTGCATTGATCATTTCAGAAACTACGATGCTGAGTGATTTTAAATATGTAGTGACAGCCTGTTTTCTTAAATTGTACAGATCCCTTGTATTGAAATAAGGGTGAATTTGGTAACTGGATCACTACCAATCGTGTGATCCTGTATGAGCTAGTGAGTTCACGGAATTTGCACATATTACCAACCTGGTTAAGTAACTATGAGGTGACTACTTTGTTCCCGTTTAGGGCTTTTTTTGATTATTAATTACATTTAACAGACGGTGAGAGACTGATATGCCTCTCCGCTGTAAAAACGAGCGATTATTAGACATTATGGGAGCGGAAGTGAAGTGGGTTAGCACTGGTTAAAGGCATAGTGTTGCGGGGATGTTAGGCACTCAGCCCTTCATCTTCCGGTAGCCGGATCAGCATTTGGAAAGGAGGAGATGCAGGAGGAGCAGGATGATTGAGACAACTTGAGGAAACCCTGTACAGACACTTGTGAGTATGAGGCTATGTACTTTATGGGAATATACTAGGTGGTTGCGTCTACTGGCTGCGGCTATGTGGACCAGTCGGGGGCTTGTGGTTGTTTGCAGTCAATGTATATATGGAGGCTGCAGACTGTGTGTATATTTGAAATCGAGCATTGAAAGTATATTCATGAGGTTGCCGCACGCGCTACCAGGAGGAACATGGGTTGTGTGAAAGACTGAGCCCTAATTAAACAGAGGGAGATGTAGATTTATGTTTCCATTTCTCACTGGTTGTGGGGGTTAGCTGGCATTTTGTAAATGGAGGCTGCGGAGTGTCTGTATGTTTCAAAACCAAGCGCTGAGAATACACTGTGAATGTGGCTGCACGCACTACCGGGAGGGAGATGGTTTGTGTGAAATATTTAGCCTTAATTGAACGAAAGAGGATGCAGATTCACATTTCCATTTCTCATTCGTTGATGCAGGGACATGAACTTTAAACTATGGCTGTTCCTTAACTTACGCTGGCCGGTCTCTACTGAATGCCTGATGATAACATGTAAAATCGAAATATAATCATCTGACGGTCGCATCTACAGGTAGTATAATATGCCTAATACGTGAGACACTTGAGGCACGCATGTTTACATGAAATATCATCAATAAGGGGTGTGCTCCTTTTTGCTCATGGTAACATCACGGGTATACGGGCATTTCCTTGGTGGCATAAGAACCGTTGTTTAAACTTCTTTAATCTTGTCACATGGCTTTGGTATAGCCTTATCACTAGGCAAATGATTTGTTCTCTCACATTGGTTCACGGGACGACCTTTCTCTAGGATTACCTACGATATATGCGCACAATGAATTTTGCTTGAACTTCCTTTCATATGGATATGGGTTCATAATACTTGATTTTTCCAGCATGTTAGAAATTGTACATAGCACATGTTTAACAACTTCGAGTATGGGTTTCTATGTCAATTTTTGAAGGTCGACGGAATTGGAAATACTAAGAGGAATTGAAGAACTGTGGCAGAAATCTGGTGTATTTTACTGTGATCAACAATTATTGATATTACTTTATAGTGGTAAGCCCATGTATATATGGCTGTATGTCACTAATTGAGCTATACGGTGGAAGAGTGCATCAGTTGGTGTTTCTTGATCTGTACTCTTCTCTGGTTGGTCGCTAGTTGACACTTCTAGATTAAGGCTTCTTCTGGTTTTAGCATCTTTCTGCATACTATTTTATGTCCACTATTAAAGAGTCCTCTTCTTCTCTACTTTGGGCAATTCCCTATGCGTGCACCTTTTTTTAGTCTGTATACTGTATATGATCATGGCCCAAGACTCTATAAGACTAAGACATTGAAATACGGTTTTGAATGTATTTTTTAAAAAGAAATGGATTTTAATATATATCAGTATAAGATTGTTTCTTTCTTCATTTGTATTGTACACTATGGGTTATGACATTACTCTTTTTGTTGAATTCTGTTTTCTACAGTGTTATGTTTTTTTAAATGTGCATAATTGTCCATATATGTATATGTCTTTGTAACATATTTGAGTCCAAAAATGGTATATACATGTATGTTCTTATATGTATTTTCAGCCCTGAAGAAGCCCTTGTTGTAAGGTGAAACGCGTTCGCTGGCTATGCCCGCATGATATAGACATAATTTGGAATAAAGAATTTCCTGTTCACATAGGAAACTAAGGATTGAAACCATTGAAATGTGGACTTTTTCATTCATGATCATATTGCCGCTCATCTTAATGTTAGGCCTGTGAGGTCTACTCTGGGGGTCTGCACAATGAAAAAGTATATATTTAAAAAAAAGTTAAATGATAACAAAAAATTTTGAAATGCTCTATAAATAAACATGTATTTGAAATTGGAGACTAAAAATGAAGTTGGTATCCATAGCTTGATTCGCAGGAGCAATGCACAAACAGCACACAGTTTCTAGTGTCAACAACTGGTGGCCGCATTGAAGCACTAGTAGTCACAGACAAAAAGACTGCATGCATTAGAAGCAAAAAAGACCAAGTGATATGCTAGAGTCTACAAAATTGTTTTGTCTTTAAGAAATAAAATTGAAAAGATCCAAACTGCAATTAAAATGTATATTTGCACATATCTTTGTTTGTGAATTATATTCTGTGTGTGTGTATTGTTTTGAGGTTCAAACAGGGGTGTATCTTCAAGGAGGGTGTTAGAAGTGTAACACCCCCCCCCCAAAAAAAAATAAATACATTATTGGCTTGATTTGTGTCTGCTATGTCTGTTTCTCTCCACATACAACAAAATAAAACATAAAACAGTAGAATTTGAAGCAAAACAGAATCTCGACAGAGATATACTTCTGGTGGCTGAATTTTAAAATGTGAACCCTGATAACCTGGAATCAATACCAGCTTTCATGTTTGTCCAAACTGTGTGATCGTAGACAAACATTTCTATCTCACAGAACCTCTTTTTTCTTTATTATCACACGAAAACACTTTAAAATACTTGAGTCCAGGAAGCGCACCATAAAAGCAACCATAAAGTTTGATTTAATAGACTATAATGTTCTCCATCTATAATGAGAATCTAGGCCACACTTAAGGTTTACATGACTAGTGACTTGTCTTTTAGTTGACTTATGGCATTGTTGTTGGAGGGCAAGCCATAATGTTTCTAAGTTTATGTTTAAAATCTATCACTTTTAATAAATGTCTTTCAATGCAGTAATATATTCTGATGTACTAAAGTGAAACGCTTCCGCATTTTGAAGAAAATACTTTTTGGAATTTTGGAGAATAGCTCATATTTTTACATTACGTTTGTTTCACGATATGCATACTAAATGTTTTCATGGCTTGACATGTGCACAGACTCTTAAACCAAGCCAGACCCTTGGCTCAGCTCTGGCTTGGCTAAATCTACCAATCAGCTGGTGCACCACCTCTATTTGCAACTCATGTTTAGTACATGTGGCCCTTAGTCACGAGATAAAATGAACTGTAAAAGGCAAGGACTGGAAACATTAAACCTTGCCTACATGCACTGATACATCAACTCTACCATCAAGGTTTCTCATAGCAGAGATGAAGAAGAGTGTGTGCAGTAAAAATACATTTAAAATAAGTGATCCCGCAGCAGGGACTTGAGGCTTTTGTGTTATACATGACCAGAGGAAGTGGTGTGGCGCCGCGGCCACGGCGACTGACTCCGGAATCTGGGAATCACGGTTCGATCGCCATTGGCAGATTAGCCCAGCACCATGTGACTTTGGGCAATAGCTTGCTTAATCTTCCCGAGGGCCCCCAGCGCCTAGAGACCCTTACGGGTGATTGTTCGCGCTTTACAAATGTGGATTATTAATATTATTATTATTATCAGTTGGGAAAAGAAGAGGCATAGCTTCAGGGGAAAGTTTGTGGTGTGGCACACCCCGAATCGATTCCTGGATAGTTAGTTGGTTCTGGGGGCCCTGGGTTGAGTCGGCTGCCATGAAGTGGGCCTAATGAACTTTTTTGATAGGCCCCCCAAAGAATGCCCCCTCAAGCAAAACTCATTGTTAGATCGGCTTATTTCTCAAGGGCAAGCTCTCAACATCAGCAGTTGCTGAATCAGCATAGAGTGGTGAGC
Source organism: Triturus cristatus (assembly GCF_964204655.1). NCBI lineage: Eukaryota > Metazoa > Chordata > Amphibia > Caudata > Salamandridae > Triturus > Triturus cristatus. Next base: position 670,779,177 of record NC_140584.1, on the reverse strand, counting down.
TTTGCAAATGTTAGTCCCCCGAACAATCAGTAGCAATTTTATCTAACTTTTATCCTGAACCCGCAATATAGATTTTATCTTACTAGGTTTTGCTTGGGCATAGTGCACCTTTTGAAGGCCATACCACATTAATGCAGTTGGTCTGAAAATCTCATGCCATGTCCCTGTAATAATATGGCTAAACAAACTACAAACCACCTTGCACTTTGTTTTGTTTTGTGAGAACAAAATGTTTGCTCCCATTGCTGAGGGCACATCACCTCTGTTCTTATAGGGCAGGTTTTAGCCATTTGTATTTGCTGGATTCTACTGACATTTGTTCTGCCGTCTTAAATTTTATTAGATGAGCTTAGAAAGTGGTATGGATAAACTAGTTTCCAGGAGGTGTAGTTGAGGCATTTAGTATTCTCCTTTTTAAAGAACTTATAATTGCACAATTATCTGAGACATATTATTGACTGATATTTGAAGTTGTGAGAGCACTGTTAAGAACCTATAAGCAGGATTAGTTTTCCTGTGGGTTGTTGTGATCTTATTCTATTTATATCCTCGAGTCTGTTGTTTACACTGACTGATGTTTTTCCAGACGTAAAATGTATTTATATTCATGTTTTTATAATGAGTCTTCAAAATGTACATTCTTTTTAGCAATGAGTACTTGACTTTGTACATTCATATGATTTGCTTACTAAATCGAATAACGCTTATTTGAGTTGACTTGACTTGAGTCTGCTATGTCTGTCAGTTTGTTCTGTCATTCTCATTTCACTAAAAGCTTTTAACTTGTTCCTTTTTTGGAGCAGAAACCTAAAGATATATAGAGAGACTGGTTACCAAAAAAATAGCAAGCTGTACCCATATCAGTGATCCAGTTAATGGGTGCAAATTTACCACTTTTTGGAATACACAAGAATTGGCAGTAGTAGGCTTGGAAAGCTGTGTCAGTCTCAGGTTTCCAGACCTACTACTGGCAATCAAATACCCAAAAGATCATGGGATGAATGCTTGCAAAGAGTCTAACAGTGGCAATCACTCAGGGTGGCATTCCAAACCACTGTTTTTTACACACTGTGCCACTTCAAACAGAAGCCCACCTACTGCAAATCAGTACTGACCCTGGTCCTAATGGAAACAGTCCACCCAACCCTTGGTCATCTCACCCTCCACTCTGCAGCCTAATGCTTTTTTAGTTAGGACATTTGAGATTCACATCCCCTGAATCTCACTGACTAAGCTATGGCCCTGAGTTCCAATTGTAGAAACTACATAGCTCAGGGTTCTTAGCTTCCAGTAGTGGAAGCAGTCGAAGGTTCAAGATTGCTTACATCAGAGGGGAACGTAGGTGTGAAATCCAGAAGAAGAGGCTTGCTAACGATCATTAGGTTAGAAAAGGGAGAGGATAGCAAAGATTTGGTCTGGGGACTCTGAGGAAAACTAAGGCATATATCATAGAATTTTGCTGTTTAATATTTATGTTTAGCCATTGGCCTTAAAGGCCATTAGTGACACTGATGATACTCAGATTCTGCTTTCCTTGTATAACCATGATATGTAAAGTTTCCAAAAACTGCATATCTGCAGTTGTTGGATTGGATAGATTTTCTCAAATTAAGCACAGAGAAAGGAGATTTCTGTTTATTCTGCATGTTAATGCGTCCATCACACCTCTCTCCTGTTCTAGAGACCACACATTGGCAATGCACCAGCTCCAGCATTCTCTGTGAGGGATTTGCGCTTTGTAGTGGACCATAAGCTTAATGGACCATAAGCTTACCCTCGCTGTGAGTAAACATTTCTCAACTTGCTTCTTCCTTCTTAAACAGCTGGAAAAGTTTCTATCCTTCCTCCCTGCTTCCACTTGCAGAAAGTTATTCAAGCAATAGTCTTAAGTCACCTTAACTATTGCAGCACCTTTTTCTTGGCTCTCCGGCCTATATAGTCCATCAGCTACAAGTCGCCCAAAATTCTATTACACGTCTGACTTCAATACTTCCTCACTAAGCCTCTTCATCTGCGGTGCTTGCTAGACTACACTGGCTTCCAATTGCTAAGAGAATTGTTTTAAAATCAATGTCCCCTACTTTCTGGGCCTCTAAGCAACTACAGAATAACATTTTACACAATCATCCTTCATGCCTGCACTGCTCTTCTAGGATGCCTCCTTGTCATTCTCAGGATCTGCCACATTTGGGCCGGTGACTGAGCCTTCTCTGTCATACAAGCAAGAACCTGGAACCTTCAACTTTTACAGTTGCATTTGATTGACCAAATTTTGCCTTTTTCCAACACCTTGAAAACCTGGCTTTTTCCAAATAACTCATGCTGTTGTTCTCGTTCACTCCATTTTCCAGCCAAACTCTAGCATAGAGAAAACCATAGTGGGAAATGTAATGCTTAACAAATAGCTTTTCCATTACATTACATTGCAGCAGCGGGGGTCCACAGGAGTCAAAAGGTTATGAACCACTGTACTAGTTTGTTGGGACTGTTTTCTACCTGCACATAATATTTAATTTGTAATATGAAGTCTATAAGTATTCTTCAAGTCATCGTAAATATGCTACTCTACCTACAATTCAGTTTGGTGATAGCTTTGAATACTTACCAAACAAAGATTCAATAATGGTATTGTAAACCCCTAATCATAGGAGACCATGCATTTCAAAATAGTTGCCCTGATAGATATGTTGAGTCCAACACATGATGACAAGACTGCCAAACTCAAAATGCATGCAGCACTGCTGTGGGGTACCTGTGTGATATCCCTTTCTGTCTGCATGGGGATTTCCATCATGAACTTACTGTCTACCTAGTGCTTAATTTGAGCCGGGGTTTTCTGTACTCAACACCGGCACTTTTCATGAGCACCAGTTAAGGACACATTCATTTTTTGTAGGCACAGGGAGATTAAGTGATTTGCCAGGAATCACAGGATGTTGAGCCGACGCAGAGATTCAAACCTGGTTCCCCAGCCCCGAAGTCGGCAGCTCTGGCCATTAAGCTACCTCCTGTCCCCACTTTCATTTTCATTTCATTTCATTTGTCTTTATTATCGAATGTTTCATCAAAAAAGACAGATTAAAAAGGATTACAATCAGGATAAGTAATAAGAACAAGTTCAGTTGACACATATAAAATCAAGAATTAACAATACACTAAAAACTAAAGCCTCCTATTTCTAATGACCCAAACCCAACCCAGAAATTTGGCCACAGCAACTACGACACATTCGCTTGTGTCAGATCTCAGAATTCTTAGTTCTACGAACCCCAGTCTAGTTCCCAATGTGCGGCAAATAGGTTTAAGCCATTTGGCCCGGGGGGCAACATATGCCGGGCAAGCGAAAAATATGTGGCCCACTGAGTCGACACAATCAGTACACCAGCTGCAGGAATCGCTGGACACTCCATTCCATTTTTTTGTAAATGAGTTAGTTGGTAGGGTGCCAACCCTAAATTGGTGGTAAGGTTTCCTGTCGCTGGGCCTGGTAATTGTGTCCCAGTAAGCTTCTAAAAAGGGTACTTTTTTAAACTCGAAAAACCTGCCAGACAGGGATTCAACTGGGACTGAGGATAGATGTTTTTGGTGCACCATTGACCAGTAGAGGCTTTTAAAATGTTTTTTAGGTGGGAAAAGGTTATTAGCCGGATCGGTCCAGAGGGTGCCCAGTCCCATAGATTCCAAAAGTTGGCGGACTTGCCTAAACCAGTTGATGTTACCTGCTCCCAAAATAGAACGGACATCCAGGAATGCCTTAGCATAGAGGCCTAATTCCGGGACCGTCCATAATCTCCTCCAGAATGCCAGTGGTCTAAACCTAGCAATGTCGTCAAAAGGATGACAACCAAGGTCCAATAGGAGCGGTTTCACTGGAGTGGAACATGGGAACCAGTAAGCTTCCTGAGGAATTTGTATTGCGCCTTGACCAGGGGAGATAGATCGGCAAAACCCCAAAGTTCAGCGCCATATAGGATCGCTGAATTGATTCTTGCATTATAAATTTTAATGGGGGGGCCTATCATCTTCGACTGGGATTGCTTTTATTCTTTTACCAAGCACCCTGAGAGCTGTGCAAATTTAAGTGATAGAGCATCTATTTGTGGCCCCCAGTTCAGCTTGTTTTCAAAGACTACCCCCAAGTAGGTCATAACGTTGGTGCGTTCAAGAATGTCGTTGTTCATGAGCACACGACCTTTCACACATCTTCCTTTCTTAAAAACCATGTATTTGGTTTTGGAAACGTTAACTAGCAGGTCAAAGTCAGAGCAGAAGTTGGAAAATACATTCAGAGCCGCTTGTAACCCAGAAAGAGTCTGGGAAAGGAGCAGGGTGTCATCGGCAAACATAAGGAGGGGGATTTTAGTACCACCCAACATAGGGGCGTCCGTTGATGTTAGGGAAAAATACTGCACCACTCTATTTATGAATAACAGAAATAGAGTGGGCGCAAGGACGCACCCTTGCCTGACACCCCTACTAACCCTAAATCTTTCAGTGACCTGCCCTTGGTTCCCCCATCGAACTTGTGCAAAGTTGTTTTCGTGCAACCTAATAACAAGGTTCAGGAGATCAGATGGCATCCCCAGCTCCGCTAAGGCCCCCCAAAGTTTAGTCCTGTTAACAAGATCAAATGCTGACCTGAGATCAACAAAGGCAGCATAGAGAGTACCACCACAAAGATATACCGTTTTCCAGACGATCAGTTGAAACTTGAACGCCTGGTCAATGGTACTGGTACGGGGTCTAAACCCTGCCTGTAGGGGCGAGATGATGCCCTCCTGCTCAACCCAGGACTGGATTCTTGCTAGAATCATTCTTGCAGTGATTTTTTGAACGGAGTCAATTAAACTGATCGGGCGGTAGTTTCCCGGGCAGGAGCGATCACCTTTCTTAAAAATAGGCAGGATCTCGGCGCCCTTCCAAGAATCCGGTATGGCGGCTCCCTTGGCTATGGCGGTTGCCAAGTGTGCGATATAGGGCACCCAATTGCCAAGATCAGATTTAAAAAGATCCGCGGGAACACAGTCTATACCCGGTGCCTTGCCACTAGGCACCTTGGTTAGAGCTAGCTCTACCTCTTTGCAATTAAATTTGAAGTTTGGGGATGTGGACAAGTCCCTAATGGGGGGGAAGCGGTCGCTACGACCAAATTAACATCCGAAAACTGGGACTCAAAATGCGTCACCCATAAGTCAGGAGGTACATGATTGGAAGGAACCTGCATACTCGGGGAGTTACCCCACTTGACTATATGCCAAAACAAAGTTAGATTCTTTAGTTTGCTGGCAGCCAAAAGATCATTCCAATGATCGTTATCCCAATCTTGTTTGGCACGAGCTTTAGCCTTGCTATAGTCTGACCTGGCTAAACTTATAGTAGCCTGATTTTTGGTTTTGATGGCAAGTTGCAGTTTGCTATAGGATTGTCGACAAGTTTTATTATACCAAGATTTTTCCTTTGGAATAGAGGGTTTCTTGGCCTTACATGGTTTAGAGAAGAGAGACTTTCATGGTTAGTAGTTGGTTCTGTTTTAGGTGGTGCTAACAGGAGAAATGGGCTGGTGCAAGCTGCCTCCCGACGACAGCCGCTTATTGTTTTTTACAAATTAACCACTGTGCCAAGCTCTACAGTCCCCTACACCAGTGGCCCACAGAGATGAGTTTTGACCATTTTGCTCTTGTTGACTGCATGACGATGAAGGCCCATGCATAAGGAGAGATTAAGGAAAACACATGTAGGTTCAGGACACTGGGATAGTTGAAGACAGAATTGCATTGGGCTGCTGCTTACCGGCTTTCTGGCACTGCAGAATCTTCTCGTGGATGGTGTCAGCCATTTCAATCAAGACCCGGCTCTCTTGAATCATCTGCAAAGAGGGCAAAAAGAGAAGCAGCTGCTATCAGAGAAAGGGTACTGTCAACATTTTTTCTGGCTGCCACATGGCAGAAAGTAATGCAGATGAGCTGGCAGGGAAGGAAATGACGCGCAGATTAAGCCAATTTTCTAGTGTTAGATTAAAATGAGCGCACAGTTGAGTGTTTTTCCAGTAGCCACAGGCACTTGTGTTTCTTTGTCCTGCCAACGGAGGAGAAGAATGGCTAAAGAAATTGAAAACAGGCAATAAATGTAACCCCTGCCTCTCCACATCATGATGATCATGATAGTGCTTTCTAAGTTGTAGAGGGTAAATACCTACCTCAAATATGATTGACTGCTGTAGATGTGTAACTTGCGGGCCACTTTCAAATCAGCAATTCGAATGTTGATCCTTCTGAAGTTGATAAAATGTGTGCCACTGAGTTGGACATGTAAATGGCGCTAGTATGACTGATAAGAGACAATTCAGTTTTCTGAAAAATATGTTAGCCTATGACCCGCATATTACATTAAATGTATCCATGCAGCAGGTTCTGATTTGAATGAGCTAATGTAATGGATGCTTTTTATTTCCTTTATGATAATAAAATAGTGAATTTATCACATACGGTTTCATATTCTGCCACTTTCAAGAGTTCTTAAACAACATCAATAAAAACAAAGGGCCCTATTTATCAGGGGGGTTTCGTTGCTTTTGCACCACGTATCATGGTGCATGCATGAAGCAACCCCCAAATGTGATTTATCAAACCACGATACATCAGGAGTAATGCAGCACAGTGCAACTCACTGAGTTGCAGTACTCTGCCCTGGTAAGGCGTTGCATAGGTGTTCCCACGCAACTCCCATGGATTTTGACGCATTCCCATATTTACCGTTGCTGGTAGACCTGGGTATGTGCCAAAATGCTTACTTCCGCTTACTTACATTTTGAAGCCCACATAACTAGAGGAATATGCCTCAGGGTATTGTTTTTGTGCCAGAAGGCACCCATTCCTGAGTAGCCTCCTCCCTAGCCCAGGAGCATGTTACAGACCACGCCACACACAGAGCTCTGGTTTGCACGTCTTTATTCTTCAGCATGCATCCGTTAACTGAATGGCTGCGTCACAAAGTTTATTAACCACACCCAGTTACACCCACCAGATACTTGTAAGGAGTCTGCTGAGGGCCACTAGAGACCTCGTCTCGTACACATCTCCCCCTTTGCTAAACAAAAGGTATGAACAAATACATACACATTATAACTTCTAGATGAGTCGTTGAGGTGCTCGCACCAGTCTTCCAGCTCTAGTTGTACGAGATAGAGGAGGGGCACCTTCATCTGCATCTCTGGAGAAGAGTCGAATGCTTGACTTGTGCACTCAGGTGGACTTGCCTCACTCCTGAGATCTGGAGCTGACGAACATTGAAGCAAAGGCTTAAAGTGAGATGAGTCTCTGGTTATGGATTTTCCAGGTCATTGGGCAGTTACCATATGTCCTTTGCTCGCCACAACATTTTAACGGTTCACCATCAAACAGAGCATCAGTCTTGCATGTCTACTTTTGCTTGACAAGAACTCAGTCTCCTTTCATTAAGACCATGTCTTGAGCGCATCAGCGTTTATCAGTTTAGGCCTTCATTTTGCCTTTGTGAGAGGTGTCAGTGACACCGACACAAATCCCATCAGAGTCTATTGACCAACTGGTGGTCCATTGTGGTATCCTTGTTCCAAGAGCACTCCCAAATAGGAAGGTGGTAGGGCTTTTTCCTACCGTGGAATGAGGAGTGGAATGGTAGGCACGTAGGACTGGGCTGAAAGCTGACTTGAGGTCGATGCCTTCCAGTGCAGCACGCTGAACACTAGTGAACCAGAACAAAGAGGCAGCAACGGCCACAAATAAAATAGAAAGCACTTTGGAATCCACAAGACCACAGATCTAAGGTCATAGAGCAAGATCAGGGTCTCTTAATGACATAAATGATTCTTGTATTTATAGCATTTACCCATGACCTAAGTCTGTGTAAGAAGTCGGAGGTCAATACATTTATCAGCAGACTATTCACGAGAAAGCACATGCTTCCTGCCTATTGCTCAGTCATAATTGATCACTAACCAATAATTAATGCCAGGGTGAACCCCACCACAAGAATAATGGAGCACAAAAAGAGAAGGAAGCAAGGGTTATTATTAGACGTCATATTCGGAGAGGGAGATCTTCAGTGGAATATATGACATTACAACGCATGCAATTACAACGCATGCTTTTACAACGCAGTCTTTACATCACAACTACCATTACATTGCATTTTTAAAAACTACCAGGGGTAAAATTACTAAGTGCTGGATAGTGTAAGGGTAACAATTACTATTCCTGCTCCAGTGAGTGTAACAGTAGGGAAAGGGTTGGATAGTGTAGGGGTAAAAATTACTATTCCCATGTACCCCAAAACCCATACCCACCCTAATACAAAAAAAATCTCCATTACTTACATTATAATGCGTTGTAATGGTATGCGTTGTAATGGCATGTGTTGTAGTGACATGCGTTGTAATGGCATGCATTGTAATGGCATGCATTGTAATGGCATGCGATGTAAAAGCAGTTGCGTTGTAACAGTTGCGTTGTAAAGGTAGGTCATTGTAATGAATGCGTTGTAATGGATGTTTCCCCTTTAGTGCCTTGTAGTAGTTGGAAAGAGCCAAAACTTTTTTTATGCGTTTCAAGCAGGAGTTCCAGGGTCTGTAAACAAGGCAAGAGAATGTCGGATTTAGAATGTTCTGCTTTTTAGTGGGATGGATGTCCGCCACAAACCCTGCTCTACTGAAAATGAGATGCGATCCACCAACAATGTTGAGTTTGCTAAAGGAGGACCTGACTGTAATGCATCCAGTCCCGAGAGCTGTTTCGAGGGGGAGTAAATGAAGGTCCATAACCATTGAAATGATATGGTCTGGTTGTTTTCTGTTCCTGCTACCCTTCTTGGTGCTGAATGGATAGATTTATACAGAGCAACCAATGGCTTAGGAAGTCTCACGATTATGGCATTCCCTCCATCAGGGCGTGATAGGACAACTGGTAGCACACTCATTTGTAAGTCCTTAGTTGGAATCCGTGGTTTGACCTTGCCGAGGGAGTATAGCTGGTAATGAGCAGATTTCAAAATTGTAGTTTTAAAAATTGTCCTTGTATGATGGATATCTAGAAAGAATTCCAGGAAAAAGGAATGAATAGAGGCTTAAAGGAGTCAGACCAATCGCGGACAAGGGCCCTGACTCCAGGAGGAGAACTTTGTTCTGTGTGTGGTTACGGTCTTAGGTACAAGATCCAAGCGATTCACCAAAAATGACTGCCTGCTGTGAGTTATTTTACAATTTTGACAATGTTATCATTATTTGATGTATAAAATATATAACTGTCCTTACCTCTATTTCAAGCATGTGGCGGACTAGTTTGTCTCTGCCAGGGCCTGGGGCAAGTGAAATGCAGTAAAATGTCAAGCGCATAACACCAGGTGCCCATAAAGTCAGTCGCTGATTCCTTTTCTGGTTTTTAATGGGTAGCCCTGTCACAAAGCCTCCTGCAGGGAAGACGAGCTTTTCAGCTTCAATATCACAGTGCTCCCTCACCAACTACTGGGAGATAACGAGAATGTTGATTTCAGGAGCGATGTCCAACTTTAAAATAAATCAGAAGGATTTTGTGGGGTCTGATCCAATTTGAAATACTATTTTTCACAAAGGCGCACAAATGCCAGAGGAAAAACAAAACAACGAGCACTTTCTCACTCCAATCTATATTCAAATGATTGCAGATGCCCTTCGCATTAATGTAGAACCACTTCCTCTTTCCATCACAGGGCTTTAATTGTCCATGCCAATGTCATGGAAAATCACAGAACCATTTTGACAATTTATATATTGTACTCCACAGAGTGAATTGCCTTTTGGTGCTAAAATGAAAGAAAGGCAAAGTCTGACCACCAGGGTTTGGTGAGTTGACTTGCAGGTTGTGCACAGATTTATGCGACAAGAACGAGCAAAATAAGTTGTGTCTGAACTTCCAGTCTTACTCCAAACTTGGAACCAAGAGGCACACCCTTAATCCAAGGGCTTGTCATGTGGAGCACTGCGCTATATACAATACTCTGTGACCAGGGCGTCCTCAATTGACTAGATTGTAACCTTTATTTCACTTTTGAATAACCATCTTAATTAATTTATGTATGAAAATTGCTTTATTTAAAAAAAAAAAGAAATCTTAACTTATTCATTATAACTGTTGCATAGTCATTAATTCATCTATGATATCGTTTGAGCCCCAATCCATTTCGGTATCGCCCTCTGTCAGGGAACAAAAAATAAGTAAAAAACGTCATTCCAGCATTGATCAAATTCACTATGATCGCCAAGATCCCTCGGCTGACTCCGGCCTGGGTGCACGCTCAATGCATTTCTGAAGCCCGCTCAATCGGGGGCAAATATGAAAGCGAAATGCACCATTCCTGGGATTCAAGATCGAACATGTACTACAGCTAGTACTGCCATGTGCACACAATATACAAGCTGGTAGTCAAACTTTATGCAAAACCAGTCTGACAGACAATTAATATGTCGATATTTCTTATGAGACAAAGAATATAGTAAACTGTGGTAATGACCATGGTAGTTTATAAATCAAGGCATATATATCCTCTGACTAAAAACTGGTGAGATCACACCAATTGATGGATGGTGCACAAATCGGCCATTTGCGATTGCAAAATGGCCTTTTGCAATGCATGAAAGTTTTTCTTATTCGCAATTTAGGTAATCGCAGTTTCTTGCGATTACCTAAATGGCGAATGCAAATAAGGAGTCGCAATTTGCGATTCCCTAATGCATATGTAAGAAGCTATTCCTAAATGCGAAATGTCCGTTTAGGAAACGCCAATTACCATCAATTTCAAGTTGATGGTAATATATGCATACTCTGAAAAATGTACAAAACTGCATTTTTCAAAGTGCCATGTGGCGCATGTGCCCCTATTTTTGTAGGGGCGCCTCAGGGGGGCCTTAGGCCCCCAGGCACCCTTGCCTTTGCATTACCTAATTTGTGATTATAAATTAGGTAATCGCAATTAAGGCAATGCAAGACCATTCCCAACCATTGGTCTGGAGGCCCATGGGAAGAATGGACTCGCAATAGCAAATAGCGATTCCCTAATTGCGTTTGCGATTCTTAAGGAATCGCAATTAGTGAATCGCTATTTGCTCTGTGTACTGATTCTTTGCATTTTGCCATTACCAAAAAGCAATTTCTTAAAAATCGCTAATTGTTAATCGTAAAATGCAAATTGTGTGCCTCTTTTTGTCTTGACTGATTTACTCAAGTCTACAATCATTTTCACACCGGTCCTCTCCCTTTATACAACAATAGCCTTACAAGATAAATACCGGCTAGTTGTTTAATTTAAACCGTGCATATAAAATTATGAGTGACATTTCAACGACTATGAGTGACACTTTCTCGCAAGCAAAATCAAGCAATGAAGACAAGGGAAACATATAAATATCAGAAACTGCAGCGTGTCTGTTAAGCTGCAGTGTACTAGACTGTAGAGTGAGACTGCACAGTGCATAATAATGGCCACCCAGTCCACGCTGTCTGTCCATAAAGAGGGCAATGTGTATGATGTGGGCAATTTAATTAAATGTAGATCATGTGTGGTGGTGGGGCAGTAGTAGATGTGTCAGAGAGGCCGAGTACATTTTGGAAGCAGCATAGCTGCCAAGGTTTCAGATTGATATGTGTGACATCTAAATTATCATCTACTATGTTCTGATTCAACATGCCCCCCCCCCCCCACCCCCCGACATTGGAGGAATGACGTACTGGGTTTCTGTAGCTAGTACTTTCAAGTACCCTGTACCATTGAGACCGGTATGGACCCAGATGTTGGCAGTTTCTCGCTGCCGGTTCCCCTTCATCTGGGACCTGGCTGAGGAGGAGGCCTGCCTTGTGTTGACCCGTTGTGCTCGCCTGAAATTCAGATGGCGGACGGACGTGAGGAGGGCAGTCTGCTGGCCTTGTGAGACTGTGGAGTTGCCTCAGTAAATGGGACCACTGGCAGTTCCACTGAGAGATTGTCCCAGCGACCCAGAGAGGGCAACCAGCAGCTCATACAATCAGACTGGAGCAGTGAGACTGGCACACAGGCACACACCTACAGCCAGCCTGTACTCCAGCTGTGCTTGAGACACCACCACTGATCTGCTGCAAGGGTAAGAAGAAACCCGGAGCTGAATCATGGTCATGGCCAATCTTGGACCTCCCCTTCGCTTGCCGGGTATTAAACAACCATCAGACCTTGTATTGGACCCAGAGAGCGGGAACACTGACCGGTCACACAGAAAGCCCCCTAGGGCCTGCAAACAATGACAACAAAGAAACAGCAGAGGCCCAAGAAAACCCTACTGCAACCAGACATCTCCCATGATAGGGAGGGCTCGAATCTGAGATGTGCAAAACTCCTGCATAGGTATTCCTGCTCCTGTAAGCACCAACACAAAGGGAATACGTTCGGGAATCCCAATGTTTTTTTCTAATTACATTACCAGTCTTTTTTTCATCCACCCATTTCTTTCGCTCGAGGTTAGCAAAATGCCTGGGCACTTACTTAATCTTGCTATTAGGAGGACCGGCAAGACCAGTTGCCATTCTGTACAGGGGTGACCGGCCTGGGTTTCCTCTGTGCCTGGTGGCCGGCCACCACCATCTCTGAGGCTCACTCGGCTCACCTACTTACTAGCTGCAGTACGCTGGGCAACTGAGCTGCAAACGATTAACCATCAGTCCGCCAGAATGAGCTGTGTGTTTCAGCTGCCGCCCTTGATGGCCCGCTGCCCTGCCTGGGCCCGGCTGTGTCCGCGTCGCGGGATTCATCTTTACAGCAGCGAGCTGAGCTCATGATTGCAGGAAGCAGCATAAAGAAACTGATTTCAACTGCTGCACCACCCACCTGCCAATAACTGTGAAAATGATGAATTCATAATGTTACATTGGTGCACTCTAGCTCCGCCAGCCCACAAGCCTGCAGAGCAGCGCGCACTGTGCACTGCCTGCGACTCCAGCTTTTACCATAATCATGTTTTAGCACTAATCAGCCAACGCTCTCCGGGCCACTTGACAGCTCAGCTGAGGCACTATATATGCATGATTATGCATTGCAGTGTGGTGATGCAGACCGCCACACTGAAATGCGTTAGTCCAATGCCTGATGCGTGGGTCTAGGCAGGGCTGTTCGCTACCGAAAAGAGAAAGAAAAATCGTCATTTGTGGTTAAGCATCAGAGTTAAGAATACCTCCTAAAATGAAAGCAAATGTCATGGGTAAATATGGATCATTCTCCCAGTAAACCATCAGTTTATTAAGAATTCGGAATCAAGCTTGTGCTAGATGAAAGGGGTGGTCAGCCTTTTCCTTGTCTCTTAGCTTCTTTTCAAATTTTTGGTGTGTATTGTCCAAATATTCACATAACAGCACTAAATCCCTGTCATTTACCTTGGAAGGTCTTTCTAATTGGATTTCTATCTTGCTTTCTTTTGGCAGTAGTTCTAATACTAAAAATCCATTACAGGGACAAACACAAGCTCTATAATAAGGCAAATATTTTGTGCATGGTTACTCTTCGTTATAACTATGCAAGCACCTTTTTGTGTATAACTCGTAATCTTTTTATGCATAAGCATCAATCTGTCCAGGTGTCCTTGTTCTGTGTGTCAATGGATTTCAGTCTGAAGGTGAACAAATAACAACCCTTTGCTCTTTCTCCAACATTTGTTATCTTTCATCTTCATAGAGCAAAGTGAGCACTGGTAGTGTTTTTTTTATCAGACAGAGGGATGTGTGGTCATTCCCGAAATTGAGCCATATATTGAAAACTTGTAGGGCCAGTTTTAACATTTTTTCACACAATGCAATGCAAAAAGACAACTTGCTGCACTGCGTTAATGGGAGAGGACAGGAATATCTATCAAGATATGATGCATTACTGTCCTCTGTCTGCGGAGCTGCACAATCTGCAGCCTAGCACCAATCCCGGCACCTTGCATCATGGTGCAAGGGTGACTGCGTTACAGACAGGATTGCAGAATGCAGCACACTTAGAATGAGTAAACAATGCGCTGGGATTCCCAGTTGGATCGAGCGGTATTATCACATAAACAAAAATCAGGTGCTCTCTTAACCAGATTTAAAAGCTCACACACAAAACCAATCTCACCAGTCCTTGAAGTATATGGGACAATGGTATTGAGTACTTGCTTATATGGGTCGGAGCTCTGGGGCTTTAGTAATTTGAATAAACTGACGACGCTTGAAAATGCATTTTTACGCAAAATTACAAGCCTCCCTGTTAGTACACCACTGCGCCCTTTATTGTTAGATCTTGGGATAAAACCACTAGCCCACCTTGTGAAGCTTCGCCCACTACTTTATTGGCGCCGGCTCTGGTGCACGCACGAACTTGTACACTACAGGAGTGGCTTCAGTAATATATTAAAATCCGATTTATCACATAACATGCATTGGTTGCGTAGCATTAAGTCCCTCTTGGGTAGCATAGGATTGATTGAATTATGGAATGACCCATCAAATGCTATTTTCCCTTCAAAGGATAAGCTGAAAGCTATATACTGGGAATGGGTTTTTATGATAGAAACTACCCAAGGACTCTCCACTCAACTAACAGGTCGCTTTCTCGATCTAAAAGTTAGTTCACTGCTTGAGAGGTACTGGGATATAATAGAGAGGCCCTCTGACCGTAAGTTGTATTTCCAGCTACGTGTGGGTACCATACCGGTCGCAGAATTCACCGCTGGCTGGTGGGGTCCCCAAAATAAAAGTGACAAGTGCTATCGATGTACAGAGGAATGTGAATCTGTAGAACACTTGTTATTTTTCTGCCCAATGTATACGCTACCCCGGAAAACCTGGATAAAACCCGTCTGTAAATTATTGGGTATCAGAAACTACCGCACAGCCCTTCGCATTTTGAGCACTGACACTGCTCCTCTTATCTGTATAGCAGTGGCTAAGTTCCTAGGGTGGGCCTGGGGCATACGGACTAAAGCCTTGAGATACGATGGCAATTTGTAGCAACAGTAATTTTAACAATGTGCTATTTTATTCTGTGAACATTCGCATGAGTTTTAGATTGTTTTTAGCTTTTGCGATGGTTGTATAAGGAATTTAATTCTAGTTTTAAAACATTTTAGGTAATTTATATGTTATTTGTGTTATGATTGTAATGTGCTTTTATGACTCAACTGTCGAATAAAGCTTGATTGATTAGAGTAAACAATGATGAGCAGTAAAGATATTTCTCCCCCTTGGACCTCTGGTGGGAAGGCGTACCATTCTGATGGATTCCCAAGTCTACCAGTGTAAGTAAATCTGGGAATACTTCAGAATACATGGATGGATGCTTGCAGTGGCGTAAGACTAGCCCCTGCAACCACTGGTGTTCAGGGGCCCGAGCTCTGGAACTGTGCATGGGCAGCAGACACGTAGCCTGAGAGCTCTTGACTAGGTCCAGCGTGTGGGGAGCCCCCTCCATGTACTTTGCAGGGGGGGCACTCAAGTTTCATTACGCCACTGGATGCTTGAGCCAACCCACGCTTCACCCATGTAATGCCCCCATTATGCATATTGACACAAGGAAGTGACTTGCGCTGCCTTGTGTTACTCCAGATTTACCAGTACACACAAGGTGGCCTTGCGTGGCTTGGTGATTCTCATTCCAGGTTCTGCATTGCCCAGCTGCCCTTTGCGTGCCGTAAGGGCTATGCAAAAACGTAATAAATCTGCTCGTAGTGTCTGACTAACTGCAGCAGGAGTGTGGGGCACAGCAGCCAGCTTAATTACCTACACTGCATAGTGAAACCACCACTAGGTAAATGGTCCATGGGCATTTATATGATGACTGCTTCACAGAAGTAAAGTCAGTACAGCTGGCCCAGGGACATTTCTGGTTTTACTTAATCTGAGTATGCGTCAGTACACCATTTGAGTGCTTACTTGAAGAGAGTGCATTTTCCATGGTCTATCGATGTTTTTCTTTCTATTTTAAAGCATGTATATATCTGCATGCCGTTCTGGTCAGAATCATCTAGTGCCAGCCATAGCTCAGGCACCCTGTAATGTCATCACAGGTTGTTGTGGTTGGTGCTAACTAAGACAGTAAGTTGAGAGGAAAAGAGTCATAATGTAACTTCCCAGTTGTCAAACTGAAAGTAGCTGTTGTCAAAGGGGAAGTCTCTTCAGTTCTCCTGAAGACTTCATTGTACTAATAGTCTCTAAGGCAACGGCGACTCCTCTGCTATGGCGGAGGAGAGCGACCCCCACCAGAAGCCTAAAAAGATGAAAAATAAAACAACAATAAATGATGTTTATTATTGTTTTATTTTTTTTCTAGCAGCACGTTTTGGGGGTGAGGCCATTGCGGGGCAGGCACGAGAAGAGGTGTTTTGCACTGGTATCAGTGGGCACGTGGGTTTGGCCTGCCGTCTCAGGGCGGCCAAACCAGCATGCGCACTAAAGCTGTCTCTAAACCAAGCTGACTTGCCGGGTTAGAGACAGCAGGCACAGGCTCCTAGTCTAACTGGAAGCACAAATTCATGCCGTTTCGGCCAATCCTGGCGCTGCTTTCATGCTGCCACCGGAAGCATGATAGCAGCGTCAGGATTGGCCGCAGTGGAGTCCGGGAGCCGGTGCCTGTAGTCAAGAGGAGCTTAGAAGAGTGTGTTTCAGTGATCCAGTAATGCAGAAGGTAAGTTGTTTTTTTTGTGTTTATTTGTGTCGTCTGCCCGTTCCCTACCCCAGCTCCCCCGCCAATCTCCTGAGACACCGGCCGCTACTGTTCTAAGGTAGTTTTATGTTTAGGATACTACCCACGGCTTTTGTCAAGCTTATCCTAAGAGAGGGTCCAGGCTCCCAGTTTGTGCAGAATCCCACCTTAGTGTGAGGCTGTGGATTGAGAGGTGGCGGTGGGTTCAGAGCTGAACGATTATTGTCCCATTTGATAATCATGTGGTAGGGCTAACATTCCTACACCTGACAAGTCAAGTGCAGATAGGGCTTCATGACCCATGTGAAAGACTACGAGACGGAGATCTATGTGCTGAGTAAAACTACAACTACTGTGAAATGAACCGTAACTGTGAAGAAAGTGTAGCTGAGCTAAGTAATAGTTCACCTAAGTAAATGGACTCTATATCCAGTGTGCACCCTACATCTAGTAAGTTTACCGAATTTGTCTGAGCAGTAATGTGTTAACACACATTAGGTTAGGAGGGTAACCAGGAGAACATGGATCATAAATGGCTGATAGTTTGCATTCCTAGTAAGGTAGTAGCTTTCTTAGATTCAAGATGTCAGTTTCCTTTGAGCAAAATAGAGACTTTGGGCCATATGTAGGTAGACTGTGTTTTGCGATTCTCTAATTGCAATTTTTAAGGAATCGCAATTAGAGAATAGCAAAATGCAATGTAGGTAGGAATAGCAATTTTTTTTGCGAATCCCACCCATTCCTTATTTGCGATTCTCTAATTGAGAATCGCAAATAAGGAATACCTTGCCATGCATTCCTATGGGCTAAAAGGCCCATAGGAATGAATAGGAAGACATTCTCAATTTGCGATTCTCAATTAGAGAATCGCAAATTGAGAATGCAATTTCAAGGTTGCAAGGGTGTCAATAGGACACCCTGTTGCACCCCTGAAATTAGCATGGGTGCACATGTGGTGCACATACATGCCCTAAGGGCATGTGTGTGCACCACATTCCACTTTGAAAAATGCAAAAAACTGCATTATTACAAGAAATCGCAAATTACCACCAACCTGTAGTTGGTGGTAATTTGCGATTCCTTAAGGCCAAATAGCACTTTTTTGGAGGTTCCTACATTGCATTTAAGGAATCGCAAAATTTGCGATTCCTTAAATGCAATTGCAAAATAAGGAATCGCAAATTTAGCGATTCCTTATTTTGCATGCAGATTTGCCTTCCTACATTCCACTTAGCAAATTTGCGATCGCAAACGCCGAAATTCGGCGAATTTCAGCGTTTGCGATCGCAAATTTGCTTTCTACATATGGCCCTTAGTCATGTGGTATTGTTTGCAGATTGGCTAAAGGAGTTTTTTCATGAGGAAACGTAATTGTGATGCAAGCTTTGTTGTAAAATATCACTTTAAGAATCTTTATGCCGAACAATTGGATAACCAAGGAGACCATTTGGTAAGACTGTTCACAACAGAAAATGGACAGGATGAGTGGGACCAGATCAGAATACAGCAGTACATTCAAACATTAATATCTGGCTTTAGAAATAGCATTAATGAATGAAGAAAATAGGAAACGTCCAAAAGAAAATCGTACATAAGCATTTATATATACATATGTATTCTGGCCAACTGGAGGCACTTCATAACAGAGGAGAATTGAAACTAGGGTCCACAGACAGCGAATTTCCTGTGATAATTCCTTTAACATAGTTTATTTTCTTCAATGCTTGATATAGCAACAGTATCTTTGTACAGTTTCTCCCCCTATATTAGCCACAGCAGACACATTTGTTATTTCTATACATGTGCACTAAGGAGTGGACAACCATGAACGCAAATATAGAAACACCAAGAATGCTGATGCTTCAAAGTATGTTTCCAAATGCAGACACTAATGCTAAATCCAGGTTTAACATGAGGCTAGTGACCAACGGGCATTGAGTACATACACTATTTGAAGAGTTAATGAAAAATATCCTTTACGGCCGATCTCAGAATGGACAGTGTTTTATTCCTTCCTGTCATGCCTATGTGCAAATAATTTGATGACGTGTTTGCCCATCAATATTATTTTCAGTTGATCATTTCATGAAGGCAACAAGGAGGAACTATACAGAGTGCAGGTTGTAAAAGAAAATATCTTAAATTACACATTAGTACTTGGCCTACTGTAACTTCTGGGGAGTTACTAAGATAATGGCTAGGGTCTACGTTACCCCAACAGAGTTGATAGAGCCAGATCCCACTCTCCTGTGTAATTTCACAGTGCGACAGAACATGAAGTCAGATGGGGAATCAAGGTGTTCCTACTCATGTTCCCTAATGGGATCATCTATTTGCTTGTGGATTTGTGCAAGCACACCCTTTGCCCTCAACAGGAGAGAGGGTTCTTGGAATGCTCAGAATGTCAGGTACTGTGTCTAGTAAGACACATCATCAGGAGGGAAGGGAAGGATAACAGAGCCCTCTGAAAAGGTAGATGCAAAGATGTTTTTGCATCTGTGGTGCAGACAGTTTAAACATCTCTGTCTGAGTTACCTTGCTTGTCCCCAAAGCATTGGTTCAGTTTTGAGAGATGGACACAAAACCCTTCTAGGCATAATGCATAAAATCATCCCTGTGGTCGAAGGTGTGTGTGTGTTCTATTGGCTCAGCCAATCAGATTTTTAGAATATAGACACCAACTACTGTTTACTGCATTGTAGGTTCATGGTTATGATGTAGTCACACGGAGTTGGTCTGTATATTTTCTTTTACCGGCTGGCATTCAACAGATGTTCTTCCCACATGCTGTTGGGTGATAGCAGCTGACTGCCCTTCCAGTTGTAGTGAGCCCTCACCTTCAGCTTGGTCGCAATTCTCAGGGTGATCAATTAACAATAGACTAGAGCTGCCGTGAATGCTGTCAGCAGCCATGAAAGTGCACCCACTCCTGCCTTGTTCTCCTGAACATTTGGGACTCTCTCCCGAGCTGGTGACAATAGCTCACTCACTAACTTATTATCATTCTTAGTGGAGGGTGGGGTTGCTGAGGTGACCTGACGGAGGGGGTATTGGGGACATCTCTTCAACTGGTCCTGCTGTGTTGCCTAGAGGACTGGGTTAGGTTTTAAATGATTAGCTTGGCCCATGAGAGTCACCTGGGTTAGACATTAATAAAGAAGTACCTGAGGGAAAAATATTGGCGGCCCAGTCAGGAAGTGCAGACCAAAAAATGAGCGCTTGAGAGTCTGGTATGTAAGAAGGTGGAAAATGGCTGGAGGCAGGTTGGGGTGGAACCCGGTACAACTTGGGAAAACAATTTGGCTTGTCTTCATTAGTCCCATTTGGTCATTGCCTGAACATCTTTGGTGAGCGGTTGCAGTAGTGGATGTGCATTTGTTAGATGGTTAGAAGTTGGGTTCAAGAGGTCCATATCTACCCAACCCATAAATAAACGACTGAAAGATATTTGTAGCAGAGAAGGTTTTCGCTTTTTTCTTGTCACATGTAATGGCCCTCAAATGGATTTGAGTGAAATGCAGTGTTTCTTTGAGGAATGCGGTGTCAAAGACACCAGAACAGCTTTGTATAATCAGCAGCCAAATGGATGAGCAAGTTAGTTAAAGCTTCTATGGAAATGGCTATAAATTCTAGGGGGACATCGAAAGTGCAGTGACGGATATGGTATGGACCCAAAGCAGACTGGTCAACGAGGGCTATAGGACAACTCAATTTCAGTTAAGGGGAGACAGCAGTGTGAATTCTAAAATGTTTCTGGGTGGTTGAGAAGTTGTGCTACTAGGACAGCAGCGGCCAGTGGTGATCTAAGGAGTCAGAGGTGCATTTCCAAAGGAGGTAAACGTGAAACCAGGAAAGAGTGAGGTGTGGATTTTCCAAGTTCATAGGACCATTTAAAGTGAGGAGTGTGTCTAGAGCCTGGGTGGATTCGAAGAATGGGCAGAAAGTGAATAGATGTTTTGCCTTCAACAAGGGTGTTTATGTAATGCTAATCCTTTGTGCTATGCATGTGTGGGTTCTCATCCCATCCATGTCACTAAATAAATATTGTAATAAACGAGTTGACTTTGGCAAATTAAACAAGTAATTTATTCAGGCAGACCCCGGGAGGATCTCGTAGGCTGACTGCTGGCTCCGGCTCTAAGGTTGGAATTTCATAGATGAATAAATAAGAAGTGCAGAACATTCTGCAGCCAATTAAAATCACAAAACACTGGACTTCTGCTGTTGAGCACAGTTACCCAGCAAAAGGCTCAAGACCTGGGTGGCTGAGGACTGCAGATAAAGAGCATTGTCTGGTGTGGGGGAACTGCAGAGGCTGTTGATGAGACAAAGAGGCCCAAGTCAGGAGATCACCAGGACTGAGAGGGAAAGTCAGCTGAGAGCCCTTGATAAAGTTAGCATAGGGTCACTTGTGGGTGGTTTATTGTTCTAATGTTTCATATGATTATGCGCATCTCTGGAAAGCAACAGTGCCTCTCAATGTTTTCTCAAACATGGGTTAGTGTTATAAGCATTATAATCAACATTTAAACTCTGATTTGTCCAATATTTGTTACTTTCGAACATGCCATGATGAGACTGCATTTTCTTATCATGTGTAACAATTCTGTACAAGAATTCCTAGATTTAGGGGTGAACCAGAGATTACTTTCCTTTCTAATAGGGATGCTGTTTCTTTTATGATTTTGCTTTTCATTTGGGACTTAGAATATTTGTAATTTCTGACTACTTTGTATTTTGCATTCGAACCTTCATAGCATTCATTTATTCTTTACAGAGCAATTTTGAGAATTTGTAATACTCCCTTTAACCTTTCCCTGATCTACAGGTCAGTTATTGAGTGGTCCCATTTACTTATGATTATTACTCTGCTAAACGATTGTTGGGTCCGATGTTGGGGACGGTGCCTTTTAGCACAAGACCTTCACTGGGACAAAGCTGCCTGTGGTAAATTTTGGATGATTTGAATTTTTGGGTGTCCTGAATTTTTGGGTTCAGGGTTCTGCTCTCATGTTATTTAATTAAGTGTTCATGAAGACATTTTTCCTTTATAAATGTAAATGTGCTGACTGGACAATGATTTATTTTGTTTTTATTGTTGTGAATTGCAGGGTTCTGATTTTCTCGCCCCGCAAGTCAGCCTTGGACTGCGCTTCCTTGCTATCCTGAAAGTCAAGTAGTAAAAGCGGTCCTGAGAACCAACTTGAGGGTAAAGTGGCTCCCATTGATGCCACTCAAACCTAGTAAAATCTGACTGCCTAAGAACCCCGAAACTGGATTTCACACACGATGGCATAATAAATAAAACCCCTTAGAATGCCATATTACAATAAAAATGTGTTTAGTTTATTGAGCCTCAATTAATTATCTAGCTTGGCAGCTTGCCATGAAAGATCTTACTCCTCAATAATAATGTGCTGGGAGAATTAAGCACGCTGAAGTACTGAGGCGTCCACATGCTGTTAATCACCTCTATCATGTTAGGAAATTAATGAGCCTCTGAAATCGGTTTTCAAGAGACCCAGTAAACGCAAAAAGCACTACACCAGGAGGATAAACTGTCAGAAAAATATTGTATCTATATCATCCACGGGCATCAACAAGACACAAGAATTTTAATCAAATAGAAAATGTGTCTGGGGATACTACACCGCATACAAAGGTGAAATGCAGATTACACAAGCAGCGGCGTAACAAAACTTATGTGTGACATTTCATTGTTTTTCAGCAGTTAATGTACGACATTTTCAGGCCTCATGTGTGACACTGACTGACACCATAGGGAACACTTTGTCTTTGAAGCAAGCAGATCATTTTTATGCAAATGTAGCAAAAAATGTCCCTGTTGTACGTTCAAGGATCCTTTGCGGGTAACTTACCCTAATTGTGTCAGGAATTTTAACTAGCAATAGGAATTGACTTTATTTGGACCGGTCACAATATCATGACTCTCTTCAGCAATAATTCCCTTACGGTGCCTGCCACTATCATCACCGGCCTTCAAAAATCATGTGCTTGATGCCCTTCATCACAGCCCCTTAGACACTTCCTTGATATCACTGAGCGCCTTGTTATATGTTATGTTATGTTATGTTGTTATGTTAGAAGAACTTCTATACCGCACGACTCACCCTGGGGCATCTCGGCGCTTGCTAAAGTTATCCCAAAGACTGGAAGGGAACAGGTGTTGTTTGTTTAAAAAAGGAAGGCTTTCTGTTGTTTCCTAAAGATGGTATACACCGTAATTCTATGAAGAAAGTCTGGAAGCTCATTCCAGTATCTGGGCGCCAAGTATGAAAAGGACTTTCCTCCAGAGCGGCATAACCTGATACGTGGCACTTGTAGAAGAGCACGCGCACCAGACCGCAGATTTCTAATAGAAGCATGCTTAACAAGTCTCTTTTGGAGATATCTAGGGCCTCTACCACTGAGTGCCGAGTACGTAAGGCAGCAGATCTTAAAAAACGATCTTTTCCTCACTGATAGTCAGTGGAGTTCTGGAAGCAAGGGGACCGATGCAGAACCTGCTGGGCGGTTCATAACCATCCTAGCTGCCGTATTTTGGATGACCTGGAGTTTACTCAACAAGGTCTCTCCTGCCCCGGCCAGTAGGGCATTGCCATAGTCTAGGCGACTGATGACCATTGCCTGAACCAAGGTTTTACGATGGATAGCGGGCAGAAAAGGAAGAATTTTACGCAACAGACGCAGGCTATAATAGCAAGAGCTCGTAGTCGCAGCTATGTGGTCCCTCATAGATAGGGACTAATCAAATTTTAGACCCAGATTTTTTACACATAGAGTCGGAGTAGAGACAACTCCCAATTCGGCCGGCCACCAGTCATCTGACCAGCTGACAGTTGCTTTACCTATCAGCATTAGCTCAGTCTTGCCAGGGTTCAGGACATCCAATTTGAAATTTCAAGCATTCCTCTGGCAAATCGAGCTTTCTCTGCAACTAGGTCCAAGCCAACCGGGAAAATGAGCTGAGTATCATCAGCATAAGAGATGATTTCAAAGCCCAATTTTTCTACTATCCCGGCTAACGGAGACATATAGATATTAAATAGGGTCGGACTTAGGCACGATCCCTGGGGTACGCCTTTATCTAAAGTGATTGAATCTGACAAGTGTGGCCTGAGTATGATTGTCTGAGATCTACCGGTCATAAAGTTACATAGCCAATTTAAGGCTCTACCCTGAATGCCACAGGATTCCAATCTCTCCGCTAGCACTTCGTGGGAGATGGTATCGAAGGCTGCGGAGAGATCCAGCAGAATCAGTATTGCCGAGCCCCCTAAATCCATTTGTAACCTAAGCGAATCCGTAACTGCCACAATTGCAGTCTTGGTGCTGTAGCCCGGGCGAAAACCCAAATGTGAAGGGTCCAATATTTCATTTGATTCTAAATATTGGCTTAGTTGTTTATTTACCATGCCTTCCAGTGCTTTCCCCAATAAAGGTAAAAGAGAGATTGGGCGGTAATTGCCAAGTTCTTGCGGGTCAGCCGTAGGTTTCTTCGGGATGGGAGGCACAAAAGCCTCCTTCCATGTTTTTGGAACATTCCCCGTTTGAATAGATAGGTTGTATAGTTGGAGAATAACAGGCACACAACTGGATGCTAACAGAGCCATCGTTTTTGGAGGGCAGAGATCAGTTGGTGAGCCAGATTTAGCTGCAGCGAGTGCATTGGAGACTTCCTCGAGAGTAATTGGGGCAAAACACTCCAAAATGCAGCTTGTCCTTCTTTCCAGCTCCCTACAACCAAAAACATCATGGGGTGACGCATTTTGAGATGGAAAGTTTGCATAGATTCTTGCAATCTTGTCTTGAAAGTAACTAGCTAACTGGTTACAGAAGTCCTGTGTTTCCACAGGGGATTGACTGCTGGTTCGAGGAGATACAAATTCTTTAACTATACCAAAGAGCGCCTTAGGGGTATTTGCCGCTCCTACGATTTGATTGAGAATAAATTGGCATCTTGCCCGTTTTAAGTTAAGATGATAGGAGGTCAAAGAAAGTTTATATAGCCTTCTATCTTGGATTTCTTTGCTGACACGCCAGACTCTTTCTAATCTTTTACATTTAGACTTTTCGGACCTAGGCTCAGTGGATTTCATTTTGGAAACTAAAATAACCAATGCTGCTGTACATTCCTGCTATGGGAGCGACCTGTATGAAAACCCTTTGTGGAAACGATGAAGGAAAAGGCTTCAGTGCTCCATATGTGTACAAGAAATTATCAATTAAAACTCACACAGTAACCTCGCATTTTTCAGTTTCAACTATGAGTAGTTAACGCATTGCATTCTGGTACTTGTAGTCCCTGTCTATAATGGGAACAACAAAATAACAAGAACTAAGTTTAAAAACCAAGATACATCTGACAAGAGTGAGGTTGAGATCTCTGCTTTAGAATCCTGCAACTTAATGTGGTTATTTAAATATTGAATTCACTGAATTATTTTATGTAACAGAGGCTTTACTTCGGTTTAAACAAAATACATGAATCACTTATAAATATTTCGGTAAATCTTGTCACTTCCGTTTCAATGCTGTGCTTTTATTGGTATATATTTGTCAATTGTTTTTTTATTATATGTATTGCATATTGCTTGCAAGTTTGGCCTGACACATTTTTAAAAGTTATTCAAAGCATGCCCGAGGAAAATAAGAACTCTGGATTTCCATCAGATACTTTAATATAAGCATTGTAAAATCACCTGCAATGACTAGCATTTACTGTCATGGCCTTATGTTTTTCCCCTTATCAGATTATATTTTAAAAAGTTAATGTAAGAAGAAAACATATTAGAATGTTTTCCCACAGCAGACCTAATGAACTCTGACTAATAACTTAAGTTAACAAAGACTTAAATGCAATGTTAAAATGAATACAGATTATTTCATATAAAGTTTTACTTAACAATCATGTGTAAGCCTTTGCAGAATCTTAAAATGTAAAGAGCGGGTTGGCATTTTTGTCAGTGAAAGGTGGCAACCCTACCTCTACTCCAGTAAGTTCTCTGCCGCCTCTTCCCTCTAAAACGATCAACGCTCTATGGAAGACGCTCTGTCTTAGGGGCCCCCACCCACTCCTGTAAGGTGCCTGGCAGACTCAGACTGAAAAGAAACAAATACATTATTGGGACCAGCGCTGTATTAGCCCAGAGCAGGCAGCACAGTGCAGCTGCTTTAGAGAGACACACTTCACAGACAAGCTGGGGGGCCCCCTTCCTGTAGAGAAGACCAGGGCTCTTGGGGAAGGTCCTGTTACCCCCTTCTTAAATTTGTATTGTTAGGTTTTTTTTTCTGATTGGCTGTTTGTTATATGCAAGTACATTTATTTCACTACATAAAGACGTGGGTATTGCTGGCATGGCTACTTCTCTGTTGCCAGACCATTCCTACTGGCCCTCCATAGTATGTCTCCTGCGCAAAACTCTTTATTAACTAGATGTTCAGCCCTGAGTCATGATCTACTGGGCTTCCAGCAGCTGGATGAAATTATCCCCAGAGTGAGGGAGAGCTGAGGGTTTTTGCCTCATTCTAGTGTTTTTACTAAACTAAAACTAAAAACTCAAGTAACTCAAGGAGTTTCTAAGTGGAAATATTCAGGGCACTTAGAAATCAGCAGAGAACTTTAAAACCACAACGTTTTCAAAAACAGGACAGAATCCGATTTAATACTTTAAGGTGCAATTTTATGTTCATGCTGGAGGATGATTCTCTAGAGTGATAAATCATCAGGTCTATCCAACTTCACTCTGTCATGATTTGGATAACTGTAGCATCATCAGCACCATCATCTATGCCATCATCAGTATCCATCCAGTACCAGGAGCTCCTGATAACACTGTAGCATGAGAAGGCTTCATTCATAGTTTCTGCTATGCGGTTCACTTACTGCATATTGTACTATGGTCATGGTCTCGACCGACAGCTTACCCTAATGAACTTCTGAAATGAACAAATACTTAAAACAATTTTAATTAAAAATTCACCCTTTACTGGAACCTACTCTGCAATCCAATTAATCCCATTTAAAATCTAGCTTCTAGTATACACATGACGACACATGACGCCATTTTCTTTGTATCTGACACCAACTTATCCCTCAAGATTAACAATGTGGTTCATTTAGAGTACAGAGTCATTGTGACATTCAAGACGCCACTGCACTCCTTTGTATGAGACTCCATGCACACAGTTGTGTAGAGAGACTTAGTTTGGGGTCTGTCTACTCATGCTCTCTCTCACTGCAGGATTAGGGTGATTTGCACACAGTTATGTGCATGCAGAAGTTGGTTGGAGCTGTCTAGAAGGCTTTCAGTCCAGGCATACCCTCACAGAGACTGTTGTAACAGATGTGTGTCCTAGATCCAGAAGGTGCAAGGACCGATCAATTAATTGCTCTGAATGTGCTCCCGACTGTCTCTCAACATTCATCTTTCTGAGATGCTGGTTTGTAAACTCAGTGCAAGCTACAAGAGCAGAGATAGCCAGATTAACCTGAGGACATGAATTAGAACCAGTGTGCTCCAACCCAGCAAAAACACAGAGCCATGATGAACTACCCTCAGTCTGCTTTAAGGCTTACTACTGGTTGACAGTAGGATCTCACATCATTTTACACTTATATAAAAGAGGGTCTACCTAGTATTGCAGTACCTGAAACAGCTCCACTCAAAAATGCTTACAACCTACTCAGCTGGACAATGGTGAAACACCTTTTCAAACCCCTTTACCTATTGGCTTATATTGACTGCACTGGATGCAAGACCTAGAGGCAAAGATTCATGCTTGAAAGAGATTTGTCCACTCAACAAAATCAAAGATAAAATCCCTGCTAGCAAAAAAGGCAGAGGTTTTTGAAACAGATAATGTCCTTCATGGAATGACAATGCAAGCAAGATAACCCTGCTACAAACTCAAAGAAGTTGTTGTCTTTAAAAATACATCTATCCTCACTACTCACCCAGTGGCTGCCTGGCACCACATTCATTTTGTTCTCTGTTTCTGGAATTATGAGGACGTCTATGTGGCTTGTTTGGAACTGATTAAAACAACGTAGAATTTTCTATCCACTTCAGCACCAGAAGGCTGGCAACGGCCCCATTGGGGGGGACAGGTAAGGGTACAAAGAGCTGAGATGGGACAACAACCCCACAAAGAGCTTTCCCCAGGGTCAGTAGGACCATGGCCGGACTGGGAACTCCAAGCAGCCCTGCCACTTTTGTCCGACTGGCCCCCACCCCCAGGAATATGGGGGGGTGCAAGTGTCAAACACTGCTGCTTAACAAAACCGGCCCCCAACACTGCTGCTTTTACTACTGGGGGCCGATATTGCAGCATTGCTGCAAAACCAGCCACCAGTAACAAAACCCCCACTGCTCCAAAACCGGCCACCACACTTCAAGCCTCCCGGGCAAAGGTACGAGGCCCACTACAGCCAGTCCGGCACTGAGTAGGAAAGGCAGCCTCTCTGTGCCGAAGCTTCTCATCTCAAGCTATCCTCCAAAAATCTATTCTAGACTGCATTGAAAACAAACCACAAAGAGAAGAGCACATGGGAGATAGAGGAGGGTGACCGTCTTTTCTGCCAGCGAGTCTTGGCCTACCTAACTTGACTCCACAGCAACACCTCTCTTCATTGACAGCGGTGATTAGTTGCATGCT
Organism: Triturus cristatus; assembly: GCF_964204655.1. Classification (NCBI taxonomy): domain Eukaryota; kingdom Metazoa; phylum Chordata; class Amphibia; order Caudata; family Salamandridae; genus Triturus; species Triturus cristatus. The sequence continues at coordinate 670,750,809 of NC_140584.1, read as the reverse complement.
GTTTATGTATTGAGTGCTGGTGACCCACATACACATTTTGAAAACACAGTCACCATTCTTCCAATGGATAATACTCAATATGCTAGCTGCCATTATCGCAGGCATGCTGCCATTTCTTGCTTTGTTAAAAGGCTTGTGACACTTATATGGCGTGTTTAGAGAACAATGTGATAAAGGACACTGAAACCACAGGTATACAGTTCAAAACCAAAATTGCAGCATTTGTCCTTTTCTGGAACCATTTCTTTCTTCCAGCACAGAAGAACCAGGTATTTTTGTGGTACGAAGCAATGCTCATAGTTATTGGAAAGAGGCATAATAACATGTGGGATCATTACAAGTAGTTCTTTTTCCAAGGTGGACTTAGAAATGTGTTTTCTTTAAAAGCATTGCAGCATTTGCCAAAATGAGAGCAGTGAGTGAGCTGCCTGCACCTGCTCAGCAGGTGACATCAGCGCCATGGCACCTTTTCACAGAGTCCATTGTCTTGCCTATCACCAACAACACATTTGACTGAAAAGACAAAAACTCTCCCATGGTGGGATGCAGATATGCTAAAAAAAAGGTACATAGAATGCAAGGGGGTTCCAATGAGACTTAGAATATTAGTTTAAATCTTTTGAAGACCTAGAAGCAGAATGGGGAACATCTGCTCCCCTTACAGTATGATGGACAATCGCATCATGCATGCAAAAAGAAAACAAAACATCCTACTCGATATAGAGAAATTGGAAAGGGAGATCAAAGCACTGACCCTACCTGAGGCATGTGCTCACACGATAAAATACTTAAAAATTACTTGGCTCACACCTTTTTTACCTTAAAGACAAGAAGCAAAAAAAGATAACCAGAGGTGAAAATGATTACAGAAGTTGTTGTGTTTTCACATATTCGAATAAATATGGTAATATGTTGCCTTGAGTAGTAAAATCAGACCAGTGACAGATCCCCCTCTAGCATGTGTTAAATGGTAGCGGCAGTTTCAGTCGATAACCTTTCAAGTATTTGCCCGGCGGTAATCGCCTCTTATACCACTCGATAATTTACCAATGAAAGAGGCAGGCGCCGGAGACTGGAAGGCAGGAAACAAAGTTTTATTCCGTCGGAGCAGAACACATCAGATCAGACAGCAAGGTATCGTCACGAGGTGCTCTAACTGCATCTCTGAGACCTGGTCTCTTATACACTGGTTTATTGCTTTATTACACATAGTACATTCTTGAGATTCCCTTGATGCATGGGGGAATATCCCCTGAAGCCCCGGTTCAGATCCGATCCCATACATAGATACAGTAGAAGTTCCCACCCTACCCGCAGTGGGAGATGGCTATCGCGCAGCAGGGAATTCCGCTAATTCCCGGGGGTGTGTGCAACCGGCCGGGTCTCAGGGGGTAGGGGCTTTGATCTACTGTAATCCCTTTGATGCGGGGTGTTTCCCTTACAGTAGGGGCAATAAACTGCATCCGCAGGGCTAGGTGATGGCCTGGGACCAGTTCGGACAATGGGGCGCAGAGGAAGGGGGTTATCAAAGGAGAGGCATGACCATGTATGGGATGTCGGTCGGATGTGGTTCCGTAGCAGGGTCGCGCAGAAGGAGAGGGTTTATGGCCTGTATGAGAGAGCGGGGGTGGCCGGCGCGCGGGGGGATGCTCGCAGCGCTAGGGGAAAGCGCTGGTGATCGAAAATGAGCGGGGAGAGAGTGGGGTGCCTAAAATGGCGGCCGTGCATTCGCGGTGCGTGGTGCTGGGGAGAGGCAAGATGGCGCAGATAATGTTCAGTTTGCAGGCTAAATTTCCACAGTCCTCCCTTTTAACATATCTCGCCAGCTTGTCTAGTTCGGATTTATCCCCATAATACTGCGGACTTCTACCTCATAGAGGGCTTTCATCCGCTCTGTTTCAAAGTTCAAAGTCTTAGGGCGGATGCAGTTCATAAAAAGCGAACATAAAGGTGGCAGACACTGAATCCCCAAACAACATCCACATAGTATCACAATCGGTATTAGGATAAATGAAAACAGCCTCCATCCCCAACTTTTAATAGTGTCCCAAAACCAACTCCCCAGCGACCATTCTTCTTGCTCTTGATGGACCTCTGCGGACAGTCTGTGGAGGTGTTCAATTGCTTTGTAGACTGAGGGTGAGTTATCTGGTACGTAGGTACAACAGCTGGACCCAATGATGCGGCATGCTCCTCCACGATCAGCCAGAACCACATCTAGAACAAGGCGGTTCTGAAGAGCCACCAGGCGGACGGCCTGAAGCTCAGCGGTGTTGTTGGCGAGGGCGCCAGCTGTAATGTTCATTGCTGTTTCGACTGCTTGGGTTAAGTGGCGGATGGCACGGCTGTTTGCCATCGGACCCCAGAGCGGAACAAGACCCTTTACTGCGTCCATGAACTGTGCTCTGGTGGAGTCGGCTTGTACAATGTCTTTGGCACGTTTCTGTCGGTGATGGTTTGCTGGAGCCACATACGTCGGGGGAAGGACGAAGGCGATGTAGCAGGTGCCTCCCCAACCTTTCGGGAGCCAGGTGTAGGCCTTAGTACCACAGACGAAGTACATATTCGGGGAGGCAACAAAGGAGGGTGGGTCAACTGAGTCCAATGTTCGGGTGATGAGGCAGGAGCTGTGGCCCACCAGCTGTGTCCCCAGGCCTTCGAGGCATACAGATCCAGTGATGTTGATGACGGACAGGGCCACTGTTAGGGTGGCGGCCGTCCGTTTTCGGAGGTAAGAGAAGGTGGGTCTGGCTGGATTGTTGAACACTTGCATTTCAACTCGTTCTTTGGCGGGGATGTCCATGTGAAAGGAAGTGTTCGATCTCAGAGGGCAGAAGAGGGCGGAAGTTCTACCAGTTTTGTTCAGCCAGAACCCATGGTAGAAGTGTAACATGGTTCTGCCGGAAGTGGCATTGTCCTTGTAGCTCTCCTGCAGGAGGATCAGCCAGGCGAGGCAGGAACCATGGACAGAAAAAGGTGAAGGGATGAAAGGGATTGAGTGCCCAATGGCATGGGGTAGCAATCCACAGATCCAGCAGTTAGTGGCGTTGGTGGCAAGATTGTGTTGGTGGAGCAACTGCACAAAAGAGTTATTCCAGAACTCCTTACGCCTTTCTCGGAGTTGGGGTGAAAGTGAGATCAGATGGTGTTCTTTCGTGGTGGTAGGTTGAACGGTGGTCAGCAATGTCTTATGAGCGGGTGTGCTCTCCTCCATGATCCAGAAGGTGACCACGAGGAGAAGGCAAAAGAGAAGGGAAATGAAAAGTGCTATTGTCTTAAAGCTGTGCATTCGGTCAGTCTTTGGGTTTTTGTAGTGGATCTTCGGACGTCCGGTTGCTTCCATCATCTTCATGTCGGGCGCTTCCATCACCTTCAAGAGACTCGGTAGCGGGCAGAACCACAGACTTTGTTTTAGTTTCTCTCCTGGTGGCCTTTGAGGTGACTAGGCTACCGTTCTGAGATTTCCACTTAGCCTGTGGTCTGCTTAGCCGAAGTTCTCTCCTTTCGTCGCAAGTTATACCCTTCTTTGGATGGCACAGTGGGATCGGGATATTCAATCAATTCAAGTGTCTCTGTATCCGGGCAGCGGCTCAGGGATGGTCGGTCTTTGTCCAGAAGTTCCTCTTGGGCAGTGATGTTGTCCGTGGTTGTCAGGGTCGGTGATACCTTCTTGCAGTGGTGTGCATGCAGCCAATTGCGTTTCCCCTCCACTCGAAAAGCTGTTCGGGTGGTGATCAGGACTTGCAGGGGGCCCGTCCACCGGGGCTCCAGACTCTTGGTGCGCTGGAAGTTACGCACTAAGACGAAGTCACCGGGTTGGATGTCGTGCCCGGGGCCCCTGGAAACATCGGGAATGGCGTGCAGCACCTGCTGATGGATAACAGACAACGTCTTAGTTAGGTTATACAAATAGTCAGACATGAGGACGTCCGGGACGTCGTGGATAGATGTTGGTTTTGGTGCAGTCCAAAGGTTCATGGGCCGCCCAAAGACGACCTCGTAGGGGGTTAAGTGGTGTTTGGTGGGGGTGGAACGCATTGATAGCAATGCCAGTGGGAGAGCGTCTGGCCATCTTAGTCTTGTGGTGGCGACTATTTTTGCTATCTTAAGCTTCAATGTGGCATTGTGTCGCTCAACCAGGCCTGCAGATTGGGGGTGGAAGACCGCATGGAATTTCTGTTTTATACCCAACCCTTTTAAGATGAGTTGGATAACTTCGGCTACGAAGTGGGGGCCGTTGTCGCTCCACAAAATTCGACAAAGGCCGTATCGGGGGAAGAATTCCTTCAGTAGTACTTTTGCGGTAGTCATAGCGGTGTTGTCATGGGTTGGGTAGGCTTCCACCCACTTGCTGAAGGCACACACAACGACAAGTACATACTTTAAACCTTGGCACCTTTCTAGCTGGACATAGTCCATTTGTAGGACTTCAAAGGGGTGATTGGGGACCCCAAACCCTCCCCGGGGTACAGCAGTTCCTTTCCCAGGGTTGTGTTGGAGGCATACTAGGCAATGTTGGACCAGACGTTTGGCTGAGTCTGGTATTCTGTCGTTGTGCCAGACTTTGGAGATGAGTTCGATCATGGGGGCAGACCCTATGTGTGCGGGGGAGTGTGCCATGGTCAGCATGGGGATCAAGTATGAGTCGGGTAGCAACCATTTGTTCGAGTCTTTAGTCCGCCAACAACCGTCATCGTCCTTCAACCCCACCCGGGCCCATTCAGTTAATTCGTGTGGTGTGCTGGCTAGTTGGATATCCCTAATCGTTTCCCTAGCATCCTTCCATTTCTCAGTTTGTGACCTGGTCACGTACATGCGGGTCGTGGACCTGTTCTCGGCTGTGGTTCGGGCTGTAATGTCAGCTAGTGCATTTCCCTGTCCTATAATGTCTGTCACCTTCTTGTGTGCCTGGCATTTGATCACAGCTAACCGTGTGGGGAGGAGGACTGCTTCGGTCAGGGCAGAGACTAGATCTCCATGCAGGATGGGTGTACCATGAGAAGTCAAGAATCCCCTCTCTTTCCATAAGAGCCCAAAGTGGTGAACTACCCCAAAGGCATACTGACTGTCTGTGTAAATGTTTGCGGTTGTCCCTGCTGCCAGGAGGCAGGCTCGTGTGAGGGCAATTAGTTCCGCCGCCTGTGCGGATCGCTGTGTGATGCGGGCTGTCTCAACAACGGTTCGAGCTGTGGTGACTGCATAGGCAGCTGAGGTGGTGCCATCGGGGAGCTTGATGCATGAGCCATCCACCCACAGTTCTCCGTCAGGGTCCGGGAAGGCAGTATCCCGGAGGTCAACCCTACTCTTGGTTTGTTCGGCGGTGAGGGTCACGCAATCATGTATAGGGGATGCATTGGGGTCAGCGTCAGGGAGAGGTAGTAGAGTAGCTGGATTCAGAGTGGTGCATCGTTTCAATGTGATGTGGGGTGCAAGCAGAGTCAGTTCATAACCAGTCAGTCGTGCGCTAGTCAGGTGTTGAGTCTTGGTTTGGTTCAGGAGGGTATCAACAGCATGGGGTACCAATACTGTGAGGGGGTTCGAGAGCACGATCCCCTCACTTTGCCGGATAGAGACAGCAGCGGCGGCTACTGCTCGAAGGCAGGCGGGCAAAGCTCTGGCTACGGGGTCAAGAGTGGCAGAGAAGTAGGCACAAGGGCGTTGCTTAGGGCCTATGGACTGGGTTAGGACAGACAACGCACATCCCTCCCTTTCGTGGGTGTAGAGGGAGAAAGGTTTAGTGTAGTCTGGGGTTCCTAGGACTGGGGCCGAGCAGAGGGCGTCTCGTAATTCTTTGAAGGAGGATTGACATTCGGGTGTCCAGGGGAGGGGGAAGGGGGTATCTTTAGCCAGCAGGGAAAGCAGAGGTTTTACGATAAGACTGAAATTTGGCAGCCACTGTCGACAAAAGGAGGTGAGGCCCACTAGGGACCGCACTTGCTTCTGAGATTTGGGAACAGGGGTTTCTAGAATGGTTTGAATTCGGTCAGGGGTAAGTTTCCTCCCGTCTTTGGATAGTAGGTGGCCTAGATACGTTACTTGGGGCTGGCAGAATTGCAATTTCTTTCTGGAGACCTTGTGACCGTTCTCCGCAAGGAAGCGGAGGAAGTGAATGGTGGCTGTGACGGCAAGTGGAGTGGTGTCGGCCGCCAAAAGAATGTCATCGACGTACTGTATCAACACCACTCCATCGGGTAGTTGGACTGCATCCAGTTGCCTCTTGAGGGCTTGGCTGTAAATACTGGGACTCTCAGTGTAGCCTTGGGGTGCCCTGCAGAATCTGTATGAACGGGCTTTTAAAGTGAATCCGAACAGGTAGCGGCTGTCTGGGTGGATGGGGATGGAAAAGAATGCGTTCTTGAGATCAATAACAGTAAAGATGGTGGCAGTGGATGGGATCAGGGTGAGGATGGTGGTGATGTCTGAGACCACGGGGTACTGGGGTATGACTACTTTGTTAACCTCTCGCAAGTCAACAATGAAACGGTAGGCTTTCTCATCCCCCTCGCCTTGCTTCTTTACAATGGGTAGGATAGGGCTGTTGCAAACATTACTCACTACTTCTTCTACCACTCCTGCCTCGACTAGGGACTCGATGATTTCCACCAATGCCTTCTCGCCTTCGGGTGATATCCGATACTGTGGAAGCTTTGGGAGCACTGCGTCCGGTCGGACGGTTATGTGTACCGGGTCGATCACCATGCGCCCTACATCTGAGTCGGTTTTAGCCCATAGATGTGAAGGTAATGTGTCGAGTAGGGACATGTCAGCATCGGTTATAGAGAGCATACGCCGTGTGTGACAGGGTCTGGACAGATCTGGGTTATCGTGTAGGATGACTCGAACTCCGTCTGGGGAGCATCTGATGGTAGCTCGAAAATGTTTTAGCAAATCAAGTCCCATAATAGCATCGGGGGTGTTGGAGGAGAGCAGAAAGGTCGTGTCAGTGGTGTTATCTTCTAAGTCAAAGGAGATTGGTGCTGATAAGGGGTTAGTGGAGGGCGTTCCATCGAAGCCTATTGAGGTTACATGTGAGCCAGACAAGGGTGCCCTAGGGATCAGTCGTTTGGATAACGCACTACGTGTCGCCCCAGTGTCTACCAGGAATGGGGATTTTGTGCCCAAGACCTTAGCAGTGACGTAAGGGCCTTGCTGGTCAACACGGAGTTCGACTGGATCCCTCCCTTGCCCCTGGCGGTCCTATGCGAAGTCATGGGTGCTTTCATAGTCGGACTGCTGACACTGGTTTTGTCGGGGGCGGTCAAAGGTGTTTGGTTTGCCTGGCCTGACGTTGGTTGCGTCGTTCGTGTGCCCTCGTCCCTGTCCTCTGTTTCTGGGGTCATATGCTGTGTCTCTGGGATCCCTATTTTTGTTTAGTTCCAGAAGGACCGGGCACTGGGATTTCCAGTGTCCGAACCCTCTACAGAACGCACATTGGTTCCCATCTAAGTCTCTTCGTCCGTTGTAGGGTGCAGGTGTATGGTCTCTAGGGGGTAGCTTTCTAGGGGCGGTTGGGTGGTAATTCTCTTTCGGGGGTTCCCTTCCTATGGTCACCCCTTGCAACTCTGCTATCATTACCCTCTCCTTCAGTTCCTTTTTCTTCTTCTCTGATGCCCTATCGTTCTCGTTTTTCTGATTTTCGTAGTATTGGGCCATCTGGAGAATCGCTGCGGGTTTGGAGGCTGCCCAGCTACTCTCGCTGGTCTGTAGTTTCTGGGAAATTTCTTGTGTCAGACCCTTCACATAATTCTGGACAAAGAGGTGATGTCCGGTTGCGGTGGTCATGTCTTGGCCACTGTAATCGGAAAACACAGTCTCGAATCGGGAGAAGTATTCAGACACATCCTCCTGGGGTTTCTGGCGGCAAGCCGTTACTATCGACCAGTCTACCTTTATTTCTGGGATTAGAGTCTTCAGTTTTAGTACAATCTTGTCTGGGAGCTCCAATATGGCTTTTGGGGGTTTCTGTCCTGGTTCTCGCTGCTTATCTATGGTATCGAGTTGTACCCAGGTATATCCGAACGGCTCAGCGTGGTCAACTTTCCGGATTTGTTTCCACACATCAGCCGGCAGACATAGCCCAAAGAACAAGTCGATATCTGCTAAAGTCATAATCGTAGAACCTAAGGCTGTACCCAGTTCAGTGTAGAAGGCAGTCGGGTTCTTTCTTAAGTCGGGTAGAGTTTTTCTAAAGGTCAAAATGTCTTGCCGGTCCCACGGCTGGTAGACCCAGTTATATACAACCCTTCCCTTCGCATCTTGGTGGTTGATGTCGTCATGTGTTCCCAGACCTCGTGGGGGGACCCAGTAGGGGGCAGCTTCTTTAATGGGCATCATGGCATCAGCCCTTCCTTCCTGGGGCTTAGTCGCTATGGGGGTTTCTGCTTTGGTGGTCTGTCCATGTTCTTTAAGGTGTCGGTAGACCTCGAGTGTACGAGTGAAGAGGTTCGTAACGTCGCCCTCTCTTTCCTCTCCGATGTCTACCTTCCTATATAGGGCTGCTAAGCCTTCGGGACCTTTATCATGGTATCTTTCCTCATACGCATTCAGGGCATGATAACAGAGCCGTACGACGAAGTGTCGTCTGCGGCTGTCGGCATACGAGTTATACACGTCTGTTATATACTCCTCACTTTCTTTTCGCTCCACCAGTGTCCCTACTATCTTATCAATTCCTGCTCGTTCATCCTTTGTTAATCGATTCATTCTGGTGGACTCTTTCTTTCCCATCTCATGGTCATCTAGCGTTGTAACCGACATTGGGTTCAGTACAAGAGGCTCAGCCGGCGCGGAGGCCGTGAGGACCGAGGCCCCTGTACTGCTTTCGCTCATGTTCGGGGGTTGTAGGTGTTGCACTACTGACTGGGAGGGTGCATATGGAGGGGGCATGTAAATGATCGGGGGACCTAACAGTAATTCATCATTCGTTCGCTGCTTGGAGGACAACTCAGGGTAGAGCAAAGAAGGGGTCCTAACAGCATACTGGCCTGAGGTTTCGGGCTCCTGTCTTAGTTTAGTTTCCCTTCTCTCCTTTATGTCTTCTTCTAACCTTCTAGCGGCAAGGTGAGCTGCCTTTCGTAATTCCTTTTCTGCTTTTACTTCTTCCCTCTTTTTCCGTTGCGTTGCTTCTTTGCGCCACATGCCGATACTGTCAAGCATAGTAGGCGTCGTCTTATTGCTACGCCGAGCTATTTCTAGCGTTTCTATCTTATGGTCGTCGAAGGATCCCATCAGTGGCCACTGACTCTCGGGGTCCTTCTTAGTATATTTATGCCATAGCTTGGTATAAGCTACGGCGACTAGTCCATATTTAGTGAACATGTCCTTATTAGGGGTGCCCTCCAGTGGAGCCGGATGGTTCACCTCTAATAAGCGGTCCGGGCAGAACCAACTACCAATCAGTGGGGAGAAGATAGGCATGACGGGTTTCAACGGGGACAAAAGTCAGCACTACCTATCTTTTCACTGCTTGCAAAGACTAGACAGAATATCTCTATTCTTCGTTATTTGTAAGCAGAGAATACCTCCAAAGAACCAATATCGAACAACTAGTGTTCGGACAATCAATCAATCAATCAATCAATGGGAGATAAAGATAGGCATGACGGGTTTCAACGGGGACAAAAGTCAGCATTACCTACCCTTCACTATTTGCAAAGACTAGACAGAATATTCATATTCTACGTTATTTGCAAACAGAGAATATCTCAAAAAGCACTATTCTCCAAAACAATCAATGTTCGGACAATCAATCAATGGGGAGATAAAGATAGGCACGACGGGTTTCAACGGGGACAAAAGTCTGCGTTACCTACCCTTCACTATCTGCAAAGGGAGAGAGAGAGAGAGAGAGTATTTCTACTCCTCCCCGTTTGTAGACAGCGAATATCTCAAAGAGAACAATCAATGAGCACAATCAATGAGCAATACTAGTATTTACAAAGCTTTAAACAATCAATCAATTATTTCGCATTTTGTCGTGTATCACGACCTTACCCGGACCGCGTGGACAGTTTCTCGTCTTCCGCCTCCAGCGCCCGATCGTCCTCTACTCTCCGTATTTGCCGCGGCACTCCTGATGGTTCCCAGTCAGGACCGTAGATCACTCGAGAGAGGTCTGCTCGGAACCAGTGAAGTTCGGATGATCGGCTGCCAGACGAGGGTCTATTGGGCAGGAGCTCTCCCGATCGTTGCAGTCGTTCACTCTGTCGTCGGGACCTCTCCCACTGGATCCACGTGTCGCTGATGGGCCCCACGTTTGGGACGCCAATTGTTAAATGGTAGCGGCAGTTTCAGTCGATAACCTTTCAAGTATTTGCCCGGCGGTAATCGCCTCTTATACCACTCGATAATTTACCAATGAAAGAGGCAGGCGCCGGAGACTGGAAGGCAGGAAACAAAGTTTTATTCCGTCGGAGCAGAACACATCAGATCAGACAGCAAGGTATCGTCACGAGGTGCTCTAACTGCATCTCTGAGACCTGGTCTCTTATACACTGGTTTATTGCTTTATTACACATAGTACATTCTTGAGATTCCCTTGATGCATGGGGGAATATCCCCTGAAGCCCCGGTTCAGATCCGATCCCATACATAGATACAGTAGAAGTTCCCACCCTACCCGCAGTGGGAGATGGCTATCGCGCAGCAGGGAATTCCGCTAATTCCCGGGGGTGTGTGCAACCGGCCGGGTCTCAGGGGGTAGGGGCTTTGATCTACTGTAATCCCTTTGATGCGGGGTGTTTCCCTTACAGTAGGGGCAATAAACTGCATCCGCAGGGCTAGGTGATGGCCTGGGACCAGTTCGGACAATGGGGCGCAGAGGAAGGGGGTTATCAAAGGAGAGGCATGACCATGTATGGGATGTCGGTCGGATGTGGTTCCGTAGCAGGGTCGCGCAGAAGGAGAGGGTTTATGGCCTGTATGAGAGAGCGGGGGTGGCCGGCGCGCGGGGGGATGCTCGCAGCGCTAGGGGAAAGCGCTGGTGATCGAAAATGAGCGGGGAGAGAGTGGGGTGCCTAAAATGGCGGCCGTGCATTCGCGGTGCGTGGTGCTGGGGAGAGGCAAGATGGCGCAGATAATGTTCAGTTTGCAGGCTAAATTTCCACACATGCACACCATCTACTAGTGAATCAGATGTATCTAGTGTAATGAGTGAGTCCACAGAAAGGCAAATTACATCCTCTACTTTCTTTTAGAGGAGTTACACAGGTGCAGAGTTGGAACTAAGGCGAATAACAGGAGGGGGGACATTTAAATCAACCTGCCATGGTCAAAAAAGCTATGATAGACATCAGAAAGGGAGGGGTGGGGCATGATCTGGTGCCAAAGAACCTAAATAACAGATAAAGGTATGATTCATCACAAACAGTATGTGTAGGTATCTGACAATATGGCAATTCATTGTGATATCAATATTCTAATTTAATTGTCCACAATTTTGACTACTAACGAAATTGACCTGTTCAGCAAAGTTTTGGTTTCTCTCACAAGTATACATAGATCTCTTCAAATTTCAGGAGCGGTTCCGGTCTGTTAAGAGCGGTGGGGCCAGGTGTGGGGGGGGGGGGGGGTGGAGGGGGGGATTTCGACAGTCGACAACGAGGGAAAATTAATTATTTATTTGATTTCCCCTCGTAGTCGTTTGTCAAATCCTCCCCAACCCGGCCCACCACCCCACCACTCTTACCTGCACAGGCCGCTCTTGTCAAATTTGCCTGTAAAAGCAAATGACGAAAATGCTCTCAAGATCAAACAATCTGTTCTTCCATAGACAGCAATACCATGCAATATGTCTATCCAAGATATACTAAATGTGCATACTTTATTATAAATCAGTTCCACAGGGCCCTCAGACCTGTTACAGGGTTTGGATTTCACATCCGACCTCCATATTGAAAGTGGTCTTAAACCAAAGTCAACATTTACTTCATCGTTGCCAAAAGGAAACAATATTGACCTGTTCTATCAATTAGTGACAAATGGCATTTACAATCTAGAGGATCACTCCAACAAACAGCTCTTTATACACTGCAACAACCCATCCACCAGAAAACGTACAGCTCTAAGGCCACTGCTGAACAATAATATTGTGAGGAAGCCAACAAACGAGATAACATAGTGATTCTGAATACGATTAACTATATAAATAGGATTAATAAACAACATAATGACACACTTGCATACATCATTATGCGCAATAAATAACCTTATCCCTAACATTACACAAACCAGTTGCAACAATGGAGAGACCTATGTCAATGGAGAGACCTATGTCTTAGCAGCAATTTGGAATATAGATATATTCAAATCAATCTTTTCCCACCTTTGCATATATGTTCTCTCTACAGTACATAGCTCTGGCCTTGTTCCCCCAAGCAGGCCAATAATTTCTGGAATAGGACCTCCCACTGAAAAAAATCTTGGAATACATTGGTGACTTTTTGCAACCGTGTGTGGTAATTCTTCCCTCGTCTATTGAAGAGACCAGGTACTTACTAAACAAAGTCTCAGATGTGGTTTGGACATGTGAACTGACTCTAGTTACCCTATATGAATATTCTTTATGTACATGCATTGTTAAAACTAGATGTCATCAAATACTTTCTCTCAAAGAGAAAGGCTATATTTTTTAACATGCCAAGTATCGATATGGTTCTGGAAAGCAATGTCTTCATGCTTGGACAAAATGGTTTAGTCAAATACAGGATATAGCGATCTGTACCAAATTGTCACCATATACAAACCTATACATGGACTTTTTTGAAGAACACTATAGAAATTGTGCCACGACACGTTACAAAAATTATTTTTATTAGGGGCAAGTATATAGATGATATTTTCATGATTTGGTCTGAATACATAGACACTTTGCTAATCACTATAGTCAAACATCCATAGAATTTCTGGATGTCACACTGTATGACCAGGATCAACACATTGTATCTAGACTATACAGAAAGCTTCAGCTTGTAATGCCATTCTACATGCCACAGCACACATTTGAAATTAAAAGCCTCATCAATCCCATTTCGAGAAATGATGACACTGAGATGCAGCTAAAGTGATGATGCTATATTCCAACAAGAACTGTCACACATGGAGGCACACTTTGTAGACAGAGGCTACAGTTTGACATACTGGTAAACACAAAATTCAAAATCTCCAAGACACACAGGACCCAATTGATATCTAAACAAACACATGATAGAAAGAATACTCGTAGCCTCTCTCTGACTTCCTTCAATCTTCCAAGTAGTGACATATGCAAGATACTATACAAACACTATCACATTAGAGTTACCATGCTCAAACAATTGATTCCGCTAAAGCTAGAGTTTTCCACAGTAGGAGAAGACCTGTATGTGACATGATATGCCACAACTTTCTTCTACCCAAGGAGCAATTTTGGTTCCCCTAGAAACCACTAGGTTTTCATAACTGTGGTAGATGCAAGATGTGTTCTTACACTGTTGGCAGAATGACTGAATTCCAGTACATTTGTGAGAAAATGTTTAAAATACATGAATTTGTTAACTGCAAAAACGTGTCAGTATATGCCATTACTCACAAATATATGTTCACGGCACAATCGGTGCTTAAAATAATACATACACGAACATATAGGAGCTATACAAAATCAGGATGAGTCCTATCCGCTGACAAATTATTACAATACAATGCCTGCCTCCGTGGATTACATTTCCATCAGATTCCATGTACTGGATAAAATTAAATGGTAACGTTGGGGCAGTGACTAAATTCTAGCCTTACACAAGAACAAAGCTAGATGGAGTATCAAATTATTATACTTTGATAAGGGATTGATTCAGGATCATGAACTACACTATTTTCTGATGTCCTAACTAACAATACTTTCACTTATTCTGAGTCACTTACTCAATAATTCTGATAACTCTTAGTTTTTTTTTTATACTTGCATTTTAATGGCAAGATTAATACAAATATTTTTTAGCATAATGGGAAATGACTGAACTGTGATTACAATATCTTTCACTGTATCTATTAGGTTATTCTAAGGTGTATATTAGATAATCTTGGAAAACATCTGGGTCTTCAGTAGCAAACATACCAGAGCATTTGGGTCCATAGCATATGATATTATTTTCTTACACATGCTAACTCTCAACAAACGTGTGCATTGCCTGTTCTACCTCACAGTTTAATAAGAATGTCTCTGTTCTGAGTGGTTTTTCTATGTGTTTGACAAACTACGATGAAACTGATTCATTGATTCTTTTGTGACACTAATTAACATCTATTATTATTACAGGTATTTTTTCTTACTCTGTTTTACCTCATGCCTTGTGTTGTATATAATCCATTCATACTATTGATTGTGGCTACATGTATTAATTTCTCTTCCTTTCATTCAATCAATGTAACTTGGCACCTAATGAGGAGGCTCTGAAAACCCTGTTTGACAGTATACTAACTCTTGTATTATCTTGCTTTTTTACAGCATTGGCTATTGTACAATAGATGCTCTTTCTATCAACCCTTATTTCTCATTTCCATATATATTTAGGGATTAGGTCTGAAATTAAAAAGCCTGTCTACTCAGTAGCACTACTCCACATAACAAGATTGCATTTTTGTTTTCATTGAACATTCTGTCTTTTTTTTTTAATTACCTAAACTGATTTGATACAATCTTGTACATCATGAAGCACAAGGTAATTTGATCCACATACCTTTTAGTCTCCACTCTATTGCCTGCAATAAAATGGCTGTATTGGGAACTACTACTTTTACTTGACTGTGTTCATTAACAAGCTGTTTCTCGTCATAATTTCTTCTCATTAAAGTTTCTCCTGTCTGTATCTGTTGTGACTGCCTCTCCTAGATTGCACTGAACGTCAAAAAATTGTCAGTTAAGATTCATACTGTCTGTCCTTATTTGACACTTTTTTTGCATAAAAGTCCTGACATGGGGACAAAGTGTTTATTTCCACTTTGTGCCTTCAGTTATAGAGCAGTATCACTATTTTAGCTAGACTTTCTCATTACTTTAGATAGACTACCTTTAACTCTTATTTTAATTTAATATATATTTTCCTATAGTTGGACAATTGTATGGAATACTTGAATTTCACTATCTACCTTCAGTTCATCATTAGGTAGCTATTTGGTGCATTATCACTGTTGGAAAGTGGATTATTAGTTAAGGAAAATATATTTCTTCCACTGGCAATAAGGCCACTAACACAATATAGGGCTCAAAATAGGTCTCAGAAAATGATTCCCATGCTCAACCCTTGGTATCTTGGCTGTGAGCAGGCAGGCTTAACTTCAGAGACAGGTATGTAAAGCATTTAAAAAATCCAATTCAGTAAATACTCAAGACACAACATACATTAAAAATCCAACACCAATTTATCCCAATGTAGGAAACCAGAGATATGAATTTTTAAAGATTTAGCCCTGTATAGCACATAGAAATCTATAGCACCTATTTGGACATCTGGTCACGATAGACCGGGACAAAAGGAAAAGTTTTAGACTGACCACAATGGAACCCTGCGTGGCTACTCCTCACAGTAGGCCTCGGTCAAAGTTTTTACCTTCTGACTTAGAAGCTTTTCCGGAGCTTTATCTCCTGGGGTCTCTCGAAGCGCTCAGTCAGTCTTGATTCGGTGAGAGTTTGCCAGCTTGCCTTTCGACGAGCTCCCAGTCAAACTAATGGAAGTCAGACCTCCGGAGCTTTCCAGCAGGATGAACCAGAGACCCAGACATGCTCGCGGTGAAAGATGGGAAGCTTGCCTCTCGCGGTTGGTCCTGGTCAAATTTTCTATATTCTGATTTAGAAACCTTTACGGAGCTTTTTCTCCCAGGGTTCCTTGATGCTCTTCACCAGGCCAGAATCAGTGAGGGTTCACTGGCTTGGGTTTTGACCTGCTCCCGGTCAAACTCTGAAAGTCAGACGTCTGAAACTTTTTAGTGGGAGGAACCTGGAGGACAGGCTGGCTCCCAGTTGAGGGTAGCCAGCTTGGCTGGTCAGTTCAAGGCGTTCCACTTATGGTGCTTTTTTCAAAGTTGCTGCAAAGTTCTCCAAACTCCTGGAACTTGTTTCTGAAGTTCCTTTGAGGGTCCCAAAGTGTCCAAAACTTACTCCAAGGGTCCGGAAGCTCTAAGAGGGTCTCACAATCCACTTGGACAATACCCTTACAAATTCACTGGAATCTCTCCAGACTGGGGATTTTTTATGGTAATGGTAAAGGTGAGCTCTGTTGACCTGTAGCTTGCAGGGAATTCACTCTTTAGTCCTTTTGAAGCAGGTTTGATCCACATGGCTGAGGTTCCAGATTGTGCAGCAGGCCCAGTTAATCAAAGTGCAGGACCTGGTTGGGGCAAATCAAACTTCCATCATGGACACTTCTTCTTCTGTGGTTAAAGCAGCAGATCTGAGAGGCACTGCCCCTCTCAGATACTTATTCAGTGTTCTCTGGGTCGAGCAGGAGGGCACTCCTGTCCAATGAGGTGCAGGGCAACACAGCAGAGCATGACATTTCCTCCAGAGTGTGGTACAATGGGTTCCCAGAAAGCACTATTTCTCCAGAGAGAGTTGAGAGCCTTAGCAGCCTTAGCAGAGAGGCAAGACCTAGCTAAACCAACCTCCAGGATTGCTCATCTCCACAGTCACCCTCACCCTGGCATCTGAACATTCCTTCATTAAGCCTGCCATCTGGCTGGGTTAAGAAGGGATGGGCATAGCTAGACCTGGCTTTGACTGTCTGCCCCACCGGGCCTTTGAAGCTCATGGTTTACGACCCTTGCTCTGGCATTCCTAAACAGCAGAACACACCACTCCACTCCAAGAATGGCTCTTCGCCCCAGGTGCCACTTATCACTTCATCAAAGCAGCCGGGCTAATCCACTTAACTCTGACCAAAGAGAGCAGAGCACTGGAAGGCTGAATTTTGGCTTACAGACAAGAAAGCTTTATAAATAATGTTCTGTACATCTCAGGATACATTCAACAACAGTATATAGTTGGATTTATCATTACTATTTTCCTAAGTCCTTGAATGATATTTTTCTGTACTTCCTAGCAGGAGTTATTAATTAATGACTTCTTGCCATGTTAACGTATGTGGCTGGGAAATCTGCAATTGGGAAAATTAACTGAGCAATTTCTCAAACACCAGGGCTTATAAAACATATTTTAAAAGAACCCTGCCTATATCTACAGGCCCCTCACCCCTGGAACACCTAGGGGAGACGTTAGGGGTTCTGAATATGTTAACATATTGCAGATCCTCACTCCACAGTGCTTCCAGCACCAAAGTTGATTTTGGGAAGCTCTTTACTACAATGATGGAAGTGAAATGTGCAATGTTACTATCCCCAGGGTATATAAAACCTATTTTATAAGGATCCTCCTTATAAGTACATGATCCCCCACCCCTGGGACACTCCCATAATGGCTCTTCGCCCCAGGTGCCACTTATCACTTCATAAAAGCAGCCTGGCTAATCCACTTAACTCTGACCAATGAGAGCAGAGCATTGGAAGGCAGTTTTATAAATTATGTTCTGTACATCTCAGGATACATTCAACAACAGTATATCGTTGGATTTATCATTACCATTTTCTTAAGTCCTTGAATGATATTTTTCTGTAATTGCTAGCAGGAGTTACTAATTAATGACTTCTTGCCATGTTAACCAATGTGGCTGTGGTTCTGCAATTGGGAAAATTAACTGAGTAATTTCTCCAACACCAGGGCTTATAAAACATCTTTTACAAGAACCCTGCCTATATCTACGGGACCCTCACCCCTGGAACACCTAGGGGAAACTTTAGGGGTTCTGAGGATGCAAACATATTGCAGATCCTCACTCCACAGTGCTTCCAGCACCAAAGTTGATTTTATTTTGGGAAGCTCTTTACTACAATGATGGAAGTGAAATGTGCAATTTCACTATCCCCAGGGCATATAAAACCTATGTTATAAGGATCCTTCTTATAAGTACATGACCCCCCCCCCCACCCCTGGGACACATAGGGGAGACGCTTAGGTACCTAATATCCCATCGTATTGTAGTTTCCCAATTTGTAAGTGCCCCAAACACAAAAGTCAAGTTTGGGCATAATGTACATTTTAACCCCTTCGCTGCGGCGCGAATTCCGCCGCAGCGCTGGGGGGGTTTGGGGTGAGCGCGGTGCCGCCATGCTCATGACGGAACCACGCCGTCATGAGTCACGGGCGAGCTGTGCTCATGACGGTGTGGTTCCGTCATGACTCCACCCACTTGCGCTGATCGCCCGCACAGGAGGGGAAACAGCGCCGCGTGGGAGGAGCGGCAGCCAACGGCCGCAGCATGACGGAACCACTCCGTCATGAGCATACGGCGCCCGTGGCTCATGACGGAGTGGTTCCGTCAGAAGCATGCAAGGGGTTAAAAGTAGTCAGGCAACGCAGGACTGCTTTTAAACTGACCTCAGGCTTCAGCAGTGCACACATGCAATTGCAGAAAGGGCTGCTGGCCTCCAAATATCCATGCCCTATTATTTCTAGGGACTTAAAGGTAGTTTTAATCCCTTTTTTGTACTAGGGCCTTATTAGGGAGGTTATGCCAATCATAGGGTTACCCTAACCCATAGTGTACCCTAGAGTTTGTAGGTGTTTCCACTGTATTCTAAGTGTGTTTCCATCTAGGACTGACACTGGGCCTGGTTGGCAGAGCCCATGGCATCCTCAGAGTCAGAAGACCAGCATCAAGGGGTCTCAAATGGGGCAAAAAGTGGGGGGACACTGCAAACAGGTCCTGATTTCCAACAATCATACATTTTCTTCCTGCATCACTTCCTTATTTGCACCAGTGGTATGACAACTCCCACCATCTTACTCTGAGCTCACACCTTTCTAATGTGCATCTTACATATGAATACTTCCACATCATATTTGTAATTATCACAACTCTCACAATCTTCCCTGAGTGGAAATCACAGTGTTAATGGTGTTCTACTTTCACACACTATGTTGCAATGTAACTATGATTACATGACCTTTATCTCATAATACCTTCTGGTCTTTACTTTTAAACATCTTTTAGTCCTTTGATCTGTCAATTTCTCTTGTTTTAATCTAATAACGTCTTGTAATTTACTTGTTTCTTCTGCTTTGTGTCATTTTCAAAGCCTTGAAAAATTTCTTTATGAAGAAACACGCATAGGCTCTGGTAGACGTCCTCTGTTTGGCTTGATTGATTGTTAGAACAAGCTTGCATTACATCATTGGCTCATATGTCCAAAAATGTGGACCTTGAGTATTGCCTTTTTTGAAACGTTATTTGTATATTTTACATTCCTGTCTTTCAGCTGTGAATCTTTTTTGTATCATTGGTATTGTCAATGGTTTTAAATGATTTTATGATTGTAATTGAGACTTTATTATAGCTATACAATAAATATTTAAATACAGTCACCAACAAATGTATCTTGTTTTTATCTAGACTTCACCATTTTAACAAATTTGATTGTTCTGCTATTATCAGTTGTGACTGTTTTACTTTAGTTTGGATTCATATATATATATGAAATGTTATACCTATTGTATATCTTTTGATTAAACATCAAAAGTGAATACTTTACTTATACACACTGTTTGCTATGCTCCACAAAATCCTTGTTCAAATCCAGGTAGGTATGTATTTGCCTACTCTCCGCATCATGCGCATTGACAAATTTTGTCAAAAGTCACGGTTAGCAGATTTAAATGTTTCAAGCACATGTATATTTTATGGTGAAATGTAGAGTCTTGTAGGCACATAACTATCAATAACGGGGCTGTTGCCCACTGTGACTTCAAATAGACGTTAAATACATATCATGAGTGAGTAAATGTATTATAACATTATACTGTAGTAAGGTGTATGAAAGAAAACATAAGAACATGTACCAATTCACCCAACTGCTTAGGAAGCTTTTACTACAAAACAATCTAAAGGATGTTCCGAAAAGAAAGGGGAGGAGTGAGGAAGAATAGGGAAAGATTATAGGAACTGAAAGCAAGTATTTTAACCTTTTACAGAATTTTAGTGGGGTTCTTGCTAGAGATGCATAATGTGAGGAGGCAGCACCAGTGAAGGATTTCAAAGCAGTGCCGTGGGAGATGAATGTTTTTGATTTGGGGCGAAACTCTGTTTTGCTCCTCAGAATTTTGAAGTCTCTGGATAATGCTAAGAAGTAATGAAGGTAGGCAGGTTGTTAAAGTTTAAGAATGTAATCTTGGGAATAAGAGACCGGGCTTTCAGTGCAATGTCCAAACCTCAGATGATAGCTATTAGTCACATGACTATAGCAGCCAAAGCATTCCCTTATGAGAACACATTAGAAAATATGGTGTGTTCTGAACATGGAGTGCATCACTCAGTCTGTTAAAAACACCTACAAGAACTTGTTAGATACCTGGTCACCACTGATGTGTCATCTACCGAAGAGAGCCGATTATAGCATGCCGGCTCTAATGAAATACTTATACTGCTCGCATTACCAAAGTATCCAACAATGGCCTCTGACGTTCAATGTATTCATATAACCCTTGGACCATACTCACTTAGCCTAGTTTGTCCATCGTTACAATTTCACAGGTGCATAACTTAGCCCAAATGAGTGGTTGTTTTTTTAGATTTGAATGGTTACTTTAAGCAGTGAATTGATTCCTTTTCATTACCTAAGCAATTCTGAAAGAGACAATCATGTTTTCCTCTTTATCTATAAATGTCTTTGAAAGACTAGGGGCTTCATTATTATTTGACCTGATTATTCCTGTTAATTACCCCCAACCCACCCCTGGAATTAGCGTTATTGGGGGTTTCAAATATTACATGATTTTAGACAATAATGTGGGAATCTATTTTTCTATTCTGATTTCTGCATGTTTTCCCCCAATGTTTCACACAGACAGCTGACATCTCAGTGTAAAAACACCACAATGTGTAATCCTGATGGGGCTGGTAATGGTAACTAACTGGACCCAACTTGTATAACTGGAGTACTTGGAATGAGGCCAGATGAGGTATACTTTTATTTACCAGAACATAACAAAATTAAATGTAGTTCTATTGTTAAGAATTTTAAAATGTTGATTAAATACATAGTGAGTAGCCACACATTAAACTGAATTGTTTTAAACTATTTTTCAAACTAAGTTGATTGATAGTAACAAATCGGCATATTTAGACACCCAGCTAAGTACTTGTTTTTTATGTTTTATCACTTTTATGTATGTGTTAGAGATAGACCCAGTCTCATTTAATCAAAAACATTCACAAAAAATATCTAAATAGATGGGCAGTGGATTAGCTCTCGCCATCCATTCATCTGTTCAGCTAACATTCACATGTTGCTTCCGCCCACCACAGCATACTGAATGGGGCAGTGGGTAAGCCCAGTTTAGTCATGGCTGTCTTGTACTGTGCGGGGTGGCATTTTCTCTGATCACCTATGCATGTCTGTCTAAAAGGAAGTGCAGGCAGTACCAGGTCCAGTGGGCCAATTCTCTACTGTGTCATTGTTTTTTTTTCATTCCATTCTTTAGCCTTGTTGTTGTTTTTTTGTCATTCTTGACTATTTAAACTATGTCTTCAGATTATAATAAATCAATTCCATTAGTACATTTTCTTTACATCAAGAACAAGTATATATGTCTGTGATGTGCTTTAAAGCAAAAAGGGTTACTTTACCCTTTGCAAGTACACTTCCCTGCAAGAAATCACCCACACTGTTCTACAAAATTTTGTGCAATATTTTTTTTTTCTCTTTAAAATGTTTATGTAAGCAAATGGCCTCAACTTTTAATCAATGGTATGTTTTATTTGAATTT
Organism: Triturus cristatus; assembly: GCF_964204655.1. Lineage (NCBI taxonomy): Eukaryota > Metazoa > Chordata > Amphibia > Caudata > Salamandridae > Triturus > Triturus cristatus. The sequence continues at coordinate 670,728,962 of NC_140584.1, read as the reverse complement.
TGGTGGACAGACTTATAATAAAAAAATAACCATGGCAACAGCTTGCCAAAACCAGACCTATTGACTTTGCCATAACATACTACAATTTGAAGATCGAGTGCCAGTTGTTGCTCTTGCAGTTGAGGTGTACAGTAAAAGTGCCACGTTTTTTAATTTGAACAAAATTAACTTGCATTATTTTTCACAACCAGTGGAGGTGTTCACAGCTGCCACCTTTAAACATCTAAGGCTTCCACAAGTTTCAGATTCAAATTATTCTCCCTAGAAGTGTATTTATTGAAATGGCGCCCTCCTGAAGAGATTTCAGGTGCGAGGTGTTCATAGTTATTGCTGTTATCATTGAACGCTTAAATTGTGGCTTCTTCATCTGGAGTGATGGTGGTCATAAAGTGCCGGCTAAACATATCTACTGTCTCCTTTAAAATAAACAATTTGGCTGTAGTGTTTATCAATGTTTAAAATTCAATGACATAAGAATAATAATATTAATATATTAGTTAACCAGATACATTTAACAAGTTCATATATAGCAACATACAAAGTGAAGTTTAAGATATAATATACATTTAGCGATTACCTACAGGCAATACAAGTTTAAGTTTTGATAAATGTTTGGAAAGCAGCAGCCCTCTTGGCTATGTTTTCTTTTGGGCCAGAAGGTTTACATTAGCCGCAACATATGTCTCATAGAGCAGTGAAAAATACAATATTTCAAATAAGTACATTTCAGGTTAAAGCAAAGTATGTCAGCGTGGTGAGGAATGGCACACATTTTATAATAGTAATAGTATTAGTTCTACCAGTACGGCTATGTCTATTAACTTTACTTTTTGTTACTACTACTACCACTTCTTGTATTTCTTTAACATTTTAAAACTTAAATAGAGATGTAAAGCGTTTACGGTGGATTAAACTTTGAGAATTAGCACAGCATTGTTTTCATAGCTCTCCTAAATGACAACTGGGTAAGTACTAGTGGAAAGTAAATGGCTACTCAAGCCACAGTTTAACCACATGCTAGCCTGTCTGGTTTACTAGGCCTGGACACACATGGCAAAAGCACTAGAACACCAATCTTAGAAGTGGAGGCCAGCACCTGAAATTGCATGTGTTTCTTTATTGGTAGCCATGCAGATAGAATACTGCTGGTGTGAATAAGTTTGTTTTGCTGATGTTAGACTTCTAAAAGCTTACGTCAGTAACATGAACTTTCTGAATCATATTTTTAACCCCCTCACTGTTTCCTATTATGGCACAAGCAATAGCAGCCCCTGCTGGATGGATCTGCATTGAATGGAAATGTACCTTAGCAGCTTAGTTGCTATTAAGATGGTTTGATGACCTTATTAATTTGATTCTTCGTTTCCAAGGAATTAGTTAAGTGTAACTCCAAATAGCCCTTGTTTTAGTGTACTTAGAAGCTGCCACACAGAATAATCATGAGTTGATCGTGTGCCAGACATGTTTTCATGTAATCACCAACATATGTGGGCAAAAACGTTATCTTCTTGTCTTTTAAGATCATCCAGTTAGAGTGCATTGAATTAGCAATGCTGGCATATGTGCCCAAATCAGTGTCTTAGTCATGTCTACAACTCACTGAGTTAAGTTTGAAAAATGACTGAGCATCATCTATTTCAGGTCATGAAGACGCTGAAGGAGAATTGGAAACGATACAGGCAAAGCAATTGTCTTAGGGTTCCTACAAGGAATCGTAGCTAATGAAAAACAAAATTCTATCCTCACAGTCCAGTTTTGTTGGATGACTATGGGGCACGGAACTGGGCTATCTGACATACTAACTTTTTTCTGGTACCTCAATTTCTATAATTAGGTGGGAGTGCTTGCAATATAAAACACAGGCCAAACATGGAGAGAGAAAACATACCTCCGTACTAAATTTTAATATGATAATCTTCCAAACATCATTACTTTACAAAATCCAAGATGGGCGATTAGGTTGCTGCTAGACCAACTTTGACATCGTGTTTGGCATAAGGTATTTGGTAAGTTTTTATCCTTCAAAAACTGGTACCTCTCTATTAAGTCTACAATTCACCATTGATTTACCAATAGCCTTCTAACCGCTGCAGATGACAGTCCCGCAAACTTAATTGAAAACCAAATTCCTCATAGCTTCAAATGCATTGTACCACTTAAACTTAAAAACAGAGATCAACCTTCCAATGTCCTGACCTAGGAATGTTAGCATGCAAGACCGTAACCCAATTCTGAGGCACAAACAGAGTTTCAAACGTCACGGGAAAAACTCCTACCAGATCGTACGCAGACAGGATCTTCTTCTGCAGCTCAGGTGTGGCTCCCACTGGCTCCAGGTAAGGAAAGTTCTCCTTCATGATCAGGGCCACTGATGGAGAATTATCATTGTTCACCAGGCGGGAGGAGAGCGACAGCATGCACTGCTTCAGGCTAGCACTGGTAGGAAGGCCACACAGCTCTTTCACGGACACTATTGCATTCTGATGAAACAAAAAGCAAAATCAGTGTTCTGGGTCATTTAAGTCAAAGACCATAACCATTCTAAGAATGGCTCTTTCAAAGCAGCCCCTTTAAAAATACTGCAATGTTGGGAGGGCTGAAGCACTGTCGTCCACTGCAAAATTAAAATGGTCACAATCATCCCCATTCAGACCTCTCCGTGCTCGTAACTCATACATGCACCTTAAGTAAACGTATTGTCTATGTTTATAGAAGGAATATTGTGAGAGTGCTGTGCAAGAAGTTAGTGCATGAAAGAAAACATCGAGCCTAGCTATAGGTCCTCTCTGCACACCTTCGATAATTGCCGATGGTCTCTTTGCTCTGGTTTTAAGGGGTTACGTTAAAACAAGTTGGTTTGTAGAGTCCTTCCGAAGGTGGACAGATTTCAAGCATGCTATAGATCCTAAGGTAAAGAGTTCCACAGCGAGGAGCCCATGGCAGAAAGAGCTCTACCTTTGGCTGTATGTCTCATCCTGGCGATGCAGAATAGCTTTTTAGACACATCTTCTTAATTCCCTAAAACTGGTTTTTGATATGTGGAAACTAGGCTCACGAAACATTAGGGAACCAGACCCTTAATAAATTTAAAAAATAAGTAGCGTAATTGGAATTGGACTCCGTCTTGAACAGGAACACATTTGAGAGATTTATGAAGAACATTAAATAGAGAGACCGGAAGTACTGCATAGAGATCGTTGCAGTTGTGTAGCTTCAAGTTAATGGCTGCTCCCAACAGCAATGCTTTGTGTTGGATATCAGTGGTGGTGTAGGACTTAGTTTCACTGACTTAAGTACTAAGGTTAAGTTGACATGAAAGGAAATACCTATTTTTTTATTCTTTTTTCTTGTTTTACTTCAGAAGAGGTCACTGCTTTTTGATTGAGAATCTCTGGAATAAGGATCAAAGAGAGATTGTATTTCCCCTTAGTCCCAAATGAGATGATCTCGGATTTGAAGAGAATGAACTGGAGAAAGTTGTAGTCATCCAGACCTCAGGGACCTACAGTACTTCCTGTAGATAGAATCTTGAACAAATTTTAAGCAGCACTAACAAACACTAGCCCCGTCATCAATATTTTGGATATAATGTATCTATCACTGAAAAAGAAATTTTGTCCAAAGGCCTATCATTTATACCTATCACACCACCTAATTCCTTCAATATACAATTGGAACTACAACAATGTTTTAGAAAAATAAGATTTAAATACTATTTTCAAAAGAATACACAAGGAATCCAACCCTTATCAGCTACCAACTTTCGACCAACCTCCACGTTCACTGCAGCTGCACATCTAATGAGTGAGAAACTACTTGCATATGAACAGATTGTACTGAAGGAGGTGATGGAACTATTGGGTAAAAGAAAATACATTAAGTATAACATCACAAAAGAGAAAAGGCAGGCCTTAGAATCCCTTAAGTGTAATCAGACTATTGTCTTCAAGGCCGCTGACAAGTAGTTGTTTAGAACACCAGTGGCTATATCTCTGAGATCAATCAACAACTAACGGTCCAGGAGAGTTATCAGAGAATTAACAAAGACACAACCCAGGAGATTGCCAAGCATATAAACTGACTCACACAAAAGGGATTGAGTGAAGGTTATTTGAGTGAACCTGAATATAACTTCCTTAATAAACCCAACCCAAGAACACCAACAATCTACACCTTGCCCAAAATCCATAGGAATTTGACCCTTCCACCCGGGAGACCTACTTGTCTGGATGTGGCTCGATTTTGGAACCCTCAATCAAGTACATCGACAGTTTTCTACAACCATGGGTGATTAAAACCAAGTCCTATGTGCGTGACACTATGCACATTATACAATTAGTGGAAAACCAACCATTTGATTGCACAACCCAAATTCTAGTGACAATGGATGTTATGTTACACCAGCATTCCACAGGATCAGGCAATGGAAGTAATTCAGGAAGTGCTGAACAGAAGACCAGCTCTACACCGAGTTCCCACTAACTTTCTGGGTGATTTATTGGACATCGACATGACTAAGAACTTCTTTGTATTTCAGGATGTCAATTATTTCCAATGCAAGGGAGTGGCTATGGGAGCTGGCTTTGCTCTGAGTTTAGCTAACCTTTTCATGGATAAATACGAGAATGTGAATATATACAACATGGAGAACCCATATATTGACAACATAACAATGTGGAAGAGATACATCGACGATGTCCTGATGATCTGGACTGGCACTGAACATGATCTGAAAACTTCCAGAAATGGGTAAACGCACACTCAGCAGATATCTAATTCACCATGGATTATAACAACGAAACCATTTGCTTCTTGGACCTATCAATTAGGGTGGAAGATGGGATGATTTATTCCACCTTGTTCAGGAAGAAAACTGAACGTAATACACTTCTTAAATACAATTCACACCATCCAAGGAGCCTGAGAGACAAATTGCCCTATGGGCAGTTCCTGAGACTGAGACGTAATTGTTCGCATAGAGCTGATTTATTGAGAAATGGATATCCTGATTTCAAGACTGAGAGACAGAGGCTACTCTAAGCCCTTCTGAATAGGGCCAGAAAAAGAGCCTGGTACTGCCTGAGAGAGACACTACTGGAAGGAAAACCCAAAGACACTACTATGAACAAGTTAGTATGTGTAACCACTTTCAATACAAGAAGCCATGAGATAAAGAAAGTAGTCAAGAAATATTGGAACCTAGCCAGCACGGACATTAACATCACAGAAGAGCCTATCTTTGCTTTCAAGAGGGCTAAACAGTTTAAGGATTATGTAGTCAATTCCTATTTGAAATCGCCAGCAACACCTGACCTCAAGGGACAATTGGGTTTTCCCCCATTCTGGGACACTTCAAGTGTAGCCATTGTAAGGCCTGCAAACTGCAAGTGGAGGGCGCTTCCTTTACACACTTGGGCCACACATATACACTACTAACGTATACAATTGCATCAGTACAAATGCCATCGATGCTATTAAATGTTCTTGTGACAAGTTGTGTGTAGTTTTAGAAAACAATGGTTCTTATGTGGCCAAGAAGGTCCAAAGAAAAGGCAGTGTCAGAATTAGGGAAGAAAGACCGAGAGGGGCAGACAGGGAGAAACGACAGAGTGCTGGAATCGAGTTATATTCTCCTTCTTGGCATCAAGTCTCCTGCAGGGATAAACAAGGGTGAGGAACTGTTTGTCCACATTGGATGAGTAGCAGTTGATCTCCTTGCTTAATCTAAATGCAGCTCCTTTTGTGATTTCGATTCCCCTGTGATACATTGGACCTCGGTGGGGGCTCCCATCCGGGGTGTAATGTTCACTTTTGGAAGACCTTCACGAGTGGCTTAGCGGACCAGGGCTCTAGAAACTAGGGACTGTGAAATTTACAAGTGTAGAGTTGCTCTAGGGGTGCTGGCAAACCGGGGGGTCACCATAAGCCGTACCCCAGTGTTCCTTATATTTTTTAGAAAATCTTTTTATGTTTTTTGTCTTTTATTTTTTGCACGGTTTCCACAATCCACGAAGGATAGTGTTCTGTCTTTCTTGTCAATATCCTTCCTTTGTACTTTGCATGACTTTTTTGATACCAATAGGCATGCTCTAGTGGTACCTGGCTGTGGGGTGGCTGAAGGTTGAGAAAAAGGCCACTTTGCCGGAATCTTTGATTACTGTGAGACCAAACAGTAAAAGTGGTCTCATAAGGTCTACACCATGCAATATGGTATCATACACAGGCTCATAGGAATTATGGTATGAATTGTTACTTTATTTGGAAGTTCATGAATTTATTAATTTGTTTTTGATAATATAAATACGAGGACTTTTTCATGTCATTGATTATTGAATTGTCAGATTTATGGACAATTCAAACGTAATGCGCACCCAGTGAAAGTTATAACAGGTTGGGCAGTGAGTCTGTTTTCTATGCCTAGCATCAAATGGGAATGCCATGTATGTTTTCTATGTCACTTATTTTTTAACCCTTTAAAATTGTGATTGTTTTTCTGTGCAAACAGGCTTTTAAAAAGACCTTGTGGTCAAAACCCGTAGCCGTTGAATTAACAATATTAACTATCAGACCACGATCCTGGAGTGCGAGTCTTTCTTTGCTGATGAAGTGTGATACGAAGATTTTCTCCAAAATATATATATATACATATGTATACATATATATATATATAAATATATATTCCAACAAACAAAGTTGCCCAAGATGGAAACGCCACTCATGGTGAGTATTGGACATCTTTAATCCAAGACCTCAATGGTGCAGTCTTCTTATCAGCATCTCAGTTCAAATCTCCACAGCCCTACGCGTTTCAAACACAAAGTGTCCTTGTTCACGGGCAGAGAAAATGCAGGGGCAGCGGCTAGCATGAAAAGAGAACACCAGATATTAAGCCAAGTCCCGCCCCCAGTGGGCGTATGCACGATTGCATGATGGTACTTGTTGTTCCCTTTAGTTACACCAAGTGGTTGCTGCCACTGTCCCAAACTCACGGCAGTCTTACCCAAGTGGGTTGATGAAGGTTCATTAAAAAACGCCACATTGTTTATTCCTTGTCTTGAGACACGAACCTCACCGTTCTTTTTGGCAAATTGGGGTTCCAATCGCCGGATCTGACAGAGTACAGCGGGCGTTTCCGCCGTTAAGGCAAACCGCTAAAATTCCAACAAACAAAGTTGTGTTTGAAACGCGTAGGGCTGTGGAGATTTGAACTGAGATGCTGATAAGAAGACAGCACCATTGAGGTCTTGGATTAAAGATGTTCAATACTCACCATGAGTGGCGTTTCCATCTTGGGCAACTTTGTTTGTTGGAATATATATATATATATATATATATATATATATATATATATATATATATATATATATATATATATATATATTTTTTTTTATATATTTTTTTTTTATCTACCTTACACTGATATCACCCTTGTGTCACTTTGTCTCACTTTATTCACATATGTCACCTTTTTCACCTTTGTGGATTAATTGTACATATGAGAGCCATTTATGTCTAAACCTTGTTCATAGATAAAAAAACAAAAAGGGATGGTTTACATTTATTTATGTTTATTAGGGGTTATGTAGAACTGTTTAACTATCATTATGGATTAATGATTGACTGGTTTAAAACTTTATTCCGGCATCATACACGAAGCAATTATCTGACCCGACAGCATCCGTTGTAGATTGCTTCGGAAAACATGTGTCGGCTGCTCTTTTCTCTGCTTGAAGTTTGAATCCAAGATACATATCAATATTACAAAACTAGATATTGTAGGGTGCCTATTAAAGGTGTTAATTATTCACTTTTGAAACAAGTTGAGGATTACACGTTCTTCATCTGGGTACAGCTGCAGCTTCAAACCTCGATTCTCCTGTAATGATTCACTGCACTAGAACTTTGAAAGTTCCCCTCCGTCATCCATTATCCCTAATGAAGCCTTTCAAACCTGCAAGGCACGTGGGTCTCAATACCGGATTCCTCACTTCCAGACATTTTCATGCAAGCATAATGTTCTCATTAGTTCTGCCAGATTTTCTCTTCAGCCAATAGAAGATTTTCTTTTTGCATGCTTGAAGCACTTCACAATTGCAAAAGGATCAATCACACAGGAAATATGTGGAACTTATTATAAGAACAAATTAACATCTAGTCAACTATGTGGGCCTCAAATCACAAAGCCTGTTCTATGAGTACCATTGTTTTACATCAGACTTTGGTATGGCCTATCCTTGAATCTCCAGGAGAGAGATACACTTTGAGAAAAAAATCTTCAGGAACCTGGGTCTTTTTTTATCAGAATTTATAATAAAACGTTTGCATTTCCAACTGTATTCATGTGAAGTCATGCTAATTTCTGAATGTATTTATAAATTAAGAAGTATCAAGTGAATGTCGCACTTTACAAAAACTTTTGGGCAAATGGAGTACCAGCAGGGAGTACCAAAACATGGCAGAGGGATGTGGAAGCCTGGGGCAGAGCTATACTGGAGGTTGTGGTAAAGACGGCCAGGACACAGGAAGCGTTAGAAAATTCATGATGAGGATTATGCAGTGGCATATAAAAGTGAGCTACCTACTTCTTTCAAGTATTCAATAAAGGGCCATGAAGAGGTGGTGTGTGAATATATGTGTTTCTGAGGCAGCATTGTAATTGTTCATGTAAGCTTGGATATGATAGTACCTGTGGTACACGTTTTTAAAATGATGGCATTCTGAGTCAATCCTCTGCCGCTGGGGAATGAATGAGCTGATAATCCTAGGTTGGTTGGTTAAATATTTTACTAGAAACTATATTTAAAGTGGGCCAGAGTGAAAAAAGATCTATCTTCCTGTGTGTGTCAGTAAAGTGCAGCAGAATGACAGGGGCTTCTTGCTAGAAATGGTGGCCTTCACAGAGAGGATGGGTGCCCTTATTCTCTGTGACTTGATGTAGAGACTTCAGAAGTCAATAGAGAACGATCACTACAGAACTGCCATAGCAAGGTTCAAAAGAGCTAAGCATCAGTGGGGTTAGCTAACCCTATGGGCTCCTGTGGCGGTCTCTGCGTTTGCCGCCCCACGGTGGCCGCATAAAGAGCGGGGGTGAGGTGCTGGCGAGTATTTTCTCCATTTGCCACCCCCTCGCGGCAAATGCATTCAGGAGCGGGAGTGTGGGGTGGGGCTGTTGCCGCCCAGAGACGGCAGGTGATAGCGGGGGGAGACCGCCACCCCCAAAACTCATGCTGCCCGGGGCGGAACACCCACCCCTCCAGCTACGCCACTGCTAAACATGTATCACAGGTGTGAAGTTAGGACTTTAGGGCCTGATCTGAAGTTTGTAAAATGGGTACTCCATCACAAATGTGAAAGTTATCCTGTCCACAGTGCTTAATTTGTAAAAATATAAGTGCCAGGGCCTATGTCAGGAGGCCACTGCAGCTTACACCACCCACTACTTCTGTGTGTGCGGACAAAGAAGTATCCACACAACCACAAGCCATCACACTCCTAAAAGTGTGACAATTCAGACCATTCCAGGCTCTGAAAGCTATAATGGCTTTGGCGGCCGGTATTAGTAATTTTTTATGTATATGGAATTAATAAACAACTGTTGCCGTGTTCATCTCTAAGTAAAACAAACAGCACCACCATGTAATAGACTGACATAAGTGCTGGTGTTGTCAATGAAGTGCTGGTGCCGAGTACTGGAAACCACCGGCTCAAATTAAACACTGCCTGGCCACCTCATTACATGTATTTTACACATTTGTAGTATGGTGGACGGGCTATCCATCACATTTATGATGGGTACACATCCGCCAAATTCTAAATCGTACCGTAGTTTATAAATGTGTGCATTAAACCCCACTGAAAAGTGGATACTATGCAGAATACAGCACAGTAATTCCTTGCCCACTCAGTTGTTCCCCATTTCAAGGGGATTAACTCATAATGAGAGTAAATATGTGTGGCGATACAGGTCAGAATCAGTAATTCTATCCACCCAGAATTTCCACACATGTTCACTCCTAACACTTAATCGGGCCTATGTGGTTTGAGTCTCCTTTAAGCACATTGAGGCAGCTGGACAATGGCAAACTCCTACTCTTTTCATAAAGATGAAAGAAGAAGCACAGGGTTTTTTGAGGATAACCAGAAATATACTGATTATCAAATAATGTAATATCCAGCAGAGAAGATTTACGACTTGCAGAGCATTCTTGACCCATTTTGAAATAAAAAATCAAAATGCTTTTTCAGAATGCTGTTGTGATCAATTAACTACATTATTTATTCAGACACCCTGCTACCTTGGTTGCTCAGTTGACCAAGTTTCTGAATGCTTTACTTTGAGGTTGTCATGGATTGTCTCAATTGTTGATTTAAAAATCAGGAAATCTCATGACTCGATGCAAGTGTCCCGACTTCCAACAATTGAATGAATGTAGGGAAATCACCTAATTGCCCTCGACTTCACATCCTTATCAACTCAAAAGTTTTAGCACTTAAGAACATACTTCCCTCCGGAGCGGAGTGCCCTTTGAGACTACCCAGTTGTTTCTTTAATATGGATATCATAATTTTATATATTAGGACACCTCTTATCTTCTTATCCATGTGATCAAAGCGAGATCCTACATCTGGGTGTTTAAATAATCATCTTATTTATCTAATAATCTATACTGTAGGACCCATTTGACAATATTCGTCCCACAAATGTGTTCAAGTTAACATCCACTCATCGTGCCCATACTAGGGAGGAGATGCCGTCTAGTGGTTAGGATCCTGACTTTGACACATGACCATAACTGTGGTGTGCTAAACTCCTCTCAATGGTTTTCTAAGCAAAATCACATCCATTGTTTTCAGCAGAATGTAATTACATACCGAACATCAGGCGCTAATATGACAAATTACTCGATCCCACTGAGACTTAGGTATCTGATCTACCAAAACTGAGGCGGCTTAAAAATAGGCATACCCCAGAAGGAATGTTTGAAACAAAAGCTGTGCTTTGGTTCCCTACTCTTCCAAAATTGAGAATGCTTAAAAAATGCAAAACCTCACTATTAAATGTGACTCTGTCTTTGGTTGGTTATAGTTACATCAAATGTATATCTCTTTGGCTTGGGCGGCTTCCTGCCATTAACAGCTAATGCCATACAAGCTTTATGTTCCAATGAACTTACAGTACCAAGGAAGATTAAATTAAATATTGTGAACTGTTTAAGAGCTACATGTGGACAAACGTTTTCAGCTATTGAAAGATAGCACCTCTATTTTGCAAACGTTCCCGTGAAAGATTTGGCTATTTTTTAAGGTTTTATTTTCACAGGATTAAGAGACATACTGCCTTGAAAATGCAGAAACTCAAACGGATCCTGAAATATTCCACTCTTAAACCACGATCCTCAGAATCTAAAATATCAGCCATATAAAGGTAGGTGGTATCATGCCAATAAAACTACAATAACAATTTGGGGGTTGCAGCATAATCAAGACTGAAAATGTGTCATACTCTTGAATGATGCCTTGCAAAACGGTATACAATTTGAAAATAATAACAGAATGATGATTTGAATATTCTGTGAAAGGTAGGCAATGCTTTGCTATAAATCAATAAGGGTTATATTACTTACCCTATAAGCTTCTGTTCTTGGCATGTAGAGCTGTAGATTCACATGCTTTGCATACTTCTGCCATTTAGTGTTGGGACCGGAGGTTTACAAGTTGTTTTTCTTCAATGAAGTCTTGGCAGTCACGAGGTAAAGTGACTCCTCATTTCGGTGATAGTGTGCATGGGCATCGACTCCATTGTTAGATTATTTTCCCGCAAGAGGGTGATAATGGAGTAAGTAAGTGTAGTATAGAGATGTCCATGAGTATATTATGTGAATAATAAGAACTGCAACATCCATAGGTGTTCGGGGAGGAGGGAGGGCGCATGTGAATCTACAGCTCTACATGCCAAGAACAGATGCTTACAGTTCTTTCCTTTTGGACAGCTGTCAAAAATGAATAGGTCTAGTGTGTAATAATTAAAAATATTTCTTGATGTTTAGTTCCAATGATAAACCCAACAGCTAGTATTTGTCAATGGAAAATTCAATTAGAAAACAATCTAGGTAGACAAAACAAGATTGTCATCTTGCATCACCACATTAGAATGAACAATATATCCTAACACTTCAATAGAGTGTAGACTACTTAACAACTTATTAATGTTAATTAACATTACTTTTTTCTGCTCTCCCGTGTACGCTCTTGCTGAAACTAACATGATTATTCTATGTAGTTCACTAAGTAATCAAAAATGAAAGCAAAAGGTATGATTGATGTTCACATACCTGCATGTTGACCCTGACATCAGTGGCTTCCCTCAATGGTTGGACAGCAAGTTTAAACATGTCATCCACGATTTTGAGTCCAGTGTTCCGCAGCATGGTGTACTCCTTTGCCTTCTTTCCTATTCGTGATGAGCGTCCACGTTTGTGTGACTTTCCTCCTCCACTTCGATTAGTGAGGGCAATGTGGACAAACAGTTTGGCATGCTCAATGATTTCACCCACAAAAGATCGTAAAGGTACATGACGATACCCCGGCTGCAAGCAGTCCACTGGTATCGTATACTGACCTATAAATTCATCGCCAATGTAGTCATCATCCAGAACTACAAAACGGACCATGGCCAGCTCTGGAAGGTTGATCTGAAATTCAAAGCTCTCATCAAAAATAGGATTGTCACCATTTTCCTGAACAGTTTTAGTTCTCTGCTCCGAACAGTCTGCAGGAATTCCATGGATCTCTATGCACACATAGGGGTCAATGACATCACCTTTTGCACAAGCTCCTTTGGGTTTTGGAAAGTTCTGACCGCTGATGATTTTGACATGCAAGAGCTGAGGAGATACTCCAGGAACAACACCTTTGGTGTTTGCACTAAAGTAAGACACTTCGTCTCGCATGATAGATGGTCGAAGGACATACCCACAACCACCGTTCTGTAAGAACCAACCAGTATTCAGGTCCATCATGGGACCTGGAGTCTGATAGTTCATAGCCACAATCTGGCAGCCACAGTTCCAAAAGTCTTGAGGGTTGACATTACTGGAATCTATCCTCATTGGACTGGGATATACACGGGATAAAAACTTCTTGTTGTAGTTGACAAAGTCTTCCGGGTACTCATTGGCAATTCTACTGGCCTGAGTTTCACTAAAGGAGCAAGCCTCAAAAAAATTCTGGCTCTTCATGGAGGTGTCAAAGTCTCTATATTGTACAGACTTGCAAATGGATACCAAGTCAGACAACTCCTTGCAAAGGCAGATGAACTTCTGTTCACCAAAGTAGTCCTCGGACATCCTTCGGGAAACTTCAGCTTCTTCATCCTCATCGGAGACATCACCTTCAATCAGGTCATAGTCGGAAGGAAGCTTTTTACCCTTAATGATGATCTTCTTCTTTAATTTCTCTGGTGAGGGCAAATAGACGTCAGCAGTTGAGGGTGTTTCTGTGTAAAGTTTGGTTCCAAAAATCTTCTTCATGTGTTGAACCATAACCTTCTGCTGCTGAACCGAACAGTGATTGCCCATGCATAGTATGAGGGGGTAATCAGAAGAAATGAAAGCATATTTGTTGATCACCTCAATGACATTTCGAAAGGAGAGTGGTGACGTCATGCTATTTCGATTGCAAATGATTGGTTCATTATCTGGACCATCAGTGACATCTAACTCAATGCTCCTACAGGCCATCTTCAAAGCCCTGACATAGCCATTGATATCTGCAGGACCCCTAAACTGGTCTTCAATCAGGTATGTATTATGGGAAGAATTGATATAGTAATGTGACAAAGGCTGTGTCATGTCTTGGCTCACCTTTTTGTGCTCTGGGTCAAATATATCACATTCTGTAGACAACAGGTAGTGGGTAAAGCCATCAATGGCTAGGAATCCCTTCAAACGTCCTTCCAAAGACCGCTCATATCTGAGAATAATATCCAGACATATTTCTTCAGTCATCTGGGCCATCCCTTGTTCAGATTCTAAAAAAAGCATAAGGTCATTGGCATCCAGATATTCCTTGTTTTTGGAAATCTGTACCAGCAAGAAATAGACCTCCGGCCTGGTGCAAAGTTCGCTGAAGGCTTCACAGAACTCCTCACTTGTAACTCTGGTCGTCAGTTTTTCTTTACTCTTTTGTATTTCTTTAAATTTTAACCGGATCTTTGATTCCTTCAAGGCAGGGGAGAGTTGCTTGATCAATTGCACCGCGGTATCCTCCAGCATGACCCCGTTCCCATCCACATCAGCCGCTTCAAACACGGACCGCAGCCATGTGACCCTTGGTGTTGCCTGCCCACCCTCTCCCAAGTCCAGGGGTTGCTTGCTATGAGAAACCAGGTAACGGAGACCAGAAACCCATATGTTGGCCACATCGGCTGAGTTAGCAACTAAGTCCAGTGGCTCAAAGCTATCACCATGAAGGATGGAGAAGGCACAGTCCTCGCAGATCTGATCTGCCAGACCATTGCTTCGGAAGGTTTCAGTGTTTTTACCCAGTCTGATCTCCCTTATAGCAGAAATGTCGAGCTTGGCTTTTTCCGGATCTTTTTTGGAAGGCTCCCAGCGCAGGGCCTGTATGTCGGAGTCCAGGGTGAAGAAGCGACTGTAAATCCGGGAGTTTGAGCGGACCTTTTTGAGCTCGCAGCCTCCTTGCATGAAACCTATGCAGTCGCTGGCACTGCTGACCTTTTTCTCTGATGGCATGCTGCTGAAGGACACCGTTTTCTTCCTTCCTGTTTTTTGGTTTGCTGGATCCTAAAATAAAAGAAATAACCATTACTGAAAATCTTGCTCAGCGAATCGAGGACTATTGTTTGACCTTGGATCAAGAGGTTGCACTTCAAATGGAAGTTCCACCCCCATATACTTTGTTTCCCCAGGATTTATTGATCATAAAACTTTACACATGTTGACATCCCCTTTTTATGTTTATAGCCTACAACACTGGTGTCCAGGTAAATCAAGGAGAGCTGAAACATCGCAGATTTTCTGTATAGTCACATAGGATGAATGCAGAAGCAATTAATTGAACTTATTTATGTTGTTAATGTTTATCCTAATTATCTGGCACGAATCTGCCACAAAGATTACCTTGCGTGATAAAAAAAACCTTAAATGGATTAGTGACAAAAGAAAAGTAAAGGAGAACTGAAAGTACTGGTTTGCAAATAGCATAGTCACAATTCTGACCATACCTTCCATGTGCTGATGTGCACATGAGATCTTGCCTAGTTGACAGTCCTAGGCTCCAAGGATTACCGTCTTTGTTAGACGGATGAATAAGGGCATTCAACTTTGCACTCACCCCCTCAATGACATTTAGTTTGTCTTTTGGAGATCCGTAACTCATTTCTAACCAGGCCTGGTTAACACTGAAGAATCCCTTATAACGCCCATTTATTATTGCAATCAAGCAAAACGGGTTTCACTCTTTCTTTGCAGGAAGTCGACATGTTCCTCGTCTGACTTAGCGCAAGTAAATTCATCTCCACACTGGCAATCATGAGGGTATGAGAATGTGTGAGTGCATCCTTCTCCTTACTGAATGTTAATAAATAAATAAAGCTTCAAGATTTCTGATGATAATTTTTGATTTTGCTTTTGTTCCTTGTTTTGGAGTTTTCATCATATTTCCATAGTGTTACAGTGTTCAATTTGAAACATTTCAGCAGCTGACACGAGTTTCGCCCTTACAAGGTCATCTGGACCAGGGCTTGCTGAAGGCTTTCAAGTTTGTCATTCCAAGCAGTTTAATACATATCAAAGAAACTTTTTTTTTTTTCTCTATACGGCGACTTCATCCTGTAGAAAAAAATCAAATTTTCTTTCATATGTATTAAACTGCTTGGAATAAGAGATTTATCTGAAAAGACAACAAAACATTAAGAACTGCGAGTTACAAACTTGAAAGCCTTGAGAAAGCCCTGGTCCAGATGACCATGTAAGGGCAAAACACGTGTCGGATGCTGAAATGTTTCAATTTGACCACTAACACTTTGGAAATATGATAAACTCCAAAACAAGGAATAAAATCAAAATCAAAAATCATCATCAGAAATCTTGAAACTTTCTTTATTTATTAACATTCAATAAAGAGAAGTATGCACTCACACATTCGCAACCAGGTACAACTGAGGTATAACTAGGTCCAATACCTCGAGACAGCATCCTCCCAAAAAAAGAGAAACGGCAATACTACCCGGGAAGAGAACCTTTGGACCCTTCTCCTTAAATCGAATGCAATCATGAGGGTATGCTCGCAGTGGTCAGAGTGCATGGTACACAGAAGCTATGGGTCAGAGTGATCCCTCTACAACTGCGTGTGCACTCTATGAAGCTGATATGTATGGCTAGCGGCTGCTTTGGGTAATACCTGACATCTAAAAGGGACTGAGGCCCAAGGTGACACGCAGATTGTCTCTTATGAGAAGCAAAGGTGTTTGCAAGGTCAGAGAGACAGCAGACCTTACTTTCGGCCTTTGCTGAGAACTTTTATTAGGACCCATCTACTACTATTGTAAACACTTGAGATGTTAGCTTTGGTGCAAGGATTTTTGGAGACACAGGGAAAATAATATTTTGCTGTTTGGTGTTCCATCTCCCATAGCAACGCGGCCTTTCTTTGAGCCATTTGTAGCAAGCTGGCTGTCTCTTGTGGCCATTTGTGCTGACACCGTAAAGTACCTGCAAGGCCAGTTGCCCTGTTGGATTGATTAAATACGGCTCAGCCTGGCAATACTCAGCGCACGGACACCACTTTTTAGAGTGAAAGAGATTTGACACGTGTAAAATTAGCGTCAACCCATTTAACATTTTGCGTATGGGATATGTGAAGATTCAAAACATAAAATAAACTTCCTAAAGAACGTATACGAAAAAAGTGAAAGTTAAATTAAAAAAACAAATCAGATTAAAGTGATGACATCATTCGGCAAACAAGGTTTTAAAGACTTCCTTTCGAAACGAAGGCAGCCTGTGTGTTCGGCAAACATGCTACTTTCTGCCTGGGGACTGTGTATTTCCAGTGAGTGGTGTAGCCCTGAGAGTCCGGCTCCTGACAGATCGCCTAATCTCTCCGGCGGCATTTGGTGACCATCCTCCCTGACCTCTGGCGAGACACCCCAACTGCTTAGATTAAGAAAAATCTTCAGTATTGCCCTTTTAGAAAGTAGAGTGCTGCAGGTTCCTACCCAGAAGTAAACATATCCTCGTGAGAGCAGAAGTAGCACGCTCCCCTCCTGTGTCTTACTCTCCCTGTGAATCTGCGTGCCGCAGCATTCTTTATGCTTAGCCTCGAGGGAAAGCCTGCACGCGGCAATGGAGAACTTATTCATGAGCCTTGAAGGTCGTCGAGGTCGTGGGCATCTTCACACCAAAGCACACCTGAGCAAATGTCCAGGATATATATATATATATCTGCTGAAAGTCTCCTAGTGACGGGAGCCACCGTCCCTGCAGGGCGGCTTCAAAGCGGGCAAGGAGACGCCCGTATTATGGCACACCACCACCGAAAAGAACATTTCGAAGCCCAACACCACAGCATTCTGGTATTTTTATTTTGGAAATCCATTCGCCAGTAAAAGCAGCATGAACTTTACCTTACGCGTTTCAGCTTTAAATAGCCTTGATCACAGGTGGGCAATTGTAGTGCAGTTAATTAAAACAAACATGTGACCAGGATTAGTTACTCCATGTACCAAAATGCACCAATACTGTCAATGTCACAGTGAAGACTCGTGTCTTCGTGCAAACCAGCTTAATAGCGTTAAAGTGACACAGTCTCCTTACTTGTAATTCTTCCAGGTGCCTGGGGTTTAAAATTAAATATCATATATATATCTTAGGCGAACAGAGAGAAACGGACACCCGGATAAGTTTGGCAAGTTGTTTATTCTTCCTCAATCCTCCGTATGTATGTGTATAAGATTTCAATGCTGCTGCCCGTGAACAAGGATGTATAAATCTGAAACGCGTTGGGCAATGTAATTAAAAGGAACTGACACGCTGTCTGTTGGTGTGCTGCAGAGTTATTTGTTCTGGTGCGAGTGCGCTTCATCTTTGGGCAACTTGTGAAACTTTCGTGTGTTTATATATATATATCTATATCTGTTCCGATATGTTTCACATGGAAATAATAACAACAACAACAATAATGATAATGTATTACTTTATAAATTACTGCCATTATACAATAATAAAACAATTGGTATAACAATAACAATTATAAGTGCTTTTACTTCTTGTAATTAGGATTATTAATAATGTTAGTATTATAAGTATGTAACTTGAGATGTCATCAATTATGTCATTTAGCATGTCATGGATGATGTATTATGTGAGATTATAAGCAGTGCATCGCAGAGGAGCATGTTATAGTTAGCTTAGTAAACTATCACTGATGAATATCAGTGTTTTTTTCTGGTTTTAAACTTTAGGTTTGTATTATTTCAACACCTAACTAGAACATCACTTTAACCTTAGTTTTTTTCTGTGAATTTCTGTGGTTTTTGAAAAGTAAGCTATGATCATATCACCATACTGAACTATAACGTCACTATAAACTTTGTGTTTTTCGGTAATTAAATACAGAAATATTTACTGAAGAAAAACGAAGTTTAAAGTGGCATTGTAGTTAGGTGAAAATGTCAGTTGGAACAGAACATTTTAAACTGAAAAAAACCTGAATTTCACCAGTTATAGATAACTGAAGTAACTATAGTTTGCACCATGAAGTACTATAACTTGCGCCCACAATGCACAGTGTTGCCAATAGTGATGTCATCAGTGATGTTTTCAATGCTTTCATTGACATGTTATGAGTGAAGTAATAAGTGAGGGCAAAAGGAGAAGGCGTTAAGTATAGTTACTTCATGGTGCCAGTTATAGTTACTTCAGTTAACTAAAACTGGTGAATTTCACTATTTATTTTTAGTTTAAAATGTGATGTTGCAACTAACGTTTTCACCTAACTATAATGTCACTTAAACCTTTGTTTTTTTTCAGTAAATTTCTAAGGTTTAAACAAAATATAAAGTAAGATATTATTATCATACCCAACTATAACATTACTTTTAACCTTTATTTTTTTCAGTGAATATCTAGGGTTTTCTTAATGTGAAACAATTAATTTTTTACCATAATTTACTATACCAACCCCACGCATGGTCTTCCGCCATGTGAGTCAAGCCCTGTGCCCAACATCGTGTGAATGACCACCCAAAGGCAGGGCACAGCCTTCAGTCATGTGCAACATGGGCCTAGGCACAGGAACCAGGCCCTGTGCCAAATGCCCTGTGGGCGATCAAGGCACCTCTTTTGTTCCTTTTGTTTAGCATCGCCTCACAATCACATAGGGGCTGCGAAAAAAACAATCTTTTTAAATTTACACCTCAAGGGGGTCAAAGTACCCCTACCCTACCCCTTTATGCTTTTTGTTTCATTAGTTTTTTAGGACACAGGGACCAAGCTGCTGAGCCCTAAATTAGCAACCTCATCTTTTTCTTCAGGTTGCATCCAGCCAATCAGATTGTGTGATTTAAGCTTACTGTACCATCGATATCTGCGGTGGATCCATGGTAGTACCCGCGTAAAATATACATATATTTTGACCCTAATTTGTTAACAACTACTGAACGGATTAATGCCAAACCACTCTTTCTGGGTAAAGAAGATCTAGCTTTCTGCCAAGTTTGATGTAATTCCATTCAGCTGTTTTTTCTGAATCGCTTTTCAATTTTCCTATGGCACATGTATTTTGTCCCTTTTTCTCAGTCCCTGCTTGATGGAACATCCAGAAATTTCCCAGGTTGCAGCTGAGGTGGTTGAAACTTTTTTTGGGAAGGTTTTGTGTAGATTTGTCAAACAGTGTCAAAGTTATTAGCAAACAAAAAACTCAATTTCCGATGAAAATATGTGTGCACCCACACAAACACACACGCATGCATGCACACACGGAGGCTAGCTGTGAGAAATTCAAGATTAGATGCACAATTGCACTTACAAGCAGCAAGGAATATGTCAATGGCAGGACAGCCGAAGTATTTCCACTGGGTTTGCCCAAATTCTCTGTGGATGTGACCATCAATCGAGCAACCTCACCCTGCAATGTAATCCCTCTCTTTTACCAACATGTGATCCTTGCTGTTACACGACAAACTTACAGAAGTTTCGGATATACATATGCTCATACGATTCCTTATATCTTTCCTATTGAGTTGGCAGTGCCTTCCACAGTTTTAAATTCACAGTAAATAATGTGTTTGTTATTCATTGTCCATTTTACCCTCTGAAGGGATTGGTGAGCTGGGTCTTACAGATTTAAATTTTACATTTACATTTATAACGTTGAACTAAGAAAAAGAAAACCACATGTAAAGCATTTCCTAGGCTCTGTTCTTTTATATTCTCACCCTTATTACAGTTTAGTCCCCTTCTTGCTCCTGTAACACATGCCCTGTATCAACACCTTTCAATCTAAGTCTGTGCTCCCTCTGATTCACCCTGTGGGATAATAGTAGGGTTCTCTCGTTATTCCGGGTGTTCAAAGGCCATTAATAGTTTTTTGCAAGTATGTGCAATGGGATACTTTCTACAGCCCCCTGCGCTCCTCTCTTTGTAGTCCAGTGCTCTTGCTCCTTGCCCATTTAATCACATCTCTGACTCAACTCTCCGCTGCTGGGGGATTCTTCACCTTCCAATGCATGGGGGTGCATGTCAGCCAAAACTAAGGCTAGGTCAATTAATGTCTCACTCACCTGTTACCCTTTGACTCGAAGGCGTAGCCTCAATAGGCATCTTTCTGGGATGTCCTTGTCAACAAGCAGGTCACAATTGTCTTTCAATAAGAGGTCATCTCCACACCATGTGAAAAAAGTCTGAGTCATTTAGATCATATCTAGGGCATTGTTGTGTGTCAATTGCTAATATCCTAAAGGCATCTGTGTGTCAAGTATGTAACATGAAGGTAATTAAATTGTGTGCATTTTAACAGTGCATTTCTGGAAACCCCTTGTGCATGGTTTAGGCATTATATTCAATGATTTGCAAAACCACAATATCAATTGATTCCCCATTGTCCACTATATAGAGCAGCTACTATGGTTCAGGTGTGGGTGGCTCCTTTCTGCAGAGGTCCCAGAGTTCCCTCATAGCATCCACCAATCTTCCAAAGACTAAAAATTACCCAGGTGGGAGACTCATGTCAGCCATCATTTCCTTCAGAGTCATCATCCTCCTTTCTTTGTAATTATCACTCACATTCTGTATTCCTGCCTCTTTCCAACTTCACTTGACTGCATCAACCCATATAGTGGGATCGTTGAAGCATACAGTGGTGTATTTCTAGTTTTATAAACACACCAGTGCCAGCATGTCATGGCAACTCTTACTAGTCTAAGTAACTGGCTATAATTTGCCTTCTTTTTTTAATATTAGCTCAAGGAGCATTCCCTCCAAGCCAGGGATTCTAAGCCCAGTCATATCTGATATACTGTGTTTTTCTAGGCTCCGTGAGAGCCACTGAATTTGGGTCCCTAGATAGTATGACTCATCTCTAAGGTATCCATGTTGACCCTGTGCCGACCAGCAAACCAGACGAAAACATCTTCAGCAAATTAATTCGGCCCATTACTGATAGGAGTAGCTTCTTCCAGTACTGCAAGTTGCCCTCCAAGGCTATCAGTGCTGCCCCAGATTGTCTTCTAGCAGGTCCTGATCGGAGTGCTATAGCTTAAGCGCTAGATAGCAAAAAGTGCAGTGTTGCCATATTATATGCCTACCTCGGATGCTCTCTGGTTTCATCATGGCCCCCTCATCAATCGGGAATGTACAAGATATCCTCCCATTAAAGCGAAGTCCATAAATGCTAACAAATTTCTCTAATAGTTGATTGTAGGGCGATATCTAGCATACCATCTTTATAGGAAAGGAGCATATCGTCCACATATAGGGCGATAGAGTTACCTCCATCTGATAGTGTATACCCTTACGCCTAGGCTCAGTTCAGATTATTTCCGCAAAAGATTCCACCACCAGGGTGAAAAAGTCTGGTGTTAGTGGCACTCTTGACTAGGCCCTTTATAGATGCTGTATGGGGCTTATATCATTCGGCCTGTTCGAACTCTTGTTGTCGGTTTCGGATGCAACAGCCAGATACATTGGATCCAGCTCTCTCCCATGCATTTAAGAACTGACTGTAGGAACAAGTGTGTCAAAAGTTTTTTCCATGTTGTCAGATAGACTCATGGTGTCTGATTTACTCTGTCAAGGTGTCTCTTCCATAATTCTAAACTTCCTCCTAATATTTATTCATTGAGGTATTAGGGCCTGGTATAAACCCTCAATTGTTTGTATTAGCATCCATAAGAAGGAGGAGATGGTTGGCCAACAGCTTGATTAACATTTTGTAATTTGTGTTTAACAGGGACAGGGGCTGGTATGATGCCCTGACCAACAAATCTCCATGTGGTTTTGGTAAGGAGACAATGAGGGACTCGCTCATGGAGGGTGATGGTGGGCTGGTTTCTTTCACTGCTGCAAACAATGTCACCAGGTGGAGCACTACCAAATAAGAGTAGATAAGGTAGAACTCAATCGGCAGCCCATCTGTTCCTGGGGTCTCTTCTCGCGTCCCCTTTCAATGCTACTCTAATTTCTTGTACCTCTCCAGCCCGGAGGTATAATCAAAAAAAGTCCTGCAGTAACCGGGGCTGCATGCAATTCAGCCTGTCACCTAAACCTTTCACAACTCATTACAGATTTGGGACAGGGTAGGGTGAGGGAGCAGAGACTGAAATTTGGTACCTTTGGCTGCACAGGTTCGTGGTTTTAGTGCCATGCTCCAGTTCTGGTTAAAGCAGGAAGTAGCTGCCTGGAGCCCATATGGGACCTGTGCAAGCCGCAATGTAGGTCAACAAAATGCTATCAAATGCTGTGTGTGTGGGTGAGAGTGTGTGTGAGATAGAGCAGGTGTATATTTGAGCATGTCTGTGTGAGTGACAGTGAAATAGTCAATGATGGAGTGAGTGACAGTGAGTTTGAGTTAGAATGAGGGTGAATGAGAGTAAGACTGAGTGCAACTGAGTGAGAATGAGTAAGAGTGAGTGCAAGCCAGTGAGTGGGAATGAGTGGCTGGGTAGGAGTGGGTGCAATGAGTGAGATGAAGTGAGACTGAGTGAGTGACTGAAAGTCAGAGTGAATGCAAGTGAGAGTGGGTAAGAGCGAATGCAAGTGTGTAAGAGTGAGAATGTATTTGCAAGTTGGTAAACAAGTGGAAATTAATTAGCATAAATGAGTGTGATGGAGTCTCAGTGAAAACTAATGTAAGTGAGAATGAGTGAGAATGAGTCAAAGTGAGTGAAAATAAGTGAGACTGAATGAGAATGAGTAAGTCTGAGCTCAAGTGAGTAAGTATGACAGACAGCAAAACTGTGTAAGTGTAAATACGAGTAAGTGGATGTGAATGAATGAGGCTGAGAGCAATTGCGTGAGTGCAAGAGTGAAAGCAAGTGAGTTTAAATTTGAGTGAGTGAGGGTGAATGAGTACAAGGAGAGTACGAGTGAGTGAGTATGACTGAGAGTGAGATTGTGTGCAAGTGAGTAAATGTAAGTGGGAATGAGAGAGTGAGAATCTGTTTTTATGCATGAGTTTGCAGTTGTCCCAGGCACACTGAAGGTAATTCTTGGTGTAAAAGACATCCACTGCAAAATACTGGGCCTGGCATAGTGCAGGTAATTCTTAGAATAACAGAAGATGTGAAATAAAACTGATACTGGCATTAGAGAGGTAATACTTGGCACTGCCCTGCCACCATAATGATTGAT
The DNA here is from genome assembly GCF_964204655.1 of Triturus cristatus. NCBI lineage: Eukaryota > Metazoa > Chordata > Amphibia > Caudata > Salamandridae > Triturus > Triturus cristatus. Next base: position 670,705,092 of record NC_140584.1, on the reverse strand, counting down.
ACTGGCATACTACAGGTAAAGCTTGTTAAAGCGTACTAGAGATAATACTTGGCACATGGTACACCCACAAAAAAAGCTGCCACACCTGGCAAAATATTGATACTGGAACTCTAGAAGAAATTCTTGGCATATGGAGTACCCAAGGAAAAATTCTATCATGAACACACTGGTGACAAATATTGATATATGGAACACCAGTGGCAAAAAGCTGGTGCTCTTACAATGTAGGCACTTCATGTCATATGAGAGGACAACCATTGTATCTGGGATGGCGCCAACTATTTATTTTTAAATATCTTTATTGATTTTATTTTTATCTTTCTGTTCTCCACCGGCATACCATATTTGTAATATAAATTTTTAATTCCACAAGAGGTACCTTACCGCAATGTGGGGTCTCTCAATGTAGGCAGCCTGTACAGCAAAACAGTTACCTGTGGGTGCTTAACATAAGGATCAGGAAAATAAAATTTTGTCAATTGTGCCATTATAAGTCCAGTCGAATATTAACACAATGGATAAACAAAATCCCCAAAAAAGAGCAAATAACAAACAGAAAAAAACCATCAACTCTGCTCAATCCACCCACCAACCCCCGTCCATTCCCAAAGTACAACAGGAGTCAGTACCTCAGTGCACCTCAATAGGCAGTAATTCCTTCGGGTTGCGGCCAACAAGAGGCCTTACGTCTAAGATGTAGAAGCATTGTCCTTGGCGGAAAGGATCACATTTAATCGTGCAAAATACTAATTCCATTGCTCCATGACAATGCATCTCCCATCCCGTGCTCTAGCATCCATCCGAACCGCGAGCTCTGCATTCGCCCATCAAATCACATCCCTTTGTCACACGATCACCAGAGGGGCGGATGCACTCCTCCATGCCATTGCAATACACCGTTTTGCTAATACCAATATCAACATTTAGAAACCCCTCCGCTGTTTCATATTTTCGGTCACCACTCCTGAATGTAGGAGACAAAATGCAGGGTCATATAACATTACGGTTGTGGTGACATTTGACACGCAGGCAATCACTGCCCGCCAGAAGATCTCAATTGTTGGACACAGACACACCATGGGGAGGAAGTCTGCAGTAACCTGTTGGCATCTAGGACACCTTGCCATGTGCCCAGGAAAAATTTCTGTCTAGAGAAAGGTTGTGTGGTGCACATAATTGAATTGTGTGAATCTAAACCTTGTGTTCCCTGTGATAGGTGTTATTGAAACCAAGTACCTCCTCCATGTGGAGTCCTGTATTTCCACATTCAATTTTCCCTCCCACCAGACTTTGAGTCCCGGGTACCATCCATCAGTGCCCTGATCTTGTAGTGCCCTGTATATATGTGAGATAGCCTGTCTAGAGCCAGTCAATGTCAGCATCAAGTCCAGCGGGCCAGCTGTCTGTACAGGATCCCCCTCCAGTCTCCACAGCTTCCCTGCCACTCCCCTCAGTGCCGAATACAAAAGAAACTGCTCCAGATCTAGTCCACATCTGGCCATCAACTTGTCGAAAGTGTCAGGAACTACCATCCACTATTATATCCCTCAGGTCTTTAACCCAGCAGCTATCCAATAGTTCACAGGGAATGTTCTAGTCAAGCGACTGCTCTGATGGAGGGCCCAGAGTGGCAGGCCAGGAGCATGAGGGATATGGAGTTTCCCCTAAATATATAGTTCTCACAAGTCCATGCCACCACTTTCACCAGCATGTTGGTGACTGCAGTAAAATGGTGGGAAGTTAAGAGCCACTCCAAGGGTGAGCAGGCCCCAAAAGCAGTGCCTGCCATTTGCCATTCGGGTTGGCCTTCTCCAGTATCCATTGAAGGGCCCACTGGAGCGGGGCTGCGGCATAACAGAACTCATAATTGGGAGCTCCCAACCAACCATCCTCTAATGTGGCATATAACGTCTCTAGTTTCACCCTACACCTTTTATTCACCCAGATCAAAGCGGCCAGTAACCGCCAGAGGTCCACAAAGAAGGGTCTCTTCAAAATAACTGGCAGCATTCCAAAGAAACGCAGGAGGTGTGGAAGGACTAACATTTTAGCAATGGGCACTCTCCCTATAGGTGATAAAGGTAGTTGTGTCCAGAAAAGCACCGATTGTTGCATCGAGGATTGTGCTAAACCCAGGATCCCCATCATCAGATCCCGCTGAGAGTGATATACTTGCACCCCTAGTTATTTGAAGGTGTCATACTTCCATAACAATGGGGCGTCCCCAGCGGGATGATAGGGAGATCAGGAGTCTGCAATAATGGGAACAGGCATGATTTTCCCCAGTTAATTTGCATTTCGACATGACCCCTGGGAGAATGGAAATGCCGGCTCGCAAACATATTAGTGTGTTGTCCGTGTACATGAAGACTATGTTAGGATGGCCTACAAATTAATATTCACAGTCACGTACTCACTTACGAAGCATACACACCAGTGGCTCCATGGCCAGGGCAAACAACAGGGGGGACACAGGACACCCCTGCCTGGTGCTTCTCTCAATCCTGAAACTGCCAGAAACAAGGTTCCCAGTGTGTACCCTAGCGATGAGGAGTTCAGAGAACACCTGCATCCAGTTACAAAACTCCTGGTCCAGGCCCAGCTTTACCAGAAATGCCTGTAGATAGTTCCAATCCAGGGTGTCAAATGCCTTCTCTACGTCAAGAGAGGCCACCCATTCCTGAGTATTTGTCTGGTGTGCCCAATCCATAATCCCAAATAACCGACGCAGGTTGAAAAAAGTGTTCCTGCCAGGAACAAATCCATTCTGGTCATAGAAGATTACTGTGTGTCTCATAGGCGCAAGTCTATTGGATAGTGCTTTACTCATTACTCATTACCTTATAGTCTAAATTGAGTAAAGACTACCAGGTTCTGGGATTACCACTATTAAGGCTTCTCTCATGCTGTCCGGCAATCTACCCAGTTCCTTAGCTCCACTATACAGTTTCAACAGACAGGGGGCAAGCCAGGCCCAGTATGTGGAGTCAAACTCTATCGGTAACCAATCCGTGCCGGGTGTTTTCCCTCAAGCAATCTGTTTAATAGCCAGGGTAACTTTCTCCAGTGTCAGTGGTTCATCCAGTTATTGTTTCAAGAGCAGGGCAAGTATCGGCATATCAAGGGATCGTAGGTATGCTGCTATGTCGCTGGGGTTTGTTGTCACTGGCGCCAACTAAAGCGTAGTGTAAAAAGCCTCAAATTCCCTGTTGATAGCTAACTGGGAGTTCACTCCTGTCCATGACTCTGTTCGGATGAACCCTATGACGGTTTGGGGTTGCTTAGGCTTAAGCACCAAGGGCAGTAAACTGCTAGCCTTATCTCCCAGGTCATGTTGCCTTTTGGTATATTCTCTGTAATTGTAGATAGAGAGGCGTTGCAGCGTCTCCCTACATGAGCGTCTAATGTCCTGTAGTGCATGGAGTACCTCCAGATCCAATGCCCATCGTCGCTCCGCCTCCCTCAGTTGCCCCTCCAGCTCGAGTAGTTCCCATTGTAAACCCCTCTTAATGCTGAAATGTGATGACATACATCCCCCCTAGATCATTACATTGAATGCATCCCATTCATCTCCCACATCCGTAGCTATGCCTTTGTTTTCCATGGAGTAGTGAGTAATCTGCTCTTCCACCCATGTCCTGTATGGTAGTTCGTCTTGTGCCCTAGACTGGAGTCTCCACATAGGTATCGGTGGTGGAGCGTGGCCCAATCCAAAGGTCACCCGTAGCGGATAATGATCTGATAAGGGCCTTGTTAAATATTTGGAATTGTACAGGCAGGCATCAGTCCCCTACTAGCATATATCAAATCACTACGCCTGTCATGGGCCCACTGCCACAGCTGTCTGGAGTTTACGTGCGATTGTGTACCTGGTACCGGGGGAGCCGATCTGTCCAGTACCAGGTCTGGAGCGCAATTGAGATCCCCACACCACAATGCCGGTGCCATTGGTGACTGCAGGAGCGCAGGAGTGAGCGAGTTAAAAAACATGGGTTGTCCCATGTTGGGGGCATACACTACCACTAATGTGAAGGGTTCAGCAACCAGCATGCCCTCTGAAATGACATAACGGCACTCTGGGTCAATCAGACTGTGCCCCAGAACAAACGGAACTCCAGGTGCCACCCAGAGTAGCATCCCCCTGGAATATGCGGAATATGTAGTGCCCAAAACCAGCCTCTGCCACCTTTTACATATCCTGGTAAGTTCCTCCAGAGGAAGCCAACCATGACAAAGTACAAACATATCAGAAATGCCTTTTGACATAAGGGTCATCAATGGCAAATGGACAAGATACATGGCCAAATGTTGGCACTGGTATATCATATGTGCTTTATTGTAGAAGGGGACACCATGACTAAATGCTGTCTCTTTAACAGTCTAGGTAATTTTTGACATATTCGGGTGCTCACAGTATGTTTAAAATTGGGTCAACTTCTTGGGAGCATCAGGTTTCATTAGTTTGGCATATCATACTTTGAATATTCACTGATTACTCTGTCAAACCTAGGACTTTTAGTGAAATGTATGTAAACTTATGCTTTAAAATGCACTATTTGTCCCCATTTTTTTCAACTTTTCTCTCAAGCGAACCCCCGGAACCTTCAGAGAAGAAGTCAGGCTCGCTTGACGAGCCAAGCATGGGAATAAGAAACGCAGGGGATATATCCCCCCAGATTTTGGAGTGGGAAAGTCACAGGAGACAAGAGTGGGCAGAGACATCGGGACAAAATAATTTCCTCTCTCCCTTCAGTGATTCACAGGGCCATTAGCGTGTGAAAGCACTACCTATAATCACTCTGCACTTGACCTGTGGCTTGACCAAACTGATAGTCACAGCAAAAACGTGCTGTCACAGAGGCCACCCACCCTCTGCCCTTTTGTTATGCTGCACCCGTCCAGGAATTCTTTCTCAACTCGCTGCCACAGCTACCTGCAGTCTGCACTTCCAGGTCAAAGGGAGAAAGGTCCTTTGTTGATTGCTGTCTGAACTGTCCACTCCTCAGCGCACCCCCTACCTGCCACCTTGGAGACCGAGCCCTAAGGGCAGCAGGAAGATCTGAAGAAATTTGGTTTTGGATATACAGAATTGACCTAGATGCTTCAAGACTCACACAGTGAGCCTTCTCACTGCAAGCTCTGAACTCATTACTTTCTTCAAAGCGATAATGAAAGTGATACTGTGGGCATTCGCAGCCCGCAAGGACTTACGACTGAGAGAGCCGAGAGCTCAGTGGCCACGCAGTGCCTTTTTAACAAGACCAAGTGGGTGCGCGCCCTGCTTTACAGTTAATCTGTCTGATGAGACTCGGACTCCCGGGACTGCCAAGAGCAGGGCTTGTTTTCAAGCAAAAGGTGCTGCTCAGTTTGTTCACCCTCCCCATATCACACCCACCATCACTGGCTCTTTGCCCACTCAGTCTTCCTCTCTCGCCATCTCTTCTCTCCCTCTACCGCCCACATATTTTGTTTTCCTCATCCTTCCACTTTGTTCGTTCTGTTCCTCTTTTGCTTACTTCTACACCCTTCTCACACCCGCCTCTGTTTTTACTTATACTGGCTTTTTTTACTTTTACTGCTCATTGTGCGCTCTGCCTACTCTCTTTCCTGTGTCTTCCTCTGCCCACATCATTGCCCAATTTTCCTACTACCGGCTCTCTTTTGGTCCTCTGTTTTTTATTTGTTCTCCTCTTCTCTATATCTGACACTGCTAACTTCGCTCTGCCTCCTCCTCATTGTATCTACTAATAATCTTTCTTTCTACAATGTACTTTTCTCTCTTCTCTCTGTCGTCCCTCTTCTCTTTGTCTTCTCCCACAGTCTGTTTTCTCCTACACATTATTCTAATTCTTCTCTCACACGTTGTTCTCATATGCCTCTCCAATCTCGTGTTTAATCTATGCCCACCCCTCGCAGTTCTCCATTTAGCTAAACCAGTAGAATCCAGCCATATTTTTTAGAGAGATCCATAATGGATATGTATTCTAATAAGGAATTTGAGGTGAGAATATTTGCATATTCAGTGTCCCTTGTAAAAAATATAGTGGAGTTTACTTGTTTTTAAAATTTAATTAGTTAGACGTCCATTGTAGAAGTTGCAAACTAAGTTGTCTCTCTCTCTGCTATTGTCTCTTTATGTGAGTGTATTTATTCAGTGCAATGTCTGAAAAGCTTCTTGGCAGTGCTGTGAAAACACATAACTAATCACCAACAGCTGCAAAAACACCAAGGTTCAAATTTCAAACTGGTAGAGAGCGGGAAAAAAAGGGACTTGTTGTATAAAACAGCTATATTTAATAGCTTTCCTAAACCAAATAAGGCTTGTCTACACTCCCTAGGAGAGGGCATGCAGGTTCCACCATTTTCTGCCACCGCTGAGAAAGCTCTGTGCTCAAAGGTGATAGCTGTTGTTCTGAGATCCATAAACTGATCAGCAGAACGTGAAGCCAACATGGCACATGTTTAGGCTTTTCTGTTTTCAGTTTCTATTTTTGTTGAATTCTGGTGGGGTTTTTTCAGTATTTTCAAGTGATTTCAATACCTTTAAAAAACAGTGGTTACCAGTGGTTACACATTTTGGTGCCATTAAAAATAACAGAAACAGTGTTTTTCCGGTGTTTATTGAACTTTTTGCTTTTAATATTGCTTGCTTTCTGCATTGATAGTGCATGGTATATAGACAGTGTACATACAGTGTATATGAGGGCCAAATACATTTTTACAAATTAAATTTATCGTAGTACACCATGCAATACTTCTTCAATGAGTCTTTGGTCATGCACGCTCACTCTTTCCTTCCCATGTAAACTTTTATCTGTGAAAAGGCCCTCTCAACAGTGGCACTTGAGATGGGCAACGCCAAAATAGCCAGTAGACAATTTGCTAATGCTGGAGACTGACATACCTTTCCATGCCAAAACAGAGGCACTTGAAGATTGTGATTCTCTGCAACAGGTTCTGCCACATATACGTTGACCTGGGCGCATATGCCCTCAGAACTATTGAAGCGGTCAAAAATGAAGCAGCACTTTTGAAACTACGGTGAAACTTTCCCTTCACGGAAGGGATCTATAACCTGTGCAGAGTACTACAGTGAGGCTTCATTGATTTCAAATGCCATGGTTGGAGAAGGGCTATTTCTCATACATTGTAAAATAAAAGTTCCTGAATTGCTCCTCAACATTTCTTTGCTTACCAAGTGGCAAGCACTCTAACATGGAACATGTTGCAGTGCTTAAGTAACTAAAGGTGTCACCCAGCCTACTCTCAAGGCGATGTTTCACCAATTATGCTGAACACTTTGTAGACAAGTGTGTTTTCAGACTCTAGTTTTTTTTGTTATGTCCACTACAGCAGTCATGCTTTCCTGTAAAAATCTAAGAATGCAGTAGAGTGTACTTTTTTTCAAATCACTATCAATATGTGACCAAAGATCCTTACATTTCTTGCCTTTGGCATCATCACTCAGCAAAAGTTCTGTAAACAGTTGCCACACGGAAAATATAGCATTCATGGCCCTCTAGGACTGAGAACCACCGGCTAAGGGACATAACAAAACAGGGCACCAGAATGGACTAAAAAGTCAATAGTCTTCTTCATTAACTCTGAAGATTGTAAAGATGCTTTCAGCATATCATCTAACAAGTGGCAAGGATCCCTTACAGGGAAGCACTTCAGCTCAGGTATTCATTTTGACAGTTCATCACACAACTTTTTCATATATGTAGCTGAATCACTGCAAATACAAACAATATCACTCCAATCTTTGTTGAAATTGGTAAGAATGTTTTGCAGCAGCATTCCAAGTGACACTGCATTCTATGTTTTCCAAACGTCTGGTGTCATGTTTTCACCAGTATGCCAGATGCTTGGTGACTGCACTCTTTTCACATATACCTGTCACTATACCTTGCATTGAATGTTTAAAGCCTGGGGTGTTTGGCAATGTACATGCTATAAATATTGGCTCACTAGAAAAGGGGGCTGATGTATCACGTTTTTACACATTCTCTGAGGGTAAATGTGATGGTACATATTGGGTAAGTTTCCTATGAAACCTACATTTTTCATATCAGTGAAAGACTCAAATGTAGCCAAAAAATCAAATATGATTTTGATATTTCCGGATTCTCTACTGTTTATAAAATAATTAAACAACACCTAAAACATGCTTCTAACCCCTGTATCTTTAGACCAAAGACCACAAAACTGAAAGAAGGAAGAAGAAACAATATTTTAGGGACATCCCTAAACAACAAAACTCAAGCCGAATAATGTTAACCCAGTCTTTCTTACTGTACCTTACATTGTATTGGCCCCTTAAGGAAGAAATAAAAATGTCTCTTTCACTCTCCTTTTCCTTTATTTGAATGGCATTTAGTTTGTGGTTGTGCAGGGTTTTTTCAGTGTTTATATGTTTACACTGGTGAGGGCTATTTCTCTTCCGGTGGGCTTTTATCAGTTAATATATGTTTAAACCTAAAACCGGACAACCTACACATGTTGTTTGAACTGTGACCTTGAGCAATAGCCGTGTTCCTACAAACAGTCCTACTCTGAAGCCAGTAAGCACGGCCGTAGCATGCACAGTCACAAGACACACACACTTGCTGAGACATACACTTATACACAACAGACTCACACACAGACACACACACACATGCACACAAATATTGGCAGTGTGCAGAAAAAAATATTTAATGGTACATTTCTGAGGACATCAATCTTTCCAAATGGAATTTTGCTCCTGTAACACAAAAATGCTAAAGTTTTCAGACCTGTAAAATTTGATAAAAATCAGAAAAAAATAACTTCTGAATTCAGCATTTTATCTATTTACATGACAACGAAATCCCCAATCAAGTTGGTATGGTGGCTCAGTGAGCTTTACGTTCGCAGCTAAGATCTGCGCTCAACAGCAGGTTTCAAGTTTTCATCCAGGCACTCCGAACTGAGACTCCATCATAAGGTCAGCACATTGATACTTTTCGAAATGGTAATGTTAAGGTTTGGTATTTACGGGACTAAGAAACTGGAGCGAGTGTTATGGAGTGCTATAATAAAAAGCTATTTGTTGTACTTTGTCATGGAATCAACATTTGTATAGCGCCTCCGATATTCAGTATGGCACCTTAGCGCTTCTTACCATAGGCACTCATTTTGGTAGGGGTCTGCGATTTCCAACTGATATTCTGCATCTGCAGAATGCAGTACTATTTCCTGCTCTCTTAAGGCTGAGGCAGAAGTAAACTGGTTCCTCAGAGATTCCTCCTTGTTAATATCCAGTTCTACTCTATGCATGACTCTACTCTGTGCAGGGTCCCAAGGCTGACGCTAGGCATGGGCAGCTGCTCAGGGCCCCACCCCCAGCTGACCAACATTGGGGCCTATGACTGCAAGGTCCCCTGCCCAGAGCCTCACAGCTATGGTGTGGTGCTGTGAGGCCTAGGACCTCGCAAACATGTAGCTGTACAAAAAAGTGAGCCTCATTGCGCTGGACATGACTGTGAGGGCCATAAAGGGACTTCACTGGGAAGGGGCTCACCATCTCTTGGGCCTTACAGCACTACACCATAGGTGCGATACTCATTGTAGAAAAGGGCCTCCGCCCAGGCTAAGAACTGATGGTGTGGTGCAGCGAGGCCTAGGATAGGGGCCCTCAGTAGAGTAGCCAGTCTCTGTATTTGGCAGGTTTGGCCTGTAATTGGTGATGCAGTCCAGCGCTTTACGCACAAAGGCACTGCAGGACACCCACAGTCCCGCATTTTTAACCCTAACAAACTACAAGCAACTCTCTTTCAACCCTTGATGAGCTGTAAAAGAGATGCTTGTAGGCTAAAAGGGAGGCACTGCAGCACAGGATGGGTCCTGCAAAAAGCAGCAACAGGAAAACCTTCAGCTATTGGGATGCCAACAGCCTTAAATGACTGAATGAAACCCATGTTTAGGACCTATCCTGAGTGTATGGCCTTGGTGTCTATTTCTTCCATTGAGGCTGCTTTAAAGTGCTGTCACATTGTCAACTAAGTGGACAAGACAGGGAAATATTATTTGCCCTGGGATTAAACAGATGGTTAAATAAGTAAAGCCAAAACTGCAATGCACTGCTACTTTGTGCAAAGGCTACACAGGGAAACTAAACTATGAGGCAAGAAAAGACAAATTGTGTGACGTAGTGCAGCACATTTCGTGATAGTTTTACTTATTTTCTCATTTTTACACATATTAACATTGTCTGGGCATAGGGTACACCTCATTTGTTCAAGTTTTTCACCCATATATAGCAATAAGTAACATAAAGGGGACCAGTCGGCCTTTGAAAAGGTCCTTTCACTGCACAGCAAGATTATTCGGATCACATGACACAAATAACCAGCCTAAGTGCAGCACACAGTTCTAGAAAGAGGTGGTTAAATACACAAGGCGTAATGTACCACAGCTACAAATGAGAAGTAATTTGGTTGTATCTATAATGTACTATTCCATTTAGAAACTCTACATTCTTGCTCTCCATCTCGTGCCCTGCTAAACCAGTAGCTTCCAAAAGAGATCATACTGACTTCAATTGTCAAACACACACACCGAGAATCTTATACCATACATGTGTCGCATGCTCAACGTGCACACACACACTAGGCAGGAACATGGAATGTTGGTTCCTAGTTCTGTTTCACCATTCAAAATTTCCCTTGAAAATGGCTGGAGTTTTAAACCTGATGGTAACTTGGCCCAAGCTACTGCTATTGGAAATTATGTCTCAAGCCCCTCAGTTTAATTTCTATGTACTTGTGCCACCATTTAATAAATGAGCAGGACTATATTTGTGCCTCCCTTGAGTAACTCATGCCTCTTCCAACTCCAAGTCCACAGACTAAGGTGCGGCTCATTTGAACTATTACCTGGTGGTAAGCCTTCTGAGCGGAAGGAAACCCAGCACCACCAGAATCCAGTGTTTAGTCAGACCAGCAACTTACAGCCAGTGAGTGGATCAAGATAATTGCAAAAGAGGGCTGCTGCTACTACTTCTGCTAATAAGTAAGTGTACTATAGTGTTGTGTCTAGTGTAAAAAAAGGGATAATTTATTGGCCAATCTGTTTGGATGCTTTTGGTCAAATTGTGATAATGCACTCCCTTTCTCAGCATCACATCAATTGTGCATTTTCCTATGCTGTGTACTGAACAATTCTGTAGTACAGTACTTGTATTACTCTGACCAAAATCAAAAGCCTTACAATGTCTTATGATCTTCCCCAACAGATTCTTTTTTGCCACAAGTACAAAAATACTTCACTTTTGAAAACCTGATTCACCACATTGCCTGTCAACTTCAGCTAAAGGAGATTTTTCAGGAAGGCCACTGTAAAATATATGCTTGCAGTGTCTTATGTATTGCTGAAATACTTTAGTCAGGTAAGATGCTGACTAGAATGGTCTTCTTGCTGTGGAAACCTGAAGGTGTTATAAAGCAGCTGGACAGGCCTTCTAGGTAGCTTTTGCACGTGCATCATTTCCCCTCACTGGCATACTACATTTGGGAGAGAATCCTTACACTGGAGGCAGGTTTTGCCCTTAACACTACCTGTGTTAATTACATGAGAGGGTGCAAAACTGCAAATAAAAGACTGTTTGCAACTGTTAAATTGGAGTTAAATATTCTGTATGTTACCAAATTGCAACTGCCACAAACATATTTGTTCCTTTTTCTTAGAATGGACATCCCAAAATGATTTGCAAAGAAACAACCAAGTGAAGTGAACCTGTATACAGACAACTTAAACTAATACGATTCATTGTGATGATATACCGGAGCTGCAGTCTGCAATTCAATATGGAGTTGGGGCCACAGATTTATAAATATCAAGTGAATACACTCCAGTCCCAGGAACATTTTGTGGAGATGTCACTGCCTCAGACGAATCAAGCAAGAATTCTTCTGCAACAACAACCAGCCTTCAGGATAACGAGGAAACATTTGGAAGTGCCGTGGCACCAAAACAACCACATGAGACCACATTGCCCATTCAAATCATTGTAACACAGTTAAAAATGAAGAAAAAGCGCAATCTGCGTTTTCCAGGAAGATGGTTCTAGGATTTCCCCTGGCTGCATTACGGTGATAGAGTGGCAGGAGTGCTGTGCATCCACTGTGCAAAGGCTGAGTCTCTGAAATTAACTGAGCTTTCCAAGAACACAGAGGAAGCATTATGCAGTACCGGTTACACTAACTGGAAGAAGGAAAAAGAAAGGTTCAAAAAGCACCAGAACAGCTATGCTCATTCATAATATGCACTGAGTCAACTAGAACAGTATAGAGGAGGCCAGTCAATCAATCAACAGTTATCACAGCGAGTCCAACAATAACAGAAAGAAGTTTGGCTTTGTCTAAACAAAATCATTCATTCCATAGCTCGTCTGGCAAAACAAGGCCTTGCACTTCGAGGTCATGATGACAGCAATGGGAATTTCTGTCAGTTTCTTAGTGCACGAGCAGAGGATGCACCGTCTTTGAAACAGGGGATTACAGCTAATCGAGCAGAATAGCTCAGCCCAGACATCCAAAACAAAGTTCTTCAGTTATTGTCCCATGCAATTGTGCATCAAATTCGTAAACAAATTGGTGACAATCAAAATGCAGTAATTGTCGATGGCACACAGGATATATCTCGTCAGGAACAAGAAAGCTTCTGTATACGTTACACTGACCAAGATGTGTACCCTCATGAGGATTTATTTGACTGTGTCAGGCTGATAATACCACTGGTACTGCAATTGCTACAATTGTAAAAGATGTTTTATGCTGTCATAGTCTTTCTCTGTCAAAGCTTAGAGCACAAACATATGATGGTGCCACAAATATGGCAGGGAAATACCATGGTGCAGAATCATTAATATGCCAAGAACAACCACTTGCACTTTATGTCCATTGTGGAGAAAATTGTGCAAATCTTGTTATGTAGGCTGCAGCACATAAAAGTTCCATAATGGAAGATGCACTACTTTATGTCCAAGAACTTGGTAATCTGTTTGGGCAATCTATGACATGCTATACAATAATCTCAGATCTCATCCTGCACAGTGTAGAAGACTCTGCAAATGTGTTCAAAATAAAGCCTCCATGTCCAACACGCTGGACGGTCAGTGTAAAAGCTGTACAAAAAGTAATGGATAATTATTAACCTGTTCTGGAAACACTAGAACAATTATCTACATCCAAGTCCAGTAGTGATGTGTCTGCTAGTAGTCGTGGTTTGCTGGCGCACTTTCAGAGATGAGCAACTGTCCTAGGTCTTCAGATTGCCCTCCAAGTACAGCAGCTTCAGGAATGTTTGAATATTGCCATGCAAGGACCACAGAAAACTATATTAGGGCTACTAGCTGCTGTGAGTGTAGAAAAAGTGCAATACTAAAGCTTCGTAGTGATGAGCTGTTTGACAGTCTGCTCGATATCAATAGCCACACAACTGCTAAGTACCATCTTAATGCCATTGAAGTACCACGACTACGCCAAATCCCTAAACGGATAGATGATGGAGCAGCAGAAACTATTCATCCTGCAACCATTTGTGACTATCTCCCTTAGTATTTTGAACTTTTAGATACAGTCTCTCTTCATCTCATTCAGCATTTTCACCAGGAAGGTATCAAAACATATAAAAAAAACTTGAACAGGTGCTTTTAACAGGCAGCAGCATGGACTCTCTTGCTCAGTACAAAGAAACTAACCCTTCGCTGCTCTCAGCTTAATTAACTATATTATCAAGTATGTTCAAGTACTCTTCAGTCCCCGAACTGGCAGACATATTCCAAAAAATGCTTCCAAAAGCGACCGCTTTCTTTTCACAGGATGAGAAGCTACTACAGATTATTTTGGTTATTCGAATTTCTTCTTGTGAGGGTGAAAGAAGCTTCAGTGGTCTCCACTGACTGAAAAAGTGGCTAAGGTAAACTATGCCCCAAAAAAGACTGACTCATGTTGCCATATGCAGCATACATGAAGAGATGATGGACTTAGTTGCCCTACAGATATTAGCGAAAGAATTTGTCCTCTGAACTGAACGGCGGAAAAAATTATTTGGCTTTTTTAATTAAAATTCATGATTCTATTATAGATTTCTGCAGCAAGAAAAACAATTTTTAATTAGTCCAATTGCATTTTGCGATGTAGGAATGTCGCTCAGATTATTTAGTTTATTCTTCCTTTTTCCATCCCACCTTTGTTTGCTTGGTGCATGAAGATGCAAGATTCATATACATGTTTTTTTCACATTTTGTCTAATTACTTTGTGACTGCACATAACAATAGAGGATCCTTGCAAACTGTGTCTACATGCCTGCCTTTCTCAAAATTTCACTTCAAGACTATGTGACTGGATTTGCTTAACAGGCGTACGGTGTCATACCACGGGGGATTTGTATAGGGTCACTGGAAGTGCCACAAAGTTGTCCCTGTCCTCCCAGAAATGTAGTGTCTCCTACACCCCTGGAGCCACGTATTACAGCACTATAACTTACCCACATTAAGCAAGAACATATAACCCACCAACATGCTCCGAAACCTTGGCTCTGTGTTAAGAAATATAACATCACACAAAATCCCAAAATGAAATGCAAATTGTAAATATTCCACTTTTATTAATGGAAACCCCCGATCTCTGTTCTGTTACTTTAACCCAATGTTTACTGTATTTGATGCAGCAAAATGCTGAAAGAATATATACAATTGTGGTTGATTAACGCATAACATGTATATTTTCCACTAAGGGGCTTTTGATTGTGTCACAGACATGACTCGAGGTCTTTATTTACCAAACTATCTTGAGATGCTTTGCAATTTGTCGATAACAACACCGTAGGGACAATATATACTGTGCATACCCAATGAGGTGAACACACTAACACAGGAAATTTATTTAGGCTCCAAAATTCCACAAGGCTCCCTTTAACCACTGCTATGGAGAGGGACGGATATTGCATTTCTGAAGGCAGGGCTGTCCTTCATCATTGCAGTTCTAGCTATTCTGCCAGCCTTCTGCGAAGCGAGATCTTGCTAAAGATGCCCAGGCCAGCTGGCACAATGTGTTTACATGCATTCTGTAGCGGTATATTTGGTGTCTTGTGTTTCTTTTTGAAATAGGGTGCTGACCTACACATTTCTGTGGATTTTCCATCATGGTTCAGGCTTGTGGTTGTGTCATGCCCTCGTGCTGTAGTACACAGTGACCGACCGAGCCAGTGGGCTTATTCACGTTATCAATCATCTCAGAGTAAAAACAAACCTGATAGCTGGGCTGTAAGAAATAACTTGCTTTAATCCCTTTCCATAACTTCCTCTGGTTCCAACAGGGGACCCTGCACCAGCCAAATGCGAGGAGGGCGAGGGCGCAGTTTTCCCACAACTTCTAAAATGGCAGAAAGTACATCTTGGCTCTCTGATGTGATGGATGAACAGAATGTGTGCTGCATGGAGAGTGAAAAGATGAACTAGGCTGGCTCCTAGCCCTCTCAAAGTGCACCGTGGTGTGCATTAAGGCTCAGCAGTGGGGGGCCAAAACAGGCAACTAGGCCACATTGACAATCTGATATTGCAATGTATCGAAACCACGTGTCAGTAAGGGGGATTCGTTAGGTGGCACAAATCCGCTGCTCCCCAAATAGGAAAGGAAATGGGGGGGGGGTCTGTCTATGAGGAGCAGTGATACTTTTATAGAGATGTATAAAAGTACATACATATCACACAAATATATAACCATACTCACACATATATATACACCCACAGAAATATACACATGTATATATATATTATTTTATTACCTACTGGCGGTCGCCAGTAGGTAGTTATAGTTAGGACCCTGTTTCCATAGGAAAACCGCAACATTCTATTTTGAATAACTTTGGCGCCGGTCGACGAATCCTCGCGAAATTTTCAAAACTAATGGGGCGCTACGCTCCGCTCCTACCCTGAAAGTCTCGGGGGGATTCGTCAAGCGGGGGCTGAGATAAAAGGGGGGTCCCAAAACGCATTTTTCCCATGCATTTTTCGATAGGACCTTTAGACACAGCTACAGCCCGAACGGCTGAACAGAGTTCCTTGAAATTTGGCAGAGAGGTAGTCTACAGGTCAAGGAAGTGCCTTTTGTAGGTCTGGTGTAAATCTGTTCAGTAGTTCCTGAGAAAATAGCATTTAAATCAATATATATATCTGTGGCAGCTTACGGTGCGCTTACGGTGCGCTTACCGTACGCGCACGCCGCCGTGCGCGAGCGCGATTCAGATTGGCTGTTAGATCTTAGTAAACATTCGAATCGGTCGAAACCAGGAAGCGGCGGCCGCCATTTTCTCTCTCGCAGTATGAGAGGGGGTTAAAAAACAAAGGCCAAAAACATGTAAAGGGGCTGTTCAGACAGCTCCTAAGCACCTAGCCATGTTGAGGGAGTCCTCAAAGATCCCCCATGGCCAAAAACGGAAGTTTAATTTTTTCGATAATTTCGCCGATTACGCTTACCGTACGCGTACGGTAAAAATTAATTAAAAAAAATAAAATATCCATACTCTCCCCACCCCATGTGCAAATGCTGCCTGAAGGGCACCATGTGTGCATGGCATATTACACATATGAAAAATTAAAATATTACCTTTCACAACGAAGCGCATCATATGTCCTCCATGTGCGCACGGTGCGCGAAGCGCATCGTGCGTACATGGCCCATCTAGCGTAACGGGGGCACGCGGTGCGCGTATTGTATTTAGACACTTATTTAGACACTTATTTGTCCATGTCTTCTTCCATTAAATTTTAGCTATACATATATTACAAATATTTTTTTTTCATAAAGACACATATGTCATCAGCAGAGGATTGCGGTCGCGTGAGTTATAGTTGCCTGCACTAACTATAACGGGGGAATTTCATTGGTTTTTTATCAGTAAAATTTCCAGCTAACTATAACATGTGTGAAACCTATGGTTTTTTCACTGAATTTGCAAGGTTTTTTAAATGCTAATTCCTAACTATAACGTGTGTGAAACCTATGGTTTTTTCAGTGAATATATATATATATATGTTTGTGTGTTACACACACAATTTGCCCTTCGCAGGTGGCCCTACCAATTTATCAGTGACCTAATGTGTGAACCCTCCTAAAATTAACTTCTAAAGATGCCCCTGCAAAGGGAGAGGGGGACATAGGAGGGCATAATGTTCAACAATTGTTCTGATAACTGATCACTGCCAGTTTTGCACGCCTGGCAGAATTTCAATGTATTTTCAATTTAGCTCTTCTGCTCATCTGCAGATGTGCTAAACTTGGGAATCTCTGCCCTTTGTGGTGCAAACCTTTCACCAGAAGTTGTTACATATGCATTGCAATGCCCCTCCTAAGGAGATATTAAAAATGCTTGAAACCTAGGACGATATGTGAGTTATTCGTGTTTTGAAAGCCACAATAATGTAAAATGTTTTCGTTTTTTTTCCCTTCTGATATTATTGAAAAATATTACTACATTAAATATTGCAACAAAAAACAGTGAAACAATTAGTAAAAAATTAACTGCATCATATGATATGCATAGGTGTTGTGTTATTGTATTTAGTAATTGTTTCACTATTTTTTTTATTTTAAACCTAAAGATATTTCGCAGCCGTTGTGGAACACTAGGGAATACCATGGGATTATCCACAGAATGGTTTTGTCATTGTCTCTCAGTCCTAAAGGGTTAATGATAAAAACAATGCCGATATTGCCGGGGGTGGGGGAGGGCATTATTAACCCTGGATTTAGGTTACAAAGTATGGTTTCTGTAAACCTTAGATTTGGGCTCCTGTCAGTCTAGGAGGTTGTGTTTTGCACCAGCAGCTTGCGCTTGCCTTTCTGATAGAGGGCAGACAGTGCAGCGTGGTCTATATGTAGCGACCACACACCTCATCCCTTCTGTGTATCACTGTGCCTGGGCGTGGCATCCTCCTAATGGACCGACATGTACACTTGACATGGTGCAGAAAGGAAACCCTGTTGCAAATACTTTAAAATCAGATTCGATTTTATCTTTTTTTTTTTATTAAAGTTTTTTATTGAAGTCCAAAAAATGTTTGCAATATATTGAATACATTAAAGCCAATACATCCATAAAAAGAGAATACCTTTAGGCATAATATTAAGTTTACAAAAGTTAATAAGTAATACATAGCGCACTAGAAAATCAGGGACGGATATAAACAAAACAATAGACCAATTAATTTTTTAACCACATACATAAGATACTAGCCCCTCCTGAACTTAATCAAAATAGGTAGCCCAGATTTTATTAAATTTCCTAAGACCCCCCACACGTAGTGCGTAGGTGCGTTCACTTCTTTTAACCGCTTTCATTTTATAGACCCATTCTAGGACAGAAGGAATCAAATCGGTACGCCATCTTTGCAATAAAAGTGATCTAGCAACAGCCATTATATGTATAATATTTTAATTAAGACATTAAAGTCGCCCCCCAAAATCAGCTCACCGGGTACCTGAATTAGGGACTGAAACAGATCCTCATAGACCTTGGGGTTATCCTCAATTGGAGCGTACATACTGACAAAAGTTAACGGTCTCTGTCTCTCTCTGATGCTGCAGGTAACCCAGCACCAACGACCATATTGATCTTTATCAAAATTAATGACCTCCGCCTGAAGTTTTTTACTTAAAAATATTGATGTCCCTCTATGGGAGGCGGAGGATGAAGAAAATCCCCTATAAGCTGCCCAGGACCTAAACATAGAGAAATCAGACAGTTTTACAGCTGGTATATGGGTTTCTTGTAAAAGAATCACTGCCGGATTCTCTGTTTTAATCCATGATTCAATTGCCCGCATTTTTTTTTTATTATTGAGACCGTTAACATTAAAAGAACCACTTTCAGCAGTTCCTTACTAGCCATAATTAGGACCTAACCCAAGCTTAAACCCCCTAAACATCTTACCCAGAGTCAAGTTAACAAATGGATTTATAAAACCTGAATACGTTTGCAAAAAAAGGACTTCATTTTTTCCCCTTATGCTCCCATCCCGGCCCTTGTGACTCCACCCCCCGAAATGTGGGAACCCCCCCACCAACCACGCTAACCACATTTCACCCCCCCCCCCCATCTAACCTGGGTGTCATGTAATTACACCCGAGTGATCTTACCCCTAGCCCCCCCAGCAATGCTAAAAAAGCGATCTATTGATTAAACATGCATGCAGGCGTGCACTGTAAACAAAGTAGGGCCCCACTATAATCGAGTGACAGCCTAACACACAACTCAATCTTGATTAGACCTTCCAATGAAAGAGGCAAGAGGCAAGCGAGAATTACCCCACCTGACCCTCCTATATGATGACCATGGCCATTGTGAGAAAACAAGGATTTCCATCTAAACCCTAGAACCCTGCGAGATCTCTTTTAATAATTCCTGGGCTTCATCCAGGTCAGAGAACATGAAAAATTTGCCCTTAACAAAGACCCTCAATTTAGACTGTTGGGCAATGGATGCTTGCGCCCCGTTTGCTTTAAATAGATGGAGAATCTTCACAAATTCCATTCTCCTACGTGCCGCCACAGCAGTCATATCGGAGAAATTGCGACATTTTACATTTTCGTTCACTACAAACTGTCTCTGTTGGATTGCTTTAGACAGTATTTTCTCTTTCACACGATAATCTGCAAAGTTTAATAATAATCTCCGTGGAATCGTAGAATTAGGAAACGGGCGAGCAGGAACACGATGAGCCCTGGTGATGGTAAGATCACCTTCGAACTCTGGTTTAACCCTTTGTTTAATAAATGAGTTGACCCACTGCAGGGTTTGGGAGCCCTCAATTCCTTCCGGAATTCCAACTATCCGGAGATTGGACCTCCGAGAATGATTTTCTAGCTCCTCCAATTTTTTCACAAGAGCTGCTTGCTCTTGGCAGCTGCTTTGACTTCTCCCATTACAATGGTCATCTGGTCCTCTAGCACTGAGATCCTAGCTTCTGCCTCCTGAAGTTAAATTGGGAAACTTGACATTGTCTCTTCAATTTTCATTAAACGTTGATGAAGAGAAGGAAGTTCAACTTTCTGGGTTCTCTTCAACTCACGGACTTCTTCCAAGATTAAGTTAATCATGTCTTTGACACTAATCTGAAGTTCGCCCGCTGACTCCATATTACGACTAGAATTGACATGAGGGGGATCAACAGTGGAAGAAGAAGAGCTCCCCGCCTTTTGTCCCCACAGGAGACATCACACCAGTGCAAGATGCCGATTCTTGCAGAGAGACCCGGGGGTGTATCGATGTCAAAGCTTGAGGAGATGTCAATGAACCGGAGGGGCTGGAGGCTACATCAACATGAACTGATGTTTCTGAAGTTTCTAGTTGCCCAACTTGTTTACCAATTTGAACAGTCAGCGAAGTTGAGGAGGTCAACTCTTCCTGGTTTAGATTTTGTCCTGGGAATGTCCCCATAATTTTATGAAGATCAGATTTCGGATTATCTTGCAGACTTTCCTGACTGATAGAGGCAGGGTCCAAGTCCAAGTTTGCTACAGGTGCTAGAGCCGACGGCACTATGACTGCTGAAGGTTCCTTAAAGGATTTCATGGCTGGGCTGAGGCTGAGGCTGAGGCTGGAGCCAGGAGCGGGGGATTGCTGCGTCGCTTTGTTAAAAAATAATGCAATTTTTTTGCTTCTTTTGTCTCTTTCACCTTTTTGGGCCCTTCGGCCCCCGCATTAGCCTGTAGAGATGTTTCTGGCACAGCTACAGCTGCATTCTTGTCTGCGATGCCCACCGTACCCACCTGT
This sequence comes from Triturus cristatus, assembly GCF_964204655.1. Classification (NCBI taxonomy): domain Eukaryota; kingdom Metazoa; phylum Chordata; class Amphibia; order Caudata; family Salamandridae; genus Triturus; species Triturus cristatus. The sequence goes on along the minus strand of NC_140584.1, from coordinate 670,684,292 downwards.
TCTAAGGGTGTGACAAAGGAGAGTTCCTCCTCTTCTGAGCTCTCAAGTGTAGTATCCAATCCGAGCAAGTTGGGGGCATTCTCCTTACTAGCCAGTCGGGATAGCTCTTTAGCTTCTTTGGCCTGAGCTCGGCGAGTTTTAACCTTTAGGCGGGCAATTAGCAGCTTTCCCATTCTGACCACTGCACCTCTGCACCTCTGCACCCCCTTACAGCTCCCTGTGTGATCTGATAGTACTTATAACTTGTGCTTCAATTATAGTTCTTTTATGAAGTCTCTCCTCTAAAGATGTAGTTGAGCCTGAGAGACTATAAAGCGGTGAGGCATAAAATTAATGAGGCACACAAAGAAAGCATGGGGGAGATACCTTGTGTAGATGGAAGACAGAGTCCAGCTCTCCTAATGACAACCTCCTAATAACAATAGGCTATGTAAGCTGTGCTGTGCCGGTACTGTGAGTTGTTGACAGCGCTGTAACAAAGTGTATCAGGTGGGCTGATCAGTATACCACTAGCCACTTTTGTTGTTTTGTGCAGTTTCCGCCTTGGCCCCTCTAACACCTTCTCTCTGTGGGATTTTTAAACAAACTCCAAATCCCATAAGGAACTAGTGATGGCGTCTGTCGAATTTAAAATTAGGGTGCTTCAAGATTCAGCGTAATTAAGCAAGGGAGGGGGGCCAGAATAGTATAGAAACACTGATCAATCCTCAAAGAAAGATAAAAGCATTTTCCACTGCTTTGCCGTGAAGAACTGCTGTTGCTACTGTACTCGCAGCTCTCGGTGCGTCTGGAGTGCTTAAGAAGGCTGCTTTCCGAAGCTGCAGAGATTCAGAGCTCTTCTTCTTACCGACAAAAAGTTAAGCGAGTGGGAATTAAACCCAAGGCCTCGTGAAACAAAGAAGCGCTGAAAAAATGCTGCTAGAGGGCGCTGGTTAATCAAAGCACATTTTCGATTGTCCCCATTTAATTACAAAGCGCCTCTTTATTTTTCATTGTTTGGTCTCATGGAGTCATTACAGTTAACCCCTTCTGTGCCACGCCCTTTCCCCCTCCTGTGCCGGGCGTTACATTAGTGGGCGGGTTTCATGACGAGATAGTCTCGTCATGGGCACAGCGCGACCGTGCTCCATGACGAGACTATCTCGTCATGGGCACAGAAGAGGTTAAATGCATAAATGCATAACGACTTCCAGACCTCTTAGGCCTTTTTAGACAGATAGCGAAGTCCAAGCACTTCAAGGAAAACTGCTGCCTCTGCTGCCGTTTCTGCCGCTTAGCACCATTTTGCCATTATACTGTCAATCACCCCTTGCCGCTTTTCATATTCAGCGCTTAGTGCTTTTCACTAACCGTCATCTTGCACATCTTGCACCTCCTTCGTTATATTTCCTCAGCCACAGTCTCAGGGATCATAATAGCAGCAGCCTCTCTCTCTTCCCCCTTTGCAAGCTCTTCCGTAATGCTCAGGCAGAAAAACGGAAGAAAGAAAAAAGCACCGAAGCAACAAAGGAGCACTCTGCTTCATCGTTAATCCCAGGCACAGCCCCAAGCCGCAATCACTCCCCAGGGTTCACAGGAGCGAGGACGCCAACCTGCCGAACACCAGAACGCCAAGGACGATTCACCATTGCTGGGGGCGGGGCAAGAATCACCTGTGGCTATGTGGAGACGTGGTACTCCGCAGCCATCCGGTCAGAGCTCCTCCGGAATCTAAATTCGATTTTATCTGGTTGTGTAAAGATTTCCTTTGGGACAAGAAACACATCCCATTAAACATTCGTGAATAAATATTTTGTCAGGCTTGGCTGAAAAAAAATTCCGTGACTAGAGAGCCGAGAGGTATGTAGTGTTTCTACCTTGCACTAAGAGAAGTGTGGAGGTGGTCATAATTGAGTCCCCTTTCCAGTTTCCTTTACATTGTCCACCTCCCTTGCAGGCGACTGAACCACTTTGTAGAGCAGCGATATTATTCTCCCCCAGTGGGGTACCGCTTTCCTGGAACACACCCAAGAGCTTGAATTTATTAAGGCCATGTGAGTGCCTTTTATTGGTCGCATTTGTTGCACTTTCTACATTGTTTGTTGATGGCAGCATGCTGGATGGGTGAATCGTTTTTGGTATGCACTTGTTGGGGGTACCTTTGCTTTCCGAATGCACCACGTTGTGGTGTCCAAGCACAATATAAATAAGATGGGCACTTGTTGCAAGCCCTGGGTTCAGCACATCCTGTGTTTCCCCAGTTTTTAGCTTGTGTATTTGTCTATTTTTGGATTACTTTAGGTTGGTTCCTTTACCCTTGACCTGATGGAGCCCAGAAGGAATGGGGGATGAAACGTGTCGACAGTTTTGTTTGGAGGAATTCACTTGAAACAAGATTCATAATTGTATTTCAAGGCACATTTAGTAAATGTTTGCAAAGGTGTAAAAACCTCATGTGCAAAGAGGATTACCTCACAGTGTATCGCCTAGATTGAGCGTGTGAACAGTGACTGATTGTAAAATATGTGGGGATAGGCAACAAAAAAATTGGTTTATGTTTATGTCTAGAAATGTGTGCTATGTAAATGTTAAAATATAAAAATTGATTTATGTTTTTGTCTATAAATGTTTGTAATGTAGATGTTTATATATATGTAATTCTAAAAATAATTATTGATTTTTTCAAAGGAAGTCATTGTGGTATGTGTATTTTTTTTAATTGTTAAAACATTGGAATGGGACCATTTATAGGGTAATTTGATGTTCCCTATGACTAAATAAGTTAATAGACTTTTTCCTCCATACCAACCTTTTGCACAATGTGTAGAGACGTTTTAAGGCATGGGCAAAGAGGGCTGTGGTCCAGGACCCCAGCCTTTCAGGGGGCCTTTATAGAGCCAGCTCTGTTCTGCAGAGAGTCTTGCCATGATAATTCTTAAACAGGTGGTTTTAAATACACTGGCAATGACCTGGCCAAAGAGGGCATGAAAGAGCTGACATTGGATAATAAATTCAAAGCTGTTCTGAACAGGCGCCCCAAAAGCACGTTTGGGCCAGGGCCCCCAAAATCTGTAAGATGTACCTGCCCATGACCTGTACCAACTACAGGAGAAAAGAAGGGGGTTTCCCAAAATTAAGTAAATAATGACTTGAAAGATGCTTTACTAAATATCTAAACAGTCAATAAAAAAGACATGAACCAGTTCTGAGAGAGCACTACACAAGAATACTCGTTCAGGAAGCTCTCACTCTCAAAATAAAAACCACAAAGAGCTCCTGTAAGCTTTTCAGGCAGCACTCGTACCTAACTCGACAATTCTTTGGTTTCTTTGGTTTCTCTGGCTCTTATTCCTTTCAGTGGGTACTGCTCATTGCCGAGTTTACATCTCGGCGAAAAGACGTGTGCCCAGCTCCATTCAAAACATGACAGCGGTGGAAACTGACTTCAAAAGCCTCAATCTCCAGAACTATTTCCTTCCGAAAAATACAAAACTGAGAACGTAACAACTTGGATGCGGTAACAGAAACTCTACTAACTTAAACTCGAAAGCGACCAAAAACATATATTTGAGACGACTCAGCACTGATAAGGATCATCGGCCAATGACGTCATGAGCATAATGAACGAACTAACAGTACAATTGTTGCAACAAAAGAGAAACCTCGCCTATTTAAAACGAGAAAATTGCTCATTATTAATTGATAAAGAGTGTTTACCACCATCTCTTGTGGCAGTGCAAAATCTATTATTTACTGCGCAGGAGTGTCAGACCCGTGAGATTACAGGCAGCAGGAGAGGATACACATAGAAGGGTTAGGCAGGCTGCCGTGAGCTGGTTCCCGAGGTTCAGAACCATAAACACACTCCCACTCACAAGCATCTTCATCTCGACTAGTCACAAAAGGAAGCGAAGCAAAGCATAGTCTGGTTGGAACCTCAACTGCCTGGATACTTTCGGATTGAGTTTAGAGAACTTCATGCATATTATACAGTCACTTCAATATGTGCCCAAAATCATCCCCCACTTAAATTCATTGTCACCCATCGAATTTAATATTAGTGTGGATAAGAGTAATAGAGGAATGCTTCAATGAGTTAACAAATAGGCTTTCAATATCTGCCACCTTGCAATTAGACTGTCTTGGTTACTGTATACCATAAACCGTGTGGCGGCTCCTCCACTAAGGCGGAGGAGCATCACCCCTCTGCTTAAAAGCAGTGCAATGCAAATAATAAACTGATAATAACTTCTGTTATCATTTTATTTTTTGTATTCCAGTTGTGCTAGGTTAGGGTGGGGCGGGGCTGGTGTCCAGTGACGTTGGGAGGAGGAGTGACTGGTGCTGCAACTAGAGTGCACATGACTGTTTGGACGGCCGTCTCAGACCGGCCAAACAGTCATGCCCACTTTGCATTTTCTCCACCCAGGCTGCCTTACAGCCTGGGTGGAGAACATGCCCAGGCTCCCTTTCCCTCTCCGAGCTCCGAACCATGGCGCGCAGACCAATCACAATGCTGCTGTCAGCAAAAGTAGGAGGATCACTGTGATCTCCTTGTCTGGAAAAGGGACTATCCAGCAATTATCCACGGCAAAACTATCTGGCTCCCAGAACAGGCTCTCCATAGAGCTCATCAACTGGCCTCGAGTGGTGTTCAGTTCCTCTGCTCCAGCTGCAGTCATATTGCCTTGAGGTATACAATGAAATACAGTAATTCTTTTTAAATTATTTCAAATTGTGTATTATTTTAGGTCCCTGTTTCTGTTCTTTTCTATGGGAGTCTGCTGCAGTACCTGATGTGCTGCTAGACGTACTCCAGAGCAGAGTTGGAGTATATTTAAGACTGTTTTGTGGCCTTCTGGGCTGTTGTAACTTTAGAAGTGGAGTTTGCTAATTAGCAATGATTTTACTCCTTTGTGGGTGTCTATATATTAACACATCCCTCCCTTTACTCCTGATTACCACTTTCTAGACCTATCCTATTTTGTAGTAAGTATTTCTAATTTTACAGCCACTCCACCTGGTCCCTCTCACATTTACGACAAAAACAAATACTTGGTAAGTTAGTAGGATGTGCGTAGCACCCGTCCTGCGCCTGGTGAGGGTCCGGGTGCCCGTGACGGGGTCCATCGGGCCAAGGGAGGCTCCCCAGACCTGGCTGGGATCAGAAGCGGGGACCGGGCCAGGTGGGTGTGTGGCTGGCTAAGTCTTTTCCTTGCGGAAGTAGGAGTTTGGACCGGGTACCACTTCACATACTGCAAAATGCAATTTGTGAATAGGCCCCTTGGTATCTCGTAGTGAGGCGTCATTTTACAAATCCATGCAGTCAAGAAATTACATTTTTGCTTCAGTTCAGTCAGTTGGAATAACACACTTGATGTCAATGACTTGTAAAAGGAAAGCACACCGCTGGTTACAAAGTGTTTAGAGTACAGTGAGCAAACAAGCAGTCCCAAGCACAAGTTGGAATCAACACAAAATGAGTTTATGGAGTTTTTATAATGTTATTAGAATATTAGAATGTAGGATCTTCAGAGTTGACACAGTAGTGACAGGGGGCATGCCATGATTTGTCCCTGTTAATTTACAGCACACTAGACGTACAGGAACGAATGTCTTAACATTCTCTGCCGTTGTCTATAAATTAGACCTATAACTAGGGGGCAGCATTTAAACTGCGGTATTGCCTTTATTACTGGGCCAATGTCATCAGGCTACATTACTTTATTAATACATTCATTTGAACGCTCAGGGCGGGACAACCAATCACAAAGCTTGCAATGCACTATAAAGTAAATAAAACAGGCCGCAGCTGAAGCTCTGCCTCAACAAACCACTCATTGAGGTTAGTGTGGGAGGGAAGCACCAACACCTCTAAAACATGCATGTGCGAATGTGATGGTCACCTCGGGACCACAACGCTAAAGAGTGTGGGCTTGTGGACGAGTAGCTTGGGCAGATCCCGTCGTTCTTGGGACGGTTATAAAGTGCCACTGCGGCGGTGGAGGTGAGGAGGGAGGAGAGAGGAGAGTCGCATGCAGGGCTCAAAGGGAAGCTACAAGCAGACCAGGAGAAGGTTTTACCACCAGCCCCAAGTTGCACGGACTGCATGAGCGTAGGGTGCATGTAAAGAAGGGGGAAGGACAGGACATCCGTCAAAGAACAGAATTTGAAAAAGGGAAACGTACAGTTCATTTAACAGTAGAATTTTCTCAATTTGTTGGCCAAATAGGCAATGGGTTTTACACTTCATTATGAAAAAGCAAATTGATGAATTACTTCAATATAGTCCGTAAGAATACTGTGGGTCAGATTTTAAAATATGTTGCGTCTTGGGTGTAAAACTTTTTTTTGGCACGGCCACAACACAAAATGTAATTTGTGACTTAAAAAGCCACGCGAATCAAATTTGCGTGGGATTTTTCCCAAAACATAAAGCAAGGTAGCACGTAGCACTGTCTTGCGTTACTTTGCATTAGGGAGGGGTACCATGGGTGGAGCATGCATCCACCCATGGATTTTGGGTTATTCTCAGATTTACTAAAGCTAGTAAACCTGGGATAGCGTCAAAATGCTACACCTCATGAATCAGGCATAATAATAGGAAATATATTTAGTTTTTCTAGTTACTTTCTCTTTCTATGTGTGTTGCAGTCTGCAGCACACAGAGAAGGAGGAATATGCATCCAAGGACTGTGTTTGTGCAGGAAGGTACCAGGTACCCTTTCCTGCACAAAAACAATTCTGTTCCTAATGCTGGCACCCTTATGCCATGGTACAAGGGTGCCTGTGTTGGCTTTAGGGAGCCTAAAGTGTGCCAGCGAGGGAGAGAGTTGGAGAGTGCCATATCTGAGTAAATATGGTGCTCTTCACCTCACTGCCACTCACGCAACGCAGTCCAGCAACTTGCCTTGCTGCACACTGTTGTGTGAATTCTAAGTAAATCTGCCCATGTGTGTGGCCCCAGTAGGAATGATGGTAAAGAGGCATGGACAGGGCCAATGGGATCATCCAGCCAGTCTTCTGTTGGCTTCCTGTTCAATCTGGGTCTCACCACACTATTAAAGTGAACATCCGGGTTCAAAACACACATGGCAGTGAAAGGTGGAGTCAGAACAGAAGTACAGGGCAATAAAGTTGTTTTGGGAAGTGTGTAAGGGAGGAAATAGTCACAAAAGTATGTAAACTGGTCAAAAGTGTAATACTAGGTTTGCACTGGAAAGATGCCTGAAAGTAGCACAACACACAGTGTTACACTACTTGCTTTAAAGGGGCTTGCCATGGGTATTAGATAGGCATTCACATGTTTTGGAAATAGCCTTTTTTGCGAGGGTACCCCAAACTTTTTGCCTTCTTCCGCCTCTTTTTTTAACTATGTTTCTGCTGGATTTTAAGACTCTGGACACTTTACCACTGCTGAACAGTGCTAAAGTGCATGTGCTCTGTGTCTCAAATGCAAGGGCATTTAATTTCTCGATGATTGGCATATTTGATTTACTAATAAGGCCCTAGTACAGTGTACTCTGTGTGCCCAGGGCCTGTAAATCAAAGGCTACTGGTGAGCCTGCAGCACTGGTTGTGCCATCCACATGAGTAGCCCTTCAAACTTGTTGCAGGCCTGCCACTGAAGGGACTGTGTGTGCCGTTTAAACTGCCATATCGACCTGGCAAGTTCCCCTACTTGCCAGGCCCAAATCGTCTCTTTTATTACATGTAAAGCACCCCTAAGATAGGCCCTAGGTAGCCCCATGGGCAGGGTACAGTGTATTTAAAGGGTAGGGCATGAACTTGTGAGATTTACATGTCCTGGTAGTGAAAAACTGGTAATTTAGTTTTTCACTACAGTAATGCCTATCTCTATCATAGGTTAGCATTGGAGCTGCCTTGTAACACTTTGCAAGTGTAACTTCCAATTGGGAGCAGATCAAAAATTGGAGTTTGGTGCCTCCGGACTCACAATTTAAAAACATATCTTTTAGTGAAGTTGGTTTTTAAATTGCAGGTCTGAAAATGCCACTTTTAGAAAGTTGCCATTTTCTTACTTAACCCTTTTGTGCCTCTGCCTGTCCCTAGAATGCATGCCTGGGTTGGATGGCAGTTGGGCTTTGTGAATTCATTCTAAACAGTCCCACACAAAGGATGCTAAGATGTGTCCTGCATCACCCAGCTGATAAGCCTTACTGAGCTAGAGTGGTGGGAGGAGCTGAACCGTGCAGCTGAATAGGGCTATGCCTGTCCTCACACAAAGAGCTGTATATCCCCCTGCAGTGTGTCTGTATCCAGGAAGGGCAGGGTTTTTACACTACAAAGACCTTTTTTTAAAGTTTCCCTAATTCAAAGGCCAAAATTGGTATAAGTACAGGACTTCTGACACCATATACTCAGAACCCTTCTAGACTGAGTACATACTGCCAGGAGGGACTGTCATTTGCTGCTTGCTTTGCTGTGATGGCCTGCTGCTTCTTGCCTGGTAGTGAGAGGACTGGACTTTAATCTCTGCATCCTGCTTTCTAAGGTTCTCACAGGGCTTGACTGAGCTTGTCTCCTGTTGCTGAAGTCTCACGGACATCAGAGACTTCACCTGCAACTTACTATCAGCACCTGGGCTCCTCTACTGTGACTCCTGCCCTGTGAAGTGGTGCTAAGCCCAGTCCTGGGTCCTTGGAGGTGAATTTGGTGCTCTAACCAAGTAACCGATGCATCTACTCCAAAGCATTAGTTTGGAATCGGCGCATCCCTGTGAAACTGATACATTGTGCTGCCTGCACCGAAGCCGTGGACACCGCTCGCCGAGTATGCGACTCAATGACCTCGACTTTCATCGCAGGGCCGACTTTGCCAGTTCTCCTCTGAAGAACTGCCATTGCATGAGTCTCAAGCACTGCCGTACCGAGGTCTGTAACACACCACTCTGACTCCAACGCGTCCCCGGCCCTGCATGGCTTTCAACCGACACATTGCCTTCAGCCCAGTGGTTTGACTTCATCGCCATAGAATCGATGCATCACGCTGTTGACATCGCCGCATCATCGACAATGCATCGCCTTTAGGAACCAAGGCCTTGCCCCACCAAATGATGCATCACCTCCTCTGCACAACGCATCCTCACCGGGCTTTAAAGCTTCAACAACCTAGCACCGCTTTCGGTAACCAATGCGTCACCTGTATCCCTAATGCCTCACCTCCTCTGCGCCACGCATTGTCTTCAATTTCCCATGCATCCATGGTACTGTAAGTGGGTCTGCACAACTCCTGTACCTGCCCCATGGTCCATTGCGGCCACACTGAACTTTTGGATTTGTTCCCGCCAAGCATGACCAAATAGTCCGATAGATAGATAGATAGATAGATAGATAGATAGATAGATAGATAGATAGATAGATAGATAGATAGATAGATAGATAGATAGATAGATAGATAGATAGATAGATAGATAGATAGATAGATAGATAGATAGATAGATAGATAGATAGATAGATAGATAGATAGATAGATAGATAGATAGATAGATAGATAGATAGATAGATAGATAGATAGATATCAGCTATGATGTCTTGTGCTAGGGTTCTTTTAACAATCTTGTCCCATGTTTTCAACATCAAGGAATTATCTTTTATGGATTGCCACAGTTGGAAACAGCATATTGCTAATAAAATTGTTGACATGTGAATGTCCTCCTGTTCAACTTGTTTGAACTTGTAAAACAAATGGGACAAGATTGTTAAAAGAATTGTTTAAGCAAGGTTGGTTTGGATCGCATTTAGTTTAAAATGGGCTTGGGGTCCCTCCTTTATAGGCTGTGCACCATGGACTGGTGAACCAAGTGGGTCACAGTTCAACTTGAATTACCTTCCCGTGCATGGGCAGAGCACGCACCGAGGTTTGCACGCCAACGTTTTCAAAACATTTTCAGCCTTCAGGCGTTTGTTGAAATGAAGTTTAAAAATGGGTGCGCATTCTCCCTTTAGAATGTGTTACCGACCGAACAGTCAGACTTCATTTATCCAGGAAGGTGACATCACAACAGACGTAGTGTCATACCTCAGAGGCGCGAGCAGGGCCACACTTCATTGTAAATATCGGTGATGTACACCATTCAATCGTACCACTGTACACCAGCAGAGCACAACATCATGTTGAGCCCTAACATATATACACACAAGCAGAATCATACTTCAACTACACCTGTGAAGTCACAAATCATGGTCATCTTGTACCCTATGAGAATCATACTTCACACACCAGTATGTCGCCACACAAGCAGCACTGGGTATTATGTCTGCACACCAGTACAGCCATACCATGGCACAAGAGTAGAGCTAATCCTCACGTCCACCAACAAGCATACTACTACATGTGCAGCACTGAAACCACCTGAGAAAAGGGCATCCCTTGGTACACCAGAAATCACTGTTTAGTGACCAGGCAAACCTTGGGTAAACCAACAACTGCGGACACACACCTTACAGAGGTCTTCAATCTGTGGGGCGCGACCCCCACGGGGGTCGTGGAGTCATGGGAAGGGGGTCGCGCATTCCTGGGCCTCACTTCTGCCGGGACTCTGGAAAAAAAAAGTTCCCAGACAGTTCACTATGAAATTAAAATACTAAAAGCTGCAATGCCATTCAGCGAGTGTTTTCTTGTGATGTGATACTGGAGCAGATCAGACAGCTAAACAAGGTTTAGTAGCAGGGATGCCTGGTAGTGCAGTTGTGCTCAGAGCTAGTGCAACACTAAGGCCAGGGCCACTGGAATTATGTGATTATGCGGCTGCAGCGATTTTCATATAATTATACTTTTGCCACATAATCCATCATCATCTGCATAATATGCAGATTTTAACAAAATAGTTTCGAGCTCAAGCGGTTCAGAAGTTATTAAAAACAAAGCAACAGGTGTTGCTGCGCAGTGAAAGATCCTTTGTAAAGGTTGACTAGTCATAATTCTGTTACTTATGGCTGTGTTTGGGTGTTAAGGTGGTACTAATGAGTTGCAACTAATGCCCAGACAGTGTTAACAAGTTTAGAAATGTCAAAATAATGAAGTGATACTTTCCCAAAATGTGCTGCATAATTTGCCTTTGCTTGCCACATAATTTATCCAACCCTGCTGCATAATTTGGGCCTCCCCTGCTGCATAATTCCAGTGGCCCTGACTAAGGCCACTGAAAAAAGCTGCCTTACGGCCTGCATAAACAAATGACCCTAAAAGGGGGCCATATAACAATAATGTCCTCAAAACCCTTGTTAGGGAAAAATGAGCACTCAAATTGGAAAATTTAACTTTGCGTAGGGCTCCGCAGATCCGTGCAGCGAGGCTGTTGGTGCTGCTCTCGGTAAGGCAGCACTTATAGTCTGTATAAGTCATAAATACGAGGCCTGCTGCCAAAAATATGAGGCAGATTAAGGGACCATGTGCTACTGCTACTACACTGAATCAGTGAACACTTTTTTACAAAACAAGCAAACCTTCACAATACTGGTTTGTAAACACCTGCAACACCAGTGAGTGACGCACAGTGCACGAGCACAGATGAACATCATATGCACACTGTAAACTTAGGTCTCTCTGAGCTGCCTACAAATTTACAACCTCCTGCATGTTAAAAACCAAAGCCCAAGTGACTTAAACCACAAAACTGCACTGCTGATGGTGTTAATGGGATGTCTGAATCCACAAGGGCACAATGTGTCCTGCTAGCAACCTGCCGGGGAGGGAAGCAGAGGTTCAAATACCCAAGTCACTATTCTCCACTGCACCAACCAAGATTTAATTTTGTGGCTTTCTAGTTACATACAGACCGTTTATTAAGGTGGATTAACTACTAGAGTTTTAAAAATGTACTATATTGCATTGCCCACTGAGTAGCACTTTTTTATTTATTTTTTATTTAAGCTGACCCTTAATTTATATGTAGCTACCTGATGGTGAAGGACCTGAAAACGTACAGAATATTTTGTTTTTAGCCAAAGCTTTGACAGACCCAAGTGCTCACACTCTCAAGGCCCTCCAACCGCCCCCCACACATAACTGAAATCAACAACAGCAGCAAACTAATATAACCAGGAGTCAGTTTTTGCTAAAATAGAAGTGTTTGTTTTCATAATGTTAAGAATAAAGCCTTTTCAGAAAAACAGTGTGAAAGAAGCTTAAGGGACCACTTCCTCAACCTGGAATTAAAGAAAGCATCCTACTTGGACCTTTAGAATTCATCATTAATGACTGTAAATAGTATGTTTCAATGATGATGAATAATGTTCAGCAACCTCCAGTTCCATGCAGCTGTAAAAGCCAAGCCAGCAGCATCCCATGAAATATAGTATGCTTCTCCTAGGATGCCTTGCACTAAAGTTGGCGCCCATGCATTATAGCCATTATACCCAGAGGCACTGGGAGTATGCGATTGTGCAACTGCAGAGATTTTCACATAATTATAGATTTGCCACATAGTCAATCATCTGCCACATAAGCTGCTGATTTTAACAAAAAAATTGTGTTTATAGCTCTACCGGTTCACTAGTTACTAAAAATCAGCGACACGTGTTGCTGCGTACTAAGGGCCCTTGGCAAAAGGGGGACTGGTCACCGTTTTGTTGCTTATTGCTATATATGGGTGTTAAACTGGTATTTATAAGGTGCAATCATGGATTGACCGTCTCTCTGGAGAAAATCAAGCACACTCATCACATTAGTTCAGAAAGGTGTTATCATCCAAATAAGTTTTTCCAAAATATGTTTTATTTGTGAAAAAGTACCATTGTGAATTTTTGGGTAATTCTATTTGAACTGTGTAATAAGCCTCTGATACCAATCCACAGTCACCCACAAACTTTTGGTTTGCTAAACACTGTTTAATATTGTTTCCCCACCATAAAAATGATTTGCTGTGAGAATTGGGGACGTTTATGGTTGTCGTGGATGAGGAGTACCAGGTTCCAGAAATATTTGTCAGGAGGGGGTCCTTACGCCTATAAAAGTTTAACAGGGGGGTCTTGGCATCAAAAAGTTTGAAGACCTTTGCCTTACATCCATGAGCGCAGTAGGAATACTGTAGATATAATACTATGGTCATAGCATCTGCATATCATTACTATACTCCAGGGGCAGCAGCAAAGCCATGCCATTGTATTAGACCAGTAGAGTATATCACGTGTCAGAGCCGGAGAAGGATGCTTGAAAGGATGCAGTGAACTTCATACAGGCACAAGCCAAACATTTAAACACTAACACCAGATTCATCAAAAAAGGCTGTTGTGTCTGCTTATTACCCATAATTCGTCCATCTCAGATGTCAAGACAATGGGATGATGAAACACTTAATTTGGAAACACAGTCCTCAGAAAAGTATAGCATTTCAAATGGTAATCACCTTGTCATCTTACATTCCATAGTTGAACTTCCATTGCGCATAGATTCTGTCCGGACCACGTAAATTGTTGCAACATAAATGACAGAATCCACACAGATACGTTAAGGAACACAGAACGACAATAAACATTATGCACGTGTTGCTTAGATATCTAAAATAGATTTCACTTTAGAATCGGAAGGGTAATGTTTTCTGGGATTCAGACAATTGCTAGCTTTGTAGGTCTCGCCTGAGCCAGCGCTGCTCTGAAGGACATTTAGTTTGTAGATTTTTAAAGTACTACCAGAGGCTTTTCTTGGCCGCAAGTAGATTTTTAAAGTACTACCAGAGGCTTTTCCTGGCCGCAAGTTTGCGTTCCCGAGCACGTGAACGTGCGCAGTCGCCATGTGGCTTTCATTGCTCATTAAGCCTTGCTCTCCCAAGTGCCTCGCTCTGCCCCTACCCCACCACAGAGCGCGTCCCTGCCATCACTTTCGCTTTCACGGCCGCGCGGCCAATGCTTGTTTTGTTTTGACTCAGCTTGCGGTACCGTCCCTCCACCACCTCCAGCCCGTAGCTGCGTTTGCTGCTCATGTTGGCACCCGTTTATACTCATAATTTGCTTAATCCCTCAAAGAGCAGGTAGCGTGTGTGGCATGTTTGAATTGCACAAACTTTGTTTGTTTGTATGATTTGGGTGGCCACACGACTTTTATTTTAACAGCACGGTGCCCGTTTAAGGGACGCTGCGCTTCAGTTCGTCGTCTTCTTTCCTCACCGGCATGGCTATGTGTGTGCCTTTATCTTGTTTGGGATTCAGGGGTGTTTAGGACTCTACTAGCTTTCAGCGGTATTTAGGCTTTTCTTCAAAGGGGTGCATATTTGTGATACTCTTAGAATGCTAAACGTATTATCGTTTAACTTTCCATTCCAGCCCGGTAATCCAAATGGCCAATTACAGCCTAGACTGCAGAATCGTTCATGCTTTGCTCATAACTTTTAATTTCTATACCCCAGTTCACTACTGAGCCGAGTTTGCTCTCTGCCCCCCCCAGGGGCCTTTAAAGAGAACCATTACGAAACCTGTGTCTGAACCCACTCATCTTTAAAGGACGTGGTGTGCGTTCTGCTGAATTTGCAGTGTTTTTATACATCTAGCATGGCCGTCCATTAAGGTGCGCAAATCATCTTGGAGGGCTGCTACACGCACACTTTTACCGGTGACACCTTAGTGATGCTGGAAAACAAGGGCTCTGGGCGGAAGTAGACTATTGAAGGCAGAGGTTCCTGACATTTTTTCTCGATCTTCTTTATGATCACCATGAGGATGTCTCCTCCTCTTATGCCTCCGTCCGTCCTCCTCATTGTTATTTTATTTTTGTTTAAATTTGCAGTTTTTTATGTAGTGTGAACTAGACCCCTGGGCGCTAAATCACTTTAGAAGAGCACCAAATTACAGTAAGACTCTTTTTGGCAGGATGTAGGGGCATTCAAGTGCCGGCACAGCCTTGGACATTCCCAGGTGTTGTACCCACTCCAAACTCCCAGTAGTGTTTAGGCCTCTTGTTTGTCACAGCCTTACAAAGCTGCCATCTATACCAATGCAGTTCTGTCTCACAAAACAATGAGGATCTTTATGAAGCGCAAGATCTATCCTTATCTGTCTTATGATGCTTTCCTCTTTTGGCTCGCCCCTTCTACTCCCACTCAATTCTCACACCTCCTCACAGTCCCCGATTCTTATTTCCTTTGCGTTTACTCTCACCTCCCATTCTCCGCCATTCCATTTGTCTCATTTTCACTTCACTGTATGACGCACCCATTGTCGCGCCGTCCTGCACCTTCACTTTCTCCCTCTCTTTCTCACCTTACTTTATTATGTCTCGCACCACCACATCCCCGGCCTCTACCCTCTTCCATTCACCAGCTGTTCCCCGTCCTTTCCCCTCCTCCTTTCACTCAGTCATTCCATTCTTACCCCACCTTCATTCACCACTGCCTCTCACCCTTCTCTGTTATTTTCTTTCCTACTCTCGCCTCTCTCAGTTCTCTTCTTCTCCAGACCTTTTCCTCTTTGCTATCTCACCCCTCGCTACTTCCTGCCAACTCCTCCATTCTCTTCAACCGTTCTTCCTCCCATGTCCCCTCTCAGTGCCAGGAGGTGCTATTTGCAGCTTTGTCGTTTATTTCCTGTGCCTGGCCACTCCTTCTCCCGTCTCAGATAATATAGGGTTTTGTATTCTATGTCTTTATTTTCAGAGCGTCCGTTACTGCATGCGATCCCACGCCAGTGGCCTGCATATGTACCTGGGTGCTGTCTGAGCAAGATATGCACTGCACAGCCTCTTACAAAATTAGCTTTTTTTCCCTCCTGACATGCAGTTAGGGTTTCAGTACCATCCGTCCCAAAGGTGAAATGTATCAAACAATTTAAGAACAGTAGATGTTGTTGCACCCAGGATAACGTGCTTCATGGCTAAATACTTATAAGGTACCAAAGGCGAGAACTATTGGCTATGCCAATGCTTGTTTAGTACTTGTCTGATGAACATGTGTGGTGGTGCTAAAGTACGACACAATATCACATTGGTTTCCACTACTCATGCAGGTGAGGAGAGCAGTCGAGGATAAAAGAGGGTTGAAAAAGTGAGGTAATCTGGTTCCACAGCTATGACACTCACCCCCTCCACCCCCACCCCACCCCACTCACCGCCCCCTTCGCAATTCCACCTTCAATCAAAAATGATCCATTTCTAGGGCCAGGTGATCTACTGCCAACCCTTCAAGCTGAAGTCTTCTTACGCGAAGGAAACACTACAGCCCGAGTGTTAATTAGTCCATGCACCAAACTAAGCGCGGGAACACACAGATGACAGCAGGGAGTCCAAGAACCGCGGATGACGCGTCGCTGGCAGGCATTACATTTTATTCTGAAGAAAAGCTCCGAAGCCCAACAAGGAAGCCCTTCTCTAAAGCTCCCTGACCCAAATTCCACAGCTGGCTTTCGCTGTGGACAGAAATTCAATTTGGTGATCTACTGTGCAGAACTTACCGATGTGATCTGAAAGGACATCTGGGCTCTGTTACAGTCTGCGAGCCTGGGCACAGGCTACGAGCACAGAGACCTGGAGAAGGAGCGCTCCCAATCTGGGACTCTGCTTTGCAATTTCCCTCCTCGGAAATTCCTCGCCAAGTGTCTGCGCTGAGCCCACCGGGTTATGTAATGCGAGGGGGCGGCATAACAGCAGACAACTGCGAAGAGCTTCATCTGCAAGAAATGGTATTTAGCGTGCTCTGCCTGTGCGTCTATTTTAAACTATGTGCAACAAAAATACATAGAGTCATGTCATATTTTCTACCAACAATAGATTTCTCCAGAAAGCTTTCCTGCATCTCTCTCCTCCTCCTCATGTGCATTCCAATTCCCTCTACACCTCCAGCTGTCCTCATGCCTCGATTCCCGCCCTTTTCCTTCCGGTCCCACTCTGATGACCACACTGCTGTTGACACAGGCTCCGCCTGACAAAGGCTCTGCCTGCATGTCAGCCACAAATCACTTTATTTCCACTCTTTGATGTGATTGGCATAGCTGCTAAGTCACTGCATTTCATGAGTGACACCTTCAACCAGCCCTGGTCCTATGGTGATGCCATATAGCCTTCTGGGACTTGTACTTTGATCTTTAACAGTCAAAGTGATATTGATTGAAAAGCCAGGAGTGGCTGAGGGCCTCAAACACAGTGTAGGGCTATTTGGCTGATAAGACATGATCGCTTCAATACTTTGACACGACTGCCCTATCTTTCCAGAGACTGTTCATCTCTAGGCATTTCAGGAATTGGCCTTCTGTCATTGACTGTCTATCTTTCTGACCAGATATCCTCGGCACATTGGACTCTTGCTCTTCTATAAGGGCTTCCACAAGACTCAATACCCGGCCACCTCCTCCACTCCATGTTCTCAATTTCCCTTTCCTCTATTATCTTATTTGCCTTTGACTCTAACTTCTGTGCCAAGGATGCTCGGGTATGAAATCTTTTACGTTCTTTTAGATAAATCTTGCACAACTACCAGTCCATTTGTCTGTCTTGAACAATTAGCAATGTATTTTCCCATCCATCGCCTTAATCTTTTCAAAAGTTGACAATTTCTACCCAACAGCAGTTCACCCCTTGTCCACACCTTTATTGCCCAAATCTTCCCAAGCTTCATTTGTTTCAGCTTCATGAACCCTCACTGTTAAATATAACCCTTTCCACACATTTTCTACTAAATTCCCCGTCAACAACCCATACGTGTTTATCAAACTTTAGAAAACCTACAACCAGTATTGCTTCTTAACTAGTTGTTCAAACTTTCTTGTTCTCATCCAAATGATTGCTTCTTTCTGATGATGCATTTCTCATGTGCACCTGCCACCTTCCAAACATCCGTTCAGCGGCATCTTTGCAGTCTCTGCACCCACACCTTAACCATACAGTGCCACTGTATCACTTTATGTCTGCACATATATAGGTCTCTCTTGTTTATATTTGTTCACCTTTTTTCCCTCCCTATAAGTCTGATCCCTTGTTTTTCTTCAGTCTTCCATCTGTATACTTCTGTCCCAGCTTTCTCTGGGTTTCTTTCCTTCTCCTGGGTCCCTTGATGATTTCCCTCCATTGGTGTGTAACTGAGTGAGGCCTTAGGGGATCCATCCCTTCTCATATTACCATCTCACAAAATATTTAAAAAATGACCAGACACCTTTTGCCTCGTATATTTGCTCATTCATAACTTTGTCTACTAAGCCATCCCTAAATCCAGTAATTCAGTCATCATGACATTTCATACATTTTTGTGCAGTTGTTATGAATCATTGAACAAGTTTTATGAACTCAAAGCAGTTCACAGAGTTTTGCTAAGTGGAACTCCATAAAGTGCCAAAAAAACTTAGCCGAACTCTGCGGAGTTCCACAAGCAGCCGAGTGCAGCAGTAAGTTGGGCAGCTTGCGCTGATTTTTAGTGTCAGGGGCTAGTCGTGCGCTGTAAAATCAGCACAACGGCACCACGTGCAGCGCAAGAAGTTGCTGCTTCTTTCTGCTGCTTGAGCAGATGTTCTACTTGAGCGGCAGCTTCCTCAAAGCGTGCGGAAGAGTTCTCAATGCTAGCAGTAGCGACCTGCCTCGCCCCAACAACCACATTGAGAAATATTGCTGGAAGGTGCCCTAGAATATGATAATCCTTGCTCATGCTCACCAACTTAACGTTGGCATCTGGCACAAGAGGAAAGACTCTGTGCCACTTCATTGAGTTTTTTAGAACTAGGGGGCAAAACTCTGTGAACTCTGCCGGCGGAGCAGAATTCGTAACACACCCCTACAAATAAGAAACGATGTACTTAAGAGATCACACATTTCAATTAATAACTATGCAGGATGAGGGCCAGAGCTCATTAGAGTATGATGTTTGTGGAGTCTGCAGATGCAACCCTCTTGTGGGCCATCTGCAATAGACCCAGCTTCACTGGGCGATGACACACTGCAAGGTCGGGCCAGAAGCATGTCTATTGGCAAAGCCGATTATCCCCCCAGACCATTGAACAAAGCCCAGTGAGGTATATGGGTTACTAAGACCACGGTATTTCATACAACTCCTTAAAATGTTTTTTTCCCTTCACATTCCAAAACATTTTCTATTTCTTTCTTACTTTAGGGTTGTTTTTGGTCTTGTGACGATCTTTATTGATCAATCACTGATCTTGTTACATTACATGATGATGAAATAATGCCAGGCTCAACCACCTCGTATTTGCTGCTCAGAGGTTGGGGAGGGCAATGAGTGGGAAATGTTTTTGCCACTATGTTTCATGACTCCAATGTAAAGGACACAAAGGCCGGTGCCAGGGTTAGTTGCTACCCGTGCCTTCTATGTATTCACATTTATGTTATAATGCGTGCCGATATACTTTTCTCATCAACACATACAAATAAAATTCCACAGAGCTGGAACTTATGTAAGTTATTCATCACAATCTGGAGCGAAGTAACACTCCTGCACCGGACACACAGCGAATGAATGTCTCATGACAGAAGATTCCACAAATGTATCCATATTCAATAAAGTTTTATTCCATGTGTTTCAACTATTTTGTCTGTTTGCTCATGTCAGTTAATCATGTCACATGAGAGACACAACGTATTTTTCACATCTAATGAAGCAGATATGCCACTCCAGGCCTTTTTCTGAAGCAAGAATTCATACGTAAATCATCGTTAGTAATACATATTATTCCCAATGCATTTCGGGCATTTTTGTGCCCTTCGTCAGGGGTTCACTACAATTAAAAACAACAACATAAACATTAGGATGTCTGTCCAGATCTTAATGCATGCAGTGTGAATAATAATGCAGCCCACAGTTCCTACTTTATTTTAGCATAGCCCCCCCAGATCAACGTTTTCCCTCAAATTGTATAAGTATACATTACGCAGTGCCCAAACAGGCTTCCTTCAAACTGCTTGCACCCTTCTCCATTCTACTTCCACATCCCTTTTGCAGCCCTCTATAGCCAGTCCCATAACACTCTATTTTAGACACCACCTTTACACTACTTCCCACACCTATACCTAACTTCCTCCTCACACCAAATGAATCACCCTGGTGCATAAAGTTTCCCAACACCCTTCCATGTCTCTATCCAAACCTCCCATCTTCTAAACCACCTGCTGCACTCCTTCGAACTTCCCTCCTTCTAAACCCCTTCATCTCAACCCCTTCAGTGTGTTCAAACAGAAAACTGACCCATCCCCTTAAACAAGACTTACTCAGCGTTCCACCACACCTTATTCCTCGGTTGCCCGATTCTCCTTCCCATCATGCTCTCACCTAGCGC
This sequence comes from Triturus cristatus, assembly GCF_964204655.1. NCBI lineage: Eukaryota > Metazoa > Chordata > Amphibia > Caudata > Salamandridae > Triturus > Triturus cristatus. The sequence continues at coordinate 670,664,091 of NC_140584.1, read as the reverse complement.
AAAAACGGTAACACGCTCACTTTCACCTCCTCCCTTTACGTACTCAAAACTACATACCGCCCATCCCAATCAACCAATCGTGTAGCAGCCAACATTCTCGTGCCTACAACTCCCTTATGTAGGTTAAAAAAGATCGCCAAGTTTTTAAGGTCTGGTTGTGGGGAAATGGTCTTCTGTTGAAAAACAATAACTGATTTGTGCCATATGAATGGAGAAAACACATATGTATTCAGGAAGGTATTTTGTCCTGCTTCTCTTTCGAAGATTCTTAGAGTTTTTGCTTTGCCGGTCCAGATCGGTAATGACTGAATGGTGCGCATCCAAACCGAGCAAAATACAAGACATTGTTATTTCTCCAAGTGAACATGCATACATTTTTCACACATGGCCATTGAAATCAGAAATTAGACATAATTCGTGGTAAAAACACAACTGTAAAGGGCAGTCCTAACTCTGAAACTAGGACAAGATTGTCTTTCCATTTAACCATTTGAAGAAGATCTCTACCAATCTAGATATACAAGGGTCATGCTTGGGATTCTCTATAAGATATTAGTGCTCACTCCGTTTGCCTGTACCTCTGCCAAAGTATCACATCATTGAAGCAGTCCACAATTGTGGAAAGGGACAGGAAAGCAATATATACCGGGTGCCCCTGCCCCCTCCCTAAATTAATATACTCCATAGGCACCTGGTCTAAATCTGCCAGTGCCTAATTTGAGCCAATGGTCGCAGGTGGGGCCCACTGGCACTCATCATTAGAGACTGTCACTTATTTTTCCTCATCAGACTATTCTGAGAGCAAGAGAGGGAAAAACAAACAAAGGGAGACGGGGAGAAAGAAAAAGTCGAGAAACCATCACAGAGAGAAAGCAGAAGCCCACAAGATTGAGATAAAGGGGCAGTGAGTGTCTGGTAGTTGATTAATGAGGCACAAGGCAGATTCAAGACTACACAGCCTTGGTATTCAACACATAGACATGTATTAGCACCAGCCAATGGCTTCTGAGCAGAGCTTTGTGCACCAGCACTCATTCTTTTATAAATAAAGCACTGACACCTGGGTGACATTTCATGACTACTGCCTCTTCAGCAAATGTGTCCGCGAGACTGCCCCTCCCAAACTCTAAGCACTGATGCTAAACACTAAGCACCTGAAAGTTCTAGGTGCTAAGTCAACAAAACCTCACATCTCAGCCCCAGAAATATCTGCAGCTCAGAAGCAGAAATATCCTTGGCAGTCTAATGGCAACCACCATCTGGAAATGTACATGGAACTAATCCCACAAAAGCTCACCTTTTCCAAAGACCCAATGCCCCCACACCTTTAGCCAACCAACACATTCAGAGAATCCCATCTACAATCCTGTTTCTTCAAGACATCTTAAGTTGTACCAAGTGTAAAGTGAGCTGTCCTTTAGCCATATTGTTTTCTTTCAATTCTGGTAGAATTAGGTATGTTTTTCCTATTATGACTTGAAGACTGCAAGTAAAAGAATGCAAAGGGAATATTGAGGCTCAAAGTGTATCTCACATCTGGTGTGGAACAACATGATGTCTTCACTGTACAGCTTTTTTGTGTGTTCCATGGAAGGTCTACAGTTGGGTTTTTGTAAATTCCAGAATGGCCTTTGCCAAGAGAACTAATTCTCCATTAGCAAAGCCAACAGGGCTGGATTTAATTTAAAAACACATGCAAACACAGGCATGAAGAAGTTTCCAATGATAGCACACTTAAGGCAGATCTACTTGCTTTGCCAATGCTTGTAGCAGTGGGGTTGATAGTGATTATATTGGTGATATTGGTTTGAAGTTGGTGGGTCTGAGTGTGGTGGCACTGGTGGGTATATGGGTGACTGTGGAATTGGTGGTATTGACGGTGGTGTTATCAGTGACTAGCGATTTTGTGGATCTTTTGGTGTTAATGCTATTGGGTTTAGTGTTAGTGGGGTTGGTCTTATTACTTTGTATTAGTGGTGTGTGGTATCGGTCATCTATGGTATTGGTGGTACTGGTGGTGGTCATCAGTATTACATGTGTGCTGGTGGGAGCAGGTGAAGCAAACTGGCACTTAATTTATAGTTGAATTCATAAACAGACACAGTTCGATTTTTTTTTTTACCAGAATAGTTGCGTTTTTTAAAATTGGTAGCATATTGTTCCTGTATATAAGGTTTATATCTGCATGCAGTTTGTGGTACAAACAGGTATAAATATCCATGGATGTACCCAGAAAGCTATACACTCCTGAAAAGAAGACAAACTTTGTGGGGACCCCTGGTGGTAAAGGGCAGCAGAATTGTTGGAACTTTAGGGGAGGGTTTGGGAGTGTGAGTCAATGCCAAGGGCCCCCCCCCCCCCACAATTATTTTTAAAAACATAATCCATGGTATCCTGTGGGCTTTCTGCCACCCCTTTATTTTATTCTTTAAGTCCCAGCATCTGCAATTTGCTGCAGGGCCTCTCCTTTCTCACATGCACTTTTGTACACATACGATTATTATTTTTTAATTTAACAAGTTAAAATAGGCACCAACTTTCTTGAAACAGTAAATAAAAAACCCAAAAGAAAACCATCCCCGCGTTGACCCAAGATTACCGCGCTGATTAGTTCCGTGCCAGGCTTGATTTCCCCCTTTTGTTTGTCGAGGCAGCTTGGGTGTGGAGAAGGGATGGGAGGGGGAAGAATGGATTGGGGGAGGGAGGGGGACAACCCTCCGCGACCCTGGGGAGTTATGATTGTTGATCTCCAGCCGGTCAGTTGTTACACTGAACTTCTACCTTCTGTTGCCAATTTATCTAACCTAATTGCTTTTCTTCTCCAGCCACTGACTCTTCCCCCTTCTCCTCATTTTTCTCCTTAGACTTGTCCTTTGTGTTTTGTTACTCTGCCCTTTTTTTAATTGATGTAACTGTGAAACTTTATTGCTATGTTCCTCACGTAAAAGCGCTCTGATACCTCCGGGTCTAGCCAGCGCTATATAAAACGCAATAAATAAATAAATAACGGGGTTTATCTTGATTTTCTGCGTAGCACTATGATGGCCCTTGGGCCACGATTTGGGCTTCATTGGTTGCTGTATCTCGTTTGTTTATCAAATCAATAAAAATATTTCAACCTAAAAAGAAAACCAAACAAACAAATTGGCAGCTAAGTCATGTAACATTCATATTACATGCATTACAACGCACACTTGCACATTCATGATGATACATGTTTCATGAGTCATGCACACACCTACCTGTTCAAACAAACACTGGCAAAGCCAATAGCTCGGTCATTTATTGCTGAGACCAATTGGCATTGCTAATGCGTGTTTTTTCCATAATTGGAGACGTCAATAGGGCAAGCTTTAATCTCATAAACAACATGTGCGCATGCGATGCAGGTAAATATCATTTGTGAACGGACAAGTGCTGCCACTTAAAAACGAGTTCTATTGGTTTAGCCAGTGCTTGAATACTTTTCGTTCGTTACATCGATGAGGTTGTTTAATTTGCGTTTACATTTATTCGTGGCATGTGTAGTTAAGGTATCTTTCTTTTTGTTACCGTCGAATTGGCATAGTAGCAGGACCAGTTTTGAAATCTGCATGCACGGCGCTGTCCAGGTGCTGAAGTGCCTCCGTGGGGAGAGAAGTCTCGGCTGCTGCAGCGAGGCGATGGACGGCCTGCTGCTAGTGGTCTAAGCAGCTACGCGTTCCAGTGCAAATTCCTCTTCTGCATGAATGATGCACCAGGTTTGTGACTGCCAGCAGGCTTTAGGGCAAGTGTAAAGGTGATCCTCTGAGCAGGTAGTAAGGTGGCCGCAGATTCAAATCGTATGAGCGGCAGCCGAAGCCTGCAATGCACAACCACTACAGCTTGGAAAATGCACTTCGTGAGGACCAGTGGCGTAGTAGCTCTAGGGGGTGCTTGGGGAATGACACCCCCTAATAAATGGATTCTGATGTGTCTGGTTGGGTCCAGGGGACTCCAGTCGGGCTAGCAATGTCTGTGGTCGGGTTTCCATTCAAAGTAGCAGCCCCCGTAGCCAGTGCTTTAAATGGGAAAAAATAAGTGCAGGTACTCATTAAAATGAGCTAGAGGTGTGGTGAGTGGGCGGGGGTAGGGGCGGGGCTAAGAGCAAGACATGATGATACTTAACGACTTCTATAATAGTTGCAGTACACACCAAAACACATGATAAATGTGTTTATATAAACAAAGCAGGTTAACTCATTACACAAAATGAAAGAGAAATGCGATAATATGTTAACATTTCCATTTTTTGCAATAGTTGCACCTTGTTAATGCCATACCGTTAATTGCTGTTGTTTGGCACAAAACTATATATTTTTGAGCACATGAGTAGGAAGAAACTGAAAATACCCCCACTTTGAACCAAAGCTCTTACGGCACAAAGCAAATGAGGCAAATCATCATGACCCTCCCCAGAAGAGCTCTCTTGTCTCTTCCATCGATCTATCCATTCATCCTTTCATCCTACCATTTACCTGCTGATGTCCCCCATTTAACCGTTACATTCTATTGTCTATTCAGTCTTTCATCCATGATTCAGCTTTTCACCATTCTGTCTGTCCACCCTTCATATCCAAACCTATCCATCCATGCATCCATCTTTAAACCTATCCATTCATCCTTTCACTCATCCATCTCTTTATCCACCCTTTCACTCATCCATCAATCCTTTCGCTCATCTATCCATCAACCCTTTCACCCCTTTATGTCATCCACCCTTTCATTCCATCCACCCTTTCACTCAATCCCTCCTATCACTCATCCATCATCCACCCTTTCATCCATCCTCCCTCCCTTTCATTCATCCATCCAATTTTTCACTTATCCACCCATCATCCGCCCTTTTATACAATCATCCACCCTCTTTCACCCATCCATTCACTCACTCATCCATCCATCCATCCATCCACTCATCCATCCATTCATCCAGCTATACATCCACCCTTGCTCACTCACCCATCCACTCACTCACTCACCCACCAACCCTCCTTACTACATTATTTATGAACCTTTGTCGCCGAGTAGTCATGTACACACAAAGTGCCACCCATTTTCTTTAAAATACCTCCTGAGATTGTCTTGATTCTCTCTCTCACTTTTTCTTACAAAAAACAGGCATACAAATGCAGGCAAACACACAAACATAAGCAGACACACAAAAGACTCCAGTATGTTAAAAGCCATGTTATAGTCTTCACCATGGCTTTTTTGATTTCCACTGCCAGGAGACTGCCTTGATTCCTGTGTTTGCGCAAATGCAGAGGATAGTGTGAATGTGGTTGACAGCACAGGGCCTGAATGGAACCCATAGCTGCCAAGTTTTCAGATTGCTATGTGTGACATTTTCGTATTTTCATTGCAATTATGAGTGACATTTCAACGACTACGAGTGACACTTTCTCGCTAGCAAAATTAAGCAATGAAGAAGAGGGAATCATATAAATATCAGAAATGACACCCATTTGTGTATATCTGCTAATGTTTCGGATTGTTTATGTGTGACATTTTTAATAGATTCATTGGATTTACGAGAGTCAGGCAACAACTAGATGTGTAACACTTAGAGTGGCACTTTCTTGCGACCAAAAGCATGGAATGAAGTCAATGTAAATAGACAAATATCAGAAATCACACTCACTTGAGCAACAAGGAAGTCAAACGCTGCAGCAGGTGCTTTTGAAGCTATTATTTAATTTCTAAAAAAAATCAGCACCCTCCACCCCAACCTCAGCTTCAAACCACATAAAACAAAGAGATCTCTGGGACAAGAATAGCAACTCACAGAGCTATCCACATACAAAACAGTACAATGCAATATACTTTTTTGAAGGAGGCATATTAACCCTCTACGCTACTTAACGGTGAGAGTGAAACTGCCAGTAGAGAAAACTCTGACCTCTCTCCAGCGGGAACAATAATCACATGACTTATCTCTGACTTAGAAAGTCTAACTGTGCTGGGAAAAGAAAGGGTGCTGCTTCCTAGTGTCACTGTCAAGCAGGGCTGTTAAATACTTTGAACTACTAATAAATCATCAAAACCGCTAGTTTAGACAAAACGTAGCGCATTTTCAGCTCAGACAGACAACTCTAGTGTGCCCATTTGCAAGGCCCTATACGGTGCCGGAGCCCCCTAATCATTTTTGTAACACACATTTTAAATGTCAGTAGCAGGAGATTATTAAATTAATATCTGATTTACCTGAATCACTTTATAGCTGTCAGAATGATCCACCGACAATAACTGCTGGCGCGGCACCGCCGGGATCACTAGCCTGTCTCTTCTTCTTCAGAGAGTCAGGAAGGTAGGTGCCTCAGTGCAGAAAGCAGTTAGATAAGCGCTGCAGGGGCCTCTTCGATCGCATTGTCTGGGCATTAACCCTCCGATCGAGAGAAAGTATGGGAAGTGTGAGAATCCGCCGCCCTTGCCCCTGATAACATTTCTCTGTTAAAAGTATTACCCTGCACTGACTTTTCACTACCTGAAGTGCTGCACTTTGAAAATCACACGCGCACACTAGCAGGTAAAATGAATCTCGACCATGCTCTGTCAAGCACAGCGTGATAGTGAGCACCGGAGATTATTCAAACGAGCCCTGCTGAATAGCTCAGCTGGGGCTCAGGTCCGGCTACTACAGAAGCAGCGCCTTCGCTGCTGGAGACACGTCCCACTGCTGCTCACCAGCACAGCACCTTTTCATGAGTACCGGTACTCTCTAGGCCAATAGAGAAGTGCCGGTACTCAGAGCGATAAATATAAGAAGTGCCAGTACTCAGTACCGGTGAGTACCGGCCCATTTAAAGCACTGCCCGTAGCACAGACACACCTCTCTCTTAAACTTCGCAGAGCTGTGTACACCCGCCCCCTCCTCTTCCCTCTCACGCGAAATAGGCGAAGAATAAACACAGGACTGGATGGCTCTTATGTGGTGCAGAGAAGCCTTTTTAATGTAAGGCTATTTTCATCCATTATGCCATTGAAATGGCAGTGATGGTTGGGAAATCAGTGTTCCACAACCCCCAAAACGAACTGACTACGCTGTACCCCTGGTGAGGAATTGCTAGGTAGTATGATACAACATCATGACAATAAATGGGAACATACGATGCCACCAAACCAGATTTTACAGGACATGCATGATTGCCGGATGCTCCAAACTGCAGGTTTGGCGTTTTCTAGGTTTTCTTTCTTTTGCAGCTGGACACAAATCAGCACTGAATATTTTATTGTCGAATTAGAGAGCTCTGGGGCTGCTCGACGATTACTTCTGCAGCTTCTTGAGAGCTACAGCGCTGAGTGGTCTTGGGCCGGTCTGAAGATTGTGCCCCAGCGGTACAAAGGGTGTGTGCACCTATGGGGCACTAGGGCATTACAGGAGGGCCCACAGACATCAAGGGGTGTGTCCTTATTCGTATGGGTGAGCAGGCGAATGAGGAAACCCTTTGCACATGAACAATATTATAGACGCAGGTGGCAGCATACCATCATGAGGTTCACTGACCCCGTGACTTCGAGGACACCCCTTGTTAGGTGGAAAGGGGGCTCCCCCCAAGGCATCTCTCAGCCAACAGGTGTTGTCACTCGCTGCACTCACCTGCAGGGAACTGTGCCTCACTTTTACACGAGGCGCTGTTGGCGCATCTAGAGAAAGGCAGACCGGTGACTTCAGCCAGAGGATACACCTTCGCTAATGCGCGGGTCCCAGTGCAGGTGCGCTTACCATCTGCATTCAGAACTATGCATCTTCAGCTATGGGGCGCGCTGTCCCAGGCTGCACCCAGGGAACGCTCTTTAGAGTTGGACAGTGAGTAACACCTCAATACATCCCCGGAGTTCAGCCTCTATTCTGTCCACTGCAATGACAGAAGAACTGCGAATGAATGGACAGAGCTGCTAATACTTTACATTATGTTTTCACTTCAGTAACATTGATTTGTGCAGAAACCTTTGCCCTGGTCCATAGAACGGAAATGGTTTTGCATCCCAATGAGAAGTAGAAAACGGGTCGCTGAACTATTTCTGAACATGTTTAACTAATCTGTTTGTATAAATCCATTTACATGTGTTATAAAGATCTTACTAAAGAAACCATAGTCCATGAACAACATATTGTGTATAAAAATAATCGTGCTTCATAACAAATAAGCAAGCAATTGGTCTGCAGTGAAAATGGACAAAACTGATTTTGCCGCAAAGATAGTTCCCTCTATCGCTATCAAAAGGATAGAAAAAGTATGTTTCCTACCTCTTTTTGTGTAAGTGTTGACAAACATGTCACATCAGCTTGTGTCATGTTTGCCCTAGTGCAAATACGTTTTGCTCCATTGTCTATTGGAGACGTAGAAGAATTATGCACATGGATTTCTTTAGCACTAATGTACTTTTTCTGTAATACAGTGCTTAGAGTGCACACCAGTAAGGTCATGCACACTGGATTGAGCCCACAAGTAACCAATGAGTCCGGCTCCTCGAGCGCATGTTTATGTATGCTATCCTGGTTTTCTGTTGGAAATTCTTTTACTTCTTTAGCCATCACTTTAGGTCTGTCTCATTTCTCCTTTGTGCCTTGACGTTTTACATCTCTTAATGCAGTAGTGGCCTTTGGTGTCAGTGTTCTTACTTGCATCCATGTGTCTATGGTTAGTTGAATTTCCAGCCCCATTTCACCTCCACGGGATAACGTTTTAAATAGTTTGTTTTCTACTGGTCTGAGTCGATTCCAGAGCTTAACAACCTTTCTAACTTTTATGTAGGCTAATTCCTAATTTTTTATTTCTGTTTTTGAATTACTGAGTTTTTTTTAAGTTCTCAAAATCTTTCCTTTGAGTGTCTGCTTTTGTACTACACAGTTTTCTCTTAAATGGTTTTGATATTGAGCGGGCCGGGCTGTCCACGTTGTGCATCATCCTCTATTTCGGCCAGCTTGTACTCAATCACATTAAGGATTTTATAGGGAACTGCCTCTTCCTCTCCAAATGCTGCTCCTGAAAGTACTTCTTTCCTTTCTCTGGTTGTTTGAGAGTTTTGTGTTTTAACTTTTGGATGTTTGTAGCTGACCACTTCTCATTTTTATGAGCAGTTTTTGTGAAGTTGAAGGAATGTTTGTTATGGAGTGCTGTTTTACACTTTGATTTTGCAGCACTTTCATTTATATGCAGTTTAAACTTTTGGTCTTATTTTACAATTCTATTGCGGAGATGTGATCCACGCGAGTGCGCATTTGTGGCAGTTGTAGCGCGGTACAGGTGATCCATCTATGTGGGCCTCAGAATATGCTGAACTCCCTGCGCTGGTGGTTGGGTACCATGCTCGTATTCCTACCATTGCAGCAGTCACAAGAGGTTGCCCACCACTGCGTGCCTTCCTCGCGAGCCTGAGTGGCCATCTTGCTTAGGGCATTAGGCCCTCCATATAAAATGGAAGCATGCTAATGGAGATGTGCTGGTATTCCAGACTTTGCATCAGCCACAGTGTCATTATTTGCAATGCGCACCTAATTCCAGTCAGCATGGTACTGGCTAGTAGCTGAAAAGTTGCATGTTAGAGACAGGGAAGAAATGGAGGGTGTGTTTTTTCTGTGACACGATATGTATTATTTATCAGGCTCGGGTGGAGAGTTGGCATATCCAACCATGGCAGTCGAGTCTGAGGCTCCTGTGCTGGAGATTAAAGAGAATGTAAGAAACCAAGCAATAATTACAAGATTGACACTATCTGAAATGAGGATTCTGTTAATGAAACTATGCAGTCTGTTATGGGCCACAGGAAAAAAATGTCGCTACAGAGGATGAATATTGGTCGTCGTCTGACGAGGACTATATCCGAGCTGATTGCGTAAATGCATGACACATATGTTTATGCATGTGTAAAAGTAGACTCGCAAATCTGCCACTGTAAGAGCCTCCCAAAACCACTCTTGTCTTCTTGGAGAGTTTAATAAAATCATAAATCTACTCCAAAATAGCTTTAGATCGGATAGATTAAATGTACATTTTTGTGTGACTCTGGGTCTGTTTTCCCTTCTCAATCTTTTTTTCAACTTCAGAACTCTCCTTAAACTATAACAAGTCAATATTTTTGTACAAAATGAGCACTGTCATTAAATAGAGCGAATATAACCAGCCAGGCTGTTCCACTCAGCATTTTCGCACATTTCTAAATGCTTCATTTTGTTGCTGAAATGTTTAACCTGCTTTAGATCTAAACGAATTAGGTTCTTCGTAAGAGGGATTTTTGATAAAAATAATTAAACTTTCAATTCCGATTTATTTAAACAAGTGTCTGCCTCTAGACGTGCTGTAACTGTAAAACCATATTAAGGCCCCAATGAGGACATGAGCAACCTGCGGTACATGTCCTACGTGCAGCACAATTGCATTTCTAAACAAGCGTTGGCAAAGCCAATATGTCTGGTCTTGGAAAGATGTAAACATGGTGAAGAGGTGAGTTTTAGACCTTTTCCTGTGTTGCACCAGAGACACATCAAGTCTAAGGTGCAATGAGAGCTTGTTAAAGAGGCTAATTTCATATACTGAAAAACCCTATTTAGTTGTGAGGTCTTTTTGTTTTCAGATTTCCAACATGACAAACAAGGCGCTCCTCGTAGTAGAGGTGTCTCAGTGAGGGTAGAAAAATGAAATCAGTTACACAAGTTGAGTGAAATTCACACCACAAACAGATTTTTGCAAAGTGAATGAGCGTTATCAGCTCTTTTAAGGTAAGGGAACTGTTCTCAAGCTTTCTTTGGTTGGTGGGATTAGTAAGGTACTGTTGAAGAAAGACTTTAATTGATGCCAGTAGGGACTCAGGGAGACCAGTGAATACTGTATTGACTCCATTGTTGCATAATAAGACAAAGGTCTAGACTATGAACCAGAAGTTATAAGGCGGGAGGAATGTTTGATTTTATGCAGTAATTTAAGGCAGACAAGCCTATTTTGCACATTTTCTATCACATGTAATTGTTGAAATTTGAAAAGCATATGAATTCATGATCTTATGATGCATTTCGAAAAGTGTTGTGGTGTAATTTTATATTGAATTTCCTTCTGGAATATGAATATGTACATGTATTGTTTTGTCTTTTATGTTTTATGAATTGTATATTGCCTTTAAATAATGAAGGTAATATCTATTTGTATGTTGATGCTTTATGTATCTATTTTTGCACAGTTGCACTTTTCTCTAACCTGTTTCTTGCACTTTCCAAGTGGTTTCTTGCTTAGGGGAGCTTATTGTGTTTTTGTCTCTGCAACCCTGTCTCCTTTGCTTGTTGAAAGGTCTCTCTCCTCTTTTTCTTTCTGAGTAATCTAAGGGAGAACCAGGCTTTAATGTTGATTATACACTTTCTGCTTTTTTCTTGATATGGCGAGAAGTGAATAAAAAAGGCCAGTTGTTAAGCAGAGGATGAGAGGCAGAGGAGACATACTCTAACTTCATATTATTGGTCCACCTCTGTATGAAGCATTTTCGGCACTGGTAAGGAGGCTGCAAAATGGTTGCTTGCCTCACAAAGGTGGAGGGCAGATTTAGCACAGAATAGCAAACATGCAATAGATGGTTCCTGGAAAATTGTTGAGCACAAAGAGCTGATGACAGAAATAAATTGCAGTCTCCATGTTTAAAAAGGGGGGTAGAGTATTTTCGGAAGTTGTAGGACCGGGTCCAGAGGGAATGTTCACATACAATGCTTGCTTTGGCTAAGGACTGTCTGTACCAGTGCTCAAGGTTTCGACTGTTGCACGTGGAGACAGCCTGAAGCAGCTTGGCCTTATCTTTGGAATGTCATCCATCTAGTGGAAGGGTGTTTATGGTGCAGGGCACAGTGTGGGACAACATTATTCATAGATAAATTAAAGAAGTTAAATATTTTTCAATTGAGTCAAGTGAACAAACCTAACAAGAATGATCCACAATAGAAAAAGCGAGGAATGGAGGACTTTTGTCCTAGGTCTTTTGGAGCCACCTGGTAACATTTACTAACTTCCTTTGATGGGCAGGTGCTTCCACAAATAGGCTGGGGGTTCCAAGATGCTGCAGCCTGGCACAGCAGAAAGCAAGCTCTATGGATGGTCACCTCTGTAAAGCACGATCACTGGTTTTTATAAAAATATGTTTTATACACTCCAGCGGGACAGAGTTCTACTTGCACCCAACTTGAGGTTTCAAGGCATCCCTTGAAGGCAATTCTTGTTTATACATACCGGATTTCCCAGCCCCCGTTTCACCAGCAAGGTGTACGCTAACCAAACTTGACCACTCCTAAACTTTCATGTTTTTTGATTGTGGCCATCAATCCAGGGCTGAAACTGTCCAGAACAGAGGCTCCACTGGGAAAGGTTATTCTTATTAAAAACAACAAAGGTTTTTAGGCCTTCTACAGCAACCCAAATCCCCACAAAAGCATAGATGGGTTGCAACAATTAACAATAATGGGTTGAAACACATAAAAAAGAGTACATAATATTAATGTAAATTTTCTACTAAGACTTTGTTTGGAAGTTTATTGAAAAGAGAAAAAAGGTGCTATGAACCAGGCTTACAAGTACAAAGTAACACTGCTGTAAGAAGTTGAGTTACTGGTTGTCTGGAGTGCGAACCCAGGTCAAACAGCAACCACAATCCTTGTCAGGTTAAGGCTAAGCAAACCCCAAATTAACCTGTGCTCAAACCCAGCAATTGGAGTGGGAGGTATAGTAGCAACGTGGTTCCAGTCCTACCTGTCTAACAGACAACAGGCTGTGGCCCGTCCCCCTTTCCAATCTGAATTTGGAAACATTAAATACGGTGTTCCTCAAGGATCAGCAATTAGTCCTATATTGTTTACTATCTATGAGCCCACTGATCTCAATCATCAAGTCATATAAAGTCAATTTAGTGATTTATGCTGACGACACACAACTTATTCTGTTCCTGGAAGGGAATCAATCTGTGTCACTCGACAGTTTCCAGGAATGCTTGCAAAAGACTGCAGGATGGCTCAAGGAAAATTCCCTGCAGTATAACGGTGACAAAACTGAGATCTTATGCTGCATGGCAACGAAAATCCCTCTCTCCCTCCTGACTAACCTTTGGCCCATTCGCTCTGATAAGACCCCAATACCCTCAGAGACAGTCCATAATCTAGGCGTAGTTTTTGACAACAAAACTTAGCCTTGAAGCCCAGGTGAATAAAACTGCGGGAACTTGTTTTTCCCTCATCAGAGCACTACATAAGATTCTCCCAATGCTTCCTGCCTCGGCCAGAGCGCTAGTGGTAAGAATTGTCATTCTGAGCCAACTAGATTACTGTACTGCTCTCTTATTAGGTGCCCAAAACTTTTTGATTAAGAGACTCCAGAGAGTCCAAACAGTAGCTTCAAAGCTGGCTTTAAACAGACCACGTAGGTCATCGGCATCCATGTCTCTAAGGGAGCTCCATTGGCTCCCTCTGACACAGAGCATAGAGTTCAAATCTCTCTCTATCATGTTTTAGGCACTACACGTTCTTGGGCCTATCCCGATACAGAACAAATTTAAATGGTATGCCCGATAAGAAGACTATGACCTTCATCAGCCAACCTGGTAAACAGGTCCAGATTTAGACCAACGAGATTTGGAGGAAGAGGGTTCAGCATTGAAGCAGACCGACTCTGGGATGAGCTCCCATCAACCCTAAGACAGAGAGAAGATCTACTACAGTTAAGAAAGAGACTTAAACATGGCTCTTTCCAAAGGAGTAAATCAGTCTCGCTTGATGATATCTAGCAATCGCCACCTGTCTAGGAATGTGTGTCAGAAGCGGTAATCACGTAATATAGTCCCAGGATACCCCTGGGGTGACAGTGTGCTTTATAAATAGACGTAACATAACCCCTGGTAGATTGGCACAGAGCAGTCAGACTTAATGTAGAGGCAATGTGTAAAGTATTTGTGCAAACACATTAAACAATAATAAAGTGAAAAACACCACACAAAAAGTATCCCATAACAAGTTGGAAAAATAGAGTAAAATGTAATAAATAAAACAAGACCAAGTTTTTAAGGTTTTAGTGAAAATAGTGCCAAAAAGTATAAAGTGACAACTAAGGATATCTGGTCACGCTGGTTCAGGTCAAAGTCACACTTTCAGGCTGACATCAGTGGGGCGCAGGTCAGCTACAGTCAACGGGTTAGGCCTGTCGAAGTTTATCTTCTCAAATTCGTGCCAAGAGTTCCATTTCCATTGGAGAGGGCCACGAGGAGCAGGGAGAGCATCATGGGAGGATGAGGATGTCTGCCTAGTGTGAAGAGCCAACTGGCATCACAGGTGGATATTGCTGGAGTTTTGACTTGGCGGTTCCCTGTTAGCGGTTGATGCTTCAGCGCAAAGAGGGGGCTGCTGGAGCTTTGCGATGAATCGCTGTGTGAGTGGGGAGGTCTTGGTGTGAACAAGCCCGTTCGAGGTCGTGAAGATCCCAAAAGCTTGAATTCAGCTCCCTTGAGCCGCACTAAGGGTCCAGGACTTGACAGACACAACTTGGGGTTAGGAATTTGCTGCAGCTGTGTCCAGGGGCTGGTACAGGATGTTTGAGAGCCTTTTATATCCCTAAGACTCAGATCAGGAGGCCAGTGGACTAGCACCTGGAGCCACTCTGGTGTTCTGGGTTCAAGGGTAAAGCTACAGAACCAGTTTTCTTCTCACCGAGACAAGAGGACGGCAGGCCAGCAGTTCCTTCAGAGCAGCAGTCCAGCAGAGTGACAGTCCTTTCAGCAGCACAGCAGTCCTTATTCCTGGCAGAGTATCAATAGGTCCAGAAGTGTAGTGAAGAGTTGGCGTCTGGGCTCAAGTATTTAAACACTTTTGTGCCCTTGAAGTGGGGACATGCCTTTGAAGAACACTGGTGCCCTGCCTTCCTGTCCCCTGGCGTAATACTAACTACAAGGGGGATGCAGCCCTTTGTGGGGAGACAGGACACAGCCTATTCAAGTGTAAGTGGGGTTGGGTCCAGCTCCTCCCTCCCATTGTGCCAGTGAAGGCCCATTCAGTCACACCTAATCTCCTTATTGTGTGTGGCTATCTAGGAGGAACACACAAAGTCCAATTGTCACCCACACCATGTCATGTGACCCAGAGACAGGCTGCAGGCACCAAATGGCTTAGGCAAGAAAATGTCAACTTTCTAAAAGGGGCATTTTCAAAACTGCAATTTAAAATCCAATTTCACCATAAGCTAGGATTTTAAATTTCAGTTTCAGAGACACCAAAAAAGTTACCTGTTCCCATTTGGAAATTATACTTAAAAATGTAATAAGGTAAATCCAATGTTATCCTATGGGAAAGGTAGGCCTTGCAGTAGTGAAAATATACGTTTTCACTACCAGGACATGTAAAACATAAAAGTGCATGTCCTACTCTTAAATACACAGCACACTGCCCACTGGGCTGTCCAGGGCCTACCGTAGAGTCAATTAGATCTATTAAACAGGAAGGTGTGGGCCTGGCCAAAGGTTTATGTTGCCAGGCTAAAGTGGCAGTTTAAAACAGAACACAAACAGTCTGCAATGGCAGACCTGGGACATGATTAAAGTGCTACTTAAGTGGGTGGCACAATCAGTGCTGCAACTTCACTAGTAGCATTTAATTTGCAGGCCCGGGTACATGCACTACCACTTTACTAGGGACTGATAAGTACATTAAATATGCCATTTGGGTATAAGCCAATGTTACCATGTTTAGGGGAGAGAGTATATGCACTTTAGCCCTGGTTAGCAGTGGTAAAGTGCACAGAGTCTTAAGGCCAACTAAAATGAATTCAGCAAAAAAAATAGGAGGCAGAGGGCACAAAGTCTGGGGAGGACCCTGCAGAAAGGGCCAAGTCCAACAACTGCCAAACATAAACATTAAATACATCTATAAGTAAGTTGATCTAAAGTTGGGAATTAGAGATGGATATGGGTTTTGAGATCCAAACAAGCACTGGCAAAGCCAATAGTGCTCATCTTTGTGATCTATTGGCTTTGTGACCTATTGGCTTTGATAATAGTTTTTAGCCATAAAAAGGAGCTATGACATCACAGTTCCATCATTTTGTAGGTGCACATTCCATGTATGAGTGCACCTGAAGAATGATGCAGGCGGTTGTTTAATATTTACTGAGTAGTATCTGTAAATAAAAAGCTGGTGGGGAAGAAGGACACGCACAAGAACGCGATAGGAAGGAAAGTACACAGGGGGCAAGCTACACAAGCTACATAGGGGGAAAACTGAGAATAGTAAACAAATTTTGTACCCAGTAAATACAATACCCTGTTCCATTAGTATTTACTGGGTGAACAATTTACATCGGTACTTGCGTGACGATTAGAATAAGACCCCTAGAGTGTTAGAAGGGAGTGGGGATGAGATAGAGGCCCATGGAGGGAAGTACAACCTATAATGGTTGCGATTACTAGTGACAGCAGCTAAATGTAAATGTCAAGGTACTTATAGAGCGCACTGTCACCAGACGGACACCTTGCGGTGTCGCCTAAGCGGTTTCCTGGCGCTGATACTCATACCACTGTGGAACCCCTCCTGGCTTTCCCTGTGAAGTGTCCACTCCTGGGCACCCCCAGGGTGAAGCCAGGCATCCTTAGCGCTGTTGGGGCCGGTGTGGAGGCTAAGCAAGCTATTGCCCAGAGTTGCAGCGTGGGGCCCGTGATTAGAATAGGCACCGAGGCAAGACAGGTCCGAGGAAATTGAGCCCAAGCCCTGCCGAGGCGGGAATCGAACCCTGGTCCCTGGCCAGAACTCTGCTTCAGGGTCTGCTGCTCTAACCATTGAGCCACACTCGTCCACGATATCAGCTATCAGATAAAGCTCTGCTTTGTAAGTAAGAGGTTTAAAAAATGCTGTCTTTTTTAAATGACCAGCCAAATAACATATAGGCCACCAATGTGAGAAAAGCAAGTGAAGGCATATAAAGCAGTGCTGGAGAATTCCACTAATGAGTTATGAGAATTCGTTTTTTGGAAGAAGATAGCTTTGAGTTAGAGTACTTCATTAAAAGAGCCCAAGAGCAAAACATATGTAGACTAGGGGCCAGTCTCCCTAAATTGATATGAGGAAGCCAATGACCAAAAGCACAAGTCTCAAGTGCGAGAACTGAAAAAGACAAATGAGAGACTCAAATTCCAGATTACCCATTTGAGGGTTAGCATTAGGGATTGCACCTCCTACTGCCCTGCTTCCTCCTTGCCTAAATCCTAAAATGATTACAAAGAAAACAAAAGCAGTAGAAGAGAAGACAGAAGACTTGTTAGATGTTTAGAGTTTCTCCATGCCAGTAGGAGATGTTAGAGGTTCTGCAGTGACAGTGCCTGGAAATAGGGCAGTACTAGCCGAACAGTTAACACAAGGGGCACCATCAAAGAATGTGCAAGCGGGCAGAGTGAATGAGGCAAATGCAGTGAGTGAAGTGAAACTAGTAATTGGCAGCATGAGTGACAGTGAGGTGACAGAGTATGATGCGGAGTGCTCTCGGCGAAAGGTGGACTCTATAGCAGCACACAATCTCCCTACATCTCGATTAGCACCCTAACGGTACTACTAAACTGACAACTAGCAACTGACATGCAATAATTTAGAGTTCTGTTCTACAGCAGAGCATCATAAATACAGATAAATAAATGTTGCCCAGTTGGGGTAACCAGATGGCTCAATACCACTGGGGCGCTTGTATCCAGACTTGTTATTTTCAATTAACAAATCATTGCTTTCTAGGAGCTGTAGTCTTAGTTCAGACCAATTAAACCAATTGGACTAATGCACTGGAAAAGCTGGGTTCCACACACGTTAGGTGACCTGCTACGTAACCCTATTCACATGTGTGTTAATAAAATTGATTCTATGGAATCAAACCAAGACAAACTCCCAGGTTGTTAAATGAAATATCATAACGTGCTGTACTGCCAACAGGAAGCAAGGTGGCAACTGGACATTTGGCTTCATAACTTTACGATAATTTGTTGCAAGGCCATTTTTTCAGTAGATAGTACTCTGCATGCAGGCTTGTATGGCAGGGTTTGTAGCTGCGCGTGCCACCGTGCTTTGCGCTGTTTGCTATAAAACCAGGACCTGCTGAAAGTCTCTGTTGTAATACAGAGCCAGATGACAAGTATTAACCCCTTGCAGCTTAAGCAGACTTGGTACTCAGCCACTACCACTAGGCATTAGTGTAACAACATCACATACAGCTTGGAAGCATCATTGGCGCGGGACCCATTTCATGTTTGACTCTTTTTATATGTAATAATAACTTTATTGATTGGTTCAGAGAAGAAACCATTACAATTTAAAAAACAAAACTAAGTTGTACGATAAAAATAACAATGATAAGAATTAAAGGTGGGGGGTTATAAATTACTAACATTGGAAAGATCTTTGTTGGCTAATAATGTTCTGCTAAAAGGCCTCGCTCTTTTTCTAATGTTATAGTCTTTATTTCGATTATTGAGCCTTTTAACTCGGCCGCCATGCTAAGATGAAGAGGGTTTGGTTGTGGTTTTCAGTAGTTTTGACGCTTTATGAACACATTTCGTAAACCCAATGTTCAACTTGATGTTGGCAAGGTTTAGAGCAGCCATTATTGCCTGGTGGCAGGATCGAACTCTTAGCCTGATCCATTGACCCCGCAACAATGACCGTCTAGCCATGAGCAATGCAGGGCATGCACAGACAATGTGTTCTATTGCTTCTGAGTGATACCCACACAACCTGCATTCAATGCTACTATCTGGGCGGCGCCATTCGGGAAAGTTCTTTAAAAAGGGCCAATTGCCCATCCTCAGGGCTAAAAATTTGTGTTTCCAATAAAGTGCAAATGTGCTTGAGAGGTAGGGCTGCTGAACATCTAGTTTAAAATTGGAGATTACGGCCCAGGCATGTTTCCTACAGTGTTGCCCTGTCTGAGTGAAAGGACCACAGTCTAACAGTCTTTTTGATGGCGACCTTTAACACCGGGTAGGTGGGATTCGTTTCCCAGAGATCTTTTACTCCTAATAGCTCTAAACTGCAGTCCAGGAGTTGCTGGTACTTTTGGCTGGTCTAGTTTTTCTGTATTTCCTGGCATAGTCGGGACTCCAGGGAGCCTTCGCCGGCATGGCACAGTCTATGACACAGTTTTATTAACGCGCCGGCCTCTACTCCTTGGGGATCTTGTAGTCCCAGTTCAAGTCTGACTTGGACTGGTGTGGCAGATGTTGACAACTGGAAAGCTTGTTTAAAGATTTTAGTTGTTCGTTTGTTTATTAATGTACTGGTTGTACCGTTGGTGATCTCGTGCCCGTACATCAAAGAATTGATTACCTTGGCCTTCATCACTTTAAGAATAGGCATTAGGCTCGGGCCAAGTAACTGTTTTGACAGTTTTGCAGCAGCGGCTTCTAAGGACAGGGCTTTGTTTTTTAACGCTTCTTTATACTTAACGAATCTACATCTGGTGCCAAGATAAATGCCCAAATATTTGTAACTGGAGGTTGGTTCTAGCTTTGTGTCATTGAAATACCACCTTTCTGTTGACCTTTTTTTCTTCCCACAGGATATTGTTTTGGTTTTCCACAGGATTAGTTCTAAGTGGTTTCTTGTCGTGTAGGGAAGCAGTTCATTCAATAACCTCTGGAGACCCACTTTGGTGTGGCTTAACAACACCAAGTCATCGGCGTACAGCAAGTTGCTGATGCAGGTTCCATCTAATCGGGGAGGGTGGCAATTTACACTATCGAGTACTGGAGATAGGTCGGATATAAACAAGTTAAAAAGAAGTGGTGCCAACACGCATCCTTGTTTGACACCAGTTTCAGTTCGTATCTTCCCGGAGACATGGGAGCCTTCACCCAGCTTTATTCTGATCCATGTCTCCATGTGGAGTTGTATTATAGCATATAAAAGAGAAAGGGGTATCCCCCACGATTTTAATTTCTGCCATAACAGGCCCCTAGGCACGCGGTCGAAGGCCGCTTTGAAGTCTACAATGCAACAGTGCAGCTGGGTTTTTGGACTGTCGCTTTCTCCATCAGGACTGTTAATGTTAACAAGTTGGTTGTAGTTCCAGAGTTGGCTACAAAGCCCGTCTGACTCTTTTTAATCAGCAGAGGGCTGCTTGGGAACTATCTAAGTAGAGGCTCCTTTTAAAGTTCCTTGCAAGCCCTGGGCTGCCAAAAGATTGAGGGCATGGTTCACAAAGGAAAACTTACACTTTGGAGTACATTTACGATTGTTTCCTATTCACAAAGGGATTTACGAGTGGAATCTTTGCGAGTGCGGCGTCCTGCACATAAAAAGATAGGACTGTCCTAGCTTTTTATGTGCAGACACTCCGTACTCGTAAAAGTAATACTGACAAATACCTTTGTGAATAGTTAACGATTGTAAACTTGCACAAAAGTGTAGAATTACCTTTGGGAATCAGGCCCCGAGAGATCATCAGTCTTTGTGAGCTAAATGATGTGCAAATGCATGAATTAGTAAAATTTGGTGTTGAGCATATAAAAATGCAACGATTTACAAGTAAAAGGCAAAAGGTGTTTTCACTGGCAAACCATGCTTTATATTATCATTGCAATTATCTAGGTGGAATCCTCAGTCACAGTAGCTACAGTTTGAGGGAACGCTAGATACCACGACTTATACTTCAGTATATATATGTATAGATTGCCATTTTGCTGTGTAATGTTTTGAACCCGCATTGAACCCACAGGCCTCTGAAGGGACATAAGTCCCAGGGCCATGGATTTCATTAGCTCTATTTAAAGAATAAACAGATCCAGATACACGGGCTGAAATGCCATTAAGGAATAATGGTGAGATGTGCTAAAGGGCAACCTTATCTTAACAATAGCAAATTGAGCTACAGAAGGAAACTGCATCAAATGGACCCTTTTTATTTTCTTTGAAAGATTAAGACTTAATCCCTCGACCTTCTTTTCTTATTCTGTTTCAAATGGTACCTGTACTTAGAAAAAAGACACTTTCTTTTCTTCTCCGGCCCCCCTGGCGTTTCCTTTGTTTGCCTCTCTAACGAGCTCCTAGAAAATTAGGAGGGATTTCCTGGCAAACAGCTGCCTTTGAAAGGCTGAAGAACCACCGAGATGAGTTATCCAAATGTCAGGCTTGCACCTAGCATTTGACGGATTCTGCTCCGGTTCGCCAATCTTTTTGCGACACCAGCTATAATTATATCTACGGATGTCTATATAGGCATGCCCTGTCCACATCTCACTGAGTCTTCAGTAGCACTTGTCCACTGCAGTAAACGCTCCACAGCACACACGACTGACCTGGAATTTGAGATCATTGGAGGAAAGTAAGTCCCCATCCTAGCACGTTGTAAATCTTGTTGTGGTTATACCCGTAACCTACTAAGTAGCAAGGGTTGGCAAAGCCATTATGTCTCGCCCATCAAACCTACTGACTTTGCAATAGCTTGTTCTGAATGAATGTTCTTATAATGTCCATCAAGGAAGTGCACGCGCCTGCAGAGGGCATCCTTGAATGATTCTTCTTAAGGCTTAAGAAAATGATTTCAAAGTTGACCTCCGCTGATGTGCATGCACTCGCAAGGCCAGTAGATATGGGTTTAACCTGCTAACACTTGCAAACAGAGGAATACAGAAATGCTGTTGGAGTTAAAACTTTAGAAGCACCCTATTGACTTTATCAGTACTTGTGGTTTGTGTTGCAGTTTCCTTTTGCTTTAAATTTAAGAGGAGAGAGAAGCCATTCTCATGACAAAAGCATTTTACTCTAGCAGCACGTCAGGTCTGAGCTCTACCTTTTATAAAGATGAGGAATGGATTCAAGGAAGAGCATTATAGAAAGAAGCCACAAAAAATACTCTGCATTCATAGTAAACCCTCAACACAAGCATCTTCTGATTTCTCCATGCGCATAATGTGACCTTCAAAGTGATAATGGAAAGTTAGCTTCCCAGGATGGATGGTTTAGCTGTGAAGAAGTGTCCCCAAACCGCTGGTGTACAAACAGTGCTCTACCCCTCGGCTGCAAGCATTTTGCAGAAGCGGCTGTGTGGTGTGAGCGCTACAGAAAAGCACTCTAAAGCATAAATAAAAAAAAAACAATACCAGAAGAAGAGTTTTCCACGCAACACTACTGTTTAGTTTCACAGGCAGAGTTGGTGCACATTTTATTTCACATATGTGACACCTCTTCCACTTGCAAAGAGATGGCACTTAACTACAGTGTTTATCCATTGTTTCACGTGACATGTAGATGATTGGCAGCCCGCACATAGACTGTGTCACGACTATAATGCACATTGGCCTTTTTGTGGTGGAGGAACTGGTTGAGAGAAATGGCTATGAGTGAAATACAAACACAGTCAGGTTCATGCGTCAGCCCCACAGCCACTCAGGCGACTTGTGTCAATTTCAACCTTTCCCTTTTAATAAACTCGCAATGAAAAACCCTAGAACATGTTAATATACATGATTGGTATGGGGAGATCTCACAGCAGATTAGTTCTATGCGTTCTGATCCCATAATGGCACAGGCATCTCTTGAGCGTGCTTAAAAAGGACAGGTCAATTAAAAAACCTGGCTGCAAAGTTACCATGGGCATAAACAAAGAAGGCATTCCTTGAGGCCTCCTCTGCATCCAATCAATAGGCGCCAGCTGTAAAGACAGGAGGTTGTAAATATGATTTACAGTCTGTAGAGCTTGAGTGAGAACACCCTCTTCAGTGGAAAGCATAATATCAACAAATGGACCTGCAGCCCATTTGCTGAGTTTACTCCTGCTGCAGAAGTATTCTTTGAATAATGGAGAGGGAATATCGTAAACCTCTTCACATGCCACATACATTCCTAACCCCATAGAAAGCCATTGGGACATGTCATGCAGCCATACCAATGTCCCATGCCGTTTGAAATAAGCTTAACTGGGAGCGGGTGCTTCTGCTTTGAATTCTGGTATGTGTTATTTTGAGTGATATAAAATAAAAGCATTGACAATGGCAATAGGAGTTTTGAGTAAATATAAAATAACAAGCATTTGCAATGCCAACAGGTCTGACTTATGAATGAAAGTGGCTTATGAGTAATTGATGAAGGGTGGATGCACTCAAAAAGTCATCATGCATGCACTCTGTCACTCTGTCACTCTTCTTTCACCCAGGCATCCATTCATCCATACACTGACGTATTCTTGCATTCACGCTCGGACACAACTGCGATAAAACACACACATTCAACATCATATGCAAGTTAAATTAAAAGAATAAACACAGAAAAAGAAAACATACTGCTGTCTAAGCACAACAGGCATATGCTTGTAATAAAAACAAAAACTAAACATAGCGGTGGATGTCTGTCTTGCAAAAGGTAGTGTAAATAGTCTTTAAATGTCTTAAAGTTCAAGCATGGCCCCTACATTTTGAACCAATGTGTTGGCCACATTGGAATGGTAAAACAATGATACACTATGGACAACAGCATTCCATAAAGGTCTCCAGGTTTAGAGGAAGTGGCTACGTAGGATGCAGCACACTACAAATGAGTGGCAAGCAAGTGACCCGACAGCACTGAGTCGAGAGCTGGAGTATCCTCTAAAGAAACATAAAAATAAAAAGAGAATAGATAAATGAATGAAAGGGGAACTATAAAAGAAGAAAATGTATAACTTAACGACTGGCCAGCCAGACCTGACACTGAAGTACACTCATTTTTAGGTTGATGAACATGTGATCCGAAAATACCATCAGACACAGGGCAAGAGAGCCAATTACTAATGTGGACTGAACCAATGCCCCGTGCAGTTCACTGTCACGGATGGAAGAAGAGTGTAAATGACACTGAGACAGATCAATAGCAGAACAGAGCTAACCCAAAGACCCGAATCGTATCTCTATGGATATATATTTATAAATAGGGATGTACATATTATTTAACTATATTTTACTATAAGATCCTGGCAGAGAGCTATGAGGAGATTTTAGTCAGAGGCAATAACTAACACCAAAATCCTTCTCCAGAAAACTAATCTATGACATTTTATCTAACAAAATACCTATCTGTAGGCTTTAATGCAGAGCAACAACAATCCACACTGAAATGCCTATTGACTTTAACAAAGGGTTTCATAATAAATGTCAGGCTTAATGCCTTTTGTTAGACTTGGCCCTCTATGCAGAGTCACCCCTAAATGTTTTGTCTTTTACCCTCCACTTTTCGTTGAATTCTTTTTTGTTTGTCTTGTACTTTACCACTGCTAACCAGTGATAAAGTGCGTGTGCTCTCTGCCTAAAATATGGTAACATTGTCTTCTAACCGATTGGCATATTTAATTTATTTGTAAGTCTCTAAGAAAGTGACACTACCTGTGCCCAGGGCCTGTAAATTAAATGCTACTAGTCGTGCTACCCGTTTAAGTAGCACTGTAAACATGTCTCAGGTCTGCCATTTCAGAGCCTGTGTGTGCAGTTTAAAAAGCCATTTCAACCTGGAAAGTAAACCCTTTGTCAGACTTAAACCTTCCTTTTTAATACATATAAGTCACCCCCAAGGTAGGGCCTGGACAGCCCAGAAGGCAGAGTGCTATCTATTTAAAAAGTTGGACATGTACTTTTAAGTTATACATATCCTGCTAGCAAAAAACTCCTAAAGTTGTTTTTAACTACTGCAAGGCTTACCTCTCCAATAGGATAACAT
Organism: Triturus cristatus; assembly: GCF_964204655.1. Taxonomy (NCBI): domain Eukaryota; kingdom Metazoa; phylum Chordata; class Amphibia; order Caudata; family Salamandridae; genus Triturus; species Triturus cristatus. Next base: position 670,639,406 of record NC_140584.1, on the reverse strand, counting down.
TGGAGTTACTTAATTATATTTTATAACTGCAATTTTCAAATTGGAAGAGGTAGTCAGTTCATGTTTGGTGTCTCTAGAATTTGAATTGAAAATCCTAACTCATGCTGAAGTTGGATTTTAAATTACAATTTTGAAAATGCCACTTTTCGAAAGTTCAAAAAACAAACAAGAGCCAGTACTGACAGTTTTAACAACAAAATGATTTCAATTTGTGATCACACAACTTAATTATTGTGATCACCCTTTAATTTTCACATCGTACATCATAAATTATCCATTCAACATATAACTGTCAGTAACAGAGGAGAAACATGTTCATGTAACAAAGCACAAAATCATAACTCAAATTGGGCCATATACAGTACTGCTAACTCTGGAGCAAAGGTACAACCCATGGCCGTCCCTTTAATTTGCCAAACAAATCCTCCTTCCCCAAATTTGCAATAATTCTTTGTAAGAACAAATTTTGCCCAACTTTTTTATGAATTCAGTTGGTACTTGAAGAGGTATTTGTCTACATTCAAGGTAAATCTCAATAGCTTCCAACCCCTAGTCTTGGGGGATCTGAGTATAAAGAGCAATAACATCTAAAGTGGCTAGTTTTTGTGTTTGTGAATTGAACTCTAAATTCTCAATTTTATTGATAAAATCCAGAGAATCACGAAGGTATGATGGAAACTTAATCATAAATGGTTTCAGAACAAAATCAACATATTGTGCAATAGGTTCAAGCACTGAGTCACACTCAGAAACTATCGGGTGACGTGGAGGCGTTTTGTAACTTTTATGGATTTTTTCAGAAGTAAATAAAGGGCCGGTATCCTTGGCCCTACTTTTGTTCGAAATTTGCATGCCTTTGGTTTTTGTTGTTAAAACAGAGTCAGTGCTGGTGCCAGTTTGTTTCTTGGATATGATAGTGACCTAGCCTTGCTGACGTTAAACAGTCCCAACCCCTTATTAGTTAATGAACTTTTCGAAAGTTGGCAGTTTCTTGCCTTAGCCACTAGGCGCCTGCAGCCTGTCTCTGAACCGCATGACCATGCATGTGTACTTGGCAATTGGGTTTTGTGTATTCCTCCTAGACAGTCACACACAATGGGGAGCTTAGGTGTGACTAGATGGGCCATCATTAGCAGGATGGGAGGGAGGAGGTGGGCCCAGCCCCACTAACACTTGACTAGGCTGTGTCCTGTCTCCACACAAAGGGCTACATAAACTCTGTAGTTAGTCTGGAACCAGGGCCAAGAAGGCAGGGCATCTGTGCACTTCAAAGGCATGCCTCTAGAGGATTCTCCCCACTTCAAAGTCACAATTGTGTATAAATACTGGACCTTAGATGCCATATCTTCAATACACTTTGAGCCTGTGGATTATCTGCCAGAAAGAGCAACTGCTGTGATGCTACAAAGATTGTCACTCTGCTGGACTGCTGATATAAAGAAACTGCTGCACTGCTGTGCTGACCTGCTGCTCTCTTGCCTGGGCAAGGAGAACTTGATGTGCAACTTCATCTTGAGCAAACCGAAAGTGTGCAGTTCCTCAGGGAAGGGGAAGGGGGGGAAGGAGAAAAGGGAGGGGAAGAGACAGGTCTCTTATAGAATGCCCTCACACACCTAGCAAGGTGCCATGCTTCATCATAGGGCTGTTCTCCTCGTCGGGCCGGCGCTGCAATGCCCGACGGGCTCCTGCGAAGGGGCTCTTTTTCGGAGATCTTTTTAGAGACAGCCGTATGGGTGCGTGGGGGTAAGTGCATCAAGTGTAGTGAGTCAGGGTGTGGTGAATTAAAATAGGTTTGGTATTGCCAACAAGGAACAATTTTATTCTGGTGGTATACCAGCCTAATTAAAATAAGTGGGCCCTGTCAGGATAATAATGATCCACAGGGACGTATCAAAAGGTCGACATGTTTCTTGCCCTATGCCCAAACGGGTCGATGGCAATTCTTCAGGACCGTAGAGAGAGAGTGCTCAAAAATAATAATCTCTACTACAGTGAAGGTGAATTTGTACATCACCAGAGGGGGTTCATGGGGTCCCAACGGGTTGGTGGACCCACAGATGCGAGACCTAAAGGAGAAGAAAAACACACAGAACACAATACACGGAATAAAGTAAGGGCACAGCATTGAGGCTTACTAGGTGGCAAAGGTGAGGAACAATCCCGAAGTGAAATGCATGCAACCATGGCTATGCGTAGAGAGTGCATCTCTGGTGAGGTTCACAGTGCGTAATAACGGTTATATAAACTACAACACCAGTAGTACCAAGTGCTGCAAGCGAGTAGTAACGGGGATAGGATTATAGCGTGTAATGATGGTGACGCTACGGAGCGTGAGGAGGGTGTTTTGGTGCAGGTAGCGCGCGTAATGCGAGTAAGAGCTGCCGCACCCAGTTCTAGGGTCGCGGGAAGCTCTCATTACCGTTGTGGAGAATTGCAACCATATAAGTGCAGAATTCGAAAGGTGCCAACGGCTGCGTGTATGCGGGACTCCAAGAGGGGTTAACTCACCCCCTAGGATAAAGTTGTTGCTGTACGGGTTTGCCTGTAAAGCCAAAATTTGGTCGCCCTAGTGGAAGGAAGAAAAGTTATTGAACTCCCTGCAATTAACATCAATGACAAATTACCGCAGGCATCTCAGGGTCTGTACTCACGGGGGGTGGGCGTGCGCTTAGCCGTGCTCCTACCGTGGCTCTGGCTCCCTTAGGGTGGAAGCGCCGGCGTGGTGTAAAAATAAGGAAGGGCTACCCGGCTGATAGAAAGACTAGAGCGGCAAAGGTGTCGGCCATCTTGGGAATGAACTCGCCAGGAAGTTGAGACCATGAATAAAACTTTATAGAGATTAATGCGGAGTCAAGGAAACGCTCAACCCACAGTGGTGGTTAGAGCGTCAAATTGCTGTCATACCAGGAACTGACTGAGGGTATTTAAGATAAACGAGAATATCTCTCTGAAATTAGCATATGCGTAAAGGTGATAAATAGAGCTGTAGTTCAAACAAAATCCTGCTAATTGGAGAAGTTGCCAATTATGGAATGCAAGTAAATAAGTGAGAGAGCGGACCAAATGTTTTGGCCATGTGGGTTAAGGGTTAATTGAAAGAATAGCCGTCAGAGACCATCTTGCAACATGTGAAATGTAAATTCCATCTGATAGAATGAGGTGGACCACCAGTTTACGGCCAATGTACTCACATCACCAATATTGTGAGCATTATCTCATATAGCGTAAAGAGCGCCAGTACAAAGGATCATGTATTGTTAAGTGTTGCCCACGGTATATCATCATTCAGGCCATTAATATGGCTCAAGATTTTGAAGATCTATTGTTGTTCTTTCCTGAAGAGGACATCCTTACTAATCATGGAAAAGGATTGCAGTATTGTCCAGTTCATGTCATTGGCCGTGTGGTTCCTATCCAGGAAATGTGTGCACATATTTGTATTCACTTTTCTGCACCTGATGTTGCTACGGTGTTCAGAGATTCTGATCTTGGCCGGACGCGTCGTCATGCCAACGTACATGAGGTTGCATGGGCATCGAATTAGATAAATGCAATTGCGTGTGTTGCAATTCGTATGGGTTTTTTGGTCCCAAGTTAGAGATTCTGAGAGTTTGATGTGAGTACAGACCCTGAGATGCCTGCGGTAATTTGTCATTGATGTTAATTGCTGGGAGTTCAATAACTTTTCGTCCTTCCACTAGAGCGAGCAAATTTTGGCTTTACAGGCGAACCCGTACAGCAACGACTTTATCCTAGGGGGTGAGTTAACCCCTCTTGGAGTCCCGCATACACGCAGCCGTTGGCACCTTTCGAATTCTGCACTTATATGGTTGCAATTCTCCACAACGGCAATGAGAGCTTCCCACGACTCTAGAACTGGGGACGGCACCTCTTACTCGCATTACGCGCGCTACCTGCACCAAAACACCCTCGTCACACTCCGTAGCGTCACCATCATTACACACTATAATCCTATCCCCGTTACTAGTCGCTTGCAGCACTTGGTACTACTGGTGTTTTCGTTTATATAACCGTTATCCCGCACTGTGAACCTCACCAGAGATGCACTCTGTACGCATAGCCATGGTGGCATGCATTTCACTTTGGGATTGTTCCTCACCTTTGCCACCTAGTAAGCCTCAATGATGTGCCCTTACTTTTTTCCGTGTATTGTGTTCTGTGTGTTTTTATTCTCCTTAAGGTCTCGCAACTGTGGGTCCACCAACCCGTTGGGACCCCATGGACCCCCTCTGGTGATGTACAAATGTTACTTTCACCTTCACTGTAGTAGAGATTATTATTTTTGAGCACTCTCCCACCACGGTCCTGTAGAATTGCCATCGACCCGTTTGGGCATAGGGCAAAAAACATGTCGACCTTTTGATACATCCCTGTGGATCATTATTATCCTGACAGGGCCCACTTATTTTAATTAGGCTGGTATACCACCAGAATAAAATTGTTTCTTGTTGGCAATACCAAACCTATTTTAATTCACCACACCCTGACTCACTAAACTTGATGCACTTACCCCCTTGCACCCATACAGCTGTCTCTAAAAAGATCTCCGAAAAAGAGCCCCTATGCGGGAGCCCGTCGGGCATTGCAGCGCCGGCCCGACGAGGAGCACAGCCCTATGATGAAGCATGACACCTTGCTAGGTGTGTAAGGGCATTCTATAAGAGACCTGTCTCTCCCCTCCCTTTTCTCCCCCCCCCCCTTTCCCTTCCCTGAGGAACTGCACACTTTCGGTTTGATTATATGTTTGGAGCATTGTGCAGGACCTAAGAAAAAAAGCTCTCGGTTCCTCCCTCCTTTTTGGAGCAACTTCATCTTGAACCCAGGACACCAGTGTAACTCCAAAGGCTAGTCTGCTGGCCTAATGATCTGAGCCTCAGGGACACAAAAGGCTCCCCAACATCCTGGACCAGCCCCTGGACCTAGCTGCAGAGTGTCCCTGACCCCCAGGTGGTTCCTCTCGGTTCCTGGACCCCTGATGTGGCTAACAGGTGGTAAAATGAAGCTTTTGGGCTGTACGCAACTGCAAACGGGCTCATGCACATCGAGACATCACTGCTAGCACCAAACATCAGCATGAAGCACCGCCAGTCTGTTTCTTCGCACTCAGCATGGATCGCCATCGCGAAGCTCCAGCTGCCCATCTGCAATGCCTGGCCTGCTCTTAGTGCCTTGCCGTCAGCCTCCTGTGATGCTCTCCTTCCTCCTCGTGGCCCTCTCAAATGCGAAAGGGACTCTTGGCACAAAACTTGAGGTGCTAATCCTTTGCAGGACTAACCTAGGACTGTGTCCGACCTGCACTCTATCGCTGTTGGCCAGAACTTTTCAATTTGACCCAGTCTAGAGCGACCAGATTTCCTGATCTTGCTCTTTGTGCTTTTTGGCGCTTTAATCACTAAAACCTTGAAAAATTCATAACTCTGGTTCTATTGATTGAATGTTTGTCATTTTGGACTTGTTTGTTTTATTAAATTTTCTCTATTTTTCCTGCTACTGTTTTAAGTGTTGCACACATACTTTGCACACTGCCTCTAGGTTAAGCATCACTGCTTTGTGCCAAGCTACCAAGGGGTTGAGCACAGATTAATTTGGGGTTTGTTTGCGTCTTATCCTGACAAGGATAGGGTTTGCTGCTTGACCAGGGTTCACACCCCAGTCAATCAGTAACCCAATTTCTCACACCTATATCATAGCATTTCATAATAAACAGACCAGGCCTACAGCCATGATCATTTGCTTGCCACCATAACCAGCTCAGTCCTGCTGTATCTTGTATAGACTTTGCCACAAGCCAATCAGTGCAATATAAGTAGTCTTTCTAATGATAACACACAAATCTAGCCCAATCAAATCCTGTACTCCTGGAACCAGCATGCGTGTGGAGCCTAGCCTGTCTCTCAGTAGGATTCTGAAACACCTTTTGAATTAATCACACAAGGTCACACCATAGTCGCACTGTCAAGACAGACCTAAAAATCCATGCAGATCAGTTTAACCCTGGGATCTCAAACACAAAACTGCAGTCTGAAAATTAATGACTGCCCTCCTCCCATCTGTGCTGCTGCCAGAGAATCACAAACACCATAAATTATCTATTTATCTAAGACACTTTAATAGCATTACAATGTCATGCATGTGCCCCTGAAAGGTCAAACTCAGACTGCTGTGGCTGTATAAATAAACACATAATCACAGCTCCATGGAGGGCAAGCACTCTTTTTGTGGAAGCACACAACTTCTGCCCAACCACAACATGTACTCCTGACTACTAACACGTGGGCAGAGCCCTAGCTCCTCTCCTGGAAGTGCTTCTTACAGCCCTTTTAAGGTTAATCAAAAGATGTCTGTCTATTCAGATCTTCAAAGCAGATAAAAGTACTGAAATGCAAGGGGAAAATAAAAAGACAATCGCAGCTCTCCCAGCGTTATTGAAATGCGAATAGCCAATGGTTGCCCACAGCTTGTCCTGTTCCACTGTGGAAGCTATACAAACACAGTTATATGGTCTATACAAACACAGATATGAGGACTATACAAACACAGATATATGGTCTATACAAACACGGTTATAATGGTCTATACAAACACAGATATGAGGACTATACAAACACAGATATATGGTCTATACAAACACGGTTATATGGTCTATACAAACACAGATATGAGGACTATACAAACACAGATATATGGTCTACACAAACACAGTTATATGGCCTATACAAAAACAGATATGAGGTCTATACAAACACAGATATATGGTCTATACAAACACAGTTATATGGTCTATACAAACACAGATATGAGGTCTATACAAACACAGATATATGGTCTATACAAACACAGTTATATGGTCTATACAAACACAGATATGAGGTCTATACAAACACAGATATATCGTCTATACAAACACAGTTATATGGTCTATACAAACACAGATATGAGGTCTATACAAACACAGATATGAGGTCTATACAAACACAGATATATGGTCTATACCAACACAGTTATATGGTCTATACAAACACAGATATGAGGTCTACACAAACACAGATATGAGGTCTACACAAACACAGATATATGGTATATACAAACACAGATATGTGCTCTATACAAACACAGTTATAGATGGTCTACACAGGCACAGATGTATGTTAAAAATGTAGAGAAGCAGTGATGCGCAAGGCAGTTCCAGGCAAGAAAAGAAACACTCCTGTCAGGCTGCGCAGACTGAGGCCTCCCTTCTATGAGCGCCTCTGTGTAATGAGAGGCGCTCGTGAAACGGCTCACGGACGACAACGATGAAAGTACGTATACGGCCCCTCCTGCACGTCATGGCAGCGGCGCTCTTCCTTCTCCATGCAGCACATGCGATGTCTTTGATAACTTTCAAATAGATACAAGCAGTGGCGTAGCTAGAGCTTGTGGCGCCCGGGGCTATCCCTCAGATTGCCGCCCCCCCCCCCCCCCCCCAGGGGGTGGGGGGGGGGGGGGAATGGGGGGAGGGCATGCACTTCAAAGAGGTCCGAGAGACAAGTAGTATCGCCGCTAATAGTTACCTTGATCATGCAAGTTACATGCACATACATGACACGGTCCAAGGCTACACAGTTGAATACACCGGTGACTGGCAGTACAAAAGAGAACACACAGACTGCATGATCTATCTGGGGACTCAGAAAAACCGCATGTGACATCCATCAGAGAGCTGCGTGAACAATTACCTGGTAATCCCCTCAACACAATGCAAACATGCACATACATGACACTGTTCATGTAACCTTCATCTACAGCTGACATTAAATGACCATACATCATGGTCCCCCCCCATTAAAGCAGTGGGGACCTGCACAAACGTGATGTGCTCTGTGGACCCAAAACCAACTTAACAGTGTTGAAGCCTGTGATTCTTTACCTTTCAAAAACAGCAAATTAATTATTCACAGGGAATGACTCACTGTGTGCCCTTAAAACTAAACGCAGCACAAAGGGGTCAGTCAGCTTCACCTTGCCAACACAGACCGGATACAAAGCCCACTCTGGTGGCCCCAAAGGCAATAACCAGGGGTCGCTCCCTGTCATTTCTTCCAAGCAGCAGCAACCAACTCCTTGGGAATGAAAAGACGTGCTCTTGGTACCCCAAACCAGCTTGTAATAGTGCATCTCTCCTTCAAAGCAGCCTCAGCACACACATGGTGCACAGCCTGCCTGGGGGCCCAAAGCTAAAATACAGGGAGGGGCGACACATTATGATCACAATCCTTAAATACAGTCAAATCGCCCCATGCCACCAAATTGCCATGGTAGGATTTCCTCTCTTTGCCCCTAAAAAACAAAGTACACCATTGGTTACAGACATATCCCCCCATGCCACCAAATTGCCATGGTAGGATTTCCTCTCTGCAGGACCCCGTGGGTGGGGAAAGGCACCAAACAATATCCAGGGGACTGCATCATCATTACCTTTGAGGACCCATGGGTGGCAGACTATGTCACCTCTTGGGAACAACTGAACCTAAATGGAAGCATTAGAATTAAACCCCTCTCATTTTTCTATCCTCTCATTCAAACCTCAAACAATAACTTCTCTGAGGACCCCGCTTTTCCTCGGGTGGAACCACCTCAGCGCCAACCAACTTTCTATGACAACAGACAATATGGCGCCTCCCGCTTCCGGGAGCAGGAAAACCCTTGGCAAATAGTCAATCCACGTCATCAGGGACTAAACTGGGGAGAATGGGGATACCAACAGCAGAGGATGACTCGCAGAGAACCGCCCAGATGGGATCCCTGGTACAACATTCCAACAACAAATAGATATAGTCCTCTAGAAATGGTGGATTGACCATCAAGGGACCTAGAATATATTACCCCAAACCTGCCACACTTCCCTTCCTTAAGCAACAACATTGTCACGACCCCACCAATTTCAGTCCCGAAAGTGAATCCCCACACAATACCTTTTTTATTTTGGAATGTGGCGGGCCTACGAACAAAGATCGAAGACCCCGTTGCCGTTAATTTCTTAGAACAAGGCAAAATAATTTGCCTTCAAGAGACCTGGGCAACCTCAGAGCTCCATTTATTGGGGTACAAAACTTACTCCTCATTTGCTACTCAAAGCGCAATAGGTAGACCCAAAGGAGGCCTGACAATCTACATCGCCAACACCCTATCACAGTTAAAAGTGACCAATCTTTCCACCGATTCTAACTGTCAGATATTCTCCCTCTCCTTTGCAAATGAGGACACTATTACCCTTGTCAACTCATATAACAACCTAACGGAAAACGATTTCCTGACTTTTGTCCAAGATATGCAGGAGAGACTAAGATCCTTTCAACACAAGGAGGACAACTCTAAAATGATCCATCTTATTTGGGGAGGTGATTTCAATATTCATCCCTGCCAAATGGCAGATACCCAATGTTGCGGATTTGCAGACGACAACGACGTTCCACTAGCCCATTTCGTCCACAATAAATCTGGCAACGCTCTGAATAACACACTGTCAGAGTTTGACTTATTTATCGCTAATTCCCTGAAGGCGGAGAAAAATCAGTTCAATCCAACTTACGTGGCTAGAGGCCACCAGACAACAGTGGACTACATCCTGCTGTCCCATGGTCTCGCTACAAAAGTCACAGATCACCAAGTAATTGGCAACACACTAAGTGATCACTATGCACTAAAGATTGAATTCCATCCATCTGAATACAGATCTAAGGTCACTGATATAGCAACTGCCCTCGCTCAAGACAGCCTGCAACTGCGCAAACATAATGGTTATTCCATAAAATGGGAAAAGATCGACCCACAAAATCTAACAAAAAAATTAATTAACCAGGCGTACCCATATATTCTTAATTGTTTGGACCTAGCCCTAAATCATACGGAAGTCCTACTGAACTTCGCAGAAATTCTGACAGTAGCCAAGAGACTACTCACGGGGAATACAACCAACAAACATACAGAAAGGAAAGGTTGGTCTAACCACAACTGTACGAGAGCCCTAACTGATCTAATATCTGCCCTCCACAAAAAACCAAGAGACGTGGGCCTTATTCAATCTCTAAGAAGAAAATACAAACTGGAACGCAAACTAAAACTACAACAAATTAAAGAGAAACTCTGGAATGACCTAGACAAGAGCTCCCAATCAAAAAACAGCAAGGATTTCTGGAGAACGATTAGATCCCCATTCCTCTCGGACAACAACTCTCCCAAGATAGAGGTCGCTATAGATGAGGGAACTTGGATTGCTCACTTCGAAAACATATTCAAAGACCAAGGAACCACAGACCATCCATCTCACTTCCATAATGAAGTACAATATCCAATCCCAATTTCTTTTGACATCTCCGAAATCTTGGCGGCTTTGGAAAAAAGTAAAACAGGGAAAGCCCCGGGGCCTGATGGCGTCCCTGTGGACCTTTTTAAATTTAACCAGGAGCTCTGGGCACCTATCTTGACGAGAGTATGCACAGCAGCAGCCAGTGAGGGCATTTTGGACTCCTGGACCAGATCAATCATGGTCCCCATCTTTAAGAAAGGGGACCGACAGGACCCAAAATGCTATCGTCCCATATCCCTCCTGGACTCCCTTGGCAAACTGGTGGGGAGGGTCATTCTGGAGAGACTACATCAGTGGAGTGAGGAAAAGCGTATCATCTCGGACCTACAATTCGGCTTTAGAGAAGGCCTCGGGACAGTAGAGCAGGCACTTAACCTTAGCCTTATAATGGCCAAATACACGCATGCAAAGAAATCAACGGTATACATGGTCTATGTGGACCTGTCTGCCGCTTTTGACTGCGTCGCACATTCCAAATTATGGACAGTCCTAAGAGCAATGAACGTGGACCCCTCACTGCTGGATCTTCTTAGAGAGCTCTACTCCAGGGCCTCGGCTAGAGTTCGGTTCGGAAAGAACGGTGAGCTGACGGCATCATTTGGCGTGGAGCGTGGAGTTAGGCAGGGCTGTGTTCTGACCCCTTCCTTTTCTCGCTCTACACAAATGACCTGGAGGAGGAGATGCTGAGGGGGGCTCAGGACCTCCCAAAAATGAAACAGAGACCGATTCCAGCGCTCCTCTATGCGGATGACGCTGTCATCCTGGCCCGAACGCCGCGCGAACTCCAGCTCTCACTAGATAGATATACCACCTTCATGAACGCCTTGGATCTAAAGGTTAATGTTAAAAAAACGTTCGTCATGATCACGGGGGGGGGCGAAGAAAGGAAAAAAAAAAAAGTATCTGTCTCGATAGCCAACCATTGGAGGTCACCACACAATACCTATACCTCGGGATCATGATTGATGATAAGCTAACCTGGAAACCAGCAGTGGAAGCGAGATGCCACCTTTTTAAGCGCTCAATAGCAGCCCTGCAGTCCTTCGAGGAAATTGGGAAGGAGGCGGCCAGCAGAACTGCTAAAAATTTACAACGCCAAGTGCCAAGCGATTGCTCTCTATGGAGCAGGGGTCTGGGGCCATATAGATGTTGGAGCCTTACAAAAAATTGAAAATCAATTTATAAGATTCCTTCTTGCTACCCCAAAAGGCTCACCAACCTACGCCTCCCATATGGAACTGGGAATTCCGTATTTGCAGGATCTCCTTAAAATCCAGCCATTGCTTTTGTGGAGGCGTATATGGACTTCGGATGCTAATACGCTATCACAGTCGATAGTGGCTGACACAATGTCACTCGATCACGCCTCTAGTTTAAAATGGCTCCGCTACATCAGAAACTTTTTTACAGATATGGGCCTTGAAAAATATTATCTCCACCCAGAATCGATTGTTGCCCTCCCAAAAAAGGAGCTCAAGGAACTTACACTACGGCATCTGGAAACACCAAGGGCCTCATGTAGGTAGCATACCAGTTACCACTTCTTAAATACCGAACGTTACCGAATCGGTATTTAAGAAGTGGTAACTCGTATGTAGGTAATGTGTCGGTAATTTTTACCGATTCGTTAAAATTCGGTAATTACTGAATCGGTATTTACCGATTCGGTAATGAGGCATACCTTCCCATTGAGGGGAAGGTATGCCTCATTACCGAATCGGTAAATACCGATTCGGTAATGGGGGAGAACATGCAAGGGTGGCAGGGTGTCACATTGACACCCTGTTGCACCCCTGATTCGGCCATGTGTGCATATGTGGCACACATACATGCCCTAAGGGCATGTATGTCTGCCACATGTGCACACTTCTAAGCGCTTTTAAATGCTTTTCCTCATCCATACATTATTTACCACCAACTATTAGTTGGTGGTAAATACCGACTCATAACAACACCCACACACTCCCCCTACATCTCATTTCTGGATTCGGAATTTACCGAATCGGTAAAATTACCGATTCTGTAATTTTACCGATTCGGTAAATTCCGAATCCAGAAATTGTCCCCCTACATACCAATAGCCAAAATACCGGTCGGTAACGGTATAATTACCGAAAATCGGCCGTTACCGACCGGTATTTGGCTACCTACATGAGGCCCTAAGACTGTCAACTGAGGCTGCAAAACCCTCAGTGGTTCACGCGAACACAGTCCAGCTAACCTTTGGCATTCAACCATACCTTACTCTGCATACCAAAACATATGAGAGGATGCTGCTCACCAGGCTCAGACTGAACCTCTTTTTTAGACTGGTTGCTTTTCCTCTAAATAAGGCCTGGGACTCAAAGCTGCCTCCGTGTCCCTGTGATGCGATATCAACTCAATCAAATATCCACGTCATTATCTTTTGTAAATTTTACCAACCACACAGAAAATTTTGGATACTTCTGCTATGCAGGCGATGGGGCCTAAGACAATGTCGACCGGCCTTCCTTAGACTGCAAACCTTAGAGTCCGAAGAAGTCTCTTACCTGGTCCTAAACTTTTTAAAATGTATTATGAACCATAGAAAAAACCTTTAACAAACCGCATTAGGAAAAAGCATTGATTCTCAGAAGCAAAAAATTCCTCTTCTTTTTAAACAAATGACAGCTGTTTTTTCTTTTTTACTGTATGATTGTTCTCTTTTATGGTTTTCTTCGTGACAAACCGAATAAAGAATTATTATTATTATTATTATGATCACAATCCTTAAACACAGTTGTGGGGGCCATGGGAACTTGTTCAACTCTATCCAAGACCCGGGACAAACTGTTCCAGCACTGCGGCACTCCTTGAATATTCAGAAGAAACCAGAAAAATAGGACCAGTAAAACTCACTCTTTTCCAAATCTCTTTCTAAATATTATCACTTTCCATGTAATGTTCCTTTGATGGGAAGAGGAGGTTTCTGAGGCGGGAGTATCAGGCAAGTGATACTACTCAGGCTCCATCTGTTCGAGCCTTCATGGAGGATCCCTCGTCATTACTACCTCCACCTGACCCCGGACTCTGCAACGCACTCCCTTACAGGCTCCCTCTGTGCGAGCCTTCAGGGAGAATCCCTCTTCATTACTACCTCCACCTGACCCCGGACTCGGCAACGCTCTCCCTTACAGGCTCCCTCTGTGCAAGCCTTCAGGGAGAATCCCTCTTCATTACTACCTCCACTTGACCCCGGACTCGGCAACGCTCTCCCTTACAGGCTTGATTATCCACTACTCCTCTCTCCAGTGCACCTTATCTCACAGCTGACCTTGGGCCCCAGCCCCATATCAGGCACCATCGGGCTCCACTTTGCTTTTTCCCGGTAAAAACATTAGTAAAATCACCTTCAAACTTAAAACATTGAATATAGCAGTAAATATAATTACATGCACTTTAAAGTATGTTCCACAGTAGCCCTTATGACCTGACTGCTAATTAAATAAACAAAAACAGAAAGGCCATGACAGGGCTTTAGCGCTGATGCGCAAGTCTTTTTTGGTGCCACACTAATAACCTCTTTCTCCGTAAATACCTTTACTACCACCTTCCAACAGTGCCCCTCATCCCTCCATGGCCCCCCTAGTGACCTCCTCCTCAGACTCCCTCACTACCACCCTCCACCAGTGCTCCTCATCTCACCCTAGCTCCCCCTCCACACCATGACCTCTTCCTCGGATTCCCTCACTGTCACCCAGGGCACAAGTCCTAAAAAAAACAAAAGAAGTGGGGGGACGCTGACTTCACAACAGCAAGTGATGTCACGAAAGGTGGCTTGCACCATCAGACTCATTGCCTCCCCTCGCTCACCCCTTAGATGCCATTGCATCAGAGAAGCCAGCGCGTGAGCAGCATTCTGAATGAGGTCCAATCTCGCCCCAGAGAGGCCAAAGAATAAATGTGTGGCTCCATTTGCTCCAGTAATCGAGCTCCCGTTAAAATAAGTGAGGGGACGCCGTCCACCCGCCTGGTACCCGACTCGAGCCCTGCAGTCACCCTCCACCAGTGCCCCTCATCGCTCCACAGCCCCTCCAACTACCTCCTCCTCAGATTCCCTCACTGCCACCCTCCACCAGTGCCCCTCATCGCTCCGTAGCCCCTCTCTCATATTCATTTGTTGTTTAGCGCTACTCATATCAGTGTAATGTGTCAGCACTTTACACCACGAACACATTATACAGGGACAATGAATCATACAAGTATGTAAATCAGTCTACAGGGAATGTCACATAAGCCAATGAGGATTAAAAGGTGTAGGAATCACATGTCATCCATACTGGTGGGCAGTATATTTTGAGAGGGTTTGGTCTGGGGAAATACAACCTTAGGATTTAAAAGAGTATTCCATGGGGGTCAGCTTTACTGATAAAAACGTATCTCTGCCCAAACAAACATACTCATTTTAGCAACATTAGAATGATGAAAGACTGAGGAAGTTCTAACTATATCACAAAACAAAAAAACTATACCATTCATGTTTGTATTGTATGCAGCTCTTTGGTGACACCTGCTTGCCTGCCAACCTGCGCTGGGCCCCTGGCTGCAGAGAGACATAAAGGCGTCGTGCCAGCGCTATGCAAATCATGTAAATAAAATGAAAACATATACAAAAGCTTTTTTTAAATTCATTAATATGCGTGAAACTTTGCATACATTGAATATATTGATGTGACGCACATCCCTTTATAACTGAACAACACCTCTTTGCCAAGCAGTCCTTTCATTATGCTCTGAAGGTAGGGCCATGCTGACGTGTTACAAAGCCAGCAAAACAAAAAACAGCACGCCACAACAACGACGCGGTTTGTCTCAACCGGATGCCTGTGCCGGTCTCATCGCCTCCGGCATGGCTTGGCGCGGCATAAACGATATGGATTACATTTGCATTGCATGCAATTTATACGGCTGGCGTCCAGTCATAATTAAACAGACTCACCTGCGGGCCTCTCTTTCCCAGTCCTGTCTCTGGCCTCTGAGATGCCTGCCAGTGCCTTCTCGACCTCGCCTCGGAGTCACACGCACTTTTTAATGCGCAGGTCATGATGAGAGTCACCAGGCAGCAGAGACCCCACCCTAAGGTAAAACTAACGGTAAAACCCCGGCGCGCAGACGCGGAGGCGGAGACATCTGCGTGCTGCGCGCCTCTACGAACGTCATCATGGTCAGGTCAGGTGGTTTTTAATAAATTGTAATGTGTGTCACTCAGGCCCTGCTGCCTAAATGAAATTGAAATCGGCGGGTCAGCACTGCTCCGAGCGGCCGCCCTAAATATAGTGCCGCCTGGGGCGGTCCGCCCCCACCGCCCCCCCCCCAGCTACGCGCCTGTTCAAGAGGGAAGAAGCAAAAAAAACACAACTGTACTGCCATGGAGTGTAGAAAGGCAATGGGATGCCTGTGCTGAATGTGAACAGTGGACACACGTCATCCCATCACAAGGATGGTGAAGAGGCTGTGCTCCTGGAGAGGAACGAACAGAACAAGAGGAAGGAAATCCATCGAATAAAAAGCATGGAAATAAGAGTGACAAGAAATCCAACCAATGGAAAGCAATGGGCTGGCCCTAAGCCCCCTGGAAGTTTTCGAATGGTCCACATGAAGGCTTTAAATAACAGACCGCTAAATGTTCTCTGTGGTAAAGACCTAGAAATTAAGTCATGTCGCCAGCAACTAAAAGGCCCCATATGTATGTGACACTTTTACTCAGTTCTGCCTTTTTAGCCAACACCACTTCAAATGCTCCAACAGGGAGGACAAAACCTATGTGTTCCAAGTTCCCAATGCAAAGTAATATTTGAAAAAAGCAGAATTGGCAGAGGGTCTCGGATATCATATGGGGCCTCTTGGAAGTTATGTTCCAGTGTAGAAGCTATGCCAGTGGTCATTAGTATACAATATTATTTTTACAGAAACATGATTTTAACCATTGCTAACTCTTCAAAGATCACAATATTATTCGTGTAATTAAATGTACTTAATTATTATTAGTCAAAGGAGGCAACAATTAAGGGACATGAGAGGATAGAGGATGTGAACATTTCTGTTTACACATCAATATGTACGTTTTGGTCTAAGCTCTAATTTTGCATTGCCATATGTACTGCGTGGGCCATGAGCAAGGCCCACGAGCCATTACCTATATTAATTTCTGCTGGCACTAACTAGTACATAGTGAAGTCATAAACAAACATTCATTGGATTACTTGTAACTTGGGCCCCGCATGGCAAGTCTCACCAGAGACCATATCATGAACCTACAGTCTTTTGGATCTATACAGATCTCTCTGTGGGTCAGAAAGGTGACTCGACTAGTGCCTGCTCTGAATGACAAGGATGACCATTCCCAGGAGACTATGCGACAGGGAGAGAGCTATGCAGAGCCAAAGGGTAATCCAGGTGAGATATCTGGGCAGGGAGTGTGAGGCTGGAGCCCAGTCCCACAGATGAGAACCTATCATGCATGACCAAAGCCATGCCCAGCATGCAAAGGGGTTAGATCTGCATTCTGCACCCATAGCCCACTGGGTACAAGCAAAGGATGTATAAGGAAGGTTCTAGGGAAAGGTAGAGATAGACCAGGGAATGGCTAAGGCTGAATCCTGTAACCAACTGAACTTTTTCATTATGTCTATGTAGTCAAGGCATTCAGAAGATTTAGTACTTCATGGAGAGTATGAAGTTCCAAGAACTTTCTCAAAGGGACACATAGTTAGCAATATTTCCAGTCCGTGTAGCTGAATGTCGGATCCAAACAGCAAAGGGCATCAGAATGCAGGGAATTTGGTAAGTGAGCATCATGCTCATATATAGCTAGGTACCTATATATGTGTATGGCTTTGTATAATTAGGTAGAATAACTATGCATAAAGAAAATACAAATGAATAAATAAATACATTTGTAAGTACAACACTTGAAAACCAGAGTTTATCGAATGTATCTTTAATCTACTTATTCTTACTTCCTTTATGCATCTGTATACCTTCCATGTACTTGGATCTATGCGTTTATAACTTTCCTCCCAAAAAAAGCATATTCAATGCACTACCCTATTTCTCACTCTATACCTCTATCAATATCTTTAATCTACATCTACTTACTTCCTTTATGCATCTAAAAACTTTCCATGTACTTATGGATCTATATATTTATTACTTTCTTCTAATTCAGCATATACAATGCACTACTCTATTTCTCACCCTACACCTCTCTCAATATATATTCTACCTCAACTCTTTGTCTCATCTCAAACCTCTTTCTACTACTCTTCCCAATGCACTACCCTATTTCTCACCCTATACCTCTATCAATATATCTCTACATCCACTCTCTCATTCATCTCAAACCACATACCACTACCATGACCCCCAAAATAGCCCATTCTAGACTCTCCCCTACTCTACCCCTCCTTGCACCATCTGACACCTCTTTTTACTATACTGATCCCCCAAAACAAGCCTATCTAAACTCTTCCCTCTGACTCATCCCCTCCACATCCCTTTTTACTCATCCCAAGCCTCCCACTGCTGCTATGACGTCTAAAAGAAATAATCTAAATCCTTCACTTTTCTATCCCTCCACTATCCTTTTAAAGCAAAATAACAGACTAACATGTCCACCTATCAAATTTCATATGTCACTATACTAATTCACCACTAATCCTTTATGGGTTCCGAGTAGTGTGTTAATCACCAAAAAAAGCGCTTCAACACCTCATATGCGGTAGCAAGCACTATATAAATGCAACCCTTTTTCCCTCTTCTACCCCTCTGCTATCCTTCTCAATCCAAATAACTGACTAATATCCATCACTCAAATTACTTTTATATTTCACTATACTAATTCACCACTAATCCTTTTTGGGGTCCGGAGTAGCGTGCTACTCGCCGAAAAAGCGCTTCAACACCCCATCAGGGGTAACAAGCATTATATATATATGCAAACCTCTGTCCCTCTTATATCCCTCTGCTATCATTTTCAATCCAAGTAACCGACTAACATATCATCCACCACTCAAATTACTTTCATATTTCACTATACTAATTCAACACTAATCCTTTAATGGGTTCCGGAGTATCGTGCTACTTGCCAAAAAAGCACTTCAACACCCCAACAGGGGTAACAAGTGCTATAAAAATTCAAACCTTTTCCCCTCCTCTATTCCTCCGCTATCCTTCTCAACCCAAATAACTGATTAATATCCACCACTCAAATTACTTTCATATTTCACTATACTAACTCACGACTAATCCTTATGGGTTACGGGGTAGCGTGCTACTCACCAAGAAAGTGCTTCAACACCCCATTACGGGTAACAAGTGCCATATAACTGCAAACCTTTTCCCTTCCTCTATTCCTCCGCTATTCTTTTCAATTCAAATAACTGACTAATATCCACGACTCAAATTACTTTCATATTTCACTATACTAATTCACCACTAATCCTTTATGTGTTCCGGAATAGTGTGCTACTCGCCAAAAAAAGCGCTTCAACACCCCATCAGGGGTAACAAGCGCTATATAAATGCAAACCATTTTCCCTCTTCTATCCCTCCACTATCCTTCTGAATCCAAATAACTGACTAACCTACCCACCACTCAAATTACTTTCATATTTCACTATACTAATTCAACACTAATCCTTCTTTGGTTCTGGAGTAGCGTGCTACTCGCCAAAAAAACGCTTCTACGCCTCGTCAGGGGTAGTAAGCGCTATGTAAATGCAAGTACAATACAATACAATCCCGAGTGCCTCTGGGCGGGCCTTCCAGGACTGGAAGAAAGCAGATGATACATCTGAATGACTACCATTTTCTTCTGTTTCTGTCACTTGAACTTCTATGATTGGTCAACACAGAAGACGAGCAGTGCCACCTAAAGAATTTAAGCAAATGCCACTCATGGCATGCGCAGCAGCGACATTTTAGAGCCCCCCCCCCTTTTAAAAAAAGAAAAAAAACATAATTTGTTTCATAGCTAGTAAAGCTGAGAAACTGATATAAAAAATTTGCAAAATAATCATTTTTCAAATGTGTCTGCTGATGGGGAAACAGGTCTTTTTATGTGGAAAATCTCTGATCTCTTGTAGGGAAATGAAATGTTGACAGTTGTACTGCTATCTTACAAATGTCCAACAGGTGCTGAGTGTATAGTTACTGTGCAAGCGGTGGGACCTTTACTCTCTGGGAACAGTGGGTTTCCGTGCAAAGTAACCGGGCACATGGCGTTGCCAGAGGCCTGCATGTTCGGCATGGATGGATGCTACCACAAATGACTATTGCTCCCTTGGCATGGCCAAATGGCTCACTAAATAGGTATTGCAATGAGGAACAGGGTGAAAGGTGTGAGAAAAGGCCGCAATTCATGTATAGCATCCACATAATACAGCCAAAAACAGCGGTGGTTCCTCCGCCATGGCGGAGGAGCGTCAAACCCTTGGCCAGCTGAGGTAAAGGAAAAATAAAAAGATAACAAAACAGTATTATTATCATTTTATTTTTCCTTTGGATGGAGCCGAGTCTTTGGGGACATGGCCATGCCATGACAGGCACAGAAAGGGATTGGTGGGCAGCATTGCTGTCAGTGTGCGTGACGTTTTGGCCAGATGTCTTAGGACGGCCAATACGTCATGCGCATTGACACCTCCCCAACCCGAGCCTCATTGCCGGCTGGAAAGAACAGCAGGCATAGGCTCCCAGTCCCCTTTGGAGTGGAAAAATAGCCCGCTCAGGCCAATCCCAGTGCTTCTCTCATACTGATCAGCATGAGAAAAGCACTGGGATTGGCTGCGGGGAGTCTGGGAGCCTCAGTACATACTTAGCAGGAATGATGAAAGAGGCGAGGAGCAGGTAAGTTATTTTTTATTTTTTATTTTGTCATTCGTCCTTCCTCCCTCCACTCCATACCCCTCCCCCACTTCACCACTCTGCCGCGAGACCAGCCATTACTGGCCAAAAGTCTTGTTCAGCAGGCAATGAGGATAATGATCAGGGAAAACTGCACCCATTACTTCCAGGACATTACAAAAGCCTATGTCCAGGGTAATAGGCACAAAGAGTGATTGGATGCCGCCCCCTGTGCATACGCTAGCTGCAGCAGACAAGGATTTCAGTCTGAGGAACATAGAAAATGTTATGCATGACAAATGGGCATAGGGCAAGGCCGAAGTCAGCAGCATTGCCCTTTGGGTCTTGCTGGGTACTGTAGGCATGGCTAGTGTCCAATGGCCATAGTACTCCTTGTGCTGAGTAACTTGTAGAGAAGACCGCATTCTTACCTCACAGAAGAGACCACAAACAAACTTTTACACCGCAGATGATTATCGAGCAGGTACTTTTATAATGGTACCAGATGCCTTGAAAAAGCCTTAGGCTTGCCAATCACTATAATGAAATGCATTGTTAAGAACCTAAAAAATAAATGTGCACAATATGGAGGGTATATTTTGGACTTTGTCCTAGATGAATAGTGCTCGCTATATCAAGCTCTAGGTGTTCTACGCTTGATGCAAAGACATTCCCTGCAGATAGTTCAGGCGTGGGAATTGAAAGCCAGATATGGCAAAGGTTAGACCTTGTGCTGCTACTCTCTGGCCAAGGCATTTTATTATTTGCCCACTGCATCCAGGGCATGCCTGTAGCCAATGCTTATGTCCCTGCTTGTACCTAATTCACGCCGTTGTGCATACAAGCAGGGCTTGGCTGTAGGCCATGCCCTCAAGGCACTATACCACTATACGCAGCATTCAGATCCTCTAAGTATATCAGCTGCGCTCTTCTTCTACCATAGTCGTTCCCAACTGAGCTGTGTGGCACAAGAAGTACACAGATAGTTGCATACACATACCAAGAAAAATAGCAAGGTTACTTTTAGCATTTGAGAATATATGCCCAGTTTCACATCAAATACGTTCAAAGAACAAATACTCACTAAATGTCTCATTTGAGCTCTGCAGCACTGTTGATATAGGCACAAGTGATTTTTCTCTCTTTCTAATATTTGCGCAAATTTCGAGTTGAGCACCAAATAAACAAAGCAGATCATGTTTAGCGTTATGTTTTTTCAGCAACTGCAAACTGATGGTCAAGAGAAGCAGTAACACTGCTCAACGTTCTACCACCAAGAACCAACAAGCATTGGCATAGCCAATAGGTCTCACCTTTGGGACCTTATAAGTGTTTAGCCATGCAACAGTTGATTTTGTTGCACCAATGATATTGTGCTGGATAACTTCAGCACAATATCCTTGGTGCAACAACATCAACTGTTGCATGGCTAAACACTTATAAGGTAAAAGGTATAGCCATGCAACAGGTGATGTTGTTGCACCAGGGATATTGTGCTGCAAAACTAAATACTTATATACACTGGGAATTGGGAATGCCAATAGGTCTCGTATTGGCAAGAGTTAGAGCTATTGACATTGTAAATTGCAATGTCTTTCACCCATGTGTTTTGGTTTGGGGGGGGGCCAGGTATACTAGCTGAACAAATTCAGAGCTTATAAGCAAGTTTGCTGAACAAGATGCTTTAGGGAGCATATAAGCCCATGCACACCTCAAACAATTATAAGACCAGGGAAAACATTTTTAGATAATTGACTGTCCGGATAAAGAAAACGCACAGCTTTAGAAACGTTAACATTTCACAGTAGTTTTATGCTTGCTGATTTCACACACCTTATTGATAGGAAATAGTGCCATTATTTGGTGGAAGGGTTAACTGGCCAAAAAGACTTCGGTACCATGGAAACACTCAATATGATTAAAAAAAAAACTCAGACAATGCAACAACCAGGCAGGTCAGTGGGATTGCTGAGGAGAGGGAGAGTTATCCTACTAAACTAGCAGCTTGTATTCAAGTATGAAGGAAAGATCAGTAAGAAGAATTTGATCTTATCAAATAGAAATTGTTAATGCTCTATGTCTGCGATCATTTGAGGTTGTGTGTACATTTATTGGAGCAGTGAGTACAAGCAGTTATGGTTTGGGTGAAGGCTTGGAGATGGGTGGAGAGAAAAATGGAAACGGTGTTGCAAACAAACGGTCAGGCTGCAGGGCGATACAGAAGATGCAATGCTAATAACAGATGGATATAAAATGTCAGGTGGGGGTAAAAAACCAATAGAACACACAAAATAAGTGTATGGAAGTCAACAGTGTGATCATAGGATGCAAGGTCGGAGACGGGTGTAGAGGGTGACAGAAAGCATGAGAATAAGCAGAATAACAATGTAGCTTACATTACAGGAAGACTTGGGGGTGGGGAAGGAGGGAGGCAGCAGATTGTGGTTCAGTAATGCAGAGAAGCTTAAAGCCAGATAGAACACAGAGAAAGTTAGGCGCGATATGTAAGAAGTAAACGTGTACAGTACTCGGAAATAAAGAGGAGGGAGGAATAAAGTACTGAAGAGAACAAGAAGAATGTTTAGGCAAAGGCAGAAATTTGGGGAGGACTTTGGACCGAAATACATAAAATGAAGGGGGAACAGGTGATAGTGGGGGTGATAGAGAAGAAAGAGTAGAGGGAACTAATGGTACGTACATCTGTTGGTGGGAATAAACAACATGTCTGACAAGTGGGTATGACGAGAAAGCAATTCTAGCGGGTGTGGAGTGAAGCAAAGACTACCTAAGGAGAGAAGGGGAGACGTGTAAAGGGGAGCTAGCAGGTACTAGGATATGGATGTACATGCAATATAAACTAAGATGGGCCATAAGGAAGGGATACGATAATGTGGAATGAAGGGAAGGGCGAAGAGAAAATCATAGAATGGTTAGGGGCAGAGAAAAGGGTGATGGTAGTGTGCGAGGTACAACACAGGTTACACGTGCTAGTGAGAGTAACTGGCAAAGGTGAAACCAGAGGAATGGGTTAGGATGCAATGGTGTCGGGCGAAGGGACTGGTAGAAAGGAAACAGATTGTTTAATGCAAAGAAAATTTGGTGCAGCGAAACGATGGGCTGCAAAAGAAAGTATAGTGTGTCTTTGAACACGGGTCGAATAAAGCAAAGAGTTAGTGCAGAAACAAAGGTAGAGGAAATTAGTTTACAGATTAAGAATTAAGAATGAGCCACATTAAAGTCGCAGCCTGTGGACACAAGATATACTTAATGACAACATATTCTCATACCTCATACCTTAATACTTTTGGCCTGCTAAGAGCTCTTCTTACTTTTGCTCTTACTCAGAGAGGGTGCATCCATGTGGGTGGTCGGGGAGGAGCGAGCAGGCGAGACCTAAAAACGAAACCAGAAATGCGGCATCCGTGTAGTGGGCACCGTGCTGCTATGACAACAAGCAGTCTTCAACATGGACACGGACAGGGCGGAGTGATTGGGCGTGCGGCTGCAAAAGTGAAAGCAGCTGCAGCGTCCACACGCTTAATGACCCGTGAAAGACAGATGGCGGCTGCGCGCGTGCACGCTCGCGTGAACGCAAGCACTAGGCCAGCCAAAGCATGGGGTAGCACTTTAAAAACCCACCTACTAAATGTCTTGATGAGCAGCGCATGCGCTGGCTCAGCGAGACCTAAAAAGGGGCAAATAAGATTTGTTTGCACCTTTGGTTGCATTCATACATCCACCTCGAAGATTCTGGAGGATGTTCACCACATTGTTAACAAAGGAGATGCCTGCTTGCTTGTAATGTTAGCGATACCAGAGGTCAATGACGACCACAGCAAAATATCACCCTGAGAATCAGTCACACACCGATGCATAAATGAATGACAGAAAAACATCTGCTATTAAACTTCCTCAAAAACGAATACCTCCTCTAGTCATCCTTTCTGAGGCACAAACAGGAACCCTACCACCTTGGACACTCTGAAATTGGACGGCTTCAGCCATCACCATCGCCCTCTGTAAAACCTTTGAGATTCCAGCTTGATCCGGCCCTCACACTCATCCCTCACACAAACAGGATAGCTGAAGCTGCAAACTTCCATTGACACCTTCTTGCATAAGTCTGTCCCTTCATTACATTTAAACCTGAAACCATCATCCACGCCTTCATCTTAGCCAAATTCAACTGTGGAAATGCCATTGTGACAGGAGCCCACCAAACATCCTTAGTCTCACTTTAATCTGTATTAAATTTGGAGGGTAGGCTTGCCTCCGCTGCAAGATATGTCATTCACATTAACTCCATGCGGCATAATCTCCACTGGCTCCCCAGCATAGCAAGAACTAAAATTGAAATACACTTCCGGTCCTATAAGGCATTTCACAAGAACAATCCCCCTAACATGCTGGATCTGCTCTTCATCGTAGATGGCTCAATAGGCTGACAAATCAGAGACACCCCACATCTTTATTCTCCCAAATTCCAATCCACCTCTTCTGTAAAACAGTCCTTCACTAGCACTGGCACTAATGCATGGATGTCTTTGCCTTAGGAATTAACACAAACCGTGCCATACAACTCCAGAAAGCATCTCAATAATTCGTTGAGCAAATTGCATCAAGTTAATTGGAACTCAAAATTCAACACGTTCTGTATTGCCACTGTTCGCTACTTTTCATAAGCATGTTAAGACCAGCTTTCTATACGTATCTTACTGCTACTGTTTTATGAGAAGCAGCCTAATCCCTTTCGATGCAGGAGGGCTGTACGCAAACATTAAATAAACAAATACATTTTATAAGCTACGTTGTCCAACCTATTGAGTTATCTTATCGGTAGAGCTGTATAACCCAATGAGGTATCCTAATAGCAGTGCTCCACAACTCATGTAGCTGTCTTAGTAGTAGTGGCATCATATCAAATGATTTATGCCACAAGTCGTGGTGCCAACATATTGACCTATGTTAGTCGGGATGGTCCCAACGAGCTAGCGTATCAGTATTGGTGTGCATCACCTTGACCTCTCCCAAAAATAATTTTGTGCAAACACAGAGCTATTTTACCAAGGGTGGCTTCCAATGCACTGACCTCCTGTACTCAGATGTGTGTACAACCCACTCAGTTACATTACCAGAAGTGGCATTAAATCCAGTCACAGATGTGCGGCTCTTTATTTAAATTCACCCCCCCCTCCTTCTAATGAAACACTGCTTCTGTATGTCCTATGTTTTGCTGAGTGTGTGTGGTGGGTTCACATAGAAGGGTGAACTGTGTTAGTGTGTCCACCGTGCCAGGGCACAAAACCCAGCCCACCAATATGGGGCCTGTGCCCTCCTCCCGTTGGCCTAGGGTGGCCAGCATTATAGAATTTTGCATGTTTGTCCTACACTGGGGCTCTTGTCCTGCTGCCCACACAGAGGCACTGAAGGATGCCCATTATCCCATATTTTGGTGGCCTGCCAGTTTAACCATCTCAAATGACAAACAACTCTGACTATTTCAGGCCTTTATCAGCTGTACAGGAAGTGATTGGTAGTGGCAGGGAGGAAGGAGCTGCAGCACAGGAGGGGGACTGCGCAATACACCTTCAAGACCACATACATCTATTGCGATGCAAATCCAGCCAACTGCCTGTAAATAGCCCTCTCTGTGTAAATGAAAACAGTGCAGGGCACCTGTCTTGGGAATACGATCTTGATTTCAATTTCTTCCAGCAAGCTTTTCTTCAAAGTGCTGACATGTTGTCAGATCGGGAAACAGAGGCCTGGGGAAGAGTATGATCTACTTAGGATCAAATGGTTTGTTAAACTGAGAGACCCGAGACTGCAGCAAAGTGCTAATTGCTGCAAAGGATATACATTTACCACTCTATTGCACTAAGGTGAATATAATAAGTGACTGGGCACTTCTCCACTCCCCAAGGTAATATCCAGTGCATTTTCTTTAACTACATGCTTACTAGTAGATTTTGAATTGAATCTAAATGCGTTCAATCTTGATAAAAAGGAGGGGGGAGAGGCATACATTCAGAAAAATGATTGCCCAAGGACACCCAACTTGGATAGTTGGCCATGCTACTTGAGTATCACAGCAGTAGGCCATTGCTATGAGACCCGGGGGAGGGGGGTGCCTTCCCTGGGCCTCATTGTGCTGGGTCATATCTACATGGCCCAAGGAACAGTACTCTCTTCTAAGCCTGGGCGTTGTTCGCAGAGTTTTGTTACGCAGAACTTTGCGAAGTTACAAAATAACTCTGTCAAGTTCCGCAAGTGGCGGAGTGTGGTGCTAAACTGCTGTTCGCGCTGGTCTTTCTGCTGCTCGGGTAGAACGGCGGGGAAAAAACTCCGCTGCACTATGCAAAGCGGAGTGCAGAAAACTCTACAAACTCCGCAAATGGAGCGGAGTTCAACGCCCAGGCCTACTGTCTTACCCTAGTCCTTGCAGCACTAGACCACTGATGCGAGGACCAGGGCAGTGGGCCTGCTCCTATGTGCCTCGCAGAATTACATCTTGACTATAAAGCCCAGGAGATGGGACCATCCTTCAAAGATCCCTGCAGCAATAGACCACTGGAGACTCCTCCAGAGGCAGCTTCTCCGCAATGGCAGGAGAGCGTCACCCCACTGGCTTAGCAACTGAAAAAAATATATATTTTGTCATTGTTTTATTTTTCAGCTGCTGGAAAAGCCAGCGTGTGTAGAGAGGGGTGGGCCGGGGACATGGGAGGGGGGAGGAGGGAGGAGGACAGGTTGGTGCACTTCTAAGTTTGCATTGTGCTTGGCCGGCCGTCTTAGGCCAGCCAAGCACACATGCGCACTTTGGCTTCTCCAACCGAGCTGTATTACACAGCCGAGTTGGACGAATAGCACGGACTGCCCTGTGCCTGAGTGAGTGTTAAACCAGCACACTGAGGCCAATCTCTGCGCTGCTCTCATATCATGAGAACAGCGCGGGGATTGCATAAAGGAGTCTGTGATGCTGTCCCACTGTCTGCTGGAACCAGGAAGCACAGGAAAACCTAGGCGGCCATCAGCTTAAGGTAAGTCTTCTTTTTTTAAATTATTATTAAACCTCCCCCTGTGCCAGAAATGCAGCATCTGTGTAGTGGGCACCGTGCTGCTATGACAACACGCCCTCCACCCACCTCATTACTTTTTCTTTGTGGTGGCTGCCACTGGACTCTTCCTCCGGCCACCGCAGCTATACACCATTAGATAAGAGGCAGAAGGGAAAGTGCCTTCCTCTTCTGGGCCTCGCAGCTCTGGATCATGGTAATGAAGACCAGGGTAGGGCACCCCACCATCCCCTGGGCTTTCAATGCTAGTCACTGTTGCAAGGCCCAGGGAAGAGATCTTCCCTACACCGGGCTCCCCTCCTTTGGCCCTCACAATGCCAGATTATGATTGCAAAGTCTAGGAGAGTTGGGGCTCCAAACCTAAGCATGATAGTCATGAAGTAGTGCTGCAAGGCCTAGGGGAGGGGACCCCACCCTTGGGAACAGCAGCCATGGTCCAGCACTGATAGGCCCAAGGGAGGAGGGCCATACCTCTACTATTCCTTGCAGCTCTACCCT
The DNA here is from genome assembly GCF_964204655.1 of Triturus cristatus. Classification (NCBI taxonomy): domain Eukaryota; kingdom Metazoa; phylum Chordata; class Amphibia; order Caudata; family Salamandridae; genus Triturus; species Triturus cristatus. Next base: position 670,611,599 of record NC_140584.1, on the reverse strand, counting down.
GTGACTACAAGGCCCTGGAGAAAGGAACCCCCATCCCTGGGCCCAACTTCTATTGCCTCACATTACTTTAATCTCTTTATGTGCATGGATGCATGTATTAGGGGCATACCCACTTGTAGTGCACCAGTTGCAGGGGCACCAGATACTAGGGGTATTAGGTTAACAATATATCCAATTTATGGTTGTATTCTTCTGTGTAGCCAGTGACAAGCATGAAGTACTGCTTTCCCCTTAGACTAAGGCTTATGTCACCGATCAGCCTCACAGCCATGTTCCAGTGCTAAGAGGGCTTTGCAGTTCTGAGTAGCTCTGAGTAGGAGCTCAGGGGATGGATCGCCCAGAAGAGGCCTAGTCTACTTGACTTCACAGCCATGGTCCAGAGCAGTGAGGCCCTGCGAAGTAGGGGGTGGGGGCAGGACTATTCTTCATTCCAGATGTTTGTCCTGCTTCCTGCAGCGATCCCCTGTAGGGCACTAAATATCAATGTATTTTATATTTTACTCACCAAGGGACTGATGCCTGGAAGCAGGTTAATAAATAGGGGACGTCAAATATACAGGTCAACTAGAAAGCATGGAGCAGCCCAGTGGGGTTTCCAATAACATAACTCTGGGAACATCCACTACACAGAGGTAAAAGGGGCCAGCAAATTTTAACATAGTAACTGGAAAGGAGGACTTGTAGCATAGGAAGTGACTAACATACATCATTCTATTAAAATGTTTACCTTCAAAGATGATAACAAATTAGAATGGAACTGCCCTAAATGAGTGAGCATCCACCCAAAAGCCTTTACTTTAAGATATTGACCAGTAAGCCCATGGGATAATAGCAGGAGAAAGGGCAAAAGATGGACATGATTTGCCCAATATCATAAAATGTGGTCATGCAAGAGAACAAGGACTGCCACACAGGACTGCTTGTTTAAAGGCACATACATTTCCCACTGTAGCTATCAAATGTGCAGCAGGTGCAGTGGCACTAGGGTTCTGAGATGCTAGGGAACTAGTGCACCCTAATTATGACTGTGATCAACTGCCCAGCATCAGTTGCTTATATTAGGGCACAATACGTCATTGCTATGTTACTGGCCCACATGCCTAATTTGTTAAAGAGATGAGTAACTTGATTTAGCACAGGCTGTAATGCGATGAAAAAACCCAAAATGAACTCAGTAATTTTTCTGAACCCCATATATATATCTTCTTGGTAAAACCACATGCATCCATAGTGTCATGTGCAGCGATAATGGAAAGTTGGCTGCTAAGGCAAGAAGGCAGCAAGGCAGCAACACGGATAGGGTTGGAAAGGGTGGAGCCTGTTCTTCATTTTTAGGTCGAGCCTGTGCAGCGCATGCACTGCTCCGCAAGGCATGCTGTTCCTGGATAAGGGCTTTAAGCACCACCCATGCTTTAACTTGACTTCCTATTGGCTTCCTCTTACTGTCATTTGGAAATGACTGCTTGTGATTGGTCAAAAGGCTTAGTAGTCCTTCCTTTTGGACTTATGTATCCTACCAGGAGGACTGCCCCTGTTACATGGGCTTTTATGCATCAGGTTATTTCCCTAACTTCAAACTCACTATTTTTGAGGTTAGCCTGCCTCTGCCTCTTCTCATGTTCCTGCCATGAAACCTTTGTGACTGCTTCTTTTTTCGGTAGACGCTGTGCTGCTCTTAATCTCCCTGTGCCCTTACCAACACCACCTCACCCTCCCACAACTGCGCATGCCCACCCCGACACTTAACATTATTTTAAAGATGCTTCTTTTCTTTATGTTGACTAGAAACTTAAATGGCTCATGACGTATACTTGTTTAGCTTTGAACGTTTCTTTTTATAACCCAAAACCAACTTTGTGGCCGCTTCATTTTCAGGCGCTTGCTGTGCTGCTCTTAATCTCCCTGTGCCCATCCCTACAACACCTCCACACCCCACAATAGTACATGCCTATCCTCAACAGTTAAAATGATTTTAAGCGGCGCCATATTTAAAGAAGCATTTGCAATGCAATAGGTCTCATATTACTGAAAGTTTGAGTCATTGCCGTTGCAAATAATAACGCAACACCAAGAGGTCAAACTTTCAGCAATGGAAAATCAATTGCATTGAAAATGCTTGTTAAAAGTTGATTCTTGTCGTTAAGGGCTCCCAGCCATTACCCAGTGCTATAAGGCCATGGGAGGAAGGTCCTCCTCTCAGTCCCACAGCACTGTACCATGGTGTGAGCCCCAGGGGAAGGTACCCTTCTCTAGGGCCTCAAAGATATGGTCAAGCGCTTCAAGGCATGAAGGAGTACCATACTCTGGCCTCTCAGTACTAGACAATGAGTTAATGGCCTAAATGAGTCTCCCTCCTCCCTTGCACGTTGCGCTCTTTGCACTCAGAACCAGAGTTTGGCTGCCCCTGACATTGGTCCACTTTACAATTACAGACAGTAGCCTTGCCGGCTGGTTCTTTTTTTTTTTTAATATTCATAGGAGAACACTAAAAGTGAACTTGAGGGAGGGGCCCTCTGGTCTCAGAAATCTTCTCATCTGGGCAGCTTACACTTTACTAGGTGGCAGGCCAAAAAATTACATCTAGTCCTGATCGACTTTACTTTGCAGTGCGAATCATGGTGGGAGGGAAAACCTGGGATTTAGTGCTTTAAAAACACTTGATGCACTTTGCGTTCTTTGCATTCGGCTCCACTGCGAATAGTCTGGCTGCCATCTGACAATGTTGCTCTTTTTAATTATAGCTAGGTGGCGTTGACGTGGCCCTGCAATAATAAAATGTTTTATGGTGATCTATTTTACCCGGTCCATGTCTGTAAGGTGCTACAACCAGTTATGCATGTGTAGTACTGTATTTTACTGTGTGTGTTTATTGTTTTATTGGCTGTTTTACTGTATTGCAATAGTTTTTAGTAACTATGCAAATAAAAATAAACTTAAGGGAACTGAGGGCCCGATTCACAGAACTAACTTAAGACAAAATCCTAAACTTACTACCATTTTGGTATTCACAGAAGGCACTTACTCATTTTGGTATTTACAGAAGGCAGTAAGTGCCTTCTGTGAATACCAAAATGAGTAAGTTCACCTACTCATTTTGGTATTCACAGAAGGCACTTACTCATCAATGAGTAAGTGCCCTCTGTGAATACCAAAATGAGTAAGTGCCTTCTGTGAATACCAAAATGAGTAAATGGTAGTAAGTTTAGGATTTTGTCTTAAGTTAGTTCTGTGAATCGGGCCTGTAGAGCCCCGGAGAAGTGGGCCCTAGCTTTGCATTTGATCTGAAACTGAAAGATATTTGGAAGTTTTTTTCAATTGCTTTCCTGTCGGCAAACTGGCATTCGTGTCCCCAGATCCCAGTCCACCGTGCGCAAAATTCCTCCAACAATTCAGTGCACAGTGGAAATTCTGACTGCACATTGCTGTATCTATACAAAAAAGATCTGCTTTGCTTGTGTGAAGAAATAACATAATTTACGTTATGCTACAAAACCTTAATTTATTAACTTCATTATTTGTGTTTTTATTGTTTTACTGATACCAGCACTTGGAATGTAGCTTCTTACAAAGTTGCTTCAACAATATCAGAGGGCTAATTGGCGCCACTTCCTGTGCCATTATTTCACGTAGGATGCAAATTAGAGGAGCCGCCACATTTCCCTTTTTGCCCAGGCACCCAAAAATCCTAGAGATGTGTTGTCCCTGCACCATACACAGAAACAAGTCTGCCAAGACTCAGGAAGGTCTCACTCATAAAAAGAAGGCTGTGCCTGTGCAGCATAGTATATTAAACTACCTTCATCAAGATGGCTTCAGAATATTAGAGAATTTAGTCTCTGTTTATGCAATATGATTGCATAAGGGATTCTTAATAGTGATCATGGTATATTCGGTGTTTTATTGTGATTAGGAATGGTAACTAGTCACAATATCGAAAAAAATATATCGACTGGACAGAATATCTAGTTTTTTATATAGAATGGACAGAATATCGAATTGCAAAAATATAGTGGTGCAGAATATCGAAATGCAGGTAAGAAATATCGATTTCCATAATATCGAAGTTAGTAATATCGATTTTTTTTGTGTTTTAATTGTTAGTATATGTGTTAAAAGTATGTTTTATTTTTGTAATGTATGTTAGAATTTTGCAAAAGTAATGAATTTTATGTTAATTGATTTTTTTGTAATTTAATTCCATAGCGGGTTGTGGGTTTATAGGGGAATAGGGTGGGAAGTAATTTAATTATAATATATATTTTTAGCATTATTTAGAATTAATTAATTATATGTTAAAAAGATTTTGCGTAATTTAATTCTGTAGCGGGTTGATAGCGGAATAGGGTGGGAAGTAATTTAATTGAAATTAATTAATGTATTATTTTATTACTTAATAATTTAATATTTAATCATTTATATTGTTAATTAAGTTAATTAATGTATTATTAATTAATTAATAATTGATGAATAACAATTAATAATTAATTGGGACTTATTTTAGTTGTGTATTTTTTTGATTAATTAGCAATTGATTACATATTAATTATTAAAAATTAATTTGTAAATATGTTAATTAATTATATTGTTAATTCTAATTAGTTAATTAATTAATTGTTAATTAAGTATGTTAATTTATTAACATGTTACAATATTGTAGGTAATGTTTATAGGGGAAAATGGTGGGAGGTAAATTAATTTTGACAAAATAATTAATTGTTAATTATATTGCAGGAGTGGGTGTATTAAATAATTCCCCTATGCTATCCAACACTTTCCTTACTGTTGCACTCACTGGAGTGGGAATAGTAATTTTTACCCTCCCACTATCCAACGCTTTTCCTACTGTTGCACTCACTGGAGTGGGAATAGTAATTTTCACCCTCCCGCTATCCAACACTTTCCCTACTGTTGCACTCCCTGGAGTGGGAATAGTAATTTTTACCCTCCCGCTATCCAACGCTTTGAGTGGGAATAGTAATTTTTACCCTTCCGCTATCCAACGCTTCCCCTACTGTTCCACTTACTGGAGTGGGAATAGTAATGTTTACCTACCCACTATCCAACGCTTTGCCTACTGTTGCATGCACAGGAGTGGGAATAGTAATTTTTACCCTTCCGGTATCCAACGTTTTCCCTACTGTTGCACTCACTGGAGTGGTAATAGTAATTTTTACCCTCCCGCTATCCAACGCTTTCCCTACTGTTGGACTCACTGGAGTGGGAATAGTAATTTTTACCCTCCCGCTATCCAACGCTTTCCCTACTGTTGCACTCACTGGAGTGGGAATAGCAATTTTTACCCTCCCACTATTCAATGCTTTCCCTACTGTTGCACTCACTGTAGTGGGAATAGTAATTTTTACCTACCCGCTATCCAACGTTTTCCCTACTGTTGCACTCACTGGAGTGGGAATAGTAATTTTTACCCTCCCGCTATCTAACGCTTTCCCTACTGTTGCACTCACTGGAGTCGGAATAGTAATTTTTACCCTCCCGCTATCTAACGCTTTCCCTACTGTTGCACTCACTGGAGTGGGAATAGTAAATTTTACCCTCCCGCTATCTAACGCTTTCCCTACTGTTGCACTCACTGGAGCGGGAATAGTAAATTTTACCCTCCCGGTATCCTACTCTAAAAATATTGAATATTTTCAAATATTATTAAGTTAATAAATATGTATTAAAAAATAAAAATGCATGTTTTTTTTAACTTACATTAATTATTTATTCTTTTTAAGGTTATTTAAGTAATTTTAAGTATGTTTTACTTAATTATATTTATTATTTCATTAATGTTACATTACTTTTAAGACATTTAAAAAATTTGATATTTCAACAAACTATATTATTTACAATTATATTTTGGATTCGATATTTTTGTACTTACCTGTTTGTAGATAGGAATTCGATATTCTGGTAGTCGATATTTTGTCACAGATATTTTTTCAGGTCGATATTTAGCTCCTCGATATTCTGTAAGTGATTCATTAGGAATATGAGTCCTAGCTTTGTCCATCAAGCCAGGAGCAATTTCGGAGGATAGATCCAGTCACATGAAAACATGACCTTAGCAGCACTGTCAAGGGCGCTTGTTGCAGGTCTGCGAGTTACAGACATCAAGTGACAACAGAAATGGCTGTTTATACAGCAAATACAAAGCTGCAAAGATTTGAAATGCTTTCTATAGTCAAGGCCACTATTTCTTTATCAGCCTCGGAAGGGTGCTGGCCCATGCTAATGTTTTAACATGTTCCTGCAGATTAAACACCAATTACTTTAATGAATAAGCCCACTCACTTGTTAAAAGACCTTTAAAACGAGTGTGGCCAAGTGGCAAACAGTTATAGGCTAACATCTGACTTGAATATGCACATTTTGCTGCAAGTTTTATGAAAATGCATAACCAAATAACAAGATGCCTACATTTCTCAAGTTTTTTGGTGGTGCTTCCTCTACCCGCCAGCTCCCTTTAGCCATTCTTCTCAATTCACTCTCCTTTGGAGGGCAACACCCTCTTGGAAATAATTTTCAACTCCCAGACCTGCTCAAGGAAACAAATGCTTTCCCTGGACTTCAGTGGGGATTGCTTCCTGGCTAACCCTCCTCACCAGGGCTGGACTTGGAATGCAAACCAGCCCTGGCAAATACGTTCAACCGGCCCCGGGTTGTGGGGGGAGTGTGCTGGTGGGAAACACTGCTGCGTTTTTGTTACAGGGGGCCGATATTGCAGGCCACCAGTAATAAAAATTCCCCCACCGGTCCAAAAATGCCTGGTGCCTGCTTCAGTCAGTCCGACCCTGCTCCTCACCCTCCCAAATATTGCTCACCCTCATTTACTTCTGCAGGATCACCCACCTTAAAACCTCACCCTCCTTTGGAGACTATAAAGGTCAAGAGGTATGCATTAGTAAAGGCAGACTTGGCTGAAGCAAAATTAGCAGATATTTTTAAAACCATTGTGTCCCAGAACATGGAAATCATTTGGGGGATCCAGGTGCAGTCCTTGCTATACATGGCTTGTCATTGGTACCCCTTGCACAGCTCTTGCTATCCCTGGGGACAAGGGTCATCAAGGCTGCCACAAGCATCAATATTGAACAGCGCTTTCAGAGCCGTGTTTACTGTCTGTAGTGCCCAGATTGCTCTTCTCGTAGCTCTTCCACAGCAGATAGGAGGCTATTGAGGGGAAGAGTCATTTCCACAACAGTATATGAAAAAAAAAAAATCTAGTGAGGCCGACTACTCTTCATGCCCCTCTCAGGCAAAGATGGAAGTGTATAAAAAGAAGCATGAGAACTGTGATCCTAAGTACAAAGGGGCGGGGTCAAAGATCTGGCTAAAAAAACCTGAATAATATTCTGTGACTATTTTTGTTATTACATATAATTACATATAGAGTATAATGCACACACCTTAAATGAAAAACCACCTGCAAGTTAAACCAATCTGTGCAGATGCACTGTCCTGGTAGGGATGGCGAGTCGATTTATGTGATCACTTCAGATCTCTTTGTGTGTAGTCAGAGGGCCACATATTTGAATCCTGTGGAATAGTGACATGCATTTACAGTGCTAGGATTTCCCAGTCGGTGACAGAAAGCACTGTGAACATGTGAGTTATTAGTTCAACAAATGTATTACAGAGTGTTAGATAGGCTACACTCAGGACAAGAAAAACTGACACAACACACGCAAAAGTGTTTAAGTGCTGAGAGCGCTTTCAAATGTTATATTTTAGTAAATTACAATCAGACTGTGCTTAGTGACATTTCTTTTTTAACAGATTTCCATCAAAAGGACACATTCCAGAACTGGAAATACCCTTAGAGTATCTCTCAAAAACAACAACTCCCTCATCTTGAATATTCAAATAATTGTATCAATTAAAACCTAAACATACTCTAAAGTAACCTTTAGATTTGACGCACAAATTTACATTTCTTTCAGATAGCAGGCACTCTAGCGAGAAGGCTGGTTTCTTCTCTGGCAGTCTCTCCCTTCTCTCACTTCACAGTACGGGACTCTCTCATTCCCTTTCAGCCTGAGACAACCCAAGATCATCATCTTCGCAAGCGTTTGCATTTAACACAAAATATGGGAACTATTTTGGTAAATTTTTAAAAAGTTCGGAATTGTCCACATAGCTCCCGCCCACTTTTTTTTGTGCATATTTATATAGCGCGAACTCGACCCAAAGGTATTGGAGCGCTTGACATGAGCACCAGTTACTTACACATTCAGGCACGGGGAGATTAAGTGATTTGCCCAGAATCACAGGATGTGGACGCGACCCCGAGGCTCGAACCCTTGTTCCAGCACCAGTCTAGCCGATCGACCACATCCTCTCCCCGTACTTCTACCTCTGCTATCAGGAATGTGTAGTGTAGCATAGGTGCACCAGATCTTGAGTAGGGAGTTAGGAGGATTTTTTTGTATTCACACAGAACTTTCACCTTAAATGTATTTGGGTTCTTAATGTACTCCGGGTGGACAGGTACAATCCAGGTCGGCAGCGAGCATTAATCCGTGCGCATAGCATCCCCTGTTAGTGCAGGGCACACGGATGGCCAGCTGTTCCGAGGTTCTTAGATTCCCACTGTTCAGAGAATAAACAGCAGGCGCGGGGTTGCCTCCGGAAGCAGAAGCGAGCACAGCCGGCCTTCATCACGGCGTGTCGCGGCTCGGCCGGCGGGTTCACTTCCCATGAACTCCCGGGTATGGACGAGCATGGCGTGGGAGGAAGGGCTGTGGGAGTGAGGCGTCAGGGCGCTTTCCAGGGCTCAGAGGGTCTCCCAGGGCCAAGGCAAGCGGAACCGTGCGTGTACACAGCACGACTGTCCTCACAGAGGCCCAGCGCGTGTGACGACGATACACATCTGTGGAGAGCTTAACATCTGCTGGGCACGGGCAAAACATTCACGCTGCTCAATCTGCCTCAGAAAAAAAGTTAACTCTTTTGGAATGTGTGGATCAACAATAATATTGACAATGTATATAAAGACACAGTGATGCAGGCTGCATGGCAGTAGTGGAGGGCAAATAAACATTTCTTCTTGCCCTCTGTGGCCAGTCGACCTTGTGCATGGCGGACGCGAGCAGGACTTGGAAACACGTCATAGAAAATAGTGCATTTTATAGGCACATTAGACCAGTTGCATTGGTTGGTAAAAACATAAGGGCTATACCACTGTAAAGGCAGGGGGAGGGTATTCTCCGCCAAGTATTTTGTTAAGTAAGTTTAGTAGCAAATTGTGGCTTTGTAAGCGTATTAAGCCACAGTTGTAGTTCAGAATTTTACAAAACTTAAACACTACATTGCAGGTACAATTGGGAATTCAGTCCCTGATATGTGTCAAATGTTTCTTCAAATCACATTTCTAGAAAACAGTACTCTCTGTAAGTGAAGGGTGAGTGATGTTGCATCATGCAGTAGCATGGCGATTACTGACTGGTAATTTTCATTTCTCCAATTACCCTTGTTCATCCTAGTACTTGCCATCTGCCTCCCAGACACCGCGTGACGTAGCAAACTTTAAATTGGCTCCTTCCACTCGCTTTCCACCCTTCCCTCTTCCTCCTCCTCCCGCCAGAGCCATGAAGGGGGAGGAGATCACCAGATCTTCTTGTAAACCCAAGGCACTAGTGATCGAGGTCGTGATCACAAGAGGACGGGTGGGCCGCAAGTATGGGCCAATGAGGTAAGGGCCCTCATTTCAATTACCGACAAGCAATCAGCACATTTCCTCCTTGTCCCTGTACTCACTAATTCAAGATATACCAGAGCAGTAAGCACTCAAGTCGATTACTACCAAATACCAACTACTTTTCATCAAGATAGTATCACCAAAGGTAATGTTGGAAGGACACCAGAGTTGCAGTTTATTCGGGACCGCGAACAGTCAGACAGGTTCGCCCGGATAGAAACCCCATCCTGTCTCAGCCAAGTCAGTGAAAACATCAGTTCCACAAATCTGAAATGGCAAATGAAAGCCCATGATACCCAGTCCACGCTGGAACTGAATGGGAATCTAGACCAGACACCCTGGTGCCTAAAGACAGTTACCTAAGGGAACTGTGGCCAAATCCCAGAACATATCCAAACAAGCATTGGCAAAGCCAATAGGATTTTACTCTGCAAAATCGATTGAATTTGTCACTGTTTGTTTTACATGTTGCACAGCAGACTCGAATGAGCAAGCACAGAAGCCACACAGAGACTAATGTCTAACGCTGCACACTAGATGTTCAGCAGGGAGTACAACTGGAACCCCAAGTGATCAGAGTCTAACATTTTAAGCCACCTCAAGCCCCAGGATCAGCAGGGAGCATAAGAAGAGACCTGACTGAACAAAGATGAATCCACAAGTTCTCTATTCAGCAAATAATATTGACAAAATCCAGAGTAACTTTGGGCTAAACCCCATACTCCATGTCCAGCCCAAAATATGGGAGGGGAGCCCAAAATGACAAGATCAATATTTATTCCACAAATCCATGACCATCAACGATCAATTGCACACACCAGAGTCACTCCCAGTACAACAGAGAATGAGACTACAGGAGGGACCAAAGTAACCTTCACTATTACACATGTTTTGGTATTTATCAACATTCTTACAAATGAAAGGCAGAGGCCTTGTCACACTCTTGACCAGTACAGCATCACACACTTTTAGCTCATTGAGCGATCACTTGCTAAGACCAGAACGGAAACAGAGCAGTCAAAATTGTGTACAATTCCAATCATTTGATGAAAACGGACTGAAATCAGGAACTTTCTCCCAATCCAACTGAAATGATCAGCCCTCCAACCAGTAACTTCTAACCCCCGAGTGAGCACATAGGGAGATCAATGATCAGATGCTAGATTATGGATGCATAGATACTGTCGCATAGAGGCTGGGGACCAGAGGTAAAAAGTCAACTCGCAGCTCACAGACCAGAAGGGAGCAATAGGACCATAACACCATCTGATAACTGAAAATGCTGAAGAAACACAGCACACCAGCAGGCATATTTCACAAACCACCTTTAAAAAAAGGTGTGCAAAATCCAACCAAAGGCTCGTAAAGTGAGGTATCAATTCAAGCTCCAAGCCTCACCCAGGGATTAGGAAGGATGGCCAGGTCACACATGACAAAGCACCTCCAAGTCACCCGAAGACGCAGAGAGTGTTCAGAACGACATCTACTGCCAAGCTGACCCAGTGTTAAACAAGGACCACCTTAGGCCTAAAGCTTGCAAACGTTAGTAGTCCAGCCACACAGTGCCTTCTCAAAAGTACTAAATGTAAGCCAAGCCAAGGGTCCAGGACTCCTAGTTTACAATATCCAGTATTTTAAGGCGCCATCTGATAAATACTGCAAAAGGGAAGGTGTCCAAAAGTACGGACTGTGACTTCTAGTCCCTCTGCAACCAGTGTTAAAACACTTTATTAATACTTTATTAAATGATGAAAAGGTGGGAGAACTCTTCTGGATCAGAACCGGTGGCTGCTAAAATTGTCTACAATTCTTATAATGAGGAAGCCACAGTCCTGAGATATACTATAGACCACAGACTGAAAGAGCTAATTCCCAAAAGGATGTGATAAAGTACCTTCCAGATGCACCATTGAAAAGAAAAATAAATATTGAACAAAACAATCACGAGAAAAGGAAATAGCAGGACTTCAGACTGATAGTTAAAGACCTAAACCACCCGGCCATAATAGACTCTTCAGTAAAAGGCTCACAAGCCCCAATGAAGCTTTGGCAAGCATTATGAGCTCCCTGTTCTTTTCCAGTGCCTGTGCTAAGTGTTTGATCAGACATATGAATTACAAGTTTTGTGGTAGTTAGCGTAAATAAGACTTGCAATTTTCTCCAGGTAAATGTCAGCAGTAAATGCCAGTATATGGACATTTTAGAGTGCAAAGCACCTACATCTGTGTGGTATGCCACATGTTTAAAGGGCGCAGCTCTTAATAGGGGATAATTATCGCACCTCTTACATTTCGATCCCTGTGGTATCAGATTTTATAATGTGCGGCAATCACTTTCCCAGTTGGACCACTTTCTTAAAGTGCAAGGCTGCAGAATAAAAAGGAGCTAGGAAGATGCAGGGGAACACCAAACCCTGACCCGTAACTTACTGGCTCCTCGGGAAACATGGACGGCAGATACGACGCAGAGCGCCAGGTTGATCCCTGCCCTCCCAAGCTAGCGGGACATGTAACTAGCACATTATGTACAAAAGTGGAAGAGAATATAAGGGGAAACTCGTTCACCAGCACCTCTAGAAAAAGGGTGAAGGGTAGGTCCAAAATTGCAACAGCCTGCCCCACCCACAGAAACCCAGAAGTACAACCCAGAAGGCCTTTGAGATACAACGATCAGTAGACACTGCTGCTATGCTTCTGGAAACTAGCAGGCAGAGACTCCAAAATCAAATGGTGTGCTATTTGCGACAAGTATGGCTTGCCTCACTTTTTGCCTTGTTGCTCGGCTTCTAGATGACTGAACCCCTAACGTTATGTGGGAGGCTGGAGGTGTGTCAATACTCCTTCCATCTTTATCCCTAACAGGGTCAAACAGTTACGGGTTTAAGGACAATCTGTCTTCCACAACAATGTCTTCCCCTCACAATTTCTTAAAAGCCACCTTAGTCCTGGACAACACTGATGCTTTTGATATGTTTGCAGGTTGCCGTCATCATCAAAGACCCTTCAGTCGAGAGGAGGAGCTTCGCCCGGACCCTTGCCGCTCCTCGCAACTTATCCTGACATTATCCTGGATTTGTGGACGGATTCTGGAAGATGAACCTTGGCTGAATCCATAACTCTTCTCAGAACGAAAATCGGACCGGGGAGACCTGAAATACAGCGTCTCGCATTTTGGAGGCCCACCTGGAAGCTGTGCCCGGTGCTTTGGTGAACCGTGGGGCCGGGGAGTAGTTGAACAACAACGGCATCGGAGACTTGCCAATGACCGCGCCCCCGCTTTCAGTTTCGCTTTTGCACTTCTGCATGTCCTGACCGAGGAGCTACTTTGCACGGCTGGGGCGTCCTCCGGCCTTGGTACTGGACTGATTTATGCCCCTTTTTCTCCACTCTCCCGAGCGGGCTCTCGGACAGTCTGTGTCTGATCTGCTGGTGCCCCCTTTGCTATCGGTCCGGGCGGACCCCACCGGTGAGCATCGCCCAACATGGGGGGCAAGGGGGATCCCGAGAAACGGAAGACCAAGACATCCCTGCGCGGAGGACCAGTCCAGAGTAACATCATGGATCGCTATACCCAGGGTAAAGGGACCCCCGGGCCGGTGGGTGCCGTCATGGAGGACTCCGGTGGGAGTCCGTCCGTCCCTACGGAATTGTCGCTGCAGGACGTTATGGGCGCCATCAATGGCATAAGGGAGACAATCGCCCAGCAGTACGAGGCTCTGGCCCGTAAAATTGACACGGTTGCCATTGATGTCACGTTAATCCGGGCAGATCTCTCTAAGACTAACGAGAGGGTTCAATCGCTGGACTTGAGGACATCCACTCTTGTCACGGATGTATCAGACCTCCAGGCAACTCTTGGCGATCTAAAGTCTGCAAACGACGCGATGTCCCGGCGGCTGGAGGATTTCGAAGGTCGGGCACGACGCAATAATATCCGTGTCATAGGTGTACCGGAGACTTCCAACAATCGTCCGGTGGACCTTCTGGTCGAGGATCTCATCCTCAATCATCTTGCTCCTTCAGGCCTGAGCAAGTTCTTCGCCGTGGAGCGTGCCCATCGTGTCCCGGGCGGTAGGCCTCGACCAGGCGCTCCCCCGAGGCCTATCATTGCAAAACTTTTTCACTACAGAGACCGGGATGCGATCTTGCAGGCCTCGAGGGTGCACGGCCCAGTTAAATATGAGAATTCCTCCGTCAACCTCTTCCCGGACTTCACCCAACTCGTTCAGAAACAGAGAATGAGCTTTCAGGGGGTGAAGCGCTGTCTTCGAGATCTGGACATTAAATACTCTATGCTTTTCCCTGCCAGGCTTCGTGTGGAATATGAAGATCGGACTCTCTTTTTTGAACGCCCCGACACAGTGAGTGACTGGTTGGATTCCCTGCCGGAACCGGGAGACCGAACTGGGCGTACTGGCGGTGCCGAGGGCGGTGGGCCTCTGCAGGAATAATTCTTGGTCCTCCACTTTGACATTTCCTTCTGTGCTCAGCCAGGTTCTACTTCAATTGTATATTTTGTCTATTATAGTCTCGTCTGGGTGCGGGTGGGGACCCTTTCCTCCTCTAGGGTCTTTTTGTAGCATGGGATTGTTAGGGCGACAGGCACACTGCAAGTTGGGGGGGCTGTATAGTCCGCAGGGGTGCAGGGTGGGGGGGTGGCATTGGTGTGGGGGTGGGAGGGTGGCAGCGGTGGATGGGTTGTGTGTTTTTTCTTTTCAAGGCGGTGTTATTGTTTTCTTTCAGTGTCAGGTGTCTGGCTGCGTGCCCGGGGACTCCAGCTTCTTGTGTTTGGATGGGGGGAGACGGGTTGAAATTGATGTCTTGGAACGTTAACGGATTGGGGGACCGTATCAAACGTGGGGTGGTGTTGCAATATTTGCGTCGACTGGCCCCTGATGTGGTATTTCTTCAAGAGACGCACTTGGTGGGAAATGTATGTCATGCTATGAACAGGGGGGGCTACCGACTGGTCGCACACTCTGGCTTCACCACTGGCTCCAGAGGGGTGGGCATCTTGCTGCGCTCTTCCCTCCCGCTTGAGATTGACAAAGTTACTCTTGATGATAGAGGGTGCTATGCGTCTTTGACTGGGCGGTGGGAGGGGCAAACTCTTTCATTGGTTTCGGTCTATGTTCCCCCGGGCCTCCAGACCTCCACTTTCTCGGATGTGGGTCGTATGTTGCTTGCACTTCCTGATAGTCTCCTGATTGTGGGTGGGGATTTTAATTCCGTGATTTCTGGCGAGTTAGATTGTTACCCTCCCAGGGCCCTCTCTGCCGCCCAGGCGTGGCTCGGCGGGTTCTTGGACACTTTCGGTCTGGTGGACTGCTGGAGGTTGATACATCCGACACAGAGTCAGTACACATTCCACTCCGGGGCACACGGGAGTCTCTCCAGACTAGATTATTTTCTAATGCCCGCGGCCCAGACCACCCGGGTCCGGGAGGTTAAGCACCTGGCCCGGGGCATTTCTGATCATTCCCCATTGTGGCTCCTCTTCGATACCGGGATGCGATCCGCCGGGCGGATCGCCCCCATTAACCCCTGGTACCTGCGTGACCCCAAGATTCGCAAGGGTCTCATTAAGTCGCTTGATCAGTATTTTCTAGAGAATGAGGGGTCCGTCTTGTCCTCAGTGTCCCTGTGGGAGGCCTTCAAAACGGTCCTCCGAGGACACGCCCTATCTCTGATCGTGGAGGCCAAGAAAGTTAAGAACGGGGATGTGATTGCGTTGGAGGCTGAGATATCGGGGTTGGAGGCTGCCTTGGAGACAGGTGTCACTCAGGACGGGCTCCATGCCCTCAGCCTGAAGCAGTTCGAATATAAGTCCCTTGTTACGGATGCTGCTCGGACAATGTATAGGGAACAGCAGGGTAGACTGTATGATGCTGGGGATAAGGCGGGTAAATTGACTGCTTGGCTTGATAAGAAGGAGAGAGTGAATCGAGTGGTCCCCGTGCTTCAGACGTCGGAGGGAGTGAGTGTGACTGACCCTGGTGAGATTGTGGAGTGTTTTGCGGACTACTTCTGTGCTGTGTACTCCCCGGTGTCTGCTAGAGATGAGGCTGACTCTCGTCACTTATTGAAGGATATTGCTTTGCCCTGCTTGTCGGTGGAGGAGCGTGAGCAGATGGATGCCCCACTTTCGGTTGACAAGATTGCAACCGCGATTCGTTCCCTTCGCTCAGGCAAGGCTATGGGCCCCAACGGACTCCCGATTAAAACTCTATAAACTGCAACCGGATAAACTTGCGCCATTTCTCCGTCGTATGTTCTCGGAGTCGCTTGAACTCGGCTCTCTCCCTGATGACCAACGCCTGGCTACTATAGTCGTGATTCCCAAGGACGGTAAGCCTCGGGACCGTTGCGCCTCGTATAGGCCTATTTCTCTGCTGAACGCAGAGCCGAAAATCCTTGCCAAGGTTCTTGCGAACCGCCTGCTTACTGTTATTTGCGATCTGGTGCATCCGGACCAATCCGGTTTTATCCCGCACCGGAATACGGCCCTTAACTTGCGACGCCTACATGGAGTACTTGCAAGGGCGGAATATCTTTCAGAGCCGGCCATCTTGGTTTCCTTGGACGCCACGATGGCCTTTGATACGATAGAATGGCCGTATCTTTGGGCCGCCCTGGCAAAGTTTGGTTTCGGTGCGGGATTTATTAATTGGGTTAAACTCTTATACGCTGCCCCACTGGCGCAGGTGGTCGTTAATGGGAGGGTTTCCTGGCCCTTTGTTCTTGGGAGGGGCACTAGGCAGGGGTGTCCGTTGTCTCCCCTGCTCTTCGCGTTAGCTTTGGAACCGCTCGCTGCTTGGCTCTGTTGGGAACCGTCGATAAGAGGGATCCAGTGGGCCCCTGGCTTCGAGGATCGTGTTTCGTTGTACGCGGACGAAATTCTCTTGTACCTCACCTCACCACGTAAGTCACTCAATGTGCTCTTTGACATCCTCACTTCCTTCGGCAAGAACTCTGGTTTGGTCATTAACTGGTCCAAATCTTGTGTCTATGCTATATCCGGTGGCTTGCCTCTCTTGCCTTCTCGTTTTCCCATTAAGGCGTCCAGCTCCGGCTTTACGTACCTGGGGGTGTACGTCTCATTGGACCCTTCTGTCCGCTACGAGCATAATCTCCTCTCTCCACTTCGGAGATTGAGGTTAGACGTGGCCCGCTGGCGTAAGCTTCCCTTGTCTCCCCTCGGTCGTGCGGCACTTTTTAAAATGATGTCTCTTCCCCGATTTCTTTACGCGCTTCAGAACTCCTTTGATATTATTCCGGCGGCCTACTTTCGGGAAGTAGAGAGCTTACAAAGGAGACTTGTTTGGGGCGGTCGAGCACGAATTGCTCTTGCAAAACTGACTCTCCCCTGGTACGACGGGGGCATCGCGCTCCCGGACATCAGGAGGTACTACTGGGCTTCCCAGCTATCTGCTATTAACCATGCAACGTACTCACCTGGTCCGAATCCGGCTTTCGAAATGGATAGATTTTTGTTGCCTGGCGGCAACTTTAACAGAGCGCTTTACTCTCGATCGGCTGGGAGGACCTTAACCGGTCCCACTAAGATTGCAGTACGCTTGTGGAAGGCTGCGAATGTGGCCATGGGCTGGAATGATCGCCTGACGGGCGCGACCCCCTTGTTTGCGTCTGAAAGATTGGGAAGCCTCTGGTCGACGAAGGGATTCGAGCGTTGGGACACGATTGGCATCAGCAGAGTAGGTGACCTTTGGGTGAAGGGTGCGGTTAAATCCTTTGCTGCGCTGCAGAGTGAGTACGAGTTGAGTGAGAGGGAGTTCTTTCGGTACGTTCAGGTTCGGCACGCTTTGCTCTCGGCCATCGGGGCGGGGACTGCAGTCCCTGTGTCTTCGCCACTCGAGGACCGCATACTCGACGGTCACTTGCCCGACAGTACTATTTCCCTTATCTATAAAAAACTAATAAACATTCGGGCGGATCTCCTCGTGCGTCTGCGGGAGGCGTGGATCGGGGATGGGGTGGAACTGGACGACGAGGACTGGCAGTCTGCGCTGTCCTCCCCTAAAGAGGTGGCCATACCCGCGCGTCTCCGTCTTGTCCAGCTTAAAATTCTCCACCGTGTTTACGTGACGGGCCCTCGTTTAGTTCTGATGGGTTTCTCTGAAGACGGGCTCTGTAGGCGCGGCTGTGGGCTCAGCGCCACTTTTCTCCATGTTCTCTGGGAGTGCCGTAAGGTTGCGGAGTATTGGTGCCGGGTGCATGCTGTCATGGAATGTGTCACTGGGGTCGCCCTGTTGCCTGAGGTTCGCCGATGTGTTCTGAACGTGTGGGAGCCTAACGATTATAATGCGGCTCAGACTCGGTGGGCGGGCCTTGGGAACATGGTTGCTAAGAGGGACATCGCACAGCTTTGGGGTTCCCGGCGGCCTCCCACCGTGTCAGTATGGAAGGAGAACATGGACTGGTGCATGTGCAGAGAGAAGACTGTGTATGTGGCCCGGGGTAAGCCGGGGGCGTGGGGTAGAATTTGCGGCCAGTGGAACGCGTACCGTGGGAATATCTGCACACCCCCCCTCGTGGACTCATCTGATGCTGCCTTGTCCCTCTGATCCTGAGGTTCCCGGACTATTGCATTTCACCTGTAGATGGTTGTGGCTCTCCCGTCGCCCCCACCTCCCCCTTGATCATCCTCATTGACCACCCGAGGGTGGAGTTGCTACTGTGTGGTCCCCCAGCCGTGGTTAGATGCCTCTTTTTCGATGGTTTCCGCCTTGTCTTTTGGTGTTATTTTACTTTTTCTTTTTTGTTTGTACTTCTAAAAATTATGTATCCGGATGACTTCTGAGGTGCACTCAGTACTTTGTCAATTCGGCTGAGCCCCAGGGGGCCCATTGCTTCTTTGATGTTGTTGAACATGTATATATTAGCGGCCAGCCCTGGTGGTTGTAGGCCCATGTTTGTATTGAGTTTTTATGTGCAATAAAGGTTTTTCAAAAAAAAAAAAACGACCCTTCAGTCCTTTTGAACTATCACCATTCTCTCTTGTCCCTTTAATTTCTAAAATTGGTGAATCCACTTTCTGCTCATCTCGGACAGAAATCTCCTCTGGAGCCAGACTAAACCTGGTCCTCTTCGACTGCATATGCCATGGTCTTCACTTCCTAACGCCCCACTCAATTGATGGAGAGCACAGGAGAAGACAGTGCATATAAAAAATACAGAGAACAGGTGGAAGCCTTTTTGCTTTGTACTCCTTCCTTCAAGCAAGCTTATTTGGAGTTTAACCGGGTCCTTTTTAATCTCAATATGATTACCTCCGCGTGTCTCCTCCAAGCTTATGACACAAAGCTTATTCTACACCTTCACCATCACTCCAAGGCAACCTAGCTCCAACTTTGGTTTGAAAAGTGTCTGGTATGTATCAACATCTGGAAACATGGTAAACACATAAAGCTAAAAACTAACAAAAGTATTATCCCACATACTCTGTCAAGCACCCATTATCAGGATTATTTATGACCAGCTTCCTTTACGCCTTATAAAAAGTTCCCTCCTCCCATTTTTTTCCATTCTTAGAACTCTACATAGTATTCTTTTCTTGCTTGCCCAGGCATGTCAAAAGATATTGACGACACAATCCCTTCTCCCCTGTCATCTGGACTCTGATAACCTCATATATGTAGGTCTCCAACAGCTACAAGCAATTAAGAAAATGGCCGTTCACTTTGGTCTTGGCCTGGCGCACAGGGCTCACATTTCTGAGCACCTGCACAAATTTCACTGGATGTCAGTTCACAAACATCTTTTCATGCTCTTCATGGGGCAGGACCATGTCTTATATGAGACACTAGAGTATTTCTCATAATCTCTGATCAGCCTGCGCCACCTCACTAATCTGTCTTGTGCCAAGGCTGGTGGCAGATTCTTTTCCTTTTTGACTGCCAAAATCTGTAATTCATTGACCCTCTTCTTTGGGCTCTTCATGGTCATCCTGTATTGAGCAAGTTACTGAAGACGTAGCCCTTCATCTGCTCCATTCCTTGAAGTTCTTATATGTTTTTAGGTCTCACCTACGAGACAAAGCAAACTGGTTGCAAAACAACTGTTGTGGCCTTACAAAAATATAGTGGGCTTAAAGTCCACCCATTGCTTACCATTGGTTGGCTTTATAGTCACTCTCATTTGCTTGCTCCCTATTTAATGGCTTGCCTTCCACTTCTTGTATGTGTCCCTCCCTTGGAGCATAGCATCTTTAACATCCTTTTAATTGACTTGCTTGGATCCTTTCAGTTCCCAATTTTATGGAACTACTTTTTTTTCCTTTTGGTTAAACACTCAATGAGAGTGCATATATTTTAGAGCTCTCTTCCTAGTGTGCTTCTGCCCATGCCAGATTCCCGACCCACACTCTGTTTTGCTCCCTTCCTCGTGTGCAGCTTGCTTTCTCTTTTATGTGATGTTGCCCCACCAAACTCCTTTGCCCCGTGCTACATGTTGCTCTCTCCCTCTTGTATTTTTTCACCGTTGTTGCTCTCACCCTGGTGTGATGCTTTTTCTCTCCTCTCCCATCAGCTTTATTTTTATTCAATCTCCACCTCCCACTCACCATTGCTATTACCCACCCACTACCGTCCTTCTTCTGTGTCACCCACCCACAGCTCTGTTTAATGTTTTTGGACAGGAAAGCAGCCATTGCTGCCCGCCCCTCTGCCTTAAAAAGTGCTTTAGTGCCACAATGTTTTTAAAAAATTAATCAATCCATCTTGGATCAGTAATTCTTTTTTAAATGGTGGTTTTGTCATATTGTAGGAGCACACATGAGTACGCATACGAAATGACATGGCCAGAAAATGCATCATTGTGACTTTTTTTATTAGATGAGGCTGCACAACATTAGCAAAAAATGCTTTTTGCCGATGCTACGAAGCATCGGCAAACAGGATTGGCAATGGCAAGTTGTCTAAAAGGTAAGACATATTGGCTTTGCCAATTCTTGTTTTTTAACTGGTGAATTTTGAAGTGCAATCTGAATTTTGCATGTTTGGGTTGCCACTTACTCATGACCAGTTCACCTTCCCGAAAATCTGGGGTCTTGGCCCCATGCCAACTGCTTCTTCGTTCCTGTTCCCATGCTTGGTTCTATGCCAAGGGCTCATTCAGTCTTTGTTACTCTGATGTTGGAATATATTTGATCAGAGTTTACGGGTGCTAGAATCGATGTATGTTGACTGGAGATTGCTCCAGACATGAGCACAGCATGAGAGTAACCACAGGTTGATTGAGGAGCGAGGATTGGACTGATATGGTTGAAGGATAAATATGAAGCCACATTCTAGATCTACTAGGCCAGTCTATTTTTCAGTGGCAAACCTCATGAATGTCTACAATAGTCAAGGAGGGATTCTTTGGTCGTGGGTTTACAAGCACTCTAGAAAGTCCTCCCCCAGATGGAATGGCCATTTCAGCTGGAGTAAAACGAAGCGGAACCCATGCAAGACCATATCCTCCTCCAACAGGCCCATTTTATGATAAAGTTATTCACAAAAATGATTTGTGCCAGATCTTACCTGGCAAAAATCGAGCAGATAAACAGCCCTAATCAAGCAATTAGAGCACAACTTGTAATCACGTTTCCACCACAAGAAACAGGATTACCACCTTGTTGCATTGTGGACCCCAAGAAAACAGATCTAGGAGCTGACTGGTTTGGACACTCTCTTATAGAGCTCCTACATGCCTCTGACTTCCTTGTTCTCCTCCAGCTGCCAACAACTGGAGAATGGAGTGCTGATTGACTTGCCCACATAGGTTGCCCCACTCGACCCTCCCCCCGACCTTTAGGAGCTCTGATGGCAGAGACACTCGGAGGGATGCTCCCAGGGGCCTCTCCTAGAGGTGTTGTGGAACTACTGTCACACTACCATGCGACAAGTATGGATTCCTGTCCACTGGAGACATGCCACACCATTAGAACCACCTGGACCTGCAATCATCTCCCTCTGATTCCCTCGACGGGAGCCCTGGGATTGGGCCACACGGACCCTCCCAAAAGGCTGTGGTTGGTTGTGGTGTGGGAAGGTGCATCTGCCGGTAGAAGTGAGTACATACCTCCAGCATGCTTCCTTGACCTGGGAAGTACACTTCCCTCGTCTCCACACCTCATCGGAGGCCTTTACTCCCTCCAGACTTACAAAGGGCTGGCAGTCCGTTCCACAGAGGGCCACAGGGAGTGGGGCCAGTTGCCCCCCGACTCGCACCATGACAGGACCGGCCCACACTGAAGCTGAGGACTGTCACGCAGTCCTCCCTCACCTCCATATCCACCCCAAGAATCCCCTGATGCACCGCAGGTGGGGGACCAAACCAACGAGTCATCCAGAATCTGCTGAGTTCTTGTCTCACCTCTCCACGTAGGCAAGTCAGCCAGAGATTCCCTAGACAGTTGCCCTCAGAGGGGGACGCACCGACTGCAGGCCTCCAGTGATCCTCACCCAGCCCTTTGGTGGTTCCTCCAGTTCCTGCAAGACGATATGCGGATGCACCGCTCCTAAAGGCGCACATACCACGCCTTTACTACCTCCTCCTTAGCATGCAGTCTTGCAAACCAGAGCTCAACAATTTCTCTTCTCGAGACAGTGGAACACCACAACCCGGTATCTGCTCCTAACCCTCTCACCAAGACCGGGTCACTGGACCCCCAGCTGCAGCAATGGTCACTGTCCCAAAGGAATGGTATTTGCAGGAACTACCTTAACCACCAGGGACAGCAAATGACTGCCCCCACTTCGGAGGTCAAATCAATGAGAAAAGACATGTCCTCCTTCCAGGCCCACATGGATCCTGTTGACCTGGGGCTGGACCTTGTAGAAGCGCATTATGAGGCCATGCCAGAGACATTGACTTCCTGATGTACAAGGTCACCGATTTGGAGGATAGGGCACATTGGGACAATTTCCAAATCTATGGAGTCCCGGAGGAGAAAGAAAAGGGAAATATGCTTTTATTTCTGAGAAATACTCTTCTCAAGTTGCTGGACCTCTGCCTCTCTCACCAACTGGACTTCCAAAGGGTCCATTAAGTCTGGGCTCAATCTGCTGCTCGACCTCACTCTCTCCGGTCGATTATAGCCTGTTGCTTTTGCCATCAACGTATCATGGCCATCCGGCTGCAAGATGCTACTTGACCCTGCTACTTTTTGAGGGCCACCAGATTTAATTCTCAGAAGATTACTCCTCCACCACCAAAGTCAAATGGAAAAAAACTCTTGCCCCTTCGCCCTTGTCTTCAACATCTGAACCCCAAATATGGCCTATTGGACCCTGTGCACATGAGTGGCACCATAGCTAGAAAGACCAAGGACTTCCTTCATTCGAGCAAACTGGAATCTTTGCTGGACTACCTAGATGATGGGTCCATGGATACTCAGACACCCAACCCCAGGTTCACCCCACCACTGTGGCGGCCAGGCAGCAGTCTCTGCATCAAGTGCAGTCCCACCAACCATTGGCTCGTGTGTTGCAGAGACTCGGACTTGGCAGGTCTCGGTCAGGTGGTGGAAAACTTCATCAACAGCAGAGACAGGGACAAATTGAGGTTGCCCTTAAAGTCATACCAGGAGGCCAAACCAGGGGAGACAAAGGAAACCTGAGCCAAGTCATGATTATGGACTTTCTTTGTGAGTTGTGCTATGTGTGCTTCCTCATTGCTGCAGAAGGCAGACCCCACTGGGACCTCTCAGAGCCCTATGTCTCTCGGATCAGGCTTCCTTGCCCGCTCCATCAGTAATTACTACCCTCTTAAGATAACCACCGAATTATCCCTCCTTCCACCACTTTCATGTCATTGTTGTCTCCTCCTCTGTCTCTTGACAGCGGCTGGAATGGATCTGGCCCCCTACCCATAGCTTCCTTGTTATGCTTTTCCAGGGCACTGGGGGTATTCACTGCCACCAGGCGCAGATGTTAGTTTGTATCTCAAAGGCTTTACGTTTTCTTGTCCCTTGTCTCCCTACAGTGGGGCTGCCCTACACTCACTTCCTCACACTCCTCAGCCTTCCTCTCCAGTAACTCTCCCCTACACTCCCTACCCCCTCACATCCCCCCTTTTACCAGGGTCATAGTGAAAGGACCCCCTTCATCTGGGAAACCTTCCTTAGCAGTTCTCCATTGAGGAATGGCTGTACTTCTCACCCTCATCACCCTGAATGTCAATAGTTTATTGCTCTATTTAAAGCACAATAAAGTGCTCCACTGTGTACCTACTAAGCCATTTAAGATACCCAGCTATTTCCTGAGGAATTGCAAAAGCTCAAGTATGAAGGTAAGTGGGGACAGATGACTCCTCAGCTCCTCCCTGTAACGTCTACAAAAAGTGATAAGTGGCCATCCTCATAAGGCACACCCTTCCTTGACAGCAAAAGAGGGCTATTGGATCTTCGCTAAACTCTACTTCTCCAAAAAGATCATAGTAGTTAGCTCATTATCTGCATCCAATGCAGACAAGACAGACTTTCTGGCACGGTTGTCCCAAATCCTCAACTAAATATGATCCAATACTGTGCTCGGGAGGGGGGGGGGGGGGATAGGAATCTGACTAGGCCTTCGTGAAATTTTTAATTACACTGGAGTAATCGGATCAATTATGCATTACTCTTGTGATGCAAAATTACCCACATTATGCCAGATTGAGTAATTAAGAGTAATTTGGGGCAAAAATCCTACTGCAGGAGCACAGGACCAATGAACTAAGAGAAAGCAAGCAGCTGCTGGCTACTGCTGTTCATGTCCTGTGGCATTCAGGGCTGTTTTCTTAGTGCAAAATGCATTCTTGGGTTCATGTTGGTTGCAAGGGTGCATTTTGCACTAAGAAAGCAGATCAAAAAGCTGGATTACGTTTCTCATGTAATTACGCATAAGTATGAGTAATTTTGCTATAGTTATGAGTAGTTATGCTAGAGAGAATTATGTCAGTTATGCCCCCTTAAATCTGACTCTGGACCCGATCCTAGACAGGACAGGCAAACCTGATGCTCAAAATGGGCCAGACAGGGCGATCCTGCAGGATCTGCTGTCAGAACATGGTCTGGTCAATGTGTGGTTCTTTCGCCACCCAGCAGGCAAGGCATACACCTTCCTCTCGTGCTCACATAACACTCAATCTCGCATAGATTGTTTTCTTCGTCAGGGGCCCATCTTCCCTTTGTCACTGACTACAGCATTGTGGAGTTGGGTTACAAGTGGGTGTGCGCCAGGCAAAGAAGTCCAAGACACTCTTGTAGTATGAAACGCCATTATTCCCAAATTTTAAAGACACTGGGAATTCCTTTGTGCGTCCAGCGCATTACAGTGGAGCACCTACACTGGACGCTGTCTACTTGTTATTGTTGAACTTGCGCTTCGCTTTACTTAAGCCCGGATGAAGTTCTCTGTGAGAGAACGAAACGCGTTGGCTGAGCTGAATGTGTCTTTAACATTTGGGAAATATTAATTGGAAATAAAGACCTTTCATACCTCAAGAGTGCCTTGGACTTCTGTGCCTGGCGCACACCCACTTGTAGCTGTATTTTCAGGCTCTGGGACACAAAGGCATCACGTAACGGCTGGTGCCGGGGCTTCAGTACGCAGGACTTTTGAATTGAGGAAACTGGCGTGAGGTGCAGAACCATTAGTGCGCCATTTAAGCTTTGTCCTTTGTATTGTGGAGTTGGGTGTCACAGACCACAGGATATTCCGATTGGCCATATAACTGGGTTGTTTCCCCCAACTCCAGCTCACTGGCGCATGAAGGCCTTCGCCTACAGGCTGCCTGAACTGAAAGATCACCTCCACGACCATACCTGTTAGACAATGAAAGCTTGGTGAATTTCCACAGGACACTGTAGGTGGCGCATAAGGCCACACTGTATGGGGCCTTGATGCAGGATTCTGCTATAGCTAAACAGAAGACCTTAACAGAGTTCAAACAAATTGAGTGTGATTAGTGGGATCTCCAGCACTGGTATGCCCCATCTCTTCTACTGTGGCCCATCGGAAAGACCATACAGCAGGGTAAGAAACATCTAAATACATACCTCACAGCCGCCGCTGAAAAACTTGTTACACTGAAGTGGCGTAGATATGATAAGGCAGGCAGATTGCTAGCAGCCCAACTATGTCATTGTGAATCCCAGATGGCTATACTCACCATCTGAGAAGCATCTGGATCTCTATTAACACATCTACGGGAAATGAGCGGTCGCCTCACAGCCTTTCACTCCTCCCTTTTTGGAACATGCTATATCAGATAAAATTGAGGACTTCCCCATTCGGTGACACCTCCCTTCACTCATGGATGAAGGTTGGGCATATCTAGACGTATTCCCTCTCACAGACCGCTCAAAGCAAGACTTCCTCAAGTAACGTCATCTTAATCTCTCGCTCTGGAGGGAGTTGTCAACCAGGCAAGACCGCTATATTCTTGCTTGGTAATACAGCGTTATTGGGTGGCAGTGCGGTCCCACTTAAAAAGCTACCATACTTGCTATATTCACCAGTCCCCAACTTGGTACGCCTGCACAATACGTCTGATACTCTTGGCCAAGATATCCATACACAGCAGAGGCTGGAAACCTTCATAGCAGTAGCAAAGCAGTGCGGGGAGCTTCGAGCTGCAGGGGGCCCACTCAGCACATTACCCTGGTGTGACAGCTCCTGACTGAGTCCGGAGTGTGGGGGCTCCTTGTAGTTTGCTGGGGCCCCCCTCAAATTGTGTTATGCTAGTGTAGCAAAGGTTTGTATGCTGCATCACTGGAGAAAACCTGAGAGCCCCAGCTCTACTGAATGGCTTGTATGACTCCTTAGATGGCACTGCATGAGCGGACTACATCTAAACTCAACGACAAGATGGAGGCATATGGGAAGACATAGGGTGCCTTCCTGGACAAAGCTGTAGGGTTAGCGCAGTCTGTATAGCCTGTCCTCGTTACTTAAATGCCAGCTCCTTAACGCAGGTCTTTGCTCTCTGTCCTCTACTTATGACTTGTTGCACATGGACCCACCCAGTGCACGTTGCCCTCCCCTTGCATAGAGGCCCCTCCCACACCGGTCAGTCTTATTATTATTCTTCTACACTGTCAGGACCTACCCCAGCCACGTCAGGAACCCCACCCACCCAGCCTCACCTCAATCCCCTCCACCATGTTTCTCTGGATCAGCAGCGTACTCCCTGTGACTGGGAATAGGGTAGAGGACCGCCGGCCTAACCTCGCATTGCGAATAGTCTAAGGAGTCGCATGGGACGCTGACATACGCGCGGACTCCTGCTCCTGCAGCGGGTCTAGTTCTATCCTTGCTGTACCCTTTAGTATTACCCATTACTTCAGCAGCAGATTTAGGGGAAGGAAAATGCCCTTACTACCACCATTGAACACTTTGTTGCAACCCCCCCCCCCCACCTCCCCCCGGCTATTCTCCCTTAGCCTGCCTCTCCCCTACCCTCCCCCTTACCCTGGCTCTCTCTTTCCCCTATTTCCCTCCTCTCCAATGTTCCCCTTTCTTTCTCCCGAACCCTCGCCCCCCGCCCCCCCCCCTTTCTCTTTATTATTCGGTCACCCACTAAACGGCTGAATAGCCTTCAAGCCTCCTATGCCCGAACGGGGGCAGGCACGTGTGCAGCCCACCTTCCACCCTTTAGGTGCCCCCTCCATATTAGCTTGCTCCCCACAGCATCGCTCTGTGGGTTGGTATTCATTCCGTGGTGTACTGGCGCAATGCCTTCTTCCCAGTTCAGCAGCTGTTCACTGTAATGATGATGTAACCGTGTTAACTTCTAATAAACAAATGTTGCAAAAAATATGTCAATAAAATCCAGCAGGAATTCATGAGCGTTAACAAACATACACAAGGGTAAGCTGTAAAGTCTAAACCGGGCCCTGTGACATATGTTCTGCGGCGGGGGCGCTCGGTGACTGCGTGCATCGGCATGAGCCAGGAAGGAGCATCGATTCCCATGTTTGACTCTGCTTAGAGCCGGAGAGCAATTACATCTCGCGGCCAGGAGAGAAGCTGTCAAACTGCGCTCGAGTTGGACATTTACTGTAAGCAGAGTGGCAGACATTATGGTTCATCAACACAGCGTGAGGCTCGCAGCGTTTAAATATTATGGTTTACCCATCTCGCTGCTTCTTTATATATAATGCAGTGTTCTGGGCTGTGTCAGCATTCTTGCAGTGCCGAAGGAACTGTGCAGGAAGCCTCGGTGAGCAGGCTCTCAAGGTACAGGGCTGTCAGATGCGCAGCCCAGGGGGCAGAGAACACTAGGGGGAATTCAGGGGAGGGCTAGCAAGGTCTCCATGGAGATCTAGGAAGAGGGGAGTGCAAGGTCTTACATCATTTTTAATAATCGGGCAATGGAGGGGGGTATATTTATCTGTGCGTGCATGTATGAATATAGATGTGCCAATCTGCCACAGGCAGATTCATCCCCCAGAGTCAAAGTCGTTAGCAAATAAACACTTTTTTACCCATTACCTCGTCAACTGGCTGCATTTGACTTGGATTTTTTCCTTCTTCAGGGGCCTCATCTCCCTTTTGTCACTGACTGCAACGTTGTAGAGGTGAGAGTCACAGACCGCAAGATGGGCTGATCAGACATAGAACTGGGTCTCTTCCCCCCCACCTCTAGCTCGCTGTCGCGTCAAGGCCTTCGCCTACAGGCTGCCTGAACAGAAAGATCCCCGTCTGTGACCATATCCACTCCTACCTGTCAGACAACAAGAGCCCAGTGAATTCCCACAGGACAATGTGGGTGGTGCATAAGGCCGCGCTGTGCAGGGCCTTGATGCAGGATTCCGCTATAGCTAAACAGAAGACCCTAGAAGACTTGCTATATGGCCTTGACCAAAGATGACTTGTTTGACCAAGTAGTCATGGATGACAATGCATTTCCCTAACCAGTGTGGGGAGTTCAGTCTCTGTACTGTTGTCACCTGGAGGAGTCGCTTTTAGTGTCACTGAGAAACATCAGTACAATCGCCCAGATTCATGCCTAATGTATATCCATGTCTATGTCTGAGGCACCTTACGGACACCCTTTGATTCCCTGAAACCTGCCTGGGTGAGGTACACACTGCAATGCTACATGGCGGTAGGCCCAAACTTTATAAGCTGAAGAGGTGATCAAGGGTTCCCGAAGCTACCCGAGTCAAGATCAGGTGAGGTGTGAGCAGATAATTCTGTCTGGTGTTCATGGTGACCACAGTCTCCCTTTGTACGCCACGTTTTTAGGATTGCATTATTCTGCCTGAATTCACTTGGGGTCTTCACCCTTGGGTTGACTAGCCTTGACTATAGGAATGGACTTCGAGCAAAGCCTCCAATGAGCCAACTATGAAACAACTAGTGAAGGAAACAGCAGCAAGAGCCTCACAGGAGAAGCTCACTTTGAGCACTTCGCCCATCATCCTCTGCCACCTCTAATAGTTGCTGGTGACTTCCAATGTAGAATTGCCTTTCCATGGCCATTAATACTCGATTACAAAGACTCTTGTGTCAGATGCGCTGATTATTGCACCCGATTAACTCTGACCTTGACGTGCTCAGAATTGATCAGGTGTGATCATTATCATATATTCTAAGTGTTACCTAAAAATGTGGCCTAAAATGCAGAATCTGGTGCGCACCACACCAAAATCTGGTATTTACCAGGAATTTTCCCCTAGGAAAAATCGGAAGGATTACCTGGGAAAAATTAGGCGTGATATGTTTACCACAAACCTTGTAATTCTGGAAAACGCAGTAGCAGAAGTAACCTTGCGTTTCAAATGTAACTATCGCACTCGTAACCAGGCCCAGTGTCCAGAAGATACTGGGCAGAGTGGAAGGACCACTCAACAAAAAAATACTATTTTTCTAAGCTATGAGGGAAGGATCTGCTCATTTATGATTTAACCCCTTTATGCCCCCTTCCTATTTTCTGCAACTCAGTGTCTGAGAAGTAGCATATCCCTCGAAGCCCTCGTGTGTAGCATATCCCTCGAAACCCTTGTGCAAAAGCCGCTGCACTGATATTTTCCAGCTAATCAGATTGTTAGGAAATGTCTGAACTCTAAGGCTAACGAAATGGCTGATGAAAATAATAGGTTCCCTTCTCTAATGAAGGCTGTGGTGTAGCAAGGGGGGGGGAAGGGTCGGCACGAGTTTTGGGGGCAGTGTCCTCCCCCCAGCTGCTCTTACCTGTGCCCGTCACGGGGCAGTAAAGGCAGGAATCGCCAGCAACCCCCAGACACACACTCTTACAGTGAGCGGCAACGTAGGGGCCACCACGGGCGGCACAGGATAAGGCCTAGACACTCCACTGCTGTGGGACTGTCTTATTTATAGTAAAAAGCATACGCTGCTATACCAATGTACTAGAGCTTTACACTTTGTTAAAGCCTGGAGATCTGAATTTTGGTATGTGAAATTTCACAGATTACTTTGGATAGCATGATTGGTTAAGCCCTCTGACAAATCCTCCGGGTGAAAGATTTGGTCTGCTAAACCTTTCCAATACCTTCTTAGGAGTGGTTGTGTATTGCTTTATCAATTGTAATTTTGTACATTTTTAGAACTATATAGTAAGCATTTAACTGTGTGTTCCCAGAACAGATGTGCCCATTTCTCTGAAATCGATGTGTCAGTGTAAGGGATTGTGCACCAGTCCTTTTGAATTCCCTTTTCTTCTTTTATAGGTCCCTTTTATCTTCACTTTCCTGTTATTTTATTTTGTTTGTTTATTTGTTTGTTTGTTGAACGTCTGCTATCTCCCCAGACAGTGCTAGTGGGTTGCTGCCTTGCTGTTCATTTAATCTGCAGTGTATTGCATCCCATATGGAATCTACTGGTAAACGTGGAGTCATCTTGGAATAGGGTTTCCCATATTGCATCTTTATTTTATAGTTACATGGTGGCCACCATGTTCAAAAGCGACATGCTTTGACATCTTTGCATTGGTAAAGAAACGATGTCTCAAAACCTATTGAATAGAATTTACAACATATCACAATAAGGAACTACTCACAGCAATGAGTCTATGTCGATGTCAATTTTATTGCAAATCATTGTTTTCCTTCAGTGCAGACCAATATATATATATATATGTATATATATATATATATATACATGACTTTCCAAACAATGCCAACGCTATTGGCAATTGAAAAAAAATCAACTTCCTAAGCTTCCTTCTCAACTTTGCCATAACTGCAGTGTAATGTAATGTAACGTAATGTAATGTAAGTGTGCATTTATAAAGCGTGAACTGTCACTCCGCAAGGAGCCTCCTTTCGCTGAGAGAACGGGGTAAGAGAAGCTGGAAAGGAAATTAGAGATGGAGGAGAGTTTAGATTAGCGCGAAGCAGCGGTCATCAGGGAAATTGTAGATCCAAGTTTTTAGTGCTTTCCTAAAAAGTGATTCCGATTCCTGCATTCGTAGGCCGATAGGGAGTGCGTTCCACGCTTTAGAACCAAGGTATGCAACCGTTTTCCCTCCTTTGGTGGTGAGTTTGAAATGGGGTGGTTTAAGAAGATAAGCTGAGGAAGATCTAAGAGTCCTGGTGGTGGTGTAGGGGGAGAAACGAGCTGTAAGGTACCTGGGCCCTGCCCTGCGAGTGGCTTTGTGGGTGATCAGGAGAATCTTAAAGAGGATTCGTTTATGGATGGGGAGCCAATGCAGGGTATTGAGCGCCGAGGATGCAGAGGATCTGCGTGAGAGCCTTAAGACCAGATGGGCTGCAGCGTTTTGAGCCACTTGCAATCTTTTTATTGTGGATTTGTTAGAACCTGCCAGCAGGCTGTTGCAGTACTCCAAGCGCGAGAGGACTAGGGCAACTGTGACTGATTTCTTGGCTGCCAGTGGAATGAGATCGAAGAATTTCTTCAAAGATCTCATTAAGCTGAAGCAGGTACCTGCCGTGGCTAGCTCATGGGGGAGAAAAGATAGGGCGGAGTCAAACTTGACTCCTAAGTTTCTAGCTACTTTAACCATTTCTGGTGGAGGGGAGGTGCCTTCCGGCCACCATTTATCAGGGATGAAGGTCACATTCGTGCCAATGGGTAGGATTTCAGTTTTATCGGTGTTGCATTGTAGATGGTTGTTCTTCATCCACTGTATGATTTGAGAAAGACACGTTTTGAAATTAGTTTCGGCCTCTGTATTATTTTTATCCAGGGAGACGATCATTTGGGTGTCGTCAGCGTATGAGATGACTTCAATTCCAAAGGATTTTATAAGGTAGATGAGGGGGGCCATGTAAATGTTAAATAACAGAGGACTCAAGGAGGAGCCCTGGGGGACACCTGTAGTTATGGCCTTCTCTGTAGAGAGGAAAGGGCCTAGCGCAACGGTTTGTTTGCGGTTGGTAAGAAAATATCTGATCCAAGCCAGGGCGGTGCCTGTGATGCCGCCGCGTTTGAGTCTAGCCAGCAGGATGTCATGGGAGATGGTATCGAACGCGGCGGAAAGGTCCAGGAGGATCAGAACAGCTTTCTTACCTGAGTCGGCGAGGGTTTTTAGCACCTCTGTGATCTCTAAAAGGGCCGACTCTGTTGAATGTCTAGGACGGAAGCCAGATTGTTGAGGGTGAAGGATATTATTAGATTCAATGAAGTTGGAAAGTTCTTTAAGCACGAACCTCTCCGTAATTTTGCCCAACACCGGGAGCAGCGAGATAGGCCGTAGGTTAGAGAGGACCGATACATCCACATTTTCTTTCTTTTTGAGGGGTTTGACCAGGGCAAGTTTCCAGTCATCTGGGACAATGCCTGTATTTAAAAAAGGAATTGACTATTTGGTTTATGACTGGGTTATTTATGTCAATGAGTTTGTGTAGGATCATAGGGGGACAGGGATCCAATGGGGATCCTGATTTACAGGTCATTATAGCCCTGAGGGTAGAATCCAGTGTAACCGGTGTAAAGGTCGAGAAACCCAAGGAAGCTGGATCCGGATTGGGGGCTTCAGTCTCAAAGCTGGAAGGGGTGAGGGAGAAGTTTTTTTGTATTTTAGAGATCTTGTCTGCGAAGTAGTTCGAAATATTGTTACACAGAGTTTGTGGGGGGGTAGGTCTTTCTGTAGTCCCTTGGGATTCGTGAAGGAGTTGACTATTTTAAAAATAGATTTTTGATCAAGTTTAGACTCCAGAATGACTTTTGAGTAGTATACTTTTTTGGTGGTTTTAATGTGGACATGGTAAAGTCTTCTACAAGTTTTATAGACTTGCCTTTCCTCAGTAGTGTAGGATTTTCTCCATTTACATTCTCTTTGCTTGCAGTGATATTGTTCTTTAGATAGCTCAGGAGTAAACCACGGTGGTCTCTGAGTTTTTGGTTTCCTCTTTCGTTTCTTGTCCTGAAACTCTAGGGGCGCTTGATCATTGCAAATGGTGGAGAGCCAAGTATGGAAGTGGCCTGAGTCTTGGTTCGGATTGCCTGTGAGGATAGGTATGCATGCCTGGGCAAGAGGCAGAAGCTTGGGGTTATTCATGAGTTTGGACCATTTGCGACAAGGTTTAGAGTTGAGGGGGATGTGGTCCTGATTGCCTGTAGTCGAGTACTCTAGGTTAAGTGGGATCATCTAATGGTCTGTCCAGATTAATGGGATGGGAGGATTTACCGTAAGAGCAGTGAAATTGGAGCAGATCCCATCTAGAATGTGGCCAGCCTGGTGGGTGGGGTGCTCGACCAGTTGTTTTAGAGTGAGGAGTTCAGTTATTTGGAGGAAATTGTCCGTACCGGGAGATCCTTTGGATTCCAAATGGAGATTGAAATCCCCTAACATAGTAAAATTAGCGTATTTGAGGAGTGGCTGGCTTAAGGCATCTCCTAGCGAGTCTAAGAAAGTAGTGCTTTGCCCAGGCGGTCGGTAGATAAGGACCCCTGAGAATGACAGTGAGGCATCCAGAGAAATACGGAAGCCTAGGCTTTCTGCGCCTTTGAAGGGCACAAGGTCTAGCGTGGAGCAGGAGAGAGATTCACGGATGATAATGGCCAGTCCACCTCCTCTGCCATCTGTCCTGTCCTTCCTATAAATCTTGTAGTTAGGAGGGAGTGCGATGGCTATGTCCGGGTTAGAACATTCTTTCAGCCAAGATTCCGTGATGAACAAGAAATCGAGCTGCATATCCAGTATTAGGTCCCTAATATCTTGGCAGTGTTTACTGAGTGACCTTGCATTGATAAGTCCTCCTTGTAACTTGAATTTGCGAGTTGAACTGGGAGAGCGCCTCTTATTGGTCACTGTGGGGGCACTATCAAGAAACGCCTGTCTACACTGGTAACATGTGTAGGAGCCCCATATTTTATCCGGGGCAACTTGATAGTTGCATTCACTGTGTCACTATCACTATGCGCATTATGTAGATACAAGAATAAATTGATAGTGCATAACTGTGGGGGGTGATAGTAGATCCTAATACAAGTTGCTCCTATGTCTATTTTTGTATTAAATAATTTCATTTGATTTACATGGAAGGAAAAAAAATGTTTCTTTCAAACAGGCACATTAATGGTGAAAATAGTGCATTTATAGTGTACACTGTTTCTAGTGCAATAATGCACTATTTAGTTGTCTATATAGTCTTGAAACACCATTACAAATGTTAATGTATGCTATGGGGAGTTAAAAGTGGGGGTTAAAAAGAAACGTGTGTTGCTTTAAAAACATAATTTGTCGGTAGTGGGGAAGAGATTTTGCAGCTACTCCTTGAAACATGTATCTAATAATGCGCCACTGATTGAGCAGAATGATTACGTTGTATTTACATTTCATGGGTGATAATGATAATTGAAGAAAGGGGAATGATTAAACTGCGTAGTTTGATTATTCAAAGAGATTTCCCTCTTGATTGAACAATCAGACGAAGGGAGGAAAGCCCACTGAGGAACTATTTTTTTTGGCTTCCTGCTTGTCGAAATACCTTATTGGAACGAGTCCATAAATTAATATCTCCAGCCCCTGGCCCCGTTGAAGATGCAAATAATTTGTATGGCGTACATAGTGTCGTGTGGGATGTACAGTTACTGGTCCGAGACAGCACAATGTGCCTTCTTTTTCATTTAACATCAATGTAACTTATCAAAAGCCATGCCATGAACAGAACGCAATGTCCCAGGTCCAATCTGCGAAAAACCAGTGCGAGAAATGGAGTGGCAGGAAAAACACACGAACCCCAAACTAAAATACAGGCTGCCATTTCTTACCAGCATTCCATCGGTTTCTTATACCTTCTTCACTTCTGCATCTTTGGCACTTCAATGATAACTAGCATTGGCGAAATCAGTAGATATTGCCTATGAGATGATTTGTAGCCATGTTGTATGTGCAGCAGTGCTGCTGCTTTGCAATATGACAAAAAATAATGCTTTGAAGCCTCCTTCTCTTCCACCCTCTCTCCCTCCATGTGGCCTCATCCCCGAACCCACTCCCCAAACAAGCAGGGGAGTAGGTCGGGGGACGAGGCAACGCAGAGGGAGGTAGAGCGGGATAGAAGTACGTGGGTGAGGGGAGAGGAGAGGCGAGAGAGGATGGCCGAGCACATGGACAATAGAGGGCAGGCACAAGCCCTGTGGCGAGCACACAGACTATGATGGACGGGCAGGAGGGGCTGGGGCAACTACACAGACAACGGAGGTTGGGACAAAGTGGCTAAGGCAAGCACACAGACAACAGAGGGTGGGCGGCTGAGACTGTTGAAGCAAATGGAAAATCATTTGGGAAAAGAAGGGTGGGGTAGGGGTTGAGGGAAGCACACAGCAACTGAGGTAGGCTGGAGGGGCTGGGGAAAGCACAGGGACAATAGAGGATGGGTGGGATGGGAATGGAGGTGGAACACTGAGGAGTAGTACACAAGGGAGACAGCTGTAAAACAGACACTCTCGTAGAATACGTGAGCAAAATGAAAAAAGTGGAGCTTGAACAAGTGAGCAGTGGAAAGACACTGATGAATAAGAACCAAGCAAATGAGAGTAACAATGGAACCAAAACAATGGCAAGCAATGAGAGGCCTCTAAACCTACTGTAAGGCAAAAAGAGATCTCACAAGGGACACTGCATGCATGTCTTAGGCGAGAGCTAAAAAGTAATTAGGTGTCTGGACTGCAGTACTAGAGGATCAGGTAGAGGGTACTACTAGAGAGGATTTGTGTGTACATGTATGACATACATTGGTCCACATATTATGTTTGCATGGTGTATATTTTTATAGCAGTATTATGTCTTACAGTATAGTAACAACTATCTGATATCCCCAGTTGAGTCTTTTTTATCATCAGTTCAACACATCTCATAATGGGCTTTTCTATTCTCTCTTTTGATGGGCGTGTGTTCCTCCAATACTATATCTTCCTACTCCATTACCCATACCCCTCCTTCTCCTCCTGATTTTCTTTAATTTTTGTGCCTTTTCCACTTGCAATTGTGCCTTTTCTTGCAACAGGCTGCTTATGCTCCGCATTTCACCTGTCCCTATGCTGCTTCCTACCCCTCCATGTCTTTGCCCTCCTTCCCAAACCCTACTCATCACCTTTACCCCCGACTAGACACACTGTACTGATTTAGTGACTTATATAATGCAGTAACAGCCTTGACGATCCGGAAACAGAAGCAAACAGCTATGGACAGTCAAAGCACAGCTAAAAATATATCCAAAGAATGAATGAATACTCAAACATTTTGGGAAGGATCCACCATCTTGTAGGGTTCTCAGAGGTTATTGTAACTTCATATTAACACTCGAACTACTAAAAAGGCTTTTCTTTCCTGGTATACCCTCTGCGTAAGGACTGGTCTACTTTTATCCATTTGGCTTAAAGGTGTGGAACTTGCTTGACAAGATGATTGCTTACTTGTTAAATGGAAACAGCTTCATGACAGGCATCAAACATCCGTCTTTTCTGCAATGTCATCCCAGATTTTTCACCTTTTACTGGACCCCATATTTTTGCTGCCTTTTGAAATGCACTTTACCGCTGATAACTAGTAGTAAAGTGCATGTGCTCCCTCTTTATACATGGTCGAACTAGCATATTCTAAATTGGTATATTTAAGTTGCCTAAAAGTCCCTAGTATTTGGTGCAAAAGGGCCAGGAAGTTAAAGGCCAATAGTAGACTGCAGCACCGATTGTGTCAGCCACTTTAGTGGCAGTGCAAACATGGCTTCAGGACTACCACTGCAGCTTGACTGTGACAGTGCAAAACATGCACTGTAACCTGTCAAAATAATCTCTCAATAGATAACAATTTCCCTTTTAAATATCAGTAAGTCACCCCTATGTGAGCCTTGTAGCCCACAAAGTAGGGTGCAAGATATTTAAAAGAAGGACACTTTGAAAAAATAATATTAGTGTCCCTGTATTGACAAGGGTCTAAGGGCTCTTTCCACTGTGGCAGGCTTAGCTGTCCTATGTAGAAAATCAGACTACATATTAAAATACTAATACTGTATCTTGGGGATTGGAACCAGCTAGAAAAATAATTAAACAATTATATTTAATAGTTATTAAAAATTCATTTCAATAGTGAAGTCACATTTCTAATTAATATTAAAGAAAAGTAACCTTCAGAAAGTTACCCTTTTCCTACCTGAAGTTCATGGAGACTAACTTGTATTGTCTCTCCAGCTTCTCCCAGCCAGTGATTAGCCTTGATTAGGTGAATGAGGTGTGAAAAGCCTCCCAGGAGCATAGAATACACTGACTTGAACATGCAGAAATGTCTCCTCTGTATTGCACAGACTATGGAGGGTATTGTTGTGGGCATCCTTTTTGACACTTACATTGTCAAATCCTGCTTGAGTGTGAAAACCTGCTTGACAGATCTGCTGGGTTCACATATAACACATG
Organism: Triturus cristatus; assembly: GCF_964204655.1. Taxonomy (NCBI): domain Eukaryota; kingdom Metazoa; phylum Chordata; class Amphibia; order Caudata; family Salamandridae; genus Triturus; species Triturus cristatus. Next base: position 670,574,067 of record NC_140584.1, on the reverse strand, counting down.
TGGTGCACTTGAAAGGGACAGAATAGGATGCCAAGACAATTCTTGTATATCCACTGTCTGGTTGCTTAAGGAACATGTGTTTATCTTACCAGACTTCTGTCTCTGGATTCGTTTTGGAATCAGTACCTTCTCCAAGCTGAATTTCATTGTGTGATAGGGGAAGACGTAGGGTTATCATATTACACTCCCCACACACCCATCCCTCAGAGCCCAAGTTTAGTGTGACCAAAGACTTTCTTGGGCCTTTTTGCAGTAAGGCAAACAAGAGCTACTGAAAAAGAAGGTAGGCATGGCCAAAGGAACTTTTACACCATTGGATAGCGAGGGTCTAGGAGTCACCCCAGCCAGTAGCTTGTGTCAGGTATCACCTCCAGTGCGGATTTGTGGCAATTGTTTGGAATCTTTTATCGTGATCTGCCAGAACCACCGCGGCCACATCTAATGTACCTGCCAATACTGCATTGGCTCATGACTACATGGAAGAGCACTGATTACGAGAATCCATGCTCTCAGGTGCATAAAAGGAAAAACAACAGGCACAGAAGGAAAAACAATCGGAAAAGCGGTTGACGAAGGGGTTTGTATAAATTAACATTGAGGCTCCGTTATTCAATGCACAGTGAGACAGTGCGATCAAGGAGTCATGGACCTTGTTTCCCATCACTGAATGGAAGCTTACGAGGAAGAACGGTTATTGTGACTATTAATACTACTATAGAACGTAAAAGTAAGGTCACGGACTCCAAGATGGCGGCTATGTAAACATTGCTCAAACACTGTGCAGGCGGGGCTTAATGAGGCTTTTAAATATCGCAATGCTAGAGACTTTCTTGATCACTGAGCAGCATTTGAGAAAGTCGTGCCAGACGAAACACGTCATGCTGGGTGAATTAAAGAAAGAATTACAAAACCCAGGAGTGCTCCGTATTTGTTCCTAAAAGAGGGGGACTTTGTTGTTGGTTATTGATTACGTGCATGCCACTTGCACGAAGGAGCACCCGTCACATTAGGAGTTCGGCGGATTGGTGGCAATTGTTTGGAATCTTTTATCGTGATCTGCCAGAACCACCGTGGCCACAACTAATGTACCTGCCAATACTGCATTGGCTCATGACTACATGGAAGTGCACTGATTACGAGAATCCATGATCTCAGGTGCATAAAAAGAAAAACAACAGGCACAGAAGGAAAAACAATCGGAAAAGCGGTTGACGAAGGGGTTTGTATAAATTAACATTGAGGCTCCATTATTCAATGCACAGTGAGACAGTGCGATCAAGGAGTCATGGACCTTGTTTCGCATCACTGAATGGAAGCTTACGAGGAAGAACGGTTATTGTGACTATTAATACTACTATAGAACGTAAAAGTAAGGTCACAGACTCCAAGATGGCGGCTATGTAAACATTGCTCAAACACTGTGCAGGCGTGGCTTAATGAGGCTTTTAAATATCGCAATGCTATAGACTTTCTTGATCACTGAGCAGCATTTGAGAAAGTCGTGCCAGACGAAACGCGTCATGCTGGGTGAATTAAAGAAAGAATTACAAAACCCAGGAGTGCTCCGTATTTGTTCCTAAAAGAGGGGGACTTTGTTGTTGGTTATATATATATATATATATATATATGCCCTTGATCACATAGCGAGATAGCGGTACGTCATTAAAGTTATATACACTCATTTTTTCACTCTTTTTTTGCTGCTACACCACGTGATGATAAACAGTGAAGAAACATTTGTGATGTGGGGCTTTTTTCTATGCGGCTTTATATAGATCAGATCATTGTTTAAATCTATAATCTTTATGCCTGGTTAAAAACTGAATACATGTGTATGTTTGTTCAAATAAGATGCCCAACTTGCCTTGCCAATATATTTCTCATGCAATTTACGCAGAGTTATATTCCTCTGTACGTATTGAACAACATGAATTTATGAATTGCACGAAATATGCCGTTAATAAGGCAATAACGTTGCATCCCCAAAGTCATTTCCTGTATGAGTCATACATATCTTGATACATGCTCCATATAAAAGCAAGTGTGCAAATTCCAGCATAAGTGCAAGACATTGTGCAAAATACGCAACTAACATGTGCAAATTACGCAATGTAAACAAATAATAACCTTGAATCTCCAAGGACATCAATCGTCTAACAAACGCCTGACGTATCATGTACAATATATGCAGATATATATGCGCAACTTCCCGCCTAAATGCAAAACTAATGTGCAAACTACGCAAATTTTGCATAATATAGCAAAATGTATTTGAATGGGCATAAGTAATATGTTGGATACAATTAACATGTATTAAAAGCCATTGTTTTTTTGAATATATAGCTACCTAATCCATTTGATTTTAATTAAATTTGAAAATGTATGTATGAATACCCAAAGCCACCCGTGACACAAGTTCTTATATAGATAATTCTATTATGTATTTGCCATTAAGTATAAAGTGCCTAGTACAAAAATGCAAATGACCCCTCAAAAAGTGTATCAAATTCAAAATATTTATAAAGTGATTAAAATTGGGGCAAGCTGGACAGATGTTTTACTATTAATTATATTGGTCACAACGGTTATTGTCATAGTAGAATATTGACCCTATACCTTTTATAGGCCTTTATATGATAGTACATCTTTATACATATATCATTTCCTCACTATCTTAATTCAATCGTGTACTATTACAGATGTAAAAGCCTTACACTTTATAAGAAGGTGTGCATGTCTTCTGTATTATTGAGGCCATTCGGGAATCTACTATCAAGTTCTAAAATATATTTAGTTTCCCGCTGTCTAAGTGCTCTTTCTCTATTGCCTCCTCTCCGCGGAGCTGGAACTGAGTCGATAACAAAGTAGGATAGGCAGTTGATGTCCTTGTTATGGACTTCTTTAAAATGGCGTGCGACAGGATATGCCGGATCGCTATTAATAATAGCCCGAAGATGTTGCAATATCCTCAGTATTATATATAGATATATATATATAAATATTTATATATATATATATATATATATATATATATATATATATATATATATATACATATAATACTGACCAATAATATTCTGAGCTTTGTGTCACTTCTTATGTAGACAGCACCATTAAGTAGAACTGCGCCTTTGTACATTGTATAACAGGCTTAGTTTAATAGTGATACCAAACAATCCCCTCGTTTACGTTTTAAGTAATGTTTCAAGGTACAGTGTAGGATGGTAACTAAAGGTATTCTGGAATGGTTGGGTACTAAGAGGTTACTTCTTCAAAGCACAAAGGTTTAAACTTTATTTGGGAATGTGCCATTGTCACACTGTGAGCCTTTCTGCTTAATGCTACGGTGAGAATGAGTCATAAATACATAACAGTGCATTTTACAGTAATGAAAATGTATTATTTGTTAACATTTTCTTACAGTTTCTAAAATGAAAACCATGTTTTTATATGCCTATTCCATTTTATCACCACTATATAATACTTTGAATTGCTATACAGATATATCCTGCAGATTATTCAGGGGGCTGGTCACAATGAATTTTGTATTAACGGAAATATATTTTTTCGTCTGCCTTATCTGGAAGAAAATGGACTAATACTCACCCTCCATCTTGGACTAAGCCAGCTTGACAGACGTTTTGTGAACTTATTTAGTCAGTGCTGCACCCAGTTCTGGACAGATTCAAAGAAGCAGGACCTCAACATAAAACTTCAAACAACCAGCCACTAAATCACATTTGGTGTCTAGAAATGGACTATAAGAACAGGAGGTTGAGACCCCAAAAATGTGTCATTTGCCAAGCAGCCAGACAGGCTGTATGAGGAAGGGAAGCTCTACAAGACATCTGCCTGTGACCAGGACTGGGGGCCAAGTCCTGCTAGTCTCACTGCTGGGTGAGGGGACATCACCCAGGGGAACCAGGCCACCTGCTCTGGAGACTGGATCACCAGAGCCTGGCTCTTTTGCCAAGACCAGTGTGCCCTGTGAAGCACAGGAGAACATTGGAGAGAGTGAGGTCAGTTCGGAGCCCAGCCGAGTGGACTCCCGGTGCGAGGTGTGAGGAGATGCTGCTGCAGTAATCGTCGAGTGGACTCCCTGTGCGAGGAGACACTGCTGCACTGACGAAGTTATTGACCGATTGTATATTCCAGTTGGCGACCAAAGTATGCCTTAGAGAGGTCCATTGTGAAGATAGCTGTGAGTGGAGTGCTGTCTGGGGTTAGTGAAGCCTGTGCTGCGCCAGTTGGGGTGACCCTGTATGGCAGGAAAGGCCACCGTGAAAGTTATTGGCGGATACTAAGGGCAAAGCTAGTGCAGAGTCTAGCAGCGACCCTTTTATGTCAGGGGCCACCATGATTTGGACTATGGTGTGTTGCGGGCCTACCCCTTGGTCCGCAGTGTTATAGCAACCCCATATGTCAGGAGGGGCTGCCAAAAACAAAGTTAATGCGAGAATCATGCCATCGCCCAAGAAGTGTGAGCCATGTGACCCGTAGGTCACCATGAGCAGTGAGGATTGTGTCTGAGTTCCCTCCATGAACGAGAGTGAACACTGTGGGTGCAATACCACATCACCAGGACCCCAGCCTGGAGCACTGGAATCCAATCTCCCCCAGTTGAGGAGCACTGTACTTACCATGCAGCAGGAGCACCGCCAATCACTGTTGTAGCCGGCCACATACGCTCTGAACAGAGCCCGCCTGCAGGGTGCTGTCACACCTCCCGAGTGCAGTAGACTCTACGAGCAGGACTGGGACATTATGAGTGCCTGCGGTGTCGGTACTCGCTGAGTCACTGCAAGCTTCCTCCCTGCTGGTGTGGATATGATTGGTTATGGGCCTATTAGCCTATTGCTGCTAAGGTCGCTGCGGCTCCAAGACGCTTTTGACTACTTTGCTAAGAGTCAAAGTGGACTCTCGAGTTAATGTCTACCAATGAGCATTTGTTGTGTATGGCCACCGGTGAATGGAGAATAACCACTACAACATTACAAAGAGCGGGTGGGACAGTGATTCACAAGCAAAACACAGGAGCCCTGACCTCAAAAGAAAATATGTTATTGTTTAGATATATCATAATACTGTTTTGAATACGTGGAGTTAGAAATAAGTACTTCTTTTAATTACAAAAATAGGATTTAACTAGACATTGATTTATTGACACTGCTGTGTGGTCTTTGACTCATGAGTCGTGTTAATTAGCCTGTATTTACACTTCCCCCCAATAGTGCCTTGGACTGCTCGATCATAGCTACCATTGACAGTCAATTGCAGACAGGGTTCTTAGCCCAGTTGCCCAGGATCCAAAGTACGTTGGGAGTCAGGACATAAGGAGTAAAAGGCCTCAACCCTCACGGGCCATGTAACTCCTGCGTGCCCGGAGGCCTAATGAAAGGGGTTCTGACAATAATAGAAGTACAACTTGCACCCCCATAAATTTCAGATGTCATCAGTGATGTATAATTGAACAGTCATAAGCAGTGCATCTTAGCAGTGCAGGTTAAACATATGTTTGTTACTTATAGTGAATTACATTTTTTGGGGTTTTAGAATGGTAGGTTTATATTATTAGAAGACCTACCTTTAACTCCATTGTAACCTTTTTTTCAGTGAATTTCTAAGTATTTTTTTTACATAAGTTACAAACTTACTAGCTTATTTACATATAACTTCACTTTAACTGTTGTTTTATTTATGAATTGCTATTTTTTTTAAAATAAAGAGTACTATCTCATTATGATACATGTGCGCCAAGCCCCTGATGCACTCGGCCTTTGGCCTTGTGTGACAGGGGAATGACCAAAGGGCCTAGCCTGCAGCCTGGCCCTGCTCCTAACGTTCCGCCACAGCCAGTGACTGTGGGGAGCAATCACCTGGCCACCTGAACATGTATCTGTGGTGCAGCCCTTGGGTTGGAGGAGTGGGGACCAGAGAGTGTAACGGTGGATCTACCGGGCCCCTGTCATCTGGAAGAGCTGATTGCTCCAGACCATGGCGCACATAGGAGTGGCTCAGCAGTGGTTCCCGGATTAGTGTAGTACAGAGCAATGGAAGAGGCAGTGGCACAAGGCAGCTGAGGAGGTAACCATTCCCCTCTTTGTAGACTCGGAAAGTCTTGAATAGGATGCAGGGCCCCGCGAATTATGGGAACACTGCTCAGTCCTAAAGAGTGGTGTGTCAAGATCCAATACACCAATATAAGGGACTGCTGGAGAACCTGTGGGTCCCTCATCATGGCAGAAAGAGGGCCAACACCGCATTTGCTTATTTGCCACTTACTGAACTGCTGTTGATGCCCTTTCCAGAGCATCCACAAAGTACTCAAGGTATGTGCTCAGGACTGAAGTGAACTCCAGGAGAAGACAGCACCTCAGCATCTGCAGAACACTACCAAGCCCTGGGTGCTTTACATTTTCAGATGCTATGTTCAACACTGCTGGGCCTCTCACCCTTCGTGGAACGAAGAGGTAGGGGATACCCTCACAGGCGACAAGTACACTCAACAAATCTACATAACATTAGATAACATCCTTCATGCCTACAAACTATGTCGGGACACCACTGAACATGGAAAAGAGGGGGCGGAGCGAGCTTGGATATTATGGACACCCCAAACATTCTATCAAGCCCAGGACGGAAATCTGGGGGATGGCACTGAGATGGTGGATGCCTGATGGTTCACGGGTGACTGCTGTTGGACCTCCACCAACTCATTGGGCCCTGTTACTGCCAAGGGTTGAAGGCACTCTGCCAATGACATGACAAGGTCTCTGGGCCACCCTTTGGTTATGGGAGATTAATTTGACACGCTCAGGCCTTGAGTGGATGTCCCTTCCTGCTAGTGACATATGAAGAACCCAGTTATTGTGAACACACCAGACTTATCACTGGCAACCCTGGGGACAAATGGTTGCCTAAGTGAGAACTGATACCAACAGTTTGCCAGAGGGTTATAATTATTGGAAACATCAGATACAGAGATTGATATGGGAAGACCAAGAACGCAAGTGGAATACTGGGATCACAAGTGTAACAGATGAAACCCTGAGATGAAAAGGAAAACATCATTTCAAGGGTATGTCATTGGTAAACAAAGCATCGTGCCCCGAGATAAGCTGGATAGAATTATAGACCCTTTAATGGCATGTTAGAAGCTAAGATAGACTCTGCTGTAAATTACCTATGGTGCAATGTGATGACCAACAGAAATTGCTTGGCCGAGTTAAATGGATAGAGGATCGCTTACTGAACTACGACCCACCATGGATGTCCTACAGAATTAGGTGCTTGAAATGACCAATAGAGTACGATTGTAAATATAGGGTGGAAGATGCCATAGGGTGCATAAAGTGCAACAACATCAGAGTGGCAGAACATCCTGAAGGAGTTGAAGGAAAGAGCATGTCCCCCTTCCTAGAAAGATGACTCAAAATAAGAGTGGCACCCCAATGACTATGCCTTCTTGACTATGGCAAGGGCCCCCAGGTTAACGTCCACCTGGCTATTGAAGCAGATAATCCGGCAGCTGTGGTACTATTACATTATCGAGATAGAGACACAAAGATGAGGGTAGACAACAGTGCAGTCTTCATTTTCCCTGATTACAAGTGGGCGGTCAATATAAAATGGCATCCTTCTTGGAAGTCAAAAACCACTGCTGCTCCCTGCCAAACTAAAGGTGGTGGTCATCTATAAAACGTAATTTTTCACCAAGCCTAGATGCATGGGACTGGCTAGACATGTGAAACAGGCAAAGACGCTGTCGTAAAGAGTAGTTCCAATCTATGAAGTGTTCGAGTAAGAAACATTCTGATTTCCAAAACATGGCACTCTTCAAGAAGCCAGACAAGAGTCAAAAGTAATCCATGGCAACCTTGAGGGAACACCACCGCTCAGTGCTTGGATCGCCACTACAGATTTGAATGACTGCAGCATAGACATTAAACAATGTGGATCTAGAGACTAGGAGCTTCTGATGGTAAGCCCAAGAACGGCAGATGATCTGTAGGTGGTTAGTAGAACAGCATCCGGGGCTCCCCTCTCCACCACCCCATGAATAAATGGGTCCATTCTACGGCTGGAGGGTCATGTGCCCCCTAAGTGATGTGTGATCACATAAAAAATATGGGGAACATGAGGGGCAGCTGGAGGCTCACAGGGGTTGGTTGACTGAAGTTATACCCTGACTCTTTCTTCACTAAGGTGACTAGGAAACAAGTTATTATGGCAAGTTCATTTAGCCAGAGAGCTCTTGGTTAATGTTCCAGGGTCTTGGGAGTTGGGATATGTTTATAGAGAGCCATGAATCCACTATTGATGGGTACTAAAGGAAGAGGCACTATGTTGCAGGTGAGGGAAATGTGGTCTGCTTTAGCCCAATGCACTCAAGACCTTTCTGTTCATCCATGCAAAAAGCATCAATGCTGAAGCATCCTATTTTTATATTTAAGGTGTTTGTAAATTGCAGCTAGTCACTGTCGGTAACATACAGTGCTCAATCTGAGCCAGTGGTCGCCGGTGGGCGTCACCGGCACTTATTTTTCCTCATCACACATTTCCTGAGAGCAAGAGAGAGAAAAACGCACAAACTGAAAAGAAGGAGGAAGAAAAAGACGGAAAAACGTCACCAAGGGAGAAAGCAGGAACATGCAAAGTGAAATAATGGGGCAGGTGGTGTCTGGCAATGGATTATAGAGGCCTGAAGTGAATCCAGGACTACACAGCCTCGATATTCGGCGCACTGACATTTAATTGCACCAACTGGGCTTCTGAGCAGCGCTTTGGGCACCAGCACTTACTATGTTACATCAGTACAGAAATAAGTTAAGAAAATAAAAAGTTGCATAGAGCCAAAATATTAAGCCTGTATGTTGATAACAAGATGGTGAATCATTGGAGAGGAGTCTGTAGGGTCTGAGAATTGACCTCGGTGGGTGGAAAGCAAATTTTAGGCATCAGACCAACAGGCATGTGTCACATCAGTAACACATGTAGTCAGCGCAGTGGAAAGGCTATCCGTGTCTCTGCTCGAATAAGTGGGGTTTTAGCAACCTTCTGAACTTAAAAAAGGTACTTTTAGGTCTTAGAAGCATTGGAAGAGAGGTCCATAAAAATGATCCTTGCTCCAAATTTCTTGTGGCAGAATGATTTTCGTTTTTGCTTCGAACTCACACACATGCATAGCACCACAGCACGGTAACACTGCAGCTCTGGTCCTCATACACAGCATTAATCACATCCTATACAGGTCAAATTAAAGACGTACTCTCTTCCGCTAGTGTAACCTGCTGCTCGTCTGCAATACACTTCAGCACCTCGTCAGAAGCAGCACATAAATGCAGCTGGTAGGTTCATTTCTCCTTTCGGGCCCTCGGAGAAATGTACAAAACCCAGAGCATGTCGGGTGGGCAGGTGGAGGATGGAATCGTTTTTCTCCTTGGAGAGCTCAGCTACCTTAGGGTGAGTGACAGAGAACTGGTGGAAGCTAAGAACCACAGAGCTGCCCCTCGAGCATAGAGTGGGGTAGTGCGCAAGGCAGGCGTTTTTAAAAACAGAAGTTCAACAATATTCCTCTGCACTGAATAAGAGTAACATGCAATAATAATTATAACTTCATGTCAACTTCTGCCATTTCGACGCACTGTAAATTACAGGTGATTTTGTTATCCAACATAAGAGCCCTCAATCTGCTGACTTCATTTGGGTTCGAAGTGAATATCACGACAGATTGTCAAGGAAAGCGTTTTACTCACTGAGCCAACTTGTCAGCTTTATTTCCGTCCACCCATCAAATGAAAAGCAGAGTATGGCTCTGTACCTGAAAGGCGCTGGCATTAAGGACAGGCGCATTAGAATGCCTCGAGCCCGGATCCAATGAAAGTTTACACGTGATGAACGATGGGTGACTGGGAGGCTCCGGAAGGAGCACTGATTAATATTGAATTGTGATGGTTTACTGGGCTCAGAGATCATGCAAGGAGATTAGAATGTCACTGTGACGCACACACATTGATGGTGCTGGCCTGGCTCCCACAAACGTGCTTACTGCACAGTGCAGGCGGCTGCTGGCTGGCTGCCTGCACAGGTACGTCTCGATGGTTACAGCAGCAGCAACAGGGAAGGACAAAAGGAACACTTTTCCTAGTTTTAAGAATAGTATTTGCTTACCTTCCCCCATAAGTGCGGACTCACCAATTGTTGGTATAAATCCTCCCCTTGAAAATGTACATCGCTCTCTCATCTAACATTTTTTCGGAGACAGAGCTATTCCCGCCATTTTTTAAACGATGCAGGAAGGCGGGACTTCCGTATTGATTGCTTGACCCTACAAATGCTTTTACCTCAATGGAATCTGAAATGTATTTATACTTAACCCTTCCCTGCTCATGACGGAGCCGCTCCGTCATGAGCCACGGTTGCCGTGTGCTCATGACGGAACGGTTCCGTCATGTTACGGCCGTTGGCGGCCGCTCCGCCTACGCGGCGCTGTTTCCCCGCCTGTGCGGGGGGACAACGCAAATGGGCGGAGTCATGACGGAACCGTTCCGTCATGAGCACAGCTCAACCGTGCCTCATGACGGAGCGGCTCCGTCATGAGCACAGCGACACCGCGCTGCCCCCCCCGCACCCCCCAGCACCGCGGCGGAATTCCCGCCGCGGTGAAAGGGTTAAAGTGTAATTCTTTAGCATTGCAGTTACAATTACATTTTTGTAATCGATCCAAGAGCCTTAGTAATTTCTACAGCAGTTATTTCAATCAGTCTTCAAAATAGATAACTTTCAATGATTCAGAACATTCCATTAAATATAAGTAAAGTAGTTCCATGATCATCATCAAAGATTAAATCTTTAGGACTGTATATTTTTTTCTTACAATTAGCAACTCAGGTCTTGCCTTCTCCAACAAGCATTGCGTTAACAAATTTTTTCATTTCAAAAGAATTTTATTATTTTAAAAGCGCAATATGAAACATAAGATACAGGCCAAAGTGATACAATTGATATCGGACACTAAGGTAATAAATACATTATGATAAAACTAATTAATAGGGAAACAAATCAATGTCATTCATTAATCTGCAGACATCAGATAAATAAATTACTTAAGGAGGGAAGACCCAAAATGATATCTGGCAAAGAAATATATCAAAAGTATCACCCACAGATGGCAAATTAGGGAAAAGAGGGAAGAGAAGAAAGGAAGAAAGAAAAGGCGGAAAGAGTAGGAAAGAGAAGAAGAAAGAAAAAGAGAGACAGAGAGGAGAAACGGAAGAGGAGAGGATTTCCAAAGGAATCACCCAACACAAGACAACACTAACCAGACAAATCAAAGGGAAATTGCGCCACCAACCCTTCAGAGGCCAACTCCATGTATGAATCTAAGGCTTTCCAAACACCAGAGGAAATAGAAGGAGAAAGATGAGCATGGTCCACTGACGTATGAGCACTACGTAGAAAGGAAACCCAAGCCCACCAAGTATGATAAGAGACGGACGAAAAGGATTTCCACTCCATGAGAATTACTTTGACTGCAATAGTTAACAAGAGGTCCAACAACTGTAACTCCATGGGATCTAAAGGCAGAGGGACTGGGGACGCCAACGGACCCAAAAGAATTAATGGAAAAGACAGCTGGAATTTGATGTTAAAGATGAGCATGAGGTGTTTGTGAACTAAATCCCAAAAGGATTGGAGAAGGGAACAATCAAGGAACATATGTTGAAAATCACCTGGTAAAAGCCCGCAGCTCCAGCACAAATTGTCTTCTTTAAGATTAAGTGAATGCAGACGAATGGGAGTCCAGTGAAGAAGATTAATAGAGAAAAACTTAGACTGCGTTAGGGAAGGGGCAATTTTGTTACGAAGAGAAAATTTACCAATATTTTGCCAGGTATCAGGAGAGATATGAGCAGTAACACTCTGATCAAAATGATGTACCCATTTTTGCTGTGTGACAGTTTGGGAGGGGAGTGTAGAGGACGATAAAAATTTGTAAATCCGAGACGCAACGTGACCAGTCCTAATCCAAAGCTGAAAAAGCGTAATCGTAGGGGAAGAAGGATGAAGGTGTAATTTAGCAAGTGCAACCTTAATCTTAAGAAAAGTATAAAAATCTAAATTAGATAAAGAGAATTGTTGAGCAAGGGATGAGAAAGGGGAAGGATCGTTATTGGAATCATAGAGATGTTTAACAAGTGAAACACCCTTCCCAGCCCAGTAAGACATCAACTCAGGGTCAATATTAATTTTGATTTTAGAATTGCGCCAAATAGACGACCATCTAGTTTTATGTAATGGAATTGCTACTCTCTTATCAACCTTACGAACCGCAGCAATAGTGTCTAAAATAATAGAGCGAGAGAATGGAATAGAAAGGGTGTTTGTGGTTAAAAAATATGCAGTCGGCAGTGGGGAGGCCAATTCCTGTTCTATTGTCAACCATGCTGGAGCATGAATAGATGGAGAAGAAAACCAAAGGGCACCCTGGGACGCCAGAAAACCAGTTTGATACTTCCCCCAATCAGGAAAATTACAGCCGCCCATATCATAAGATTTCCGTAAAAATTTATAAGCAATCCTAGCCCTTCTATCATTCCATAAAAATTTAGAAGTAAGCAAATCAAGTTCATGAAAGAAGGAATCAGAAAGCCTTACTGGAAGCATAGAGGAAACAAAATTAATAATAGGAGTGATCATCATTTTAAGGGTCTGCATACGGCCCCACCAAGAAATATGCTTCGGAGACCAATTTTCTAAGAGACGTCTCACCTTAAGAATAGTTTGGGATTCATTGTAAATAGCCGTAGCATATAGGGTGGAACAGAAATGGATACCCAGATATTTTAGCTGTTTAGATTGCCATTTAAAGCCCGCCGAACCCATATGAGAGGAGAAGCAATAAGCATTTAAAGGAAACATCTCTGTCTTATCTTTGTTCAGAGTGTATCCTGAGACTTTTGAAAAAAGAGCAATCGTATCCGAAATAGCAGGAATGGCCAGTGCAATATCATCAGAAAAAATGAGAACATCATCTGCGTATGCAGCTGTTTTTATTTGATGAGACCCAAAAGAGAACCCCTTAATATCTGGATGCGAGTCAATCATTCTGAGGAGAGGATCAATAGATAACAAAAATAAGAGAGGGGACAAAGGACACCCTTGTCTAGTGCCCTGACACAGGTTAAAAAAGGAAGACGTAGCACCATTCACCCGTATATTAGCCCTAGGTCGGGAGTAAAGAGACATAACCATACGAATAAAGGACTCACCAAGATTATGTGCACATAGAACAGCTCTTAAAAAAGGCCAAGAGACCTTATCAAAGGCCTTTTCAGCGTCAAGGGCCAAGGCTGCCGCCGGAAGATTAGATCGCTTAGCGGCACCAAGAATATGACAAAAAGTACGAATATTATCCCGTGCAAGACGCCCCTTTACGAAACCTGTTTGTGAAGGATGAACCAATTGGGGAATAAAGGACTCTAATCGTTTAGCTAGAATTTTAGCAAAAATCTTGGCTTCCATGTTAAGAAGGGAAATGGGACGAAAATTTTTGGGATCTGCGTGATCCTTCCCTTCTTTGGGGATAACTACAATAGTAGCATCAGCCGCGGAACCAGACACAGAACCATCCTTAATAAAAGCATCAAAAACGGATTGGAGTTTCGGGACAAGCACGGGAATAAAGGTTTTATAAAACGCAATAGGATATCCATCAGGACCAGGAGCTTTACCAGACCGAGTAGCTTTGATCGCGGAAATGATTTCATCAGAAGTAATCGGGCAATTTAATGATTGATTATCTGCCTCCGAAACAACTTTCAAAGGAACCGACTTCAAGAACTCCTGACATTGTTCAAAAGAAGCTTGAGCCGACGGGGTATATAAGTTATTATAAAAATCGCGGAAAACATCAAGGATTTCTGCAGTTTGAAATTTTTTCTTACCAAGCTGGTCAGTAATAGAAGGAATTTGGAAAGTATTACAAGAAGATTCCTGAAACTTTAAAGTGGCTGCAAGAATCTTGCCCGCACGATTTTTTAACAACAGTCTCTTAGATTTCTGAGCCTGCAGGCCAATATGAGCTCTCTTAGGGCCTCATGTAGGTAGCCAAATACCGGTCGGTAACGGCCGATTTTCGGTAATTATACCGTTACCGACCGGTATTTTGGCTATTGGTATGTAGGGGGACAATTATTGGTTTCGGAATTTACCGAATCGGTAAAATTACCGATTCGGTAATAATACCGAATCGGTAATGTTACCGAATCGGTAACTTTTCCGAATCGGTAATTTTACCGATTCGGTAAATTCCGAAACCAAAATCGAGATGTAGGGGGAGTGTGTGGGTGTGTTTAAGAGTCGGTATTTACCACCAACTTATAGTTGGTGGTAAATAATCAATGTATGTGTTTATGCATTTTTGCGCGCGTAGCAGTGTGCAATGTGGCATACATACATGCCCTTAGGGCATGTATGTGTGCCACATGTGTACACATGGCCGAATCAGGGGTGCAACAGGGTGTCAATGTGACACCCTGCCACCCTTGCATGTGTTCACCACATTACCAAATCGGTATTTACCGATTCGGTAATGAGGCATACCTTCCCATCAATGGGAAGGTATGCCTCATTACCGAATCGGTAAATACCGATTCGGTAATTACCGAATTGTAACGAATCGGTAAAAAATACCGACTCATTACCTACATACGAGTTACCACTTCTAAAATACCGATTCGGTATCGTTCGGTATTTTAGAAGTGGTAACTGGTATGCTACCTACATGAGGCCCCTAGTGACTATAGTATTGTACGAATACTTTAAATTCTTAATAGATTGGAGGCAGGTCTTGTCCTGAGAATGTCGAAAAAGGGATTCCTGACGTTTGATCTCATCTGCTAAGTCCGTGAGTTCCTTTTTAATGGCTGCGTTTCTCCTTGACATACATTTAATGACCTGACCACGGAAAGTACATTTGAAAGAGTCCCAAAGAACAACAGGGGAACTGACCGACCCAACATTCTCAGTAAAAAAAGTCTCAATGTCATTAGAAAACTCTCGCACCAAGGACTCATCATGTAAGATTTCTGTGTTGAGTCTCCACGAACGAGCACGTGCCCTAGGGACAAAGGACGTAAGAGTAAATGTCACTGCGGCGTGATCAGAAACTAAAATAGGGTGGATAAGCGGAGAAGAAGAAGATTGAACCAAAGAAGAGTGAACCAAAAGATAGTCAATGCGTGAAAAGGACGAATGAGGGGAAGAAAAAAAGGAGAAGTCACTACCAGTGGGATTATGAAGACGCCAAACATCCTGAAGATGGATAAGAGAACACATATTAGTCATTTGTTTGTGTGCTTTAGGGGGACGAAAGTTAAAGGCAGAATTCCTATCCAAGATAGGGTCCGTTGGCAAGTTAAAGTCACCACCTACAATAAGATTGCCAGAGTGAGGGGTATCCTCGAGCTTTTTGGTGATAGCATTCCAAAAGGACGGGTCATCCTTGTTGGGGGCATAAATATTCATGACAAATAAGTCAGCATTACCATTGGACACCTTAGATAGTAACCAACGTCCCTCTGTATCCTGTTCAGAGGAAACGATAGATAACCCAGAGTGTTTAGAAACTAAGGTAATTACCCCATTCCTTTTACCACAAGCATCCGAACAAGCAACATCAGAGACCCACTCTTTCTTCAGAAACAACGCCTCCTTGGCAGAGAGCTTTGTCTCCTGAAAAAGGACGAGATCCGAAGATAGAGACTTACAGTAGTCCAAAATCTTTGACCTTTTTACTGGATGATTTAACCCTTTAACATTAAGGGAAAGTATATTTAGTCCAGACATAGAACCAATATTAGGAAAAAAAGATATTCCATATGTGACATATGAAGCGCAACAATCAGGAGAGCTAACCAGCAGACATCAACAGCCAACACACAACAGGGTGAGACCAAAGAGGAAATCCAAAGAGAAAAAAGGAAAGAAGAGGAAAAGGACAGCAAGAGAATACACAGAAAGAGAGAGAGAAGGGCCCATCCGGCAGGTCTGGAAGAGACCAAATTCATACAAGGGGGGACATGGGAAAAAGAGCGAGGGCCAACAGGAGGAATAACAACAATGGCATAAAAAGCCCCAGAACACATAACTGATTATACATTAAAAGGGAAGACTATCTAAAAGCTAAGAACTGGAATTAATGATAGCTATTTAGAAAACAAAGCGAAATGAGAGACTATAAAGGCAACACGTTTGACCAAATTAATATATAAATAACAACTAAAATGAATCATAAAGAACGGTAAGAGCAGGAAAGAGAGAGAAAGAAAGCACTTTCAGGCAATAAGAGCTGATGGAAAGTGAACTAAAAAATAACATTATTATAGGTAGAACCATACCAAAGCAGACTTCATCAAGAGAAAAAGGAACATAATGAAGAAAAAAGAAGAAATACAATCTAAAGCATACTATATGATACAATATGAGAAAAATAAGTGAAACATAATAAAAAACGGTATATAACCTTCTATCAATATTACAGTCAATGAATCCCTATGGCCGTTAAATAAGAGACCTAATATTATATATAAATGTGTAAAATCTATATGCAATCTTATAAATAACTGACCATGAGTAAATAAAGCCATATACACACAAATTAGCAGAATAAATATGCTTGCCTAAGAAAGAGAACATGTAGATAAGAGAGGCATAAATCTATCAAGTACAAGGCATCTATAAAAAACGAATCTACTCGAAAAAGACAATTAATAACACAATGTAATCAAAACACTCAATGAAAAAATCAATAAAGTAGGCATAACTAGCAACTATATGAACATCACATATTGACTCTAAATATAGCCATAAATAAACACCTAGTAAACATATATGCTTAAAACACCAAGACACACCATACAACAACACGTTGATAACGCAACGGAAAACACAATGACCTACTCCGTAAAATACGGAATAACAGGAAACAAACATGAAGCAAAAAGACCGACCACAAAGGGATAAGATAAACCAACTTTACCACAAAAATCGACGCACCTATCGAAGACATGCAACGGGAGAGGAAAAGGACCATGACCTAATACGTCGAGAGACAAACTGGGGAGGCAAGGAGTAACAAGACGACACGCGAACAGGAGTGAAGTCAAGCCAACAAGAAAAGCTACCACAAAAAATTAAAAGGTTTATACAGTAAAACTAACAACACTAAAGACCAACACATCATACCGATAATAGGGAAACACCAAGAGACGACAAAAATACGTCAAACCCAATGGGCATAAAGACCACCGCGCAGATCTAAAAGCAGCTAGACTCAATAGATCTGACAAAGACAAAAAACAACGCAATATATATAGCCACATCAGGTGCCAGAAGAACCAGGAACATGTGAAGCCCCTGTTTGAAGATCCATCTGCAACTCCATCTGATTATCCAAAAACGAGGCCAAATCCGCAGGTTCGTCAAAAATTCTGACACGACCTTTGAAAGTAATGCGGAATTTTGAGGGACCAGCAAAAGAGAAGGGGATATTCATCTCAGACAAACGCTTCCGGAGATTAAGAAAGCCCTTTCTCCTTATCACCGTGTCCCTGGCAAAGTCTTGAGAAATTGAGATACGATGGCCATTCCAAGAGACAGCTCTAACCTTCCGCATATGAGCCAAAATCTGCTCTGTATGTTGATGACGCAGCGGTTTAAAAATTATCGCCCTTGGTTGCGTAGCAGACTTGGGGCGAAAGGAGGGGACACGGTGTGCCCGTTCCAGTTCAAAATCTTTATGGAAAGAAATTTGTAGTGTAGATGGAATCCATTGATAAAGAAACTCAATCATGGAAGATGAATCTTTCTCAACCTCCTCTGGAAGACCAAAAATACGCAGGTTAGATCTACGATTACGATCCTCTTGTTCAGTGAGGTCTTTCCTCAATGCTGCCATGGAACGCTCTATCTGCGTGAGAGATCTAGAGTGCTTTTGCATGGTATCCTCTGCGCCACTAATCCGTGCTTCTGTACCTGAGACACGAAGGGAAAGGGCCTTGAAATCATTCCTGATGGCTAATACCTCCACCTGCAGTAAATCTGTATTTGTCTTAGTAGACTGCGCAATTTCATAGACCTCATTAAGGCGCGTCAGGATGGACTCAAGAGTCGAATTAGTGTCTTTAGAAGCAGACTCAGGAGTTGGGGATACCTGTTTGGACCTCTTAAGAGATGCTTTAGAGTCCTTAACGTCTTTAGCATTCGGTGAAGGGGCCATATTCTCAGCCATAGGGCAAACCACCTCCACAGGAACAAAATACACCTCCTCAGATAGAGCGAGAGCAAGAAATGTCAGGGGCTGTAAATCACTCAATGTGCGAGAGGAAAAATGAACAGGAAGGAATAATGTACTTGCATCAAAAGAGCCGAGCAGAGATTATGGCAGGCGATCCCCGTCAGAAAAAAAAACACCACACAAAAAAAACTCACGTGCTGCAGGCGCCAGTAGGCACACACCGACACCTGAAAACAACCAAAATCAGGCCAAGAGCAAGGAAGTCTCACATAGGGAAGTGGCAGTGCGTCTGATGAAAAATAAAGTAGCAGAACCCACAAAAAAAAAACACGCAGTGGGCAGCTCTACAATAGGCGGCAGAAAAAAAAACCAAAATAAACTCAAGAAAAGTGAAAAAACGTCACCAGCTCCTGTATGCCTCCATTCCTGACAGGACAGACCAGTAGCGTCGTCGTGAAGAGGTGATAGTACAAACTCCCTCACAGAAGAAACAAAATGGCGGCCGCTCGTGCAAACATGAAGCGCCACCTCAAAATGCCGAAATATGGAGTCTGGCCACTCTTCATCACCAGAAAAGACCCTCGTGGCGTACACGGCAGTTTCCCAGGCAGGATGTCATCCTCTGCGCTGAACAGGGCATTCCTCAGCGGCAGAAATGTCTCCGTCGGCCCCTGCTCTTTACGGAGCTCAAGCGCGATCCGCCATCTCGCAGCGGCGCGCAAGCCACGCCCCCATTGCGTTAACAAATTAACTTTGTTTTTCTATTTTTTGTTTGGTTTAAATAGCCAGATTGCTTTAGCCTTGCTAAGAAATCCACACCTATACTTAATAGATTATTTGATAATCTTAACCTTTTAGTAATCAGCTAAGGATTTTTGTGTATTTGTGGAAAAATAATATGTTCCTTTAGTTGCATTACAGTTATCACATGTTTGGAAGCCTTCTATATGTTTTGTACATAGTCGATTATATCTCCAGAAAAGGATGTGTTCTAAAAATGATTTATAGGTATATCTATCATAATATTAAAGCTAAAAAAATCTCTTAAACAATCATTACACTTCGAAAGTAATAGAGCAGGCTTAAACAATTATGAGTTGAACTGCAATCTATTGATACCCTTTGTTCAAGAAATGAAATAACACGATCTGGAACCAAATCATCTCAGTCTCAAAATACAAG
Source organism: Triturus cristatus (assembly GCF_964204655.1). Classification (NCBI taxonomy): domain Eukaryota; kingdom Metazoa; phylum Chordata; class Amphibia; order Caudata; family Salamandridae; genus Triturus; species Triturus cristatus. The sequence goes on along the minus strand of NC_140584.1, from coordinate 670,554,587 downwards.
CAAATTAATCTTAAAAGGTACTTGCAAAAATGTAAAAAATAAATCCTTGACTAAGAACCGTGCACCTGTGGAAAGAATGAAAGTACACAAACATCAAGAGTACAACTCTTTCAAGAGCCAGAGAAAGCTCTTTCTACCATAATTATTTTGAGAAACATTTGGTCTTTTTTGGAGCATATGTAGGTGCTGGTTTTCTGTCCATGAACGGATCTGATTTTGGGTTGCAATACCCACATGCTCACAAACTAGCAAATTATCACTCGAATATTAATGCAATTAATTACCAATATTTTCTCTAAGGGCAACATTAGAGTTTATTGGACCACAAATATTTGAAATACATAACTTAAAATGATTAATCCTATCTTCTAGCAAACGTAGCTCTCCTATTAATATATATTATGTGATGTAACATTAGCATTTAAATACTACATAAAACAGTTAACCTATTTTTCTTATTCAACATAGAAGATAAACTTTAACCCACTGTTTAAGTTTATTGCTTACATCTCCGAAAACTGTAACTTACATAAAAGTGCTGCACTATATTTTATTTTTGCCAATGACTTAAAACAATTTTGATAGGATTTCCTAAACCCTGGACACTGGCTCACAAATGTAATATTCAAAATACATTTCAACAAAAATAAGAGACATAACTTATCACTACAGTGATCAACAAAAACATAATAAGAAAATATAAAAAACAGAACACAGCATTTTATAATATATCAATATTGTGATAAAGCCAACACCCAAAAAATGGTAACAAAGCAAAAAGTACTCCAAATGTGGCACCAGAACACATGCAACATCAGACAACCAAGTGTTAAAAGTCAACAGCAGAAAAAAACTCCTACCGTCTCCATTGCCTACAGCCATAAAGGGAATACTAGGTGACATTGATATTGATAGACATCTCAGATATAACATACCTGGAAGATAAAAGAAAACTGTTATTAGTTAACAACAGGAAAATAGATAATTATGCAATAAATTCGGCATTCATTTTAGTAAGAGAAGATTACATTTTATATATCGAATTTTAATATTTTCTCTCTGTTTATTGGTCTCTACATATGTTATGATTCATTTAAAAAAAGTAATTCAATGTATCTTATAAAGTTGTTTCATACATATTAAATTCAGAACGATCCTCCAATGGGTTAAGGATTTTTTTTTTTTAAAGCTGAAGCTTTTTATTGTGTTTTTTATGGTTTAAGTGAATTGCATATTCCAATAAAACGTCTCAGGCAAAAATAGAAGCTAGTTTGGCCACAGAGAGCTGAACTATTTTGACCCTTTTATGCCCCAAGGCAACACTTCTTCCAAGCAGCAAAAGGGTTAAAAAATATATAACTGATATCAGAATACGTAAAGATGGAGCATCCTGTTTCCGAATTGTGGTCCTCCTTTTCCCCAATTGCTATGGAATAGTCAATTAAATGTATAATATTCCAGGTTCTTTGAGGTGGTTTTGTGTATGTCCTTTCAATTTATTGTTTCTTGTTCTGTCCATAAATGTGTAGAGGTAAAACTTAAAAAAAAAACCATAAAAACCATGGTTTGTTAATTTCAGCCTTTGCTTAATTACCTACTTAATGCAGCTTGGAAGTGAAATTATGAAATTAAATACCTATTAGCTAAATTCCCTAGTATACCAATATATAGTAACACAATATGATTTCACAGGGGGGTCTGGTAAAGAATAGTTATCCTTCTAATTATTAGAATGGGCAAACATCAGATATAATTCACCACAGGAGAAGCAACATTACTTTTCATAATGCATTGAAAAGAATCCAACTACATCATAGTTGAAAATCGCCGGAAAAATGCATTATACCGGGTGTAATGAAGGCAAATATTGACTACAATTTTAAATGTTAGATGTTGTCACATCTTTAAACAATAACATCCAATATTTTTTCTCTTTCAGGCAATCTAAGGCTTTTCGTTGCAAAGATGGTTACACAAGCTATTCATGTTTGGAGACTTAAAAAATAATGTAAGAGGTTAAATGTAATTTAACTATAAAATTGGTTCAAAATTTGCTGGTCAGGAGACCTTATTAATGAAGTGGCCAATACAGGCATCAAATCGGAAGAATGAGACATGCTGGATTACAGAGCTTAAAAAATAGCTGCACGTCTGCCATTCAGCAAATACGGTATACTGAACTGCCAACCAACTCCGACACCATGCATTTAACTGTGGCATTTATGGAGAGTTTGCTGATGCACGCACTTTGTTCTTCATCAGAGCCATAGTCCCCTCACCCCCACTCCCACCACCCTTTTCAGGGTTAGGACCTTAACATGCTCCAAAGTTCTCCTCTGAACTCCAGACTCCAGAGAAGCCCAGACTCAAATGCTGTGCACAACCCTATTGATTTGTGTGCATCTTTTGAATGAAGACTCACAAAGTAACTATCTGTAGATCAGCTATGGCAAAAAGCATCATTAAGCGAGTAGTCTATTTTTATCGTAAACTTCAAGTCACAATTTATAACTCTACCTATTTATGTCAAAAATATTATTATAAAAAACGTTCCTGGCATATGTGTATGATGTACACCTAATCAAAAATCACACTGTCGCATTTCAGAACTGAACAAGACTCACCTGTGGTGGTGTGTTCCCCTAGAGTTGCATCAGGCAAGAAAGTAGCTTGACTTTTATTCTTACGCCAGTGTGTGGTAGGAGGCTTTCCCACCCACCATCTGGCAGGTATCAACATCTTGACAATTCCAGTTGCTCAATGATGTTTGCTACAGGGGTTATGGAGAGCTGGGTGAAAGAGGTTGTTGGCAGAGGGCAAAGGAACTAAGGATGTCAAAGATGGGGGTCATCTTCCTTCATATGCCATTAAAGGAAAACACCATTCTCCCGGAAGAATAGGCATAAGTAGCCTTATATCTATCCTACCGAAGATGGTCCCCGCGCCATTGTTTGATGCCTGAAGCTCCTGATCCACTATAGTGTAGGCCTTTTTGTTATAATATGATTTTCAGCCTAGATCATATGTATGGTCACTTGGGTTTGAGTAGAATGCATTGCAATGCATTGTTTTCCCTGATTTTTAATCACATTTATGTCCTTGATTTTGCCTCTCCTTTTCTGCAGCAGGATTTCTTTGGGTTTATTTCTTCTGGCAGCCTTGCATTCTGCTCTTTCTCACCCCTGATTTCTGTGTGGTTGTGGTGCCTTGCTTTTCAGTTTCTACATCTACTACCAACTACAATGAGGCATTACCATTATTGCCAAGGAGGTGTTTTCTGCCATTTGTGGCTTTCTCCTCCGAACTGGGCTCCTCTAAACAAGACACTTGGCACCTTCCACGTTTACATTACTGAGCAGGGTAGCATCATGTTTAATGGAAGGATTTACCCTTTTCTTAGGAATAAGAAGCAAATTATAGACCTCTTCACTGTGCCCAGTCCTTCTGTTTGGTGAAGCTATATGTCTCAACATACGCTTACAAGTCGTCACATAGAACATTTGGGTAAGTATCTCATTTTAGGTGCAGATGCTTCCATATTCCCTTATTTTAAGTTTGGAAACAAAATTCCACTGGAGTTAAGAGACATGCTGCCCCCTAGAAAGGCACTAAAAGCAAAAGGCTCTTTTGCAGTGTTTTGAGTGGAGAAGTTACCACAAAATGCTTTGAGTAGCGTAGACACCACAAAAGTAGCTTTGACCTCTCTAAATGTCATGAATGAAGACAGTCTACATATTGCACAGAAGCCTAGAAATGATATCACCGTAAATAACAAAACCAAATTAAAAATAAAACTTACACCACATCTTCTTCTAAGCATAAATAGCACGTCCTCTTATTTCCAGTTTCGCATTTAATTTGGAGATGTTTCGAGTAAGTGAACTATCCTTAGGCGTCATAGATATGCATTAGCTGTGAACAAGCAGTGTCACGGTCCATTGCTTGTTTAACCAATTGCTTTGCACTATTTGCAATAATTTGCATGCTGTGCACGGCAATAAAATAGACAAGCAAGTCTATCTCAATTACCGAAAATTGACAGTTAAATAAGAAGGGGTTAAAAACCTTCACCATTTGCTAAAAACCTCATCATTCCTTCCATATTTGACCTCAGTCAAAAGTCATCATTTGAAACCAGGACTTTATCGGGAAGGCCTAAATTCAGTCCCACCATTGAAAACTTGCTCCAAAGTCCCGTGATAATCACCAGGTTAAATGCGGACAAGTGTAGAATCAAAAATCTTCATGGCGAAAATATGTGTCACAAAAGTGCTTCAGGATGAAAACTGATCCAAACATCTGAGTGGAGCGTCCTCCTGAATGTCATGACCATACAGTGCTCTCACACCCATATCACCATGTATTGTGAAAGAATCTCTTCATATCAGATGTCCAGAGCACATTAAAGTCTGTAAGAAGCAGGGGAATCCTTGTTTTATTTCTTAAAACAGGATATCGCCCTACCGTGTACCATTCTAAAGTACCACGCACTGTTTAATAAAGAGAAGATGGGATCACAGCCTCCATCCTGGCATTATCCTATAAATAGCAGAATTCAGGTCATCTGGGCCCAGAGCCCTTGAATCTGAGAGCTTGGACTCGGGTGATCACATTTCAGATGGACTGATTCAATTCCAAGGCTGGGGCTTCCCGAAAGATGCGATTTCTGCACTGTAGGCTCATCAGTCATAAAGCGCTTAGAAAAATGATCTTCTCACAGCTTAGCAGGATTAAGTGTGTCAAAGTCCCAAATGTCATGTTTTATTTGTCTACAGTCCAGTGCGTTTGCTACATATGTTCACTGCCCAGACATTGATCCCAAGAAGAAAACAAGTTATTAGAAACAGAAAGGGGGAAATCTGCTTGTTGGTGGAAGTTCAAAGATTAATGCATATGGAATTAATGACTACAAAACGGGCAACATTTGGAAAGTTTGTGTTTTTCTTTCTGTTTGCTGATCATAGTTATTTTCAATTGCATCGTATCAGAAGAGACATCCACTTCTCGCACAGCATTTTGGAGTATTTTTAATACTACTTTCCTGCTACTTTTTTCCCACTTCTTTTTCTCCTACTTCCTTTCAATGTAGGTGTATTTTATTACTACATATTTTTCAAGTTTCTTTTTGCTGCATTATAGATTTAACAACAACGGATTGACTAATTGGAAAGTGATATCCTTGTGTACAGGTTCTACAGTGTTATTGAATTGAATTATTGATTTTGTAGTATAGACAATGTTGGCCTTAATTGTTTGATGGATTTCTAAATAGGCATCATAATGTAATCCTTTGGGACAGTCCCTTTGCCACACAGTCATAGAGTCAAAGGTTAGGACTATAAACATGGCAATTCCCTGCTGTGCCTTATCAGAATGTCATTGTTTGTAACAGGACATGCATAGGCTACTATTATAACATGGTAATGCTCTACTGTGATAGTATCCTTTGTGACAGGCCCTGCATAGGTTGCAACCATTATAATGGGGAAATACTATGTTGTTCTCAAGTCCGTTTATTTTTTTCTTTGCTTATCAATATACTTTTTGTCAACTGCACAACGGCAAAGTTTTAGCATGCTGGCCTAGACATGTGCTCTGTCCTGGTCCCACAACGTAGAATTAACATACCAAACTGGTGGGTCGTCACCCTACCAGACTTCAGCCGCTCTAGCTGATCAAGTGTAATAATTCAATATTTAGAAACCGAAATAGTTTTGCATCATTTTATCCATTTAAATCAAAGATGACTTCAATACTTTTTCGAAAACAACGTAATTCCACACTTTAGATGTGCAGAAATGCCAATCCAGACCTTATTCTATAGTACATTATAATTCACATTTAATCCTTGGAAATCGTACATATGTATACCCAATGTATGTTGGGCTCTGAAGCCCTTCGTCATGGGTCTGAAATATAAAATGAAGCCCATCAATCACCAGATATCAACATAAATATAAAAATACAAATACACAAAAAATAAAAATAATATACACCAACGTATGCTTATGCCCTAAAATATAAAATGTAAAGTACACCATGATTCAAGCATATCCTTTCTCTAAATAAACCCATTTTGTGCCTTCAATGCAAAACATGACTATCTTGTGTGATTCCCTTTTCCAACCAAAAACGTATGCCCCCCTGTAGACTTGTGCTTTCACTGAGTCTGTGGTCTGCCCCCTACAACAAAAATGATCAACTCGCCCTAATGTCCATAACCGGTCATAGTAATCACGTGGGACGTTTATGTTTTAAATTGCTTTCACCTGAGGGTATTTAAAGATTAGTTTATTATGGGCACAACCTGTGTGGGAGTAAGTAACTAAAGGCACACTACTGGGTGCAGCGTTTAACATCAGAGAGTCTAATCGCATGTGTACATTAGGGTGAGTTGACCGTTTTTGTTGAAGGGGGCAGCCACAGACTCAGTGAAAGCATGAGTCTACACAGGAGGCATACTTATTTGTTTGGAAAAGGGGATCACTGGAATCCCCACTGAATCATTATTGGAATCTGGGGCCTCCCGATTAGCCCCTAGATCTTATTCTGGGAATGTGAAGATGAAATCCAATTCGACCTACTCTCAGCTACATTTTCTACACAGGGGCAAACTGTTCCCCTCCAAATACACCATCTGCTCCACAGTGCAAGCATGCCTGCTCTCAAAAATTGAGGGGTGGCATCCTCCCCCTCACAGGACTCCCTCAGTGTTTGGTAACCTACCAGATCGTCGTCCTTTATGGTGCTACATGCTTCAAGGCAGTGCATTATAATCACATTGTTGACACTCTGGATGGCCATTGCTAGCTGCCCTTCCCAGCACATTTCAAGTTTAGATCACTCTGCATAATTTATTGGTCCACTCGCACCAAACATGTCAGCAGTTATGTGTGTGATAGGTTTGTATACAACAGAAGCATAGTTGAGGGTTTGTGATTGTTGCACATGAAGAAGTGCTGGGGGAGGAGTCAGATAGTGTACTTCAAGCAGGAATGGGAAAGGGGTGGTAGAATCTCTTGTGTGGTGGATCTCGATGGGCGATGCACACTTGGAGGCTCCTTATTGATGATGGAGAAGCTGATCCTGATGAGATGTGTATTTAGTTACTTCCTGAATTGCAAGAAGAGAAATATTCAAAACTGATGTTCAGATACATATTATTTCAGATTCCAGGTGAATTGTTGGGATGAAAAACACTCTGTAGATGCTCCTACATCACAGCAGATAAAATGTGTTGAAACTTGATATCCCCCCAGGCAAGGAAAGAAAAATAAGCCAAGCCTTTTACAGCCCCACTTCTGGATCTACCTTTCCCTTCATCTGAGGGCGAACCCTCTCCTGTTTAAATTGGTCTGACTTTTCAACCAAGTCCTTATTTACATTCATGTGGGACACTGATTGCGAGTGTGTGCGTGCTCCGCATATGTGGGGTAAGATGAACATGTAATATGTATGGGTGCTTGGCAGTATGGGGACATGGATCCTTTTTAAAACTCCTGTATGAAAGTGGCCAACAGTTGGAGATCAGACAGGGATTTGAATTGGACAGAACCCCCATTTCATACCTGATATTTGTTTGAAGTGGACCAGGCTCTACTGAATGCCAGGTCGGGATCAAATGGTGTTTTGATGTGAAAAATAGCCCACAAACCTCTTCCTGCTCCCACTTTTCCCTAAAAGTTTGGTGCAGGCAAAAATTGGTAGTGGCCAGGATGGAAGAGCCTCACTTCTTTTATAAATGTGTTCTTTATTTCCAAATCCAGGCTCACCCTGCTCCATCATTCGTCCTTGATAGACCCCCAAATGTTTTACAACAGAGCATTTCCTGGGATGCCACCCCCCGAAATCTGAGAAACCCAAGAGCAAATCTCTGAAATTTACATTTTACTCTGCTACCATATATAATGATTATAAGGCAGAATCACTGGGTTAGCGTTCCAGAGATGTCTTATTGCCCATGGTCCAGACTGCTCAGAGTAGTGTCCTGGGGTAGATTTCTGAGTTGCAGTGCATGTGCCTTTGGCAGTATGTCTTCTCTGGTCAGGAGCAGATGTGAAGTTTTCCTACAATAACTGCTTGGGAGGAGGCTTTAAGGAAGAAGGAAGAAGCAATCTCTGATAAGAAAGTAGTAATGGAGGTATCCTTACAACAAGGAATTGCATAAAAGAATGACCCACAACCTAGTTGCCTGGAGGAATAAGAAGCTGTACAGGAAAAGACTAAGAGACGGATGTATGAATATCTGGTCACAAAATACTGGTTGCAAACCGCGACCGGTAATCATTTTTAAGAAAGAACCTACATTTTATTAGGTTGGATCTTAAAAATCTGAATCGTAGTGGGTTGGAATCCTTCAGATCTTATGAATATTAATAAAGTAGGTAGAAAAGTGCGACACTACCATTGGATGTCATCACATTGATGGGGGCCTGCTGAGTTAAGCAGTCACCCTTGTGTGGGACTGCATTTTAATAAAGTGAACTTTAAAAAAAAAAGTGCAGCCTTTATCCTGAAATAAACTAGGCTGTGTTGAAAAAGAAAAGTGTACTTATTTTTAGGTCTCGCCTAGGCAGCGCATGTGTGCTGTCTCTTTGAGACAAGCTGAATCTACAATATGGGCTTCGAGCACAGCCCATCTTTTTGATTCGTTCCTCTTACTGTCTTTCATAAATTCCTGCATCTATGCGGTGAATATGTTTACTAGTCCTGCCTTTCTGACTTTTGTAACCTCCCAAATGGACTGCCCTGTTACATGTGCTCTTATTCTTACTCTTTATCTTATTTAGGATACTTTGTGAGCACTCTTTTTTTGGGTAACTTTTCGCAGCTCCTTAATGAGCCACGAGAACAACGCACTTCCTCGAGCACAATGGACATATCTTGTTTTGTGGCTTTAAGTTTCTCATTTTTGTCGCACGACAATACCCTGCTTATCTAGTTTTCTGGCTTTTTACTGCTTGTTTTCACTCCATTATAAGAACATGCTTATCTTGTGGCACTTTTTAAAATTTGGGGTTGTCCCCACAACAATGCGCTTAACTTGTTACACCAAGCCTCTTCTAAAAGGCTGGTCCATGCTTTCCCTTTCAGATGCTGCCGGTGTTAACACGTTGTCGCTAGTATGACAAGTGAGTTAGACCCAAGGGGACTCTAAAAGCAGTCCGCTAATACTTTATACAAAGTAAATTAGCTCACCTGCTTCACCTGTGTTTTTATTACACTTTGGTGCACTTTCATTTTTAATCACACTCCATTACTGCATCATTATTTTACACCGTGCCTCTTCTAAAAGGCTGGACTGCACTTTCACTTTCAAGTATAAGCTCAGCCATGTTAAGAGTAGGTTAACCCATTTGTGTCTAATAAAATGAAGGGGCAGTCCTTCCATTGAACTGCTGCATCAGCCACCAGTACTTCTAAAACAGAGGGACTTTACGTAAGTCCGATTATTGTTGTACTGTTTTTGTTTGGCCAATAAATGCAGTTCGATTCGTTAAAATTTTGCTAAGCAGATCGGATTGTTGCAGGTGGTGTCAGGTGCGCTCGTCTTAGCAAAAAAAAAAAAAAAAAAAACTTAACTAGATGTCAGTATGCTTATCGGTTTCCCCAACATATTACTTTCACTGTTTGGGAAGTCACATGGTTTAGGTCTAGGCACTATGCAGCAATTGGCTTTGAAGCGCGCACAGATTGAACCGAATAACACTCCTAATTGACTTGGCGTGACAAAGTGCACGGTTTTGTAAATGTACACTTGAGACATTAGTTACTTATTTTTCACAACTTACAACATTGTATTGAGGGAGGCTCTGTACAAATGTAGAATTCTTGGTCATTCAGCGCTAATTCTCATACTGCCCTTCTACTAACGTTCATGGTGAACAACTGACTAGAGGTGTGTATGTAAATCTCTGCATTTGCCTTATTAATACTGTCTGGACAAAAACGTCACTACATTAGTTCCAGTTTAGCACCCGAAACATAAGACTTGAATAGTTAACCTGTTCAATGAGTCAACCATTGTATGGCAGCAGTCATGTAACTTATGAACCGTCTGATGTAGAAGCAAACTATTTTTACATGAAATCTCCAAATTAGGGAGCAAATGGTAGATTATGACGTGAGTGTGATAAATCCATAATTAGGCACAGAATGCTGCAGCCCCAAAATCACATACCTCCAGTGGCCCTGCTTAAAGTACATAATGCCTGCATATCTGCAGCAGTTAGAGAGAGATTTACAGACTGTGGGAAATTTATTGCCTAGTGAAGAGGGATTAAGGAAGCCACTCCCCTCTGAGCATGGAGTAGTGGTGGTGACATCTGCAGCTTGAAAGAGAAATAATTTAGTGTCAGTTAGCAGTATCTTATTTAAGAAGCCAACCCTGGCCCCTTTTACAGAAACATCTGCCATTAACAATAATGAAACCTCGCTCTCTTATTAGGTTTCATAGCAGCAGTTTGCCAATAGTGGTGGTTAGTGAACTTTGAAACTGGTGGGCGTAAATGCTTGCATCCTATTAGTAACAGCGCATTAGGAACTCTGCAGTTTTCAGGTAGGTCTACAGAGTGCTTTCCTGAAGAAACTTTGAAAATATGTGCCATAGGGAGCATTTTCTGCACACTTTTTACCGAAAGTCATAGATTTTGAAGGGGCACTTATTGAAACTGAAGTCTTCAGCCTGGCTTTGGAAGGTTGTGCCATCCTGTCCTTTTACATTTTTCTAGATAGCTCTATGGTTTCTCCCAGTAAGATTTACAATTAGAACAGGCAGGAAGAAGTTGCCAGCACTGCAAGGACCAAGTAACTACAAGACATTTTTAATGGTATTTTGTTTTTTAAATAGGGTCATTCAGTTGAACATAATGTCTTCCTGGTTATATATTAGATAACAAAAATGCTTAGAACACTTTTTTATTATACCTTTTCAACATGCTGCACAGCAGCCACAATGCTCTACAGCATAGCATAAAGACATTGGCAAAGCCAATCGTTCTGGCTAAACACTTATAAGGTCCCAAAGGCGAGACCTATTGGCTATGCCAATGCTTGTTTAACTTTGAGAGTCTGCAATGGTCCTGTGGACCACCGCCTACTCCCAAACAAACTTCTTGTTAAACGTCACTTGAGGGTTGGTATATTTTTTATGATTTACGAGAACTGTTTCGGCCTTACCATTGATACGTGTGCATAGGGATAGCCATTTGGAAGGGACGCCTATAATACAACCTTCCCAAATAGCAATTTCTTAACGATTTAGAAACGCATTTTAAGAGTTACTAAAATGGGTTTTGTGCATTCACTAAAAACAGTTTTCCAGTCTCAAACTTTGAATCAGAGAGTTTGCAAGGGACAAACTGCTTTGTACATCTGGCCCACATCAACACGAGTGAAGCAGTGTGAGCATCTTAATAGGATAGAGTGGACTGCCTGGAGCTGTGGGGAGCAGGCTGCTAGTCTGTCCCACTGAAGAGCTACTGACCTAATTCTCCTGTCAGCCAGTGACCTGATTCAGGGTGTGGCGCCCTGTGCAGAGAAACCTTGATGTGAGAGGCCCACCGAGAAATAACTTTCATCCTTCTGCACAACTATGAAACTGCAACAAAGTCATTTACGTGAATAGGCACCGTCTGATGAACAGCCTCCTCGTACATAGGTGCGAGCACCAGAGTGACCCAGAGATCCTGGTGTGCAGGCACCAGATGCCAACCCTAGCCGCCCATCTGACTTCCAGGGACTTCCTGTCTCATCCTGACGCTTGGAACCTGAATTTAGGATGGGCTCTTCTGTACTTTTTGGGTGACTGCCATTGTTGTACCTGCATGACCCTTCTGGAAGCCGCTCGCAGAAGACTTCCCCAGCTAAGGCTCTGAAGGGCAAAAGAGCCCAGGCGCCCATATCACCAACAATACTGGGGCCACACTTCCCCCCCCCCGCTATTCCTGCCACTAGAGGCTGGATAATACCCCAAGTGGCCTGCGCGCATGCTCACCTGAGTGTCAGAGCCAGCTGCTTGTCTGTGGCTGCCACGGCTGAGGTGTGCCATCTGCCAAACATTGAAGAGATCTACAGACAAACTGCACACATTTAATACAGAGTGAGACTCCCTGAGTGGCTAGGCAGCTGCGTAGTCTATTCAACGGGGTGTTTACCTACGGTGGGTGGGGACCCGATCCAGGGCGACTACTGTTAGTGGACTACCAAACCCATAGAGCTTAGCATTAGTAAGAAATGACTGTGGAAGTGGGGCCTGCTGACAGAGACAAGGGATCCCTCACACTATTAATGCTGTGCCACAAACTTCAGCAACAGACTTCAGAAATCCCTATGAACTGTGCAGGTAGCTAAATCTGTTTATGAATTATATGTGTACTATTTCATTGTGAAGTAGCATAAAGTTTTTTTTTATTTGATAAGGCACTAGTTGGACATTGGTTTATTATACTTTATTAACGTTCTGCTGATTTCGGGGCCTCTGCTCGCTTACCCACCCTTAAGAGTCTAGTGCTAGACGGGTACTCTTGTTAATCAGTTATCTGTTCAATAGTAGTCCAGGTCACAAGATGGAAGAGACAAAAGACTTCAGCTCACACCTTTAGAGCCGACCAGAGCCTGTCTGTCTGATAGCCCCGAACCATTTGCGACACTTATGTTCTCAGAATTGCGACTGAAGAGTGGTATACTTTTTAGCGAAATGGCGCTACAAAGGTGATGTCACCCACTATCAGTGTATATGCAAGTATTTGTTCAAAGGTGCTGTAAGGTAGGGAGAACCACCAGCTTCCCCAAACAGGGGAAGCGGACATTCGTACTCGAGGACGCGATAGGAGAAACAGATGCGACATTGCCGCTCTAAATTACGGTGACAGACCATTATTCTGGATCTGTTTTTTTGGGACACATCACAATACTGCCCTCACCTACATACCGTGTGGGTTGGAATTATCACCACACTATAATAACATATCAACACAGGACTCAGGAGCCTTGAAAAAGTAGTGGGGTTAATCTTCATGCTGGCGACGAAACACGTGTTGGCTTGTAACCTGTGGCTTGTAAACCTGTATATAAAGACTGAGAACAAAAGGAGCAAGAACGAAGAATAAAAGAACAAAAGAAGGGGGCGTGGCTAAGGCGCCACGCAAGATGGCCGCCTAGGGATTCCGCTCCGTCACACCGGGACCTCCTCAGACGGTGCCGATGCGGTTTCTCTTCAGCCTCAGTCTGTTAACAGCTTGCATTCTGTTCCGGAATGCTTCGCGCATCCAGTGAGCCTATTTTTGCAATTTAGCGCTTTGCGCTTCATATTGTTTACTTCGCCGCATTTGTTCCCTGAGAGCGCCCGCCATTTTGAATATGCGCGCCTCATATTCGGAACTGCCGCTTTTGCGGAGATGATTTTCATGCGATGCTTTCTACAATGCCTCCATATTCCTCTCCTCAATATCTATTTAAATGCTGCTGCCAAAGTGGATAATTTGTACTCTTTTTGTCCGAGGCTTTTTGTTTCCTCGCTCTGCCTGCCACTTGATGTACAACTCTCCTCAAATTTTTCCATATGGATAAGTTTGCTGCCTTTACTCCTTTGGTGCTTCTAGATGTTTTTGCATTTTTTCTACTGCTGAGGGATACATGAATACTGCTTTTGGGACATTTATCTCAACTGCCCTCTTCGCTACATAGGAGACTCTATCTGTGAATAGTGTATTCCCTTGATTACACCATCTGTGTCCAAGCCTTACACCATCAACTGAGACACCGTGCATTTGACGCTCAGAAGGTTGCATATTTATGGGACATTTACCTCAGCTGCCCTCTTCGCTATATAGGAGATTCTAACTGTGAATAGTATATTCCCTTGACTACACAATCTGTGTCCAAGCTTTACACCATCAACTGAGACACCGTGTATCTGACGCCCAGAGGGTTGCATATTTATGGGAAAGCTGCGTAGCCCAAAGTTTGTTTTGATCCCTTCCAAGCGTGTTCTTTTTGCAACATCTTCATCCTCCTCAGCATCGGACTCTTTTACTAACGAAGTTTCTTCTAATCGTTCCTCTTCAGCGCAGCCCTCCATAGGCAAATCCTCTTCACCTGCTGCATCCTCTAAGCGCCTGAAGCAGGATCCTCCCTCTCCTGATAAGACTCCATCTCCCATTTCTATAGAACTTCTTCTGGATGAGATACGCGCTGTGCGGCCGTTTGTAGAGGAAACCAACAACAAGATGCAATTTCTTGAGGAGAAATGGTCTGCAATAGAGAACAGAGTGTCGTCTGTGGAACAACAAGTCTCAGAGATTCCAGCTAACTCACAACTAATTTCTTCCTTGGAGAAATCGGTTCTCGCCCTTCAACAACACGCTGAGGATTTCGAAAATAGGAATAGGAGAAATAACTTACGTGTTTATGGTTTGCCAGAATCCCTGGAAGGAGATGACCCTGTCTCATTCTTCACCTCCTTTCTTCCGAAACTCTTAGATATGCCATCTACCACTTCTCTACTACCACTAAATCACGAGGAGTCATTATTCTTTTCCTGAAGTTTACAGATCTTCTCTCAATCCTCTCTGCAGCCAGATCTAAACGTCAAATTTTATGGATGGGTCAGAAGTTGTATCTTTCACAAGACGTCTCCAATGCTACTGCGGCCAGAAGAAAAGAATTCCTCAACCTTCGTTCTCCCTTGCGCTCTCTTGGTGCTAGATATGGTCTATTCCATCCATGCCTCTTCAAAGTTATTTATCAAATTCAAACATGGACTTTTCAAAATCCTGCGGAACTTAAAAACTTTATTCATATTCATACTCCCGATGGCATGGAGACCTCCTCTTCTTCTAATGGCTGATCATTTAACTTTCTTTTTCCTTACAGGTTTTGTGTCCCTATATTCGCACTTCTTGTTCTTTGTTACATCGCAGTATTGGATTTTTGATGTTCTACATAATTGTTTTAGTATAGTTTTCCTTTTTTCATGTTTGCTCTTTGACTATTACTAATCTTAAGATTTGTTATCTTTCCTGTTGTATGGTAGTTGATTGTTTCTTCTCTTTTCTATTCATAGTGTGTCCCTTGGTCAATCGTTCCCTTTATTCTTTCATATAGATTGATTGGTTTATTTTTCCTCAACCCGTGTGGCTCTTCTCCTACGTTCTCAAGTCCTGGTTCGATTCGGACTCCCAATCATGGGAGGCTTATCTTGTTGAGTGTCGCCATTGTCCCATTGTCCTCCTTTCTCGTCTCCCCCTCAGGTATGTTGTCCTCAGTCATCCTTTTTAGATATGTACTGTCTCTTCTTGTAATTTTTCTTCCTTTTTCCTCTCCTCTTTTCCTTCTTTTCCCCTTTTACCTATTGGTTATACTCTTTTCTTTTCTCCTGTCCCTATCAATTTTTTCTCATTCTATATATACTTTTTTCAACTTCTTTTCCTTGTACTTTTTCAACGTTTCCTCCACGTTCCCTCTATTTTCTCATCTTCTTTTCCTTTTATTTATTAGCATTCTTCTCTCTCTTCTTGTCATTATAGCTATTGTTTCGTTTATATTTTTACTGTTTTTACATTCAAAGTTATCTCCTGGAATGTAAAAGGTTTTATTAATCCTATTAAACGACAGAGAATACTCTCCCATCTGGCTTCTTATAACCCAGATATAGTTCTTTTACAAGAAACTCATCTCACTGAAGCTGAATCGCTTAAGTTGAGGAGAAGCTGGGTGGGTACAGTTTTATTCTCCCCATCTTCCAATAAAAAAAATGGTGTTGCTATTCTATGTCACAAGAAATAAAAATGTAAGATTGTCTTCCAAGATAATGATACTGAAGGTCGATGGGTATTAGCTAAATTATTAATTAATACTGTACCTTTAACTCTCTTTAATGTTTATGGCCCTACACAACCTGATTATTCTTGTTGGCCTTTAATCACATCAAAATGTGTGCAATACCGTGATGCCATGTTTATTTTAGGTGGTGATTGTAACCAGATTGTTGATCCGTTTCTTGACCGCAAGTCATCTGTCCGTTTTACTCCCCACAAGTCCCACAAACAATTTCTTGACACTATCTCCCAATGACACCTCATTGATTCATGGAGACTCTCACATCCTGATATCCTTGATTACTCCTTTTTCTCTCCCCCTCATGCATCCCTTTCTCGTCTTGACTATATTTTTCTTTCTCAATCCCTATCCCAAAATCTCTTATCTTCTTCTATTGAACCCATAGTTATTTCGGATCACGCTCCAATTGTAACAGACCTTGATTTACTCCCTCCACATCCTAAATCTTCACGCTGGCGGTTTAATAACTCTCTTCTTGCTGATCCTTTTTTTCCTCTTCTTTTCGTTCCTTTGCTAGCGAATTTTTTTTGCTCAATGATGACCCTACTTTGTCCCCTTATCTTCTTTGGGATTCCTTTAAAGCTACAGAAAGAGGGTTCGTTATTGATTATGTTTCTAAGAAAAAGAAACAATTTCTTCACAAACGGAAAACCTTATTAACTCATATAAAATCTCTAGAACATTAATTTTACACCTCTTCCACTAACTCCATCTCACCTGATCTCATACGAGCTAAACTTTAATTTAATAAATCCACTACTGATAATGCTTCTTCAATACTCCTTCGTAGTAGCGCTCGTTATTATAGTGGTCGTATAAGTCAGGCAAGCTCTTGGCTAATTATCTGAAATCGCGTAAAGAGCGTACTTTTATAGACACTATCTACTCATCTGATAATTCTCTTTTACACAAAGATCAAGATATTCTTGATCAATTTAAACTTTTTTATCAGTCTCTATATACTCCAGAATCTCCTCCCACCCCTTCTCTTATTCAATCATACTTTGGAAACTTCCTATTCCCTCTCTCATCTTAATTTTCTTGATCTTGAACATGATCTTTCTCTTGCTGAACTTTCTAAAACCTTGAACACTCTCACTAAAGGGAAATCACCTGGGCCCGATGGTTTTTCTGTTGAATTTTATATGCACTTTTCTGATCTCTTACTTCCTGGACTCTTAGTCCTCTTTCAATCATTCTACCTATCCAGTAAGACAGCTGGGACTTTCCAAGAAGCCACCATATTTCTCATTTCTAAGGAAGGCCGTGATCCCCAATTTTGTAAAAATTATAGACCGATATCTTTAGTCAATGTGGATAATAAATTATTCGCTAAATTGCTTGCTCTACGCCTAGATCCTCTTATGCCCCAACTTATTGGTAAGGAGCAATGTGGTTTTGTTAAAGGTAGACTCATTTCTGATAACTCTCGTCTTTTCCTCAATGTTTTAAATAAAGCCTCCTCCCTTTCCATTCATCTAGCTGCTATCTCTGTTGATCCGGAGAAGGCATTCGACAGAGTGGATTGGTCTTTTCTGTTTGCTTCATTACGTTGGCATGGCTTTGGCCCCAAATTAATATCTTCATTTCCCTGCTATATTCTTCTCCTAAAGCTTCGGTCCTAGTTAACGGTCATGTTTCTTCTTATTTTTCTCTTCAGCGTGGTGTTCGTCAAGGATGTCCTTTATCCCCACTTCTCTTTGTTCTAGCTCTTGAACCCTTTTTGACCGCTATTCGTAACAATGTTTCCATCTCTGGTTTTCCTTATGGGGATAGTCAGTTGAAACTTTCTGCGTATGCAGATGATATTCTTTTATTTATTTCTGCTCCAGAAACGTCTATTCCTGCCTTATTACTTGAATTTGATTATTTTTCACAGGTTTACGGGTATAAAATTAATTCCGATAAGACTGAGATTCTCCCTCTTACAAAATTCTACCTCCCTCATCTCTTTTCCTCCACTGGGTTTGCCTGGAATGGTTCGAAAATAAAATATCTGGGTATATGGTTCTCTAATTCCATTGCCTCTTCCATTCAGCTAAGTATGTCTGCAGTTCTTTCCCGTATTGACAAGTCACTTTCCTCTTGGAATCCTCTCTTTCTTTCCTGGTGGGGACAGCTGGACTCTATTAAGATGATGATAGCCCCCGTTCTAATTTACACCTTTTCCATGCTTCCTGTCCATATCCCCAATATTCATTTTAAACGTCTAGACTCCTGTCTTTCCAGATTTCTTTGGAAAAATAAAAAATCTAGAATTGCTTTAACCTCTCTTCGTAAGCCAAAATCGAAAGGTGGAGTCAATTTCCCAGATTTTCGTCTATATCATAAATCTTTCTCGCTACGTCAGGCCTCTAGATGGCTTTCATCAGAATCCTCTCCTTTTACTCCCCTTTGGTTCTCTATAGAATAAATACTGTTGTTACCCTTTTCCTTTAACAAAGTTATACGTTTCTCCGCCAAGAATTCTTATACTTCCCCTCCCTTATTTAGACACACCTCTTCTCTCTTGAAACCTTTGTTCCACTCTAACCCTATTACCCGCGAATCCTTTTTAGATACCCCCATTTGGTACAATTCGCTGATTCTCCTAAACAACAGACCCATTTGTTGGAATTCTTGGAGATTGAAAGGTCTCATATGGGTCAATCAGCTTTTTGATGGTCTCTCACCCTGCTCATTTCCTCAATTTCAACTCTTATTTTATTGTCCCCGCTCCTTTTCCCACAAATTCACCATTCTTATGGCAATTATTCTCGATGTTTACTACTCTCTCCCTTCCTCATCTTCTTCTATTTCTCAATCTACCCTCCTTAAAATTCTTTCTACTTTGTCTAAAGCTTCTCTTATCTATAAATGTTTCCTTTCTCCCAATCAAGATCGCATGAAGACTAAAATATAACTTGCTTGGGAGTCGAATTTGGGATGTGAGTGGTCTGTTGCTTTTTGGGATAAAATGTGGTCCAGATCTCAAAAAATTTCCCGCTCCGCATCTCTTACCCAATCTTTGTTCTTTCTATATCATAGACTCTTCTTTTCTCCTACTTCTTTATTTCGTTTCTCTATTTCTCCTGATTCTAATTGCTGGACTTGTGGTCTTCCTGATTCTGATCTTCTTCATCTCCTTTTTCTATGCCCTCCTGTTGCTAAATTCTGGGATGACGTTTGGTCCTATATCTCTCGTCTTTTTACAATTTCTATTCCCTACTCTATACCTCTTCTCTTCACAGGTAGCCTCTCTGATTCTTTAGACCTGCCCAAACACTGTCATGGTTTATTTGATCTCATGCTTGCTCTCGCATTCCAACATATATCTTTCAACTGGAAAACTCTCACTAATCTCTCTATACATTGTTGGTGGAACTCCCTTTGCCATTGTCATAGACTTGATGTTTCATTTGCCTCTTCCTGCACTCCCACCCTTAACAGAGATCTCTTCTGACTACCCCTTACTATATACCTTGATCGCATGGCCCTGAAGAAAAATTCTCATACCACCTCCGAAAATTTTAAACCTCCTTGAATGATATTTGCTCTGTCCTCCTTTCCTCTCTCTCTTTTTATGCTTCTTACATTATTTCTACTCTACTACTAAATAATATGTTTTGATTCACTTGCAGTTGCTCGCTAGTATGCCTTATTTTTATCCATATATTTATGGCAATGTTAATATCCCCTTTCTTCCCTTTATTTATCCCCTCTCTCTTTCTCCTTCACCTCTCATTTGTAAAATTCTACAAAATGCTTTTGCTTCTCTATACATGATATTAGCCTCACTTTTGTTTCAATTTCGTATTTTGATTTTATTATCTGTACTTGCTGATATCTTTCTGTATTAACTAAGTATTCAATAAAGCATTTCAAACATTAAAAAAAAGAACAAAAGAAACATGTTCTAAATACTTGTTGCACTGTCTTGACTTACTGTAGCTACAGCTGTCATACCCTTATACGTATTGTGTGCTGGGGCTGTTACTTATGTTCTCAGCATCAATTTTGCTTATCAGAGGTTCCCTACTGCAGCATATTCCTAGTTCCATATAAAGCCTCCGCAGGGCAACTCTGTACATAAATTGGATAATGGGAACATTTGTCAACTACAGCTTTTAGAAATGCGATTAGAAGCGCTGCATAAAATGTTATTATAATTATGATTATTATTATATAAATACCACGAAGCAATACCAACTTCAATCTTCGAAGGTTTCTGTCAAAACTGCTGCTTTGCTATTTTTTTCCAACTAAGCCATAAAGGTTTTATTTTTCACACACTGATGAGGAGTGTGTGGAACTTGAATCTGTTTTGCTGTGCAATAAAAGGAAAATACTTCACTACAAAACCCATGATTTGTTTCCTTTTGGATTAAAAAACAAATAATACTCATTGTCGAACCAGAATGGGTCAAGAGCTCCTTCACTTCAGGCTGCGGAAGGTATTCTTTATAAAGTGGTGCCTGTCCAGCATTCCTAAGATACGCCTCAGACAACACAGAAGCTGCGAGCCAAGTATACTAAAGGCAGTGAGTGGGGGGGTTCCAAATCAAGCACATGTCGGCATCATGGGGTGGCAGGCCTAGTGATTACCACTGTCTCGCGTGAACCTCAGTATACTTCATCTTGAGGAACATCTGACGTTTCAGTGAAAGAAGCAGTGAAGACTGATGGAGAAGCAGCAGCATAAATGGATTGCAGTTTCACTGGTGACTTCTCATTCTACCCTTGTGTCTGCCCTTTCACAAGATAGACCGTGGGTTAGACATGGCTGGAGATGTGTGTATGCCTTCGCATGAACCTAGAACTCACTGTTTGCTTACCTCAATCTAGACTTGTTTGTTTATATCGTATATGTTGGAGTACTTTATCGTATGTTGGAGTACTTTCCCATGCTATGTCAGTACAGTTACCCATTTCTGAGGAGTCCCTAGGCAGCCCTAAACACTGTTGAGTGCTTCAGAGATTTGAGAACGTTTGGGACAAGTCTAGTTGGAGGGGATGTATATGGTTGTATAGTTCCTTTCTAAGGAAGGAGGCATTGACTAGTTTGTAAAGCTCTTTAGGTAACCTATGGCTCGTGTTCTGTAGATGCACAAATGTGCGGCGACCTAAGGAAAATTTTGGGAAGTGTCGCGTTTTTAAATATATATGTAAAAGGTCTGATTTAGGTGGCACTTCACAGAGGTGTTGTCTCTTTTCTAAAGGACTTACAAGATTGACAGAAAAGGTAACTAAATCAGGGTGAGAGGAAAGGGTCTATGCCAGGTTCAGAACTAGGCTCCACAGTAGGCAGCTTAGCCACCAGGCAAAGCCAATAAAGCCTAGGGGAGGCAGTCCGTTATAAAAGATCTAGGGGGCAGCGATCATTAATTTTTGTTTTTGTTTTGTGTCTGATCCATCACTAAACATTTGGGAGAATCTATGTGTCCAGGATCCTAAATTCGTGATCTTTGATACTATGGGCCACATTGCACCTGTGTCACTATACTGAAAAGTGGCATTTACTGGGTTTGCAATTACTACACCATGCCTAATTTCAAACCTAGGGATGGACGATTTGCTCTTCTTTTCCCGTGTTCCATGGTACACAAATTCATCCAACAATCTAAAGGTCGCCTTGTATCCATGCAGATGACAAAGCAAAAAGCTCTCGAGAGCTATCTATGCCAGGTGTCATTGGAAGCTTGTGGCGCTAGACACAGGCTCCTTGTGAGCTGTAGAGGTTGAATGTTCCCAGGCCTCCTTCTCACCACAGCAGGGTGTCCATGGGGGAGATCAAGGGACAGGAAGGGCAGAGAAGGGAGCAATTAACAATGGGAGGGATGGATGCCTTCACCTTCTGAATGGCACACAAACCAGAGACCTCGATGTCAGAAGGCCTGGTTACTTACTATTGAAGCCCTTGCCGCCATGAAGGACAAAGCTACCTAGAACAGCCAGTGTGGTTATGGGCATCTGAAAGTGAAAGTCCTCCCAAAAGAAAATGGAATGGATTGAGCAGACAGGAAATTAAAGGCCACGCGGGACAGTGAATCGGAGGCTAGTTGAAATGTATGGCTACTACATAGGTTTAAGTGCTCAAAAGTTAAAGAAAGTGGCTGGCCCAGTTTTAGTACATATTAAATGTGTGCAGAAGGACTTGGAGCTTGTCAAAAGTGTACATCCACCCAGTACTAATGAATTTGGGAAGTTATTGGAAATGTATCACAGTATGAACGATTGACACAATTCACTGGAAGTGTTCACTCACCTAATAAAGGGATAAATGAGGTAGTCAACAGCAAGCGTCCATTAGGTAGGAAGGGTGATACGCACCGCATTGAATGGAGAGCGAAATGTAAACCTAAGCAAGGATCTCTTATGTGTGAAACCAATACATGAACCTGCTGACTTTGCTCTAGCAAAATAAACAAGTGTGGTCTCAATTATTGGGATCAGGTAGGTGACCTCTTTGGGGGGCCACCACTGGGTCTCTGGTGCCTTGCTGGTTCTATTTTTAGCTGGCTTTGTGGGATGATTAGCAGTTCAATGCTGATTCCATCTTGCTCTGAGAGCCTGTCCGGGCCTTGCAGGATGAGGTGATGTGGGCTGCTACCCTTTTGATCTGAGTGCAGACTGTGCATAACCTGATCTCCGTCAGTTCCTGCGGCAGGCCTTCCAGTCGCGCCCGACAGCATTTTATAGCTTAAGTTTCCTGGTAATTGTACACAGTAATAAAAGACTGTAATCCAAGCCATGTCTGTTGGCATCTCCGAGCTGTCATGGTGTCAGGAGACGAGGGAACAAGGATAGCAGACAATAATGCATACATAATTGATTACTGAGGTAGGACAACCATATCCTGAGCTGTAACATGAGGAAGACTGCGACAAGAAGAGGAATCCCCGAGCCCAGCTTTTCTTAAATGTCAGTAATGAGAACAAAACAAATTATTTACTTTTGTCTAGTTAAGATTACACAGGCCCATGTGTAAATAATGCATATGCATCTTTGTCAGAGTAAAACAAGATACCTGCTCCACCACTAATCTGGCTGCAAAATTAGGTTTTTTTCACCACTCAAAAAGTACATCGGGAATGTTTCATGCGGAAAACAATTTAAGAAGAAATTGTTGGTTACTAAAGCATTTTTGGGATGGGTATGAGTATGACACGGTTTTCAACAGATCCACCCACTTTTAGCTATGTGATATGAGATTAATATTGGATGCCAAGCTCTAACCTGCGCTTGCAGTCACTTGTATCCATTTTAATCCCAATATAAGGCTGAAAGTATAGCGGGGTAGATAAATGCACCTGTAGCAGAGGTCATTGTATAAACCCAAAATAACAGGTTTGAATAAAGTGATAATCTATCTGACATTTTAGACGCTTTGTACATTAAATGCACTATATCTCCTAGTCTTTATGTTCAGTTTATTCCATGCTCTTTTTGATGTGTAGAAGTTATAAACAAAGACACTCGATGGAATTCCACAAATCGTTTATTATTAATTGAAAGCAGTGGCGGCTCCTCGAGGGAGTGCTAGGGTAGGGCGGGGCGGGGGAGGGGTAGGGTGAGGGGTAGTAAACTCCGGCATATGGCCCAACGGAGTTAAGTAAATAAATAAACAAAAATAATTACATTGCGCGCGCTGTATAGCCATTTGGCGTTGCTGCGCGCGCAATGTAATTTGTTTTATTTATTTACTTAACTCCGTTGGGCCGCAGGCCAGAATTTACTACCCCCTACCCTGCCCCTCCCCCGCCCCGCCCACCACCCCGCAGCACTCTCTCGAGGAGCCGCCACTGATTGAAAGTAAAGAGAAGTATTGGTAACCCACGTTGCATTTTTTATAGATTTTTGTGATTGCAGGCCCTTGTTACTTTGTAAAAGATCTCGCAGCATCACTGTTTCTGCCTAAACTTAATTTTATTTAGATTTTAAGATCTCACATTTGCACAAAGTAGTAGTCTGGATAATTTGTGAAAAAGCGTAGGTCCAGCTCAAACTGTGACCTATATGCTTCTTGCTTTGCTTGTTCAAATGTAATTTAAAACAAGCATTGGCATAGCCAATAGGTCTCCCTTTGGGACCTTATAAGTGTTTAGCCATGCAACAGTTGCATAACTAAATACTTATAAGGTCCCAAAAGCGAGACCTATTGGCTATGCCCAGTGGCCGCGAAAGTGAAAGTAATCGCGGTCAAGTGCGGCACGCGCGCCCGCGCACATGCACTGTAGCTCTAGGCTGGCCTGGTAGCACTTTTTGGAGCCCTCTCAATAAGTCTCGCCAGACCAGCGCATGCGCTGGGTCAGGCGAGACCTAAAAACGAATGTTATTCATCTAAGATGATGGATAGACAATTGTTTATTGCACTACACTTTGAATGCATGTATGATGTGTTTAAATAGTGCAATCCTGGATGAAAGTAGGCAGTGCGCTTTACAGCATCAAAGGTAACGACAGAGTGAACATGCTATAGGAGGGGTAACTGGTTTATGGACTGTCACTGAATCCTTAAGTGTCATTCTTTAAAGAGGTGAGTCCTAAGCTCTTTCCTAAATTGAAGTAGGGTTGAAAGATAAGGGGACATGAATCCAGATTCCAGATGCACAGTTGGAGAAGATCTGATGGTATATTTTTTTCCTTTTTTGCACGTGTTTGTCTTCAGTTTGATGATCTCCTGGCTGCAAGGGTGCTGAGCGCCCCCTGAGATGGCGAGTTGCTCGGCCAGGTAGGCAGGTGTGCCAGTCGTCATGGTTTTGTAGATGATGTAGTTTGTTTTGAAGATGGTGTCAGACAAAAAGCGGAGCCAGTGGAGTTCCTTAAAGGTAGATGTGATGTATGTCCTATTTCTTCAGGCTCTTAATGTGCACTTTGCCTTCAGCAGAGATGTCTTTGCCTGCCTTACCAAATATGAACATGTTCTTTTACATAACTGAGTAGATATTTTCTTGGGTTAAATGTTCTGTTTTCTCCCTTACATTCATATGCATTATTTTGGAGTTTCCGAAGAGTTAGATCAACTTAGCCTTAGCCTTATTGCTGAGAGAGCGAGCCGCCCTTCTACTGATAGTAACAATACAGCATTGTTATGGATAAAAGAGTTATATTCACCAGCGCTAGATGTACATAATCCACATAGCGCCTGGTCAGCTGTGAATCCATTTAATTAAGGAAAACCATCAGAGGTCTACAAGAGGTCCCTTGCCTTAGCAGAATTTTCTGCTGAGCTGCCCTGACGGAAAACCTGCCAGCTTGGTTTGTCTTAACAGCCATTGACTTTCTGGGAAAACGAGGATTGGGTATTGTGTGCTCCCAACAGTTTTTAAGGTCCAATCGAAAATGGCCATCGTTGGACCAGGAAATGTGGGACTGGGAAGGTAGAGTTGGAACAGGACACACAATCAAAAAGGTGCGACCCATGTACAGTAGAGTTCAGTCGACCCATGTACAATACAGTTCAGTTCCCATCCCCCGGCATGACCAGAATAAAAAACTTGAAAAAGAAAAAGGCAAAGGGGTTTCAGTAGCAGTGACTCAATCCTTCAGGCTCTGGTTGAATCCACCTAACAGGAGGAACTAGGAGGTGGAAGGCAACCGTGAGACCTCTCCTTACTGGGGAGGAGCCTAGCCTAGGAATTATGGCCTACACAAGTGGCGGCTGGCACAGGTAAGGTCGGTAGGCAGTCGGGCGGGGCAGGGCGCGGGGGGAGGAGCCGACAGACGACAGAATAGGTGTTATTTATTTAATGAAACATACCTATTACGTCGTCTGTCAACTCCCCCCTCCCCCATTCCGCCCTGGCCTGCCACACCGCGCTTTTCCTGTGCCGGCCGCCGCTGGCCCACACACAAAACCTAATAACCTTGTATATGAGCAGACACGAAAGGACTAACAATTAACCTTGGAAGCAATGGATAATAACAGGAATGTGAAGCTCCCACTGCCACCAGCCCAAACAGCTGTAAACACCTTTGAGAAACCCCTCAAGAAAGCCTGAGGAGACCTGCACACATGGCCTATTTCCTGCCAAACAAAACTCAAAAAAGGGAATAAACCACAGGAGCTACAGTTTATAAAATACAATGATTGCTTTATCTTGCAGGCATGTCGGGAGAATCCATCTTCTGGGACAACTAACTGTATCACACTGAGCACCACCAGCACAGCGATCGAACGGATTGTGAGATTTGCCAGCGCCAGCCACATAATAGCACTTCAAGGCACAGTCACACGCATCATTTTTTTTTTATCTGGCCACAGAGAACCGATCCTGTCACAAAGAGCAACCCACGGAGGGCTAAGGGGCTCCTGTTCACGTGTGCTGGTTCTGTGCGCAGTCCTTTGCGTCTGCCGCTGTGTTGAAACGCTCCAGGAGTTTCCCTGTCATCGGGTCCTGGGTTTCCTTACCTAAGCCGATGGCACGTGGCCTTGCAAAGCTTCAGCGCGACCACAAACCAAGTGGGGTCGGCCCCTCCGCGCGCTTTTCATTTCCTTTTCCACCGACCCGAAACAATTCAATTCTAGGCAACAGTAATGCGCCTGGCAGAGAGCGAGAGCAAATAATATGCCAGCACACATGAAAGGGCGCCCTGCCGCAACCCCGAGATGCGGCTGGGTGGAAAGAGGAGGCCATCTTGTCATCCTTCTGAGAGCGGATGAAACCGACAGTGGCGTAGCTGCAAGAGTATTTATTGACCGGGCATCACAAATGCATAATATTTATTTTCAGGGGGATTTTTTGGGTAGGGGGAAATACAAAACATTGATTTTACATTTTCCGCAAAAAAGGAAAACACAATATATATTTAGCCCGTCTACAATTAAGTGAAATTAATAATTCGAATCACAATGCGGCCGCCCGGGGGAAGTAAAGGTCACAGACCAGTCTTCCCCCGGGGTATTTGCTCAATGGCTGGAAGGACAAGGTGGGGGTGGGATTAGAGGGGTAAAGTAAGGGGCGGGAGCTGGGTGGGTATATAAGTTGTCAGGAGAGGAAGATCCAGACTCTTCCTGACACCTGAGCACCACCAGGGGTAGAAGAAAAGGTTGTCCACCCACCCACCCTACAGGTCTTAAGCAAAGGGCTTGGGGAGGCTTTTTGGGTCTGAGCGTGCCAGTTTAGGGCAGGTTGCAGAGCAGTGACATTACGTTACTTTGGAGGGGTGGTGAATCACATACGGGCGGATCCACCCCTCTGGGGGAGGAGAACGGTACACGGGTGACTGATAGCGGGGCACGGGAGGCAGTGAAGGAAATTCAACAGAGGATGCTTCGAGGGCAAGTCAAGGTGAGAATGGGGAGAAAAAGGAGGTCAGCGACTGAACAGGTGAGATGGTTTTGAGAATGATGAATGAAGAATGAGTCGGTATGGGATGGGAAAAGTATATTTATTGCATTTATATACTGTTTTAATAAAGTCTAAATGATTGCAACCATGTCCTAATAAAATGGCCTTTTACGCTTCAAGTAACAGCGTGGAGTGTGGTTCTTGCGCGATAATGAAGAGGCCCAATTACTAAGATCTGCAAAAATTAAATCCAGCAACGTAGCATGCTGATTATCAAAATGCATGTCTTTTTCTTGGTTGTAAGGTGGTCTCCTGGTTAAGAGCAGGACAGAGAATATGTTTAGAGTAAGAGTGTGAAAGAGACAGATGCACCCTTGAGTTTGTATGCGCATGTGTGAAGCTTTGACAATTGCATCACATAAATGAGGTAAAACAGCAGTGCCAGCTTCCCTCACATGGTACTGCTATGGCATAGGCAACAACTGTCACCCACCTCTCACACAGACCAGGCACAGCGTGGAAGCAGCAGTGCAAGCTTCCATCACATGGTACTGCTATGGCATAGGCAACAACTGTCATGCACCTCTCACACAGACCTGCTACAGAGTGGTAGAAGCAGTGCAAGTGTCCTTCATGTATACCAGATCCAACACATACAGTTATTGTTCAAGATTTCCTTCACACACAACAGCTTTACCACCCTCTTACACCCCACACTCAAACATAAATTTAAGCACACATCGCTGGTACACAAGAGACAGCAGCTGTACAACTCCCCTCACACACAGCAAATAAAGCACAGTCCGTAGCAGTGAACGCTTTTCTAACACTCACCCACAGAACAGGCAGGCACAATAGCAGCAGTACATTTTTCCCCTTACATGTGCAACAAGTATAGTCGTTGCAGCATCAATGTAAGCTTCCTTCACATGGAAGATGTAAAACGCAGATAGAAGTCGCCCAAGCTTCCTTAACACAGAGAACGCCAACTTGGCAAGCTCCCTTCAGGCATCATAGCACACTCCTCCTTCACACCCACAGCTTTGGTGTATCACAGGCTGCAGTTAATGCAAGTTTCCTTCACACACAGCACTGGCGCAACATACTATTCCCTCACAAACTGACTGGTACAGCATGACCAGCAGCTGTGCAATCTTCCCTCACATACAGCACAGGCCCTGCAGAGACTTGTGAAGGTCACCTTCACAAGGGATGTGGAGACAGTAAAACTAAAGGCTGCCTTACACACAGCACTGACACCGCATAAGCACTGCGGAGGTACTAGAAGTGCAAATCCCCCTCACACACAGCCCAAGTTCACGATCAGCAGTTTTAGGGGTTTCAACATCACAAACAGGCACACAGCACAGGTACAACAATTTCCCATTCAGATAGTGTGGGTGCAAGACAGATAATCTGCACTCCCACAGCTGCTTCCATCAGGCCCTGCCACTGTATGGGAAGCACGGTAGAACAGCCTTCATGCAGCACCATTATCTAACTAGGGTAGCACACAAACACTGGAGCGCCAAAGGATATAAATAATATTACAACTTTCAATAAAAGCCAGAATGTGGTATTCAAGAAGCCACGCCCAGGCCACCTCACAGCAATATTTTAATGTAGTTTTGGAAAACTGACTGCCAGGAGAATGGCTCTCGCACTTAGGGATCTGACAGTAGAAGGATATTAGTAATTAAAAGGAAATGTATAGTTAGTAAGAAAGAGGAGTGTTAGACCTGGCATCATTGGTGTGGGTTTCCCCTGTATTTTTGCCTTTACCTCTTGTGTTTCTACTGTTTGTTGGACTTCGTTTTGCTGGTCTAGATGCTTTGGGCACTTTGCCACTGCTGTCCAGTGCCAAAGTGCAAGTGCTTCCTTAGTCAATTGTTATTAAGGATTGGTGATTCCATGATTGGCATATTTGATTTATTAGTCTGTCCCTAGTACGGTGCACTGTGTGTGCCCAGGGCCTGTAAATCAAATGCTGCTAGTGGGCCTGCAGCACTGATTGTGCCACCCACACAGGGCCGGACTGGCCGCAGCGGACACTGGGCATTTCTCCGGTGACCCGCCAGGGTGGGGGCCAGTTTTGGGCTCCTTGGGGAGCCGTTTTTGTTACCGGCGGCCTACAATATCGGCCCCCTGTAACAAAATCAGCCAAAATCGGCCTTAGCAAACAGCTTGGCCGCACCACCATCCTCCCTTCCTTGCCGGGGGCCGGCCGAGCAGCTTGCCAGGGCTGGCTTCTGTTAGTGTAGGTGCAGTCCGGCCCTGCACCCACATAAGCAGCCTGTAAATGTAACTCAGATCTGCCACTGCAGAGTCTGTGTGAAGTTTGGTACTGCCATGTCGACCAGGCAAGTGCACCCACTTGCCAGGCCCTAACCTTCCCTTTACTTACATGTGAGTCACCCTTAAGGTAGGCCCAAGGTACCCCTGTGGGCGGGTGCAGTGTATGTGAAAGGTAGGACATGCCCTGAAGTGTGTGGCATGTCCTGATGGTGAAATGCTGCCAATTTCATTTTTTCATTATTGTAAGGCTATCCGTTCCCGTAGGTTAGAATGGGGATTTTGCTCATAACACCTTATGAGTATTACTGCCCATGGGAACAAGATAGGAAAATAAAGTTTGATATGCCTGAACTCAGAATGTTAAGATGCATCTTTTAGTGAGGGTGGTTTTTACATTCTGGGTTTGGAAATACCACTTTTAGAAAGGAGGTATTTTCTTGCCTAACCATCCAGGGTGCCTCTGCTAGGTTGTGTATTGACAGTCTGGCTTTGGAGTGACAGGGGCTGGGGATGTGCATTCTGTTCAGACAGCCACTTGGAGGGTTGAGGTCTGTCCTGCTTTTCCAGGGTGAATCAGGACTGGGATGAATAGACCTGGGCTGCATTCAGAATAGGGGGAGGAGATTTC
The DNA here is from genome assembly GCF_964204655.1 of Triturus cristatus. Taxonomy (NCBI): domain Eukaryota; kingdom Metazoa; phylum Chordata; class Amphibia; order Caudata; family Salamandridae; genus Triturus; species Triturus cristatus. The sequence goes on along the minus strand of NC_140584.1, from coordinate 670,524,554 downwards.
TTTCACACCAGAATGGGCCTTAGACCATGCTGTCTCCACCTCCTGCCAGGAAGCTGCACCAGAGAGGACATAACTGGGTTTGGCTGGGCAAAGAGCTTCTCTGCCACAGAGAACAAAGAATTTTGTAGTATAAAAAGAGGGGCCCAGACCCCAGACTTTTAGATAACTTCTGGTAAATCAAGAGGAACCTTTTCCGAGAAGAGCTGGAAAAAATGAGGAGGAATACTGCCCCTGTGCTGTTTGCTGTTTGGGGTTGGCCTGCAGTGGCTACTTTCTGCCAAGGAAAGGGAAAATAATTTTGCTGTTTGCTGTGTCACCTGCTTGAGGAAGATCTCGAAGGGCTTCAAGAAGATCTTGCCTCCTGTTCTGAAGTCTCAGGGAGACAAAGGCTTCACCCTCAGCTCCCCTGAACTTCCTTGCTGAGAGTTCTGACCTGCCAAGAGGTGTGTGTAGCTGTTCTGGGCCTCTGAAAGTTTATCTGGCTGTTGGGAGCTGGAAAAGTAACGCAACGACGAGAAGCGTGGCACATCCATACTTGTTTCCGATGCATCATCGAAGAAACCAACGCAGCACCTGCCCGCGGCTCGAGAAATTGCCACACCCCGCATCGAGTGTACGGTCTCCGAAGTCCGAGATCACTGCACCGATTCCGACCTTGGTCTAGTCTACTTATAATAAAAAACGTGCAAATCTCTCTAATAATATGACATGCCTTGAATGAGTGAAGGATAGAATGAAGTACAGTTCCTCCACCAGTTCCAACAATCCGCTGGGGATTTAAAATAGGCATGAAAGAGATACCATTGCCTAGTATTAAAATTCCCTGGCGATAAAGGGGAAATACAGTGCATAATGAGAGGATGGTATGAGAAATGAGTCTATAAGCACAACCAAAGGTGAAAAGCAAGAGAAACAGTAGTGCTGAACACACCCTATATGTGGGGGAGATATAAAGAGAGTGTTCGTCATAAGAATTACATTACCTATGTCCCAGTAGAATATCTCCAGCCAGTAAGTAATGGAGACAAAAGCCTCACAACTGCGACAATAAGAGGTCAGGACGCAAACTAACCCCAGGCTCATGCAAAGCAAAGAGATGAGAATTTCACCTCCACCCCTTTTGCCAGGGGAATCCTGGCTGACCAAGCTTCAAAAATTGCTAGAGCCTGTGACACAACAGCAGTATATGCTAAGAACTATCCACTGTCATATGGCATTTTCTGCAACTGGCCAAGTCACATAACGTCCCTATAGAATTTAAATTGAAAATGTACATTTCGGGGCCGTCTACAACTTCCTCTGCCCTGGACCAAGATTATTAGGTGGTTTATTATGATTTTGAATGTTTCATGCAGATTTATCACAGGGTTAAAATTAAAAAAATGTAAAAATTAATTTTCACAGTTATACACAGTTCCAGTGAGCACAGGTATCAACTGGTACTGAGGGATGGGTTGGGCCCTATGCCGATTAGGGTCGCAGGGTAGCAGCAGTGTTAAAGTTGAGTATTAGAGCAGAGCTACATTCCACTTTGAAAGAATGAAAGCTGGCAACTACTTTAACTATCCCATCTCCACCACTAATTCTTTCTTCCTGTTATTTTCATTGTGTCTAACTTTGGTGGGCCAATTATGAAACGCAACACCCAAACTGCAAATCTGGAAAAAACAAAGGGCATCCTTGGTGAACCCATGGAGCGAGAAGACAGTTAACTAGACTCCTGACCTTATAGTCTTGAAATATGAAGAAATATCAGATGACATAGTATAAATATTGCGTTGGGTAACTCCTGTGGGGTTGAGTGCACTAGAATTAAGTACTTGAGCTATAAAGGATACAATGCAATTTTATTACCATGAGTTTCTAAAATCTTCAGTTAAGTACTGCAATGAGTTTGCCACATTTTCTGAAATGCATTTTCCCAAAGATAATAATAATTGAAGTCCTCTAACATGCATATTTTTTATAACATATATATTTGTAAAACGCACATTCACCCAAGGTTATCTTGGCACTAAATAGCAGATGTTCATTGTTGCCCAACTCAATTGTACTCATATTATCAACCTCAGAAGGATGAAAGGCTGAGTGAGACCTGCTGAAATTTGAACCTGTGACCATGAGGTCGACAGTCGCGGCTCGTAATACTTGCGGGTAGGGGGCAGGGGAATTGCACAGGGGTTACCGTGCAGGGGGAGGGTAAAAGAAAACTAAAAAGAAGAAAACCTACCTGAACGGGTCCCGCGCCGCCTGTGCTCCTGGGCCGGGTCCTGCATTTCTCGTTTTCCTAAACAGGAACAGGCAAGCTCCCTCCCCTCCTGTAAGCCAATAACAATACTGCAATGGCAGCGTTGTGATTGGTGCAGAGTCCCGGACAGCGCCCTCCCGGGCACCTGTAGGGAAGCCATTTTCTCTATGGAGGTTGCATGCAGCCTACATAGAGAAAATGTAGAGTGCGCATGACTGCTTTGGTCGGCCCCAGGGCCGACCAAACAGTCAGAGTACTCAGAGTGGTGCAGGCCACTCCTCCTCGACCCGGCCGCACCCAACCAGGCATACCCTCCCGCCCGCCCCCAACCAGGCATACTCTTGTCTTCTGCTTTCTCGCAGCATGAGAAGCAGATAAATACAATGCTATCAAAAATACAATTTTATGTTTCTGCTTCTCGTACTGCGAGAAAGTAGTGAGGCGGCGCTCCTTCGCCCTAATGGAGGAGCCGCCCCTGAAGGCCGAACACTGGCCCTTCCAGTGGACGCATTAGTCCACTAAGCCACCAGACCCGGCTGATTAAGAAATTGAGTATTTGTTTTCATGGGGCCTTCTGGAAAAGCCTTTTGAGTCATATGTGCATGCATTTGACCATAGCAGGTTGTGTAAGAATTTGTGTGTCAAATTAGATATTTTCATTGTATAGAATTGGGTATGGATTTTATTGTGGAATTTTTGTATATGTATGATGTATTTTAGCATTGTATTTAATGTAGTAGCCCTGAAGAAGTTCTAATGTTTAAGAAATTAAACAGGTTGACTGTATTCTGCTCTTGGTTGAAATAAAGATTTACCACACATATTGGAGCCTCATTGATCTTATTGTACAAATGTGACAAATGGAATAATACGAAAGAAGAATTCAAGTGGAAAGTAAAATACTAAATTATTCAACTGATCGACAGTTGCCATTTATTGTACAATTTTGAAGAGCACTGCAATATATAAAGTTACTTCACTATTAAGATGTGCTTACGACTTCTGGAAGCAGATATTGTTGGTAATATTGCGTAATATGGAGTTTAGTGGAACTTGTCCACACGTGTAATATGTAGATTGTGAATATTCAAACATTATATATATATATTTTTTTTTTTGCAGAGTGTTATATAGCGCGAACTTGACCTGAATCCAATAAGGTATCAGAGCGCTTTACACAGCACCAGTTACGTTACATTAGGACACACATTCATTCTTTGTTAATCTTGATATTAGTTCAGAACAGGTGTAGGTGGAAGACTGATTCCAATCCTCTTACTTACGCCTACCATTAAGGTTACCTTTGATGATAATGAATATCCTTTTACGAAGAATGTAACCTAGAAAACAGCTGCTGCCCAAAGACAGTCCATCTCGAATTTTCTTTTTCCCTCCTGCTCTTTTGTACATGGGTTCTAGCTGAAAAATATGCAAAACGTTTCAAGCCTGAGCAAAGCCCTAATAAATGTGCCTGTCTAATGTACAACCCCCATAGCACTTTCTGGAAGCAGGGCAAGGCTGACGCGACATAATTCTCGGCGTGGAGGACAGCTCTGCGCCAGCACGCCTGGCGGGATATTTTGAACTTTGATAATGCACTGGTAGTCGTTGGCAGTAGGATGTTGGCTTGCTGCCAAGGACTAAAGAAGTAAGCTGGAGCCCTCTCCAGCACTTGGAACATCTCCATGGCCACATACCCGTATGGACCAAGCTATGGTGCCTTCTGATTGTGGCAATGAATGCTTGATTTTATTGTGATATAACCTTGTTTCATTCCCTACATGTTGCATCATTTATACCACGGGTTGAGTCCAATTTTCAGTGATCACAGACAGTACATTAGACAGTACTGCTTGGCTGGAGGACCACAACCCTCCATGTTCTTAAAGTAATTTTGAGCAACACAATATGTGTGATCAGTTAGTAAGTGCAAACACAATATATTGCTCGCAATAAAGGTGTCTGGTGTTGCAACTGCATTTCTTGTGGGATATTTGTGTGCTTTATGGATTTGCCTGATTTACATAGAGTGCCTCATCTTTTTACTGTTATTAACAAAACATAGATAAGATTTTAATAAAGTGCTGTTATTTGTATATGAATTAACAACTCGAGCTGGCAATTGGATTTTTATTCCAACTATGGTACTTGTGTTCTAAGGTATCTAAGCTCATCCCTTACACCACCACCACCACCACTATTCTTGTCAAGCCCTCAAATCAAACTTAAATTATACTAATCACCCTAGTCATCCTGCTAACTGGCTAGTGAAATGAGATGCAACAGCATTCTAATGAGAGACTATAGCTGTGTGCAGCAGGGCACTCTCTCCATCCTCCCTCCCCCTTATGGCCAGGATTGACAGTACAGCTGTCGCTATACCTGTAGCAACGGTCACCACAAACACAGCAACAGCACGTCATGCAGTGTACGCTAGATGAAGCTAAGCCAGTATAGCAAAGCGTGACACAGCACGATAGCGCAAAATATTTCCTTTTTACTCCATCAAAAATTGATAACACAGTGGCGTTGCTGTGGGTTTATTGATATTTGTTTACTCTCAGTTTCCAAGCTGTTTGCACACACTGCTCTGGAACCAGGTTTATCACTGAACAGGGGAGCAGCTGAGGCAGGCGGACCCAAGCACACACCTTAAGAGAGGTGGGCTGCCGCTACCATCCACTGATGGACCTCCCGCTGCACAGAGCTGCCATCTTCCGCCTCCCAGGCACAGCAAAGATGGTGTAGTCTTATAGCTGCACATATAGCATGCAGCTCGGCACACGCTGCCTCTCATCAATATACTTCCTTCAGACCATAACAATTACGGAAACCTTGTGTTCATTAAACCCATCATTTCACCTTACCAAGTGATAAACAGGACCTCTTCCTAAACTAAATGTTTGGTGTTTGTCTAAATCCCAACATTGCTGCCCTATCCCATCCATGAGGACAAAAATAAAACAATTCCTTTCCCCTTAACATGTTTCCAGTGGAGCAGTCCCAGATTTCAAACCGGCATGTACCTTGAGTCAATCTTGCAGTCAGTCTGTCCTACCTGCTGCCATACTGCCAGCACTGAAGGGTAACCTTCTCGGGGTATCACTCATGAGAGATCCCGATGGTTCTCCCAAGCTCCTGTGAGTGCAGTGCCCTCCTCTCACCTTTGGAGCTGCACTGAAGCAAGGTTTGGCACTGCCCAGGCAGATCATGTCTTTTGGGTGGCCCGGTTCTCTCTGAAGAGGGATGAACCGGTTAGTGCTATAAACACGAGATACCCTGTGGGTCACGTTTCTCAAGGCCTTTCAGGAAACCTGAAAAAAGTCAGCTCCAAGACTTCACCCTTCATAGCTCTACTTCTCCTTAGAGCCAACTGATATGCACACACAGTGGTGCCTCCACGGCAACAGCCCAACATTCTACGATGACATCACAGACTTCTTCTGTTACAGCTGGTACTAGAATGCGTGCAACAGAATCAACGAGCAGCCTTCAGACCACGTGAACATTGACAACTCTACTCATGCAGACCGATGTCGCACCAAAACAGAACAAGTTATTCGCTCTGAAACACATATCCAAACTGAAATAGATATACACTGACTGCTCTGTGCAAACCCCCTCACTCGTGCCAGATCGCGCCCACAAACAAATATCCTAACTGCACGACTTAAAGGTGCTACTCATCGAAAACATTCATTGCAACCCAAAGGATCCTCTTGAAACACTAGGAGCAGAAGACAGACGGCCTAATTATGAGTTTGGGGGTCTGATGGACCACTAACCCCACGGTGGCAGCGCGGCAACTGTGGCACCGGCGGTCCAACGCCTTCTTATGAGTTTGGAGGTCAGAGGCTCGCAATATGCTGGTGGTGCCCCTGCGGCACTGCCAAGCATATTACGAGTTTCCTCACCGCCACAGTTTTCATAGCGGTGAGCCCGCCATGAAAAGTGTGGTGGTGACAAAATAAATAGGGCCTTATAGGGCCCCTTGTTGCCTATAAGCCTGGAGGTGCATCCAGGGGAACACATTGTGTGCCCCCCCCTGTCCTTACACCCCCTGTTCCTGCACGGCATGGACTTCACAGTCCATGCCAAGCAGGAACGGGTTTTGGCGCTCCCACGGTGTTGCCTTGCTAAGGCTCAAATATGAGCCATAGCACAGCACCACCGGGCAGTGGCAGCCCACACCACTAAACTCGAAATCAGGCCCTAGGGCTGAGGTGGAAGCAATGGGTCTGGAACTTCAAAAAGACTGCGTGTGCGAACTTAAATAAGATGTTGGTTAAACATGATGTGAAGCCTAAGGATATGATTACGAGATGTATACTACATCTTCTGAAAAACACCAATAATGTATGAGCTTGACAGTCACCATTTCTAAATATAAACAACATTTATGTAATGACTAAACTATATCTGCATCGCGGTGCATGATGTGTGGGCTGCACTTCTACCATGGTAACCATCTGGAATTCTGAATTCTGCACGTCCTAAAAGCTTACATCCACCCTTTACTCCCACCAACAGAACAAAACCCTCAGCTCATTTATGGTACAATTATCTCCAAGAATACAGCGTGGTACATGCCGGCCTCCTCACTGTTTAACCTTCTTTCATTATCCCGGTCCTGACCGTTCATTAAATTGCACTAAACATTAACATCAATGTACTCGAATGCTTAAAGTGCCCAGAAGCAATCATTTCACTACCTCACGTGAGCACAACTCTCATGAAGTGCTCATCCAGACGAATATATATCACATACTCCTGTACTCCGTACTCCATTTACCGAAGTCATTTAGTTAAGCTGGTCTCTCTTTCCTTTTCCGGCTTCCTGAATAATTTAATTTTCTATTTGTTCCCGTGGGATCTTCTTCAAACATACAAAATACAGACGAGTGTAATAATGTGAGCGCGGAATGAAGTGGAGAGGAGCTCCCCTGTGGCACGCGCTCAGCTCTCTTGCACAAGGAGCGGTGCATATAAAAAGCATGAAAACATACAACTAAATGAAGTGCTTAGCACTTAGAGTTCCCAAGGGGGCGCACTAAACGCTCAAGCACCTGGTTAACAGTTCATTTGATACCCATGGCACCACCTGGTCTCTGTAAGAGGAATGGGACGCCAAAAGTCACGGCTCAATCCCACACTCAGTATGAGTAAGAACTGGACTGGCACAGCCTGTGCTGGCAGAACTGTAGGACTGGCGGTCCTGACCGAGTGAGGTGCAGCACTCACAAAGAGCACTTTATCCTCTACAACCAACAAAAAAAAGTGCCTCCAGAAGGATTGTCCAGTCCAGGACCTGAATAGGGACATGCCCCATCGCTAAAAGACACCAGAAACCAGATGCACGTGGCACGCAGTCTATTCGTGGTGTTACAACCAGCGGGTCAAATCTAACATTACAGAAACCACTCTGGCACATTGAGCAACACCCTGGATACATTTCCAAAACTCATGAATATTTAAAGCTGCATCCTGACATGCATGACAACTCTCTTTCTCTTTGAGGATCACACTGATATTATTGTGAGCAGGGCTTTAAGTGGGCCGGGTCTCACCGGGTCTGAGCACCGGCAGTTTTTTAAAGGGGGCCTCGAAACGGGTCTCTATCGGGCTGTTTTGTGCCCTGACACCGGCGGTCCGTTTTTTTCCAGACTGCAGTGACAGCAGGCACATAGATGTGCGCGACCTCACACTGCTCACTTCTCACTAGTGGAGGAGTCACCATATGATATCATGCCAGGTGAGCGTTGTAGGGGAAAGGAAATCCTTTAAAGAGGGTAATTTTCTCTCTGGATTTCCCTTCTCGTTTTGAAACTCGGGAGCAGCAAAATTGTGGTGTCACATGCAACTAACAACCATTGACAAAGCCAATAGTCCTGACTTGTTGTCCATGATGTTAATTGTTGTATCATATATCTAGCTGCAATGACAGAAGCAGCAAAATACATGTTGGGCGGACCACTATCCTAAACACAGATTTTTAGCTTAAGTGTTAAGCCACGCCATTAATTACATTGGCCACGCCCCTTTGAGAGACCCTCCAGTTTTTTCATCCGACTTAAAGCCCTCATTGTGAGTACCCTGGAGTATTTGAGTAACTAAATGACAAATGATGGCACACACTGGCATAGGATGGCAGCCATTGTCATATATTTGTTTTCGATCGCAATTCTGAATAAGCATTATATCTCCTGATAAATTATTTATATGTGGTCTTTTTTTCTACAAACACAGGGTTTTTCAAATAGGCATTTTCTGCTGGGCATGGTTTATCGAATAATGTTCTTTTCTCTTGCTTTATCATGTTACACTGTGTTTCTGTCCTGCAACATATGTTCTTAACATGTTTTACCAATGTTCAGCTTCTCGGAGAGCCTAGAGGTAGGCTATCCTACTGGACATGCGTTAGTGGGGTATGAGAATCCATGTATTTTTATCCCTAGTATCACGGGGCTGGCAGAAACTGGAAGAATTTTATGCTTGTTAATTTGTAAATATTATTTTGCTCCCCTTATCTGTTTTTCTGGAGACTGAACTTTCTTACTCCCATCTTCCATGTAATATCTTCTTGCCACCCTTCATCTTAGTCATCTTGCTAGGGACATTGGTTTGCAGCTTTCCATTAACACAAAACAATATGAAGGGTCGTGATATGCATGTCTTGTCAACTGGAGGGAATGATAGATTTTTGTGACCATGTTGGTGTCACCTGCTTCCTTGACAACTTTGTTTAATATCAATCATGTTGAAGGATCCTGCACCCCATGTTTTCCAGGAGTTGCTAATCCCCTTGTCTTCTCACAAGTGTTGTAGTGAACACGGTGACTGGAGACAGTGAAGAGAGTGTTTACGATCTGGCAGATGAGAGAATTTTCCAGACTCCAGGCCTGAATGATGCATGGGTACCATGAGGTTAAGGCCAGACAATGAATCTGCAGCTCATTGGTGGTTGGAGAGGTTGAGCATTGATAGCTACTGCTCTATAGTCATTGTTGGTCAGAGGGTTGACAAGATAGGTATTGCAACAAAAATACTTCCAGAATCAATCAAAGTGAATGTTCAGTCAGACCAATCCATGCTGGAAAACGTACAATGTGTCTGAAAAATAACAGCATGCATCTAACAGAAGACACCCTTCAAAATACTAGAACTTCAGCCCCAACTACTCCAAAGTTGTGGTCCAAAATTGGATGGCAGCAAAGTGAGTACTGACAGCGACAAAGGGAAACAAGGGGGCCAGTGCCACTACATGCGATCAGTGCTAGACATTGGCCCATTGCCATTACATAACTGACCAGCGCCACAAATAGCACATTTTCTGACATGCCTGTGAAGATTCTTCTAAATTCTGTTGAATAAAGAGATTGTGGTAAAGGGATTCCACGTGAATTTGGATTTGGATTTGTAGAGTTCTATGGGCAGAGGTCTCCAATCCCACTTCTCAAAGTTAGGGCCTATTTATATTTGCAGATACTGGCAGGCGGGTATGTGTACATGGGGTGGGATAGCTACATGTAGGACCAAAGTGTCTTTGCATTATTAAGAATGATCAGAGTTGCATGTGACGGTACTGTGTTAGTAGTAGAGGAGATAAGACATGTTATGAAGGAAAACGTGGTTTGAGAAAGAGAAATGGTAGTAGTGGGAAGATGGGGAGAGGTGCTAGGGGGAAAGTGATGGGTGGAAAGGAGGACATGGGATGGATGTAGATGCTGGTGGCATCTAAGTGTATTTGCAGTTGCAGGGTTAGTCATAGTCAATGTCTTATGTAATTGGTAATGATGTGTGGGAAGGAGAGACTTGAGAAGAGTGGGGGTGACAAGGGGAAAGGTGAAAGAAATCGGCTTGAGGGTAAAAGGCTTATAGAATGTGTGATGCTGAATTCAGTGAACAAAAGAGCGATGGGTGTTAGTGTAGAGGTACGGTGCTGAAGGTGAGGGGCTAGACATGTGATGGGAAATTAATATGAGTAGGTGAAGCAGAAGTCATTGGTGAGTGAAGTAAGGGGGGTGTTATAAGAAGAGAAGTCGGAGTCAAAAAGATATTGTGTATTCTAATTAAAAGTGTGTTTCTGGTCAGTGGGAATAGTCAGTGATTGATATAGATGTGGGTTATATATGGAGAAGCAAATAAAGGTGGAAGTGGGTTTGATGGTTAATACAAGGGTAAAAGGCATGTGGAAGGAATGGAAGGTGATGTGATAGTGAATGAGGTAATAAGCAGAAGGTGAGGGTATGAGGGTTATAATGGAGCTGGGAAGAATTGAAAGGTAGGCATGTGAGGGTTGTAAGAGGAGAATGGGTGAGGAAACGTGAGATAGTAGGGAGAAAGGCAAGACGATCTGTAGGAAATGATGTGGAGGATGGGGTTTGAGCACAAAGGAGAGAAAGGAGTGGAGTGGTATTGTTACAAGGGTTGAGGTGGTATGACAACATTTCCCAGGACAAAGAATGATGGTTGGAGGGCTGAGAAACAGGGAAGTGTGGTGGTGGAAAGATGGGGTGATTTGGCTTAAGTTGGAGGGAGAGAGGTGATAGGTGTTGGACAGAAGAGATAAAACATAGAAGAAATGGAGGGAAATAGGGGAGTACTGGAAGAGATGTGTGAAGGAAAGTGCCCTTTTTGGAATGGTCACCTCCACTTTTTGTCTGTTATCTTATGCAATTTTGACAGACGTACAATGGGTTCCTGCTATCTAGGTCTCCAGTGCCAGAGCTCTTGCCTTAAAACTGTACAATTGTTCTCCCAATTGGCAATACCTTTAGCATCCCCTGTAAGTCCCTAATACATGGCACCCTTGGTACCTAGGGCAAGGAGGCTAAAGAGGATCCCTAAGGGCTGCAGCATGTATTGTGCCACCTTAAGGGACCCCTCAGTACCAACATGCAAACTGCCATTGCAGGCTGCGTGCCATGGTGCAGAGAAAAGTGAAGAAGTGAAGACCCAACATGGCACACCTCAGTGCCATGCCCGCAGACACTGCAAGCAGTATAGGGAAGCCGTCCCTACAGCAGGCCTTACAGCCCTAAGCCATGGTGTACTATACTACATGTGTGGACATATCTTCATGAGCAGATATGCCTCTGCGATGGCTAAGTCGATTCTTATGTATTACAAGTGAATAAGGAAGACATTTTGAGTACATGTGCTGGACTTGGTTTTTACGAGTTGCCCAGCTACATGATGGCTTCACTGAAACTAGAGATGTTTGGTATCAAACATCTCGTATTAACAAACCCACACTAATTCCAGTGATGGATCTATTAATACATGCACCCAGAGCACACCTTAGAAGTGCTCCCTGAAAACCTATTGACTACTAGTGCACTGGCAAACTGGTGTAGACCAACCTGCCGCCACAGACAGGTTTCTGACCCCTGCAGGTGAGAGCCTGCACTCTCTGTGGGCAGAAACAATGCCTGCTCAGGCTGGAGGTGTTATCATCTCTTCCAAGCAGGATGGCTAAGTGATAAGCAAATCAAAGCAGGAGGCTTCAAAGGCCTCTGCCGCCTTCGATATGTGACCCAACGCTTCCCCGTCCAGGAGAAATTCCAAACCTCTGTCCCGGGCCCATTTGGCCAGGAAAATAAACCTGTTGGGAAGTGCATTTTCGCCGAGGGCAACTTCTTTCTTTCCATTAATACGGCTAGCCCAGCCGTGAGAGTGCACCACTGCAGCATTGCGGGCCTTGAGTGACTTTGATTTGCAGTCACTAAAGGGACAACAGGCCTCTGGGAATAGGCAGTGAAATCAGAAATGTGCCTTTGGAATCACCCACTGGGGTTTGGACACTTTATTTTTTATTTTTTGTCGTATTGTGGGCAAACCCACTTGGGAATAATTTGCAGCAGAACTACAGGCACCATAATACATCTGTGCTACTTGCCTTGAGGCCCACTGGGGCGGTATGATATTTAATGGCAAAGTGATGTCAGCTGTGTTTTTTGCCTCACTCGACATTGACCTGTGATCAAGAGCTGCTGAAGTTCTAAACGCGTAAGGTCTGATGTTGAATCTGATCACATTTCCTGGCTTTGCTGTGTAACATGGAGAAAATAAACCTGTTGGGAAGTGCATTTTCGCCGAGGGCAACTTCTTTCTTTATATATATATATATATATATATATATATATATATATATATATATATATATATATATATATATATATATATATATATATATTTGACAAAACCACACTCGTGGTTCACCTCATGTGTGGCGTGAAGAACAGGTACGGACCACAGCATGTACATCGAAGTGAATTGCTGTGCTATAGTGCAGAGTTCAAATCAGTATCCCAAAGTGCAAAGACAAGTGCCCAGCCTAACACGTTTCGACACATATAGATCTATATATATATGTTTTTAAATGTCCAGTATTTTTTTAAAGCGCGATCAGTATTTGTAGAGCACGAACAATTACCCGAAGGTGTCAAGGCGCTGGGGGCCATCGGGAAGATTAAGCGAGCTATTGCCCAGAGTCACATGGTGCTGGCCTGAACTGCCACCGGCGCCGGGGATTGAACCATGAGCCCCCAGGTTCTGGAGTCAGTCGCCCTGGCCGCTGCGCCACACCTCTTCCCTTTTTAACGAATTTGATAAATAAGCATGGAATTCAAAAAACTGATGTGTTAAATGAGCTCGCCTCTGAATTACATTTACATGTAGTTACTGGACTCCAACCATTGCCAGCAGCTGTCCTGATTCACTGCTGCCAATCAACAGGATAAACACCTAAGGGGCAGACCAATGCAAGGTAAAAAGTCACTGCTTTGGGGTTACTGCTGAAAGGTTCTTCACGTTTTTACAATTGGATGCAACTGACTGCAGAGTTAGAATAACTTCAGAGTGTGTTTGCCTTCTTTTTGTGAGAAGGGCCTGCATACTCTCACAGGTCTAACCGAGCCATCAGCGTGATCCCAGACACAGCTCTCACGCAGCCGCGGTCGGTAGTAGGAGTAACTGCAGGGCGATGACGTGGGGAGGGAGAGGGGCAGGGTGGGGGGTAGTAAACTATGGATTACGGAGGTTTACAGGTAAGTTAACATATAAATTAATAAAACGAATTTCGTTGCGTGCACTGCATCCCCAAATGCGATGCAGTGCACGCAACGAAATTCGTTTTATTAATTTATATGTTAATTTACCTGTAAACCTCCGTAATCCATAGTTTACTACCCCCCCCCCACCCTGCCCCTCCCCCTCCCCACGTCACCGCCCTGCAGTTACTCCTACTACCGACCGCGGCTGCTCTCACGGGGCTGATAAAGCAGCATAGCATAAATAACGAGTCCAGGGCCTTAGGTACTATGATGTGAAGCCGTGCGTGTAATCCAGTCTGTGCTCACTGCACAGACACTGGACTGCCAATACCACTGCATACTTCAAATGGAGCTCAGCTGCAGGCTTCAACAATCTTTTATTTTATAAACTTTGTCAGTTACTTGTGTTATGTGGAATTTTTATAGTGCAGAATCTGCAACTAGCAATGAATGCATTTCAGAAATTTATAAGAGTAAAATCACACTGTCATTTGTTTTAATCTGGGTCTAATGTTAAGCAATGTAAGTTCCTGTGATGTCGTAACAGGCTCAATGACACGGGCTTTAATTTCTGGGAGTGTCACCATTATGATGATTGGTGGTTTTGAAACCTGAAAAATCCTGCCTGTGTTTGACCACAGTATATTGACAAGTATATTGGGTCCAGTCCACAATTTCAGGAGCATGAGCCTGATATGTAAGTGATTGCACTAGCTGTTCAAATAAACACACTGACACAACATTGTATTGTATTGCAAAGGCATTTGTATAGTGCTTACTACCCTGAGGAGGTGTTAAGCGCTGTATGACTGGTAGCACTGTACTCCGGAACCAAATGTTATTAGTGAATCCAGTGTTGTGGTTTACATGTAACTGGATGTCTGAATTCTGCTCTTTCAACATTTTAGGGCCATCTGCCTAAATTAAGTGTCTCTTATGCAACCCCATCAGTCTTTCCTTCTGCAACATTTGTAATAATTTATGCCAGATACAGCAGCCTGTATAACAGCATGTTATTGGGAGTTAGGAGTGGGGAGTGGGCACACGTCAATTGACAGCGATTCCCAGTATAAAGTATTCAAAATAATGAAGAGGATTGTGTGTTTTGTTCTACTGACATTCGTTTTTTGAGAAATTGCAACCAAAACAGGACACAATCAATCAATCAGTGACATTTATAGAGCGCACTACTCACCCGTAGGGTCTCAAGGCGCTTGGGGGGGGGGAGGGGGTGCCGCTACTGCTCGAACAGCCAGGTCTTGAGCTTCTTCCTGAAGGAGAGATGGTCTTGGGTCAAGCGCAGGTCAGTCGGGAGGGAGTTCCAGGTCTTGGCGGCCAGGTAGGAGAAGGACCTTCCTCCTGTAGTCGCTCTTCGGATGCGGGGGACGGCGGCGAGGGCGTGGCTGGCTGATCGGAGGTGGCGTTTGGGAGCGTAGAAGTTGATTCGGTTGTTGAGGAAGCTCGGGCCTTGATCGTGTAGGGCTTTGTGTGCGTGGGTGAGGAGCCGGAAGGTGATTCTTTTGTTGACGGGGAGCCAGTGCAGGTTCCTCAGGTGTCCAGAGATGTGGCTGTTTCGTGGGATGTCGAGGATGAGTCTGGCTGAGGCGTTCTGGATCCGCTGGAGTCTCTTCTGGAGCTTGGAGGTGGTTCCGGCGTAGAGGGCGTTGCCGAAGTCCAGTCGGCTGGTGACGAGGGCCTGGGTGACTGTATTCCTGGTCTCCGTGGGGATCCACCAGAAGATCTTCCGTAGCATGCGCAGGATGTTGAAGCATGACGAGGAGACGGCGTTGACTTGTCTGGTCATGGAGAGGGAGGAGTCCAGGATGAAGCCCAGGTTGCGTGCATGGTCCGTCGGTTTGGGTGCGGTGCCCAGGGCGGGGGGCTACCAAGAGTCGTCCCAGGCGGAGGGCGAGGGGCCCAAGATGAGGACCTCCGTCGACACAGGGACGAAAACAGATGGAAGGGAAAGTAGAGTAGGTAGTAAGGAGGGGGAAGAGATGGAAAAGATTAGGGAAGGGATGGAAAGGAGGGGGAGAAATAGGGAGGAGCTGAAAGGAGGAGATTGAGAATGAGAGAAATATCAGACAATCAGTACTGAGTGAATTCTCCTATGACATCAAATATAAATGTTTGCAAATAGATTGGGTCATAAACAGCTCTATCGATTGTTTTTTTAATTTATTTTTTAGCTTTGTTGAGTGGGGGTTCTAACAAATCAAGATTACACCCACCACTAAACAATTTTAGAGTTGGGCCACTTTAGTACGACTTTATAGAGCTCAAGCGACATCAGTAAGTCATTAGGTTTAAGCAGGGTTGAAAAGGCTAAAAAAGGCCCATTTTGAACTTGCTACTTTACTTGGAGGGGCCTGGGATGCAGCAAGCCACCTTGTGTGGGTGAGGGAGGGCAATGCCGCTGTTTACTACTCGTCACGGATAACAGACGGATTCTCCGAGTTTCTCTTTGGAATAATTCCCCACAGGGATTTAATTTTACTAAACCAACCTGGCATGGCGTCTCGGGTCTTTATGCGCATTTATTAATTTGATAAAGTCTGTCTTTGGCTCTCTGGCGAACAGCCTCTCCCTGTAGACTACTGTCAGAGTGAACCTATTTGGGACGTCACAAAGAGCTATTCTAAAACAATCTAAACTAAATTACAAAGACATAAAACTGAAGCATAACACTAAAGCAGCAAGATAAGTGCCACAGAACCCACTGGAAACAAAATTTAATAACCGTTTGCTCCACTGCAAAGATCAGCCGTGAGGCGCAATAGGATGTCTGCCTTCCTAAAACCGCAGTGCATGGCACTGAAGACCGCATTGTGGCTGAGGCTGATACATCCCGTCCTATGTGATCGCTGCAAAACATTCATCATCACCTCAGTCCTCAGCTTCCACAATAATTATAATCAAGCACAGCATTTACATTCTTGTAGTATTTGATAGACACAGCACAAATGTCCATTGTCGCATGCCATACTCGGCACATCATGCTCACTCGGAAGAAACTGGTCTTCGACCAGGAGAGCACATGTGCCCTAGAAATCTGCATTCTAAATAGACATGTGTGTCCATTTACCTATCACAATTGCAACTGAAATTGCAAGTTGCTGCTGTGAAAAATAGTGCTCCTGGGGACGTTGCGGACCTGGACTTTGGCTTTATAGAAAATACATTTGGAAACATTTTTTTGCAAATGAGTCATCAGGAAAAGATCGCTCATTCAACTAACTTCTTTGTCACAGGGCAACATTCACAACCCCTATGGTGTTGGTGAAATGGTGCCAGTATGTTTGAGCATTACATATCACAGCTGATGAACCCACCATCAAAGCAACTCATAGGAATATGCCCATTCTCGAATATAACAGCTCAGAAGAGGCCTGTGAGGCAAGCAGGCACACAATCTGTAGTTTGAAAAAATATATACTACTTGAGACAACGCTTCTTGATATATGCACCCAGAAAATGGAAATGCTTGCACCCCCCATTAGTCATCGACAAGGAACAACCATTGCCTCTGGCTCACCACCAGGGGCGGCTCCTGCGCTAAGGCGGAGCAGCATCACTCCAACGCTCTCAGAGCAGGACACAGGAAAGATAACATTATAATAACCCTGTTATCATAATTTTAATTTTCACAATGGGCTAGGTTAGGGCGGGGTGGGGCAGGGCTGGGGCCACAGGGGGAGGATGAGTGGCAGACTCTAAGTGCATCTGACTGTTTGGCCAGCTCTATTGGGCCAACCAAAGAGTCGCGCGCACTTTGCATGTTCCCCACCAGGCTGCATTACACAGCCTGGTGGGGAACATGCCCAGGCTCCCTATACCCGTCTGAGCGCCGAACCACGGTGCTCAGACCAATCACATCGCTGCATTGCAGCACTGTCATTGGCTTACGGGAGGGGGCCTGTGTGCTTCCTGTTTCCGCCGAAGCTGAGGAGAAGGCGGCATAAGAAGAGACGAAGCTGAAGAGAGACGGGGCTGACAAAGGGAAAGTGTTTAATTTTTTGTCACACCCTGTCACCCCGTTCCCTTCCAGCCACCACTGCCCACCACCCAAGCTATGTGGCTATCTTGGACAGCAAAACTATATTAGAATAATTATATTAAATCATAAAAAATATAGATGCACGATGCCACCACAATGTCTTATGCTGTGCACAGTTGCCACAACACGCAACAAGCTAACCACCTTGAAATTCAGTTTTTATATAGTTCAATATATAGTTTAAATAATGCATCAACATTGCATCATATTGTGTTTATAAGCAATGTGACACAATGTGGTGGCCTTTTGGAATTCTATGATTTGTGTTCTTAAATATAGTTATACCATTCTAAGTTGGCTGCCATGTTGTGTCAATATGGAAGGTGACAAAACATGTGGCCATCTTGAAATGGTATAACTATATTAAAGAATAAAAAAAATAGAATTCCGAAGATGGCTGCAGCATGGACCTCATTTAGGGATCACCAAGGGTTTCAGCTGAAACCCCAGGCTTGCCACTTACGACCCTTGGCACTGTCTTTGTGACTCCTGGACTCTGAGGAATCATGTACAGAATACTATATACAGAATAAAAACTGGGCTAACAGCCCGCAAACCCTAAGTGCTGGAATAGAATTAACTGGTATCTTCAGCTGTGAGTCCCATGAAGCAAATACCTTAAACCATCTTTGCTACTTAACAACGGGGCATGTACATATTGTCTTCTTTTGCTCACAAGGAGTGGGGAAGCCAACAGAGACGGGGGGGGGGGGGTGCTCTGGTCTGAAATGGGTCACTTCTTGTCCGGTGCTTGTTAAATGAATTCACTAGAAAGTCTTTAGCATTCTGCTGCATGAAGAAACACAAAATGAATACTAGAAGTGAAACAGAGAAATACAGTACCAAAAAATAGTGATCATGCTTTGCTTTTTATTTGTACCTAACTTCAGAGCTGAAATCAAAATACAAAAGCAGTAATTCTAGCCCCACAGAATATTTAACTAGCAAAGCCAGGGGCATTTGTTGCAAAATTGTGATAACCTAGGAAAGCTCTGATAGAGGATTTGTGGCTCTGCCCAGGAGAGGTCTTGTAACCAGGCCGAATGCGGATATACCAACGCAGATTAAAAACTCCAGCCTGCTCGCTGCCTCCTCCCCAATGTGCCCACAGTGCTACTTACTGGCAGACTGATCACCGCCTTGGATTGAAATGGGCTAAATAAAGCGTTCTGTTAGAAGGTGGCAGCCTCCAGGGGCAGCTGGCAGGTACATATATTGGTAGGGCAGGTAAATGAGTGGTGGGTGGGTGGGTGCATGCATGCAGGCAATATGAGCAGCTGGGGGCAGGCTGGCTGCTGCGGCGCTCTGCGTGAAAAATAAAATGGCAATTATTGCCATTTTATTTTTCATGTTTAGCGTGGCTGCAGCGGGTGGGGGCGCGACGCTCCCCCACCCTCATGCCGAAACCGCAGCTGGCAGACTCGGAGCCCATGTGTAGCTGGGAGCCTTTCTGGTTTAATTTTGTATGGCCTGATTATGGCGGCACACCTGGCGCAAAGCAGGGAGTGTGACTGCCCTAGTTTCTTTCTTGAGCTTCTAAAGCTCTACAGCTGATTTTACCCACATCAGAGACTAGGATTGGTGTTTTTGTTATTCTTTTCTATCGCATCCTGCTGAGCAAGTGGGAGTAACACCAATAGAAAAGCAAGACGTGCTTTAGAGCATGCTTTACAGCAGAGGAGTGTGTTAAAAGAAAGAGAGGTACATCATAGAAGAGGTGCTTTACAGTAGGAGGTGTATTACAGGAAAGAGGTACATTAGGGGAGATGGAGGCTTTAATGGAGGGATGCGTTTTAGAGAGAGGGGTGACATACATTTGAGAGGTGCTTCAAGGGGAGACAGGAGTTTTAGAGGCGAAGGGTACTTTGAAGAAGAGGTGATGTTTGCAGGGCAGATGTGGTTTAGCGGGCAGAGGTGCTCTACGGCAGCTTTACAACAGGAGAGTGTTTTATAATACAGAGGATATTTGCCAGAGATAGAAGCTTCACCAGAGAGCGCCGCATTACAGTGTAGATGTTTTATAAGGTGATGCTATGCATTGAAGAAGGTATCGCTTGTAGAGTTTTCACAGCCTGGGTACCCGCCAATGACTACGCCACACACAGAGCTTAGTATTATACGTCTTTATTCTGCTGTGTGTAACTACGAACTCAACATTCTAAAACAAGCTTTCATGGCATTGCATTCTGACATCTACTTCACAGCTCTACTAAGTCCTTTAGAAGCCAAAAGGGTTCAGTCATAAAATATCACAAGACACTGAAATGCTGTAAAGGGAAAGTGCTTTAAAGACAGATGCTTTAAGGGAAATGTTAGTTTTGAAGGAGGATCGTGATTTAAATGAGACGGGTGTACTGTAGGGGGATGGTGTTTTGAATGAGAAATGTTATTTAAAGCTATTGCTTTAAAGCGAAGATGTGTTTTAAAGGGGAAATATATGTTAAATGAACATGCATATAAACTGCCCCATTGTTTTTTAACCGAACAAAGTTTAATAAACGAAACTAAACTGCCCAAATCAACTTGTTCAGGTATGGTAGTAATGTCCTATTACTTCCCGGTAATCTTCATTACTCCGGGTCCCGTAGTCCTCAACACCGTCATGGACAAGTGAGATGTAACTATCTCACTGACAGAAAAAAGAACGAAGGAATGCTGGACCTACCCTTCCCCCTCCCACTGGGGGTACATAAGGAGTACCGGTCCCAGCATTCCTCCTGAAATACCAAGCCCCAATAAAGGCCGGCAGACAGGGAGGGAGGGAGGGAAGTCATGACGGTGTTGAGGACTACGGGACCCGGAGTAATGAAGATTACCGGTAAGTAATAGGACATTACCCCTAGGTCCCTACGTCCTCGACACCGTCATGGACAAGTGAGAAATACCAAAGCAAACACCGGCATTCATACCAGAAACACAACAAACCACCAGGACAGCAAACAAACCCAGAGATTCATTGGAAACAAATAAGAAACAAACATCAGAAGCGAACAGAGCTCAACACCCCCAATGCAAAACCTCCATCAACCCCCAACAGATTGAGGAGCTGATAACGCCTGATGAAAGTAGTAGAAGAGGCCCACGTGGCAGCCCTACAATTTTTTAGAGAGAGGAACACCCCGAACCTCCGCCCAAGAGGGAGCCACCCCTCTCGCAGAACGACCCCGAACCCCCAAAGGAGGAGGAGACCCAGACAGAGAGTAGGCCAGGGAAATGACCTGCTGCAGCCAACGTCCGATCGACACAGAAGAAGCCCAACCACCAAGCGAAGCCGCCCCAAAGGAGACAAAAAGGGAGTCCGACTTGCGAAACACCGCCGAGTGGGCAAGATAAACGCGCAAAGCCCGGCACACATCCAACAAGGACCACTGGGGACCACTAGGAGAAACCAAAGCAGAGCCCAAGGCAGGCAACACCAACTCCTGGCACCGGTGAAACTGCGAAGAAACCACCGGCACAAAAGAAGAATCAAGGCGCAGCACCACCCCACCCTCCGTGAAGGACAGAAAAGGAGCACGCGCCATCAAGGCCCCCAACTCCCCAATACGACGAGCAGAGGTGACAGCCACCAGAAAAACCACCTCGAGAGTAAGAAACTACAAATCCACCTCATCCAAGGACTCAAAAGGAGGACCGATCAAGACCCGAAGAACCAACGGTAAATCCCAAAGGGGAAAAGAAGGACGAGGCACAGGACGAGAAATCGGAAAACAGCTGAGAAGACGAGAGAACAAGCCCTCAACAACCGAAACATTCCCCCACGGGGAACGAAACGCCCGAACCGCGGCCCACTGGGCACACAGAGTAGACACAGCCAAACCCTTCTCGAAACCCTCCCACAAAAATTGAAGCACCACCTGCAAGGAGCACAACAAAGGGGAGAGGCCCAACGTCGAACACCAACGACCAATTTCACCCCAATGCCGATCATAAGCTTTGAGGGTAGAAGGCCGCCGGGAACGCTGAAGAGCCACAGCCAAATGATCCGGGAAACCGCGCCGCCGCCAACCCTGCCACTCAACCTCCACACCGACAACCTCAACCGGAGAAGAGACAGGGACGGGGAAGACCGTAGAGGAGACAGAGACAGGGGAAGAAACCAGGGACCCTGCACCGCCAATAGACGAACCGTCGGAAACCAGGACCTCCGAGGCCAAAACGCCAGGACCGCCACCACCTCCCGAACCAACCGACACAGTCGGGCCAGAAAACAGGGAACCAGAGCCAGAGGAGGAAAGGCATAGAGGAGACACGACGGCCAAGGTAGCGCGTCCACCCCCCAGCACCCCTCCCGCAGAAACCGGGAGCAGAAGCGAGGGAGCCGAGCATTGTGCCGGGAGGCAAAGAGGTCCAGAAAGGGACGCCCAAACCACCCGCACACAAGCCGAAACGCAACCGGGGTGAGAGACAACTCCAGAGAATCCGGAAAGCAACAACTCAGGACATCCGCCACACAGTTGTCCACTCCCCGAAGACGAACCGCCGTCAGAGACAGCAGATGGCCCGCCACCCAACAAAACAGGGGGACTACCACCGCATTCAAAGAGGCCGAACGAATCCCCCCGTGATGAATGAGAGAAGCCACCGTCACCAAAATGTCGGACCGCACCAACACGTTCCGATCGATCAACAGACCCCGAAAACCCATCACAGGCCGGGACACCGCCGTGAGCCCTCTCCAGGCTAAAGACCGGCGGCACTCCAGGAGGGACCAACGACCCTGAAGGGAGTGAGACCCCAAGGTCTCACCCCAACCCAAGGCGTTGGCATCCGTCGTCAAGACCAGAGAAGGAGAACACTGCAGGGGCAGACCCAGCGACAGATGACGCCACACAGACCACCACAGAAGAACCGGGAGGACCACCAGAGACACAGGAAACAGAACATCCAATCGCGGGACAGGTGATCCCAGAGAGACAGGAGGTACACCCAAAGGGGGTGCAGATGAAAACGTGCCCAGGCCACCGGAAAAACAGTCGCCGCCATCAGACCCATAAGACGCAACCAAAGGCGTACCGGAAAGGCACCCCCCACCCGGAAACGACGAGCAAGGGACACCAACGTCACAACCCAAGGCTCGGGGAGGAACACTCGGGTCAGATCCGAACGGAAGCGGGCCCCAATGAAAACCATGTCCTGAGACGGCGTTACATTGACACTTGGGCAAGTGGAGCAGGAAACCATGGGCCCGTAACGCCGAGCACACCACCTCCCCGGCCTCCAGCAACAGGACCCGAGACGGTGCATGGTGCAATCAGTCGTCCAAGTACGGGTACACCATCACCCTTTGGAGATGAAGCCACGCGACCAAAGGCGCCACCACCCACGTAAACACCCTCGGCGCCGACCGGAGACCGAACGGCAACACCACGAATTGATAATGACGCCCCAGAACACAAAACCGCAGAAACCTGCGGGACCGAGGATGGATCGGAACATGGTAATACGCATCCTGAAGATCCAGGGTACACATGAAGTGACCCGGCAGCACCAAGGAAACAACCATTCGCAAAGTCTCCATGCGAAAAGGAACCCAGGTCACCCATACGTTCATCACCTGCAGGTCCAAAACCAAGCGGAAACCCCCCGTATGTTTGGGAACCAGAAAGATTAGGGAATAAAGCTCTCCCCTATCTCCAAAGGAGGAACCTCCTGAATGGCACCCTTCTGAAGAAGATCCACAATCCCCTGAGAAAGATGAACCCACATGAAATGGCCCGACGGCCCGGGAGTCGGTCGAACCCCGGAGGCGGGAACGAAACACCAGAGTATAACCCAGGCGAATGATCTCCAACACCCAGACTCCGGAACAAGACCAAACCCAGGCAGCCAGGAAGAAGCGAAGAGGCCTCCGACCAACAACCCGGGAACCACAGCCAAAGAGTCAGGAACGCGGTTTGGCAAGCGGAGGGGACTTAGCCTCACGATCCCGACCCCGGCCAGACGCAAACCCTCCCTGGCCTCTCACAAACTGTCTACGAGAGGCAGGAGGAAGAAAGACCTGGACTAGAAGGGACAGGAGCAGAAGAGGAGACCTTAAACGAAGAAGAATGCACCTTCTCCCCAAACAGTTTGTGCAACTTGGCCTCCACTTCCCCCCCAAACAACATAGTACCCTGAATAGGCAACCGCAAAGCGCACGCCTTCTGCACAGAGCCAGTCTACCAGTCCTAAAGGACAAGACTGCGACGAGCTGCCACACAAGCCCCATCGGACAGTGCAGAAGCACGCACAACGTCAAAGGAGACAACGGACAGAAGCTCCACCTGACGCTCGAACTGCACAAGGAACCCGGAACAGTCAGTGGCATTGTCCACAGAGTGATAAAGCGACGTCAGGTCAGACAGCAGAGACTGCGACACAGAAGTGCCATAGATGCCAGCCTGCAAGGCCAGGTGGGAACCAGAATAAACCTCCCGGAGCGCAACCTCCGCCTACTGGTCAACAGGATCCTACAGCACAGCGTCCACAGCCAGGGAAGCGCGCCCCACCAAACTAGCCCAAAAGAAGTCAATAGGGATAGAATCCGGAAGGGCCAAACCATATATAGCAGAAGATAAAGGCGTGCCATAAAGCGCGGAATAAAAATGCGAACAGGATCAGCACACTCCCGCTCCAGAACATCCCAATGAAGGGATGAACAGGAACATCAAACGTGGCAGCACTCCGAAACTGTCGCAACAATGGCCCCCTAGATGTACTCGGAGCGTCCTCGTCAGGGAACCCCATGTCCACCTCAACATGTTACAGAAGACATGGCAATGCGTCCTTGTCCACATATATGCCCTGCAATCCACCGTCCCCCAACCAAGCAGACTCATCGCCAGAAGGGGCCGAAGAAACTGGAGCAGGGCACCTGCGACGGGACCCAACATCACCCATCATGGACAAAGGCTCACGGAACAAGCGACGAAGACGCGCATCACCACCAACATCACGGCGTCTGGACCTGGCAGGGGAAGGAGACCTGGAAGCAGCCATGGAAGAAGAAGAAGAGGAAGACCTCTTACGATGATGTCGCATCCTAGAACGTTTACCCATGGTAGTTTCACACAATAAACACCAAAAACGCTACAGCAGAAAACCGCTATGCGGTACTCACCCCACCGGCCCGTTTGGAACGAGCAGCCCACAGCCGGAATCCTCGAGGCGCCTGACTTCTGTTCCGCCATCCAAAACCGGAAGTCAGGCATGTCGAAACCGGAAGGGGAAGGAGGCCGCATCCTATCCCGGAGCAGCACACCGGCTGCGCCCCCTAGCAAGCCCGGCAGGCCAGGAGGGGCGGCCATCGGGCCGGAGCAAATCCAACGCGGTATTACACCGCCGCGCGGCCGAAGAAACCATGTGAAGCCCGCGCCACTCCCCCCAAGCCCGGCAGGGAGGGAGAGGCCTCCAACGAAGGATCGCCGACATAAGAACAATCAGCACCTCCGCATAAGTAACAAAATCCAGCAAAAGGCAGGAGCGCCCCCGCTCCTGCCACGTCCACACACTGTCAGGATGACATAAAAAAGAACAGGAGGAATGCTGGGACCGGTACTCCTTATGTACCCCCAGCGGGAGGGGGAAGGGTAGGTCCAGCATTCCTTCGTTCTTTTTTCTGTCAGTGAGATAGTTACATCTCACTTGTCCATGACGGTGTCGAGGACGTAGGGACCTGGGGGTAATGTTAACAGATAGTCCAAATGGAGCATTCTTATTTTTTCCCTTTTCTTTTCTCTCATCTTTATCTTTTCGTGATCACATATATGAACACACAAATACCTTCATATAGCCAATGCATTATTCCTCACAGCTGTCCTAATGGTCTTAAATGCTGTGTGCTACAGGGTACACATCAAATCTATATGCTTTGGGAGCACCCTATGGATGGGCCAGTTCTTGCATGTCAGGCAATCTATAAATTAATTTTGAAGTGAGTTTATAAATTTCAGGACAGAAATGTCCCTAAATCTCTCTGTACTTACATATTAGTTCATGATGTAAATCAAGATTGAATTGGTCTGCATGGTTAGGTACTGTGGTTGCAGGTCCACTACAAGGTACACTGTGATGGTTGAAATCAAAGCTAATTACTTTTCTACAAATGTATACTTACTCTCCTACCATGTCCCATAGGAGAGGTGTACGAAATGCTCAGATGTGAGTATTCGGGGTCCAGGGCACAATGCAAACCCTGATTGGGTGCACTGCGATCGTTCTGTTGATGTCTTGGCACTGGTCAATTAATGCGTCACGTATGTCAGGATTAAGGTGCATTGTGAAAACTCTCTTGATTTCTCAATAGTATAGTAGGTTAAAATGCCTTTGCATCATAACAACTCTATGAATGTCTCACTACTGTAGATGCAATGCATGATGTAAGCCCAAGTGATCGAGTCTGGGCATATGACAGGTGTGCCTGCGCGTTTGAGGCGCTTCTGGCCACTCTATGCATTGTCTTGCTTTTGGAGATAGTAATTGGGCAAGCCAGTACATCAGAGGATGTAACTGGGCATATGATAGTTAAACCTGGACATTTGAGATTTCACGTGTCCATGCCAGATTCTAATAGTCATTTAAGGTTCTGCTTGGGCATATGATCACTTTCTAGAATTTTTCATCTGGGTCTGGCTATGTTGTTAATGTGCTCCTACAATATCTTTGCTACTTCCTATGTCATCTTCGAGTGGGTGCTAGACTACACTATTTTAATTGATCTTGCATTTATTGTAGGTTTTTGTACAGGATGATGCCATCAGGGACAAAGGTCACATGAAGTAATGAATTCCTGTGAAAACAACAGGTTCAAGGATGTTTGATGTTACATCCTTGGATGTCATTGGCGTCAAGGGGCATGTGATGCCACTGTGCTCTCCCTGGCATTTTGCTGAATTGACGTCCATGGGCTGCTGCTGTCTACTGGGTATATAAAAGCCATTTGTCAAATTAAGTTATTTTCAGCTGCAATGAGCAGCATGCAGTAGCGGTGCCCTTGCTTACATTGTCCAGGCTCCAACAAGAAGCCTGGACACCGAAATAAAAAGAGTTTCCTAAGGTCAGCAATGGAAGAAAACAGCTAATCAGCTTGTCAAAAATAGTTAGAAAAAAGTGCTCCTCTGGGACGGAAATAAGCAAGAATAGGGAGTCAAGTCATCGACTTTTGAACAGCCGACTCAAAGCCCACCCAAAGGGCATGTTAAGGTGCTCGTACAATGCTGTTCAATGACGAGCAGCTAAATCTGTGTCGACCACAAAAAATGAGAAGACCACTCTCTTCTGGACTTAAAGCACAACATGAAGAACATGCAGCCGGCGCAGACTGTAGAACCATAAAGGTACTCCAGGTCAAGCTTTAGGCCTGATTTAGACCTTGGTAAATGGGGTCATCCGTCACAAGCATGATGGATCTCCAGTCCACTGTATTACAAGTGCATTATATCCTACGGCATTTGTTATATGACGAACAGGATATCCGTTACATTTGTGAAGGAGTATCCCATTTGCCAAACTCGAAATCAGGACGTATGTCTGGTGTTTCAGGATGCATACTGCAAAATAGGTGGTGTCACAAGGGTTATTATTCTGGTGTCTCAGTGGACTAATGCATCAACAGCACGGTCCTGTGTTTAACCTTGCAATCACAGATTTGAATCCCAATAGATCAACTCAGCCTTACATCCTTCCAAGACGGATAAAATAAGTGCCATAATTAATGTAGATTAAATACTTTGATGTCAACACATTCACTTTATAGATAGACTATTCTGTAAATACTCTAGTCACTAGAGTTTGAAGGCCTGTGGTGGGGCGCAGAGCTGGTGTACTTGCTGCTTAGTGGTGGAAGTTGAGTACAAAATTATTATCTGGTATACATGAGTTTAAAAATGAGTGGGGATGGGTGTGTGTAAGGACAGAGAGAAAGAGTGGGAGCAAGCAGATAAGAAATGAGAAGGAAGGCGTGGTGAAAGTAAATTTCAACTGCTGAGTGAGGATGTATTGTTCCAGAAGGGAGAGAAATAGCAAATTTCAGGCACCAAAATTTAAGAAACAAAAGAATCTCAAATAAAACTTTTCAGGGTCTGCACCGAGAATCTGGAACACCAGCACTCCGAACTGCTATGATAGACGTCTTACTAAAACTGCCTTGACCATGACAGGGAGTGTTATCCCAACATGATTTCACCTTTACATAACAGGAGACCAGGTTTACTGTCAGTTTCTACTAAGGTTGTTTAATAACACTATGATACTCTAGAGCCTCCCTCTCATTTTTTAAGGTCTGCCTTGATAGCACAGCTGTCACAAAGCCTGACATGGTCAGAAAAAGGGCCTTCATGGGTAGTACAGAGAGGGACCTTGGCTCCACTCAGATGTTGATCCATTTAAGTATAGCTTTTGATTTGGCCAAAGCTGTGTGGTTCCACAGAAGGAGAGCTGGACCTCTAAGTAGCTGTGATAATTATTTTATCAAGCTGTGTAGACAAAGGGCTGTTTATCAAGTCAAGCTATTGTGTTAGGACAGGAGCTTGACCTAAAGGTCTTTAGGTTATACAAATGCCACTGTTGTTGTTCTCTGGCAGCCGCACACATGGCAGGAGGGCAGTCAGGAAGAATGTGTTGCTAAGTTGCTGTCCAGCTCTCTCCCCCTTCCCTTTCTATTATTAACCTCAGGAATGCTGTAACATGGCAATTCTTAAGAGAATGGTGTGTTTTTTTATTTCTAATTCCTAATTTGAAGATTTATAAGTTTGAGAAATGAGTATGTAGAACCTTTTTTAAGGATATGTTTTTTTGGGTCCCTTTTGCTTATTCCTCTCACTACGTTCCAGCCCACTATCCCCTCAGTCGTTACTCTGTCAACCTTTACATTGAGAGTAATTACATAAAGGTAAATACATTAGGAGTATCTTCACATTACAATGTTTTTTCATCTATGGTGCCTTTACTGAGAAGGTAAGTTTGTACATATTATTTCTAGATTTCTATATGTCAATTAAAAAGAATTATGTAAATATTAATTTTAATTTAGCATTTGATTTTTAAAAATAGCCAACACTACTAAATTTACTTCATAATAAATGTTTTACATACTGAATTGATTTATATAATACACTGTAATAATTATAGTACCTTTCCTTGAAACCTAAAAGCTCTTTACTATCCTTTAATGCTACCATCCCTGAACCTTGCAAACTCCTTAATGCTAACCTTTCCCGAACCCTAAAAACCCTTACTAAATCTTAGCTATACCCATCTCTTATCCAAAATAAAACTCTTACTGAACTTTAAAGCTACTCTTACCTGAAGCCCAAATGCTTTTTCCTATCACTTACCACTATTCTTCACTGAACCCTAAAATCTCCTTACTACCTATTAATGATACCATTCACTGAACCGGAAACTTTACAATCCCATAACAATATCGTTCGCTGAACCCTAAAGTACCCTTAGATACCCATCAATGAACCACAGAAAAACGCTTGCTCGGCCTTAATGCTACCATTCCTGTATCCTAAAAAATGTGACTACCTTTTACAGCTACTCTTCCATGAAGATTAAAAACTCCTCCCTAACCATTAACACTACATTTCCCTGCACCCGAGAACTACCTTGCTACTGATTAAAGATACCCTTTCCTGAACCTTTAAAACATCATACTACCCCTTAATGTTAACCTTCTGTCAAACATAAAACCCCCAACTACCTTTTAACGCTTCCCTTCTCTGAACCCAAAAAACATAAAAATCACTTACCACCCCTTACAGCTACAACCCATATACAAAACCTAAAAATAATCCTTTTCTACCCCTTAATTCTACACATCCCTGACGTAAAACCCCCTGCTTCCCCTTAAAGCTACGCATCCAGGAACCATAAAAGCCCCTTATTACAATTCAAAGATATCCTTCAATGAAGCCTAAAACACCTTCCTACCCTTAACGCTACCCTTCAGTAAATACTAAAAACATCTTAATACCCCATAATGCTACCCTTCCCTCAATCCTTACAGCTACCCAAAAGTGAAACCCAAAAGCCCTGTACTACCACTTAATGGTACCATCCATGAACCAAAATATATCCTTACCACCCCTTACAGCTAGCCATCGATAAGCCCCGAAAACCTCTTGCTATTCGTTAACACTAAACTTCCATAAAGCAGAGATAACCCTTAGTACCAATTAACGCTACCCTTCCCTGAACCCTAGAAGCCCTTTACTACTCCTGATCATTACCCATCCCTGAATCCTAAAAGTCCCTGACTAACCCTTAATACGACACTTCCCTAAATCCCCAAACAATTCTTACTACTCCTTAATGCTATCCATCAGAGAACCCTAAAATACATTTATTAGAACTTAACGCTTCTTTTCCCTGAACCCTATAAACTCTTTACCACTCCTTAATGCTAACCTTCTCTACGCTAATACCCATTAATACTACACCTCCATGAGTCCAACAAACTCCTTACTACCCCGTTTTAATTAAATATATCTTTATTGTTTTTGTTCTGTGAATAACTTTACAAAAAGTTACAACCAGGAGCAGAGGGAAAATGAGAGATGGCCACAGAATAAAACCCACATGCCTTGTCAATATTGTCAAAGTTGATGGTGGAACATCTGTTGTAGTGGTAAGACTTGAAGAAGGAGGTATGTTAATCGGAACTATGATGGATAGTGAAATGGCCTCAGTTCCTGTTTGTGGTAGAGAATCATTGGAAATGCACTGGGGTGCAGAAATTAAAGTAAAGGAGAATCCAAGAAAGCTACAGAAATCCCAGTCTGTCTAAAGGACAGGTAATGAAATGCATTAAGGGTGCAACTAACATTTTATGGGTGATTTTGAGTCAGAAAAATAGACTATTAATAAAGGAAAATTGAACTAATAAATAAGAGCAAACAACAAACTATATATGTATCTCAGGCTGGAGGGTTTGGGGGTGTCACCCCCGTGGCGGAGTGTGGGGGGGAGGGGAGGTAGAGAGTCTGTGCCAGCTGGAGAATTAGTGAGTCCGTGAATAGGTTTTTACGCTAGGATGTCCGTTGACAGTTGAGGATCAGATTGTATAGAGGCAGTGAAAGGCACTGGGATCAGGGGAAGGGAGACATAAGTACAGGAGGTTGGGCAACATGGGTTGCAGGGGAAGGCCCAAGTCATTTAGGGGGAAACGTGTCGTCCCTGGGTCCGTCTCCCAGTGTTGCCCACAGGTGGTGTCAGATTCCGCCACTGGGTAGGTGGGTACAAAGGCATTTACTCTCCTATCCGAGTAGGGCTTTAGTTTCTGTTTGGATACATCTCATGAGCGTTGTCCGCCAGTTTGTTATTACAGGGGCCTGTGGGGACTTCCAGTTGATTCTGATCACTCATTTTTTCAAACAGAAGGCCAAGGTCTAAGAAGCGGGAACTCACAATTTGGCATTTTCAGTCAACAGAAAAGGCCCAGGGCCCTTATCTCCCATGTCATTTGAAGGGATGCAATAGTCCATGTGGTGAGTGTTTGAATGATTTAAGTCCAGTACGTGTAAAGGCATGGGCAAGTCCAGAAGGTCCACGTCTGCAATGGGACAGCGAGGACAAGAGGTAGATGCGCCCGGGAATATTCTTTGGAGCCTGGTGGGGGAGAGGTATGCCTGGTGCCAAATAAAGATTTTGATTCATTTGAATATAGCATTTCAGGAGAACGTGTGGAGGTAGGTTCATGCTCTAGCGCCCTCTTTTTCATGTAAAACTATTCCAAAATCCATCTCCTAGATATCACGCAGACTCTGATGTGGTGGTGGAAGCGAATTAATCTGTGAAGCCAGGTGAGACTATGTCTGGTGGTGTATAATGCTTGGGTCGGCTGGTGTACCGAAGGTTCTGCCTCCATTAACCCCCACCTGGTGCCTAGAGCACAAGTTATGAGGACATAAATTAAAAATTGTCCGCAGTGTAAAACAAATTGGCCTTGTAGACTTTGAAAGGAAAAGAGGGAGCCAATTTAAAATTGGTCTCCCAGTGTGTCAAGGCTCATCTCCTTCCAAAGAATGAGCTGCAGCCGATCAAGGGTTGTGTAGCCTATGAAGAGGCCTAGAAGAGCGGTGCCGGAAGCATATGGGGATTGATTTTTGGTGATCCAGAGGAGCCACACCAGAGTTTGTCATGCCACCCGAAGTAATTTCGAGGAGGTGCAGATGGATCTGGTTTTGAGGAGGACCAATTGTAATAAGTCTGTGGAGCGAAGCAGTTCATGCTCACCTCTAGTCTCGTCCAGAGCCTCTCGTAAGAGACATCTAGTGAGCCACTTTAGATGGCCTGCCAAATTGTAGGCTTCAAATTTGTGCGCTCCCAGAATTCCCTGGTCAACTAGGAGTTGTAAGGTGGCAAGTGCTACTCACCTACGGCTGTTGGTCCATATCAAATGACCCAGGAGTGTGTCCATTTACTTGAAGAGGCCTCAGGTCAGGAAGATGTGGGATTATCAAAACAGTAAAGGAGTCTGGGGAGCATCACCATCTTAGCGATGGCAATTCATCCCATCAGACCACCTTACCTCTGATAAAGGAGATACACCACCCCAGGTTCCCTTGCCACAGGTCAGTGTCATCATGGTATATATTAATACCAGGGAACGGATCGTGAGGCCTTCCCATTACAATGGTACATTCCCCAGGAGAGCTGTCCAATGGGGGACCATCCCTGCACAAGGGAAAAAGATTGGACTTTCCTCTATTGACTCGAAATCCAGAAGCTCACCCAAAACTTGTGAGTATTTGGGCAATCTCATCATGGCCTTGGCTGTCATTTCTCAAGTAAAGAAGAACATCGTCTGCATATAACAAGATCACGTGGAGTCCATCTGGGAGTCATACTCAATGTGGACTACACGGTCCTTGGTAAAGAACTGGCTACCCAACTAAATGGACTACTGCCGCTCTTAATTAACTCTGACCAGAATGGATCTGTATCAGGTCAGAGCACTTCCAATAACATTCGACGGTTCTACAAAACCAACAGATATTGTCCCTCAGTTCTGTCACAACCCTGGCGCTTTTCTTTTAGATCCTGAAAAGGCCTTTGATACACCTAACTGGAATTACCTCTTGAAAGTCTTCTTTTCATTGGATTCGGCCCTAAAATCCTACATCTAATAAAGCTCCTATACACGGACCCCATCAGCAGAGTTAAATTGGGGAACTACATATCTGAACTCTATGCAGTTGGCAGAGGCACCTGCCAGGACTGCCCACCATCACAGCTCCTTTTCACTCTAGCCATGGAGCCCCGAGGGATCTATTAGCACAAAGTTCAACAGACATGGGGTAGCCCTCTCCCGGATGGACATATGCAAAGAATTGGCTTTGGATTGGCTTCACCAAGGTGAATATCACTGTCTCACCTCATGCGATCAGCTGGCAACGTACCATTCCACCTTCTGGGAAGTGTTTCTATTAGAATGCAAAAGGAACTATACATCTGAATAATAAGTTCAAGTATTTGTTTATCACATCCTACAGGCATATTACATAGAAAGCAATATTTCGTGTTACTTTTCCCAGCATGGGCTTAGCCAGTAGGACACGCTCTAGCTTGATAAACAACATTTGCTGAAACAATGCATGCAAGTAGCCTTTGTGAATACGTATGTTTATGTTTGTTGAAGTATTAAAGCCAAACCAATAGGCTTTGCAATGCTTCTTTAGCATTTTGTAGCACCACTGTTCTACTGTCCAGGTAGGGTATGCAGAGGGGGATTTAGTGTTTTGCGGAGAGGGTACTCTTTTGCAAACGTGAAGGTGTACCCTGCCCACCATACGGATGGTCAGTTTGCCTAATTTTGAGTCAACAGGCTGTAAATATTCCATTGACAGAGCCCCCCATTTCCTCCATCAAGGGAATACTTTTTCCAAAGCAGTGGAGGCTGTCAAGGAAGGACTTTACACCCTTCACCCTATTTAGACTGGG
The DNA here is from genome assembly GCF_964204655.1 of Triturus cristatus. Lineage (NCBI taxonomy): Eukaryota > Metazoa > Chordata > Amphibia > Caudata > Salamandridae > Triturus > Triturus cristatus. The sequence continues at coordinate 670,491,268 of NC_140584.1, read as the reverse complement.
CAGTGTAAAGGCCTGATTTCCAGTGCCATCACCACCAGGAAAAACTCCCAGGCTGTGAGGGGTCATTAGTTCAAAAACAGAAAGCAAGATCACTGTACAAGCTTTTCTAAATGTGAAATATGCCAAATACTGCACAAGGGATGGACTATCTATAAAGCATATTTTAACTCTTGACATCTTAGCCAACCTCTCCGGTGGATATATGACTCCGGCATCCTTAGCTCAGCCTCTGACCACGGTCCTGAAACTCACTGCTCCAATCGGATCGCCCCGGTTGACAACCTGCTCCCTGCCTCGAATTGTGCTACTTTCTTCCTCTAACAGCTAATATTTTGTAACTTTGAACTTTCTGTCAACCTAATGTAACGATCCATCTTCTCATGTAGCGATCTAGGGGGCATATGATCAAGACAAGCGATAACATTATCACCACTTTAGAGGCAGAAAACTGCCGCTAAAGCGGTGATAATGGGCTTGATAATATGTCGCAGAGAATTCCCATAGAAGCCCATGTTGACACCAGAACATGGGCTTCTATGTGAATTATCTGCGGCATATTATCAAGCCCATTATCGCCGCTTTAGCGGCAGTTTTCTGCCGCCAAAGCGGCGATAATTTTAATACAGTTTCTTGATAATATGCCCCTCTGTTCTTATTGTAAAGCGTTCTAGCACCTTTGGGTAATGTCCGTGGTGCATAAAATGCACAAATAAATAAATAAACTAGGGGAAACCCTGCCCCAATAGGTTGAGGACCAGGAGGCAAAATTTAGGAGTGACAGTAGCCAATAAACCTGGCAAACAGCCCCACAGGAATGCACAAAGTTGTCTCGTAGACACAAATATAATTCTCCCTCTTCAACCCAGATCCTCCTAAAAACTGTCGGACTCTCCAGTTACAATGGGTCAGGTAGGAAAAATGTTCCTGGGCTACTTTGAACTGCCAGTCCATCACTCCACTCCACGCTTCATAAAAGACGAAATTACCGGTAATTGTGAACTAATGCCCTGAAAAATCGATACCAGAATCCAGTGGCATTTATGAAACACTCAGGCTCGTGTCACGCCACCAGAACATTCTGTTATCACTTAAACACGATAGGAAGTTAAAAGAGCAAAGAACAGATTAACTGATATTTCAATCATGAGATATTTTTGCATCAATAAAGAGGCAGGAAGGAGAGGAGTAAACATTTGCACTTGTAGGTGAAAAGGCAACGATGAGTGCCCGGCTCCATGCAGTTTCCATCTGATATCGACACCTGTGAACAAAGGAGCAATTCCCCACCGTTTCAAGTGAATAACTTGGCATTTATGCAGCTACACTCCGACATTTAATCAACACACATCGGGGCGGTCTTGTTTTATTAATTAATTTATTTACTTGAGTTTTATATAGCGCTGGCTAGACCCGTAGGTATCAGAACACTTTACATGAGGAGAGTTACATAGGTTACAAATTACACATTGTTATAGATGGTACAGCAGTTACAAGTTACATTCTTAGGTTAATGGCTGTAGAGGGGTAAGGGGATTATGAAAAAGGGTAAGGGGAGGGAGAATTAAGTGAGGCATAGGCATAAGGATAGACAAAGCAGGCAGGTGGAGAGGAATTCAGGGGAGAGAGGAAGGGAAAAGGGGAGGTAGCTAAAGAATGAAGGAGGGAAGTGGAGGTGGAGGGGGTAGAGGACACAGCATGGAGACGGGGAAGTAACTGTGTCTGACGTCCGGCTAGGTGGGACAGGGATCATTCTCAGTCCTCAGTTATGTGTGATTCCCATTTTCACGGTGGACTCTCTCAGCAGGGTCGCTGAAACTCCAGGGCATAAGATGCTGGATCCCTCCCCAACAAGGGCAGAGGAGTGCTTTGGTAACAGGCACACTCTCAGGAATGAAGGAGGGAAGAGGTGGGGGAGGGGGGAGGAAACCCAGCAGGAACACAGTGTCCGACGTCCGGTAGGGTAGGAGACGGCTCCCAGTGGTAAGGGGATCAGTCCCAGTCCTCCACTATGTGTGACACCCTTGTCACTGTGGGCTCTCTCAGAGGGGTCTCTGAGACTCCAGGGCAAAGATGCTGGACCCATCCCCAAAAAGGGGAGTAGGAGTTCTTTGAACAAGGGCATAGTTATGGGGGCCATTTAAGGGAGTCAAGCTGGTAGAGAAAGGCACTCCCTGTAAAAGGGTCTAATGGCATTGCCTCTTCCCACTTGGCTAGAGCCACGTTGAAAAAGCACCAAATCGCCAGGCTGGAAGGAGGAGCTCTGTGTTGCTCGTGCAGTCGCATTTTAAGGACAGGCAACACACTTTGAAAGAACAGCCGCAGAGCCCCTAATAAAGTCACAAAATACAGCAAATACCTCATCGGGTGTGCGACCGGTTGGATTAAGGTTAGTTCCTTGGGTGGTTCCAGCGTTATACTTTGATGGTGCCGCCTTCGACCGCAGCTGCCATCTTAGGGTCAGGCATTGAGCTTTTGTTGCCTCTCTCCCCTCCGGAGTGTGCTGCCAGCTGCAGGCCCGGTATCAACACATGGGCACTCATCAGGGGGCCCGCCACTCCGGCACGCATAAGTCAAAACGTTGTGTTTTGTATATACCCCTGAGGTCTTTAAGCCGCAAGTTACATCACCGACTTATGCAAAAAAAGATTTGAGCATGGACAGTAAGAGCATTTAATAAGACCAGATCCAACAATTTCACAGAGGACCCCCAAACCTATGCGCACCACAAGCCAAACAAACAGATGGCAGCTCTAAATGACGAAGAGCAGGCTTGGCAGCAGCGCTAAGTGTCTGCTGGCTCGCTGAGGCAATTTGCTCCAATCAACTTTCCATTTAACGCGCCTAATTTTTAGATGCCTCTTCGAGGAAGGAAATGTAATTCACATGATGTGGCGCAGGAGATGGCTTTGGCGAGTGAAAGTTTAGATGTTTGTCAAAACCTGTGCCCTAGGCTGCACCAGTAAACAAGCATTGGCAATAGGTCTTGGCTATGGTTGAGATACGAGCTTTTGGCACTGTTAATGTGTATGTTTTTAGCCATATGTTTGTGACGTTGTGGATGTGTCATGTGTGCTTGTTTTCAAATGTGTGTGTTATTACCTTTTAGGGGGTGCCTATGTGTTACATGAACATGTTTGCATAGTAATATTTGTAGTCAGGGCACAAGTTCTAAAAAAAGAAGTGGGGGGACTAACATAGTTAATCAGAATGCAAGTGGTATCACGTCGCGTGACATCGCGGTGTGTGACATCACAGCACGCGACATCACAGGAAGTGGCATCATATTAAGTGACATCAGATCTTAATCCCTCACATATATGTTTAGCATGTCTATCATGAGTACATTGGAGCATATTTCGAGAATATTGGGAAACCCTCCTGACGTAGGCAGAAGACTCACACTTTTGTAAGCCTCACATAAAACAGTGTTGCCTTTTGTCAGCGTAAACATCCTCTACCCAAAGTGCTTTAAAAGTGCTTTTAAAGAAAAAATAGTGGTACTTAAATTATTTCAACGCCTCCTCAGGGGTAGTAAGCACTATATAAATTACATTTATTTTGCGTAAATACAGGGAAAGACCGACTCATCTGACATTCTTACAGTGAATGCATATCTTGTAAAGAGGGACTGAACAAAGTGAAAAGCTGCCTCTCTTAAGTATGTGTGAAGTGCTAACAAGGTGTGAGCCTTTGTTTCCCCTCTGCTGCATTTGCACCAGGTGTGAGGCTCCTGACGCACCCATCCAAGAGAATCACAAAAGGAGGCCTGATGACCCCTCAGATTCAGCCTTTGTTATGGGCCCATCAGGAGTCTGAACTAAGAAAGCCCCCTCCTTCCTGCATGTTGTTGTGGATCGAAAGAAGACAACAAAATGCAGGCACTGCTGAATGTGTCCCGGTGTCTGCAAATTACACTGGGACGAATACAGCATATTTTTGCGTGGGACCCAACTTCTTGGCATGGTGGATGGCATCTACCCTGTGAAAATAGTGGGTGGACGCCGTCCACCAGTGTGTACCCCTGACTTGTGCCCTGTTTGTAGTCCTTTCTGTGGCACTATGTGTGCTCGTGAAAAGCGCTCTTAAAGAAATGACGAGGCGGCATATGTAATTATTTAAATAACTTCAACGAATGCATGTGGCTTTATTTATGATGCTGACTAAGTGTGACACACTCAACACCAAGAGTACGTGCCAACTATTTAGGAAGGATGTACACTTAAAAAGGCAGTAAAAAGTTTATTTTAGCATTCTCCTGCTTCAAAATGCCCCACTTCCATGTATGTTAATCTGAAAATTAAAGGGGTGAAAATAAGACGGATAAATGCAGCAGTGAGATACAGTGGCGGCTGGCAGGGAACATGGTTGGGGAGTAGGGGAGAGGGTGGGGAACAAAATATCTTATTAAAAATCTAAAACACTTACCATGTCTGTCTGTCCTCCTTCGTTGCTGAAGAGTCTGGAAGCACACAGGCTCCCCTGAGCCAATTACAATGCTGCAATGCAGCGTTGTGGTTGGTCTGAGCGCTGTGGTTCAGCACTCAGACATGGAGCCTGTGCATGTACCCCACCCAGTCTGCAATACAGCCTGGGTAGGGAACATGTAAAGTGCGCATGACTGTTTGGCAGGCCCGAGACAGCCAGCCAAGCAGTCCTGGCCACTTAGTGTGAACAGTTCACTCCTCCGCCCTGAGACACCAGCCCAGCACTGCCCTGATCCAGCCCCACACCAACGAAAAATAAAATGATAATAACTTTGTTATTATCACTTTATTTTTCCCTTTTCTACTATGAGATCAGTGGTACGATGCTCCACCATCTAAGCGGAAGAGCTGCCGCTGGTGAGATGACATGAGTGTGTAGAGAAGCCCTGCCCCAGTGTTGCGGTGCTGTGCACGTATTTCAGTCTGAGGAGGGTATTGACAGCTCCTTGCTGACATGTCATGGCTCCAGGGGGTTTCAAGAGGTGCCTCGCGGTGTAGCACTTGAGTGAGATAAGGCAGTGAAGTAGCTGAGGAGCTGCATAACAGGCTTTAGAAGTGCTAGTGAGCTCTCAAATAGGCGACAGTTTGATTTCAAGTATGCGTCACACACTGACTGTGTGATCCTGTGGAGAACATGCAGTCCACGGGAGGCTGGATGCCAAAAGGGTGGTGGAACATGCCTGGCTTGGGGCTGACCTTGCCCCAGCAGTGCCGACCTCAACAGTGGACATATCTCTTGAGTTGCCGAAAGGATGTCCAACATCTCTCGAAACTGGCACTGCAGAGGATAGCCCCAGCTGGCTCCCAGCCTAGCTACAGAGAGAAAGAAGAGTACTTCTTGGTGGGCGTGTCTAGCAGGGGCTGTTCCTAAGGACAGCTGCCTCCAGCGTAAGCTTCCTACATTCCTATCGAGTGCCAGCTGCCAATGCACCGGACACCGCAGGGTATGCAGGCAGACAGGCACAGCCAGAGTCCTCCCCACTGCCTCCCCGGGTAGCGAAAAGAAATAAATAAAAAAGTAGTCCCAAAACAATGGGTTAAAATGGCCGCTGTGTATGTTTAGCAGTAATTGGTCGCTGCTCTCAGGGAGGGCTAAAGTCAGGAAGAGGCATGACTCATGCATGCTATGCAGAAATGGGGAGAAGGAATAACAGAGCAATGTGGGAGACAGCAAATGGCAAGCCAATGGGCAGCTGAATACTACAACAGTAGAAACAGAATGTCTGTCTTCGAGACAGCGCATCAGGGACGTCTAGACCGGCAACCCAAAAAGGGATATAACCCACGGGTTTCATTGCTTTACTTTTATTGACAATATTTTCTTGAAGTGACAACATTCTTTCACTGCACCACTCAATCCCCTCATACAAGCCGTTATTAACATTATGCTCAGCAAGCCATTTGGCCCTTAAATTTATCACTGATGCCCGGATTACTTACCAATAATCTCTATTACTCCTAGACCTACATTTACTCTTGGGGTGAAGCTCATCTTTGTGATGTGAGCAGCAAAAAGATGCTGCGTAAGTAGTTTACAACCACCTAAACTGGGTGCCATAAAGGAGCCGGAATTCTCTACTCTTTCTAGTCTATCCTAGTCATTGGTGAAGAATGGACACCCCACAGCTGCCGCTTCTGTAGTAATGGCTGTGAAGAAGAATAGCATGACTAGGATAATGTGGGTAAAGCCTCTACAGCCCTCTTCCTGTTCCATTACATAAATCTGGGGAATGTCACTGCAGCCACAGCATGAAAAATACACCATATGTTAAACATGCTGCATCCAATGTGATCCCTTCTTTTAAGAAGTACTGGCAAAGCTGATTGGTCTTTCTTTGCCAATGGTTGTTGTTTGCAATGATCTGCTATAACTTTGCCATTGCAGCACTATAGCCATAAGCCAATAGCTATAAGCAGCCACCATGTATTTTTATTTTACATATTTCTTTAGAGTTGGTGGGGGAGTCCTAGCCTATATTTTCAAATGTTGGTGGAGGAGTGGCAGCCATATTTAAAAATGTACTGCAGGTGTAACAACAACTGACCACCCCTATAGAATGAATGAATAACCTATTGCAAAACACAACTGTAATAAGGAGACTTTAGCATTAGCGAATGTAAGCTATCGTTTTCTTGCAGTGGGTGGCTTCAAATTGAGGGTAGATTGCCTAAAAGAGAACCACAAGGCTGTGAAGTATTTAGAGATTGTATCTTCTTTCAATATTCAACAACATGTGACACTGTCCACTCATGTTAAAGGCCATGCCCTAGATCATGTGTTGACATTAGAAGTTCCGATTTATGATCTTTGGATAACACATGTTCCCTGGTCAGAACACTGACCACTGACCATTAATTGGTCGTCCCTAGTCTATAGCACATGTGACACTGTCCATTCATGTTAAAGGCCATGCCCTAGATCATGTGTTGACATTAGAAGTTCCGATTTATGATCTTTGGATAACACATGTTCCCTGGTCAGAACACTGACCACTGACCATTAATTGGTCGTCCCTAGTCTATAGCACATGTGACACTGTCCACTCATGTTAAAGGCCATGCCCTAGATCATGTGTTGACATTAGAAGTTCCGATTTATGATCTTTGGATAACACATGTTCCCTGGTCAGAACACTGACCACTGACCATTAATTGGTCGTCCCTAGTCTATAGCAGAAAAGACAGACCACTCTCTGCTAGATCTCACAGTAAAACGTTCTAACACAATCGAACACAGTCATTAGGGGCCCTTGGTATACCATGGAGTTAAAAAAAGAAGAAACCTGAATTATGAGCACCCACGTGATGCTAGAGGGTTTCATTGTCTACCATCAATCAGAGCTTAATTTGGAAAAGACTGAGTGCTAGTATCCAAAGCTCTGCTCCTGGGTTGCAATTAACAAATCAGCATGTCAAATTCCAAGGCTGCACACTCTTCATCTTAAATCCACTCAGGCATCCTTAATCCACTACCAAACACCTCTGCTCCGTTATCTCACCCTTGCCCGCAGCTGCTTTCTCCCTGGGTGACATTGTCTGCATCTTTGTTTTTCTCATTCTTTCAAGTTTGTGTGTTTTGTATCTCCATTGCTCATGGTCAATATCTGATGTGGAAAAATAAATGCTGGTCCCCAAAAAGGAGTGCCGGTGGGCACCAGTGGCAACCATGGCTCAAATTAAGCACTGCCATCAATACTGTTTGCATACAATGTTTCTTCAAATGGACATTAATTTACTGATGCTTTTCATGTATCCACCCATGTCATGCCTTCACAACAATTATGTGACCAACTTTACCAGTATTTCCATCACAGCCATGTCCCTCCAATGAGTCAATATCTAAGTCTATCCACTAGCCAAGGTGTTAAGAGAGAGGGGTGTCAGGGCTCTGATGAGTCCAAATGAAACCCAGACACTTCTGCTTTTATAGAATAACCCACCCACGCAGGATGCAGTCCAACAGACCCTGTTCTACATCTAGCAGTGAATAGATAGCAACAAGTTAAAACTAAATGTATTAAAAACGTTTGTCTTCCTCGTCAATCGTCAGACTGCTGTGTCTAGACACCATTGGCCACCTGAAATGATTACCAAACCAATACTAGTGACAAATGCTAAAATCTTCAAATTCACAACTCACAAGTCAAATTTGATAACTTTCACTATTTTCTCAGGTCTTTGCAGTAATTTCTTGAAGTCTGTTCCATAGCCGCATGGGACGACGCCTGGTGGCCGGCCACGCTGAGAGCTGCCCCGACACCCACCAACCACGCACGCAACCTGGGTTTCATCCTGGACTCCACACTCTCTATGACCAGCCAAGTTAACGCCGTCTCCTCCTCATGCTTCAACACCCTCTGCATGCTCCGAAAGATCTACAGATGGATCCCCACCGAACCCAGAAGGACGGTCACCCAAGCACTTGTCAGCAGCAGGCTGGATTACGGCAACGCCCTCTACGGAGGAACCACGGCCAAACTCCAGAGAAGACTTAAATGCATACAAAACGCCTCCGCGCGCCTCATTCTCGGAATCTTTCGTCACAGCCACATCAACACCCACCTGAGAGACCTGCACTGGCTCCCGGTCAACAAGAGGATCACATTCAAGCTCCTCACCCACGCTCACAAAGCACTCCACAACGCCGGACCAGCATACCTGAACAAATGACTATCCTTCTACACCCCGAACTGCCAGCTTCGCTCCGCCGACCTTGCCCTTGCCGCCGTCCCACGCATCCGCCTAATGACCAATGTGAAATCTAAACTCAACAAATCTAGATCATGGAGCGTTGTTTTTTAGTTAACGCGGCAAAAGTTTGGGACTTGCTTCCCGCAAACCTTTGAGCTGAATCTTCCATATGCCAGTTTCAGCACCACCTAAATACATGGCTATTTAGACAAGCATTTGATAAATCACAGTAGGACCATTGGGTTTTTCTCATTTACATTTGGAACACTGAGTGCCTTGAGAGAGAGAACACAATTCAAGAGGACTGACAAGTTGCATCAAGACCTTGACACGGAGCCGCACCACTGCTCATTGTTGAAATGTGGAGAGGGGCATATGGAGGTGAGGGAAAAAAGGATGGCTGGGTGCATTGGGAGAGAAAGAGACAGGGGAGAGGGTGAAAAGATAGTGCAGTACATAAGAGAGAGAGAAAGAGGGAGCAGGACATGCACTCCAATTGAGTGCTAAATCACAAATAGGATAGAAATAAATCATAAGAGTGAAACCAAAATGCGCCAGTGGTGGGACAAACACAAGAATTGTGAAAAAGCCATTGTGTCAAGAGCAAAGAAACGAAATATACAAGAAAGCCATCCAATTATGAGCGAGAGCCAGACCCAAAGCCTACTCTATGTGTATCTTCAAGTATAATTTACAGTGCTCTGCGAAAGACAATGAAAGCGGGCTGTAGCGAGCCCACAAAAGGGGAGTACATATCACTGATAACAGTCCAGAGGTCTGTCCATCCTAATCTGTCCATCTATTTCCAACCTCAGAAAGCTAAAGTGATACTCAACAGCATGGTTAGAAGCCAAAATAGTGAGATCCGCACATAATACAGAGTAAAGCTCTAACTGTACCACAAGAGAACATCAACCCAGAGGGCCAGCCCCAGAAATCCAACAGCAAAGCAAAGGGACAACTGCCCAGGAATAGGCAGGAACAGTGGTTAATGGCAGCCACTGACTGAAAGTCTGTTCTGGATGTGTGCAGACCTTGACTTCCCACACCAGCTAAGTCAACATGGTGAGAGGATGCCTATACACCAATTCAGGGAAACCAAGATAGTTCTCCAAATATACATTACATTTCCTATACTTCCTGAGAAACGAGAAGGAAGGAAAGATAGCAGAATCCCTTTTTAGTTTCGTGAAAGGCTTGAGCAACTTTGGAATCAATACCAATTCCATGACGGAGTACCACCACGTAAAGGAAAACTGATATTTAAAGCATCCCGCACAGAGGACCCTTGCACAGCAGTTCTCAGAGGGCAGACTCCTCCCCGGTTCCACTGCTGTGCCTGATATACAATTATTCCACCCTATGTTCGCCTGAAATGAGGGTGCAGGATGGCTGATTGCAAGAACAGAAGGAGCACTTCTGCTCATTAAAAGAGTGCCATTAAGATACAGTAAGTTCCTGTGGACTCTGTCTCTCAAGGTTCTCCCAAGTGCCTAGTACCCAGGAGGAACATCATCAGATGGCGTATGCAGAGCTGCCTGCCGCACAGGCTTTTCTTGTGATGGCTGCCACTCTAACACCATGAAATGGCACAGCCCAAATGAATGCCACTCGTGGACACACCCGATCAAGGGGATCAGGGCTTTCTGTACTGAAAAAAACTTCTTGAAAGGCTCTACAAAGCCTAACACCATTTACTTCCAGTGTAGGCATCACAGCAACTCGTCCTATCGAAGGGACCATTGCCCATAGCAAAAGCATAAACAATCTTCATAGCCGTTGTGTCCTATAAATAGAATTGTTAGTTATCATTGGGACTCACCGCAAAATGGTGACCAAAGGTCAATAGGGAGAGTGTCTGGAATGAACTTATCAATGTTAAGGGACATAGCCCATTACAAACCCTGGACAGTACATCAATTATGATACTTCCAGTCTCTGAGCATGGCATCTTTCATGTGCCAGGGGATGGATGACCCCATTAAGGTTCCAGCTGCAACTGCATTAATAGGGACTCAGAAAAGGGATGGTGTCACCTGCAGACGGAAAGTCTATCTGTTCCTATTTCGATTCCCTTGGGGCCAAAAGCGCCTGAAGTCTCTTCCCAAACCTGGCCCCTGCAGTAGAGCATGCTTCCTCTGAGTGACAAGATGAACTATCAGCATGAGCCCCAGCTTCACCGTCTTCCTAATGGCAGTTAAGGTCACATACGGAGTACCTCTCAGTGTGGCATCCCTGTCTCTCAAGACACAGGGAGGAGGCTGCATTGAGAGGTGGAGGACGAGGAGGATACCACATATGAGTGCTTTATGGTGTAACTACATAACTCCTATCCATGTCGAAATGGTGTCCATGTCCTCATGCAGAGGGATGCTTCCTCCAACTGAAGGACTGTAAATATAGATTCAAAATGATGTCATAGAAGATAGCGCACATCATCCCACACCCTTACATACCCCATTCACATACAACTGAATACGAGCAGATATAACTTGCATATTACCTAGACTCTTTCGTAAGACTTGAGATATATATTTACATGTATATACATACGTATATAAATATATACACACACACACACACACACACAAACACATATATTAGCGCCACACGCCCCATTCCCCTAAAAGTACTTTAGGCCTCTGGGGAGGGAATCCTCGGGCTGAAAATGGCCTGGGGAGGGGAGCTGCGTGCTCCACTCCGTTTACAAAATACTTTGGGCCCCAGGGAATGGGGTTCCTGGGGCCAACAACGGCCAGGAGAGAGGGGCCATGGGCTCTCCTCCCCTTACAAATCCCTTCAGGCTCCGGTGATGAGGTCCCCAGGGCCAAAAACGGCTGGGGAGGGGGGCCATGTGCCCACCTCTCCAAGAAAAATAAAGAAAGGTCCTCCCACCAGGGCCTGGCCCATCCCGAGGGGGGGGGGGGGGTGAGGGTTAGGGTGGGGGGTGCGGAGAGGGTTAAAAAAAAAGCACTTCTTTCTTTTCTTTTCTAAATTTCACCATGGCTCCTCTGCAAATTTGTGATTTTGTTTAAACTTTTTCAGCCCCAAGCCCTAAACCCCTATTCTCGGGTCCCACTTGGCGGATCACACCTGTGTGCAAACTAGGAAGAAAGTAGAGCTTCATTGGAAAGTTTCGTGGAGATTCATCAAATCGGGCCAGTTATTAGCAGGGCCAGGGCGGTGTACCTGCCATGACACGAACGCTCGCCACATTCTATTGCACAAGGTTCTACAGATGGACAGGTTGCTGTGCACAGATTCAAAGACACACATCATGCCATATAATAACAGACCACAGTGTATATGCACGGGGCAGGTGACTCATCTTCTGTACCATCCAATTGGTAGAAATGGCAGTGTGTCACTTCACACTACTAAACCACCAATTATTAAAATCTTTTTAAGGTCACCAAGATCGACGAGCCAGGTATACCATAAAACCCTTATAAAAGGTGGGAATGACTCCCAAATTCTTCCCATGCCATCACTCCCTCTGTGTGCCTCTAAAAACCTACAATTGTGGCAGGAAGATTTTCATGGGGGGCAAAAGCAGAGAATAAAAGCCCAGCAGCAGCCTTTAAGTCCCTGTCCCAATGGAGGCCGTAAAACCCAAGAGGATGCTAGGAGAGTCAACCCGCTTTACGGCACACAGTCCGGGCAGGTGAGATCTGTGTCTACAGCATTTCTTGTGTGAATTCCTGTCCCGGCAGTGGGTTCACGTTAATAATACAGATGGATAAAGAAGAGGAAAGTAAAGGTAACCTGAATATTCAACTTTCAGCAGTATTATAGAGAGTAACATATTAAAAATGCAGATGTTACAGACTCAGGTAGCAGAGCTATCCCTCAGGACACACTGATATGGCAGATTCATGGCTCAAGCAACAATGCTATCCATTAGGTACCACAGATCATTCAAAGTTAAGTAGCTGAGCCACCTACAAATTTACACAGAGAGATCCATTTGGTTAAGCATTCCCAGGCTCAGGTCATAGCAGGTAAATCTGATTAGTGTCTATTTAAGGCAAAGTAGATTATACTGCGTGTTGCATGTTCTGTTTTTATTTGGCATGGGAGAAATCTGAATTACGCCAGAGTAATTGGAGTAACTTCAGTAATTACACGGAGTCATTTAAGTAATTACGCGTTACAATTGTAATGCGAAATTACGCGATTACACCAGCTTGAACAATTAAGAGAAATTTGGGCCAAAACTCCTACTGCAGGAGCACACGAACTAAGAGAGAGTAAGAGGCTGCCGGCTACTGCTGGTTGTGTTTGTAGCATTTAGTGCTATTTTTCGAAGTGCAAAATACATCCTCAGGCCCATTTTAGAAGCAAGGGTGCTTTTTGCACTAAAACAATAGCTCTACATGCTGGAGCAGGCTTCTCGCGTTATTTTGTGGTAAATTGGAGTAATTATGCTAGAGAGAATTATTCCAGTTAGTTCGGGCTGGACTGTTCCCATGAGGCATAGGGCCAAGACTGATTTGCATATAGCTGTGTCTGAACTGGGGTGCAAAGTGAGCTAAAGAACGATGATGGATTCAACCCAGATCTGTGACTGGGGGTGAGTGACTGAAAGGTGTCAGTGCTCCGTTCCATCATCTACTTGTTTTGCTTAGTTTGCCCTAAGTTGGCAGGGTATGGCTCATTTTGCCACTTGATTCAAGCTAGCCTGGCTGATGAGGGCTGTTAGCCCGAAACCTGTCCTAGGATGCTTGTTACCAGTCCAGGGAAGACATGGCTTGGCAGTTCGGGCTGGACTGTTCCCATGAGGCATAGGGCCAAGACTGATTTGCATATAGCTGTGTCTGAACTGGGGTGGCAAAGTGAGCTAAAGAACGATGATGGATTCAACCCAGATCTGTGACTGGGGGTGAGTGACTGAAAAGTGTCAGTGCTCCGTCTATCATCTGCTTGTGTTTGCGCTATCATGGTGACAGCAGCTTTGTGATTGGTTTAGTGAAGCCTGGGAGCCCGAATGCTTCCTGCTGCCGGGATTCAAGACAGGAAGAAGATGAAGAGGACGGAGGAGAGGCAGCACCAGCCGTAGCCAGGTAAGGGTTTTTTTGGAGGGTTGGGGGTTCCATGCTGAAATCTGATTGGCTGCCAACACAGGAAGTTACAAAAAATCAGTGATGTCATCAGTGATGTCACTGACCATGTCATGAGTGATGAAATATGTGAGGTCATAAGCAGGGCATTGCAAGGGCGTAAGTCAGTGGTTCCCAAACTTTTTCGACCAGTGGCTCCCTTTATCTATTGGCCGCTGTCCGCGGCTCCCCATTATGTCATTTTATTTTACGGGTGGCGGGGATGTAAGCTCGGTCTCTGGAGTACTTCCATTTTTCTACTTTGGAAAAGAGCAAGTAAGAATTCTTAGCTGTATGGCTGATACACTAAGCAAGAAGGAGCAACAAATGATAAATGTAAACCCAACTATAGATACATGATTTCTATAAAAAGGAAAATTATAACAGAATTGTGTATCTTTCAATTTTATTTCTTTTAGTTGAATATAATTATTCTTAATTAATTTTCAAAGATAATTTCTTATATCAAAATATAAAAAAACATGTAGTAGTGCCTATTTACAAAAAGTAGTGAAAGGGACAGTTACTTCTACTCATATCATTATTCAAAAAATACATGTACATAAATGCTCAATACAATCAATGATACAAAGTGAAAAGATACAGTATACTCAGTTCACCAGCATTCAAGATGCTGCGCTTAAATGTCTCTTTTTTTGTATATTCAGAAATATTTACAATATATACATAAGGTCTAGAAGAGAATAGATCATCAATAATACGTGATGGAAAAACACATGGTGGAAGAACCAACGCGTTTCGGCAATGCCTTCATCAGGATTCCATCACTCAATGCAAAAAGGAATCAGAATGCCAAAAGGTCGTTCTGGTTAATGCGTCCTGTCTTGAATAGTGGTAGCCTGCACAATCAAGGTTGTGGGTTGTCCTTATATATGTAAATTTGTTTCTGATATTTGCGATGTCACTCCATGTAGTGTTGCCACCTATTGTTGCGAATATGGACTAGCACTTTTATCCTTCTCTCAATTTCTCTAATGCTTTCCCATGTATGTATTTCAAGAGACCGGAAGGGAATGTTTCGCTTGATTTCATTAAATTCCCGTCTGTCCAAACAGCATATCACATCTCGCTTTTTAAGGGACGATAAATGTCCAACACCGGTAAACGCTGGATGCTGGTACTTCCATTTTTCTCCTCTTTTGTCCGGTGGTTGGTCGCTTGCTTACCAAGACATCCAATGGTTGTTCAAAAAACAATGGTTTTTCTGCATCACAGACAGACTGTGCTAAAGTGGCATGTACACAAAAACCCCAACAGTAAATAAACGAGCCGTTAGGGTTGCCACCTGACCGGTTTTCTACCAGCACCACTGGCAATTTCAAGTCCCAAAATTAATAACTCCACCCAAAGCTGGTATTTTTATAGCCCTTATGATCTGTACATGCTTCAAACAGCAAATCTAATTTGAGATCTCTTTTAAATGTCTTCTAGAGCTGTGTTGATAAGTGACTAATAATTGAAGTAAGCACCTTCATGAAAAGTGCTGCTGTCTGTTGAGTACTGTAGCTGACACTGGAGCAGGCCTTGGTCATGAACATTCCCAGTGTGAAAACAGTGGAACCATCAGTGCTGTGAACTCCCCTTCAAACGGACTCGTGCTGATTCGGGAGTCGCACATGTAACTATATTTTAGTATAGATGAGTAGGTGTTTATGAGCACATGTGTTCTACCACATTCCAAAAGTTTTACAGAGTGGTGAGTATTTGAAAGAGTGGGGAGGGAGGGTAAGAAGGTTGTTGTCCTCATTTTTTAACATAAGCCAACTGATGACGCAGTATTTTGTTTGTATTGGCAGGAAAGTTACAACGCACATAATTCTCCAGTCATCTCAAACACCCCCATACCTTCACAAACACTCACAACTGAGCGTTATAAAACCCCAATGGTTTTGGTTAGGAAAATATCTCTAATTTCTCAGCCATGCCAGCTCAAGGCTTCTCGAAGCGCTGTTAGCTTCCAAGTGCAACAGAGAAGTAGCTGCAAGGGCTTGGAAATGTAACCCAGCTATCTCAAATTATCATGGTGTTCGCACGCAAATAAAAAATAATTATAGTGCACATGGGATGTACTTCCCTATCTGCTACGCACCACCATAATTTTATTTTATTTTATTGTTGAGCTGATTACTGGATCCAGATGATAGAAAATGGATGCTATTCTCAGGGAGCAGGGGGTTAATTAATATTTAATTGTGTGTTGTTTCTTTCTTGGCATAAACTGGCAGGTCCAGTGCTCGGTTTCAAGGGGGGGACTGCATGCAATGAACCTGAATGAACCACACTGCCCTCAGTGATCTGCAAATCTGCAGCACACATGAATAGGATATTATTATCATGTGTATTCAGTGGAAGGTTTCATTAGAATTTGCAACTGCGTCCCTCTTCCAAGGCCTCACTTTTCTTGCATTCAACATTCTTTGCACACGAGTCACCTGGATGTCTTCCGATACACACGAAGGACACGTCGTGGGAGTGAAGGGGCAATAAAGACATTAGCTTTGCTGGTAAATATATAAAAAGTTTTAATCAAATAATCTCACTTTTATGATGGATTACCCGATTTTCCTAGTAGACACCATTACTAGAGTCACTGCAGAGCACGAGCAGCAATAACGCTCAGCATCATGTCATGATTGTTAGCACCTGCCCTGAAATACATCATAGGCTGGTCCAAAACATTCCAGAGCTGCCAGGTGCGGCTTCCGCAACTCCCCCGCAAGACATGTTTACTCAGGCAGCATTTGTACATTTCAAATATGCAACTAACCTGTTTTCGAACTGAGGCGTACTTCCAGAAAGCTTGCTACCTTTCACACGTCCCCCAGAAGTGTGCGGCGCCCCTGGCAAGTCCTTGTGGCGCACCAGGGAGCCACGGCGCACAGTTTGGGAACCGCTGGCGTAAGTTATAGTTAGCTCAGGTAACTATAACTAGTGAATTTCTAAGGTTTTGCATGAGTGAAATCTGAGCATAACTATAAAATCCCTGTAACCTTTGTGTTTTTCAGTGATATATATAATAATTTGTCTTTTTTGAGGCAACACAAGGGACAAAGTTCCCCCCAGAGAGACCAAAGCTTTCACACCTGCAGCTGCCATCAATACTCCCCACAGCACCACCTCACACACCCCCTCCTGCAGATCTTTAGCACCTGCTTAGGGCAGGTAGCAGTAATTCTCGAACAATTGTCCGAGTGGGGTGCTGGCTTTCGGTGACATCATGCAATATTATAGGAGGTAGTAAAGCTGGTATCACTGTTCAAGTTGGCATAGTGAAGTACCTAAGCCTCTCTAGCAAGGCCTGAACGGATGTTGAAGATCTTTAAAGTAATAGTGTTGTGAGTCTTAAAAAGTGCCCATTAGGCACATTTTGTACCCTATTGAAATTTCTTCTAGCTTTCCACCCAAGCCTTATTGTGTTCTCTGTATTTTTCACCTAGTCTCATCACGCATAAGACTAGAAAATAAGTTAAAATATCACCTAGTTTTGGTAGGTCATGAGATGGTGAGACTGGACAAGCTGTTCCATATTCAACCAGAGCAGCTATCTATGGTTAGGGTGCCATGTGGCTGGTATTTTAGTGCGATAGCCATCATTTCTCTGTTAAGGCCAAATAATAAAAATGGAAAATATAGTAAAAATCAATCAAAAGATGAATACTTTGAAATGTAATCTTAAAATACACAACATATGATGAAATCAATTTGATAGAATTTTACACATGTTTACAGTACTGCTAAATGATTATTAATACAAGCACAATCAGACTTGACATCGAAGAATGAATATAGAGGATTTTACATGAATTCATAATATAGAAATACCAGCTCCTGGCAGTGTATTTAAAAAGTAGAACATGGAGTTTAAAAATGAGCATAAGCCCACTACTTTTAATAGATACAAATTAAGATGTGGTGGGGGTGTTTTGACCAGTAATAATTTAAACTATATATTTCAATGAAATATGCGTTTATTGTGAAGGATCACTAGTGAACATTGCAAATGAAAAAATTATCCCAAAACCATTTAGAATTTCAGCATGAGCTACAATCTTGATTTGTTTAATTATACAGCTACTTGCTCAACTAAAGGAACACATCTGGACATAAATAACTGTTCAGCTTGTCCCCTGATCAGATTAGATGGCATTGCTACAGAGAAAGTGGCATATGAATGTACTTCTGCTGCTCTACATTCCAAAAAGCAATGCTTGTCTTTTTAGAAACTTTGTAGCACATTAGGCAGGAGTGCTGGAGTACCTACCATACCCCTACTTCCAGCACTACTGGCAGGTGCTAAATTTCAACGTTAAACCCTTGGCATTATAGAAACCCTGCATTAAATGACCCAGTAACTCCAGGTCCGTCTAGTTATTCTGTATTCCACTGAGTTAACTCATGATCCCTGTTAACTCATGGCAAGATAGCAATTGCAATTGTTTAATCTGGCCTGGTATCTCTTCATGGACTTAATGAGAATGCTGTTTGAGAGGACCAAAGACTCTTGATTACAAATTTTGTTATTCCGCCACAGTGATGACTACAGGTGGAATTTCACTACCCGCCATGATAAGTGGCCTGATGTTTCTGGCTCTAGAATTATTGTCAGCAAACTCAATACCCGATAACTCAGGGCACAGAGAATCCAGAACCAGTTTCAGTGAATGCACTACCAGTGACACTGCTGCAGGGGCTTAAGGCAGGAGCACATCCTGGTCACTGTCTGACCCCTAGGCCCTGGAGCAACCCAAGGGCAGGGTGCAGTGTATTTAAAAAGTAGAACATGTACTTTTAAGTTTTACATTTTCTGGTAGTGAAAAACTGCTACTGTTTTTCACTACTGCAAGGCCTACCTCTCCCATAGGATAACATTGAAATTACCTTATTACATTTTATAAGTGTAATTTCCTAATGGGAACAGGTAACCCCTTCATGTTTGGTGTCTTTGAAAGCACAATTTAAAAAACCTAACTTATGGTGAAGTCATTTGGTGACTGCAGCCTCTCTGTGTCATATGACTGGGTGTGGGTGACAGTTGGGCTTTCTGTATTCCTCCTGGACAGCCACACACAATGGGGAGCTTAGGTATGACTAAATGGGCCACCACAGGCAGCATGGGAAGGGGGAGTAGGCCCAGACCCACTTACATTTAAATAGGCTGTGTCATATCTCCACACAAAGGTGTGTACTCCCAGTAGTTAGTCTGGAGCCAGGGCCAGGGTGGCAGGGCACCTGTGCAATTCAGAGGTAAGCCTCTAAAAGCTTCTAACCACTTCAAAAGCACACCTGTGTAAGAATACCGTACTTCAGATATCACCACTTCAGTACGCTTCTAGACCTGTGGACACTTTTCCAAGAAGAAGGACTGCTGTGCTGCTACAAGGACTGCCAGTCTGTTAGATTGCTTCTATGAAGGAACTGCTTCCCTGCTTTGCTGACCTGCTGCCCTCTTGCCTGGGTGAGAAGGACTGGACCAGCATCTCTTGAACCTAGAGTGACTCCAGGGGCTAGTTGGCTGGGCTCTTGATCTAAAGCCTCGGGTATATAACAGGCTTCCCACAACCTTGCATCTTCACCAGGACACTGCCATTTGTGAGTCTATCCTGCCACGTGGTGCAACCCCAGTCCTAGACCCTTGGAAGTGGGCTTATGGTGCTTACCAGCCTCTGTGTATCCTGTAGAACTGACACATCTCCTCTACTGCAAGGAGCGAACCCGAGCGGAACCAACACATAACTACTGCCTCATGGAGATCCTCATCGCAGCTCCGATTGCGTGATGCATCCTCGGCGCAGGCCCTTGCGTCCCTCGTCGACTGCAGCCTTGACAACCATGACGGACTCCAAATCACAGCATCACAGCTGTTCAGTACCAACACATTGCCCAGACTGTGCACCGCATTCTCAATGCCGGACTTCGCATTCTAAGCCTCGTAGATGGGATCCTCAATGATAATGCAGGCCCCTCATCGACCTAATCCTGCACTGTCACGCAAGCAAATGTGTGTCCAAAGTCATTGTGTAAAAAAGAAGACAACTTGAGAAACTTATGCATATAAAATGGCAGTGTTTATTCCTTGGCCTAACGCAGCCACATGACACACACTAGTCAGAAGTAAATTGGCTAAAGCTATCTAGCACTAAAAAAAAGCAAACCGGAATCACGCTACATGATAT
This sequence comes from Triturus cristatus, assembly GCF_964204655.1. Classification (NCBI taxonomy): domain Eukaryota; kingdom Metazoa; phylum Chordata; class Amphibia; order Caudata; family Salamandridae; genus Triturus; species Triturus cristatus. The sequence continues at coordinate 670,471,300 of NC_140584.1, read as the reverse complement.
ATATATGTATATATATGTGTATATATATATATATATATATATATAAATGCTCCAGGTTTACCCTCCGGTAATTTCAGGCACTCCGATGGGCCTCGGCATGCGGGTCCCGCTTATTAATCCCTATGGAAGTCCCCACAATGAAACTCCATTGGATATGGAGCCCCATGGCCCCCATGATCGCGGGGCGGTGTATTTTCTGCAGCTGGGCTGCTGCAAAACATGAACGCTCCAGGTTTACCCTCCTGTTGAAAACGCACTCCGACAACCATCATATTCTCGGGTAAAAGCAGGGTCAGCATGCCAAACGTAACAACAGTCAGCTAATCTTCTTAACGCCTGACGCGTTTCAGTGCTTCCGCACTTCTTCAGAGGCGTGGCAAATGCAGTACACATGTCCGTCCATTTCAATTAATCACCCTCCAATGGGCAGTTCAAATGAGCCCACATGGAATTGTGGGACATGTATTTTGTTGTTGCGGCATTTCAAGCCCTCCGATGCTTATTGAAAATGTCCCTACCGTTTATTTTGTGTACTTCTCTGAGACAAAGAGACCTATCCCGAACTTTTTGGACGGGAAGATTCTCTTTGCCAGAAGAGTCAGCTGGGTGGGTCCCAGACCAAAAAATGTCCCAGGGGATTGTATCATTATTAATTTTAAGGATACTCGAGTGGTGCGTTTTATTTGTGACTATCCATTTAGTGGGGTTAGGTCAGAAATAAGGGCTTATGATCTAAGGCATTTTTATAATTTTCACCCAAATACCTTGGTAAGCCTTGGTCAAACCCAGAATGGTAGGGAATTTAACCCAAACCTTGCTACACTCTCCTCTGAGCATAGTGAGAATAGATTCCACCCGGACACTTTAGCCTGACCGGGTCAGGAGGGGTCATCTCTTAGCATGTCTCCCCCACTAAAAACTCTGACAAATAGAAATGAGGAAAAGGGACCTGCAGCGTTAGAGGCGCATGATTCCTCCCATAAAAATATCTGCAAAATTTTAAGTTGGAACATTGCTGGCTTGAGACTAAAAAGTAAGGATGAGTTATGGGTGGGTTATGTTGTGTCACATGACATTATTGCACTACAAGAAACCTGGGACACAACAAATAGCCTTTTCCTGGACGGTTATGTCCATTTTTATATTCCAGCCACACCAAGTGTGGTGGGGAGGGCAAAGGGGGGTCTGGCATTATTGGTTTCATTGAACCTGAAAGGATCTGTTAAACAGGTAGATTGTGGTTCTAAACACTGCTTGGCTGTCGAAATAGTGGCGGCAAACTACCCTTCTTTGCTTCTGATTAATTTTTATAATTCTAAAGATTCTGTCAGTCCAAATCAGCATCTAGAATCTCTGGGGGAGGTTCTGGATAAATATAGAGAGTCACACAACAGTTTTGAAGTCATCCTAATGGGTGACTTAAATATCCATCCCTGCAGTTTGGGTTGTATTCTGAATGATGAGGATGGATTTTCTTATTTTTCATCCACTCATTTCGAACACACCAAACAAGGCGAGGTTCTGGAGAGCCTACTGGCTTCTGCAGACCTCTCTGAACCTGCTTGCTGCACGGAAGGGCAGAGAATGTCCACTTTTAAAGGTTCTGATTCAGGGTCTGTCATCGATTATATTTTTGTTTCTTCTTCGATTTTTTCTTTGATTTTAAATTACAGGGTGGAGGACTCCGCATTTAGTGACCACAACCCAGTGATAGCTGAGGTTGCCTCGGAAGGTTTTTTGGTCTTCAAAGACTCAAGTACTTCGGGTACCAGAGCCCTCGTAGCTAAAGATCAGGGCCGGAGGTTAAAATGGGCCCAGGTGACTCCGATCACCTTTTTACAAGAAGTTCTGTCTAAGGTTGAACCGGAGATGGGTATTTGCTTAGACCATGATAATACCAACTCCAGTATAGTCGAAGCCTTTACTATTATTTGCCAACATATAAATTCGGCCCTCTTGGTTAATTCCAAGTCAGGACCTTTTAAAGGCAAAAAATGGTTTGACACCAAATGTACCAAGGCCCATTCAGCCCTCTTGAAGGCAACCAAGGGCAAACCAAGAAATAGACTTTTGATTGCTTCTCTAAGAAAACAGTATAAACTAGCAATTAAAGCCCGGAAAAAAGAGATTCAGGAAGAAGCATGGAATGATCTATTGTCTCCAGATACTATGCGGGATAGCTCCAAATTTTGGGGTGTGATAAATCACTCTTTTTTTACCGGTAGCGAGAACCAGGCCATGGAATGTTGTATTCCTGATGAGCTGTGGTTAGCCCATTTTGGAAAAATCTATAGTTCAGTTTCGCCTGGGCAATCAGAGGGGCTGTTACCCTTGAATCAAGTTGGTCCAGTCGCGGCCTTTAAGGAGGAGGATGTTGAAAAAGCTATCCTAGAGACATCTAAGAGTAAGGCGCCAGGTCCAGACGGTGTTCCTGCAGATCTATATAAGTCTGCTCCTAAATTGTGGGCCAAAATATTAGCAAATGTTTTTAATGCTGCTAGATACAAGCATATCCCCGATTCCTGGGCAAAATCTATAATCATCCCAATTTTCAAAAAAGGCCAGAGGGATGATCCGGCCTGTTATAGGCCTATCTCCCTAATTGACTCCTCCGTTAAAATTCTAGGCAGAGTCATTTTAGGCAGATTGAATACCTGGCTCGAGGGTAGCGGCATACTATCAGACGCCCAATATGGCTTCAGGGCAAATAGGAGCACGCAGGATCAATGCTTAAATCTCCACTTACTCATTTCCAAATACACGATTGCTAAGGAGGGGTCTTTGTATATGGCCTTTATGGACCTCTCCTCAGCCTTTGACCTGGTCAACAGGTCAAAATTGTGGAGTATTCTCTTGGATATAGGGGTTGACCCACCTCTAGTTGGATTTCTGGCAGATCTCCATTGTGGCTTATTATCCACGGTGAGAGTTACCCAGGGGGGAAGGTGCACCAGCTGTTTTAATTCAGAGAGGGGCGTAAGGCAGGGGTGCATATTGGCACCTCTCCTTTTTACATTATATATAAACGCCTTGGGCCCAGTCCTGGCCAATGCAGTGGTGGATGTACCTCGTGCAGGAGATACCAAGATCCCAGTTCTCCTATACGCGGATGACGCCGTGCTTTTGGCACGCTCAGGGGTGGCCCTTGACAGACTATTGGCATCTTTCGGTGATTTTATGACATCATTAGACCTGAAAATTAACACTCAAAAATCACAGGTCATGATCACCGGCCAGGCCAGCAGGAAAAAGAAATCTAAAATCTTTCTGTGCCTAGGTCACGAGGTTAAAAGGGTACCAATTTTCACTTACCTGGGTGTCATCTTTGATGAGAAAGGTACATGGGGCCCGCAACAAAAATTAAAAGGCAACTCTCTGGCCAGATCAGCTACAGCCATACTTGGTTTTGCCAAAAGGCTGGGAGCGCGCCCTCTGGAGGCCATTCTGAAAGTTTATAAAGCAAAATCGTTGGCAATAGCCACCTATGGCTCTGCAATATGGGGCTATACTAACACCAACAACATACAGAGGGCGGAAAATAAGTTCTTGAGATCTTTGCTGTTTGTCCCCCAGTCTACACCAACTTTTACAATACACACAGAACTGGGTATGGGGTTTGTCGCAGATTTAATTAAAGTGGCCCCTGTGATATGCTGGCTAAAATCTTGGCTTAACCAGGAGATTTCCCTAACCCATCGGATACTAAGGGACTGCCTTGCTCTGGATAGAGCCCGGAGAATTCCATGGTTTGCATATGTTAAAAAGATGTTGGCAACAGTAGGCAGACCTGAGCTATTTCATTCCCCGCATCGTATTAATAAAAAGGACATCATGGGGATTAAGACTGCACTACTAACACGTTTCATGGCTGACAGGGAGGACACTGAATTAAATAAACCGTTAGCGAGAAGGAACTACGGGTTAATAACTGTCCCCGGTCTTGAACCTTACCTGACTTTTGTAACCATGCCACTTCATAGGTCCCTTCTTACGAAGTTTCGCCTAAATTTGATACATTTTGTGCTAGGTTCTTATCCCACATGGGCTACTCCTGATAATGCTACACCATGTGATTGTGACAATTTTTCTTGTCAAGATACATTACATTTTATTATGTTTTGTGAACATTATGCGCAGATTAGGTCAAAATACTTGTTACCTATACTTAAAGGGGCTGGTTTTGTTCAGGTTCGGCCTGCGCTTCTGTTCCTACAGCTGATGCCTAATATTACTGTTGCTTTTCATGTAGCAAATTTTCTAGTGGCAGCCGTTCGTATTAGCAAGAAGCGCCTTAGTGCACGGCCTAGCTTTAATGTAATTGATGCGGTCATGACGGAGGGTGGCTTTTAGGTGTAGAGTTTTTCTATCCCTGTTAGACTTTTTAACATGAAAATTTTATCTTTATATTATATTTACCTTCTTTTTAACTTAGAATTGAACCCATGAAATAAGTTCTTTTTAAAAAAAAATTTTAAACACTGTTAATGTTCTTATATCTGTAATTGATGACTATGCACCTTGTATTTTATGTAATGTGACTTTCTGTTTGTATTGTCTCTTTTTATGATCTTTTATTGATCGAATAAAAGTAATTGACTGACTGACTGACTGAGCATGAGTGACTGAGTGAAAAGTACTGCACTGTTGCCATGATACCTGAGGGTTCAGGGTTGTCATGTTCGCTAGTTGCCAGAAAATAATCTCTCGATGGTAAGAGGGGTTTATAGTGGCACTGTGAGCTAGCTAGTATACAGGCAAAAATATCAGGTGGGGTGTCTGGAATCAGTCTGGACACCAATCTCACAGTTTATGTTGTCTAAATGCGCAGATCCTATATAGATTAATAGGAACTACACAACAATGATGTGGCAAATCGTAGAATCTTACCATAATTGAAGTGAATGTAAACCTCAACTAGCACTAGTTAACCTTTCAGGTAACTGGTTTGAAGAAATGTACCCTAAGGGGCACCCATGTCACCTTTGCTTTTTATCATACATGAGTACACTGACTCAGGTGATTGAACACCACTACCTTATATTTAGGATGTATGGAGACATCACTACAATGGTCACAGAGGGACTGAAACAAAAGTAAAATCAAGCAGGCAGGCACCTTCAACTTAAAGACATATGACAACATCCAACTCTCCCAAAACCACTCCTGGTGGTACTGGATGTAACGTTCTCTCTGACAAGTGTATGGCTAGTTAAGGATCTTTGTGACTAGCATCCCGATTATCCGCAGAAGCAGACCCGCCATTATTTACTGACCAAGAACTTCTACTCTACTAACAAGCAGAACATCTACAAACATAACACCTGCAACATATCCCAAGAAGTACAGGGTCCTGGGTTTTGGCACACCAACAATCCACATTTCAGCCTCTCCCTGAGCATGCAGTTACATTCACACCATGCCACTATTAACCACTCTCCATCCAAGAACAACAGAACCCTCTCTATTCTTTCATCCACAAGCCCAACTACATAAATCAGAATGACCTCCCACAGGATACTGTATGCTGAAGCTACCTACCAACAAAATTCCTGGGTTACTTTTAGCAAAGCCCTCTGAGATGTGTGGTACAGAAAACACTGTCAATTGAAGCAGAAATCAATGCCCTGCGAAGGTTAATAGTTCCAATGTACCAAGTGATCACATATTCAACAATGAGACAATTGAAGGATGCAGAAAAGGGATCGCTGGAGAGGCTGGTTCATGCTGAATTAATTCCCAGAAAACCATACCAGCAAAGAAGAGTTTCTCAGCTCTGCGTTAAAAGCCCTTCATCGTCCTTACTACATACAACGGGGTTAAACTTCCACATTGGTTGCAGAAATAATGGCCACATGCCAGCTGCAGGAAAACGTTTCGTTTTAAATCGCTCAAAAGAGAATCGTTTTTGCTGAGGCAGGGAAGAGCGCCTCGGTGATGCTGCCACCACGTTATCTTCAGTGAGATTTCTGTTTTATGATGTATACAAGGAGTTGGAAGTATTCTAGTACCTAAAATCCTCCTTCAATTTTTTTTTTACATTTTTTTTTTAGTTTTATATAGCGCGAACAAGACCCGAAACATCGGGTATGAGAGCGCTTTACGTGAGCACCAGTATCGTTACAGATGAATACATTCATTTTGTGTGTGTGTTTTTTGTTAGGCACAGTGAAAAGGGCTTTTGAGTTGATACGTATCAGAAGGCCCCGGTCATTCATGCAGGGTGATCCTGGCTGGTGTACTTTCCCACCTTGAGAGTGCATTTAGCCAGAGTCTGTGGACTGTCTCTGGTGCATGATGGTCCTACCAAATAACTTCGACTGACTTTCGAAATTCCACAAGTCGGCAAGAGCCTGCTGAGCCGGTAACGCCGATGCGCCAAATGCCTTATGCAAGTGGGATGTTATCCTTCCTCTCCCCTTAGTAGCCTCTACATCGAAGGTAGCTACATTTTGACGAAGTTTGACCCACGACCAGCCCTCCAGGCCTTTCAGAGGAAACAGACTATCTGAAATCACCATTTAGCCATAGCCCATCGGTGCAAGAGCTCTTATGAGATCACTTTCTCTACAATAAAGTCCATTACACTTAAAACACGGGGGGGGGCGGGGCGGGGGGGGGGGACTCGTTTTTAACGTTATGCCTTTCTGTAGGTCTTGTGTTTCCTAATCGTGGGATGTATATACATTTTGCAATCTATAAATATTAAAATAATTGTATGCCTGGTAATTTGCGTATTCAACACATACTTACTTTTTCTCTTATCTTTACATTTGAGTAAAACAAACAAATACAGTATGTGGGGCAAAGATTTCGAGCATGAAGGACTAGGCAAACACCAGGTACGAGGATGTGGTCCGTCGGCTTAAACTGCCGACTTTGGTGCAGGAAACCAGGGTTCGAGGCTCGAGGTCCCGTCCACATCCTGTGATTCTGGGCAAATCACTTAATCTCCCCGTGCCTGAATGTGGAATGTAAATACGGTGCTCATGTAAAGCGCTCCAAAACCTTTGGGTCGAAGCAACAAAAAAAAGGACGAGTCTAGGGCTCCTCCCCCCGGAGCCACCTGCGCTGCACCGCTGAATCAACAAGACAGCCAAAGTGTCAGAGGAACTCACAGGCAGTTCCGGTCTGCCTCTTACCAACTGTCAACAAGCATTTGCAATGCAATAGGTCTCACAGTTATGCAAGTGTAACCTATTGCAATTGTAAATGACAATGTCTTTTTATTTATATTTTAAAATCCAAAAACAAAATAAAAGGCTTAGCCATTTACAATGCCAATAGCTCAAACTTACGTAACTGCGAGACCTATTGCATTGCATGCAATGCACAGACACACACCTCTATACAGTGCAGCACGGATGCAGAGATGTGTAACCCAGTCAACGAACACTCTAAGGCACACACAGTAAGGCATGCAAAATAAGGCACACACAAACTCACAGTATCTTAACAGACAGCATACACGTCCATTCACACAACTCACGCGCTCAGACTCATACTCAATAGCACCGGTAGAAGAGCAGATGGAAGGAAGCCATTCCTTTTACTCACGTCTGCACAACATATATAAAGACACATGTAAACAGAGCGAACATACAGAAATACCGATACACAGTGAGAGTGGGACTGAGTGCGTACTGCGTGTGCGTGTTGGTGTTAGCGCGCGTGTGGGCGTGGGTATATATTTGTGTGTTTACCAGACACCACAGTAACGAGGAGAAACAGGAATATGGCTGAAATCAATAGAGGCCTCGGTTCCCAGCAATTACTCATTCCTCCGCATGGACGGAGTGGGGACCCCAGCATTCCAGGAAATGCAACCCGAGATCAGCACAGAGAGGGATACTAACGGGTCGTGCTGGTAGCACTAGACGTAACACAGGTTATACAGAAAGACATGCTTAATTTCAGCCGGTGGGGCCCAGTACCACTAGCTAGCATTTTTAGGGGTCAGTACATATTTTTCCTTAACAGACTTCGATCTAGAAACAAGTGACAAAAAACTCTAAATTGGGGGGGGATGGCGGAGGTCGGAAGAGGCTTAAGACGGAGAAATACTGTCAAAAAGAGGAAGCAGAAATAAAAGAGGACCTGCCGAGTGAGATAAAGATATAAAGAAAACAAGCAGCATGCGCTGCCCACCCCTCGTGCACACCGGCTCCTTACGCATGCGCCGCTGCCATGTTTAGGTCAGGCAGAGATGCGCAAGACAAACAAAAAGTTCGAACAGTGCAGACGAAAACTGTAGTTGGTGGCCGCTGCTTACGGACTACACGGAAGTCAGTTGGACATCAACAGCCACTGAAAACAAAGGTAACAAAAGCGATAACAACATTTAGCAAATGGCAAGCGGCAGGAGAAACTACGGGATGCTTGCCAACATATAGAGATTACTTTAGGTCTCGCTGAGACAGCGCATGCAGCGCATGCGCTGCCAAGGCGAGACCTAAAAAGAGGACACATATGAGTGCCTCAAAGACTCAGCCTACATGGGTCCTCATTTATGGTAAATTGGGAGGCGGGGAATATCTTGCAAAGTTTGCAGGAAGTGGTCTTGCGTGCGTACACCGTGATCGCTATGTTTAGAAGAGAGCGGTGTCACCTCATAGAGATGCAGTACTAATACTACACCGTCCATGCACGGAAGGACGAGGGTGCATTTCACCGTTTTAAATGAGGGAGAAAAGGGATGCGCGCCATTCCTGCATGTCACTCCCCGTGCTCATCTAATCTGTGGTAACGTCAGGCTAACCAGTTCCGGTCTAGGCATTTGCAGGTATTGTGGCACTGCACACTAGATTGAAACACCCAACAACATCCAAGTGATGGTCTTAATAAATTAGACATATCCAGAAAGAACCATGTGTCAATCGTGCCCCACTGAGTATTTCGAGGAGCTGTATATTAACTCTTGTTTGTCACCAAACAGGATGAGTCAACTCAGCCTGTTATCCTTCTGAGGTATATAAAGTCATTTGAGCATTACCAGCACCTGTTATTCAAGTACCAAAAGAAATGCGGTGCAATGAGTACTAGTACCTATGATCAATAACATGCAATGGCATTCCAGCATACAACACCATAAGGTTAGAAACGTGGGGCGCACTTATAGGTGAACAGTTGATCTTTTCACAAGAGACCTATCTCTGGGGTATAAACAGTAATTCAATGAGTCGACCTATCAGTAAGGGTTGGTAAAATTGTGTGTCAAAATTTCAAGTATGGAAAACAACCTGTTCATTCTGTGGGCGAATCCTCACCGAAAATGTTTCATCACTTTTGGATTTTCTTCACCATTTGCTAAATGTTTTTGGGAATGGATGGAAAAAAACGAGTAAAATGTCCCAATAAAAACGAAAGAAGCAAATGTGAGACTCTGTTATTAATTTAATTGGGAGATATTGACTGGTAAACATTTGAAAATTAAATTGCAATATAAACAACCATTAATTTCCAGTCATTGATAAGTTTAAAGTGTTCATATCCATAGAGCCTTGAGATTTTACATTACAAATAAAAGGAAAACACAAAATTAATCTCCTGCACGTGATATAGAAAATATGGGCCAGAAAAATTAAAGCTTCCTCCAACTTAGAGGAACAAGACTAAAAATGCACACCCCTTATTCCAGTGCAAATTCCCTACTCGTAGGAGAAATATTATGAAAGGCTGCAACAGTTAGTTCTTCACGCTAGCACTGAGTGTCTCTACAATGAAATCCTCGTGATGATGAAAAATACAATTCGTACGTTTTACACGAGCATTCATTCTCAAGTTGCAACTGATGGCCGGGCAGAGTGAGGCATTCACCCCAATTCCATTTCATCAAGTCGGATTCTGCGGAAGCGGGGGACAGGTAGCATTTGGGCTTTAAATGGACATTTAGAAGTGTGGTTACTCACTTTTCCAGAATACTTGTTTACAACCGAGCAGTGCGAGTACGTTCCCATAAAAAGTATTACAACCCTTCAGAGAAGTGCTGGCACTCTGCCTTTCAAATGAAAAGAAGTGCCGGTACTAAGGTAACAGTGAGTACCTTTAAAGCACAGGGTGCCATCGGCCAACAGGGAAGATATTCACTGGGATACTACATTCAACCAAAAGATAAGGGGCCATACAAATAGCTAGTCTTCCAACTAGCCTGCCACTACAAAATACCTCAACCTCCCGACAAGTCCGAAATCTCCAGTCTCGGAAGAAGGAAACATCACATTTAAGCAGAAATTCCAATGCCAACCAGCAGCATGTCACGCCGCGTGGACGCCGCCATCCGGGCAGACACATCTGTCTTTTTCCGATGCTAGCATTATTGCCTCGGGTTAATTGAAATTCTAACAGGTTGACGCTGGCGCAGAAATATGTGTGCGGTATTGGCTATAATCTGTTTTAAAATGCCAGGGCCGGCGAGGGCCCTCTTTGGGATTAATAAATCGCTGTCGCGAGCCTCTGGCAGCCAGGCCCGGGAGTGACATAGATGACGGCTATCCAGGCTGTCCCCTGCCAGGCTTGTCACCTCCAGGCTAAACACAGCGTGCTTATTTACAGGCAGCAATGCCCAGTTTATTTACTCAGACAATTAAATACCGCTAATTAGACCGGTAATGAGAAAACATGCTGCCTTCTGCTGGGCAGTAATTCAGGGCTGGCTTGTATCTTCAGGCTGCTTGGTCCGAGTTCCTGCTTCACTGGTCCAATAATGGTGTTTTGGGGTAATATTCGGTCAAGGCCAAACTGGGCCTTCAATAGTAATGCATCCTACTGGGGTGGCATATCCAGAAGGTCAGATAAAACAGCTGCCACCAGCAAGGGGACTGAAGGGTGAGTACATTGTAGGTGGGAGCTGAAAAAATGCGCTGGTATGGGTAGGAGGAACGTGGGAATTTTGCCTGAAATGCCGACAATCTAATGAATGTTGCCCTATATAGAAAGCCCTATTTCAGGAGGATGTGTTCACAGACCATGAACACAACATATGCAGCATTTTAAATGGTTTCTATATTGGTGCATTTATATAGCGCTTACTACCCCTGACGAGGCATCAAAGCCCTTTCGAGGTGTCAAAGCGCTCTGGGCCCATCGTTAGGTTGGCGCTGAAGGCAATGGCTTGTATGGGCTAAAATAGACTTGATCTGTAGAGGATCCCATTGGAGAGTGAGACTTGGAACCACACAGCTTATTTTATTCAGGTTTCTGTTGTCACTCTTACTTCGGGGTTCATGGATGAAGTGAGTACAGATGAAAAGGCATAGTGGAAGCAATTGTACTAACATCACGGCAAACTGGCACTCATCCTGCTGGCTAATCCACGATTGCAGGCTCGCCATGTTGTGATTTCAATCCAGGCTTTGTCTCTTTTTAGGTCGTGTCTATCCCAAGAACATAAAGGGGCTTGGAGGGCACCCATTGCTTACCATTAGTTGGCTTTCCTTGTCACTCTCTTTTGCCTGATTCTTATTGGTGTTCCAGCCTGTCAATCGTGTGTTTGTCCCATCCATGGAGCATTGCCTCTTTACAATCTCTCAGTTTGGCTAGCACCACTGCTTTCACTTCTTGCTTTTCAATCATTTGTTTTTAACTTTTATGTGAAGCAATCCATTAGAGTGTGCGTGTTTTGGAGATGTCTGCGTCTCTTCCCCCTGCATTCCGTGTTGCTCTTTGTTGCGCTGCTTAGTTAGCGTCCTCTAGGGAATAGTGCAATTGGTTTAGTCAGACGACTGAGAATGCAGAAAAAAACTACTGTTATTCACATGCATTCTCTGCTGCATGGAAAAACAGACAAGGATTGGTAGTAAAACAACAATAGTCGTCGAGCACACAATGTGATGTAAAGTTCAATGTAAATCAAGGTCCTAGGATTCAGCAATATCACATATCCATTCTTTATTGCTTCTTTGCCCACTGCCAACATGTGTTTTGTCACTCGGGCAACTTGCTCCCGACTTCCTCAGGACTTGATAACGCAGAATAGTGGCTCATTATTATATAACCATCCCATGTCCATTCCAAACGATAATTCAGGTTGCTTGTTAGAGGGTCACGTAACTAGTTAGCATGGAGGAGTCTCATTCGTTATTGGAATTAACCAGACAAATCGCTCCACCAACGAAGAATGGCCATGCACCATCACCCACAAAATTGTGAAAGAGCTATCAATCCTTTCCTTTAGGCAGTGTAGTAAACAGGAGCAATGTTAATGCATGTCTGTGTCTGTGTGTGTGGGAGGACGAGTAAGGAAAGGGACAAGTGAGAATAGCCTAGATGTTTTTAATATAGAGGGCATTAACAGCTATTTATTTATTTACTCTTTTTATAACTCCACCTCTTTGGCTCAGAGTGGATAAACAGCAGCTGGTAATGTCCTCAGTAGAAGGCATTGTTTAAATAGCACTCAGTGGGAAATACTGAGACAATCTCAGTCAGCCAGCAGGCTTAAAATGGGTCACTATCCCTGGCAGGAATCTCTTGGTGGTTCCTGCCAGATGCAAAAAAGGCAAAGTCAGTCATAAATGTACTGTTCCGACCGAATATACGTTTGTTAAGAAGGCCGTTTACTTTCTATGTGGAAAGAGTAAGAAATGTATGCCATGGTGCTACTCGGTGCCCCACATACCCCCAGATGGTCTCACACATCTCAGGCTTCAAATGTAATTTTTCTGCTGTTCAATAGCAAAAGAGCGGCCTCTTTGTGAAAATTAATTCAACTGACAGCATCCTGGGAAGGCAGACTTCAGGAACTTCTCAAATTAACTTTTATTCACAGTTAATGAGGAAAATGTGTTTTCATTCGTAAAATTGCCTGCATCTCTTATCACCGCAGACTCAATTCTGCTTTTCACGCCTGTGCTTCGGTGGCCCCGCAGACAGTGTTGATAGGGAGGGCAGTGGCTGGGCAGGCGACACACACAATTACACCCATCTTGAAGGACTTGAGAGGAACCTACTGAGCAGAGACTTCAGGTTACCCTGTGCCAGCAGCAACACTTCTTGAGTAAATACATTGTGAGCGCTTGCTACTTTGCAATACCTGACATTGTGCTGCTTACACCTGTAATTTATGCTCTGGCGCGAAAAGGCAAATGCAATCAGTGGCGTTGCTGGGCCCTAGCGCATGCACTACAATGGTTCACCACAATAAAGTAGATATAGTAATTTGCCAAAGAACAGAATCTTTGTATCAATTAAAGCAACTAGTCTACCAAATGTGCAGCTTCAGATAATATGTAGAAAAGAAAATATTTTAATTAACACATTGCTTTCACTGGTAGACAACAGTGAAATATGTTTTGCTCCAAATGATCTCAGTATGGCATAGGTGCAATTCAGCAAGGTGTACATAAGACCACGTCTAAATGGATAAATGGAATGGTCTACAATTTCTAGATGTCTGATCTAGACATGTAATTCCCATTCTTAATGTTGAGTAAGGCGACAATGTTTCAACCCAGCTATTACTTAAGGGTCACGTTAGAAATGGGGGTCGCTAGTTGGCAATGGTATACACCTTTGTCCAAATAGGGACCCTTGCTTCTAGTCAGGGAAAGGGGGGTACACTCCTGAATAACCCCTGCTAACCCCCTTGGTAGCTTGGCAGAGCAGACAGGCTTATCTCAGAGGCAGTGTGTAAAGCATTTGTGAACACATACAGTAATACAGTGAAAACACTACAAATGGACACCACACCAGTGTAGAAAAATAAGTAATCTTTACTAGACTTAACACAAGACCAAACGACACAAATCAACAATACTGTAATAAAAATATGACTTCAAAATGGTAGAACTAGCTTAGTTCAATGTGGATGGTAAATGTGACACTTTACTCTCAAAGTATCTTGGATGCGTCACGCAATACAAATAAAAGGTTCGCAGGGAAGGTGATGCGTCGGTTCCTTGCTCCTGGGGAGGTGATGCGTCGGTTCCTTAATGCAGCGCAGGGGAGGTGATGCATTGGTTCCTTACCGGAGAAGAGGTGATGTGTCGGTTTCTTACTGCGTTCCGGTTACGATGCGACAAGATGGCGCCTCGATGGAATGCGACGATCCGGTGCGATGTGACAAAATGGCGTCTTTGATGCGATGTGACAATGTGGATGCAATGCGTGCACGCCCGACAGCCATGCGGCGAAATCACTGATCTTTGGAGCCGCGACAGGCCCTATGACAGGCTTCGTCGGCGATGCGACGGTGAACAGCTTCGGTGGCAGCATGCTTCTTCGGCGATGCGACGGCAACTGCTGCAGCGGCAACATGCTTCTCCTCATTATGTCGCGCTCCCAGCGACGCGCAGTCTCTCAGAGGGCCCAAACAACAGCAGGCACCTCACTGCAGGTCGAATTCCCAGTAAGGGAGATCAGGGGGAGCTGGTGGTGAAGTCTTTGTGTCCCTGAGACTTCAGACAGGAGGCAAGCTCAGTTCAAGTCCTTGGAGATCTTCCTCAAGATGACAAAACAAACAGCAAAGTCCTTTTCTCCTTTCCTTGGCAACAAGTAACCACTGCAGGCCAACCTCAGACAGCAAACAGCACAGGGGCAGTAATCCTCCTTCAGCTTCTCCGGTTTCTTCTCCTTGGCAAAGGTTCCTGTTGATTTCCCAGAAGTGATCTAAAGTTCTGGGGTCTGGGTCCCCCTTTTTATACACACAAATTCTTTGTCTCTGAAGGCAGAGAGTGTCTGTACCTAGTCCAAACCAGTTCTGGGTACATTCTGCCAGTGCACAACTTCTTGCTTTCTCAGTGTGGGCCAGGGTAATCAGATGCACCAGAGGAGGTGGAGCCAGCATTGTGGAAGGCAGGCACAACCCTATTCAGGCCAAGGTGCTACTCCTCCCACCACTACCAATGCAGATAGCTCTATTCAGCCTAGTGCTGACTCACCTTGTCTCCTGGAGCCACCCCAGCACCTGTCACTCACAAACCAATACACAACCTAGCAGAGGCAGGCTGGACGGTTAGGTAAGAAAAAACCTACTTTCTAAAAGTGGTATTTTCAAACACAGAATGTTAAAACCAAGTTCACTAAAAGATGTATTTTATCATTCTGATTTCAGGCATACTAAATTAGTTTTTCTACCATGTTCCCTGGGTCAGTTAGGATTATAAAACGTTATAATCAAACTGCCCATTCTGGCCTATGGGAACAGGTAGCCTTGCAATAGTGAAAAACGAAATTGTCTGTAATTCACTATTGGGACATGCCACACACATCAGGGCATGTCCTACCTTTCACATATGCCCTTGGGCCTACCTTAGGGGTGCTAACATGTAGAAAAGGGAAGTTTTAAGGACTGGTAAGTTGGTGCACTTGCCAAGTCAACATAGCAGTACTGGACTGCACACAGGCTCTGCCATGGCAGGCCTGAGACATACTTTACAAGCTGCTTCTGTGGGTGGCGCAACCAGAGCTGCAAGCCCACCAGCAGCATTTGATTTACAGGCCCTGGGCACACATGGTGCACTGGACTAGGGTCTGACAAGTAAATCAAATAAGCCAATTGTGGAGTCACTAATCCATTACAACAATTTACACAAAGAGCATATGCACTTTAGCACTGATCAGCAGTGGTAAAGTGCCCAGAGTCATCAAACCACCAACAGGTCAGAAAAAAATACAGGAGGAAGGAAAAAAGTTCAGGGACAACCCTGCAAAAAGGGCAAAGTCCAACAGGTCATCATCAAGACAAGTCAATTAATAAAAGCACAGAAAAGAGGGTCTTCAAGGACAGTTAATTTAAAGGCCTTCCGCCGGACTATAAGGTGGTGTGGAATAGCCAATAGGGTTCCAAGAACTATGGTAGAGTAGAGTAGTTGCACTCATGCTATGAATGGGTCAGCCACTTGTGGACTAAAATTGGAAAATTAAGCAGTCTGCATCTGAAGCTAGTGTAATAAGATGCACAGCAACTTGTATATGTCGGCGCACAGTGGTCACATGAATGGAAGACGCGTTTGTGAACAATTTAACCGAAACCTCCCTTTGTGTTGGGCAGTGAGATGCTGAAGAGAAAGAGTCAGGCTAGAGGAGCAGAACTGAAACTGTAAGTGTCTATGTTCAGACAGCACTAATGGGCACTAATGTAAGCAAGGAAATGTGCCACACTTGCCCAGAATGGGTAGCAAAAGGCATTTCTAGTTCAAATGCAGTAGTACTTTCACACTTCTGGGCCACATTGCCAATCCATCTGCTGTACTAAGTTAACTATGCCCCTGGATGCAATACCTAGCATGGCCACAGACATAGTTTCATCACTGCCTCATGCTCCCACAGGTGGTGAATTCAGTTCCCTTTCAGTCCAGGGGGATAGCTATGAAGATCAGGTGCAATGGCACCAGGGCCCAGGATTGTAAGGGGCCCGCTGCACCCAAATTATAGCAGCTTTTTGTTTAATTACTAAACCAGAGATGGAAGGGGTCATTTTCTTAACATGTGTTATTAGCTAAGAGCAGCCAAAGGAGCAACATACCAGAGTATGATAGGGTAGACATCAGAAGCGAAACCTATTTGGAAAATCAAGTCAAGGAATTGGTTGTATTTATTATGAGCCTGGCACGCATCACGGATAACTGACTTCAGATCACAAGAAAATGTTGGTCCGCTAACCACTTTTAATCCTCAACCAACATCACTCGAAGGGAAAAGGAGTGATATTTAGTTCCTAGCATCCTCTTTGCTCATTCCTGCATGCCTTGGAGTTTGGGACAAGTTCACCACAAAGTACTGCAGGTAAAGATCATATGGGACACTGCAAGTAGATGATTTTGTCCCGGTTTAGTGGGACCAGTTACCCACAGTTAGCGCTTTCTGCTTCTTGACAGGTTTTTTAACTTAAGCCTTTAAAATTGCATATCTCCGGTTCTACTGATTTGATTTTTGTTGATTTGGTCTCATTTTATTTATTACATTTTACTCTATTTTTCTAAATTGATATGGGTTTTTCTTGTGTTGTGTTTTTGCTTTATTACTGTTTGTCTGTGGCATAATTTCTTAACATATTGCCTCTAAGTTAAGTCTGAATGCTTTTGTGCCACGCTACCAGATGGTTAAGCTCAGGTTAATTTAGTGACTTTTGTGGTTCACCCTGACGAGGATTATGGTTGTTGCTTGAGAAGGGTTTTCACCCCCTCAATCAAAAGCACAATTCCTACTCAATTCTTCCAATATTTTCAATTCCTTAGCCAACTATTTCATCAGGATGGCTAAGGGTGCACTATGAAAACAGCACTCTGAGCAGAATCAAGTCAGCGTTGCTTTGAATATAGAATATGTGGCTGATCAGGTAGGATGTAAGAAAGCACATTGTTTACCCAGGGGAAGAAGTCCACCCCGCCTATGGCCCGAGGTTTGTTTGGCAGTGGACTCACCTTCAAGTTGAAAGGTAAGGGCTTTTACTGCAGAGTCTGCAGAACTCCCCGACCTGCCTTCAAGGTGTGAGAATTAAGACTTATCAGAGAAAAGAATAAGAGTGCAAAAATAATATTAAATGAACATAAATTACCTCAAGTGGAGGCAAATAGATACAGGAGAATAATATATTATTGTACTAGCACAGTGTGAGCAACACTGGTAAATAATTTGACTATATAACCCACCACTACTCATCAAACTCCACCAGATTTCACAACAGGCGCACAGAGCATTTAAAAATACATGTAACTTCCATGTGCCTAAACGGGAAAACAGTCTGTAATTTGAGGATCACAATCTGAGAAATGCAAGCATCACTTAGCTCTGAAAATGTTCCTGATCATAAATAGGATGATACATTTCTCCCAGGTGCTGAAACTTTCGGCTGGAGTAAATGCCACTTGCTCCTAAAATAACCTTCAGAAAAATCTTTAACACTGATATGTTCACAAGCTACCTCTGAATGAATAATACCCCATCTGCACTCCACAACGTCTTCTGCCTGGAATTAAGTCTGCAAGTGTAGCACAACATACATTAGCAGTATCTAGGTTTCTGGAATTGTTTTAAGTTAGGTCAGTGTGCAAAGATGGTTTTTCAATGCTTTGCTCGTGATCCTTCCAATATAAAGTCCTTGGGGCTGAAGGGAAATAGTTTACAGTATTGTCAGTTATTCTGGAGATGTGGCATTACTAAGGCCCTTTTAATCCTATGCTGGACACCCATGTTTACACTATGCAGATTTCTACTCCTTTTGCCTCCTTGAACGATCACCTCTTTAGCCGTTTGTTCCCACCTCTCCCTGGGTGTGGGTAAGTTTCTCCTTCACCCTGCCGAGCCTCGCGGCAGCTTCTGGATGAGCTGCCCTTAGACACGAGGAAGAGAAGAGAGATCGGCAAGGAAAGCATCCGTCTGCATCACGGCTCCAGGCTCCAGCAGTGACCTCCAGTAGCATCACGGCTCCAGCAGTGACCTCCAACAGCAGCCATGGACTCAACGTTTGCGTCCTCGTTTCATGAACTTTAGTTTCTCGAGCACAAAGGCAAAAGAGACAGGATGAAGGCATTTATTGCCTCGTAAATCATTTTAAATGCACCCTTCGCAACTGTTCCATATAAATCGGTATGCAAACAAATCTGTACAGTGCTGTAAACGAGGTAAGAGCAGGTCTGACTCCCCGGCTGACAGCAAGCAGGCCTTTCCACAGAAGGCCATCGGGGATACTTCAGACAAGGCAACTAAGTGTGTCTAACTAGGATGCTTATGGTGTCTGCGAGGATCGATGTCACGCTCGTCTCATCAGGACCAGTCTCCCTCACTGTGCAGCAGTGACGCACCCACGGAAAGTTGATTTATTTTCACCTTTTAGAGATGGCGGCTTACCAGAGCCCAGCGTTTGTTCTCACTGTGATGGAGAAAGGTGTCATTTTTTTTGTTTGCCCTCTGGAAGGAAGTAACTTTTCAAGGCGAGAAAAACCATCTATTTTCCCCAAGATTACGGCACCGCTGCAGCTCGTAGCACAGGCATAATTGAAGAGATACCAACAAAGGAGGGATGGTAATATGACACTTAACACATTTAAAGATGAAAGCACACGAGCAGAGGAGGAAGGCAAGTTCATATGCCCGGCCACTCATGGGGCTGGCCTTTATCACGTTATCACCAGTACTAGTATCCTGTTTCAAGAATTATTATCACTTAAGATCCCACTTCGAATTATCACACCTCTCTGCTCGAAATCATCCTAGGCGTGCAAACGGACATACAATACACCATGATATAGGCAACATTTTAACCACAAAAGTACATTAATTCATAGGGGCAGATTTTTAAGCACCCCGCGCCGCCGGTGCATCACGTTGCGTGATGCACCGGTGGCACAGACTGCTAAGTGATATTTAAAAGAACAGATAAAGTCACCCTGCATGACTCAACCTGTGCTTGTAAATATCGCCCCTGTTCACGCAACACTCTTCCGCTCCGCACACCCAGCCTTGTAAGCAGCTTCCTTGTTACCCGGATGACCCATGGTTAGTTGAAACTGCCATGCACATGATTTTATTCCACACGCACAGGGATGAAAGTTATACCCTTACGTAATCTGAATGACCCTGACAAAGTAAGGACATGGCTGCCTTTCGCCTTCTTAAGCGCATGTTGTTCAAGAACCAGCTCTCCTGGCCCCTGAGCCAGACCACGAGGCGCGAATGGTTTATGCGGCGGGGTGGGGGTGCGGGGGTGAGTTTGAACCTGCACAGGCTGCAGGTGTTCAGACAACATTTACATTCCTCCCGGGTGCTTTGAAGATGGCCTTATCAGCAGATATCCCCGGCTCTGTAACTCGGTGTACGAGGCCTCAGGGAGGGAGGCTCGCGAGAACTGAAGTGTTGCTGTTTTTTATTCCAGTGCCTAGAAATTCGTGCCCGAATTCAAGCAGCGAGACGCATTCCACCGCTGGCAGAGCGCCTTGAAAACAAAGCGCTCGGGAGGGAACCCCAATCTCGGCTCACCGTGTTAGAGTTTTCCTCCTCTGCTTTTTAAGGGCTGCCTGTGTTTGTATTCGAGGCAGGCCAAGGCTAGAGTAACATTCCACAACTTCAACAGCATCGATAACAAAATATCGTCTTGGACTCTCGCCAGTGGAACAGGATGAAGGCACTGGCACCTGCACACATTTTAAGAATCTTAAATAACAAGCATTTACAATGCAATGGTCTCGGCATTGTTAAAGTTAGAGCTATTGGCATTGCTCATCACATTATTTTTGTTTATGTTTTTGTTTTTAAAACATTTAAAGAAACGGCATTGTTATTTACAATGTCAATAGCTTAATCACTCTCAAATGCGAGACCTATTGCATTTGCACCCACACATAGAGCCACACACACAAAGCCACACACACACACAGAGCCACTCACACAGAGCCACTCACATAGAGCAACCCACACACAAATAGAGCCACCCACAGAGCCACCTACACACACACACACTCAGTAGCCCCACTGACCTATTTACATTATGTGCATTTAATACAATACAATTAGTAGTTGATGTTAGGGCCGTTCCGGTGCGCAGTCACGGAGGTGAGAGAGAGGGAGTACAGCCACCGCTCTGTACATTTGCAGACTCCTGTCTGCCGAGGATAAAAAAGTCTACTTATTCCCGGGGCCTCCTGAGCAAGTCACACCTGCCTGCAAGTGCCTACGGTCTCGGGAGGAATCTTACCCTGAATGCAAATATGTTGTAATGCACACTTCGCCGAGGTATTTCACTGCGGGTGTTAAACATAAGGGTAAACAAAACACTCATGCGGGAGCGCAGAACGTCTTCACACAACTGCTGTGTCCTTCACATGTTACAGAACGGGCGTGCGCTAAATGATTTTGAGCCCCTAAGCAAGTCAGCGTGATCGGTGCATTCTAGACTAATAACACCACTCGAAAACACGCCTAGAAGAAATGCTTCACGGCGCGATGTTAGTAAGTAGCTCCAGACACTGCACAATGGGAATGGTGGAAGTGCCCATCGGCGGTGAGTGCTGTGCAGTTCTCCAGCGGCGCTTTAAAACTTTGCTCACTCCACGCCTGTGTGACACAGTCATAACAGCGCGACCACCCTCTTACCTCCCACAACATTGGCATCTCACGCTTACCTCTTTACACGTGTCCGGACGGTGTCCACTTCCATTCCTTTAAACCCATACACATACGTCTGGAAAGTGAAGTAAAATAAAAGCAGCGCGTGCCCTGTGCATTTCCGGCACTTCGTGCCTCCTCGGACTGGTTCAGCAGACCCCTAGGTGCAGCCGCGGCCTCCCTGCTCGGCCCTCCCCCTGCTAACACCAGCTGACATCACGGGCTGCACCCATGCCCCTCCCCGCCCTCTTCAGGAGATAAGGCTCCCGGCACAGCAGGGCTCTTGCTCAGGATGTGTCACGAATCAAAGGGTGAGCTCGCGAGTGCGCCGAGCTCGCCTGAAGTGAAGCCACTTTCACGTCACTGAAGTGAGCTCTCGGCTGCTGGCAGCTCAGTCTCTGCTCCACCCTGCTGAGACATCTCAACAAATGAGGAGGAACCAGTTACACGGGAAGTGTAACCATACACCGTCCGTGCCCTCACCTTCAGCACACTACACTGCGAGGGCGAGCAAGGCCTCTGTGCAGCGCCGATCCATAATTTACAAGTCACAGAGGAGTTAGCCTACAATGTGGGCATTGACACGTGCGCTGACAGGCAGTCTGTCACTTGACACGGTCACTTCAGAGATCCCCGTACCGGGGCAGGCAACGCCGGCAGGCAAGCGCGCCCACTAGTAGGCGCTAGCATGGGGACACGTAAGGACGAAAATGCGTGCCCGGGTGCCGCGACACCTCGACAAGGGAAGCCCCACTTTACAGCCATAACAATTAGTATTTGATGTTAGGGCCATTCCAGTGCGCAGTCACGGAGGTGAGAGAGAGGGAGTACAGCCACCGCTCTGTACCTTTGCAGACTCCTGTCTGCCGAGGATAAAAAAAATGCTCCGTTCCCAGCCCCGCCGCGCACGAAATGGCCTAACCTTCGGATGTAAAAAAAAACTAAAAAAACACGCCCACCACGTGTGAAAGGGGCAGGGAGTACAAAAAAGAGAAATAATTGAAAAAACACGCCCCCAAATCCGAAAAGGACGGGGCTTGTTTGGAGAGACAACCCTCTTCTCCAATGGCTGACCAGTATTTCAGAGGCCAGCCAATGGAGAAGAGGAGAGCAGAGAGGCAGGTTCAAGCCCCTCTTCTCCAAGTCATTAAATCTCGCGAGCGAGACTGCGCAAGCGCAGCCTTCGCTAGCCGAGACCTAAAATGAAGCAATTTAAGAATGTCCTACATTTCTTCAAACCTAATCAAACGTATGCTAGGCTTAATTTAAGTCTATGCCATGTTTAAGTTTATCTTATGTTCATGCTGATTTTTGTGTGCCATTTTGCTTTAGGGTGGTCTTCCCCTAAACTTTCTTCTTTATCTCCTCCTGTTTGCTGAAATTAGTTTTTGTTGGCATAAGAACTCAGTGCGCTTTACCAAGGCTAACCAGTGCTAAAGTGCTTATGCTAACTCCTCTCTCTATACATGGAAAAATTAGCTGACACCCACTTGGCATATTTAATGTACGAATGATTCTCTAGTACAACAGTGCAATATGACTAAGGGGCCTGTAAATTAACCCTTTTGCTGCTAGGCCATCCCCTCCCCCCAGCACTAAGCCTTTTTGGGCTATTTGGAGTAGTTCACGCTTAGGCCTCCATAACCTTTTATCCACATAAGGTATGCACACAAAATTTGAGGCCTTTTTTCCAACATCCTGGGAATTCTAAAGGTATTCAGGGTTTGTGGATTCGCATGGAGGGGACAGAGAGACTAGCCAAAATATAGAAACATTTTGAGTTTTTTGGCCAAAAATAGGAAAAAAGTACTCTGGATAAAAGTGTCTGTTTATTTCGATAAAAATGGCATCAACGAACGGTTTGATGTACTAAAGTCACCCTCTTCCCAGCTTTCAGGAACACGCAGAGCTGAATCCAAAACCAATTTTTTACTACAGTTTTGTCATTTTTCAAAGAGGTAGCCTATTTTTCCTATTTTTGTACTTTCAACGTACTTCCAGTTTGTGGTGCAAATCAGTGTGAAACCAATGGGTGATCTGGGAAAGCTATAGATTTCTGAAAAGTAGACAAAATTCCAAATTCAGCAACAGGTAATATGTGTAGATCCCTCAAGGTTTTCCCAAAGACACTAACTGTTGAAATACATTTTGAAAACGAGTAGGAAAAAACAGCAATTTGTGACAATGTTTTTATCTGTAACTTTTTGTCAAGATGACCGATTTACAATAGCAATGTACTATTACATTTGCTATTTGGTTGTGGGGATATATATGGTTTGTAGTTTCTCTAAGAGCCCGAGGTACTCAGAGCCAAAAATCAAGCTGCACGGTACAATGGTTTTTCACTGTGTACTGAGTATAGAACACTTCATATGGTGAAATATGTATAGTGAAAAATAGGTATCAAGATAACCTCTGTATTTCTGAAATGGGCACAATATATGGAGTTTAGGAGCAGTGCTTATTTGTACATCTCTGAATTTGAGAGTACCTGTATGAGCATTTGATTTAGAGAGTATTGTCTTCTTTCTTATACACTGGCTTACATTTGGAAGGAACAAATGCAGCAAAATCTAATTGGTAATAATAAATATCCTATTATTCTATGCTCCTAAATGTCTTCCAATAAAAGTGTGTGGGTAGGCCTAGTGTCCGCGACTGGAAACGGCCCAAAACACAACATGGATACACCACATTTTTCCACTCAAATCTGACCAGAGCTGTGGATTTTGGGCTCTGGCGGGACCTAGGGTAACCTGGCAAACCTGTATATTTTTTTAAAACTAGACACCTTAAGGGAATCCAAGATGGGGTGACTTGTGTGGCTATCACCAGGTTGGATTTACCTAGAATCCCTTGCAAACCTTAAACTTTGACTGAAAAAACACATTTTGCTTACATTTCTGTGATGGAAAGTTCTGGAATCTACGGGTAGTCACAAACTTCCTTCTAGTCATATCCCACTATGTCTTCTGATAAAATGGTACCTCACTTGTGAGGGTAGGCCTAGTGCCTGCATCAGGAAACATCCCAAAACACAACATGGCTATATCACATTTTTCCACTCAAAACGGACCTGTTTTTTGCAAAGTGGGTAGCTGTGGATTTTTGGTCCTAGTTTAGCTGGAACCTAGGGAAACATAGCAAACTTGTACATTTCTGAAAACCAGACACTTAGGGGAAGCCAGGAAGGGGTCACTTATTTAGCTCTCACCAGGCTGGTTTACTCACAATCCCTTCCAAGCCTCAAACTTTGACTGAAAAACACATTTTCTGCATATTTCTGTTATGTTAAGTTCTGGAATCTGTGTGGAGCCACAAACTTCCTTCTACCTAGCATTCCCCTAAGTCTTCTGATAAAAATGGTACCTCACTTGTGGGGGTAGGTCTAGTGCCTGCATCAGGAAACTGCCAAAAACGCAACATGGATGCATCACAATTTTCCACTCAAAACTGAACCATTTTTTGCAAAGTTGGTAGCTGTGGATTTTGGACCCTAGCTCAACCGGGACCAAGGGGAACCTAGAAAACTAGCACATGTTTGAAAACTAGACACCCAGGGGAGTCCAGGGTGGTATGCTTTTGTGGATCCCACAAAGGTTTCTTACCCACAAAGCCCTGCAAACCTCAAACTTTGCTTAAAATTACACATTTTCCTTCTATTTCTGTGACGTAAACTTCTGGAATCAGCAGGAATCCACAAAATTCCTACCATCCAGCGTTCTCCCACTTGTCCCGATAAAAATGTCACCTCACTTTTGTGGCTGGGCCTAGTGCACGTGACAGGCAAGAATCACACCAAGGTCAATGGGAGTCTGATGTGGTACTGAAGAAGTTCTAACTGAATCAAGACCTCATGAAGTGAGGCTAAGGGGCAGGTTTTGCTCCTTCTTATCAAAATAGATCCCTGGTCTCTTCGGACTACATAGAGAATTTGTTGTCTTACAATTAAGTTGCAATCCTATTGATCTTCACGTCCATTTTCTTTCCTTTTCTCTTTTTTTCTTTCTTATATGAATAGTGTTAGTATATAAACCTCCCTCCCTGATAGGGCCAAAAGGGCTAGCTTAGCCAAGGAAGATAGGGATAGGGTTCCCCAGGGAGGAGGGTGGGTGAAAGGAACACGGGGTGGGGAGCGTAGAGAGAAAAAACAAAAAAAGTCCCACTGCCTTAGTCAATATGAAGGATATAAAGTTTTATAAAAGACAAATGACAAGGTGCAATAGGTAATAAGAGCATCTAGCTATTGTCCAGGAATATTAAAAGGCTAAAGGTTAGAATAAGGTGAGACAACATATCTGAGGGAAGTCCCATCCCAAATAATACTAGTTCAGGAATAACATTTACCTAAATCAGAATGTCAAGTTATATTTAAAAAACAGAAATGGATTGGGCAAATGGTATGCTCTGAACAAAATTTTCACACTAAAGGAGTTATTATATTAACAAAAAAAATGAAGAGAGGTATCGATTTTGGAGTGTAAAGTGGATAAGAGAGGCAGGTGGGTTATGGCAATTTTGAGAATATCTGATAAACATTATTTGCTAGTAGGATAGCATGGCCCAAAAACAGACGATATAGAACCTTTACAAGCCTTGGTCTCAGAGCGGATCCAGTTTCAATATCTTATTTTATGGTCTGAAGATTTTAACGTAGTAATGAATTATCACCTGGACAGATCTAATAATAGTCGATCAAAGTTCAACCCTAAAATACATACATATGTTAAATCTTTGATGAGGCAGTTTGGACTTTGTGATACTCGGAGGGAAAGGCATAGTGCCGAACAGGAATATACCTTTCACAACAAAAAATATAAACTCCATTCTTAGGATTGATTTCATTTTGCTAGCTAATTCTTTAAGAACAGACGTTAAAGGAATAAAACATCTACCCGCCCACTTGTCAGATCATGCAGCAGTCACTCTAGAGTAAAATGTGGAAATTGGAAGAAGGGAAAGAAGGTGGACATTAGATCGTTCCTTATTAAATGATCAGAATATTATAGATATGTTAGGGGAAAAACAATTGAGTTTTTTTAGATCAATAACACATCAGCACCCAAATATATTATTTGGGAAACATAGAAAGCTTTTATAAGGGTGATTTTCATTAGTCTCTCTGCATAGAAGGAGAAGGAATATAGGAAAAGTGTTGAAGAGCTAGAATGTAAGATAGCGGCAGTTGATTTGAAGTGTAGAGAAACATTAGGCCAGGAATACCTCATTGAGAAGTGGCAGGAAGAAATCCTAGAGTATAAATGTTCCCTTATTAACACGCTGGACAGTAGAGTCTGAGCACGCTGGGAAGTCAGTAAATTAGCACACTTTGAATACAGTGAAAATGGTGGAAAACTCCTGGCTTGGAAATCGAGAGTGGAAGCTACAAGATTGAGATAAATGAGATAATATGTAAGAAAATGGGAGCTAGCCTGAGAGATAGAAACAAGGTAGAGCTAGCCTTTGTTGAGTTGTTTGGGGAACTATACACAGAGGATTTGTGTGTCTCAGAGGCTCAGGTTAATGATTGGCTAGAGGGTCAGACAGAGGAGAAATCATCTAAGAAGGAAAAAGAAACTCTAGAAGATGATATAACTCAGAATGAACTACACTTAGTGATAAGAAAATGGGAAAAAAATAAAGCGGCTGGTGCAGATGGGCTCCCAAATGAATTTTATCTATAGCTTAGTGATACCCTGTGCCCAGTATTGACTCAACTCTTCGCAGAAACCGGGAAGAGGGAGCCCCCCCTACCAAAATCTCAAGAGGAAGCAGTAGTTTCACTAATTTTAAAACCAGGGAAAGATCCAAAATCCTGTGAGGCCTACAGACCAATATCGCTCCAAAATTGCAATTATAAGCTCTATGCTAGCATTCTAGCTAATACCCTGAGTAAGGTGATAGGGGATTGGTAATAAAAAATCAGAGAGACTTTATGAAAGGCAGGTATATGCACCAATTAA
Organism: Triturus cristatus; assembly: GCF_964204655.1. Taxonomy (NCBI): domain Eukaryota; kingdom Metazoa; phylum Chordata; class Amphibia; order Caudata; family Salamandridae; genus Triturus; species Triturus cristatus. The sequence goes on along the minus strand of NC_140584.1, from coordinate 670,444,301 downwards.
GCCATGAGCTTATAAGTACAATTGATTTGGCTCTGGAAAATAAAATTCCCCTGGCAATCATGCTGGCAATTTCTGTATTCCATGCTGAATCAATATAACATAGGTGACAAGTTCTGCAGGTCCATGGGGGGATATATAAAGCCCTGTGGCAAAAATCTTGCTGAATGGGAATTTAACACAGACCTTTAAAATAACAAGAGGAACTAGACAGGGATGTCCCCTCTCTCTGCTCCAATTCACTTTATATATCGAACCGCTTGCAGAAATAATTAGGAGGGAACAACAAATAACCCCTTTTGAGTACGGTTCTTGGTGGAATTTTTTTTCCCTATACTCTGATGATGTAATGATTTATAAACAAAATCTGGTGCCAACTTTAGAGAGTCTAGACCGACTGGGGCTAGAGTTTGGGAAGATAGCGGGGTGTGAGGCAAATCCCGCAAAGACAGAGGTAAGGGTTTTAAATGTGGAGGAAAGGCACAATCTGATAAAACATTAGATAAAATACTTAGGTATTGAAGTAGGCCATTCGTTAGGAGAACTGGCAGGATTAAATTTTCATAAAATGATGATGGAAAAGAATAGACTACTAGTCAGCTGGTCACATCTCCCATTACGATTTATGGGAGGACCAGTTTAATCAAATTTCCCCCTAAATTCACTTTTCTTTTTAATATGATACCTCTTAATTTTAAGAATATTTGCCTCCAAAAGCTTCATAGTAGAGTAGATTATTTTTTATGGGCAGCTAAGGGTAGAAGAATTGAAAGAAAGAAGTTGTGAAAAAAAAGTACGACATGGGGGACATTGCACTCCCAGACTTCCAATTATATGCTTGGGCCTTTCAGTTAAAAAACGTTGAATTTCTCTTATCTGATAAAGGGGAGGGGGTCAAGGAGCGAGAGGCTTTGGGAGAACCTCCTCAAGGAAATAATTTTGCCTTCAAACTCCAAACACTTGTGGCAAGTAGCTTTACGGCTACTATATAAGTTAGTAAAAATAGCATATCTAAGACAAAACTATTTATTTTCCCCTCACAGAGCCTATTGGTCACCGAAAAGGCTAGCGAAACTAAAAGGAGTAAAGGAAATGTATTGCAAGAAATGTGGTTTAACAAATGCCGATGATACCCACATATTTGGTTAACTGTCCCTCCATTCAAGAGTTTTGGAAGGATGTATGTAAGTTCATGACAGACCTCTTACATAAACATTTTGAGGTAAGTCTTGAACTAATTATTTTTGGGTTACCCTCTAGGCTGGAACTAAATTAGATTATTGCGAAAATTGTTATTCTATCTATTACTATTGTGAAGAAGGTTGATATATAAACATTGGATTCATTCGACACCGACTTCAAGATCTCAATTGCTTGAATCAATTTTTTACGTACATGGGATGGAGCTAAACCGCTCATCCTCAAAAGAGTGGCTAGGTTTGTGGGATCCATTGACATGTGGCTGGAAAAGAAGGGTAGATAATACTTGAAAACTAGATTATGAAGATGGTTCATTTTTGACTTAGTCTGACTATTACGCCCATATGGGGAAATTACATGGTAGTCAATATCCCACTCTGCTTTGCACATTATACTCTTATCTACGATGTTTCCTAACAGGGCAGGATACCATGTAATAGAGGGTAAGTTCGGAGATCTTATTTGGAAATAAAGAAGGCATTTGAGGACATAAAAAAAAAGTGCTCTGAGAACCGAAGGGGGACCAGGGGACCTACCCGCTCGCTGATCTCCCCAAGGCACATTGCATGTCAGCCTGACTTCGCAGTAACTCCCGTCACATTGTTCTGTGCAGCAGAAAATCTTGTACAGCAGTGCCTCTTCGGAAGTGTGGCCTCCCAGGGCCCTCATCAGCTACAGCCTGCAGCTTCATTCTGCTGGAGATTTTCAACTTCCAAAAAACAGACTCAGTCTGAATGTAGAAATCTTCACTGTGACTTCAATAGTCGCTCCCCAATGGAACAGAACACTTCACACTGCATTTTTTACTCCACATGCCATTACCCCGCATTTTTTACTCCGCAAAAACTTTTACAATGCATGGCTTTACAACGCAATCCATTACAACGCATTCCCCATTCCTACGCAATTACTATTCTAACACCAGGGGGGCGTTACTTTGGGGAATGCGTTGTAACAGTTTTGCGGTGTAAAGCCCTGCATTGTAAAAGTTTTTGTGGAATAAAAACCGCAGGGTAATGGCATGCGGATTAAAGCATGCGGGGTAAAGGATGTTTCCCTCCCCAATGATGATGCCTCCTCCTCAGACATCACTAGCTGCCTTGCCCGAATGAACTTTACCTTCTCAGACATTTTTCCTCAAAAAGTCTTCTAGGTCTAAAGGTAAGTGGAGACCAGGCCCAATCCACCCTGTGTATTCAAACCACACTCGATCAAAGTCAGCCATAACTTTTGACTTTTCCATGGTCTCACGCGACCAGATGTCCCTGGTCAGTGCTTTGATCATTTAGGTGCTCATTTTTACTAAAAACTTTAAAAATTCATAATTTTGTTTCTACTGATTGTATTTTTGTGGTACTGGTCGGGACAAGTCAGGAACCAACAAAAACAGCTACTCTACTTCTCTTCTAACGTATAAAAACGCTATTCGCAAAACCAAAAGCGTGTTTTATCAGGAGAGAATAGAGAAAGCGGGATGCTCCAGTAAGGAATCATACGTCATCCTGAAAGAGCTTTTAAAACCTTCAGAACAAGGACTGGGTCTTCCCCCCGACCCCAAAGCCGACCAGGAGAAATGCCAACAATTGGCTAATTTCTTCCACGACAAAATCCGTCTAATTTTGGACTCTATCCCGCCCTCGAGCCCGGGGGAGGAAACCGCTTTCTCACACACGACTTCCGCCCCATGTCTGTCTACCTGGGGCCAGGTCACGATAGACGAAGTGAGAAATACGTTCAATTCCATGAAGAGCGGCTCCCCTAGCGACCCTGCGCCTCTGCGGATCCTTAGGGAGGTAGCCCCCACTATCATCCCCTCCCTTACTCATCTCATCAATACCTCATTCCAACAAGGAGTAGTACCTTTGAGCTGGAAGAAGGCTGTTGTAAAAGCCCTACTGAAGAATCCTTCTCTCGACCCTGAGAATCTGGCGAACTACAGGCCCATTTCCTTACTCCCAGGAGTCAGCAAGATCGCGGAAAAATTAGTTAATAGGAAACTCTCGCAGTTCCTAGAGGCCAATAACAAACTAAAAAATTCCCAGACGGGCTTCCGACCAGGGCAGGGCACCGACATCGCCCTCCTGGCAGCGGTAGAGGAGGCCAGAGCGCTATTGGATGGAGGAGGATCAGTGGCAGTGATCCTCCTCGACCTTAGCGCAGCGTTCGACACCGTTGACCACCAACTCCTTATTGAAAGACTCTCAGGAGCTGGAGTGGAAGGCACAGCCTTATCTTGGCTTGCATCTTTCCTGGCCCAACGGTCATATCAGATTTGGGAGAAGAACGCCCGCTCATCCGAAATGCCCCTCCAATGTGGTGTGCCTCAGGGCTCTTCCCTGAGCCCCACATTATTTAATATCTATATGTCCACATTGGAGGAGGTTATCACCCCATTCGGAGTGAGCGTCGTCAGCTATGCTGACGACACACAATTAGTGGTGTCTCTGTCCCATCCTAAACAACAGAAAGCTGATCTCTTCAACTGCCTTACGCAGGTCCATCGCTGGATGAATAGATCAGCCCTAAAGCTAAATGGGACAAAAACCGAGGTCCTTATACTTGGCCCGAAAGGAACCGCACTCCCCCTGGACAGCTGGCCAGCCTGTCTAGGTCCCCCCCCTGATCCAAAAACAGAGGTGAAAAGTCTGGGTGTTTGGATCGATTCTGATCTCTCATTCACCTCGCAAGCAAAGAAGGTAGCAGGGACCTGCTTTGGCCTTCTAAAATCTTTGAGGAAAGTCCTGCCCCTTCTTCCCCCTAAATCCCAGAAATTACTAATCCAAGGTCTCGTAATATCGAGACTAGACTACAGTAATGTGATTTATCTCGGCGCTCCCGAAGCGACCCTGAATAAACTTCAAAGAATTCAGAACACCGCTGCCCGGATTATCACAAACACCCCGGCCAGATCATCTGCTAAACCCGCTCTTAAACATCTTCATTGGCTCCCCATAAGGGAGCGAGTCAAATTCAAAGCCTTGTGCCTCGTCCACAAAACGTTGCAGAATCAAGGCCCCCCAGTTCTTAGCAACTTCATCATCCCTTACAAAACCACCAGATCCCTCCGTTCTAACACAGAAAACCTCATCAATACCCCAAGATTCAGGAAAGCCCGATCAGGAGGACGACGCTTTTCGGTACAAGCTGCTCGTCTTTGGAATTCACTCCCCCGCGACCTACGTCTTGAACCTCAATATCTGCGCTTCAGGAAGTTGCTAAAGATGCATCTCTTTCCCTAGCTCTCATACTCCCCCGTGTCTGATTCCTTACCCCTCCCCTCCCTTGCTCTCAGCTCCCGTTCCTCAGGTCTGCTGAACTAGGGTTTCACCAGCGCTGGGATACTTCCGGGTGACCACGCGCTTTATAAAATAAATAATAATAATAATAATAACTGGTGTCAAATTATTTATTAATTGCTCTCTATTTTTCTAAACTGTTGTGGGACTATTCTTGTGTTGTGTTTCCACTTTATTACTGTTTGGTGTTGCATGAATATATAACACCTTGCCTCTAAGTTAAGCTTGACTGCATTTTGTGTCAACCTACCAGAGGGTTAAGCATAGGATAATTTAGTAACAATAGCGGTTCACCCTGACAGGGCTTGTGGTTTCTGCTTGAGATGAGTTCTCGCCCCCCCAACCAAAAACCCAATTGTGTACAGGTTACCTTATTTTAGTTAAGTTTACATAATTTGTATGCTATTGTTAAGTTAAAGCAATGATTAAATTATGCTTAATCTGATTTTAAGCATATGTTAAGATTTGCATTTGTAATTGTAAGGAAGAATGGGCCTCGAGTTGGGAATCAAACATGGCCGACGGGAGTGACCATTCTTCTGCAGCGTCTAATGAACTAGACCCCCTTGAGGCAGAATCAAGAAGAACACGACCCGTCCCTCACATTGAAAGGCCAGAGCGCGAAGGATATAGCATAGGGAGGAGCGACACGAGAGCAAGTAGCAGGAAGGCGTAGGCAAACGGAGTGAGGACTCCGGAGTAAAGGAGACCAATGAGAGCCGAGGGACGAGCAAAGCATTCGGCATCGCTGAAGACATGGAGGACACTGGTGGGAGCAGGCAGACAGGTGAAGCAGTCAGCTTCACTGTCAGAAGGGAGCTGGAGAACAGAGCAGGAGCCGAAGAGCCCCAAAGCCACTCTGATAAGACCATTGGTCACTGAAGCGGCAAGGACGCCCAAGTACCATAGCCACGGCCCAGGAAACGGGTCATGGCTAGAAACAAGTGTTTGGGGGAAATTAAGCTTTGACTAGTGGTGGGGTGGTCAGAAGGCACCTGAAACCACATATGGGTTTATTTGCATGCACTCCTAGGTAGTGACAGAGTGTGTGGTGAAGTAAAGAAACACAAACCCGAACCTGGTGGTGATAGCACTTAGAAAGAAAAGCAGCCAGCTAATGAAGTGCTTTTGGGTTTTTCTTTGAAGGATTCAATCCGCTGACTGGCCATGCGGAGAGAGGGAGAGGCATCTATACCTAGCAAGAAGACCTGGAAGCATGAAAAAGACTGAAAAGCTACCAAAGGTTTTTCAGGGGAACTGCTTATACTGTCCCTTAAACATTGGCACACCCAGAACTATCTACCAAGTCTTAATAAAGAGACCTGGGAAAGTATACAACCTTGTCCTTGGATCCTTTAATTGTCCACAGGTGGTGTTAGAAGTGGGATCCCGGTGTCAGACATTATGACACAACCCATACCTGTTGCGAAAATGATAACACAACTAGTAGAAAGACAACAGCACCACCAATTAGTGGTAGAGCAGCAGGTCATGGCTGCCCAACAGGATTGTGAATATTTCCAAGAGAACCTGAAAGGCCAGGTGGTACTTCTCACTAGTAACCAGCAAGTCAAGGATACAGCAATACTAAGGCTAGCATATACCATTGTTAGTGTTAGTGTTAGGGTGAGGCCAAAGGTGTCAGGCACTGTACTGCAAAAATATTAGGAGGGACTACTTTAAAAAAAAATGTGAGCATGCTCCTCAACAGCAGCATGGCCTCCTGGGAGATGGGGACAATATATTGCACCTTTGCTATCAGGCGAGCTTCAGACCACCTATCAAGCAGCCAACCCTGCAGGAACAAAGACTCGTACAGACATTAAGAAGGTCATATTAGAGCGGCTAGGGTGTGATCCCGAATATTACCGGTCCAAATTTAGAAAGGAGAATTGGACCACGGAGGACAATCCCTATTACCGTATCCAAGACTAGGGTAACCAGTGACTTCAACCCAACACGTCCAGTGTAGTGGATATTACAGAGAAAGTGTACTTGGAACAATTTTTAGATGCTATAACTGTGAGTGCACAAAACTGGGTTAAACAACATCCTAAACTTACCTCTGCTACTGCTGTTGAACTTGCATGTGCTTTCCATCTATCCACTAAATTTAAAGCCAGCGTGCCTTGATCTCCTTATTCTGTGGGCAAGGTGCCCTCTAGAGTAGACAGCAGACTATCCATAGCCCCCAAACCACCAGCCAGATCGCAGCAGGGGAGTAGTGGTCAGGGACTTAAATATTTCAATTGTGCAGAGTGGGGTCATATTGCCCATCAGTGCCCCCACCCTCCTGCTGAAACAATAGAAGTAGGGTATACTCGGGGTTGGATATTCATAACAGGAAATGACCAAAACCAGCAGTGGAAGATAAATCTTAATGGCAAAACGCAACAGGCTCTTTTTGATACTGGGTGTCACTGTACAGTGGTAGATCAGAGGCTGGCACCTTAAGCACAAATGAGGGAGGGGGAACAGGTTTGTGTCACCGGTGCTCATGGTGATAGGAAAACATACCCAGAAGTTCTGTTAGTCATAGAGGGGGGATTCTCATCTACGGAACATGGGCGTGATACCATCCGTAGCTGAGCAGATCATTATAGGGACAGACCATCCAAGAGCATCATCTAGAAAGCACTAATTCAGCCAGAGTATCCTGGCTTATTGAAGCACCCTTTAGCAGGACTGAGATAGTACATAGTCAAATGGGATAAAATACAAAAAGTCTACGCAGGAAAGGAGGGTAGAGAAAAGGAAGTTCAGCTACGTCACTGACGCTTATGCCACTTTTGTCGTTTAGCATCCAGAAGGAAGCTAGACGCCCCAGCCTAGATTACGTGCTGCACAGGCGGAAGACGGTATGCTGGTACAAGCCTGGGAGAGAGCACACGAGGGAGAGCTGGATCAGGTAGGACCGTATTTTTAGTTAAAAAAGGGCCTACTCAATCAGATTATAAGGGGGGAGGAGGGGCAGCTGTGTGAACAGTTGTTAGTGCCAAGTCGCCTCCGGGAACAAGTCATGCACCTGGCCAACAACCAAATGGGGGGTGGACATTATGGAAAGGAGATGACACTAAAATGTCTTATGGAATAGTTTTCTGGCCAGGGGTCTATCGAGAAGTTGCGAAATTGTATGTGGCCTGTACCAGATGTCAACTCACAAACCCTCCCAATGTAAGGAAAGCCTCTCTGTTTTCTGTCCCAATAATTGAAATCCCTTTTCCGAGGGTGAGTATGGACTTAGTGGTTCCCCTTACTCCGTCAGCACGGGGACATCAAAACATTCTGGTCCTCGTGGATTATGCCTTTCATTATTCGGAAGCAATAACTCTAACAACTATGACCATTATAAATGTCATCCAAGCTATGGTTTCTTTCTTTTCACGAGTGAGGTTCCCTCATGAGTTATAAAACCAGGGTGCCCCTTTCATGTCTCAATTGAAGGCACAGATCTGCAAAGTCTTTGGTATTCAACAAGTCAGAACTTCGGTTTACCATCCCCAAAACTCCGTGGACTCCACAGGAGGAGTGGAGTTTACCTCCCACCCCAGTCCCCATTATCCTAATGTTGCTAAAAACAAGTTTGTCAGGGTAGAAAGACAACCACTGTGGTATGTTTTAGATTGTGAATTTGTGCTTCTTCAGACCTAACATTCTTAAAATATACTGCCTACTAGGACGGTTGACATGTGATTCTTGTAGTCCTCATTGTCTTATGTAACATTTCCTATAAACTGATTTACATGCACGATTCATTGTCTGTGTATAATATGTGTGATGTAAAATGCTCTGACACCCGACACTGGTGTGAGAGCCCTATAAAACAAGTGAAACAAATGTGAAGGAAGGGCTATGAAGAGATAACGGGCACTGACCAGCGCTAATCCCGACTGATCAGAAAGCTAGATGGTACAACAAATGTCTACTATTCTGTTTTCCCACATATTACCTAATAAAAACGGTACCTCACTTGTATGGCTGGGCCTACCACCTGCGACACAAAACGCCCCAGAGCCTGACCTGGAGACATCATATTTAACCCAGCAGAATAGTTGCTTTTTCTTGCGATGTTGGTAGCTGCAGATTTTGTGCTCTAGCTCACCTGACATTCAAGTAACCCTACCATACCCAGACATTTCTGAAAACTAGACACCCAAGGGTGCGCAGGGTGGTGTGACTTGTGTGCCTCTCATCAGGTTTTCTTATCCTGAAGCCTTTGCAAACCTCAAACTTTGGTTTAAAACACATATTTTCCTCACATTTCAATGAGGGAACGTTTGGGAATCTGTGGGGAGCCAGAAATTCCCTGACACCCAGCATTCCCCATGTCTCCTGATAAAAACTATACCTCACTTTTGTGGGTGGGCTGAGCATCTGCAACAGGAAAGGGTTCAAAAAGCAACATGGACACATCACATTTTTCCACTCAAAACCAGCTCTGTATTGCAATTTGTTTATCTGTGAATTTTGGGCCTTAACTCAGCCAACACCTAGAAAACTCTACTAACCCTGTACATTTCTGGAAACCAGACACACAGAGGGGTAACTTTTGTGGTTCTCGCCATATTTCTTACCCAGAAGCCCTTGCAAAACACAAACTTTGGCAAAAATCACATTTTCCACCTATTTCTATGAGGGAAAGTTTTGAAATCTGTGGAGGAGTCACATGTTTCCTACCACCCAGCATTCCTCCATGTTTCCTAGTGAAAACGGTACCTCACTTGTGTGTGTGGGCCTATCACCCATGTTAGGATAGAGAAAAACACAACATGGACAGATCAAAATGTTCCTCTCAAAACCAACCCTTATTTTGCAAATTGGATAGTTGTGGATTTTGGGCCCTAGCTCGGCCGGCACCAGGGGAGGCCTACCAAAACTGCACATTTTTAAACACTAGACCGTTTTTCTTAAGAGCCCACCATCTTTGCTGCCAAACGCCTTGGTAATTCCAAGACAGTCTAGTCTTGATTGTTTGATGCCTCTTTCTTCTTCCACATTACACTTCTCTTCTCTTTTTATAATTCGTGTAGGTGTGTTTTCATTCCTGCTTTCTCCCTTGCTCATTTTCCCATTTTCTTTCATCTATCTATCCCCCTTGTCTGTCTTTTTCTCTTTGGTTGTGGTCACAATCTCATGAGGATAAATACGCCCTGGTACATGAGAATGAGTGCCGGTGGCCACCACCACGAACTACAGGCACAGATTAAATACTGAAAAGAGGGTCCCCCCGAAAACAGACAGAAACTAAGGCCTCTCATCCTGAAGGATCACTCATCCCCTTGCACATACAGTGTTCAAGGAGGAAGCGAGCACCATGAAGTGGCTACCATCTTCTCCCAGTGGAGAGTTCGTTCAGCTGGGTGTTTATTGCACCCTCAAGGTGCAAAAAAAAGGTCCACTACCTGGAAATTAATTTTGACACTGGCATCTCATTTGTGAATAGTATTAGTGTAGTTGAGAAATTTGCCTTCTGGTTCTTTGAGTTCAGCAGGAAATTCCTCTCTCTTTTCCTCTAACAGTGACGGTCACCCGGGAGAAACTATTCTGCACTGCCTTTAAAAGCATCTGCATGAGGCGCTTTTCAAAACTCCCGAGCCCTCTTAAAAATCTCAGTAAAACTAAAGTTCGGTTTGAGGAATTTCAACATGATTGAAGCTGCAAGTAGATCCCAATACAGGAAGGTGACGTCAATCACAGCCATGTAGCTGACCCACCAAGCTCTCCATGCCCAATGCCAAAGTGTCTAGGCTCAGCATCACTGAACCTCTCTTCTAGTGTTAAAATGGCGGGCACGCGTTATTCACACCCAATACCCTACATTCTGGAAATTCCTACTGTGCACTGGAAATATTCATGTGGCATAAAACGTCTGCATACCCACTTGTTTTGCTCTGTCTATGGACTTCGGTGGCCTCGAGTCTGATCTGCCATGGACATGAATAAAGGGCCCTTGGTCAGCCCCACAATTCACGTGTCTCCGTCCCTGCCTATGCACTCCAAAACAACTTTACAGGTGGTAAGGGTACTGTATAAATCTTATAAATACTTTCATATGTACATAAATACAAAAAATACATCTGCTAATCCCACTCTTTCAAGTTCTATTAAAAAATCTTCCCGTTATCTCGCTAAGCCAGTTTCGTTTTATTTTCCTATTTTTCCCTTTCCGAGCCCAAAACATGACTGCTTTGCGAGACTGCATTGTTCAGCTGGCACACGAACACATAATCCCCAGTGCACAAGCATTTCAGAGGCGCGCAGCGAGCTGCTTAGACATCATTCCGTTTGTATTTCGGGCATTCAGACAGGAGAAGAGAGCAAAGCAATCATGTCGCTTCCTGAAGGGCCTTAGAAAGTGGAGAGGTTTATTCACACAGCTGTCTTGTACTCGAGATGCATTTCGCCCTCATCTCGTCTTTGATAAAGAGCCCCGCTCTCTGCTCACTGTAATTGCCAGCCCCGCTTTGCAGCGCTCACTATCTGCACAGGGTCCGCGCCATTCAGGTGCGCTCGTCCAGGAAATATTTGAAAATTGTTTGAACATTTCTTGCAACACTATGAACATGTCAGGGAGCGGGACATCATAGCCGATATTTTGACACTACCGGAAGTCCCTACATCCTGCATGCCCACACTGCCTCTGCAACCCATGCTCAGAAGAGGAAACACAAACACTTGGGTGATGGACAATTCCCCGAGGAAGCCCCCCCCCCCTGCACCTGGAACAATTGAGGGTCAAGACCCCGCCTGTTCGGACCTCCGCATTCAATCAATTGTCTTTCCCTTCACTTCTCCCATACACGGTTATTGTCAAATATGGCTCAGCGGTACAATGTGTAGTGTATATTTGGCACCGCACATTCCTACTGGACTCTTCAGGCATGGCACCACAAGCCTGAGACACCGAACATCTACGCAGTGCCACTAAGTGTTTCCAGGCGCTCAAGTAGAAAATATAACCATTGCATCCTCTATTGGTGCTCCTGTACCAGAGGCCATGATGATAACTCCGGAGCAACATCTGGGTGATAAGTGGATACTGCATTGAGTTTAGGTTATGTATCTGCGAAGTACAACGCTACCTCCTCGAATCTTATAACATTTTTAGTCTCTATTAACTCTGCAAGTTAGTTGGGTTTCACCTCCTATGGAAAGATGGCCGCCAACATAAAATAAACTGCTTGTAGGAACTGTGTAACCGGGTATTATTTGTGGTGTTCAAAGAGTATCTTATTGTTACTAAAACTCAGGAAGAATGGCTTTAGGGATGTGTGGCATAATGCCTCATGTAATCTCTGCTGTTAAATCGAAGACTCATTTGCAGAAGATTTTGATCTTGACTCAAATCCAATAGATATTTCTAGTGAGCCAATTTCAACACATTCCCTCCAGCATTTATCAGGGAGCTGAGGACATATCTCTGAGTTGGATTGGCAAATGCTACCCTCTTTGTATTAATTGGTAGGATGTCATTTCTGCTTTGAATAAGAAGAATTTTAAACTAAGTTTTTGGGTGCACCTTTCCTGATTTGAGCATGAACCTCTTGTGGGAACAGGGTTAGCGGCCCCAAGGACAAGCAGTGCTTACTGGACTCCATTTGTAGCAACTGGAGCCTTTTACTTCTGTGTTCCCAGTGCCGCCTTATGATTGTACCCAAAAACTGAACAACAAGCACACTCTGTTAGAATATGACTCTCAGGGTAGCCAAGCCAAGCAACCAAAGCTGAAAACAACAAAAATTCCCTCAAGATCATCTCCTCACAAGCACCGCCAAGAAGTCCTTGGCTGAATATTAAAAAAGTAGTGTGGTCCCTGCAAAGCACATGGCAAGGTCCGGGCTATGGCATAAACTACTAGCATTGAGTATCAAGAAATATCCAAGAGGCTTCTGGGCCTTGTTAAATTCTTTATCAAATAATTGGGTCACCCTGCAGACGCAATTTATTAAAGAGAAAGGTTGATGGCGATTTCTTTACTTCTCTTTACAGCGAAGGCACAGTTATGATAGTTACATCAACACAGAAACATTTAGTACCAACACAGTTCAAAATTGTATTGGTACAAATAGTACGCCATCAACACCTTCCTTCATCATGTCAAAAAAGGGACAGCTCCTGCAGTTTATGCAATAGTTCCTAGAATAAATTATCCAGATTGCAACGTCATGTATTAATGATTCCTCTTTTAATTGATTACGGAAACACAAGATCAAAAAAGTATAGCGAATGAACAGCCAACACGTGTTTCGCCCATCTGCCTATCCCGCCATGGGCTTTCTCAAGGCATATATCTCAAAGTCACTTCTTCTTGGTTCTATTGAATCACATGAAAAGAGCTAAAGTCTCTACGGTCCCTTTCCACATCATAAATGAGATGTCTGTACACACCACAATAAAAAGTAAAGGCTTATAGTGAGCTAGGGCTCAATGACCCCCCAGCGGCACTTTTTGAATGGAAAGGAGAATTCTGTGCAAGGATAACTTACTCCCCTCTTTAACATCTGCCTACCCACACATGTTATTCCAAAAAACTGGCAAAGATCGATCATACAACCAATGTATAAAAAAGGAGACCCATAAAATCCAGCAAACTACATGTGTGATAGTAATAGAGGCAAAATACTTTGCAAAATACATCTTTCAAGATCTGGAAAGGTAGGCTGAAAAACAATCTCTCATGGATTTTTTTCAGACAGGCTTTCGTCCCAGCTCAGGCATGGAATTCAACATCCTAGTCTTAACTAAGTTAGTGGAAAAAACATTGAAAGCGAGTCAATACTATACTCCCTGGCTGTTTATAGACTTTAAATCAGCTTTTGATAAGGTGCAGTGTAACATGCTATGGCAAAAGCAACAAAGATGGAATACACCATTGCTGAATGCCATCCAGATGCTATATACCAACACATGGGTAGAGATAAAATTGGCTGCAATGGAACAATGTTCAGAAAAATAAGGACTTACAATGGGCTAAAACAAGGCTGTGTTATAGGCCCCGCCTTATTCAATCTTTATATGGTAGACCTGTATGAGTTGATCACCCAGCTACAGGTAGATCCGCCCAAACTCGCTAACCAAGGTCTGCCGATCTTGCATTATGCAGATGACATGATCTCATTCAGTAAAACCCCTGCAGGTCTGCAAAGATCACTAGAGTGCTTAATCCCTTACTGTGATATCGACAAAATAGAACATCGATAAAAGTGAAAGAAATTATAATATGTAAAGAAAAAAAGTTACCTGGTATTTTCACAACAAGGAAATAGAAACAGTATACAAATACTAATACCTGGGCATACTTCTGGATGATCGAGGAACAGTCAGGCCTCCCATGAACCATTAACTCAAAGAGGCAACTCTTTGGCTCTGGCCTACAGAACACTATCAACAGAAGACCAATGCCCATCATCTCAGCCCTTCCACAGGTGGTGAAGAACACAATCCTGCTGCCACCACTGGCATACGGCTTTGCCACCTTGCCATCATAAGTCCCCAAATACACTGGCCAATCAACTTGAAAAATCGTCAGGTACGTTTTAGGCGTCCTCCCAACTTGCCCCATTCGCATATCAGGCTCGAATGCCCAATAAATGAGGCGTACAGACTTCTTGCCGTAAACTTGAGCATCAAATAAGATCTAGCAACAAAAATACATGAAGTCATTGCATTTGGTAAGATAGCAGCAGAAACGAGCTGGCATGCAAACCCCGGTGGCGGACACTTCTCATTACTGAATGGCAAATGGCAACTTCAAGCAACTTTCAGCTTCTCGGGATAAATGTCCTTTTAGTACCTAACCCAACTTGTAACACATATGAGCAACACCACTTAGTGCAGCCCATGGACGTCATTTAGGGGTCGCAGGGGTAGCTGATACATCCCTGGCATGCCTCTTGCGACCCCTGGCACTGCTTTTGCGACCCCTAGTGGCAGCAGTGGCAAAATCAGTGGCTGGAACAGAAGCAACTTGTCCTTATGGACGTCGGTGGGGGCTTCAATCACATCGTTTTTTGGCAATTTTTTATTGTACTAATAGTAAATAATATCACGTTATTCGCTATTTAATACAAAAATGGAGTACAGACAGCTGGAATATATGACTTTCCCTGGCAGCTGAGGTAAGTAAAAACGTGCTTTTAAATGTATGTATGTTGTGTGGGTGCTTGCAGTTTTGAGTGTGATTATGTGTGCATGTCAGTGCATGTGTAGGCAGAGTGTGTGAATATGTGTGTGTTTGTGTCAATGCATGTGTATGTATAAGCATATGCATGTATGAGCGAAAGTGAAGGTCAAGGGGCATGCAAAGTCACTTCCGCTACCCCTGGCATTTTGGTGAATTGACGTCCATGGTTCAGCCCTATTCACTAACAAGCATTTGCAATGCAATAGGTCTCGCATTTATAAGAGTTTGAGCCGTTGGCATTGTAAAATTACAATGCCTTTTATTTATGTTTTGGTTTTAAAATAAATAAAAGGCATTGTCATTTACAATGTCAGTAGCATAAACTCGCATAAAAGCAGTGTGTGGAGTGCAGCAGTGTGCGGCGTGCAGCAGTGTGCGGCGTGCAGCAGTGTGCGGCGTGCAGCAGTGTGAGGTGTGCCGCAGTGTGCGGCGTGCAGCAGTGTGCGGCGTGCAGCAGTGCAGCAGTGTGTGGCGTGCAGCAGTGTGCGGCGTGCAGCAGTGTGCGGCGTGCAGCAGTGTGCGGCGTGCAGCAGTGTGTGGCATGCAGCAGTGTTTCGTGTAGCAGTGTGAGGCATGCAGCACTGTGTCGCGTGCAGCGGCGTGCAGCAGTGTGCGGCGTGCAGCAGTGTGCGGCGTGCAGCCGAGTGCTGCGTGCAGCAGTGTGCTGCGTGCAGCAGTGTCATGCAGCATGCAGCAGTGAGTAATGCAGCAGTGTGCAGCAGTGTGTGGCATGCAGCAGTGTGTGGCGTGCAGCAGTGTTTCGTGTAGCATTGTGCGGCGTGCAGCAGTGTGTGGCATGCAGCAGTGTGTGGCGTGCAGCAGTGTGTGATGTGCAGCAGTGTGTGGCGTGCAGCAGTGTGTGGCGTGCAGCAGTATTCGGCGTGCAGCAGTGTGCGGCGTGCAGCAGTGTGCGGCGTGCAGCAGTGTGCTGCGTGCAGCAGTGTGTGGCGTGCAGCAGTGTGTGGCGTGCAGCGGCATGCAGCAGTGTGTGGCGTGCAGCAGTGTGTGGCATGCAGCAGTGTGGTGCAGCAGTGTGTGGTGTGCAGCAGTGTGTGGCGTGCAGCGGCATGCAGCAGTGTGTGGCATGCAGCAGTGTGTGGCGTGCAGCAGTGTGTGGCGTGCAGCAGTGTGCGGCGTGCAGCAGTGTGCGGCGTGCAGCAGTGTGCGGCGTGCAGCAGTGTGAGGTATGCAGCAGTGTGAGGCGTGCAGCAGTGTGAGGCATGCAGCAGTGTGTGGCGTGCAGCAGTGTGTGGCATGCAGCAGTGTGTGGCATGCAGCAGTGTGAGGCGTGTAGCAGTGTGAGGCGTGCAGCAGTGTTTCGTGTAGCAGTGTGAGGCGTGCAGCAGTGTGCGGCGTGCAGCAGTGTGTAATGCAGCAGTGTGCGCAGCAATGTGTGGCGTGGGGTAGTGTGCAGCGTGCAGCAATGTGCGGCGTGCAGCAGTGTGCGGCGTGCAGCAGTGTGTGGCGTGCAACAGTGTGTGGCATGCAGCAGTGTGTGGCGTGGTTTGTAAACAACAAGAAAAGCGGACATCAAAGGAAGGGTGGAAGGGAACGAGCATATGGGGTGTGAGTAATAACGAAAGTTTATTGTTGTAAGAGGGGATGCAGGAAGTGAGGCCGAGCGCGCGCTGGCGAAAGAAGTCTGCTGCTTTCAAGTCCGATGCCAGCTTCGCGCTTGAATGCCTCACATGCACTGGCCATAAACCGCATTCCTAAGGTCTTGTGCCCCTTACTAAATCTCTCTGAATGCGTGAGGCGGCGCACGCGCAGGAAGTAGCTGGTGGCAAATGGAATGCGCGCGGTTGTGTGCGTAACCGCTACCCGATCCTCCTGGGAAGCATTCGGGAGCATTTTCTGAAGCCCCTACATAAGTCTCGCTGAGCGATCGCTTACGCGATAGCCAGGCGAGACCTAAAAATGAAATGGTGACAGTGCCACTGTGGCGTCTTCCTAAGTACGACCAGCGCTCTTCCGTGGGGGCCGCAGTTCACAGAATGAATCTGCTGACTGTGTGAGTTTCGTGAAGAATCACTCGTGCATATTTTCAGCTCCTGCCCAACTCCGGATTTCGCCCTCCGCGGTTTCCTCAAAATAAGTGTTTTCTCCCTGAACATAGGAACCTGCTGAAAGCACCCCAGGCCGGCCTGGAAGGCTCACGTTTCAACAAAGCTGCTGGTTCGACAATTACATGTCTCAGGCTGAGACTTAACTCAAGCCCCAACTTCAGAGGAAGTATTCAGGGCTCACTTCCGCCAACAATGACACACTCTAGGCTTGTATCTGCGAACCGATGGCGGCAAGCCGGAAGTTTATTCTACATGCATAACTGCACAAGATCTTTACACTTGATTTAATCTACCTACTCTTTCATGATATTGTAACAATTTTAATGAATTATTCAAAGAACAACATTTATCTTAATAAAAAACCAAGGCTGATGTCTCTGCTCAGGCGGCCGCCCATGGACAGCAGAGCCTCAGCTGCCCTGATGGGGCACACATGCATCCACTCGCATGGCCGGGAGATGGGGACTGTGTGATCACAGGGCCACAGGAAGACTCGCTGGTGAAAGAAAGCAGGTGCACACTTGCCACAACCTCCCCTGCAGGTCCTTAGTAAACTACACCGGTACTCATTTTTTGTGCCATTTGCTGAAACCTGCCCCCCCCCCACACATAAAGTCACAAGCCCACCCTGACTCGCAAACCACAGGTGCGAGTCCACAGAGCTGCAGATAGTCACTGGTGCCCACACACCAAGATTCCTGGGTCCACACTCATGCAATACATATTGCTTTGAAGCAGCAGGAAGCACTGGAGCAAATGCCAAGCCAGGATCGCAATCCAGTTTAGATCTTCAGTCTGCACAATCCCGGAAAAGTTCTTTGAAAGGCCCACACTTTCGGAGCCAATATCACAAGACCTGTTAAAGGCAGTAAGGTTTTCCTGTCCCCACATGTCACATAGAGTGGAGAATGTCAGGCTCCGCATATCGCATCTCCATGAAGCGTGGCTTAAAGTGTGGATATCTTCTGCAACACAGTTTTGAACACAGTAAGTGGGGTATGAATGCAAATGCTGTCCTAGCAAGGTATTCCCAGGCAAAAGAGGCACGTGAGAGGTCTCGGTAGAACAACAGGGCTGCCTGCTGCGGGGCAGGGAACGAAAGAACATCACGATAGTCGGCATAGAGCGGATCCCCCAGGTTAGGCCTCAGAGCATTGCTGTGCGTTGCTTCCTTCAATCCTCTTCAGTGTCCTCAGTTCCTTGGTGGCTGGGCTGGAATCCTATTTTCTGGACCACTTACTCCTCTTTCAGGGCACTTCCAGCACTCCTCCTCACAGAAATGTGGCTCCCTCCCTCAATAACAGAAGGGAACAGCACTTCTAGCAACGTCTTTGTTCCCAAATTAATTTATTTAGCCAGAGGGGGTGCTGTGTGCCATGAACACCAGCCTTGAAGCTTTAGAGGTAAGTCATGCACACTTGTAGGCACTTTGCTTTCAGCAGAGTGTCCTGGCACACTTTAGGTTTCTACGCATTATTTATGCCTGGCTCACACCGGTATGGATGCCAATGACCTATTTTGTTTTGAGTTATTTCTGGTGGTGGTGGGTTCCACACAGGCTGACACAGACAATACAATCACATTTGATATGCAGAATCAGGAGGAAGAGGTGTGCCCTGGCATTGAATGAGAACAAAATCTCAAAGGAGGAGAGCCAGGAAATCTACAGATCTGCACGCAGTGACATTCTGGGTGAAGGGGAAGCAGGAAGACACCAGGGAGCTGCCTTTGCACTTCTAAGAACAGTCACCCACACCCTCTATCTATAAAGGCCCACCTCACTGTAAAAGGAGGCGATGGAATTTCCCAAAATACCCTCAGTCAAAAAAGAATCCCAGAAGGCTCACCTACTGTCTCAATTGTATAAGTCATCTATACACAATTCCATAATCGATTCCTGTTCTCTATAGTGAAGCTCAACGCACAAACTTTACAATCACCCTGCCAACTGGGTCCAGATCAAACGTGCATTGGCCATCTATACCCCAAATAAAACAAGCATTGAAAATGCAATAGGTATCGCCTTTGATTAAGTTACAGCCATTTGCTTTGCTAATGGTATTGTATAGCAAAGCAAATGGCTTTAACTTAATGAGAGGCCTATATTAATGCTGCTCTGCAATCTGCAAGGGTGTACAGTGCTCCCCTCCATTAATATTACATGTAAGCTAATGAATGAATGAATATAAAGCTGCCCTGCAGGCTGTGCTGCAGTACACACTGCTTCTTCATCAATATAAAAGTTAAACTAATGGATGAATGATTATTAATGCTGCTCTGCAAGCGTGTACAGTGGGCCCCTCCGTTAATATTCCATTTAAACTCATGCATGGATGAATATCGAAGCTGCCCATCAGCTGCAGATGACACTGGGCCTCCTCATCTGTAATAAAAGTTAAACAATTCAATTAATATTAATGTTGCGCTGCAGGATACACTGGATGAAAGACTAGGACAGGGTGCATCATCGTTAATATGGAAGGCTAATCAATGATTATTACATGTTCTCGTGTGTCCAGCCAATGAAAGCTATTGTAATCAATGCATATTAACGCTGATGAGCAGGACGCTCCACTCCTTCACGAATAAAGCAGGCTTAACCGTGAATATTTCTTCGCTCTTCTGGCTGCGCTTGCAGGCGCGGCGCCCCATCGTGACAGAGGGCCGTGAATATTCGAGTGACCAATGAGGATTAATGCTGCACTGCGGCGGTATGCCCATTCACTATTAATAAAGACAGATGCATCAATCGATAATAATTATATGATGACTGCACAGGGAGGGTATTATTAATGAATAACAAAACAATGCATATCAAATCATCTTTTCGGGATGCGAAGGGACAGTAGTGTGGCCAGACAATAAACGAAAAGCTGTGCTAATCAGTGGATATAAATGCAGCCCTGCAGGGCACACAGCAGGACGTCGTCATTAATAATATTTTAGACAGAACAATTAATATGCATTCTGCTCTTCAGACTGTCTCGAGAGGATATTGCGTCCATCACAAATATTAAAGGTAGGCTAATCAATGGATAATAATGCTGCTCTGCAGGGTGCATTAAAGGACGCATCCGCCCATGCACTAATATAAAAGTCAGACAAATGAATGAATGGATATTCATTCATCCAGCCAAGGCTGTACAAGGATGAAACTATGTAAAAAGTCAAACAATGCACATTCTTCTGTTCAGGCTGTAAAGAGACATTACTTTCACTAGAATAAAAGTTACACTTATCAATGAACATTAGCGCCGCTCTGCGGGGCGCACAGGAGGAGGACAGGCCCCTTCATCAATAAAATACTTGGACAACTCTGTGAATAATCATTTTGCTATGCAGAATGCCCAGGCGGGCAGTGAGTGACAGCCTCATTAGTAATGACAACCAATCAATAAATATTAATTCTTTTCCTCAGGCTGCGAAAAGGTACTTTTGGTATTCCAGATGGGCTTGTGAAGAGTCATTTTAGAACGCCGTGCACCCGTATTAATATTAGACTTGTTTAAGTGCCTCCTCTATATTAATCATGCTCTTCAGACAGCACACATGGAACAGCGAGTCTCATCTGCAGATTACAGCTCCCCAATGCAAAGGAATGCTTATTAATGCTGCTCTACGGGCTGCATGAGGCAGCTCCCACATTCCTGGGGTGGACCGGGGAAAACAGGCTCTTCCCAGGCAGTCCTTCTCTCCACCTCCGCTTCCTTTCATTGGGAAAGTATGTTTCAGTGGAAACAATGATTGCCAAGAAATCTTTGGCTGCTGGGAGCATAGGGGTGTGAGAAACTAATCTCAGGGTAAGGCGCCCTCTGCACGTTGACTCACAAGCACTTCCACACCCAGCACACAGATACGCAGAAGCACTTCATTTTACTGAGACGGGTGCGCGTGCGGCAGTCTCTGACTACATGTAGTACATGTGAAGGCAAGCTTTACAAAGTGCACACGGGCTTCAGTAGTTTTGTGTATGCAGCTCTAGTTTTAAACCTTCAACTAAAGCAAGGAATCTCGGAACATGCACGGACCAAAAGGGGCGTGGCTGTGAGCCCTAAAAACTAAGCAGCAGGCGCAAATTTAACTTGTTTACTTTTCCGTCCAGACCCACCCAAATACAAGACCTTTACTTGTTCACTTTCCGGTCCGCCCCTCACTTCGTTGTCTCTAATGTGCTTAACAGATGTAAAGATTCCTTGTGTGCTGCCATCGAACGTTTAAACAAACCCGCCCCAGGACTCCATGCCAGCTGAGCGGGCTCGGGAAGGGGGCGGCATGGGAGGCCTTGGGAATGTAGCAAAAAGACAGAAGTGGATGCATGCTTGTTGCCCTGGGGAACTTCAGGACAGCTGATCGCAACAAAAACACAGAAGTGGATGCCTGCTTGTGCCCCGGGGGAACTGACTGCAAAAATAAAAGCAAAGCATGTGCGAAGCAGCATTTTTGTTGCTATAGCAACAAAATGGCGTGGGACTGTCCACAGTCCCTATGGACACGCACATGCTGTCTGCTATGGACAAATGGCAAGAGCAGTCATGTTTGTCCATGCAGGCGCGTGCATAAAAGCCCTCGGCAGAATCGATTACAAAAGGTACTTGCAATAGCGAGAGCAGCACATGCGCTGCTTTCGCTAGGCGAGACCTAAAAACGAACTACTGAACTGAGGCAGAATAGGCAGAACTTTTTCCAGGTGGGGCCAGTAGACATTCTCTCTTGCAGGTGACAAAAAAGGCCTGTACCTCCAATATGAACAACTGCCGCTACCCATGCTAGTTTCTTGAAGGTGGGTGAAAGAACAGCAGTCTTTTTCAAAAGAAAGGGTACTGTCCCTCCTAGTCTCAGAGCCAAGCTCTGGGGTCTCATGTCACTACAGGAGAGGAACTCAGCAAGCATGCATGGTTGATGTGCTTCCTGAGGTGACGGTAAAAAGGTAAAAGCACACTAGGTCTTGTTTTGAGTGTAACATAGGGCAGTGGTGCACTTGTGAGTATGTAAGCTACAAGTTCCTGCACCACTACAGCACACTGCAGGGTTAACATTAGAAATCAGAAAATGGTATTTTGCAGAGCTCGACTTTCTTTTGTTGTGAGAATTATTAGGGAGGATGCCCACAGTCCGTTCTCAGACTTACTGCTGCATTTCAAGGTGAAGTCCATGGAGGAAAGAATGTTTCTTTCTGGTTAGTCTTTTCATCAGATTCGTTATCGCATATTATTAGCAAATGCTTTATTGTTTCTCTGTATGCACAGTTTGGAAACTTCCATTGGTTGATGAGGATATATATGCCATGCTTAACGATAAAGTGTTAGATGTAAAGTAGCTTAGCCTGGCTTAAGATATCTTTTCAGCTGGAATAATTGCTTCTCTCTCAAAAAATCTGCCTCAGATTGTTTATTGGATCACACATTCACAATAGTGGTGGAGATGTACCGGCACGCCATTGACACTTATCGTCTGATAGGAGGATCCGTGGCAGCCAAGTCACAGTGATCCTACAAATACAGAGGGCGCACTAAACGGAGGGATATTCCCCTACATTTCTGACCTCTACTCATTTCCCCAGTTTGGCTGCATTGGTAAGTGGCACGCACATAACCCAAGAAATTCTTTGAGAACAACACAAGCAAAGGGTGGGGGACTGCTCACTATGGTGGAACTGGAATACCCATTAAGGAGATTCCGGGGCATGATGAGCAACCAGTGCATATTCATGTGGCCCTGGATCAGATATGATCTCTGGTCTTTCACTAAGGACTTTGAGTCTGCGGAAAGCTCTTGAGAAGCGGAACTTGGACGTAGAGAGAATGCTGAAATTGTCAAAATTGTTGCGGGTGGATTTGGATGCTTTGTTTTCCATTGTGGTGCCTAAGGATCTGTAGGGTGCTTGTAAGGTGGCAGCAAGATGACCAGCGGTGGAGCCTACATGGGTTGCTCCAAAATATGAGCCTTCACCGACTGTAATAAATACAAGGAGGTAATGGGGTGCTTAAATGATAACGTATCAGTCCGACTTTTAAATTGGTCCAAGATTATGCAAACCACACAAGCCAAAGATTAAAGAGTGCATGCATATCATGATAAATTGTTAGAGGTGTACAAACACTATAGTTGAATAGAAGACGTTACCCTGAGAGGAATGCTGGTATTAGTGTTAGCATTTCTATTGTTGCTATGCCCTAATATTAGTACCATGGTATAGCAGCCTGTGATGTGTTGGCAAGCTAAGACAGTTGAAGAAATGTTCGAATCTGTGCACTATTATAGGGATCATCTTGATTGGAAATGAAAAAAACCCAAAAATATCTTGATATTGGTTCAAACTAGATTTTTCCAACAAGGTCACACAGCCCTGCAGTCATAGGGGATACAGGGACTATCAAAGCAGGCTGGAAGGATGAGTCAGGAGGGAGGGGAGATGAAAGGGAAGTGGTCAGGTCATATGGGAACTCAACAAGATGCTTGTTTTAAGTGCTGAAAGCTTTTACAGTGGAAGAAGTATTGCATGCTCAGTCTGCTCCTTCTGAGATGTTACCTGCCATGGCACAACCTACTGTTCCTGCCCTCTCAGCCATGCCACCACTTCAGTCCTATCTGCCAAATCCTCTCCTGGCCAGGATACCTGTAAGCTATCCTATTCAGAACTAGCTAATGTTTGCATTGAGTATTCATTTCCCATTTTTGTCGCAATTACAGGGGTTCTGAAAGAACCTAGCAACACACAAGCATAGGAGGTATTGTCTTCTGCCACAACAGGGTTGCCAAGAGACAATAACTGCTTGCAGGCTGCTATGCTTTCAATTGATCAGGAACCTTATTACATACAGGGTAAAGTAAACAGACACCTCGTGAATTTCCTGGTTGATACTGGAGCCACTCAATCTACTGTGAGAGCAATAGACGTTCCCCAATTACCACTTTGGGGAAAGTGGCACAAACTGTTTTAAATTCTAACATTAGCCATCCAGTTTCTGCATTTGCCCCATAACAATAAGTCCTATTACGGATCAACATGAATTTTTGATGATTTTCATGCCAGCTCTGTAAATGTGTTGAGGAGATATATTCTATGTATATTGAACTGTATTATGTATTGAATCCCTGAAGGTGTATTCACACAGACAGGAGAACCTGATGCACATTTTAAAGTGATGTCTCTATTGTTTGCCACAATTCCTCTGCCTCTTGAGTCATGTGAGATTCATGAAAGCAAGATAGTATGTGTGAAATCGGAAGTAGAAGCAAGGTTTCAAGGAATTCCCCAGTATGACCTGCCTCAGGGATTGAGCCATAGATACAGGTAAGGATAGATGCAAGCCCTTAAAATAATGGTGTTCCCTCTTGAGTCTTGGAGATTCCTGAAGATTTGCAAAGTAATGTACCAGTTGAGCTTTGGCCAGTGACGGGAGGAGAAATAGGAGGGATGCGGAGTGCCCGGTTAGTACGGGTAAAATTGACAGAAGAAGCATGAGTGCCTGAAATTCCCTAGTATAAACTGTCTCGGGAAGAAGGGATTGAGCCAGCGATAGAAGACCTACTGGGGGCATTAATAAAAGGATAGATGAAAGCCCTTCCAACAACCTCCTCTTCCCATTCAAAAGGGGGATGGTGTTTCTTTGAGAATGGTCCAGGACTTAAAGGCTATTAAGGATATTGTGGTTTCCACTTTTCTCATTTTCCCTAGTCCTGCAGTAATCCTACCCCAGATCCCTGTTACAGCAGAGTGGTTTACAGTTATCTGTTTATCTTCAGCATTATTTTCCATACCATTGCCTGAGGACAGCCAATACTTATTTGCTTTAAGATTGACATAAATTCCCTATAGCCCTACTCCTTTCCGGTCAGGCTCTCCGATCCATCTCAGACAGCACCTCTTACAAATTCTGTCATATATGCTGTGGACAATAATACCATCATTCTTTGAACTGAGAAGATGACAGAGAATGTCAAGGCATCTGATAATGACCCAGACCCAGCACCAGGTGAGAGACACAGTCTGGAACAAGTGTTCCTTATGACAAGGCCATCAAGAAACATCCCTAGATAACTCATCAAAGAGGTATAGTTCAAATTGTCATCTACTCCGTTCTCATTTTCTGGAAGATATGTCTAGAACCCCTTCTCTGGTGCCTAGAATCCATACACCACATTCCTAAAACGATGTCAGACGTTTATGTCCCTGATAACTTTTCAGTATTTAAGGATCACCATTGGAAACCCTTAGGTAGACAGGTCCTTCAACAAAGATTATGCCACAATATAACGTACGAAGACAATCTTAGTTACTGCCGGCATTTAGAGAAGTTGAAGTATTCTGTCTGAAGCTGATAAAAGCCGAATCCCAGAGGAGAGCTCCTACTGCAGCACATGTTTGCCTTTCGCAGGGAACACTTCCTCTGCAGCTCTTCTGATAAAAAGACAGTTTGAGCTGTCAACAAAGTATGCGGTGCGCTGCTTCCCCCCCAAGAATCTCTAGCTTGTAAGTTGATCTACTATATGGTATGGAAGGGTAGCACATATAAGTAGCTTTAGGATGCTAGGGTTTTAGATGACATTTTAACTATACTAGAAATGTTTGTTCTATTCTCATCTTTGCAATGTTACTTCTTGCTCTTTTTATGATATCCTGTGTGATTATTTTAGATATACTAAGAAACAGGTTCACCCTGTTACAATTAGTACTTTTAGTTAAAAGTATCTGTCCTTCTTAGTACTGTGTGTATGTCAAGCTATGACAAACAAAATAAGTTTACTGTTACCACAATGCCCCCGAGTCCTTTTTGGGAACTGTTAGTAACCAAAAAGCAAAGGATTTCACATCAACTATGTATTGAGTGGAGTTTAGCAGGACTACAATAGCCTGTCTTTAACATTCATCACTGGTGCATTGAACTAAGTTCACTTACGTCACTCATGAGAAAGCAAACCTTGTAGAGCTACACCAGAGTCGTAGCTTACGCCACAGTTGGCGCCCAACAAGGGACTCATATCTTATGTTTAAGCCTTAAAGTAGTTTCTTCATTATTCACACACAGCTGAACCATTATTACGTCCTTACGGAGACGTCCACAGTAATCATGGTTACTTCCTACTGGTCATCAGGAAGCACCTATTTCTGTAAGTGTGTCAAGCTTGCCTTTTAAAAGGGTTATTCCCCATTCTGCTGCTTTTCTTTCTTTAATTACGTTTTTCAATCAAACCCATTCACCGAAGTGGCACCTATAGTGATAGGAGCCAATTACAGGTAAGCAGTGACTCAGCATCTCACATCTCAAGATGTTCTCAATGAAGAAGGGGCAGTTACTTTGTAATTGCTACACACGCAGCATATGCCTTTTATACATCTTACTCATGGGCAGAGTTTGGGCCTATCGATGCTGCCTCAGGGCAGTTTCGAGAATATTCAACAGTAGATCTTCCCTTAAATTATAGGGCTGGAAATCCCATTGACTTACCAGGAACACTAGAATTGTCTCACTGGTCAATTACAACAAACAAATGATGGACGGAATGCTGACAATGCAGACATTCTCCCCCAGTCAAGAGATCTGGGTAAAATCCATCGTTCTTTTGCCCACTACGCCACCCCAGTTTAGACATGGCCATATGCAAATCAGTCTTGACCCTGTGCCTCATGGGAACAGTCCAGCCCGAACTGCCAAGCCATGTCTTCCCTGGACCGGAATCAAGCATCCTAGGACCGGTTTCTGGCTATCAGCCGTCATCAGCCAGGATAGCTTGACTCCAGTGGCGTAGTGAGCACGGGTCCCACGTCTGGGAATACCCATCCCACTTAGGGCGAAAAGCGTTACAACAAACAAATGATGGACGGAATGCTGACAATGCAGACATTCTCCCCCAGTCAAGAGATCTGGGTTAAATCCATCGTTCTTTTGCACACTACGCCACCCCAGTTTAGACATGGCCATATGCAAATCAGTCTTGACCCTGTGCCTCATGGGAACAGTCCAGCCCGAACTGCCAAGCCATGTCTTCCCTGGACCGGAATCAAGCATCCTAGGACCGGTTTCTGGCTATCAGCCGTCATCAGCCAGGATAGCTTGACTCCAGTGGCGTAGTGAGCACGGGTCCCACGTCTGGGAATACCCATCCCACTTAGGGCGAAAAGCGTTACACCAAACAAATGATGGACGGAATGCTGACAATGCAGACATTCTCCCCCAGTCAAGAGATCTGGGTTAAATCCATCGTTCTTTTGCCCACTACGCCACCCCAGTTTAGACATGGCCATATGCAAATCAGTCTTGACCCTGTGCCTCATGGGAACAGTCCAGCCCGAACTGCCAAGCCATGTCTTCCCTGGACCGGAATCAAGCATCCTAGGACCGGTTTCTGGCTATCAGCCGTCATCAGCCAGGATAGCTTGACTCCAGTGGCGTAGTGAGCACGGGTCCCACGTCTGGGAATACCCATCCCACTTAGGGCGAAAAGCGTTACAACAAACAAATGATGGACGGAATGCTGACAATGCAGACATTCTCCCCCAGTCAAGAGATCTGGGTTAAATCCATCGTTCTTTTGCCCACTACGCCACCCCAGTTTATACATGGCCATATGCAAATCAGTCTTGACCCTGTGCCTCATGGGAACAGTCCAGCCCGAACTGCCAAGCCATGTCTTCCCTGGACCGGAATCAAGCATCCTAGGACCGGTTTCTGGCTACCAGCCGTCATCAGCCAGGATAGCTTGACTCCAGTGGCGTAGTGAGCACGGGTCCCACGTCTGGGAATACCCATCCCACTAAGGGCGAAAAGCGTTACAACAAACAAATGATGGACGGAATGCTGACAATGCAGACATTCTCCCCCAGTCAAGAGATCTGGGTTAAATCCATCGTTCTTTTGCCCACTACGCCACCCCAGTTTAGACATGGCCATATGCAAAACAGTCTTGACCCTGTGGCTCATGGGAACAGTCCAGCCCGAACTGCCAAGCCATGTCTTCCCTGGACCGGAATCAAGCATCCTAGGACCGGTTTCTGGCTATCAGCCGTCATCAGCCAGGATAGCTTGACTCCAGTGGCGTAGTGAGCACGGGTCCCACGTCTGGGAATACCCCGAAACCGGTCCTAGGATGCTTGTTTCCAGTCCAGGGAGGACCTGGCTTGGCAGTTCGGGCTGGACTGTTCCCATGAAGCACAGGGTCAAGACTGATTTGCATATGGCTGGGTTCAAACTGGAATGGCGTGGTGAGCAAAAAAACGATGGATTTAGGCCCAGATCTCTGTACTGGGGTGAATGTATGACATTGTTCTGCATTCTATCCATCAATTGTTGTTTTTGCATTTGTCACCCCGAGTGGGACGGGTATGCTCAGACGTGAGTCCCGTGCTCTCCATGCCACTGGAATCAAGCTATCCTGGCTGAAGAGGGGTGAAACCCCGAAACCGGTCCTAGGATGCTTGTTTCCAGTCCAGGGAGGACCTGGCTTGACAGTTCGGGCTGGACTGTTCCCATGAGGCACAGGGTCAAGACTGATTTGCATATGGCTGGGTTCAAACTGGAATGGCGTGGTGAGCAAAAAAACGATGGATTTAGGCCCAGATCTCTGTACTGGGGTGAATGTATGACATTGTTCTGCATTCTGTCCATCAATTGTTGTTTTTTCACTGGTCAATTACCACACATGCACAGGAATATCCGCCTGGGTCCCTGAGCAATGAAGGGGATACATGGCCAGTCTTTGCTGGCTATACGCATGCTCCCTGCCTTGATACCTTAGCACATGCTGAGGTGGTCGGAGTGCTGAATTACACAGTCACCTTGTACAGAAGGCTGGCACAGACTGTACAATGGACTTTGAGGTTCTCGTCCTGCTCTCACTGTAGGACCAGTAACCCCAACACAAGTCCGAATTATTAGTCCTGTCCTCAGAATATTGATGCAATCATGAGTAAGGTACCCGCAAAGCGAGATGAGATGTCTTCTCGATTGCTCACATGACCAATCAGTTGGAAGCGATGTATCCTTACACAACCCCCCGGGATAACCACTCTGTGTCTTCCTCTTGGGGTGGTGCCATCTGTAGAGGAGTGTAACTCCTGGGAAAGCATATTTAAATGCATTTACACTAGTACACATGGCACGCCTTCATTGGCAGTTCTCCCCTATGTACTGACACAAGTAAAGAAGGAGCATGGTGCAGCACCAGCTCTAGACTTAGGTATGAAACAACTGGGAAACCTTTCCACAGTCTCCTCTTTCATCCTAAGTAATATTAAGGAAGAAGGTTCGGTTCTGGTTATTCAACAGAAGTTAGAAGCTGTTCCAGTTCAAGACCATGAACGAGAACCACCCAAAATAATTGCTGATTTCTACACTTCTGTGGGCCATGATACCTCAGGGATACCACTGGATCTCACTTTCACACGCACTCTCCAGAGCCATGCAGGGGCTTTCCTGACCCAACAACCCTACTGTGTGATCTGAACAAGCTGCATGAAGTTGGATATTTTCATAATTTCCGAAGTGTGACTGGCAGCGACTAAAGAACTTAATTGATTTGCTGTCATACATATGCATGAACCAGATATAGCCAGTTGTGATCCAAGGCACCACAGGTATCCGCTTTGATAATATTGAAAACTCAAAATGTTTATATACAGGTGTCAGGGCCCGACTGGCCGTAGCAAGCACCAGGCATATTCCCGGTAGGCCACCAGGGTGGGGGCTGATTGTGGGCCCATGGGGGCCGTTTTTGTTACAGGGCCGTTTTTGCAGCATAGCTGCAATATCGGACCCTGTAACAAACAGCTCGGCCGCATCCCCAACCCCCAGGGAGGGGGTGCGGCCGAGCACTTTGCCAGGGCTGGTTTTGGTTCCCAGTACGGCCCGACAGGTGTAAGGGTAGGTGGTCACCCTATACTCTTACAAACAGCATCTCAAGTCCTATATGATTTTGCACAAATGGCTCTTATACATTGATCCAAGACAGATGAACTTGTGGAGTCACAAAATACCCCACTGCAGTCTTCCTGCTTACTGCTTAACTTACATACCACAAGGGCCTGTCTGAGGCATTTATGCTCTATTCACTGGCCACTGTAAATTGTGCAGCATAGAGTTGATAGACTTAATGAAGACAGAGCTGGT
The DNA here is from genome assembly GCF_964204655.1 of Triturus cristatus. Classification (NCBI taxonomy): domain Eukaryota; kingdom Metazoa; phylum Chordata; class Amphibia; order Caudata; family Salamandridae; genus Triturus; species Triturus cristatus. Next base: position 670,414,453 of record NC_140584.1, on the reverse strand, counting down.
CTTTCTTATTTGGCAGAGATACTCAGATGTGTGTACCTTTACAACTAAATAACAACTGAAATTAGAACCTCATTTGGAGGTAGTTACTGGGATAACGTCAATTGGGCATTCTGCTATCCCACAATGGGTATTATGAGTTTTTCCATCACCCGTAACATTTTTGCAGCTTTCAAACATCAAAGCAAAGGTAGCCTCATAAAACCTTGTTACCAACTTTGTAACATAAATTCTCAAGGATTTGATTTGCTAAATTTGCTTAACGACTGCAATTTAGAAAAGACTTCTAACTGTGGGCCTGTAAATGTAAGACTGAGAATCTCAGATTTGTCAAAGTTCATTTTTAACACAAATACGTCTGAGAATTTTTGAAACTCTTCTACTTCTTCTGGCTGAGACTTTATTGGTTTGGGCAGCAATGAGTTTCCAAAGATCAGTGTGCTAGTGAAGGTCTTCTCTGTATTTATGACAGGGCAGATGCTGCACTTCTACAACATTTTCTCATCAAGACTATCATATGATAAATGAGCAACTATTATAAAGTTCTGGTGGCCCAAGACAAAAGACAGATTTATATCGATTTATGTAGCTAAGAACTTTGTAAACAATTTGGCATCCTGAATAATTAGAACAACAGGTTTATAGTTTATTCACGCTGCAAAGTTTAGCAGAGAATCTTTCAAGCCCATCTAGCTGGTGATGAATGATTGGGAAAGTGAATTTGAATTCAGACAATCTGTTATTTCATTAATATTGAATATATTGAATAAATGTAGTGAAAAGGTTGCATCTTTAAAACATTTTCAGATGCATTATTCTTATCAGAATTAGTACTATGAAACCGCTTTTTATGTTATGCAATGATACTCACTGTATCTTAATTTGTTTTTTTAACTTTACTAAAGGAGATTCTTTAATTTTTAAGCAAGGGTCTAGTGAAAGGAAATCTCAGGCTTAGAATATGCCTATTAATAAGCAGACTGTAATAGCTCTCTTGAGCAAAATGAGTTTTGTGCTTTAGTTCACATCTTCGAACTTAGGAAATGTCATTTGGTAAGCCTGGTACACTTAGTGTTGAGTGCATGAAAAACAGGCTCTCTATTAAACAATAAAATAAAATTAGAAAACATGGATTCTGTAAATAAGTAAAATCAAACCTAAAATCAAAATGCACCGTTAACATTGGTCCTAATTTTCTTATTAACTATAATTAAACAAGATCAAAAACTGTATTATTGCATTTCCTTCTACATCTGATGTGTAACTTTTAGATTTAAAAAGTAATTCTGTCATTATTACTTTTGACTTCAGCTCGCCCTAAATGGTTAACATGTACATGTTCACAGCCGTTTAAAAATTTAGGGACAATATCATGTTTTCATGTACAAAAAGAAAGTAGATAAACTACAAACACGTCACAATAAGAACCAGAATTAACAAAGTAATACTTTACTCTGTATTAGTGATTATAACGATACTTTTTTCCACACCAAAGGATTGTTGTCTTGCTTAAGTAATATTGTAACTTGGTCACGTTGCTTAGCTAAACTAGCTTTTTAAGAGGTTGTGTGCACAACACAAAATTTAGAAACATATGTTGTGTCAAATGTTTTTGTATGACATAATTATGACAATGGTTTTCAGAATCAGTCAAATCATTTATGGTAAGAGCAAAGAGCTAACACAACGTGTTCTGTTCAGTTTGTCTGTCCCAATGATGAAAGTCTGTTTTTTATTTTATTTTTGAAATTTCATATAGCGCAGACAATGCCAGAAGGCATCAGAGCGCTTTACAGCAGTAGCATGATACAAGGGTGCGGCAAGTTATAGTCACAATAATTAAGTTCAGATATTTGCATCAGTAGTTGTGACCAGAACAAATGCAGCCATTGGAAACGGGACATACACTGTTCAAGCATCGATTAAGATGGTAGGGACACACAATGAAGGTAGTTTTATATCCTTGGTGGAAAGAGTACTTAGGTATGGTCGATGGTGATTTACCCAGGTGTCTGTCAAATAGGAGGAACTTGAGGTCCTTTTTGAAGGTGGCTTTGCAGGTTGTTAGTTGAAGGGAGAGAGGTAAGGAGTCCAGATTCTGGTGACACTACCAGAGAATGACTGGCTCATGGACCATTCTCAACTGAATATGGGGGGTTCCAGGAGCAGAGATTGGGCATATCTGGAATCCCTATTTGCTCCATAGGTTTTCAGTTTCTCATTTAGAGAGGAGGGTGAAGAAGAGTGCAGCGCTCTGTGGGTAATGCAGGTGGTTTTGAATTGGGCCCACGCTTCAATGGAGGGTTACCAGGGCAGGGGAAATGTGGTCAAATTTCTTGAGACCTAAAGCGAAGCACGCTGCTGCTTGTAGTGTTGCTCTCAGTGAGCCTAGCTGAAATTTGTGAACCCCTGAGAGAAGGGCAATTCCATAATCTAGTCTGGAGAGAACAAGAGACTGCACTGTTTTGAGGTCTTTTTCTGTGATCAGTTTTCTTATTCCCCACAGCTGCCTGAGTTGGTGTTGTGCGCATTTGGCCATGGCTGGGATGTGGCTGTGAAGGTTTAGATGATTGTCAAGGGTGACACTAAGGGATCTAGCACTCTGGACAATGGCAGGGCAGCCATCCAAGGCAGGAAAGTTGCCTATCCATTCCTGTACTGGGGTTTCTACTTTTGGAGGTGAGATCAAAAGAATTTCTGTTTAAGTTGGGTTGAGTTTTAGATGATGGTTAGATATTCAGTTTTTTTTTTTTTTTTTTTTTTTTTTTTTTGGAAAAAGTTTTTATTGAACAATAATTCGGTTACAAGTATGGGCCTACAACCACCCGGGCCGGCCGCTAGGTACATAAGGAAATATACACATATCAAGGCTGCAATCCGTTCCCAGGGCACTGCCCCGCAGTGGCTCAAGATAGTCCTCGAAGAACAGCAAGCGTCAGTCCAACAATAACAGAAACAAAAGGAAAAACAATAAAAACAAAAGGCGAGTTACGAGGGATACCAGTGCGGTTCAGGCTCCCCCCGGGAGACTCCAGTCAGAACATTTGAGCAATCCGCTAAAGAGAGGAGTACCGGGAGGCCGGGGACGGAGGGGGGGGGGGAAGGGGGTCAAGGGAGATGAACGTCCATATGTGGTTGTTACAAAAAGCGCCAGGAGCCGTCAAGGGTCAGGGGGACATGGCGATATCAGTGTCTACCAGGGGGGGCGTACAGATGCCTCCGCGATACGCATTCCATTGACCCCAAATTCTACCCCATGCCCCCGGCTTGCCACGGGCCACATACACTGTCTTCTCCCGAAACATACACCAGTCCATATTCTCCTTCCATACTGACACGGTGGGCGGCCGTTGAGCGCCCCAAAGTTGCGCTATATCCCTCTTGGCAATCATGTTCCCTAGGGCCGCCCACCGAGTCTGAGCCGCGTTGTAGTCATTGGGCTCCCACACATTCAGGACACAGCGACGCACCTCCGGCAGCAGCACAACCCCGGTGACCTGTCCCATAACCGTGTGGACCCGGCGCCAGTAGTCCGCCACCTCGCGACACTCCCAAAGGATATGAAGAAAGGTGGCGCTGAGCCCGCAGCCTCGTTTACAGAGTCCGTCGTCGGAGAATCCCATCGCGACCAAGCGCGGACCCGTAACATACACCCGGTGGAGAATCTTGAGCTGTACCAACCGGAGACGAGCCGGAATGGCAACCTCCTTGGGGGACGACAGTGCAGACTGCCAGTCTTCGTCGTCCAATTCAACCCCATCCCCAGTCCAAGCCTCCCGAAGGCGCACCAGGAGATCCGCCCGGTGATTAATCAATTTTTTATAAATTAAAGAAATAGTACTATCAGGGACATGTCCGTCAAGTACGCGGTCCTCGAGGGGCGAGGAAACAGGGATCTTGGTCCCCTCCCCGAAGACCGAGAGCAGGGCGTGTCGAACCTGGGCGTAGCGGAAGAACTCCCTGTCGGTCAGCTCGTATTCGGCCTGGAGCACCGCGAAAGTCTTGACCGCGCCCTTGTGCCACAGGTCTCCCACTTTGCTGATACCAATCGTGTCCCACTGGTCAAACCCCTTGGTGGTCCACAAGCTGCCCAGGCGGTCGGAGGCAAACAAGGGAGTAGCACATGTCATTCGCTCACTCCAGCCCGTGGCCGCAGTGGCAGCCCTCCATGTCCGCACAGCAATCTTAGTAGGACCCGTAAGGGTCCGGTCAGCCAGGCGGGAATAAAGTGCCCTGTTGTAGTTCCCGCCGGGAAGCAGGAACTTGTCCATCTCATACGCCGGATTCAAGCCGGGCGCATACGTGGCGTGGTTAATGGCAGATAGCTGCGAGGCCCAATAGTACCTGCGAATGTCAGGAAGCGCGATGCCCCCGTCATACCAGGGGAGAGTGAGCTTGGCAAGAGCAATACGCGCCCGGCCGTTCCACACCAGTCTCCTCTGCAGGCTCTCCACCTCCCGAAAGTAGGCCACTGGGATAACGTCAAAGGAGTTCTGGAGTGCATAGAGGAACCTGGGAAGGGACATCATTTTAAACAGCGCGGCCCGACCCAGCGGGGACAGGGGCAGCCTGCACCACCGGGCCGTGTCCTCCCGCAGCCGCCGAAGTGGACGCAGAAGATTCTGCTCGTAGCGAGCCACCGGGTCCAGCGAAACGTATATCCCCAGGTACTTAAAGCCGCTCAGAGATATTTGAATCGGGAGCCGAGGCGGCAGGAGAGGAGGACCACCAGCGATGGGATAAACGCAGGATTTAGACCAATTGATCGTGAGACCCGAATTGTTCCCAAAGGAGGTCAGAACGTCAAAGAGGACGTTGAGTGACTGCCGCGGTGAGGTGAGGTACAGGAGAATGTCGTCCGCATACAGCGAGACCCGATCTTCAAAGCCCGGGCCCCACCGGATCCCTCTAAGCGAGGGCTCCCAACGGAGCCAGGCAGCGAGTGGCTCCAGGGCGAGAGCAAAAAGCAACGGGGACAACGGGCACCCCTGCCTCGTGCCCCTGCCAAGGGCAAAGGGCCGAGAGACCCGCCCATTCACCACCACTTGAGCCATGGGTCCCGTGTAAAGGAGCCTCACCCAGCCAATAAATCCCTCTCCAAAGCCGAATTTATCCAAGACGGCCCAGAGGAATGGCCACTCAATAGTGTCAAATGCCATCGTGGCATCCAAAGAAACCAGCACGGCCGGTTCGGGGAGGAACTCCGCCCTGGCGAGGACCCCGTGCAGACGCCGCAAGTTAAGAGCGGTGTTGCGGTGCGGGATAAAGCCGCATTGGTCCGGATGAATAAGGTCGCACACTACACTCAACAATCGATTGGCCAGGACTTTCGCCAGGATTTTAGGCTCCGCATTGAGCAGTGAAATAGGCCGGTAAGAGGTACAGCGGTCACGAGGCTTGCCCTCCTTGGGAATAACGACTATAGTGGCCAAGCGCTGGTCGGCAGGAAGGGAACCCGCCGCAAGAGAGTCGCGGAACATGCGGCCGAGGAAGGGCGCAAGCTTATCAGGACGCAATTTGTATAGTTCAATGGGCAGACCGTTAGGACCCATAGCCTTGCCCGAGCGAAGGGAACGAATCGCGGTCGCTATTTCATCCGACGATAAGGGGGCGTCCAACCGCTCCCGGTCCTCAACGGACAGGCCGGGCAGAGCAATATCTCTCAGTAGGAGGCGAGAGTCATCCTCGTCCCTGTCAGTCACCGGGGAGTACACCGCCCGGAGGTGATCAGCGAAGCATTCCACAATCTCATCCGGCTCAGTCACACACACACCATCCGCAGCACGCAACTCGGGGACCACACGATTCACTCTCTCTTTTTTGTCCAGCCACGCAATCAACTTACCCGCCTTGTCCCCCGCGTCATACAATCGGCCCTGCCGCTCCCTATACATAGTTTTGGCCGCGTCAGTGACCAGGGACCTATATTCGAACTGTTTCAGGCTAAGGGCATGTAGTCCGTCCGGAGTAACATTCGCCTCCAGGGCCGACTCCAGCCCCGAGATGTCAGTCTCCAGCTTTACCACCGCCTCGCTCCTAACCTTCTTGGCCACCACTATCTGGGCGAGGGCGTGTCCGCGTAGCACAGTTTTAAAGGCTTCCCAAAGGGACAACGCAGACGACACCGACCCCTCGTTTTCACTGAAGTATTGGTCCATGGCCTTAACCAGGCTGTCACGAGTCACAGGGTCCCGCAGGTACCAGGGGTTAATGGGAGCTATCCGACCTGCGGACCGCGACCCGGTGTCAAAGAGAAGCCACAGCGGAGAATGGTCGGAGATACCACGCGCCAGGTGTCTGACCTCTCGAATCCGACCAGTCTGCGCCGCGGGCATAAGAAAGTAGTCTAACCTGGAGAGACTCCCATGCGCCCCCGAATGAAAGGTGAACTGACACTGGGTCGGATGCAATAGTCTCCAACTATCCACCAAGCCGAAGGTCTCCAACATCCCACCCAGCCATGACTGGGCAGCGGGGAGGGTCCTAGGTGGGTGACGATCCAGTTCACCCGAAACCACAGAATTAAAGTCCCCGCCCATGAGCAGGAGGCCGTCCGGAAGGTCAAGCAGCATTCGACCCAAGTCAGTGAAGGTGGAGTTCTGGAGGCCCGGGGGGACGTAGACTGAAACCAGGGTAAGGGGCTGCCCCTCCCACCTCCCAGTCAAACACACATAGCGCCCCCTGTCATCCGAGACTATCCTCGTGATCTCCACCGGAAGGGAGGTTCGCAGGAGAATGCCCACCCCCCTGGAGCCAGTTGTGAAACCAGAATGGGCTACGAGGCGGTATCCCCCCCTGTTCATCGCATGGCAGACATTGCCGACCAAATGCGTCTCCTGGAGAAACACCACATCAGGAGTCAAACGACGCAAATATTGCAGTACAACACCCCGCTTAATACGGTCCCCCAACCCATTGACGTTCCATGACATAAGCCTCAACCCGTCTCCCCCCATCCCATCCAATAGCTCAAGAGGCCCCCAGCCCGCAGCACCGCTCCCAAATATGGATAAAAATCAATACCTCGCCTTGTAAACAAAAAACACACAACTAAACAACCCCTCTTCCCCCCCAACCCCACCCCAAGTCCAACGCCCCCCACCCTGCACCCCTGCGGGCCAAAGACCCCCCCCAACTTGCAGTGTGCCTGTCGCCCCATTAACCCCATTCTACAAAAAGACCCCGGAGGAGGAAAGGGACCCGTACCCGCCCGCACCCCTCACGGGTCCTGGTAAAGCACAGTATGCAAAAGAAGTAAGACCCAACTGTACAGTGCCAAGCCGCAAAAAGTAAGGACCAAAGGTCAGTCTAAGGGGACCCGTCACCTGCGGTGCCCCCAGAGGGCCCGGGCCGGCCACCCCCGTCCGGCAGCGAGTCCAGCCAGTCACTTGCGGCCACAGGAGAGTCAAAAAAGGCTGTCCGCTCTCCATGCTCCACTCGAAGTTTCGCCGGGTAGATCATTGAGTACTTCAGGCCTAGCTCGCGGAGACGGCGCTTCACCCCTTGGAATCCCATCCGCTGTTTCTGGACCAGTTGCGTGAAGTCCGGATAAAAGTTGATGGTCGAGTTCTCGTAGCGGACCGGGCCACGGGTCCGTGAAGCCTGCAGAATAGCATTGCGGTCCCTGTAGTGGAACAGTTTAGCCACGATAGGCCTCGGGGGGGCCCCCGGCCGCGGCCGGCCGCCCGGAACTCGATGGGCCCGCTCCACAGCGAAGAATTTGCTTAGGCCAACCGGGGACAGCTGTTGCAGGATAAGTTCCTCGACCACGAGGTCCACCGGGCGGCTGTCGGAGGACTCCGGTACCCCAATGATGCGGATATTGTTGCGTCGGGCCCGTCCCTCGAAGTCCTCAAGCCGCCGGGCCATATGGTCGTTGACCACTCTAATGTCCCCAAGCGCGGCCCGCAGATCCGACACCTCCGCACCCAGGGTGGAGGTCCGTGCATCAAGGGCCTGGACCTTCTCGTTGGTTTTAGAGAGGTCGGCCCGAATCAGGGTGACGTCGATCGCGACAGTGTCGATCTTACGGGCCAGGGCCTCATATTGCGTCGCGATAGTTTCCCTGATGCCCTCGATGGCGCCCATAATGTCCTGCAGGGAAGGTTCCGCAGCGACGGTCGTGCCTCCCCCTGCAGCATCCGGGGAGAGGCCAGCAGCGCCAGGGGACCTCCTGCCCTGGGTATAGCGGTCCATGTTGTTGCTCTGGACCGCTCCCCCGCGCAGTGAAGCCTTGGTCTTGCGCCCCTCCGGACCCCCTTTGCCCGCCATGTGAGCGCAGTCACTCAATGGGACCTCCGATCAAGGGGTGCGCGGGTGCCAGCGAAAGGACCACAAACCGTCGGTGTAGGGGCCGGAGGCGTCAGACCCGCCAGTAGCAGATGAAAGCAAACCTCGGGCAGAGGCCCAGGAGGCACCTCGCCACCTTGAGCACGCACGCCAGCTGATCTCCTGAAGGCCAAAACCGAAACCGAAAGTGCTGAATCGGTAACTGGCACCGCGCTGAGGCCGCTGTTGTTCAATTGCAGCCCGGCCCCACGGGTCACCTTCACCCCGGCCACCTCCGTCGGGTGGGTCCCAAAAGTTCCGGCGACGATAACTCAGGATTCCCAGGTCCGATTAGAGTTTTGAAAAGAGATATATGATCAGCTGGTCTTCATCTCCCAGATTCCATACACCAAATCAGGATAGTCTCAGGATATATTCCGAGGAGCAGAAAGGGTCCGGGGAGCCCTGTGCTCACGCGACCATCTTGGATGCGCGCTAGGCTCCTCCCCCCTCAGATATTCAGTTTTAAATCTTAAGGAGTATGATTGAAAGAAGGGCAAGGTCTTCAGGTGAAGAGATTTTCATGTATATTTGAGAGTTGTTGGCATAGAGGTAGAAGAGAATTCCAGAGTTTCTGAGAATCTCACGTAGTGGTTCTAGGTACAGGCTAAAGAGGGTTGGTGAGAGGATCGAGCCTCGAAGGACCCCTTGATGTACATTGACTGGTTTCGAGAACAAGTTTCCCATTTTCACAATTTGGGTGTGGTTGGTTAGGTAAGAGGAGAATCATTTGAGCACTGTGCCTCCACAGCCCATGCATTGCTCAAGAATGTGAAGGAGATCCAGATGGTTGAGAGTGTGGAATGCAGTGAACAAGTCCAGGAGGACCAGGAGGCAGGAGTTACCAGAGTTGAGGATTTGAAGGGAGTCATCAACTATTTGGAGAATCACAGTTTCTGTACTGTGGCCCTGGCAGAAACCTGATTGGAGAGTATCTAGGAGGTTGTTTGTTGTAATGTGTGGAGTGAGGTGGCATGCAATGCAACTTTTAATGACTTTGCCTAAAAATGGAAGTGTGGAGACTGGGTGGTAGTTGTTCATATTCCCTGGGTTGGAGAGAGGAGTTGACCATGTTGGTCCATAGGGGGAGTAGGTGTATGACAAGAGATATGACAAGAGATTTGCTAATTGAACCTGGAATGGTGTTCTGAAGATGGCTCGAGGGTTTCACTTTGGAGAATGTTTGCTGTAGGTATAATTCGGAAACTGGGGAGAAAGATGACCATGAATGAAGCGCCTTGCATGATGGAATCTCAGTTTCTGAAGGTTCACTGGTGTGTAGCAAGATACGTATGTCTCTGACTTTTGCAGCAGGCCACTGATGATTTAACGGCTGAAGTGTTGGAGGGGTTTGTAGTTTGTGTGAGAGCCTTGAACAGGCATTTTGGTCTGTTATTTGCAGAATTCACGAGTGCTCTGAAATGAGAGGATCTGGTTTTAAGAATTATGTCTTTGTATTATTTTCGCGCTATGTGATGCTTATTCATACTCAGATGAGAGGGTGGTAATCTCCATTCTTTCTCACACTTTCTGATAAGCTTCCTTTCTTCACAAAGTTCTTTTGAGAAGCAAGGGCTAGATGGTTATGGTCTAGATAATTCGCACTTCAGGGATGCAAATTTGTCTATAAGGGATTACATGCAGGAGTTGTATTTGTCAGAGGCCTCATTGATATCAAGGAGGGGTATAATTGAAATTAGGGTAGGAAGGGCCATGCTGGCGATGGCTTCCATTTCTCTTTCTTGGGTTGCCTAGACGTTTTGGCACAAGAGAGGGAGAATGGGATCTCTGCATGTGGTCGGACCAGTCGACTGAACTGGGTTGTATGACTGTGCATTGGGGGAATTGGAGATTATCAGGTCCAGAATGGTGTCTTTGTGGTATGTGGTTTTATGGCAGTGTTGTTGGAGATGACTGTCTTTGAGAAAGGCTGTAAAAGTTTCCACAAGGTTGTTACCCTTGTTTCCCCAGTGGATGTTGAAGTCTCCAAGGAAAATCGTGTTGTCCTAGCTGATCAGTTGCGAGGTGAAAAGATTCATGCATTCCTCGATGAAGGTATTGTTTTGACCAGGTGGATGGTAAATCACATTCAGTCTGATGTTGGCAGCAGTGGATGTGGGCATTACAATGACCTGCATTCGGAAGACTCAAACTGAATTATTTGGAGGATCCTGCATCTCAGTGAGTTTCTGTGAATGAGTGCGAGACCTCCGCCTTGTCTATCTTCTCGGTCTATATGTAAGAAGGAGTAATTGGGAGGAAGTAGAAGGTCTAGAACACGGTTAGATGAGTTGTTGAGCCATATTCGGTGAGGCCCAGGATATCAAGATTATGGGCCAGACTCGAGCCCGATATCTCTAGACAGTGTTTGACTGCAGACTGACAATTGTGTAGCATGCAGTTCAGGAAGAAGCTGCTTACTTTCTGACTAGGCTGTTCGGGGAGGAAAGCTGGGATTTGTATCAAGTTAAGAGGGGTTGATCGTAAACCAGGATGGTGTGTGTGTGAGCTTGACTGCGGTCTGAGACATTGATGGAGATCGGTCAGCCCACTGTTTGTGCAAAACATTATCTCAATTGTACCCCTTAGGTATGCTGGCAGTGTGTATTCAGTTATGTTTTACAACACACGCAGACGATTTCATGAAAACAAGGCCACACAAAGGCAGCAAATTATGCACTTGGGGTGAATAAATTGCTATGTAAGGAGAAGAAAACTATGCAGCATATTATGAGACTAAATATAAATTATGAGGAACATGCCGTGGCATTATTATCCAGCAATTCTGACATTTGAACACAAATTGATACAAATTATCCCACGCTGTGTAAAATATAGAGGTGTCTTCAGAAGACAAACTATACACATTAGGGCAGATCCTACCCACAATGTTATTCAGCAAAAAATAAAACATTGTGACCGGCCTAGAATCTTAAGAAAAGCAATCACTTTTCTCTACGTGTTTTTAAACTTGCCTTCAGTGTCGCGTTTTCTCTGTGCTTGCATTACACAGCTGCAGAAGCAACATATTTCCAACAAAAACCGTCTTGTAGAGCAGTATGGGTAATATATATAAATTGTGTGCATCCCTAGTTGCCACTTTAAGATTCGAGGCACCATATATGCAATACTTCTGGAGTCTTCGACACTATGAGAGCTCTCTAGAGCTCTCTAGAAATAAATAATGTTTCAAGTACACTGTGATATAAACAAACATATACATGCATGAACTGTGAAACAAAACAGTTTAGTGATAAAGTATCAAGCATTCTTCAACTTCTGGACACACACATTGTTGGAGACCAGGTCATTCTGGCAAAAGTGTAAACTTTCATTGAACTTAAGTGTGCAGCAGGGGTGTTACGTAGGACCCAGTAACCCCTGCAGTGCAGTGCACATCCTTCAGGAGAGCCCCATTTACCCAAAGGCTGTGAGATGTGCACTTCTCAAGGGCCCCGTCACCACATTCACAAGTGGACCCCATCATTTCACGTAATGCTACTGGTGTGCAGAATATTCAGTATCGAGTTAAACATTATTCCTGTGAATACAGTTTGCAGCCTAATAAGAAACAATGGAAACCGTAGAATATTATCCTATCTTGGCATTGAAATCACAATTCATGGGTAGCACCACTTCTGGAGGGTGTGATCACATGAAGCCAGTGGCTTCAAGAGTTTTGCCAATCTCCTGTGGTGCAATGCAGTCACCCCCTTGGATGCAGCCAAGAGTGCTAAAGAGAAACGGATAATAACAAGGCTTAATTTGTAAAAAGAATAATAACGATGCATAATTTGTAAAAAGACTAAGTGCAAGAGCCCAACGTTGTGCTTAGAATCCCGTGGTTGGCGCTATCCAAGTTGCAGTGCCAGATACCAAGGCTGCGTAGCCTTGATTTCACCTCAGGCCTCTTTATTCCACCACCAACCCACCCTGCCCCTTTATCTCCCAAAGGCAGGTTCCTGCTGTCACTCTTTCACATGTTTTTCATCTTTCTCTTCCTCCTCTTTCCCCTTAGTGTTTTTTGCTCTCTCTTGCTCTGGGTCGAAGCACAGTGAATGAGTAAGCCCCGGTCCACCTAAATGAGTGTCGTGCCCCGCCCCTTCCTCTCCAGCAACCACAGCTCAAATTAAGCACTGCTTAATTACCGAAAGAGCAGAGCTATTTCTAGGCCTGTGAGAAATCGAAGTAGGGAAATTTGAAATGCAAATTTGGAAGCAAATCCTCCGAGCACTGCACAATTTACCTTCCATTATCTTATTGGATGACACCGCTTAATATGTATTGAAGAAAATTGTTCAATGGCCTCATTATCTGTGCAATCAAAAGAGCATCAAGTCTGCAGTAACTCCCAAGCATATCAAGCATTGGACACAGAATCAATGGGAGGAGGCCTCAGACAATATGGTAATTAACAGCAAAGGCGCCTAACTTTAAGGAAATGTACAGATAATTTCCCCCTCTCGTGGCGCTAGAGCTCTGGCCATTCAGCCCTAGATGTCGTTCTTGCTGGTCGCAACCGCAGCACAATTGTGCTAGCCGAAGGAAAATATTTTTTTTAACTGTTATATTTTCAGTGCTTATTTTGTAAAATAATGAGTGCCTGCCCCGAAAGCGCTGCTTAGAAGGTCGGCTGATGCTATGAAATGTCAGCGGGCCGAACACCAAAGCTCCCTAGTCCACATCCACGTCACCTTAGGCCTCTTTAACCAATTGCCAGACACAGCTAGCCCTGTTATTCACTTTGCAGGTTCCTGTGTCCTCCATTGGTGACGTTTTTTTCTGTCTTTCTCTTCCTCTTTCTTTCCACTTTGTGTGTTTTGTTTTTTCTCTCTCTTGTTCCTGGGAAATGTCTGATGAGAGCAGGACTCCATAAAATGAGCACTGGTAGCCCACATCTGCTCAAATTAATCACTGTTTATTCAGCATGTTATATTGTGAGTTTCAAATGTTTGAATTGTGCGTGCGAACATCATGTGCCAAAAGAAACTCAGAAGCAGACCGATTTTTTTAAACAAAATATTTAGAGTTGCAAGTAACTAAAGCATGCAGAAAATCTGAATATTCGCCCATGGAATTAAATAATTTGAAGGCCCCTGCTTGAAACCTTTCCAGCACACGTGTTTTTAGAAAAGGTTCACAGAGGGGTGTCCAACATAGGTCTAGTTCAGAAACAAATTTATTTAGACATTTGTCCTTAAAACATTCTAAAAAACACACTTAACAATTAAAACCTTTAAAAGAGCCCCCCTCCTATCTGCCCTGCCCCCCTAACCCTTACATTTCATCTTTAAAATTCTGTTTGACGGATTGTAAAAACCGAGCAATCCCAACTGCCACACCTAAATGTCGCATCTCAGACAATGTTATAATCAAGAAGAGAGAGGAGAACTAAAGAGGCTAGTCCGTTTCCCCAGTTTATATGTTAATAATCAATGAGAACTAGCTCTTGTTTAAATTGTTTGTATGTCTGCGGGTGGGGGAAAATCATTAGGTTTTTATGAAGGCCCTCACCCACCAACATAGTTGGTGGCATGCTTCATCATTGGGCCCCACCCGAGGTTCCGAGTGTACCTCAGGTGTGCTTCGACGCCAGATTACTGCGGAGCGGGTTTTTTTGGTTCGTGAGGGTGCTGTGGGTGTGCTCTGAGTGAGGTTTAAAATACTGTCCTGGGTGTCCCAAAGACTGTTTTAATGGTGGGCCCCAGGCAGTCAATAAAAACAAAGGCTATCGGACGTGCACGGTAGGCTTATGGCCTCCGACGTCCTGTGCGGTCAACTAGTTTCAGCCAGGCCTTTTCTTCTACTGGCTTTAGTCAGGACCTTATATGTGTGGGGTGTTACAGGGGTTGTTATGAGTTTGTCAGTGCCCTGTGTGTAAAGCACACGCTACGGTGCTTATATGTGCAAGAGGTGTTTCCTCTCGGGTTGTACCTGTAGGGGATAAAAAAATGGGACAGACATAACATTTAAGTAAAGGCTCCTAGTAGTGGGCTAAAAGCTTATAGTGAGGCCGTACTAAGTGCCTAGAGGTGACCACGGACAAGGCGGTAGTGTTGGCGTCAGTGGCGGGCAGTGAAAGAGTGGCCGGTCTCACAATATGCGTTATTGTGTGTGAAATTAGGCCTATGTACTGTAACCAGTGTTGGTAAAAACAGTAAAGTGGAGTTGCTTACACCTGATTATAGCGAACAACTCAGCATGGAGCTCAGCCGGGGGCCAGGACCATGTGCACTCTAAATAGGGGGAAGAAAAAGAAAAAGGCTGTTAAGGGAGGTGGGTGATATGCACCCAACAAGGTAACGGTAAAAAGGATGCACACACAGCCGGGGGCAGCATGAAAGGTGGCTGTACCGTTAGCTTGGTCAAGTTCAGGTACTTACTGCGCAAAGTTGCTGGACCCTCAATGAACCTGTTGTCCGGGCAGAGGCTCCGTGAGAAATGAGCTTAAGTGTAGAGAGCGCTTAAATACCTGTGGGAAGGGCCAGGTGTTGCTTGCTAGCTGGGTCAGGTGTTCTGGCCTGGGCACGAGTCATGGGGCGTATTCAGCTTCCTGTTGTCTCGAGGAGGTGCCTGTAGTAGAGGAAATGGAAGAAAGACTCGCATGCAGGTGTATCTAGCGCTCTCTCGAAATTATTTCCAAGGTGCAATTGGATGTCTAAGTTGCTAACATGTGCGTGCAAATGTGCGGATTATTTAGGGGAGTGCTAACCCATTAGGGGGAGTCGTGCTCCATCTGTGCACTGCAAAAGGGGGGCACCCTCTCTATTTAAATGTAAGCTGCAACTAGGCGGGGCTAAGAAGGTAACGTGTGTTCATATGCAGGGATGTTGCTACATATTGGCCCTGCTAAAAAATGGGGGTGATGAACCCACTGTGTGGGGGCTCATGAGTATGTGTATGAAGGGTACACCGTGGGGTCATTATGGCCTTGTGTGGGTGTATACCCTGGCACAGTGTAGTGGGTCCAGGCAAGGCATCGAGTTTAGATGCCCTGCCGGCTGCAGTAAGGTTCACAGGGCATCAGTTGGCGGGATCTGATGTCGTCTCTTAGATTGAGAAGGGGGGGTTGGAGGGGGGACGGGGGGCCTCATCTGTGGAGGCTGTTCCACGGAATATTATCATTCAGTCCCTCTGTGTGGGTGGACAATCTGTAGATCCAGCGTTGTTCTTTGGACAGTAGCTGCTTCTCGTTGTCTGTAGGGTGGACAGGGATCTGTTCAATGACCGTCCATCTGAGGTCATTGGTGGTATGTCCAAACCTAAGGAAGTGGTCTGTGAGTTTGCTGATAGTCTTCTTGCACCGAATCGTACTTCTGTGTTCAGTGATTCTGGTGCGTATTTTTCTCGTGGTCATCCCCACGTAACGGAGCTGGCATGGGCATTCAATCAAGTACACAAAATTGGTTGAATTACAGTTCGTGTGCTTACGTTGGTGCCATGTTTGTCCGGTTTCCAGATCGAGGGTTTTGGTATGTGTCGTGAGGTGGCAGATGCTGCAGTCGCCACAGGGGTAGTGACCTGTGACTTTAGGGAGGTTCCACACTTGATGTAGTGTGGGGTTAGTGATGGTTTCCGTTGTTCTCGGCCGCGTGGAGATGAGTTGCTCGATTTTTTATAGGCGAAAAAGGGCAGGTCCCAGTCTCGTTTGCCCGTGTTGATGATTCTCCAATTTTTCTTGATGATTTTAGCCACTGTATTGGAGATAGGGTTGTACGTGGTGACACAGGTCAATGGTGTTGTTGTTTCTTGACGAGTCGGTGTTTCCAGGAGGGCGTCTCTATTTTGGTTCTTTGCCCGTTTTTTGGTCCTGTTGATGATCCTTGTTGGGTAACCCCGTTGTTGTAATCTGTGGAAGAGGTCTGTGGCCTGTGTGTTGTAGTCCTCCTTATTGCTGCAATTGCGCCTTATGCGTAGAAATTGGCCATAGGGCAGGTTCTCCCTTAGTGGTCGTGGGTGGAAACTTTCAAAGGCCAGTAGTGAATTTCTAGCCGTGGGTTTGGAATATGTGGTGGTTGACAGTTTACCATTGGCGGCCTTGATCAGTAGGTCCAGGAAAGGTAACTGGTCTTTGCTGCTGGTGTACGTGAAGCGTAGGTGGGGATCACGTGTGTTGAGCCAGGTCAGGAAGGTCTTCAAGGATTCCTCCGAGCCTTCCCATATCATGAGGACGTCATCAATGTATTGACGCCAGAAAAGTATTGATTCCGTGAACGGGTTGTTGGGCTCGAGGATGTGTGACTGTTCCAGGTGGTAGACGTATAGTCCCGCCACGCTGGGAGCAAAAATACTGCCCATAGAAGTTCCGTTTGTTTGGAGATAGTATGTTCCCTCAAATTCAAAAAAGTTTTCTTTTAAGCCAGTCAGGCGCAGTCTAGGACAAATTCTCTTGGTGTGGTGTGTTCCCATTGTGAGTATAGGCTTTCAATGTCCAGACCCACAAGTAACTGGGTTGTGGGGTTAAAGTCCAGGTCTTGAAGGAGGGACAGGAGATGTTTGGTGTCCTTTATGTAAGTGGTTGCAGCTTGTACTAGAGGGTTAAGAAAAAAGTCACAAAACCTGGAGAGAGGCTCTAGGAGTGAGTTGCAGCCTGAGACAATCGGCCGTCCCCGGGGGTGGTCTTGTTTCCTTGTGTACCTTCGGTACTGTGTAAAAGTACGGTATCCGGGCTTGTGAGTTGCAGAGGAAGGTGGCCTCCTGTTTGGAGATGTGGTTGTTGTTTGCAGCTGTAGTCACCAGGTTGGTGATTGTTAGCTTGAGTTGGTTGGAAGGGTCGCTGTCAAGGCGTCTGTAATTATGGTTGTCTTCGAGGAGTCTCTGGCACTCTGCTCGGTAAGCCTGGGTGTCCAAAATCACAAGCCTTTGTCGGCGGGTTTGATGGTAATGTTGTCTTTGTCTCGGAGGGTTTTCAGAGCTGCCCGTTCTTCTTGAGATAGGTTGTTGTAAGTCTCTGTTTGGTTGGTTTTCTCCACTTCATTGTAGACGGCCTGCTCGAAGGCAATGATTTCTACAGGTATACTGGAAGGTGGAGGCATGAATGTTGATTTGGGTCGTAGACCCGTCTCATTGGTTTCCCTTGTGTCATTGTTGGTGTCTTGTCTTTCAAAAAAGGCGCGGAGCTTCAGCTTCCGGAAGAACTCAGCTAGTTCGGTGTGTAGGAGGAATTTGTCAACTCTCTTGGTAGGGACAAAGGAGAGGCCTTTATTCAGTACTTTTTCTTCAGTAGTGGTTAAGTCTATGGAGGATAGGTTGCATCTCAGACAATAACACCGCCGCTTTGTTCCTATGAAGAACATAATATTTAAAAAACAGAGGTCTTAAAAACTTGATTCGATTTGCGAGATAAAAGACGCAGTCCATAAGGATATGCGTAAGGGTACATTTAACTTTCAAAGGGCAGGGACAGAGACCACTATTATTCTGTACCCTAGTCCTATGAGGGTGTGACATAGATCCAGGGATGTTGGATCTATGGAAGTTTTCCAAGACATCCTCAAAATATAAATGTATACATGGTAGCTCGAACAGCATTTATTTGCCACAGTCAGTGAGTATTCTAAATGTGTGATGTGGATCCAGTCCACCTGGTCCTATTTAGATACAATGATACTGGCGTCCCATTATTACTTTCTTACTCTTTCAAACCCTGTATACTAAAATATTCCCTCTTTTCTGACAAAAGAAAGATTTAAATGAAGGCTAATCAAAGTAAAAGCGCTCAGTGGAACCCCCAATTATGAGTAAAACAAGTCCACTAAACACATAAATAAATAGCTAATGTTCTCATCAAATCAAAGCAAATAACAACTGTCTGACAGAAAGAAAATAGTTAGATAAATGTCGTTTTAACTAAGTGTTGTGTAAAAATATACAGATCCAATATTTACATTAGCACAAAGTAACATAAACTCAGAGTATGGTCTGAGGCCATGCCACTGGAAGTCTTTTGAGTTTCTCTGTCATCACAAAACATTTTATTTGAACTCATCTGTAAACACAAATGAAAGATAATTTAGTCAGTAAACAGACAGGACTGGCTTTCAAAATAATCTATTTTGTGAGTTCCCCTGCATAGTGTAAACCACAAACTGAATTATCTTTAGGAACTTTTGATAATTTAGGGTCTAGATTAGAGACATATGAAAGGTGTTGGAGTAATGGTCCTGGCAAACAAATGATGCCCTTGCCTTGCGAGCTTGTCCTGAATCCATCAAATCCTACTCGGGCTGATTAGGAAAAAAAATCATAATCCATGGTCATTCAATGGCTAATTCCCCCCACCTAATCAAGTCAATTATGGAACAGTTTTCCTGGCTACCAAAGGGATATTGTACTAGCTTCCCCAATATCTGTAGATAACATCAAATGCCCGCAGTCAGAAAATGGCCAATACTGACGGTATAACTGAAGGACCAGCTGTAGCGGGGCAAAGGAAAATGAACTGTCTGAAGGCACTTCTTGACTGAAAGAGGAAGGCAGTATGGTTTAGAACACACAGATTTTGATTCCCCTTCTGAGATCATGGTTTGCCACGTCGAAGATATAAGTGGGGAGTGCAATGCACAAACCGGGTCCCTGTAAGACCAAAGTGGCAACATTGTATTCAAAAGAGATTTCTGACACATATATCCTAAAACAATTGTGACAGAATAATTGCAGAATTTGTTATCATTTTACAGCCTTTGATTTGATGGGATCATCTCGGTGCTACAACCAATACTACAAAAATGTGCAGCTTGTATGATAGGCAATAGGTTCAGCAACTACTGCTAGATGTGTTTGGAAGGATCAGAATACACTAATTTTGCAGTCTGGATCCAGAGGGTGTGATGTGTGATTCCACACTACTCCCAACCCACATGTTCATTAGAAGTAGACTGGGGAAAGAGAAATTGGACAAGAGAGAGAAACAGACACACTGGATATTGCCACTCTAACTAGTCATGCAGCATGCCACTGCCTTCAACAGGAGGCACATTGATACCTAACGACAAGAGGAAGTCATTAATGGTTTTATCATTCTAACTACGGTGCCTGATTTCTTGTTTAAAAATATATTTTCAATGAGTAAGAAAAAGAAAGACAATTTCTCCCCCCACACATTTTTTTATATATCCCCGTGCCCATGCACTCCCCCACCCTAGCCCCCATTTACAACCACCACAAAAATATCACTGTAGATTTTTGATACACATCTACAATTTCTTACTCATACATTAATTTGGAATATAAATAGAATACATTTCATTAGTAGTATACCAAATCAGCAAGCACATTTCATCTCCTATATCAATTAAATCAGTTCCATCTTTTAGCAGCAAACTCAAAGTGTCATAGTGCAATTGCAGCTAATAGCCCTAAGGTCCCACCTTACGGTAAGTTAACCGTCAAAAAATCCACACAGTGCAGGTGCATAAAGGTGTCTAGCTTCAATTCCTAGTCACCCTCCAATCTCTTAACATATTATAAAGTGAAGGTTTCAAGGTGCAAACATGCAATCTATATAGCAGTAAAAGTTGTTGAAGGGACTATCAGTTCTACCATATCCCGATACACAGCAGTAGAAGATATTCATGCAGTAAAAATATAATTTATCCCTCCAGTTGTTCCAACCAGTTAGTAAAATATTGCCAAATTTCTGCCCCTTTTTTTTGGCCCTATACCCCATCCGCCTTTATATAGCTTTCTCAAGGTTATAGACCCCATCAGGCGAGCTAGCCATTGACGGAATGAGAGGGGAGGTAGGGTCCAGCCAAGCTGAGGCTATACATAATCTATACACTGCCATTGCTATGCAGACAAGGTCCCCACCATCCTTTACTACCAAGTTAGTTATACCCCACATAATTAGCGGAGGAATTACTTACATTAACTTAGAGTAACAATTTCTTCTTTAAAAATTCCTCAATTTCTCTAATAAGAGACCCAAGCTCACTACAAGTGGTAAACATATGTATTAAATCTGCCTTATAGACCACTCAGCGCGGGCAATGCACACCTTTCCCCTCACCCCACTTGGCAATCCGATACAGAGTGTAGTATAACTCATAGCAGGTTTTATCATACTGTGCTTGAAGATTAGCAGGCATCAAAATCGTTAGGGTGTTTAAGAGGGCACTTTGAAAATCTATATCTGTAATGTCTAACGTCTCTTCCCACTTGGTGGAACATTTTCCCAGATCATCTTTCATATATTCATTCAGCAGCTCATACAACATCCCAATTCTGGGTTGGAACGGGCTGTATTATTTTGTCCACCAATTCACACCTCTCTAAATTCTCAGTCCCTCCCCCCTTCCTCTGCAAATAATCTCTAACCTGTAGATATTAAAAAAATCCCTATTGGTTAAACCAAATTTTGCTCTTAATTCATTGAATGACATTATGCCATATGAAGTAAAAAGGCAGTTTATATATATAATTCCTGTCTTTATACAGTTGTCAAAATAAAAATGGTTAAAGGTATCGGGCAGGTTCCTATTTTATAAAAGTGGTATGTAATAGTTCAGCTTTCCAAGTCCTAGCAGACGCCGTACAGAGTACCATACTCTAAAAGCCGTGAGCAGTATCTTAAAGCATACCCTTTTGTAGTATCCTTAATCGAGTTGACGCCAAAGACATTCCCATGCTTCGGTGCCAATCAGTAGTTCAAAGGAGAGATGTAATGTAACTGCTCCCTACTGATATCAACCCTCAAGAGTATTGAATATTGCACTATTGAGGCCACCCACCAATATAATTTAAGACTCAGAAGAGCCAAGCCACCACGCTCCCTGAGTAAAGACAGATATTTGATCGATCTTCTAGGTCTAGAATAGGCCCAGATGAACTGTGCAAATATGCTTTCAAACTTTTTTAGCCAGAGATTTGAGGGGGATTGCTCTTAAAAAATACAATATTTTAGGAAAAAATACCATTTTGATTAGGTTCGCTCTACCAATAAGTGTTAGAAACCAGTTATCCACTTTTTTTTTGCGCTTTTTTAATCTATGCAGCACATGGCAGTAAATTTTCCTTTACCACCTCGTCCAACTCAGTGGTTATCATAACCTCTAGATATGTTGCTTTTATAACTACCCTGTAATCCACAAAACATACATATTCATTGGTAACTATCTGTGTTTTATCCCTATTTAGGGCATATACAGACAGAACACTATAACTCTGGGCCTCTACTTCAATTGCTCTTATTGCATTTTCTAGGTGTGAAATAACTAGCGCTATGTCGTCAGCATAAGCCAACACCTTATCTGCCTGTTCCAACTTAAATAACGGGGGAATATCTGCCGCCAACTCTAAGAGTTTCAAGAAGCGATCAATATATAATGCGAAAAAGAACGCAGTAAACATGGAAACCCTTGTCGCGTTCCTCTCGTTATTTTGAGGGCATCCGTCAATTGCCCATTTGTAAAACCTCTAGCCTCTGATTCTTTATACAGAGCTTTAACTGCGCCAATGAACTGATCCCCCATCCCTTTCCTATGCATTGAGGCCCATAGAAACTGCCAGGAGACCCTATCAAATGCTTTTTCAGAGTCTAACAAAATTGCGGCCATAGGGTCTCCTGTCACTTGCTTAGCATCAAACAGCGTGATAATCCTTCTGATGTGTTCTATGGTGCCTCTGCCCGAGATAAAGCCATGTTGTCTCGTAGAGACAACCCTATGAATGACCTGTGATAGACGAGAAGCAAGGGTTTTTGAATACATTTTCATATCCCCATTTATTAAATGTATAGGGCGATAGGATCCCAATTCCGCAATAGGTTTGTTTTTCTTTGGAAAATCAATGATCTTAGCCATAGCCCATGATAATGGTGGTGACATACCTTCGGTAATCTGTAGGAACATAGTTGTCATAATTTCCTTCAGTTGTTCCTGAAAGACCTTATAAGATTCTGTGGGGATTAAATCAAGTCCGGTCGCTTTCCCTCTTGGTAAACTGGACACGGCTACAGCAATCTCATTACAACTTAGTGGCTGATCAAGTTGGTCTCTCTCTTCAAACGACAAGGACACCCCACCTGCATCAACAGTTTTTCCCCAATTGCTTCTTTATTAAATGCTACATCTATTTGAGCTTCCTCTACATCTTCTTTCTGCTGCAGGGCCGTAATCAACTTGCCTTTAGCTTGATGGACATAAAAATCGCTGTCAATGTGGGCTCTTTTGATTGTGTGTCCATGCTTGGATCTTCTTTTGGGCCTTCTTCCGGTCCTTCTTCTTGAGATACAAGCCAGGCCTCAGAGTAAGTAATCCCACATTAGCTGATTATCGCACTCAATCAATCAATCGATCGGGGGGATTGTAAGTGCGCTACTCACTCGTGAGGGTCTCAAGGCGTGGGGGGGGGGGTAAGCAGCTCCATTCAGTCGACGAGCCAGGTCTTGAGTGTCAACCTGAAGATGTTCAGGGAGGGAGCTCGTCTCATGTTGAGCGGGAGCTCGTTCCAGGTCTTGGCTGCGATGTATGAGAAGGTTCTTCGCCTCCTTTCTCAGTGAGTTTCTTCCTCTGCGTCATTTGGTTCATGTCTATCAAGGTACTGCTGCCGGATTCTAAGAAGCCTTCACCGCTGGATGAAGCATTTTCCTGTCCGGAGGGATCTGGCTCATCAGTTAACGATAAGACCTTTTCGCCTACTAGATCAGGCGATAGTTTTCCTCGACATCGTTGCACAGTGTTGGAGGGCCCGACACCTGACGAGGTCTCAAATCTTGCCTTCCCCAAGCATTCCTAAATCTGGTCTCACCCTCCACCTCTTGTGCTCCAGTCTCCTCCATGTCCAGCTGGCTCTTTTCCTCATTTTTGCTTAAAATCTCAGAACAGGAGGTCAATGAATCAGGGGGGCAGACTGCACCTCCTAGTAGCTCACAGGGTTCTATGTCAACGTCCCCTCCATCAACCAAGGCCTCATTTACCCTGACTTCCGGTTGTGCACTATTATTATTTTATGCAATTCGGATGAGAGGCTGGCAAACATGGAGACTGCACCGGGCCTACCAAGCCAGCTGTGTCGCTGGCTTGGTAGTTGTCTTTTCTAGTCCAGTTTCACGCTTTCCTTTACCCCCTACATCAGCACCTCTACGTAATTTACTCTCTGTCATGACTCTGTTGACCCCCGTTAGCTGACTACCCACTGGTAGTGTGGGTCTGCCACTGGAGATTCCAGCGGCTCGAGCT
Source organism: Triturus cristatus (assembly GCF_964204655.1). NCBI lineage: Eukaryota > Metazoa > Chordata > Amphibia > Caudata > Salamandridae > Triturus > Triturus cristatus. The sequence continues at coordinate 670,390,949 of NC_140584.1, read as the reverse complement.
TTTCCCGTATTACCTCCTCTCGCCGCCATCTGTGGTTTCCCCCGTAACCGCCAACACCACCAGTCTCGATATTTTCAAACTATGCGGTGAGAGCAAGCACCAGTAAGCCACTGCATGCCGCCTGCAGCAAGCTGTTCAGCAGCCAGCTGGCTGTGTCCGGTCTCAGGCTGAGCAGTCCTTCATCAAGTCGTCGATCCATCAAGGGAGACGGTAGGCAAGACGGCAGTTAGCCACACACCATCTTTGTCTCCTTCATCTGATGTCTAAAGTTGTATATGATATACCTTTAAACAATCTCTGTTTCTCCAACTGTCTATGGTCTGGTGATACTTTGTGTTTTCTGAGTCCTGAACCCCTATTATCATCTGTAAAATGTTTGAAAAGAGAATTCAGGGTTGTTGTGAGTTTCTCACTTCAGACTACAACCTTCTGAGTTAAATGAACACACTTTGTGATTTGAATGTTGTTCAAAGTTTCAGGTTCATACACTGCAACATAATAAATGCATATTAGTATTACAGAGGTCACTTAATAACAAGTATTAACTTTCCCGTCTACGGTAGTATCTTAATACCATACATGAATCATAAGGAAAGTTAGCAATGTCTGTGCAAATATGAGGAATCCTTTTCTCTCATTTCAGGGAAGTAAAATGAAAATATCTGAGTTGATAATCCTCAATGGATGACCCCTGAATATTGTTTTTGGAAGCAAAGTCTAAATCCAAAAACTCAAAAACTTTCCTAGAATACTTCTCTGTATACAGTTTAGTCTTTCGTTGACTTGTAAGAATTAGAAATAGTCTGTGAAGGTTTCAAATCTCTGTTATAAGGTCCCAGCTGCAGAATCTACTTCTAGTAAAGACTCTGTGGAGGAGGAAGAACATATACTCTATCAGGGCTATTCAAAAAGGTAACTAACACTTGTGAGTAATTTACACATGTTATTTACTTTTATAAATTTGAGAAACTTTACTACCTTTGTCTATTTACAAAATCCGAGTGTAAAGTTACTAAAAAATGTGGATGTACTCTTAAAATAGGGAATGGAGCCGGCCAATTTTATGAGTGTAAATTAATACTGCAAACAGTAGTAAGTCCAGAACCACATATGGCCAACTACTGGTACTGCAACAGCCTCCCATATAAAATAATGGATGTTGGGGCATAAATAAAACCCCACACAAAATATTGTTCAAATACATTTTTTAAATAGTTAAATATTATTGAATCATAAAATATATCTAATACTAAAACATATTTATTCTTTAATTATAAACGTTTCACAAACGTTTGTTAATGTATAACTTGATATAACAGAAATTTCTATTAAAATAGAATTAGACTAATTTTAATTATTTTATACATCACTTTTAATTATTGGTAATGCTTAGTAAAAAAACGTTTTTGCTTTAAGTAGGAATTTATTTTGTAATTTAAACTTCAGAAAAAGAATATTTCTTTAATTTTTTTAGTTAAGTCATTAAAGATTTAATTCAAAATGAAGTTACAAGTGCTGTAGCATTTCATTTGGTTTGTTCTACATTTTATATATTTTAAATAAATATAAAATTAATTTACATTAATATTGAACATAAAAATATGTGTACTAATTTATCATAACATTTAGTAATTTGATTTAGTTTTTCATATACTTTAACATAGGGAGGAGAGCTGCACCCACAACTATAGACTCTCCCCATAGCATAGTATAGGAAAGAGTACAAAACCTCTACTTGTAGGAATATTTTACAAGAGATTGTTGGTTATAAAAGGGGATTCAGATTTCTAAACTTACCTCTGGGTAAACCCAGGAATGATTCTTGTTGAGTCCGCCCTTATAGTACTATCTTATCAGGGTGGGGTAAGGTCATCTATGATGAAGGATGCCACTGAAACATGTGTGATATGGGTAATACCATTGAGTCATCACACCTTTTGTGAAATAGTATTCTCACCATCAGTAACTTCAAAACACAGCTTGACCTGAGATGAACAGAAGGAAAAAAACATTGTTTTCTGCTTGGAAAAGTAGACATCTGAACCTGCTGTCCCTTCTGTGCAATGACGATTAGTTTTTATGCGTCAGACATGTGCGTCTCCTATGGCTCCCATCTTGCCTGTGAAGAACCAGAAGATCAGTGGGCACTGGGAGCAGTGCTGGAGCCCTGAAGGTAGTGGTCTAGTCTTTCTCCCTCTGATGTCTGTGTCCTGGTGCCAGAGAGTAATTTTTCTCTCTTTTGGGAGCTTAAACAGTGGCCAGGAAAAAGACATGCGTATTCCAAGAAAGTTGGGACTACCCATACCACTCAAGGACCGGGACAAGGTACTCTGACTAACTCAGAAAGGCACATCCAGCACAGACAAGCCTGCTTGGATCATTCCATTTGTGCCTTTTTACTGCACGAAAAGAACTTTCAGTGGGTCTAGACACTGAAGGTATCAGGATTTGTGAAACCCTGCTCATATACAGCTCTAAACTTGTCCCACCAAAGCATTTTGTGCTCCATAATTTCTTCTAAGCCACTAGGAATGAGTTGAGAGCGGAAAAGGTGGCAAAGACAACACATTCTCAAATCAGTTTGGCAGCTAAACTTTTTTAGTTTGTCTTGCTCTGAGCTTTTGGTACCAAAACTCAAGGCTTCAGTATGATCCCACTTCTAATGTCCCTGTTTCTTTCGTGCTCTCGCTTGCAAAAGCGTCATGCCTTGTTCTACTCTACCATTTTTCCTTCCTCAATATCCTCTAAGTCAGAAGGTACATGTGTTGCCCGGAGTGAACCACTGGGTTGTATCTGATCTCCACCACAGCTGGACTGAAAATGTTTGTTGCATCTGGTCATCCACAACCGCTGACTCCAGAAACCTTCCCTGAACATTCTCACTTCAAGCCCTTCCCTGGCCACATACCACCCAGACTCCATTATCAATTACACACAGCTCGGCTCCACAGACAGAATTCTTGTTGGTCTCTGAAGCAGAGCAGACACACAGGCTGTTCCTGTACTGGCAGCTGTCATTCATCCAATGCTGCAAACCTACACATAATGATATATAGTCTGTGCAAGGCCAGATTGACTATTCATTCCATCAGGAATTTATGTCCCTGAGGGTTGGTTGGAGCCATTGGAGTCCAGTTTTACAAGGTCGACAGCCTCTGCCTGGGACTCCTGCTCATTGGGGTATGTGACAGCAGGCAAAACCATCTGGGAAAGAGAAAGCGAGAGACTAAAGAAAGAGACAGGCATGAAAGAGACATGAAGGAAGCAGGGCTTCTTTTGAACATCGTTGTAAGGACCACTTTTGGTACCCAGTCCGCCCTGGGAAGCTGCTCCAATAGTACAGAAACAAGAGTCTGACTTGAAATAACTAATGTTGGAGCGGCGTGTGCTGTAGAGTAGCTGGAAGCCCCTGTCTGTGGATGGCCTTAGCAAGTACGCGTTGAGGGTGTCTTAGAGCACAGGGATATGTTAATATGTAGAAAATGATATCTCTTGTAGCCTCATTCAGGGCACGAGCCGGGGGTACATGCGGGTGGACAGCAACCACCCACTTTTTTCACAGGGTGGACGCCGTCCACCCTGCCAAATAGTTGGGCCCCACTAAAAAAGATGCTGAATTCGTTCAGGTGTAATTTCCAAACACCAGGACACTTTCAGCAGTGCCTTCACGTTGTTATCTGCTTTCGATTGCAACAAGCAACAACGTGCAGGAGGGGATGGGACAGGGTTTTTTTATTTCTGACTCCTGCTGGGCCCATAACAAAGGCCGAATTTGAGGGGTTATTAGGCCTCCTTTTGTTTGAGTCTCCTGGCTGGTAGCAGTCACCTGACACCTAGAAGCAAATGTAGCAGAGGGGAAACAAAGGCTCACACCTTGTTTAGCACTTCACACATACTTGAGAGGCAGCTTTTCACTTTGTTCTGGATCTGTTTAGGAGGTACACATGCACTGTAAGACTGTCAGATGTGTTGATCTTTCCCAGGATTTGCACAAAATAAATAGCGTTTATATAGCGCTTACTACCCCTGAGGAGGTGTTGTAATAATTTAAATATCACTATTTTTTCTTTTACAGCACTATGGGTAGAGGAAGCTTTACGCTGACAACAGGCAACATTGGTTTATGTGAAGCTTACAAAAGTGTGAATCTTCTGCCTAAATCAGGAGGGTTTGTAAGTATACTCGAAATGTGCTCAAATGTACTCATATAAGTGAGGGCTTAAGATCTGATGTCACTTCTTGTGATGTCACTTCCTGTGATGTCACTTCCTGTGATGTCACGCGCTGTGATGTCACGCGCCGTGATGCCACTTGCATACTGATTAATTAGGTTAGTCCCCCCCACTTCTGTTTTTTAGGACTTGTGCCCTGGCCTCATTATTCATCACACCGTTTATTGTTAAAAGAAGTCCTACCGTTTTTTCTGTCGTGTAACCAATAACTATTGTTTATCTTCTATGGCACTACGGAAATTTAAGGAAAAATATAAATTTTAACAATCATCTTTGTCTAATAATAGTAACAACAACATTAAGCGTAGGGATAACGAATTCAGCAATGCTGATTCGCACTGTGAGTTTGGTAGCGAAGGGCTCAAAACCCATTATTTCTCTGGTTTGAAATGATAAATTGGGCTCTGCTGGGGCGGAATTCCAGAAGTTACAGTTTGACGTCTCGTGCAGCGGCGCGATCCTCCCACCCGCACCCCGCACGAGGAAGGAGGGACGAGAGATCCGTGTAAACACCATCCGTTTTTCCGAGAAGTGAATGCGCTCGGTTCCCACACAAAAGCGCGCGCAAAACAAATACGCGAGAGATAAATCAAGCCAAGATTGCAACAATTGTGCGCACAACATACGCTTGGCTGCCAACAACTACCACTGCTGGAATCCACTTGGGTCTTTAGTTCACGTAAATGGCAAATCAGGACGAAAAAAGTCTGTCATTATTTAAGATTTATGAGCGCGAGAGATGCGTTTTTAGCTAATCTCACTTTGAAAGGGAAAATATCTTTAGAATCGATCATCTGGAGTTTCTGCTGCGGATCTAGTCTGAGGGTAAAAATGTGGAGGGCATCGGTAAGGTTGTCACAGTCAAAAACGACATATAAACAAGTCTAGTAGCAAGACTATATAGTAACACCGAGAGAGCTTTAGACACACGAAATGCGATCAACTTCTACTTTAAAAACATTGACAAGCATGACATGGCACTGAGTGCAACCTATAAAAAAGTTTAGTTCTGTCCTTTCTTGCTCTTTTGTATTAGAAATGTTGCATGCATTGGCTAGGTGACTTAAATGCAGGTAACACTGCTTGCCTGTTTTGAAATCCATCACTTATTAAATCAAAATGGGCTAATGATTCACAGCGTTAATATTTTGAGCATCAAAAGAAAATTAAACGATGCACCCATCACGAACAACCCGCAGACATCCCCCAAGATGCTCCATAAAAGTTATTTCTAAAACTTTGGTCTATTCAACATCAGTGAGATATTTTTTTTTTGGGAAGTTTTATATAGCGTGAACTAGACCCGATAAATCGGGTATCAGAGCACTTTACATAGCACCAGTTTCGTTACACAAGGACACATTCATTTTTTTCTTAGGCACGGGGAGATTAAGTGATTTGCCCAGAATCACAGGATGTTGAGCATCGTAGCTGAGACTCAAACCCGCTTCCCCAGCTTCGACATCGACCACTCTAGCCGCAAGGCTTCATCCTCTCCCCATTGAGTGCCGACAAGTAACAATGGCATCCCATTGAGACTTCTGCCCAGCACTCCCATTCAACTGAGGTGCTGAGGACCCTACTTAACCATCAGAATCAACCAATTGCTTCATGGAGGGCTTGTTCTCTGCTGGTAAAGAATACCTTCTCTCAACTCACAAAGTGCTTCAAACCTTAACCCTAATCTGAAGCCTCCTTTGAAAATGTAGAATTCTGGAAAAAAAATCAAGGTGGCAAATAGCTCAAATCCTAGACTGAAACCAAATGTCTTCTTGACACCCTCTGGTATGGCGTGTGTCCCAGACACAGCACAGATCCTGCACTCCTCCATTATTGTCCAGAATGAGGGTCTGGACAAATGCTAGCCGATTCTTCCTGTTCTCCAGGATTTTTCTGTTTGATATGTTTGACCAAGATGCCTCATCACCCTCAGAGACTAATACTTTGTGTCTAGCAATGCTTTACCTAGCTCAAATAATTTCCCTAAAATTGCTCACAAGTTCCTATCACACTGTGGCTCTCAGTTGGTCAGGTGTTGACATGTGGTCTCTGAACAGCACATTAGCCACACCTCTTGTGATGGAGTTCTGCAGAAATTGCCAAATGTTGTGCCTTGTAGTTCACTGGACTAATGCATCCACTCCAGGGATCTGTGTCAGCCCTCATGGTCACAGGTTTGGTTCCTGATGGGTCCATTCAGTCTTTCATTTTTCCAAGGTCAATAAAATGAGCATCGTTGATTTAGATAACAATAAACATCAATCAGGAGCTTGTAAAGAGCGGCTACTCACCTGTGAGGGTCTCAAGGCGCTGTGGGGGGAGAGGGGCTGCTGGTTGGCCTGGGTGGCAGATCATTTGAAGTCCTTCCTGAATTGGGTCGGTGACGCTGATTGCCTGAGGTGCAGGGTCACGGTGTTCCCTATCTTGGCGGGGAGGTAGGAGAACAACCTTCCTCCAGTTCTGGTCTTGTGGATCCTGGGGATAGAGGCGAGGGCGGGATGGGTGAATCTGAGTTATCTGGTGGGTACTTGGAATGTGAGGCGGTGGTTCAGGTACACTGGTCCTTCGTTGTGTAAGGTTTTGTAGGCAGAAGTGAGGAGCTTGAAAGTGATTTTTTGTTGACTGGAAGCCAGTGGAGTTGTCAGAGGTGTTGTGTGATGTGGATGCGGACAGGGATGCCGAGCACCAGTCTGGCGGCGGCATTTTGGACATATTGTAGTTTATTGAGCTGTTTCTGGGTGGCGCCGGCATAGGGTGCGTTGCCGTAGTCGAGCCTGCTGGTGATGAGTATGTTGGTGACCGTCCTTCTGAACTCCGTGGGGATCCAGCTGAAAGTCTTTCAGAACAGGCAGAGCGTGTGGAAGCAGGCTGAGGAAACTGCATTGATTTGGTGGGCCATCGTGAGCGAAGAGTCCAGTATGATGCCAAGGCTGCGTGTGTGGTCCGTCGGGGTGGGGGGGGGAACCAGAGTAGCTGTCCACCAGGAGTCGTCCTAGGCTGATGCGGTGGGTCCCAGGATGAGGACGTCGGTCTAGTCCGAGTTGAGCTTGAGGCAGCTTTCCTTCATCCATGTTGTGACAGCCTCCATTCCGCTGGTGAAGCTGGTTCATTGGTGAGGGAGAGGATCAGCTGGGTGTCATCAGCGTAGGAGACGATGTTGAGTCCGTGGCTTCTGACGATGGCTGCAAGGGGGGGCCATGTAGACGTTAAAAAGGGAAGGGCTCAGGGAGGAGCCCTGGGGTACTCCACAGCTGATCTCCGTGTGTTCTGAGAGGAACGGTGGTAATCTGACTCGCTGGGTCCGGCCGGTGAGGAAGGAGTGGATCCAGTCCAGAGCCCTGTCATGGATGCTGGCGTCGTGTAGTCTGGTGATTAAAGTGCAGTGGGAAACGGTGTTGAAGGCACCGAGAGGTCTGCTGTCTTACCCCGGTTGAGGAGGGAGCAGATGTCGTCTGTGGTGCAGAGGAGTGTAGTCTTTGTGCTGTGATTGCTTCAGTAGTTGGATTGGGAGGTATCCAGGACGTGGTTCACTTAGATGAACCCAGAGAGTTGGGCTAGATGACCTATGACCTTGGCTGGGAAGGGGAGGAGGGAAATCGGTCTGAAGTTCTTGAGGTCTGTCGGGTCTGTGGATGGTTTCTTTAGCAGGGGGTTGATCTTGTCTGTTATTTTAGCACCAGGATTGCCTTTAGGGTGAATGTACACTTAACAAATACATGTTATGTCATAAGTGAATCTAGTTGTTTAGACCAAATTATAGAAAAGTGCTGCTGCTGTCCATTTTGGAGACTCTAGGCTCCAGAGTTAAGCTCCTCGGCTCGTCATCACTGAGAGGCCGCTACTGGTTATGGTCATCAAGCACTTCAGCTTTGAGTTATAACTGTACACGGCTGACACTCAGCACCTGGTCCTCTGGATAACGGGGAGAGCATTTTGCGTGACTCAGTGTCAGAGTGTTTCAGAGAAATCCACAGCTGGATGAAAAAGAGCAGGTTCCTTCTGAACGGTTCAAAAACTGAAGTTATCGTGATAGGTTTAACTCCCATTTATTGGCAGGAATCCTTTGTTTACACTCTGCCCTGTTAAATTGACCTGCAAACTGCAACTCTTCTTTCCAACAAGATTTCATAAAGCAAAAAAGTATGCAGTCCTCCTCTAAACCACACCAGACGTCTCACAGTCATTTTCCCGATTGACAGTTTGAAGGTCTTTGATTAGAGCTATTGCCTGCTCCAGCCCAAATGCTGGAATGATTTCAGCAGCATTTGTACACCTGAGGTCCAAGCTGTAATTCATCCAAAGTAAAGGAGCGAAAGTAGTTGGCAATTTCAAATCATCCACCAATAGCAACCATGCACTGATTCCCCATTGAGTACCATGTTAGGTTAAAAACACTTGGCGTTACAGATAACGTTCTCCTCAAAACCATATCAGTCTACAATCAGGAACGTAACAGCACACATTACCAAATCAAATATCTGAGGTTAAAATACACTTTTCTTCTCCACATACCTTGGAAATTCAAACAGCATCTTGGAAGGTGAAAATTTGGTGCCCACATCACTAACCTCTCGGCTTGTGAGCTTTTTGCTACCAGAGAAGGACAGAGCCTAAAAAAGCATATATAGTGGTGCCCCAGGCAAGAAAGTAAACACTGTCTGATGGGTTCTGGGTGCATAACCACATTCAATATTTATGAAAAGGCTTCCTTGCCATTGGTTTGTGTTTCATGACCATTCACAGCATAGTGAAAATGGTGTTCTAGCCAGTCACTGACCTTGCTTGACCAACCGCTCTTTCAAAAAAATTTTAATGGTGATAAAGTTTCTCTTCTGGAGAGTTGAACAGCATTTCGTAGGTTTTCATGGTCACCAAATATTAGGATGAATAGAGCACAATCGCCCCCAAAGCAGAATATTTGTATATATCAATTACACTTTCTGAATTTCTGTGTGAAAAAATGTAATGTCTGTGAGAAACCCTAGAAAGATTCACATGCTTCAATGTCATTTTGGTTTATTAAATATACAGAACATGTATATAACTTGTACATAGGGCCATTGTACATATGGTCTCCTCCAAAAGGCTGTGCCCTTGTTCCCATCAGCCCTTATAGGGAACAATGCGATAGAAAATGAAGGACAACCAAAAGTCAATATGCATTCGGCATTTATCATCTCATTGAGTCTGACAATGAAACTTGGCCAATGTAACCAAAACATCATGAAGAGATTTGTGTGTGTGTGTGTGTGTGTGTGTGTGTGTGTGAGAGAGAGAGAGAGAGAGAGAGAGAGAGAGAGAGAGAGAAAGAGAGAGAGAGAGAGAGAGAGAGAGAGAGAGAGAGAGAGAGAAAGAGAGATGGGAAACCACACACAAGACACTGAACCGAGGTCCCTAGATTCATCTGACACACCCAACAGCCAACTTGGAAGCAGATTTTCAATGATGTACACCGCCTGTTGGCTTTGAACCAATGAACCAGAAATTATGTGACACAGAGATTACCTGAATTATAGATGACTGGACATCTGTCAAAACCCATACAAAAAAGGTGTCAGGATTTGTTGAGCTGGGGCACCAACAACAGAACTTTGTATTCAATTTTCATTGCTAAAGAAATAATAGACTGTTCTTCGGAAGAGAGATTCAAAAATCAGCATGTAGTGTTCATCTCTCTTTCTGATCCTTGACTGACAAGCTGCAGTGGAAATCTCTGCTGTGGGTTACCGACAAAATGCTGCTATCTAACGGGATAGCACAATTGATTCTACCTAAGAGACAATGAACACCCAACTCTATGCTAGAGATGTTTTAGGAATTCTACATACATAAACGTCATTTTTCTTTTTTCTGAGATCCCTCACAGATTGGATTTACTGAAGTCATGGATAGATGGACAGCAGTGGATGTAAGCTCAACAAATCCAAGGAATGTTCATTAGACTCATCACCTTTTCTCTTGACTAAACTAACAGCTTCCAAGATTGTTTAAAAAAAACGGTGAATACCAAGCTTGCAAGATTCCTGGAATCTAACAGTCTAGTTGTCAACTCTCATTCTGGATTTAGTCCCCACAACAGGACCACAATTGTCACCGAACATCTTGGTCCATCCCTGATGTGGGGATTCAGCTGCATTGATTCTATTAGACCTGTCTGCAGCTTTTGATATGGTCTCTGACACCATACTCTCTGAAAGACTCTATAGTAGTTAATAGGTTCCATCCATTTAGTCAACCAGGATTTTTCACTTTTGACTACTGGTTTTTGGACCTTTACTGTAGGTGGGTCTAACCACCTGAGTCTCATTCATTGTAATTAACGGTAACTGGATTGATAGTGTTTGCCGCCAGTATCCACCTTTTAAGATAAGGCCACTACTGCACAGCCTGGGTAAGAGGCACTGGGCTGGTTACACATGAACAGGGGTGCACACACATGTGCACGAGCTGTGTGTCTGCGCAGCCCAGTAATTGCCCACAGGTAGCCTGGCACAGAAGGGATTCTACAGGGATTGGTGCTAAGCTGGGGTAGTCCTTATATTATTAGAGGGCATTCACATTGTAGTTCTGTATGGCTTACTGGGGAACCTGCAGTGCTTTCACTGTATTAGTCATATAGACAAAAACTGCCCTAAAGTACAGTTTCACTCCACTTAGGCCTATGCAGTCCAACAAGGTGTCTTACAAAACATGCACGCCTAGTTTGCTTTTGCAGTTCCCAACACTTTACACCCATATGTTAGGGGATGTCAGGATTTATTATGTTTCTCTGATTAAACTCATAATCAGATTCTAGGCCTTTGTCCCTCCTACTAGTCTAAGTTCTTTACTCTGCTCCCCAACATAGGGAAACAAGCATTTGCAATGCAATAGGTCTCGCATTTTAGAAACTTTGACCTACTAGCATTGTAAATGTTTTTTAAACACATAAATAAAAGGCATTGTCATTTACAATGCCAATAGCTCAAAACCTCGCAATTGCGATACCTACTGCATTGCACATGCTTGTTGAGCCCCTGCCACTGCAACCGTCAATGGGAAGAGCGGATGCGTACGTCATGTGACACACTAAAGGAGGAGCAATTCCCAGCCTAAGCTCTTCACACGCTTCCAAAAATTCTGAAACAACGTTGTCTGAGCTCCAGTCAGTTCATGGTTTAACCTTTAGCCGGGCTTGCGCTTTGCACATCCAAGGTGAGATATAATATGTTTAGCCGCATACTTCCGTGCCAGAAAAAACAACTGATAAAAATAGCCTAATGTCACATAGATCTTCCTTCGTCATATCCACACCCACGCCTGTGGTATATCCTGATGGCCCTCGCAGTGCCTTGTGGAAAGGTGGTGGGTATCCCATCTCTAACTTTCTTCCAAAATCACATTTTTATGGTATCTAGGCATCTGTGGTATCAAAAACAATTTGTCTATCAATCTCTCTACACTGCATCTTCATTTTCTGCCATCACATGCATATACTTTGCATATCATTGTCCTTATGTGCACACATGTACTTGTTTCTGTGCACACTTCAATACATCCCAACATAGTAAATAGTTTATCTCATCTCACGAAAGGCAGCTTTGTCTCCAGTCCCTCATTGACTATCTTTTCCTCAGATCATGTACGGAGCTCCTCTGCTTTTTGGCTAGGTTCGAGCTATAAACAAACCACATATATACATGCCGCAAAGTGATGTACAGTGTAACGACACAGGCTACATCAAGGTATATAAAGGTTGAAGGGCATGTAGCTTTGTTCCATAAAACAGTCAAAAATGCTCATTCATTTTTCGTATTGAAGATGCTTTGAAATTTGATGCTGTTTTGTTTCATACAGTTTCTTAGATAGGGCTTTAAGTGGGATGAAAAACTGGGGTTCTCGAAAAGGGGTTGTGTCCTGTGTAATTAAGGGCGTGGCTTATAAACACGTATGGTGTGCCACCTGACTGGTATTTTACTGTTTCTGTCAGTGCACCCAGTTATATAACACCTAAAACAAGCCAGGACTATTGGCTTTGTCAATGGTTGTTAGTTGCATAAGCTAAATAAGCAACAAGTATGGCTCTGTTGTACATAATATTGAAACAGCTTCAGTTCTGAAATTATGAGACAGTGAAAAAGCGATGAGTCTTTTTGACGGTACTGATCGGCGCCACCCGCACCTAGGAGCGTGGTGCCCTTAGTTGCATCTCGGGCGGGAGCCGCTTGTGTTTTTGTCTTTCCAGTAAGTGAGGCAGGTTGGGGGCCGTAAGCGAAAGGTGTTGCGGGAGGCCCCCGTGCAACGTCATCAAAGGGCGTAGGTGTTGCCTTCCTCCCCCACCGGCAAGGATAAAAGCGTCGGGAGAGGCAGGGAAGCCCTTTTTTGTCCTTTCCAGCTGCTCCTGAGGTGGCATACCAGCAACAAGTTGCCCACCCAACCATCCTTAAGGATAAGGACTAGATTGGCGGGGTCTCGGGAAAGAAAAAGGGTGAGGACTCCTTTTTTGGCATGGACTGGCTAACCCTGGAACAGAGCGAGCATTCAATGGGGGCTCCGGGCTGGCAGGAGGGGGTACTGACGTGCTGGTGGTCCTGGACTCTCCTGCCCTATCCGAGATGCCTGTGTGTATGTTAAGAAACTTTGGAGGGGGGATCCTGTGTTCAGGAACCCCGGTGGAGCCAAGGCGTAAACAGTGCCCTGGTGGTAGTGCCTCTCTCTGGGATGGAGGACTAGGAGTGAAAGTTACTACTGATAAAACAGTGCAAGTTGGGGCCTGCTGGCACCGCAAGCACAGGGACCTACTTCTATGGGCTAACAAGTGTGTTGTTTGGTTTGGTCAAGTGTCTGAGTCAATGAACAAAATAAGATTGCTCTGCTTTAAGATATAATAAAGGACTACGCAGTGATGACCAATTATCTGCCTTATGTCTTTCTATGCTGCCTGAGGGGTGGTGAGGAGAATAAGGATGTTGTTTTTGCTGAGGGGGTGACTCGCACGCTGTATGCACACTAATGAAAGGCAGTGAAGGGTGGCACTGCTGCAGAGTTAAGATTTGTTTTGCACCCTTGGGGTGAGGGCAACAATGGAGAGCCTGTTAGGGACCTGTCTCAGCACCTGCTTTTTAGAGCTGCCGTTGCTCAGTACTGGCAGGATCCGGCCCACTTAAAGCTCTGATCATAGAACAGAAAAAAGAGGATTTTGTGGGGTTTCCTCGCAGCCCTGCAACCTTCCAGTAATTACAGAATATCCGGCCTCGCTCCTTTTCGCAGCTGGTCATGCTGGTGCTCCTCTGGTTCCAGCACAACAATCAGTTCGATGCAAAACAGCATCATCTGCTGGCCAAGGGGCATGCATGTAAAACCTCAGGCAGTTGCAGCCTCGAAAAACGCATGACATATATATCAACCCAGGCATTTCCTAAAGTTTGTAAACTATTGACTTCTTTCATTTTTAATCTCACGACCAAAAAAGTCGTCTCTGATTCAATCGGGTTTCCTGCCGGTGTAACCTGAAATAGTATGAAAAATGGCTCCGAGTCGGTGTGATGATTGGACCCATCTGTGTTCAGAAGCCTTTGTTCTATGGGGGCCGTTGTGCTCTCCACTCCAAGTATTAGTTGGAGCGATTCTAGAGTTTTGATGTGACAGTGCATAAGACCTTAAACCTCGTCTCCCCCAACGGCGAAGCGGGACCTTAATAAGTGTGACAGCAAGGAGTCCTGCGCGCAGTGATTTTCGAGACCATACTGCCAATGTTCAAAGGAAAACTACATTTCCCAGAATGCAATATACTGTTAGCTATATGTGCAGGATGGCTGAAACAACACGACACGTAGCTACTTGCCGTTGATTTATATACTCTGCTGATTGAAAAGCAGATTTAGTCTTTGGCCCTCATTATGAGCAGCCAGATAAAGGGCAAAGTAACAAGTTACTGCACACATTGCAATTAACCAGGCTGCTGTTAATGGGGTTATAAAGGCATCCACTCGATAACTAGATATCAGTTCTGACCCTAGCTTCTGAAACTGTGTGATCGTGGGCAAATCACTTCATCCCGCTATCCTTAGCTCACTTTTGTGGTAAAGTTACCACCACCCTGAAGCAGACCTACGCCATGTCAAGCACTGTGCAAACATTGCACATTTAGGTTTGCAGTCCTCAACACCGATTGTTTCCTAGAGCATTGGCTTTGTAGATAAGCGGGAAACCAATAGCACCCTAGGCATGGGCCACTTAATAAAAGGCTGCTACGCTCATGCTGTCGGAGCCTCGTTGCGCTGTACATAATGTCTGTGTTTGCAATCAGCCTGCAAGCAAAGCATTAGTCAATAAAGAAAATAGTGCTCACCCACTTATAACACAGACCGTGTAACAAGTAAAGTAAAAGGTCCAGTCCTTATGGGCAGCAACAAATGGAGAGAAGGCAGTACTAACAAGCCTGTTTACCAATCAGAAGCCAGCATTTAAGAAGGACAATGAACCAAGCCAGTGACAAATATGGGTGGAGAGTGGACAGGGCTTCCACTGCATACTCTAATACAGCAAGCCTCACAGAGTGAGAAGCACATGCCGCTGCCACTAGGCTCGACCTAAACAGGCCTCTTCACACAGAAGGTGCACACATCAGTGATTGACTCAGTTCCTGGGAGAGGAAGAGGGTGTGGCGGAAATCTGCATCTTATAATTAGAGTGTCACACTGCACCTGGGCTGCCAAGCCCACTGAAACAAAAGAGGAAGTCCAGACCTCTGGAGCCAACACAGTTGGTTCTCGCCTTTGAAATTTTGGTCAGAAGGTATCTAGTAATGATGGCAGCTAGGAAGGCAACTGAGGCCCTCAGACCAGCTCTTTCCAGAGAAAACATGAAGTCATCATGATGGATTGTCCCAGAATGCCGTTACTGGTAAGTTGGGACATTGGTGGAGAGATGGTGTGGTATCCTAGGATGTGCCAGGGGCTTCCGGCTTCTAGAACTTTCCTGCCCCACTTTAAAACCCCTGCAAAAGAGAGAGACAGTTGAAAACCTCCTGGACCTGGGAGGCGACGGTGGAGGAAAGGATGTCCAGCTAGAAAGACTCTGTATCCAGCTGACTAGATGAGTCTCTGAAGGGCCAGTGGTGCTGACCCATTAATGCTCCTTTGGATTGGTCGGGGAAAGGCCTGGACTTCAAATACCTCCACAGGTACCCTGCAAGACAGCCAGGAGACACTGTGGTCTGAGGAGTTTGGGCAGGAGGATGCTCTCCTGGCATATAGTGGATAGGCTGCTCAATATGTCACCATCAGCAGGAGAAGGGCACAAGAAATCAGGAAGAGGAGAAGGCTGGCACAGGAAGCCAGAACACCCAGCTTTACAGAAATCAGGAAGAGGGGAAGGCTGGCAGAGGGAGCCAGAAAACCCAGCTTTATAGGCCAAGAGGCATGATGAAAATGCACCCTGTGGATAGGGCTGGCCATCAGTATTAAAAACAAGCCAATGATGGTTGACATCAGCACAACAGGACCAGAGATATGCCTGTTTAAAGAATACCTTAATTAAAAAAAAGAGAGAAATGGCACATAGAGCTCTGCTGCACTTCCGAACCGTAACCCCGGGGTGGGCCAGGGCCCAGGGGACGATGCAATAAACATTTTTAGGGAGAGGGGTGTGCATACAGGTCCTTCCCAGAGGCTCATTTAGCCACAGGGACTCCATTTTCTGGGGCCAACCACATCACAAGATGTCCTGGCGGACCCCATCCCCCCAGGACCAAGAAGAGTTGAGTCTACTCTGCCTATGGCCGGTCATGTTGCCCACCCCCTGTGATTCTGTGTGGGTGGGAGGATCACGGCAACGCCCTGCTGCCCTACCCATAGAGAGGAAATTCAGCCATAAAAATGAGCAGTTCTTGGTGTGATCCATACAAGAGATTGCTTCTGCCCAGGAGCAGAAGAGGAATGATGCGGGTGCCCACGCCATCCGGAAAGGCGCATAGGGAGCTAGTAAAGTCACAGTGGGCTTGGGGCTCCCACCTTCACCCCCAATGAGTTAAACAGCTGTGGGTGCCTCGGTGGGACTAGGGCACCCATTAAAAAATGGCAAGAAAGGCATATTAAACATGCAGTGGGAGGCGGCAAAGAAAAAAGCAGCAGGAGACCTTTGTTGTTCAAATAAGCATGCCTTTGGGAAGAGGTGCACCATAAAGACCTGCCCATGTTATTTTGTCAAAATGGACAGGGGCACTGCTGTTTACCATGGAGTGTTAGGGGGGCTACAGGAGTGCAGCAATCCCTCCCATAACTAACTTACAGCAGCTAACCTTACATTTCTGGTGGCACTGAATGCATGACCCCTGGAGAGTCTGCCCCTTGCTTTCAAGTGTTCCTAAACTGGAGGTTTGCTTTTCAGCTTAAGAGTTGGGGACCCTTGTGGCTGGTCTTTTGGCTGCATTATGTGGCCTGACACATGTGAAAGAAAGACTCTGGCACATATATTTGGGTTTGCTTTCAATACCAATTATTATTAAAGAAACATAATTGACAATGATTTATGATGAACATTGCAATGCTTATGTTAATAATGAATGTGATTGAATATGGATATTAATTCCATTGGTTTTAATGGTAAATCCTAACATGTGAATGTTGTTTTATAATTGTGGTGACATCCTCACAAACTCGTATGGCTGCCTATTATATGATGATACCCACTAATGTTGCAATGTTGTATCTGGTATAGGTGGGGGCATTGTGGTTATGCAGTTCAAGACCAACTAGGGGTGAAATGTGATATGAGGAGTCCAGCAAAGGTAGCTACAGTTCCCAGATTTACATATTTCTAATTTAATGTGACGTATTTAGTAGTGTGTGTGTGTGTAATGAAAGTCGTTTTCCTTTTTCAATAGAAAATGCAAAGACTGGACAATCATTTATTAAGAGCTTTTGTTGCATGCCAGCTAAATAGGGATGCTAGAACACACCACTTCCTTGGGCTGCTCTAGTTGGCTAACATGAGTGATGCAAGTGCTACTATTCATTGTTTTCAACCTGCTTCACACTTCTACAAGAGCTTTGGAAAATTCTAGATATCTTGTCCATTAGTCAGAGAAGAAGTGGCTATTCATGCTATAATCACATCCCAGTCTGAACATGGTTATGCACTATACACAGGATGGTCCCATTATATAATTTATCAACTTTAGGTCATCCAAAATGTGGTGGTAACGCTGATTCTCAATACTAGCAGACATCATCATGTTTTGGAGCAGCTAGGATAAATTCACTGGCTCATGGTAATCAAAAGAATCGAATTTAAGTCCCTGTGCATCACCTTAAAGGCATTAGACAACAGAGGGCCCATCTATCTGCGGTAGAGGCCGTACACCCCCAGTAGTTCTCTTAGATCATCAAAGGCTTATCTCCTCACATCCCATCAATTGAGCGGGCCAGACAATGTGTGTGTGTGTGTGGGGGGGTTACTCCTTGCACTTCTAGCTGCTAGTTACTGGAAACTTCTGATCCAGTGGCTGCCGGTAATTTCAACAGGGTGGGGGCAGGCGGGTCACACAGGCACACATACACACTCCAACCCATGCATTCACAAACGCTCACACATATACCAATTCACTCACAAGAAATTCACACATTTATACATACACTGATGCACACACCAAACATTCAAAAATAAATAAACGTACCTGTCCTGCAGCTCAGGAAAGGGAGCCCTCGAGGTCCCAGGAGGGTTGGGACTGCTGCCTTCTCTCATTGGCTGACCTTGAGACTGCCAATGAGGGACGACAGCAGTCCTTGACTTGTCAGAGTAAGATGGGCTCAGCGAGACTTGCTGACCCTACCCCACTCCGTGATGAGGTATCACTGATTGACACTCTGCCCTGAGCACTTCAGGCTTTAAAACTGAAGCACCCAGGCAATCAGTGATGCTCCGACCGCCACAAGAGGGAGACCCTCAGGGCAATTTTGCCAGGCTGGGAAATCCTCAGCCTGGCAAGTTCAGCTTAGTCAGCCAGGAGCCTGCGCATTTAGTGCATGTCCGGCTCCTAGATGCCTGACCTGAACAAGAAGAGTGTCTTTCAGGCTGCAGTAAGCTCAGCCTGACAGACACTCTTCCTCTCTGGAAAAAAGTGATGGGGTGTGACCATTTCGCCCATATGGACAGGCCAAGCCTGTTCTGATCACTTATGAACCCTTGCTTCGTAAAAAAAACATGGCTCTTCGCTTCTAACCAAAGTTCTTTTCTCCTCTTGTAATCCATTATTATGCCGCAGTTGGGGCAGCAGTTGGCAATTTACCAATAGTCCATTCATTCATTTAATCATGATATCTGCACATATGGAATGGCTGGAAATTCGGGAAAACATAGGTTTTGTTTCTTGATTTAAATTTAAGTGTACAATAATGCTCATCAGACTACATGTACAGATGTTCAAGTACAGATACTCTGCTTAAAAGTAGGACATTTGGAGCCTCTCTCCTCTCTAAAGTACTTTAACACAGGGAGGGAGACTATTTTAGCACAAGGCATGAGTATCAACCTAACTATCTTTGGCTGCAGTCAAAAGATGCTGCAGCTTTACTGGCTAAAAGACAGCAGGAGGCTGTCAGAGCATCTTGTCAAATTAAACACACATAGCAAAGGAACTCACAGATTTTCTAAAGCTAAGTATAGATTTTCTTGTTTTCATAAAAATATATTTTTTCTCTCTCTCGATTTTAAAATGTAATTGCCACAAATTTAAAATGTTTAAAGCAACTCTTTGAAAAATAACATGTTTTAAAGTGCATTAAGAAGATATTCTAAATAGTAAAGTAAATGAAATCTGTACTTGCCAAGTGTTAACCATCAGCGGTTAAATTTAGAAAAACAATGACAGTAGTTATGCTGGGAAAAAACATGATTGGATGATGATGGAATTCTGTATTGTGGATCATTCAATGACAAAAAAGGGGTTGCATAGAAGAGGTCATTTAAAAAACTGCACATGATAGCATCATTTTTTCACCTGACCCATGGGGTAGGTGAATTATCGCTCAGGTTGGGGTAGCTGCCCAAGTCTATACTATTTGGGCTATTTAGGCCCCAACAAGGATAACCCAGAGCTGTTTGATATGCTAAATCTCGAGTTAGCGTTGTGGTCTGGTGACATACTAATTTTTGGTGACTTTAATTGTATAATGTGCTAGTAGTTGAACACAACTAATAGGTCTGCTACTCCACGTATGACTAAAACACGACAATCTATTAAGGAAATAATAAGGGTAAATATCGTCTGGTTGATCTTTGGCATATTTTGCACCCTGGATATATATATTTCTCGCCGCCTTTTGGGAAATTACTCTAGAATTGATATGATATTAATGTCACAAAGCTTAATTGGGAATTCCAACACTGAACTGCGCCCTTAGATCACATCAGATCATACCTCCATGCTAGTAAAGCTTCAAGTTTCTGATTTCCCTCAGGGACCCCGCAGGTGGATGTTTCCTAGGTTATTATTGTCAAATATGATTTCACAGACAGGATGCGATACAGCTCGCTGAGTTCATATCAGTCTATCTGGGCTCCTCTACTCCTAGTACTGACTGGGATGCTGTGAAAGCTTTTGTTCGGCGGGTGTGCCACTGCCCAGTTCGTGTCTGTGAATAATAGATGCCATAAGGGCCAGGTGACCATGGATGTACTCTGGTTGAGGTCAAAGATGATATTGGATCACTCGTGTGGGGCAAGGCAGCAGTAGAAGACTCCCTGCCATTGACTTTTATAAGACATTCTTAGACATATTGGCTTCTTTATTACTTACAATTTTTCTACATGTTGACCAAGGTGTAAATATACCAGACTCCTGAAAATATACTATTACAGTTGTTTTTCATATAAAGGATAAACCAGCTGAAGAGATAGGGTCATATCGCCCTATTTGATTAATGAATGCAGATGCCAAGATCTACGTAAAAGTACTGGTTAAAAGACTGGCCTTGTGTATTCATGGTCCGTTATGTCCACAACAGCATGGCTTTGTTCCAGGTTAGGATTCCACTAATCACATCAACACCGCTGTTGCATTATTTGATGCCGCTAATATTTTGGGTAGTCATATGGGAATGATATCACTCGATGCTGAAAAGGCATTTGACAGAGTTTCATGGCCTTTCTTAAAGGGTAACTTTGCGAAGTATGCATTTCTGGGACAGATACATTGATCATATTCAGAATTTATATTGATATCCAATTGCTTGGGTTGTTTTGTCCGGACATCGCTCCTAGTTCTTCAAAACCACGTGGTACATGCCAGGGCTGTCCATTCCCCCACTCTTGGTTGCCCTTTTATTTTGGGCCCTACCTACAGTCTCTTATTCATAGCCTGCAGATAATCCCTGTAGCTTTGAATGGTGTAGAGATCAAGAATAATGCCTATGCAGATGATAATGTAGGGTATTCTTCAGGACCAGTTAAGGCTATCCAATTTATTGCAGAAGAGGACAAGAGATATGGGGCAGTTTCTGGATACCGTTTGAACCTTCAAAAGACTCAAACTATCCTTAACTTTACCACTGCCTCAAAGATGTTACGTGCTGTTCCTGTTGCTACCTATTTAGGAGTTAAGATTACTGAGTCTATTGTTAGGATAATTAAATTAAATTAGGAACACTTACCCTCCCAGTCCATAATGAAAATGGGTTTACGGCATCAAGCTTTTATATCTCTTTCATGCCATACTGCTTCATGTTCCCAATATGTTTTTAAGGTGGCTCAAGGGAGCAATAATTAGTTTTCTATGGGGGTAAAAAAGGGTCAGGCAGTTGGTTTGGCTCCTGAAACTCCCACCCTCAAATCACAGGGCCTGGTTCTTACCAGATTTTGAGATGTATTTTTGGGCAGATTTTGTCAAATTTGATTTATACACTGCAAACTCTTTTTGAACCGAAGCTGTAAAATAGCAACCCCGTCTTTCTGACCTGTCCAAGAAGTGCCCACCATTGATCGACAGTGGGGACCACAGCTGCCTTCCACTCCCTGGCAATGAATAGTCAGGCTTTAATTGTTGCCACTGAGATAACTGCAGAAATATGTTGGGATATATCATCTTTTCTGCCCCACATAATATTTCTGACAGTTAGTTGTACATCAACCTGTACAAACTGAGTGTCTCTTTCCTGTAGGCGATGGGGACACAACAACCAAGCGCACTGGTGAGTAATTCAAAGTCTTGTTTTGTTTTAACAAATCACAAAGTCCTATATAAATAACGCTTCACTCTCCCAGGTCCCGCCGCCAAAGAACCAGTCCTCAAAAATGAATTCTACAATGAAAGGAGCGTCAATGTATCCGCTATGGTATCCAATCAATTATTGTTTTTAGAGAATCAAATCCATAGGCAAACTCATTTCATATGTGTTTTCCATTTATTAATTCAAAGGAAAATCATAGCTCCAAAATATAACAGTATCCAGTCGTGAGCCAAATATAACAATATCCAATCATCAGCCTATGCGTTTCGTCCTCACTTGGACGTCATCAGGGCTGGAAAAAAAGATAAGTACACAAATCAAAATAGATCCCTATGTATTTTTAGAAAATCAATAATTCAATCACATTCCCCAAAATTAGCAACATCATATCAATTTCATTGTTCAACAGCCCCTTCGAGTCTGCCTATTTACAATCTAATTTCCATATATTATCCCCATAAAGAAAGTAACATTAATTTTTTTGGCTGGAAAACATCATGTGGTGTCAGCACCCTCCTTATTGCTACCACATAAATCCTCTTCAATTTCTCTCATGTACTATGTACTCTGTTATTGTCATGCATCATGACATTATATTTAGACTTCTGGCAAAAATTGATCTTCCAAAAATCTCTTAAATTCTTGTCCATCATCAACTCCCCAACAGCCATACTGCCTGCTAAGTTTCTTTAGTCGCCTTTTGGAACATACCTGTAATGTATCTCCTAAGCATTTATCCTTACAGTTATTCAGCTCTTCATTTGGGTTCCTTTCTCCTGCTGTTAGTGTTTGTTGGATTTGTTCTCACTTATTTATATGTGGTCTGAGCTATTGAGCTTCGCTATTAATATCTAATCAGTTTAGAGAAATATGATTCTCTCTGGCTTTTAATTGTAATTCTGGGTTATTTCCCTCTGTTCTGCTGGACATATTGTTCTTTCTTTTCTTTCCCCACAACTAACACAACAAAAAATGAAATAAATAAAAAAAGGTTTTTAAAAGTATGATTTTTAGGTCTACTTGTCTTATTTTTTTAAATTATTATATCTGCCCAGAGGATAACAAAAGCACGGACATAAATGTATAATTAACAAAAAATATTTAACCTTCAAAGGTTATCTGAAATGTATTGCACACCATGCTTTTAGTACTGCACATAGTCTGGTGTGATTATATAATATTTATAATGATCAAGACGATATTAGCTGTCTATGATTCACTGTCTATCTGTTGATGTCTGCCCCAGAACTTTCAGCTTCTCTTAAATTTCTTCATTTCCCCCATGTGCTCAGCATTGCAGCATTGGATTTGTTGTACTCTCTCCACTCTGTACATTGCTCTACCCAATATGTGTACAGATGTGAACTTAATGACTTCCAATTGCCTTCTATTGAGTTTGATATGTCATAGACGCTAAAATTAAACTGTTCAGCTATGTTAACAGCTCGGCCGCATTAGAATGGATCAGGGCTCACTTTTTTTCTCAATAGTATTGATATTGAATTAAACATATTCCTCCAATATTTCTGTATTTACAGGCATGTCCATATCACATGCATCCAATCTCCTCTGGATTTGCTCTTACATCTGGGCAAGCTTGTTTATCTCTGGCTTCAATTGTATGCAGAAATTCAGGAGTTAAATATAGCATCTATTTGCTAAAATAGACCATCTGCCCAAAATGTACCCACTTTAAGGTGCAAAATAAAATGTGATTCCACATTTTCTGAGGTTACATAGTTACTTTTAAATATCTGCCAATGTTTCAAATTTGGCTTATATCATGATATCAAACATACTTTTCAACTCTGCTAATGTCTTCCAGAATCACCCCTGTCTGCCCACCCCTTGCTCTGGCAGCAATTCTAGTGGTTTCCATAAGTTAATCATTAAAACAAAATCAGCCTTCAGAACAAACCCGGTGTTTCTCATCTTTTAATTTCCCCTGGAGTGAGTGTGGGGTATTCCGGCAGGCAATCCATCAGTCTAGTATAGTTGTTGGATTAACTGAAATCCATTCAGCTGACATCATATTATGCATAAAATTGTCAGTCATAGACACAGCCCTCTTTGAACATGGACCATCGACTACAATAACTAGTAAAAGCTACCATATAATATAACCTGATATTTGGTAGAGCAAGCCGAACCCTTTTATTCGGTAGGAAAGGGTTTTCCATAGCCAGCCTTGGGTGCTTATTGTTCCAAATAAAACTACTTATAATGGAATTTACTGAGATAACAAAAGGATGTCTTAAGCTTAATGGGAAAACTGGTAAATAAAAACACAAACAGTGGTAAGATTGATATTTTCACAAGGGCCACTTGGGCCATTATAGTTAAAGGGAGAAGGCTCCATCAATTTTGCATAGAATTCACTTTTCTCATCAAAGGTTTAAAATGTAAATCATATAATACATTAACCCCTTCGGTGCTCATGACGGAACGGTTCCGTCATGAGCCACGGTTGAGCTGTGCTCATGACGGAACCGTTCCGTCATGACCACGCCCGCGCAAGATTCCGTCAGCACAGCGGCGGAATCTGCGCAGCATGGAAGGGGTTAAAGTCTTTAGATATTTTTTAGAGCACACCGACCATCCATCTCCTGGGAATAATATTGCCTGAACAATTAAATGGTGAGGATTCAGTTTTTTGATTACTTTTATAACTGCAGCTGGGTGAAAATTCTCAATCTGACTCAATGTTTTGGAAATATTGTTTTTATCTGTCTTTAAACAAAGCAGGATGTTATTTGCATATAATTGTATTTCGGGGGTTGGAGTTATTGGCCAATATATTTTTAGACATGTACGAACTGCCCTAGCTAATGGCTCAATGAATAAGGCAATCAGGATAGGGACATCGAACTCCACTGTTTGTTGCTCTTGAAATCCTGAGAGACCCAGCTGAAGAGGTGTTTATCATTATTGGAGCCTCTGCTTTGTAATAGAGATCCTTTATTAACCTTATAAGCAGGCTTGGGTATATAAATTTTTCCAAAACAATAAATAATGAGTCCCAGTATACCAAATAAGCCTTTTCGGTGTTTAATAATAATGCTCCTGCTGGTATATTCTTATTTTTTCCCACAAAAATCTATAGTCTGTCCGGAACAAAACCATTCTGGTTTCCCTCCATTAATAAGGTCACTGTTTTAGCAAGGCTGATAGCTCACGCTGTTGCGATTATCTTATAGGTGACATTTAATAATTTGATTCGTCAATAGCTGGTGGTATCCTTTGCTTTTTTACAAGGTTTTTAAAAACTAATATTTTTTCTTTTGTAAAAAGACGAGGTAGGAGGTACCACTTTAAGCATACCATTCAGCATCAAGGCTACTATGGGGTGTAATAATTCAGAACATTTCTCATAAAATTCTACAGGAGTCCCATCCTTCCCATTTGCTTTACTGTTGGGCATTGCCTTTCCTATCTCTTCCACCGTAATCGTGGCTATAAATATATTTGCTTCTATCTCAGCTAGTTTTGGAAGGGCTATGTCAAAAAGATATTCCATTATCTCACTTCTATCTATTGTTTTGAACTTGGGTAAATATTATTTTGAAGTGTTCCAAAAATAATGGTAAAACTCTACTGGTTCATGGGCAACCTTTTCGGTCCAAGGCTTTAGCACGGCGTGGGTTTTAGTCTTATTATTTTTAGGTTTCACACCAACATTTTCCCTGTACACTCTCCTTCATACCGTTTGTGATTGAGCTGATTGAGAGCTTTAGATTCCAGCTTTTATTGTCTATAATAATAATCTTGTCATTCTAATTTGATTGCTATCTAGTCTTTCTTATCCGTTTCGGGTATTGTTTTCAGAAAATGTTGCTTGAGATAATATATTTTTTCTTCTAGTTGTTTAATTATATTACTTCTGTCATTATTTAGGATGATAGATTTAGATACTATTGTTCGGCTTCTTGGTTGCCTTAAATGCAACCCATATGATGTTCTTTTCCGCTAACCTTCAGTGACTTTAAAAACAAATCTCCATTAAATTATTACATTCGCTTACATAATCTCCCTCATTGAATAACAGTTTGTCTAGTTGCCATGAGGAACTTATTTGTTAAAAATTAATTGATCCTCATGCCCATTGTAAATCTTGGGGAGCCCACGAATACCCATATGCCCCTGGGTACAATGATTTCCATGGTTCTACTTTCAGGTTTTTAATAAGTGCTGCAAGGTTTATCATTCCTCCTTTTCCAATTAGAATGATTTAAATTTAGATTCTGTTCAAAATTAAAATCCCCAGCAATAATGATATCACCTTTTAGCATTGGCAATTTACAAGTAATTCATAAGTAGTAATGCCATTCATGGGCTTAGGATAATCTACAATATGTTTTCTTCTGGTACTTAATATTGAGTTTCTCAATACTGATGGTTCTATTTATTATTATTGCAATTCCTCTTTGTGTTATTTGATTTGAGGCAAATAATCTACAGTGTGCCCATTCCTTGACATTTTTGTATGTTCCTTATCCTGTACACTGTCCAGAATAAGAAAGGGGAATTAAAATCTGATCAAGTGTGTGCTTACTGATTTCATACTTTTTTAAAAATCTTTGACTCTCAGAATTCTTACTTGACAAAGCACTGCAGTTCAAAGCATTTTTGTGAACCTTACCCCCTTGATCCTCTCGGTAACCCTTCACCTCCCCTTCCCTTATGTCCCCATTTCCTTGGCTCACAGATATAGCTCATGTATACCCCCTCCTCCCAATTTGACTTTGTGTGCCTTACAAATTCACCATTTCAAAACAAATTCCCAACTTTTCCCAAACAAATATATGCCGGATTAGGCTTCTCCATGTATTCAAGGCCTTTAAATATTATGTCATATCCTGTGTAAGTCTATTTAGTAATTGTATTGCCTCCTGATCATGGTTACAGATGGTTATTTTGCCATTGATAGTAAGTTTCAGCTTCACTTGCTGCATGTCAGAGAAAAACCTTAAAGAATGCTTCTTCTTCATTGTCTCAAATATCTTTTTCTTATAGCTTGTAGGATATTTTTTCTTTGATTCTGCAATATGAACTAGAATCATCAGTGGTTTCAGTGCTCTTGGAGGACATGAACATTGGTACACTGTGGGGTCTAGTTATATTCAAACCTCGCTAAAACTCGGGGGAAATCGTGTCAACCTTTCTCTGTGTTTCCCTAAATATCCATGGTGCTTACATTTGATCTTCTAGTGCATTTTTTTTAAATCTTCATATTTTTTTGGGACCCAGGTTACTTCCATTGTTATCTTTTCTCCCTTATCTTGGCACTCTCCTGAATATCTTTCGAGTATCATATGCTTTTTTCTAATGCTGTGGTGCAGGTGTCTACTCGAGGCAATTTGTTATCAATTTGATCAATCTTTGAGCTCAACAAAGACGTGATCTCTGTTTGCGCTAACTACACATTTTTCACTTCATTTAGCATTAGATTTAGCATCTCAAAAAGAGATTCTTGTGCCTCTTGGAATTATGTTTGCTGGTGTCCCTCTGACTGATTATATTCACTTTTGTCTGTTAATTTTGTTGCAAACTCTGTGTCATTCGAATTATGGTTCACTCTGTTTAGGGAACTACAGGAGTCATTTAGGCCTACTGGAACAACTTTCTTTGAGATCAACTGACATCACTGCTTCGCTTTTTGGAATTCGTTCCAGTTCTAAACCTTTGGAACTTTTTAACAGAGTTTGGAATTCCGCCCAATCATGCCCTACTTCTTGCTTTTGAGATGGTCTCGATTTTCTATAATCCTGACTTATGCAAATCCATTCCCTTTGATTCTTGCTTTCTTCCTTAGTCCCTTAGGACTGTTTTGTACAGCCATCTCCTTAGGAAGACTGCCTCCTATTGTGAAATAGGGGGTCCTTGAATACAGTGTGAAGATGAAGTCCATCCACCGTGGTATTGCCTAATATTTTCTCCCTCACTCCTTCTTCTCTACCTGGTACAGTATTAGTTATGGAGCTCAATTACCAACATTTGGGTGAGTTAGTGGGAATTAAAACAGGCACTGCAGCAGAAGCTGAGGACCAGAGATCTTCTTTCACACTTTGAGTTACTCTTGACAAAGTTTTAGCGTCTTTTACAGTTAGCCCCTCCTCCCTCCATAGTCTGACCATTTAAATCAGTCACTAAGCTAAATCCTTCCTGACTCCAACTGGGATGGTTTATTGAAATGCTAACAGATCTATCTAGCTAAAGTTCATCTACCAAGTCCCCTTTTAGGGAGTGATATTCTCCTTAATACCCTTGGATGTCTTCCTGCCCTGGCGACTGACCAGACTTGACTTCTCCTTCGCGCCTTTGTTTGGAATCATTAAGGTCTTGAAGAGGCTCACTTTAGAATAATCCAAGACTTTGATTGTTTTATTCGATATTACCCCCATACAATGCACCTTTCTGTCCTTAGGAGTTTTAAGGTCAGAGGAAAGTGCCTTGGACCAAAGGTGTAGGATGTAGGTCCGCATTCATGCAACAGTTCATATCATCTATACCCAGTTCCCCCTCAGAGGGTTCTGCCTCTCATCTTAGCCGCCAGACAAAGTAGACTGAGCTACTCAAAGTACAACTCTTAACCCAAAGTAGAGGCCTGACTGCAGCTTCTTGCAGCTGAAAGCCCTTCTCTCAGGTGATTTGCAATGCATCCTGTCCTTCCTTCGGCACTCACAGGGGCTTACAGGCGATTTGTTCAGAGGGGAGGTAAAGCTTCTGATTTAAATGGCTTACAGGCACTTCAGGTCATGATGTTGGATTAAATTGCAGATACAACTGGTAATTACAGCACATCATTATCGTTATAAAGTTTGTGAAAAGCTTGTGTCCCTGCATGAGTTATCTTGGAGCTGCTCACTGTAGTGCCTCCTTCATATCCTATTCCTAAGCTGCTACTTTGTATTATTTACCTTTCACAGGAAACCATGTTGCTGATGTTTCTCTTCTCTTGTCTGCTTTAAACTAGGCCTACTGCTTTTCTGCTTCTCTGTTGCTTACTGCGCGGTGTTGGAGTTCACCCAGGTTACGATACAAAGCCCTCCATGGTGTTTTTTTTTTGTTTCCACTTAGTCCCAAATTCTCCAATTGTGCTACACTATGTAACTTCAGGACTGTAAAGAGGCTCCTGCCCTCACCAGGGTCATTTAGACACCATTCTTGTTCAGTTTCCTCGTCTGCCAGGACTTGGATTCTCCTGCTGCATGTCAGTTGTAGGTGCCATCTTGCTGTGTGGGTGTGACGGGCTGCATGGGACATAATTTTCAGAAACCACTTAAAACTGGTATGTTTCAGAAAGAACCATACTGACAATCCCACCAAACAGTCCTAACTGTTCCTAATGCCTAACTGTATAGTTATCACACTCCAAGTGTTGGTACCTTTTATTAGCCTAACCGAAATTAAATGCAAAGCAGTTGTGGCTCCTCCACTAAGGCAGAGGAGCGTGGCCCCACTGCCAGGAAGCAGCAAAAGAAATGAAAAAATAAAATGATAATAAGGTAATGTTATTATCATTTTATTTTGTCCTCCTGCTGCGGCAGCGTGCGTGAGGGGGTGCGGTGGGGCTACAGAGCAAGGGAGGTGTGGTAAAACACTCCTAAGTGCGCAATGACTGTTTGGTCGATCCTCTTGGGCCGCCCAAAACAGTCATGGGCACTTTCCCTGTTCTCCGTGCCGGCTGCATTACAGCCTGCATGGAGAACATGCCGGCCCCTCCTGCCCCAGGCTGAATGCAGTGTCATGGCGTTCAGACCAATCAAAACGCTGCACTGCAGCGTTGTGATTGGCTGCAGGGAGTGTGGGAGCCCTTGTGCTTTCCTGCTTTCTGTTTCTCACAAGAAGCCGGGAAGAGGACAGGACGGGATACAGGAGAGGCGGCAGCGGCTGGCCAGGAGGTAAGTGATTTTTATTTTTTACCCATGTTCCCCCACCCCTCCACCCCTTTGCCTTCACCCACCCCATTGCTACTTCTAGGTAGCAGCCACGAATGATGCAAAGTCATTCAATTATATTATAAACAATGTGCATACTCAAGTTCATTTATACATTTAACGCTGCACTGTTTTGGCGTTTACAGATATATTGAGATGGATGTGTCCCAACGGTACGTGCTAGGAGGAAGTACACTGTATGTCCCTAAGAAGATGGCTCACCAGCCATGTTATGTTGTTGGTATATAGCCCACCGTTAGCATAACCCTGAAGTATCTGACAGCTGTTTATGCACATTCCACATGATTCTAATGTTTTCATCATAGACAGGAATTACAATCAACCTGTCATGATGCGTGTCTGGTTTTGCTAGCCTTCATCTTTGACGTTGTGTGCTTCAACTTGTGTGGTGGAAGTTGGCCACTGATATTTTTGTCATTTGGGTTATTGGGAGGTAATCTCACCATACATTGATTTGTCAGTGTATGATTTTGGAACTGAGGAGGTGTGCCCGAAGGGTTTTACCATATGCGTACTCACTTCTTAATTCAGTGAAATGTCCATTGCTCAGCAGTTGGATACTGTCTGGCTCTGTGGACAGTCTGAGTTGAGTTGGGTTAGTAAATGATCTTCTGCATAATGTGTTCTTGTTTTTGTGATGTGAAGCGTCCCTAGTGGAAGATGATGTTAATCTAAAATCACAGATAGGTTAATGCTGAAAGCATCTCATTAAAACATGGCATTGTTGTGTATGTATACGGCTGTTTCTGTTGCCTAGCTATGTGGCTTGTGATTCCTTCTCAGTGAGGAATATTCACAAGCTGTTAAATGGCTTGGAATTCATGTCTGTAGAGCCACTGCTAGGAAAAAATCTGATAATGCCATACTTAAAAAAAAGAAGTGGTTGGGATTTAACATTTGTGTACATATGTGGTTACATAAAAAGGGGACTCCATCCGTAACCCCCATCATAACACTGTTTTTTGACTGGAAAATAATTAAATATTGAAATTTGGCACTCGCACATTCCGAACACATCACATTGGTAAGCGCCTTTTTAGTATTTTCAATTAAATGATTTCATCCTGCACAGAGATTTGTTCATTCAAGTTTTAAATCAAATTAATTAAAGATTGCCCTTTACAGCCATATTAGAACATAATAACTTAAATGCTTCAATAATTACATTAATTGGAGAACTGAATTACTCCTGTAATATCACTTAATAACACACCAGAGACTTTTGATTCTCCTCAACATTAATTCAAATAATGTTTGATTTAGGGCATAATTTGGATGTCAGTGTTTCTCCATTTAACATGTGTGAAATTAATGGTAATATCTTCTGTTTATGCTCAGAACTTAGGCTCCTATGTACAAATATATTTTCCCATAGAAACAGACTAAATAAAACCTTTGATAACCTGGCCCATAGATCTCTAAGCTCAAGAGGGTTCTGTTATTTGTTAGGGAATACAATTCTGCCACTGGCATTGATTCACATGCCTGTTGGACCGGCACCTAAAGACAAATGTTTAGAACCTTTCTGATGTGAGATTCATTGCTAACATCGAAATTTACCAAAGGGAGGATTTAAGAAATTAGTTCTTCTTAATGAAGCAATAATTAGAATCCCCTCCTCTCCTTTCGCAAAGTCGATAGCAACCATACTTCTCTACCATGTGCATTCCAATAGCACTCAGCTATATGTCTGCATCACCCCCCAAAAAACATGGGTGGCGGCCTGTTCTCTGTGAACATATAATGGTCAATGGTTTTTTAACCATTTTAACCTTAAGCCCACCAAAATGGAAATACTGCTCCTCTACTTGAAATACAATGCAATCTCATTCCACCCCAGTCAACCGTCCTGAGGTCATGTTAATCTGAAACTCCAAAGCCAAATGTAGAAGTGTCAAAGTAACCTGACTAAACAAAGACTCTAGATGCCCTGATCAGATAAGTGGTCAAGACCTCCCACTTTAACATACATCTTCTTCCATGTCCAGCTCCCTTTCACCACTGAGGAAGTCAAATTGGTAGTCAGATCTACCACCAACGACCAATGCTAGGTCCTTCTTTATTGCAATATAAAAATACCAAATCCCCCATCTCCAAGTCCTTCAGAAATGTGAATCTAGATTGTTAGCAAAAAAAATGCTTTTGTGAACTAATTCCCTAGATCTTGAGAACATCCACTGGCTCCGTGGTGACGCGTACACTTTTGAATCTATGCTTGGTAGCAGGATAAACAATACTGAGGTTGGGGATTCATCACCTCAGCCCTGAGAACATTCCTGGCTTCCTGTTAACGTCTGAGTGACCATTGCGACCCCTTGCATCATCAATCAATACATCCCAGGAAAATCATTAGTTCCAGCAGTGGTATAGCATAACACTATGCTCAAGAAACATGTTCAAATCCACCAGTCACAATCTACCACACGGCACCGCAACTCTACAGGGAGCCCAGACTTTTCATTTGGGGACCCAGATTGCAGTATACTAGTATCCCCCATAACAAGCCAATGGATCTTCAGAAAGGAATCGATCAGGTAGCAAGGGCCTAATCTCTGTAGTACACTATGCATTAAAAGTGATTCTTCTTTGAATATGAAACCAGTGAAGACGTTTCAAAGAAACTTTAGATATGCTCATGTGGAGGGGCTCTAGAAATGTGCCTCACAGCAAAATTCTGAACCTTCCAACATTTCACAAACCTGGACCTAACTGAATCTAGCTTTTAACATTTGTAGTCCATGTATGCAACCAGCATCTTGTGACCTAATGAAGGATAGTAATAACTAACGTTGATGGGGGACGATAAACACAAACATCTAAAAATAATTTATCTAGGGTACAAACTGTGAAGTGCCAGTAAAGATTACTGCAGCAACTTTTGAAATTGAAAACCTGTCAAGAAATTATAATCTTGGCGGAAGATGTTCCAAGACTTCCTCCACAGCGTACGGAGCCGCTGGCTCTGGAAGGATTTAGATACCTTGATATCTATGGTACCCAGGATTCTGGGGAATTCTTGCACAGGATACTGTCTCCACAATTGGACAGGCTTTGCTGAGATGTCGGGCACTGGAGAACTCTCCCACTCTCTTTGATGAGCAGAGCTGCCCTCTACAAAATGATGACCCTACCCCTATACCTTCTCCAATTACACCTTACCTGGTGCCCCCCAGAAATTAGAAATTTTCAAAAGTTGACCATAAGGTAAGACTGTTTCTTTGAGATGGGAATAGCTCCTAGATCGCTCATCACACACAGCAGATGGGTGCTACAACGGGGGTTGGCAGTCGCCAACATACGCGAATACTATTGGGCTACACAAATTGTCGCAGTGAATGACTGGGTGTTTGCAGACCAAACTGGCCGACTTGGTGTGCCAGGGAGGCAATAGGACCCAGGGTCTACCCAGCAACTCTCTATAGACGATAGCGGGAGCACGACCTGCTGACTCATAATAAGAAGGTGGTGAGGATGTGGCAAGAGGCATCAAAGTATCTAGGTTGAGGCGACAAACTGAGAGACCAGACCACTCTCTAGGATAGTGAACTACTGTAGGAGGTGGGAAGCCTGGGAGATTTCTCACAATGGGTTCTAATTGGCATAGAGCAGCTGGGCAACCTGTGGAGGGGAAATTTGCTGGTGACAATTCAGGTCCTTCACCAGGAATATAAGCGAGTGAGCAATTTAGATGTATACAGACCGGGCACGCCCTCAGGCGAACCTTTGTGAATGGGGTGCAACTACCTGAGGCGGCGCCATTGGAGGACCATCTCCTCCTGGACCCACTGACGGCCAAGGCCATTTCCCTGATATATCAAAAAAATTATGAATAACTCCCCAGACCCCCTGAAATCTTTGCGAGTAGTCTCAGAAAGGGACCCCAGGACACTGGAAGATGCTATGTTATGCTATGTTAATTGAACTTTTAAAGCGCACGGTTACCCTGGGGTGTTCTGGCGCTAAGCACTACCTGCTGGATATCATAATAGAGGGTACTACTGAGTGAAAAACCACGTTTTCAACCCCTTACTGAATGAGAGGAGGTCTGTAGAATTCCTCAGGTGAAATGGGAGATCATTCCAAGCCTTTGAGGCGCAGGTGATAAAACTCCTACCTCCCCAACTAACTTTTTTGACTGAAGTAACTAGGACTTGTTTTGCTCCTGTAGAGCGAGGAGACCTTCTAGGGACATACCACTGGAATTTTCGCCTCAGGAAGTCAGGTCCTACTCCATTGAGGGCTTTAAAAACAGTGCAAAGTGCTTTAAAACGCACCCTTTGTTTTACGGGGAGCCAGTGGAGTTGTTTAAATTCTTCCTTTACCGAAACAAATTTTGGAATCCCTGACAGCAGTCTGGGAGGAGACACTGCAATGCCCGGGGGAGGTGGTGATATGCTTTTAATAAGTCCATATGCAATGGTGTTAAGGCTAAGCACAGAAAAGGTCACAAATTCCCTATAGGTTTGACTAACTGAATCACCTGAAGGATATTGTAAGGTCAGTGCAGCTATAGCACCTATATATCCAGTCGAATGAACTTTAAAAGCATTGAAAGCTGCCATTATACACAATGCGGTACAAAAGGGGGTGGTGATGGACGGAGCATCAGAACCAATCAAACACTCACACCCAGTCAACAGATCTGGGTTTGATCCATCACCGTTCTTTAGCCCACTCTGCCACCCCAGTTCAGACATGGCCATATGCAAATCAGTCTGACCCTGTGCCTCATGAGAACAGTCCAGCCCGAACTGCCAAGCCATATCTTCCCTGGACCGGAAACAAGCTTCCTAGGACCGGTTTCTGGCATTTCAGGCGGCAGTTCGGGCTGGACTGTTCCCATGAGGCACAGGGTCAGACTGATTTGCATATGGCCATGTGTGAACTGGGGTGGCAGAGTGGGCTAAAGAACGGTGATGGATCAAACCCAGATCTGTAGACTTGGTGTGAGTGTTTGATTGGTTCTGATGCTCCGTCCATCACCACCCCCTTTTGTACCGCATTATACACAATGGCCATTTCTATGCAAATCTGTCTGTGCCCACCCCAAAGGATAATGTCCAGTCCCAACTGGTCTCTTTTAGATGGGGCATCGCCTAATAGTTTTAGGCAGGGCAGTCTCTTTTGGGGTGCGACCAAGCCTAATTCGCATGTGGTAGGCGATATCTGTAACACATGGATAAGATACAAAACATTAGAAGGAAAGGAAATGTGCCCAGTGTAATTATCAGTGGGTATGACTCAAACTGGTTCTTTCATAATATTTTGCTGAAAGGATACCTACCCTATGTGGAATGTGTATGGCCAGATCTTTGCTTTACCACCATATGAACTAAAACTGCATATCACCAACGAGACTGAAAAAGATAGTATTGCCTTGGTAGTGTTTGTGTTCATTTGAGGTCATTAGCAAATACTGAATTAGCTGTGATTGAACCATGTCT
Organism: Triturus cristatus; assembly: GCF_964204655.1. NCBI lineage: Eukaryota > Metazoa > Chordata > Amphibia > Caudata > Salamandridae > Triturus > Triturus cristatus. The sequence goes on along the minus strand of NC_140584.1, from coordinate 670,356,108 downwards.
GTATGGTAAAGATGATCTTTTAAATAGCTTTATTAAACATACACATTAAAAATCAGAACAATATTCATTTACGTAGACCTAAAATCCATAACCTTGAATAGTAGAGCTATTCCTATGACAACAGAATTTAACTGTTAAAATATTAAAATTGAAAGCAAGGCAGCTTGAGTTGAGCTTCTTCAATAAAAGAATAGGTATTAATCTAGAAAGGAGCAAGGTAAAGGGAGATCATAACCTATTCCTCTCAATACTTAAATTCATGAAATAAGAACTTACTCCAACAATATTATGATACTATCCCATTCCATCAATTGTAATGAGATACATTGGTGTTTTTCCAATGTATAGTTATCAACAGTTTAGCTTTCATTTAAATAATAGGCCAATTTTAAACTAGTTTGGCACAGCATAGATACATTTAGGCACATGACATCCTTAATTTTCTTCCACAATGTTTGCCGAAATTGTTGAACCAAGGGACACTCAAAAATCAATGGATGAACATTACCGTTGAGAAAGTATCAAGACCATCACTATGCACAGATGAACCTATTTACCTTGTGTACTAAAGCAGACTGAATAATACATTATAAATAGAAATCAGGATTTTGATCAGCTTTTATCTCAAATATGAATGGGCCACATTACATCCAAATCTCTTTCTATTCCTCTTCAACTTTTGTTTTAGACTATAAATATGGGTTTCCCCATTGTGTACATTAAACTGATGGAAAAGTAATGTAGCATGTTAGCTCAAAAGCAAATTGAGGAGACCACCTCTAACCTGTAATTGAGCAAAGGAACATTGAGAAAGACAAAGGCACCCATTGTATGCCTTTCAGCTTCCATTGTTCCAAAAATATATATTTTTTTAATTTTACGGTTTCTGGTAAATCAAACTCATGAACTGAAAACTGTATCTCTTTACTTAATATTTTTTGATAACATTGGTACTAAAAGATACAGTTGAGACTGGACTGTTCCTCTTATTACATGCATTATTAATTAGAAGAACATCATATGATTTACATTTCTGTGGTATACAAATGAATTATTCTACAGAAAAGCAACATGATAAAGAAATGATTCCTACACATTAGCCCACAAGGTTAGTTTCTTAATTGTCTCAAACAAAGACCGGAGCAATATACATTAAAATCAGGAAACATATCTCCTCTTTCTTATTGTAACTGTTTTAGGTGGATAGCAGCATTCTTTCTCTTAGTTGAATTCCCAGAAATATGAAACATGGTACATTGATTAGTAACATTGATAATATAAATATGATAAAAGAACAATCATCCTAATTACGTCACAGCCATCACACCAGGATAAACACAGGGGAGTACATTTTTACTTAGTGAATAGTCTTTTAATTTTTATAGATTAAATCTCATGATTTATTCAACTTTGTATGAAAATCAAACTTCAAATATATAACGCTATAATTTACCAGAAAAAAGCAGCAGAATATATGCTTAAGATATTTTTGTTTAAAGGGATGATTTACATATATCTACATTCATTTTCTACTTTGAACACTGGAACATAAATTAAACTTGATACTGGCATAGAGTTCACAGAATAATATACATAAGAATATTGTTTGCTAGCATAAAACTTTAATTCCTTATCTCTAAATTAAACATCTTTGCAATCTGGATGTTTACATTTTAGTACACAGCGAGTTCAAAGAGAGAAGAGGAGATAAAGGGAAACCATGCCTATCACCTCTCTTGAAAGAGAAATAAGGGAAAGGTGTACCATTGATAAAAATGGGAAGCTTGGGTTGGTCATAAAATAATATTACATTAAAATTCGAGACAAAACCCAGACCTTTTTTAGAGATTTGAACTTAAAGATCTAACGCAATTGATTGAACGCCTTCACTGCACCAAGAACAATAGCAACCAAAGGTGATTTTAAAATGGAACTATTATTGATGTTCAAAAATGGCTTAGTGTTGTCTCACAATAGTCTTTGCATTTTCTAAATCCTGATTGCTCAGGGCCATTAACCCATCTAAAAAAAGTTCAAGTCTTAGAGCTAAAGGTTTTCAAAACACCTTGCAGTCTAAATTAATGAGAGACTTTGAACTATACTTTTTGCACAGCGTAGGACAGCAGCTAGTCTTTGGGGTGCGATACAGCATTGCCTCCACAAATGTGCCTTTAGCTTCACTACAGTATTTGTACAAATATTATAATTTTGGAATAAGAGCATGTGAGCATTACAAACAACATTTGATTGGGAATCCATCAGTGTCTGCAGTATTATTTAAACTAAGAAATTATATATTGATATTTTTAAACTCTGAGGCAAACTGGGCATCTTTCAATGCATATGAATGAAACCTATGTCTATCTTTCCCACTTCTACAAGGAATTAAACCACAGTAGGTATGACTACTGCAAGGTCCTAAATTCAAGTTACTCCTATCTCAGATTATAAACGTTTAGCTGTTAGATTTTTACTTGAAAAAAATAATCAATTGTTTATTAACCCCTTCCATGCTCATGACGGAACGATTCCGTCATGAGCATCGGTTGAGCTGTGCTCATGACGGAACCGTTCCGTCATGGCCCCGCCCGCGCTCGAACCCTTCAGCACCGCGGGGGAATCCGCGCAGCGCTGAAGGGGTTAAGAAATGTGCTTCAGTGAAAGCAAAAACAATTTAGGAGCATCATATTTATATATCTTTCAGGAATTCAACAAATATCTTGGCAACCACTCTTTTGGAAACCTTTCAATTCTTCTTTGTTGTGTACTTAAACTTAAAGTTTCTGTCTATGAAAGGATCCATAACTTAGTTGCAATTCATCCAATTCAACAAGTTACTAATGCTTTGCCAGAGATCATTTAAATAAATAGGTTAACATTACTAATCTTAACTTCAAATAAAATCCATTTACCTTTTCTCACTGACACAATATCAGCATTCATAGACATGACATAAAATACTTGTCACACTGGGCAACCTAAACACTTTACCTCTTCTGAAACAAACCTAATCACAGAAATAAAACAAAACCTTTATTGATGTATATCTTCAGAAAACATTGCAAAACAATGAGGAAATGAATACGGCGTTTCTTAATAACACACTACACTTAAGCTGGTACACAAGATAGGCTTCAAAGAGAAAAGACTGCAGTCAAAATGGTGCCAAAGTAGAAAAATATTAGACCGAAAGGAGACAATAACTACTGTGAAAAAAACATTAGACCACCAGGAGACAATAACTAGTGTGAAAAATGAAATAAGGCAAGTTGAGCAAAAATAAAGTTAGCACGTCATGTCCTACCGTCTTTCTTGACAACAGCCACAAAGAGAATATTAATAGCCAACTGGGAGATACCATAGACATAACATACCTGCAAGATAAGAAAAATAAGCAACAATTAGTAACAAATTGCAAAAAAACTGTTGGAGCAAATTCAACATTAACATTAAGACTGGGAATCAGATTTTTATCCATACATTTTGGGCCAGAAAAGGAGAGCAGAAATGTATGCCTTTGCCTGAGTGTAATTTTCAGTTTTGTTAAAATTCACAATCAATTCTAAACTACACATACAAAGCTAAGTCAGGTGCTGGTCTCCAGGTGCAGTTTTCAAAATGTCATGTTACTTTTAAAAGCAGTCTCCTATTCCCCATGTGCACATTTCTCCATGACGGAGACTCCCACATGGGGGAATGGAGCCCAATGTGCAAACACTTCTTTCTACAAAAATAGATTAATTGTGGGCATACATGCATTTACGAGTGCAGGTTTCTCTGCTACGAGTGCAGAGAAATCTGCACTCGTAATTTCAGCTAAGAAGTATTTCAACGTGAGGTTTGCCTTGGAAAATTGGTCATTCCCAAATTGTAGTCTGACTCCTTGACATACTGGATATGGTTAGGTTTAACTCCTCTTGCAGGTGGAAAGGCTAACGGATGATTCCCATATAGGCCAGGGTGTGGAGGAAGGTCTTTCTCTACGTGAAAAAAAATGTTTCTGTGCTGAGAAAAAAAGAAAAAGTGTGTGTTTGCACTGGGGACTTCCTTTCGCCGTCATAACTTCTCTGATTTGGAGCAATCCTTACAAGGTGTATTAGAATCCATGGCAATAGCCATTAGGTGTTACCAGAAGTACTAGGGTCCAGAGCCTGGCTCAGCATTCCAGGCACACTTTTGGAATGTTCGTGAAATCCAAAAAGAAGTTATCTTTTACCCACGCATAGACATACATCTGTGGATGCAGATCTGCTCCACGTTTGTGAATCATCCCAAATGTGATAAATACAAATTAAAACAAATTTGATTTGGGCTACTAATTCAGCTATATTTTTGGGGGTGGCCATGGATTTGAGAAAATGTCACTGAAAATGCCACTCTTCCCACCACGCTCTGCGAGAGCAAACCTAGCCCTGCATTTATTACTGCTTTAACCCCTTCAGTGCCCGCCCCTTTCCCCGCCCAGTGCCGGCCGTTGCATTAGCGGGCGGGGTCTATGACGAGCTGGACTCGTCATGGGCACAGCGCCACCGCGGCCCATGACGAGTCCAGCTCGTCATGGGCACTGAAGGGGTTAAAAAACCCTGCAAACACCAGAATGAAAAAGGATATACACTAGTACACTAACACCCACTGAACATCACAAAAGAAAATTTGAATCTCTTCCGCACTGGTACAGAGTGACAGGGTTGCCTGGTGAAGCCCACCGCAGTGTTTTGTTGTGTACTGTGCGGATCTTGCACACCACCAGATCAAGATTCTTCGAATCCACGTTAAGATTTTGTGTTTCTGAGCAGATGAATACTATAGATAAATCTGCTGGGCAGACAAGCAAACATCACCAAGGAAAATAACAAAGTGCCTAGCAAGTGCTAAAATAACCACCTCAGTTGAAATATGGAAAGCATGGTTCATTCACAAAGTAACATAAACACCTAAAAATATGGGGGACTGGGCCCAATGCAGGGGCATCCAGATTGATTTGGACAAACAACCCTCATTGTATTAGAGGCCAAAATTCGCCCCTTTCTGTCAAGCCATAACATGTATGCGCTGCTTTGTTGATGGGATGGCCAGGAGATGTTTTGAACCCCCAATGGGAGGACACCGTTGCATCCTAGAAGGGGCCAATGGGGGGAAGGGGGGTTATAAGCACACTGTGGCCCCAGCACAGGTTACTTTTGGAAGCTGGGGGTGGTGCGCAGATCAACTTTCCAACTCGGGGGCCCCTCCTTATTAATAAGTGGCCCTCATCGGCAATCCTATCACAATGTATCTAACTTACTTCAGTTTTTTGATCTTGAACTTTCAGTAAGGTCAAAACAAAAACAAATCCCAAGAAACGGCATATATGCAATGCCAATCACAGTGACCTCTTGGCAGTGCCTAGTGGTCAGCCCTGTAAATCATCACAAAATAAGTGGGGCCTTTGGTGCACTCAACAATCTCAGTGCTGCTAGAGAGCAAAAGTGGAACAGTAAATGTGCATTATCCTGGGCTTACGGCCACAAGGAGCAATATTGGATTTCTCAAGTTTGGGCAAAGCCCTTGAGCTTGCAGAGTACGCAGAAGTTGACCAAACTGAAGGCCAGAGCACTGCGCCCTTTGCGATTGTAAATCCTGCGATTTACAAAACCACAGGGTTTGCGACTAGAAAAGGGCCATTTCGAATGTACAAACCCCTTTTTTGAGTTGGAAATGATTTTTGGACTTGAAAACTAGGTTCTGCATACCCTTACTGAATCTTGGAAGGGATGAGAAAGGGGAGTTCCTTCCAATTCATGATTCAGTAACCTATGTTAATTGTTTTGCGGCAGCAATTTTTGGTCGCAATGAATTGAGCAGTCACCGACTCCCCAGTTTCAGTGTAACTGATTCGCAAAGGTCAATGGGTCCTTTCTGGACCTCTTCTCCTTTGGGAAATGAGGTAGCAGTCACAGGGGGAAGAAGCAGTGGTCCAGGAGACCACTGTGTGCTCCCTGTTATGACTTCAAAAAATCTTTTTAAGCATTAAGCAGCACTGGCTCTTTTAAGGAACACGAGCAGTTTTAAAAACAAGCACAGGTCTTGCATTTGCGAGAGTTTAAGCTATTGGCATTTTAAATAACAATGCCTTTTATTTATGTGTTTTTAAACCCAACACACATATTAAAGGCATTGTTATTTATAATGCAAATAGCTCAAGCTATCGCAAATGCGAGATCACTTTAACTCCTTCAGTGCCCATGACGAGATGGTCTCGTCATGGAGCGCGGTTGCGCTGTGCCCATGACGAGACTATCTCGTCATGAACCCCGCCCGCTAATGAAAGGGCCGGCACAGGGAGGGGAAAGGGCGGGGCACTGAAGGGGTTAATGGTGGCCGCACTCTTTTCTTTAGACACTGCTCGCCGTATTCAGGAAAATTCCAAGAATTAAGTATTTTATTTGAATAATTGGTTTTCATATTATGCTCCCGTTATAGCCAGTGGCAATTTCAAACAAAAACAATTGAGCTTTGTCACGATTACAAAGTGTGAAGCAACTTTGAGGAGGGGGGCAATTTCTGTGAAGCTTTACAATACTAGTGAGACGTCCAGCAAAGCTTAACGGGATAGAGCACACAAGTGGAACAACAGAACTAACTTAAGCATGCTTATTTCTCTGTCTTTAGTAAAGTCAGCAGCTCAAATACTTCCTGAAAAAGAAAGAATTGAAGAAGCTGCATTTGCTTTAGTGGAAAGGAGACATCTACTAACCAGAAATTTGCTACAAAAGGGATATTTTAATAACAAAACATATTTATACAAAGTGCTGTCCATCGTGGTAACAGAAGGAAACAGTACAATGGCAGTAGGGCAGCAAACTGTAGTAAAACCACTTCTATATTTTTCAAAAGCCTCTTATGGCGACTCCACACTAGTCACCCACAATCCACTCTTAGGATCATGAATGCACATAGGCGAAACGTGGAGACTCCAAAATAAGCAAGTAAGTGGACGGTGGGCGATTACGATAACAGAGGTCACTCCTCTGTACTCTGCGAGTAACTTTCCTTCTTTCGCCTTTTTGACTTCCAAGATAGATAAATGGAAAGTCTCATAGCCATGCATATCGAAGGTTGCACAACCAGCTAACAAGCATTGAAATGCAATAGGTCTCGCATTTCAAAAGGCATTGTCATTTACAATGCCAGTAGCTTAAACTCTCGCAAATGCAAGACCTATTGCATCTCAATGTGTTTAGCGCCCATGCTATAATTTTTTTTTTTTTTAAACGTTAGCAGAGAGCGTCAGGCAGGACAAAGCTATTTGGGAAAATAGGGCTCAGAGGCTGTAATTAAAGCCTACTGAGTAACATGGTGTGTCGCCATGAGAGGTTAGAAAATGAGACTATGCCTATTGACCAATGAACAGCCACAGTTTACAGTGGACAGTGACACAAGCCAATAAAATATATCGGTGGAGCTTTAAGTCCCTACCTAAATACAGCATGCCTCGCAGAGCAGCGGATGCACTGCCCAGGCTCGACCTAAAAACGTAGTCTTGTCTCCTAGCACTGAGTATTGTTTTGTTTTTTAGAGCTTCGCCAAGGCATCTCTCATGGCATGTCAATCTCAGGTGCCCAACAGCTCAAACAGGACTCACTCAGCATACCTCCTGGGTGTAGCCACCTCCTTCATGTGCCATGCAATCCAGGAGCCACACACTCCTTGTTGCCCTGAACAACACAATCAAAACACCGTTTACACCCTCACTCCACTAAGAACATGAACATTAAAAGCTAAAGCTTCCGCCACTGGTGCACACAAAAACTCATGGCAGAAGTTTCACCCTTAAACAACAGAAGAACTTGACTCAATAAAGGCGTGGCCTAATAAAACAAAACAAAAACACTTGTATCAAAACCCAAAAGCACCTCTTGTCAGCTTACACACCCTTGCACCTCCATTGTCTCATGAACACTCCAGCAGAAGCAAAGATCTCAAGCATTTGAAACCCCCAACGCACCACCCTTCTTTTCATGCAAAACACCCATATGGACACCAACCTTCTCAAGTGAAGGCTGTATTCCCAGTCTTGCTACTTTCAAGCAACCAGCTATGAAAACAGCCTCCTGTCCTCGACTGTAACAAAATAACTCACTGATAAAGTTCCCATTATACCTCTTAACACAACCAACGCAATCAATGTATCCCTTACTTAAAGCATCTTCCTAGACTTACTCAGAACTAGATAAACCCCTAGCCCAGTGGTTCATAAACTGTGCTCCGGCGACCGCTGGAGTCCGCGGATTGAAAATTAAATAGTAACAGATAATAAAGTGTATATTATGAATGAAATTGTAAAATTGAAATTTTTTATACGTTCTGTAAATGTGAAGGAATTTGAAATGGGAGGCCAAAAACTTGCTTAGTATCCTCGTATTGATGTGTGGGTGTAGTGCAAGTGCATCAAACAATATACAAAAAATACTGAGTTTCCTCAATTAAATTTAGAAATGATCCAATCTTCCAATTATAAATCACATTTTTTGTTTTTGTATATGAATTAAATAAAGTATTTCTGCATGTGTGTGTTTGATCAATTCTTGTTTTTGTATTTTTTGCATATTTTCTGGTAGAAATCATAAAAAATGCTTAGGCCCTGGTCCCCAGCTTCCAGCTCAGTGGGGGTTCCACGATTCCAATAATGAGTCAGTGGGAGTCCCTGGGGTTCAATATTGATTAAGTGGGGGTCTGCAGGAGTCAAAAGGTTAAGAACTACTGCCATAGCCTATGAAAGTCAACCACCACCTCACATTCATCAGAGGTGTTCTATAGCTGTTGCCATCTGCAAAAACGGATGAACACCGGCAGCCTACTCTCTACTTCATGACTACAGTTCAGGCTTCAGACTATGTTACAGCACCGATACATCCACAATCCAAGTTGTGGACCAGAAACACCTCTTCGCAGACTAGAGTGCCCTAGCGCTCTTCATCATAACCACTTATCAGCAGCCTCAGTACATTTGATCATTAAATCCTCAACACCCACTGAATGAGCATGGGTCTCAGTGATACCATGCTGCTGCATTCTTTTCATACCTCTAATTGCCCATAGCTCATTCCCAGGTGCTCCTCAAGGTCGCCACAGAGCACCAATGACATGCGATGTCCCACAGGATCCAGCTGATCCCCTGCGATCTTCAGTCTCTACATGAAAGCACTTAGAAGCCTCTCACCAGCCATGGAACCACCATTCAGCACTACGATGATGATTCCACACTGTACCTAAAGGTATTCCCTATCAGTGACATTGCCACCCTCAAGTACTGTTTCTCCATTATCCAAGCATGTATGTTGAGGATCTGCCTTAAACCGAACCCAACCACTGGCTCAGACTGGGACAGAAGGTAGGACTGGGCACCAAAATAAAAGTGGCTCCTATTAGCAAATCAGGCAAGTTTTCGAAATCATAAAGACACACTGTATGAGTATTTAGTGAGGTTTTGTTGATTGCATGAATGTGTGCTTCCTTCAGGCATTTTGAGGTAATACCAGAGAAATCAACAGTAACAACCTGCCGACCAGACCTTAAAACAGGTCTAGAAACAGCCAACAAAAAACAGGCCCACACACTGACCTGTCAGACCAGCCCTTCTGGCACTTTCAGATTCCCCTACCAAGAACATATTTGTTTGCATGGCCAGTGGCATCGAACAAGTCCACAATTTGGAATTCCAGCCAGTAGGAACTCAATATCCATCAATGAGTCCAGTCACGGACTTCATGACTGGCGCCGACCCCTCCTTTAAAGTTCCTTTCACCCAGAAGTAGGGGAAATGTTTTATGAAGTCTACTGCCCTGGTGACACCACAAGAGTTTTTCAGAATGCGAAGAAGGGCCTTATTGCTGGCAGGAGAGCACCAAAATGGCAAAATGCCATTTTGCATGGGGCTCCGGACATCCTTGTAAAGTAGCAATTTGTATAGGACCTAACTAATACTTGCGCACATTACGACTCCCATACATCATATTGAGGACAAGGCAAAATGGATTCGCTGTGATCACTTAACCAATTTTGATAACCGATTCAGTCACTGAATCTTAATGAGCCGCGCAATCCTGTAGGAAACAATCCTGCATAAATACAGTCATTTCTCCCTCTGTATGTTGTGTTACTCCCTCCCCCCGTTCCCTTCCATGGTAATTACTGCTCAGTAGAATGAATCAAGCGCGCCGTGGGAGCGTGTGAGCGCATGGTGGGAGCGTGTGAGGTAAAGAGGAGACGCCATGCGCGTGCACATCGCCTGTCCGTGCGCGCATATGGTTTGTCTCCCTTCACGCACCAAACCGACAACAATAGTCTCGCCAAGGCGAAGCAGCGCATGCGCTGCGTTCGCTAGGCGAGACCTAAAAATATTGGTAAGCTACATTCATACCTACCCCCGTCAAGCACAATGGATTGACTTCCTAACACATGAAAAAATGTGAGACACAACAATCACTGTGTGCTGCTTGCTAGAACTACTCAGACACACATTTTTGCATGCCGTTTGTAGTGAAGTAAATTGCAGATTCCCAAACTAAGGCGAATATACTAGTACTTACTAGATGCATTGCATTTATATGTTGTTTCTTTTATTTTTTTCGTCACAATATGGAGGAAATGTAACTCTCAAATAAGATTGTTTCACAACATGCCAAGTAAATCCTGCAAAAAATGTATTTATTTTTTTAGAGGTACATCCATCAAACTCTTTCTACGCTTTTAGTATTCAATTCAGTAGATTAGGGTTTAAAAAGTTCCTGAAGAATTGCCATCTACCCCTCAAGGGCACGACAGGCAAGAAACATACAGACTGTTAAAACTGACAACCTTGGTGTGGTATCTCTCCAAACTTTTTGCTTCCTAATTTTTACTGAACTCAATTTAAGTTGGCTTTAGGACTCAGAGCTTTTATCACTGCCAATCAGTCCTAATGTGCTTATCTGCCCTCCTTCCTCAAAACGTGTTAAAATTGGCTTACAGCTAATTGGAACATTTAATTTACATTTAATTAAGTCCCTAGTAAATGGTACTCCACGTAGCCCGGGCCTAAATGCTAATAATAGTCCTGCAGTACTCATGGTGCCACCCACCAAAGTACCACTTTAAAATATGTCTCAGGCCTGCCTCTGTAGCCTGTAGAGTAGTTTTAAATTGCCATTCCAACCTGGCGAATAAACCTTTTGCCAGGCATAAACCTTTCCTTTTAATACTTATAAGTCACTGTGACGAGGGGGAGTCGGTGAAGGACCCCGGGGGCACCAGGTCGCTACTGCCGGTACTGACTCTACTCACACCCAAGAGGAGGGGCTTGAAGGCCCAAAAACACCGGAAGCGGACACAGAGGGAGGAGATCGGGAAGAGGAGAGCGAGAGCGAGGAGCGAAGCGAGAGCGAGGAGCGGAGCGAGAGTGAGGAGAGGAGAGAAGCGAGAGCGAGGAGCGGAGCGAGAGCGCCAACCAGAGCGAGGAGCAGAACAAGGCGAGGAGCAAAGGAGAGATGACGGCAACAACCCGAGGCCACGCCGGGACGTGCCCCGAGGAAGGACCTAAGGACGAGGCAGCAGGGACCCATGAGCCGGGTCCCGGCTTCAGGCAAGTAGCGGAGGAAACCGGGAGGGCCCTCGTGGGTTGGTGGCACGTACATATGTCCTACTCAGGATTGTAGACAACCACCCCGTAAGGTAAAGAAGGGACAGTGCAGGGGCGGGCTTTAACCCATATCCAGCAGGAATCACCTGACGATAAGGGCCCGGGGAAGACGGAACAGTAAAAGTCTATGCCCTAGAGGGAGTAAGGAGGGGTATAACCAAGCACATCTAACCCTATAGGGAGGAAAGGACGGGTACTAATCGCCTCGCTGTTTCTTTTTTTTTTCCGAGGGGACGACTGGCAGGACCACGCCCGAGGAACCGATCGGCCGCGACGCTGGGAGGATAAAGAGACTGGAAGAGCTCAACGGCAACCCAAAAGGCCCCTCCCTACCAGACACAGCCCCTTTGGATCCCTTTTCCTTTCCCCTGGACAGGCGTCCGTGAGAACAATAAAACCATGAATCAAACCCCAGCATTTGACTCCTCTGATCTGTGGGGCGAGAGCATGACAGTCACCCCTAAAGTAGCCCCTAAAGGCTCACAGGGCAGGGTGCATTGTATTTAAAAAGTAGGACACATAGACTTAAGCTTTACGTGTCCTGGCAACGAAAAACTCTTAAAGTCATTTTTCACTGTTGTAAGGTATATCTCTTCCATAGCCTAACAATAGATTACCTTGCTGTAGTTAATAACTGCTAACTTTTGATTGGGAGCAGAAAGAAAAATACTGCTTACACTCGAATGAATTGTAATTTGAAATCCCCTTTAATGGTGAAGTTGAACTTTATGTTACAATTATAATAATGCTTTTTAAGAAGGTTGGTATTTTTGTACACTAATCCACTGTGCCTTTCTGCCAGTAGCTTGGGTCACATAACTCTGCTGTTGTGGGTTGCGTATTATTTCCAGGCACTAAGATAAAGGAAGCCTAGGTGTGGACAAATTGCCAGGATGGCTGGGGAGGGCCAGTACCCAGCCTTAATTGCACTTCAAAAGGCTTGGCCTCCAGCTCACACAAAGAAACCTGACACCAGACATGCCATTGCTATTGTCACCCTAAACAGTATGGAGCCGACCTCAGGAAAGAGGGAGGGGAGACAAAGGGGGTATCCCACATCCACAGGCTGGCACTGGGGATAAAGGTTGGCACTCTCAAACCCCGAATCAGAACTCTCCTGGACCTGTGGAAGATGGACTTTTCTGCTGCCAGAAGGACTGCTTTGCTGTTTGAAGAAGGAAGTGTGGATCTGCTTGTCTTGATCCCAGGCTACCTATAGTTACTGTAAGAGTCAGTTGGCTGAATTCTGTGTGAGCTTCGGGTACACAACAAGCTACCAAAGGCCTCCTTGCAACTGCCCAGCAGATCAGCTGCAACTGGGCCTGCCTGACCCTGGTGCTGGCCTTTGCTAGAGTGAGTTCTGATCCCCAAGAGCAAGCCCCCCAGCATATGGACCATTGGCTGGCATCAGTGAAAGCTTCTCCAAAAAGAAAAGGTAAATATCCTGAAGTTTGAACTCCTTGCAACCACAAACAGGCTAGTTAGCGCTGTAACTTTGTCACCCACAATGACCACCAATGTGAAGCTCTGGTGTTCCCTGCTCTTCACACCAAAAACGTGCATCCACTGACCAGCAACGCCAGACCTGCACTTTGCACTACAGCAAAAACACAATAACAGACCGCGACTGCCAATGCAAAGCGATAACTGGATTTTTGAGGATACGCCCCCAATACTCAACCTGCTCTTCACGCACAAAGCCTCCTCGTCGTGGCCTCCTTCAAAGCAAACAAACTCTTCTCGTCACACTTGAGAAGGTAACTTTTCAGCAGGGCTAACCTGGTCCCTGTATCTGGCCCACGCTCCATATTGGTCAGCCTGAGCTTGTGACTTTACCATGGTCCAGCACAATCAGATGACCATGAGTGGCACTTTGTGCTTTTAGGTGCTTTTTTCACTTGAAACTTTAAAATGGGATATCTCTGGATTTACTGTTTATATTTTTGACAATCTAGTATCATGTTATTTATTAAAATATACTTATTTTTTTAAATTGGTTTCAGATTTTTCTTCTATAGTATTTTTAATGTATTACTATTTGTGTGATGCATACGTACTTCACACATTGCCTCTAAAGTTATGCCTGACTGATTTTGTGCCAAGGTACCAAGGGTTGAGCAGAGGTTAATTTGGTAACTTTTGTGGTTCACCCCAAGAAAGACTGTGGTTGTTGCCTGCTTAGGGCTCCCACGCCTCTTAACCAATTATTTACATTGGCCATATATTAGCACTCCAGGACCACAGCTACACCATGAGTTCATTGTGTGATTTTTAACTTTAACCTGGACAATAATTGGAAATAAAAGCTACTTCAGCTGTCCAATAGTTAATTTTACATCCCCATCCCAATCTTCTAATTGACCTCCTCCCATCACAGAGAAAGGTACATATCTTTTGTCTGACCGACACCAGACATAAAGATGAAAAAAGTCTCTGGCAAAGTGCCCCCTGTGGGACCCACTGGGTGTTCCAGCATCCACCCAACGAGAAGCACAACCCCATGGTGACGCATGCCACGTAGTAGGGTAAGGGTCTCTGCATCCTGAAAAGGATCCACCTGATGACCTGAAACAGTCCACAAACCAGACAATAGTCAGGTAGGACCTAGGGAACTGCATACTTTTTCTAACATGGTATTCAAGTAAGGGAGACCCTGTGCTACTCCGACAATCCCTCCTATACCCTCCTCTCTGCTTGAATACTAGTGCCAGATACAATCTCTGAGTGATAGGAGCAGCCTCCTCACCCTCTACAATCCCACCACAATCTTGGAAGATGCCAACCATTGTACACCTCAGACGACAACAGACCCTTCCCCTACTGCATACCGTGCTCAAAACACAATACAAAACAATCTAGCAACTTGAATTACTCTTCTCTCCGAACACCTATCAGGTAGCAAGAGGACAAACCAATGCCTTCCCTTCAGCATGGCCAAGACATAAATCTAAGGGATTGGGGCAACTGCAAAATGTATAAATTGTCTGTAAATGTATGTAAATGGGCTAATACCAATAGGGATGTGGATCACCGCTTCAGGGCCATCAATCTTGCTTTACCTGTTAATAAACTGCAGTCTGTAGCCCCTTACTTGGAGCATAAGTGGAAAATGGCATGGGTCATTCTCCGCACTCCAGCCCAATAAATACGCACACACTATGCCCTAAAGATGTCCTTTTAAGGCCAGTTCTTGGTTTTAGTACAGTGTGTGAACGCCCCTAATGTCTCCATCACAGACCAGAGTCTGATTCGGATTGTAAGCATCTGCCATCAGCAGAGGGAATGGGAAGGTCCCTTCGTTGAGTCGATGTGTTAAACTCTATGAGGTGCGAGTGAATGTTCTCAGTGTTTGGTGGTTGAAAGCACAGGGACGAACCCATTCAGTTGATGGTTGTGAGCGCTGTTGGGTGTAATTATAGCCAATTAAAAACATATTTGGGCTGAGATGGATGCAGGTTAGGAGTTCCTTCTTAATGTATTCTGGTACATAACAGAACCCTGAGCGTTGTCATGGGTCCTGAGTCGGCAAAGGAGCGCGCCCCACTACTTTGCAGCAGTGAAATAAAGGAAAAATACAACTATAATAACTTGTTGTTATTATCCTTTTATTTTGTCCTGCTGCGGCAGCTTGGGTGGGTGGGCTGCTCTGATTTCAGAGCAGGGAGAGGAGTGGTGGGCACACTCTGAAAATGCGCATGAATTTTGGCCGGCTGTCTCACGCCGGCCAAACATTCATGTGCACTTTGCATGTTCTCCACCGAGGCTGTATTGCTGCCTGGGTGGAGAACATGTCAAGGCTCCCACTGCCTGTCTGGGCGCCAAACCATGGTGCTCAGACCAATCACAATGCTGAATTTCAGCACTGTGATTGGCTTACGGGAGCCTGGGTATGCTTCCTGTTCTGGTCCGAGTGAGGGCCTACAGAGGAGAGAAGGCGGCGAGGAAGTGGCAAGGAGGTAAGGGGCATATGTATCAAAGGATTTTGTATTCGCAAACGCTGCGAATCGCAAAAAAACAGCGTTTGCGAATACAAAATCGCAAAAGGAGATGTATGAGGCATTTCAGCCTCGCAATCTTAAGGAATCGCTAAATTTGCAATTTCTTAAGTTTGCGTAAGCATTTAAGAAATCGCAAATTGCGATTTCTTAAATGCAGTGTAACACGCACCCAAGTTGTGCGATTTCTCCTTAAGAAATCGCAAATTACCACCAACTTCAAGTTGGTGGTAAGTTGCGATTTCTTTGAAATATGCCCTTTTTTGCATATTTCAAAGTGCCATGTGGTGCACATACATGCCCTTAGGGCATGTATGTGCGCCATATGTGCACACATGCTGATTTCAGGGGTGCATCAGGGTGTCATCATGACACTCTTGCACCTTAGAAAATATTCTCAATTTGCGATTAGCAAATAGAGATTCGCAAATTGAGAAGGACTTCCCATTCATTGCTATGGGCCTCCTGGCCCATAGGAATGAATGGGAAGGTATTCCTTAATTGCGATTTCGCAATTTGCTAATCGCAATTAAGGATTTTTAAGAAATTGCAAAATTTGTGCGATTTTTTAAATACATCCCGTTTTGCAATTCTCAAATAGCGATTCTCAAAAAATCGCTATTTGAGAATCGTAAATGGAAATGATGATACATATGCCCCTAAGTTTTTTCTTTCTTCTTTTTTTACAACAACTTACCCCTCTAACCCACCTCACCACCCCCTATCTGTGCCGGCAACCCCTGAATTTATAAAAATTTCCAAAAAAAGGTCTTTTTTCCAAATAGGCCCTGGTGAAATGTCCTTATGTCATCATAATCTCTCATAATTTTGCATTACTCCAGTAAAAATCCCGAAAATTATGCTATAACGTCAAATCGTGTAATTACTGGCCGTTCGTGGCAGAAATTTAGGACAGGCACACAGACACATGATTGAACAGACCGAGAACAGCTTCTGTTTGAGGTGCCTGTGTTTTTTGCACACTTTTTGATGCTCAAAATGCATCCTCGCATCCAAACTGGATGCGAGCATTTATTTTGCACCAAAATATAGCGCCAAATGCCTGGTTTGCTTTTTGCATAATTCTGCATCTTTTTTCTGAAATTGTGCTTAATTACACACACTACGCGAATGTCACAAACCCCAAGAACTTAACCTCATTAGGCAACTGAAAATATCCTTCAGCAGGAGGAATGCATGCGGGATGCAGTGTCATTCCCTTCCAACAGCACTGCTTGCCTGGCAGTCTTCGAGGAAAAAACGCACTTAAAGCATAAAATATATGGATGCATACCTGCTGGCGACGGCGTTTAATGCAATTGTAAGAGTTCCCTTCAAAGCATTTCCAGAGCTTTAGCAAGAACTATTATGAGCTTGTTCAAGAAAGGTGTCTACTGAGGGAAGCAATGAACGGCCCTTTGGTGGTGACGTAGGCTGATACTTCCGAGTCAGCGCACACCAGGGGGGCATAAAGCGCGCGCCTTTATATGTGTGGCGTCTCATAATAGCAGAGGGAGCGCGCCCTCGGCCACGTATTTAGAGACATTATCTGTTATTGTACTTGGAGTCCTTGAAAGCGCTTTGGCTGACACAATTTTCCGTGGCCTGAGGCGGGAAATAATCCTTTGTAAATGTCGGGCTCAGCAACGCACGAACTGTGCAGCTTGAAAAGAACAGTACAAGTGTGAATAGGAGCCGCGTATCTTTATATCACTCTGTGCGGTGCTGAGGCACATCCTGAGGGCCAGATATTAACCGGCCAGCACGGATCGGAGGTTTGGGGGCGGGGGGAAGCGGGTATAAAAGAAATGAATAAACAGGCATTGGCATAGCCAATAGGTCTCGCTTTTGGGACATTATAAGTGATTAGCCATGCAACACTTGATGTTGTTTAATGAAGGATATTGTGATGGATAACTAAACACTTATAATGTTCCAAAGGCGAGACCCATTGGCTATGCTTTGGGGGGCCTTATGAGTTTTTAGGTAAGCTATTGACTTTGCCAATGTTTTTTAGCTGTTCTGTAGAGAAGTGTGGCTGATGTGCAGCATGCTGAGAAGTTGCAAATAAAAAGTGTAAGAAGCAGTGAGTGATGCTGTGGTGCTGTTGAGTGATGCTGTGCTGGGCCTGAGTTATGCAGCGGTGGCGTTGTGTGATGCTGTGCTGGCCCTGAGTGATGCTGTGGTGGTGCTGACTGATGCCTTTGGTGATGCTGAGTGACGCTGTGGTGGTGCTGAGTGACGCTGTGGTAGTGCTGACTGTTGCTGTGGTGGCGTTGAGTGATCCTGTGCTGGCCCTGAGTGATGCTGTGTTGGCCCTAAATGGTGGTGTGGTGGCCCTGAGTAATGCTGTTGTGCTGCTGACTGATGCTGTGGTGATGCTGTTTGATGCTGTGACGCTGCTGAGTGATGCTGTGGTGTTCCTGAGTGATGTTGTGGTGCTGTTGAGTGATGATGGGGTGGTGCTGACTGATGCTGTGCTGGCCCTGAGCGATGCTGAGATGGTGCTGAGTGATGCTGTGGTGGCGCTGAGTGATATTGTTGTGTCAGTGAGTGATGCTGTGGTGGTGCTGAGTGATGCTGTGGTGGAGCTGAGTGATCCTGTGGTGTTGTTGAATGATGCATTGTTGGCCCTGAGTGATGATGTGGTGTCGATGAGTGATGCTGTGGTGGTGCTGAGTGATGCTGTGGTAGGTTTGAGTGATGCTGTGGTTCCGCTGAGTGATGTTGTGGTGGTGCTAAGTCATGCTGTGGTGGCACTGAGTGATGCTGTGGTAGCGCATAGTGATGCTGTTGTGGTACTGAATGATGCTGTGGTGGACCTGAGCGATGCTTTGGTGGTGCTGAGTGACGCTGTGGTGGTGCTGAGTGATCCTGTGGTGGTCCTGAATGAAGCTGTGGTGGTGCTGAGTGACGCTGTGGTGGAGCGGAGTGATGCTGTGGTGGCATTGAGTGATCCTGTGCTGGCCCCGAGTGATGCTGTGGTGGCCCTGAGTGATGCTGTTGTGATACTGACTGATGCTGTGATGATGCTGAGTGATGTTGTGGTGGTGCTAAGTGATGCTGTGGTGGCACTGAGTGATGCTGTGGTAGCGCATAGTGATGCTGTGGTGGTACTGAATGATGCTGTGGTGGACCTGAGTGATGCTTTGGTGGTGCTGAGTGACGCTGTGGTGGCGATGATTGATGCTGTGGTGGTACAGAGTGATATTGTTGTGTCCCTGAGTGATGCTGTGGTGGTGCTGAGTGATCCTGTGGTTGTCCTGAAAGATGCTGTGGTGGTGCTGAGTGACACTGTGGTGGAGCTGAGTGAGGCTGTGGTGGCCCTGAGTGATTCTGTGGTGATGCTGACTGATGCTGTGGTAAAGCTGACTGATGCTGTGGTGATGCTGTGGTGATGCTGATTTATGGTGTTGCTCTACAGAGTGATGCTGTGGTGTTCCTGAGTGATGCTGTGGTGGTGCTGATTGATGCTGTGGTGGTGCTGATTGATGCTGTGGTGACGCAAAATTATATTGTTGTGTCCTTGAGTGATGCTGTGGTGGTGCTGAGTGATGCTGTGGTGGTGCTGAGAGAAGCTGTTGTTGTGCTGAGTGATGCTGTGGTGGTGCTGAATGTTGCTGTGGTTGCATAGAGTGATGCAGTGGTAGCGCTGAGCGATGCAGTGGTGGCACTGAGCGATGCTATGGTGGTGCCTAGTGACGCTGTTGTGGTGCTGACTGATGCTGTGGTGGTGCTGACTGATGCTGTGGTAACGTTTGTGCGGACTGATCTACTCTGGCTATTTTGCTTTCTCTTCCTTATTAACATGACGTACCAGAGTTGCTTTAAGTCAAAACACATTAAACATGATATTACAGGTGTAGAGTAACAATGGGCAAGGAATCGAAGGGTTGGTCTTAAGTGCTGCAAACCTGATGCCAAACAGTAATAGTCCTAATTGGCTAAGAATTCTCAAATGTACAAGAGTCAATAATGAAATGGGATGTGCAGGAAGCCACCACAATTAGGGTTTCAGATTTTCAATTGTGGCTAATGTTCTTAGTAACTAGAGGAACGCAAGAATTTCATTACATGAAAGATAATAGTGGCTGGAAACCTGCTATACCTAAGGGTCAATAAATAGGTTTGACAAAAAAAATCCTGATGTAGAAAAGACCTACGACATGATTTACTAAATATAGCAGAACAATAAATCAGGATGGATGTGGCTTGGCCAAGAAATAAAGCCTGCCAATGGAAAAGAACAAAAATCTTAACAATAGATGTAAGAAAACATTTCATAAAAAGTATGCTTGAAAAATTTCGTAATTTGCATTTTTAACCAATAGTATAAAGTTTTGCCATTTAGTACAATTTGATGCAGAAATGAATATTATCTATTAAAGATATAAAATCATGAGGTTACGTGGATTACTTATGTAAACAAATAGTATAGTGTGGAACAAAAGCTAAGCAAAGGGAGCAAGTTAGACCGAAGATTCAGATTTCATCATCACTAAGAAAGCGGCGACGAGTCATGTAAAATTGCAGATATCATCATGTGAAAGTAGCTGAACGGTGGTCGTTTAAGTATTTTGCTTAAACATCATGCACACAAGTCAGAACTATTTTTACAAATGCACAAAGGAAAGGAGTTTTGTCAAATATCACTCATGGCAGGCTGAAAAGGTACAAGAGAGTTAATGAGCTATGATGAGGGGAAAGGCAGATGGCGGCGTTAATGAGCCATGACAAGGGGAAAGGCAGATGGAAGGAGAGGCATAGCCAGCATTGGAGAGGCGGAGTGAGGCACGCGCGCTTGTGCGCGTAACCGCAAGCTCTAGGCTGCCACAAGCAAAAGCGTGTGGTAGCATTCTCTGGAGCCACACACTAAATGTCTCGCAGAGCAGCGCATGCGCTGGCTCAGCGAGACCTAAAAATAAACGTCCCAGATGTTTCCATCACAGACACGAGTCTGATTCGGATTGTAAACATCTGCCATCAGCAGAGTGAATGGGAAGGTCCCTTCGTTAGTTCAATGTGTGAAATTCTATGCGGTGCGAGTGAATGTTCTCAGTGTTTGGTGGTTGAAACCACAGGGATGAACTCATTCAGTTGGTGGTTGTGAGCGCTGTTGGGTGTCATTATGGCCAATTAAAAACATATTTGGGCTGTGATGGATGCAGGTTAGGAGTTCCTTCTTAATGTATTCTGTTATACAATAAAACCTTGAGCATCATGGTCCAGAGTGTTATTATGAGCGTGATGACACCCAAACGTATAGTATTTCTGTGCTGTGACCATCTAAAACTAACGGTATTTCACAAACATTTTCAAGGGTCCTGATGAACACAGTGGCGGCTCATCTGCTAAGGCAAAGGAGCGTCGCCCCACTACTTTTCAGCAATGAAATAAAGGAAAAATAAGATCATAATAACTTGATGTTATTGTCATTTTATTTTGTCCTGCTGCAGCAGCTTGGGGTTGCCGCCACTTCCTTGTTGCCTCTCTCCTCTGTAGTCCTCCCTCTCTTGGCCTCAGCAGGAAGTACGCCCAGGCTCCCAGTCAGTCAATCACAACGCAGCTTTAGCAGTGTTGTGATTGGTCTGAGCGCCATGTTTCAGCGCTCAGAACTGACTGGCGGCCTGGGCGTTTTCTCCACGTAGGCTGTAATGCAGCCTGCATGGAGAACATGCGAAGTGCGCAAGACTGTTTTGGGCAGCCCGAGAGGGCCGGCCAACTAGTCGTTGGGCATTTAGGAGGGTGCTGCCTACCACTGCTCCCCTGCCCCCGCCCTCTCATGCAAAGTAGAAGAAAAAAAATGATAATAACACAAGTTATTATCATTTTATTTTCTCCTTTATTTCACTGCAAAAAAGCAGTGAGGCGACGCTTCTCCGCCTTAGCGGAGAAGCTGCCACTTCAATTCCCCTTCACCTATTTTTAGCACAAGCTTTGCTTGGGGTAGTGCAGAAGCTTCAGAAATCAACTTCAACCCTGCTGTGATCTTAGTAGTGTGGCATGGATGCCATGGGCCCTGGTGCAAACAGGGAAATTACCCCTTGGACTGCTGTTGGCGGAACAATGAATTTCTGAAGCCTCTGGGGATGGTGCCACTGCATTTACTGCCCCAATGGTAACTATGCCCTGGTCTTAATCCTCTACGGATTAGCTCACTGGAACTGTCCTGAAAAAGGCTCAGAGCCACAGCAGTGAAAGGGCAGTGAACTGCCAGGGAAAAAATAAGTTTGAAGGGTCTGCTTCAAGGGCTGGACATTCACCAGGATGTGCACACCCCGAAGACACTAACAAAGAAACACCTTTAAAGATCATCTTTTCAAGCACTCTTCAAATAGTAAAGCTGAAAACAGCACTCAACACAGTCTTTCACCAGACAGGCGCTCACCTGTGCAGAACTGTAAGAACAGAGCCAGACGGATGAACCAGAAGCAGCCCTGGCAAAGATGCTTAACCCAGCCCACCCCCATCCTGGGGAGAGTGAAAGAGGGCAGGGAAGGGAGGGAGGTGGCGGGTGTTGCAGAGAAGAGAAAGAGCCCGATAGAGAGCCGTTTCGAGGCCCCCAGAAAAAAACTGCCGGTGAGACCCGGCCCACTTAAAGCCCTGCTTATAGAAGTAAAATGTTAAATTATGTAGCCAATTCTATTCGTTAACGCGGGGGGCATCTTGGATATAGAATCTATCCCACTAAGGAACTGTATCTCTCAATCCAAAATACCCTCCACACAGAAAGGTCCACAAAGCAATCGAGGTCGGAGCAAATTGTTATTGTATAATGTGCACTGGGCTAATGCCAGCTTCTTGTGCTAACACTGAGATGGTCAGAGTTATATAGTGCAAGACAGTTAATCTTATCACCGACGTGCCATGCATCTCAAAATCTGTGCAAAATAAGCCCCTGCTTGGGGATATTTGGCGGACGTCTCTATGTCCCATCATTAAAAACCCGCGGAGACATCGATCTGTCTAGGATTTTCGCGATGAGACTGTGTGCGGTGACGAATCTGGGGACTTTACACTTTAACTCAGCGTACTTTGGTCCTCCTAAATGTCACTTCCTCATGCGGCGGAGGTATTGTATGCAAAGCACGACGCCTTCCCCAGTGATGAGCAAGGTGAAGAGATGAAGGTCACGGGTCCATCTGGGACGGGGCTGCGATCCTGCCACGCGCCTTCAGCCGCCATTAATTACATTTGGAACTCGTAAACGAAACACCCCGGCTGCGTTAGAAGGGCTGAGATGAGTTCGTAGCCGATGGGTTGGTGGAATTAATACCGTCCACGTGGATCCAGATTCATTCCCTAAATCTTTCAAAGCTCTCACTAATTTGCAGTCTCGGACTCCAGTCCACTCAGAATGAAGCCAAATATAATTAAATCTGCGGCTCGATAACAACAAACCGTGTTTGCTGCTGGCCGTACTGCCTTAAAAGGATCTGAACTGAAAACGCATCCTGGTAAATGAAATATCCAACGCTAAAAGGGAGCAAACTAGGTTTGTGTTTTATCGCTTACAGAAGACGAAGAAATACATTGCTCGCCATGTGTTACCTTTTATAAATACTAATAAATCCATATCCCAACATATGTGAAATGGATACAAAGCAATGTTTTCCATCCAACAGAGGTAAATAGTTGTAGAAATGCACGTATTTCTGAAATAACCAAAATGGTCGGCTTTGCTTTGCTAGCAAGAACTATTGCTTTGCCAATATCTTTTGTAAACCAGCATGGCTGATGGTCAGCATGGCTTTAAGTTAGTGGGTTAAAGGAGAGCGAGTGTCATAAAATAGAGTGGAGTGGAGTTAGAGAGTGGCATAGAGTGTCATAGCGTGGTGTAGAGTAGTTATGAGGGGAGTGTCATCGAGTGGTGGGGAGTGTCATGAAGTGGTGTGGAGTGTTGTGGAGGTAGTAGAATGGCGTGGAGTATTGTAGTGTGGCATTGAGTGTCGTAGAGTGATGTAGAGTAGAGATGAGTGGAGCGGAATGTCATGGAGTGACGGGGAATGTCATGAAGTGGTGTGGAGGGTTGTGGAGGTAGTAGAATGGCGTGGAGTATTGTAGTGTGGCATGGAGTGTCGTAGAGTGATGTAGAGTAGAGATGAGTGGAGCGGAATGTCATGGAGTGACGGGGAGTGTCATGAAGTGGTGTGGAGGGGTGTGGGGTGGCGTAGAGGGAGTAGAGTGGCATGGAGTGTTGTAGAGTGGCGTGGAGTGTTGTAGAGTGTCATAGAATGGAAGTGGGTAGAGTGAATGGAAATAGAGTGGAAGGGCATAGAGTGGAGTAAAGAGTCAGAGTGGAGTACAGTATCATACAGTGGAGTGGCATATGGTGTCGAGGAGTGGTATAGAGTAGAGTTGATTGGCATAGAGAGGAGTAAGGTGGTGTAGAGAAGAGTAGGTTGTCATAGAGTAGAGTGGCATAGAGTGGAGCAGTGTAGGAGAGTGGATTGGCAAAGAGAGGAGTAGAGTGTTGTAGAGTGGAGTGGCATAAGTAGAGTAGAGTGGAGCACTAGAGTAGTATGCAGTAGTGTGTCGTGGAATGGAGTGGAGTAAAGAAGCATCAAGTGATCTAGAAGCAGTGCTTAATTTGAGCCTGAGGTTCCTGGTGCTCACATCAGCACTTAATTATCAACACCTGCGCTTGAGCACCAGTTAAGGAACAATCATTTTTGGTGGGTACCGGGAGATTAAATGATGCACCCAGAATCACAGGATGTTAAGCCGACTCTGAGAATAGAACCTGGTTCCACAGTTCCAAGCTCGGCAGTTCTGGCCATTAAGAGACATGCCCTCCCCACTTGGAGGGTTTGTTGGTTCTGTGTTAGGCAGCTCTAACAGGAGACAGGAGACTGGTCGATGCTGCCTAGAGGGCAGTGGCATAGAGTAGAGTGGGCAGAGTAAACTGGTGTAGAGAGCAGTGGCGTAGAGTACAGAGCTGCAGAGTAGAATAGAGTGGTGTAGAGTACAGTGACATAGAGCACAGTGGTATAGAGTGGTGTAGTGTGCATTGGCATGGAGTGCAGTGGT
Source organism: Triturus cristatus (assembly GCF_964204655.1). Lineage (NCBI taxonomy): Eukaryota > Metazoa > Chordata > Amphibia > Caudata > Salamandridae > Triturus > Triturus cristatus. The sequence goes on along the minus strand of NC_140584.1, from coordinate 670,331,424 downwards.
GTAGAGTATAGTGCCATTGTGTTCAGTGGCGGAGAGTGCAGTCTTGCAGAGTAGAGTGTCAGAGAGCAGTGATGTAGAGTAGTGCAGAGTAAAGTGCTGCAGAGTAGAGGGATGCTGAGAGCAGTGGCATAGAGTACAGTGCTGCACAGTAGAATAGAGTGGCATAGCATGCAGTGGATTAAAGTGTTTCTGAGTAGAGTATAGTGGCAAAGTGTTCAGTGGTGCAGAGCAGTTGATGGAGAGTGCAGTGGCTTAGAGTAGATCAGTGTAGCAGTGTAGAGTGGTGCAGAGTAGAGTAGAAAGGCATAGAGTGGCGCAGTGTAGAGTGCATCGGTACAGAGTGCAGTGGCATAGAGCAGAATGGTGCAGAGTGAAGTAGAGTGGTATAGAGTGCAGTGGCATAGAGTAGATTGTTTGAAAGTAGAGTGAAGTGGTGTGGAGTGGTGCAGGGCTGAGTGGAGGGGTGCAGAGTACAGTGCAGTGGCCTAGAGTAGTGGCATAGCATGTAGTGGCATACAGTAGAGTGTGCAGAGGAGAAGAACGTGGTGTAGAGTGCAGTGACATAGAGTGGTGCAGAGTGGCAAATAGTAGATTGTTTCCCAGTAAAGTGAAGTGGCGTAGAGTGGAGTGGTGTAGGGTAGAGTGCATAGAATAGTGGCATACAGTGCAGTGTTGCAGAGTAGTGTGACATAGAGTGGAGAGGCATAGAGTGGAGCAGCCTAGACTGGAGTGGTGTAGAGTGCAGTGCTAAAGAGTGCGGTGGCACATTGCAGAATATGGGAGAGTGCACTGACTTAGTAGAGTGGTGCAAAGTAGATTAGAGAGGCGTAGAGTGCAGAGGCATGGAGTGTCATATCATAGAGTGCAGTGGTATGCAGTAGATTAGAGTGGTGTAGAGTGTAGTGGTGTAGAGTAGAGAGCAGAGTGGTGCAGAGTAGAGTGGTGTATCTTTTAGTGGTGGAGAGTGCAGTGTTGCAGAGTAGAGAGTTTTAGAGTGAACTGGTGTAGAGCACAGTGCCATAGAGTGCAATTCCATAGAATAGACTGTTGCAGAGTATAGTATAGTGGCATACAGTGCAGTGGTGCAGAGTAGATTGGCGTTGAGTGCAGTCACATAAAGTGTATTGGTTTTAAATAAAGTGGTGTAGAGACCAATGAAGTTGGGGGCAGTGGCATAGAGTGCAGTGTTGTAGAGTGCAGTGGTGCAGAATAGATAAGAGAGGCTTAGAGTGGACTGGTGTTAAGTGCAGTGGCAGAGAGTGGAGCGATGCAAAGTAGAGTGGCATAGAGTGTAGTGGCGTACACTGCAATGGCATAGAGTAAAGTACGGTGGCGTAGAGTAGAGTGGTGCAGAGTAGAGTGCAGTAAAGAGTGGTGTAGAATTCAGTGGTGGAGACTGCAGTGTAGCAGAGTAGAGTGGTATAAAGTGAAGGGCATAGAGTGGAGTGGTGCATAGCAGAGTGAAGTGGTACAGTGTAAAGTGCAGTGGCATAGAGTGAAGTGATGTAGAGTGTAGTGGCATAGAGTGCATTGGTGTAGAGTGGCGTAGAGTAGTGTAGATCAGAGTTCAGAGGCGTAGAGTGCAGTGGCATAGTGTTCAGTTGCAGAGAGTGCAGGGGAGTGGCACAGAGTGGATTGCGGCAGAGTGGAGTGGTGCTGAGCGCAGTGGCATAGAGTAGATTGTTTCAGAGTAGAGTGGAGTGGTGCGCAGTAGAGTGCAGTGGCGTAGAGTGATGTAGGGCGCAGAGTTCATTAGAGTGGCATAGAGTGCACTGTTTCAGAGCACAGTGGAATAGAGTGGAGTGGTGTAGAGTGCAGTAGTGCATAGTAGAGAAGTATGGGGTAGAGTGCATTGGCATAGAGTAGAGTGCTGTAGAGTTGAGAGGAGTAGAGTTAATTGGTGTAGTGTGAAGTGGTGCAGAGTGAAGTACAGTGACGTGGAATGAAGTGGCATAGTGTGGAGTGGTGCAAAGTACAGTGTAGTGGGTTAAATTAGAGTATACATGGTGTGGTAGTGCACTGCCATTACAAGCAACACATCTTCAATTGAAATGACCATTACATTTGCACTGACATACAGTTTTACTGCCAACTGTATACAGTGCACAAATTATAATGTGTGGAAATGTCATTGTAGGAGGCTGACTTGGTATATGGTGCATCCTTATTTAAGTGATGCACATTGCATTAACCCAGGCAGCCCTTATGGTGATTTTAGTAGTCTTTGATACCATAGAAAGCTTTCAAAGTGGTAGATGTGAAGAGCAGTCTTCAGGCTTATTTTAAAGTTGTAGTGTTAAACAGTTAGTTTTATCCGTTTAATCATGTAGTGTAGATTAAACAAAAAAGAACCACACAGTATTAATATAAAATAATTATATTTATTAAACAGCACTCAATAGCACATTGGTATATTTCCTACCTGGAGATAGTAACACATATATACAACAATACTTCAATTGCAATAAGATAAGTAGTACAAAAAGCAGTTGTCTCCAGGGAGAGACCAAACCGTATATTAGGAAAGTGGAATGCAAACTGCAAAGGACGACGGGACTTGGACCAGAAGACCCAGAAGAGGCGGGTACACAAGGAACCATCCAAGGTAAGTACCCAGGGACCCCATGGAGGCTGTGTGCAGAGTGGGAACACAGCCGTGTGCCCAATGGAAGTCAATGGAGAAGTCGTGGTTGCAATTTTGCAGAAGAAAGACCCTTCCCAGAAGACCCCGAAGAATTCCCTTGGAGGACGGAAGGTTGTAGAGACGTCTGGAGGCCAGGCTACCCACACCACAGAAGCCAGATGCATAGGGTGAAGAGACATCAGAAACCTCCATAGACGACAGTGGAAGAGTTGGAGAAATGTGCCTCTGGAGAAGAAGGTAAAGAGGTCTGGTGGAATCCAAAAGTGGATTCTGGAAGTGGAGAACCTGCAACCAGAGTCTATGCCACTCGGGAGTGACCAGGAGGCATGGAAGTGCAATGCCCGCCGATGTTGGAAGGTTCAAACAAGTTGACAGTGACCTTGTTGGTGCAGCTGTGAGGATCAGGCGATGTTGTGGAAGACCAGGAGCCATGCACGAGCTGTCCCACATCAGATGTCAATGACTAGGAGGGGGTCAGTGTCTGGCAGGAGCACCAACATGACTTGGTAGCCGCAAGTGGCGTGGGAAACGTAGAAGGAGCAACATAGGGACCAGCAAGGTCCAAGGGACTCACCACAAGCAGGAGAAACAGAGCAGGCCCGAGCAAGCCTGGGAGCCCACTAAAGCAGGAGAAGACCCTCAGGAGGACCCACAGGCCAAAAGCAAAGGAGCAGCTCATCAAGAAGGAAGGCCCATGGTGCAGAGGATGTGGTGAGGATGCTGTGCTTGGCAGGAAGAGATGCTGGAGGCTGTTTCTTCTTGTAGCCTGAAGATCTCTACAGTGCACAGCCAGCAAGCCTTGGCAATGGCAAGTCGATGCATTGCACAGGGGTTTGGTCCTAGCGGTTCCGCAGAGGGATACTGGCCTCAAAATTGCAGAGAGGACAGGTCAGGCCTCAAGGGAGTTGCTGAACCACCACCTGTGTTGCTGAGGCTTGCGAAGTCCGTGAGGCATCAGGAGCAACAGACCGGTCAGCTTGATTAGGGTGCCGCCAAAGACTCCCTGAAGTGGCTCCAACTGGAGTATGCAAAGAGGGCACCAAATGTGCCCTTCAAAGCAGTTAGGTGGCACTGGCAAATGCCCCACCCCAGCCCAATACACTAAGTCCAGTCTGGGAGCCGGTCACACCTCCCTGTGCAGGAAAACTATTGTTCTAACTTCCCCTACTCGAGCTCAGCTCAGCAGCATCATGGCAGAATCATGTCTGCAGTCGGCAGAAGCACTAGCTTGTTGTCAAACACTGAAAGACTGTTAGCCGTAGTACAGGGGGGTAGCCCAAGGGAGCCCACCAGTACATTGGATTATACTTCCAACACAGAAATCGGTGTTGGGGTAGAATTCCAACATGTTTGATACCAAACATGACAGGGTTTGGTGAAGCCACTATATAGTTAGACATCTTGTAAGGACTGATGTCCACTATAGGTATTGAAATGTCTAAACGCACTTACAAAGCTTGGAGAATCAACTCCGAGGTCTGTAAGAGTGTCCTGCTCACGCAGGGGCACCCTCACACTTATGACCAAGCACCCTGCCCTCAGGACTGAAGTGCCTGCCATAGGAATGACTTATAGGTTTTGAGTGCAGTGACCTCAGATATAAGGAAACTTATATCTGTTGTGAGAGGTGCAAGTACCAACTCACACAGGCGGCAATGGCAGGCCTGTATACACAGTTAGAGTGGACTCACATGGGTGGCACAATACATGCTGCAGCCTATGCTCCGGACCTCTGTGCAAAGCCTAGGACTGTTCCTGCTCATGGGGATTGTGGCAGGGGCAATGCCACCTGACACTCATTGGCTTTTTCAGTGCAAGGAGCTGCTATGTAGACAGGGGGTAACTGGACAGAGGAGGCTGAGTGAGCATGGACAGGTGCAGGGGGACAGAGGGGCAAGGTTCAACTCTTGTTTTGCCATCACCTATCTTCTGGTTTCACATGGTGTGGAATCACGCACAGTGAAACTGGGCCCAGTGTCTTCAAACCTGGCATGCCCAGAGTTTGCAGATGCCCAAGTCCTGGGTTTGGTATTTGAGGACCCGAGAATTCCTAGTCCAGCGACACCAGGCTACCTAGAATGGCCGGAGCAGTATTCCTTCAGGCGATACCTCTCTGGGCCACTTGTAATGAGAGTGTACGTTGATGTACGTTACGATCACTGCCAATCCCTTTGATTTTATCTTTCACCATTTACTCAGTTGTTAATCACGTTTCTAGGAGGAAGAGCCTGTGGGCGACAACTGGGCCTCATTTTTTTTTAAGTAAAGGAACTGGATGGGAATGCTTGTGAGACTGTTGGACTGACTTGATGGCTGGCTTAGAAGCAATGGATCTGTAAAAAATTAACAAAGCCTTACATGTGATAGGAGCTATTTCTTTATATAACTGATGTGAATTACCGATAATGGTTGCAGATGTTGATATGGATCTACTTTAATCCAGTAAATTCATTTTCCTTTATTGTGTTTTTGGGAGCTTTAGCAGTAAATAATACAACATGTGTGCCTGATTGGGATGCCTGCAAAGCATCCCTGTGAGACACTTGTAGGGGATTTACTATACTAAAATGTGAGGATTGGCATATGCTGGTGCCATGACTTCGCTTCCATGCTATTCCGGCTGGCGTCTGCACACATCACTCTTTTCTGGGGGCCTTTGTACAAACCTCACATTGTAGCAGCTAAACTTCAGAGTGACCATGGCATGAACTCTCGACAGAACAAAGAGAGAGAAATCTTACAGTTCCGGCCAAATTTCAGTTCCAGATATTGCTGAGTTTGCCTGTGCCTTAGGAAACGTGCAGGCATTGACGTTTGTATGTGTTTCTGCTGCCCCGTCAATAGCCCTCTATACCCCTAGGCGAAGCAGGAAACTGTGCTGTGCTGCTCTATTGCAAGAAAAGTTGGACAAATTTAATTTACAAATGTTGAAAACAACATGGTTCAATTCAGTTAAAGAGTCGGAATCCTATTCCCAGGCAAATTTAGCAGCTTGTTAATTTGATTATTGTGCAAATGCCCCTTTCCATCACCCGAGAGGTGCCAGCCTCTAAGCTGACATTCTAGTTGGACAGGTCTGTGGCACCATGAAAGGAATAACCGAGGTCAGTCTTCTTTTGACCTCATGTCACAGGCTCACTTTTCAGATATGGTTGTCAGGGTTGCTGTTTTAGGAATGGCGGCTAACATAGTTAACCTCACTGGTGCAGCCCCGGCTACAGTTCTAGTGATCCATCAGTCAAAACAATCTTTTCAGCTAATAATAAAGGAACTTTCCTGTCTACATAAAATTTCAGTGCAGTTCTAGGTCTGTGGTTTTGCGTGGGTGTAGAATGCAAAAAAATGTGTTTTGGACATTTCCTCGATCAATCCCAGTAAAATATCAAAAATAATTTCACAAACCTACCCACATTATATTTGGCATTGGATCAGGAGTTTATCTCGGCATAGGTTTTATCATTGTTGTTAAGCTGAGTTTCGCCTAGAAACATATTTTACGCAGTGGCGCAACAAAGGGGGCGGGGCGCATCATGGGGGCGGCGGCTTCCCCCGCTCTTATCTGTGGCTGCCGCAGGAATGGCCAGCAAACCTCCCCCCACTCTTAACTCTTACCTGCGACTGTTGCAGGAATTGCCAGAACCTCCCAGGCTCTTGCCTGTTGCGCCGACGGGCGGCAAACGCAGCGATTACCACATGCAGCAAATGGTCTAGCTATGCCGTCTGCACACCATCCAACTCCTTTCTAAGCAGTTTCCCAACTACATAACGTTCCCAGTGAAATTTTGACTAAAGGTAAAAACACACATTCTGTATATGCCCTGCATCCACAGCATGCTATGCACTGCTGAAGGCTGCATACATCCATTCCAGTGCGTGGAAGCTGGTGCAGGACCAGGTACGAAGGGCGAATAATGCATGTCTGTGATGCAGTGCAGCAGGGGTTGGGTGCAGAGGACTAGTCATGCGGCCAGCGGCCAATTCCCGCTTCAAACTCCAGAAGGCACTGCACAGCAAGGTTGGGCATGCAAGAGGTTGGGCATAGTGTCTGGACAAAGGCCTAGTCTCAGACCAACACCTGATGCACATGGTCCAGGGGAGTAGCTATTATTGGTGCAGAAGGTGTCCTGAGTGGCCCATTGCGCCCTGATAACTGCTTTATATTACTACCTCAGCAGTAGTCAAAAGGCCCATTTATCTTGCTTGCTCCAGGGCCCCTGACATTCCTGCTACACTTCTGACACAGTCAAAGTAGTGCATAGCGGGATGGGCGCACATGAGTTTGGGAGCGGGGCCTGGTTTTCGGACAGGCCTTTCGACCAACCCCTGCTGCGCATGCCCAAAGCTGCAAACTCAGATGTTTGAACACAATACAGCAGTGTAACGTGTATTATCAATAACCCCAAAAGTTCAATGCAAACATTGTTAATGGTAAGTTGTGATGTCTTCTGCTCATAAGACATTAAAATATTTTTTTAAAAACTCTGAATATTTCCCTAAAAGTAAAGTTATGGTTACTAAGCAAAATTGAAAATACCCCTAAAATTGAACTGTTATTGTGGGTGAGAAAACTATAAATTGCTCCCCTGCCAGGTAAACCATAACTCGCACTCCAAAAGCAATACTTTACAATTACTTTACAATATTTATATCAATAAAAAGCTGGCCTCAGCAATGCAGCATAATTAAATAAAAGTGCATTTCACCACAAAGAAATCATCCTCCATCCATAGCGATGTCGTCAATGCCGTCAATATTAAGGTGCCATGTAATGTCACCAGTGATGGGTGACGTCATGAGCATTGCATTTAGGGTGTGACTTGTGGTCTGCTCAGATAACCATAACTGGCCAATTTCAGAGATGTTTTAGTTTTGTTTAATAACCATAACATCAAGGGCCTCATGTAGGTAGCCCAATACCGGTCGGTAACGGCCGATTTTCGGTAAATATACCGTTACCGACCGGTATTTAGGCTTTTGCTATGTAGGGGGATAATTTCTGTATTCGGTAATTTACCGAATTGGTAAAATTACCGAATCGGTAATTTTACCGATTCGGTAAATACCGAATACAGAAATGAGATGTAGGGGGACTGTGTGGTGGGTGTGGGGATTCGTTATTTACCACCAACTAATAGTTGGTGGTAAATGACGAATAGGTGTGAAAATGCATTTTTGTGCACTGTGAAGTGTGCAATGTGGCAGACATACATGCCCCTAGGGCATGTATGTGCGCCACATGTGCACACATGGACGAATCAGGGGTGCAACAGGGTGTCAATGTGACACCCTGCCACCCTTGAATGTGCTCCCCCCATTACCGAATCGGTATTTACCGATTCGGTAATGAGGCATACCTTCCCATTGATTCAATCAATGGGAAGGTATGCCTCATTACCGAATCGGTAAATACCGATTCGGTAATTACCGACTTACTCCGATTCGGTAACATTTACCGAATTATTACCTACATACACTTTACCGATTCTTAAATACCGAATCGGTAAAATTCGGTATTTAAGAATCGGTAAAGTGTATGCCACCTACATATGGCCCCAAGTGTGGATCTTTCATGTCTTAAACATATATTGATACCATATGAACAGAACAAACCCTAGTTTACCATTGCTGAAGACTTATCAGTGAATACATACATGCACTTTCATGTATGCTCAAAGGAAGTCATCATAACTGTCAGTCATACACAACCTCCTGTCAGATATGCTCACCAACCACAGACCTGCTTATCCCTAGTTGGGTGTCCTGTGATTCTTTTATCCTGGTTTCGAAGGCCTTCCTAAGCGCTTCGGGGAGGCTGTCCCCTGTATCATCAGACATGTTCATTGTCTGCTGCTCAATGTAGTCCATATTCCTTCCATCCTTCTGCCCATTCATTGCGGTTGTTGGTTATAAACCAAGCTTGGATCAGCAATGGCAAAGTGGGTCAGTTACATCATATCAACAATTGAAAAAGAGGGAGACACATCTGGTTGTTTAGGAGACACAGCCCGTACTCTTACATCGTGACACTGTTTGCATCTGTCTCCTGGGCTCATTACATTTCAAACACATTCATGTATGTTCCCTACTGAGACTCAGTGTACCTGCCACTTCTTCTACGTGGGCCTTGGTTCCAGAGGGGAAGTTACTCAATATGGTTTGGAAGCAGTGCTTTGGGTTGGTATGTCCACATGATGCGTACAGCTGTGTCGATTGAAATGCCTGCTGCAAGAATCCGCACATAATCTGAGGGTCATCGGTCTGAACATAGCTGGCAAGGCGGCTAAAAGTGACTAAAATGTGCACCGTAAAGCGATGCAGCGATGTGGAAGTCATGAGTCTGACACCTGGCAAGGCCGACTCAGCCTTCCATCCTTCTGAGGCGAGTACATGTTGTACCACAAATTCGGTAAGAGTAACATTTGCTATTTCCAACACATTGAAGAGAGTGATGGGTGGTACGAAGCACTATGTAAAATCAAATGACTTCTAATCTTAAGTGTGCAACGAGCCTCCATTCATATTAGTTTAACTCTCTGTATTAAGAATGTACCTGTATTGAGTGTAAACAAATGTAGACTTGTCACCTATTATTCAACTCGAAACATTTCTTGGCACAGAATCCCTTGAATGTCTATGGTTACAAAATCGTAAGTGATAATGTCAGAGGAGCACACCGTTTATGTGCCAGAAGCAAGCCGTGACAGTGAAGAAAAAGTCCTGCTCACCCTAAAACACTACCATCACCCTCCATCTCACATAATCGCCCCTCACCACAAACATCAGGTTCTTGACCCTAACTCCCAGGCCAAAAATGTACACATAGACAGCATATGTTGCTCATTAATTGTCCTATTTTCAAGCCTCAATGTAAACACGCCTTGGCTTTAGGCGCCATATGGTTGTCATTGTAGAACGCGCGAGTCATGTTTTCCCCCAAAATGCACAAAATCTCTCTTGATCACCAAATAATGTTGATTTAAGAGCTACTGTACTCGCGCACTCTAATCTGTGAATCCAGACGAAACGAGCGCAGATCTACGCATAACACTTCAAAAGCTCAGCAGTCAATGAGGCGCAGGTTTGCGAACGGTGCTCCGGCCTGACCTCATGTTTATTGACGTATCAGGAAGCGGGTTGGCAGCTCGCGCTGGAGGTTTCCACCACTCAGACCAGAGCAGGAGATATTTATTATAGCGCCCGGATTAAATGAACAGCCATTAGAGACCGAGCAGAAATTACTACAGAACAAATGCACACGAGAAATGCAAAAATAAGGACACTGGATACATGAAACGACGGAGAGACATCATCAACACATCCTTCGACACCGCCATCTTCCCCGAAAGCTGGAAACACGCCGAACTCAGCGCTCTACTCAAGAAACCAACAGCGGACCCCACCGACCTCAAGAATTACCGCCCCATCTCGCTTCTACCGTTTCCAGCCAAAGTCATCGAGAAGACCGTCAACAAGCAGATGGCCGCCTTCCTCGAGACGAACGGATCCCTCGACCCCTCACAGTCCGGCTTCCGAGCCAAACACAGCACCGAGACCGCCCTCATCGCCGCCACCGATGACATCCGAGCCCTGATGGACAAGGGAGAAACAGCGGCCCTCATCCTCCTAGACCTCTCCGCGGCATTCGACACGGTCTGCCACCGCACCCTAACACGGCGCCTCAGCAACATCGGTATCCAGGACAAGGCGCTGGAATGGATCATCTCCTTCCTCGACGGAAGAACACAGCGAGTCCGCCTACCACCGTACAAGTCAGAGGCCTCCGAAGTCATCTGCGGCGTCCCCCAAGGATCATCACTGAGCCCCACCCTCTTCAACGTCTACATGAGCCCCCTCGCGGCCATCGTACGCAAACACCACCTCAGCATCATCTCCTACGCCGACGACACCCAGCTGATCCTCTCCCTGACCAACAACCCCGCCGCCGCCAGAGCCAACCTGCACGAAGGGATGAAAGAGGTAGCCGAGTGGATGACGACCAGCCGCCTGAAACTGAACTCGGACAAGACGGAGGTCCTCATCCTGGGCTCTTCACCCTCCGCCTGGGACGACTCCTGGTGGCCTCCCGCCCTGGGCACCGCGCCCAAACCGACAGACCATGCACGAAACCTGGGCTTCATCCTGGACTCCTCCCTCTCCATGACCAGGCAAGTCAACAGCGTCTCCTCGGCGTGCTTCAACATCCTACGCATGCTACGAAAGATCTTTTGGTGGATCCCCTCAGAGACCAGGAAGACCGTCACCCAGGCCCTCGTCACCAGCCGACTGGACTACGGCAACGCCCTCTACGCCGGGACCACCGCCAAGCTCCAGAAGAGACTCCAGCGGATCCAAAACGCCTCAGCCAGACTCATCCTCGACATCCCACGATCCAGCCACATCTCCGGTCATCTGAGAGACCTTCACTGGCTCCCCATCAACAAGAGAATCACCTTCCGCCTCCTCACCCACGCACACAAAGCCCTACACGACCAAGGCCCGAGCTACCTCAACAGCCGAGTCAACTTCTACGCTCCCAAACGCCACCTCCGATCAGCCAACCACGCCCTCGCCGCCGTCCCCCGCATCCGAAGAGCGACTACAGGAGGAAGGTCCTTCTCCTACCTGGCCGCCAAGACCTGGAACTCCCTCCCGTCCGACCTGCGCCTGACCCAAGACCACCTCTCCTTCAGGAAGAAGCTGAAGACCTGGCTGTTCGAGCAGTAGCGGCACCCCCCCTCCCCAGCGCCTTGAGACCCTACGGGTATGTAGCGCGCTTTATAAGTGTCACTGATTGATTGATTGAGAGTGCTGCCTTAAAAGGGCCTTTGAACAATTCTAAGTTAGGATTCATGACCTGGGATGCATACTTCAGCCACGAGGCAGCGGATCACTTTCTAGAAACATCAAGAGGAGTTGGACTGCACATGTTTTCTGCTCAGAAGCACAGGAACTCGGTGCATCCTTCCTTTCAACAAAGTTTTTGCAAAACCAGTGTATTGTTTCTCATTCAATGAGTGCGGGGTTCGGACTGGCCTACAAGGAAACCCGGCAATGTCCGAAGGGCTGGTCTGACAGGCCAGTGTGTGACCCGTGTTTTGCCTGTTTGTCGGCCTGTTTTATGGTCTGCTGGGACTTTTTAACTGTGAATTCCCTGGTATTAAAACAGGCATTGCCTGCAGCAAGCATAAATCCATGCAGGCCTCCATACATTGCAAACCTCTTATACAGAATGTCTTTACAAGTTCAAAAGAGCCCCAATTTGCAAACATGGGTCACATTTTTAATATTCTAATCCACTAGTGGAGGACACTTTCATTTTAGTGCCGGGACTATTTTCTGTGCTAGACACACCCTGATGAGTGGTAGAATAGTTGGAAATACCCTTCCACCTTTCTAAAGAGCAAAGCCATGTGCCATGGCTGCCCCTCAGGTCTCCTCACAGAAGCCCCACCGGCCAACCCCACTTTAGAGCCATGCTGATACTACCTCTAATCAATGGTGGAGAGTCACTTAAACTGAGCCTGTAGTCAGAAGAGCCATTGAAACCAGGCCGTGATTACGTTCGGGAGAAGGTGAACACATGAAGAGAACAAGGGATCCCTGCAATGATCAATGAGGGCTGAGGGACAGGGACAGAGACCAGGTTACCAAGTTATAAAAATAAACGCCCACAAGGGCGTAGCGGGCACCGGGCATATTCCCAGTGGACCGCCAGGCTGGGGTCCGGTTTTGGACTCCTCTTCAGCATCGACAAAGAGCTCTCCAACCCCGACGCCGGAAACAATGCCATCACTCCCTCGCAAGACCTCTGCGACTCCCTCGCAGCCTTCTTCCACAACAAGATCGTCAACATTCACAACAGCTTCGGCCCACCAACCACGAACCCCACCACCGAACCGATGCCCCCCACCGCTACCCTCCGCACCTGGACCCCAGTCAGCACCGAAGACACAACACGCACAATGAACAGCATCCACTCCGGATCCCCTACGGACCCCTGCCCACACCACATCTTCAACACGGCCGACCACATCATCGCACCCCACCTCCACGACATCATCAACGCCTCCTTCAACACCGCCACCTTCCCGGAGTGCTGGAAACACGCCGAGATCAGTGCCCTGCTGAAGAAACCAACTGCAGACCCCTCCGACCTCAAGAACTACTGCCCCATCTCGCTCCTCCCGTTTCCTGCCAAAGTCATCGAGAAGACCGTCAACAGACAGCTAGCTGCCTGCCTCGAGACCAACGGATCCCTCGACCAATCGCAATCCGGCTTCCGAGCCAACCACAGCACGGAGACCGCCCTCATCGCAGCCACAGACGACATCAGATCCCTAATGGACAACGGGGAAACTGCGGCCCTCATCCTCCTGGACCTCTCCGCAGCGTTCGACACTGTCTGCCACCGCACCCTGGTACAGCGCCTGAACAACACCGGCATCCAGGAGAAGGCCCTGGAGTGGATCACCTCATTCCTCACCGGAAGAACCCAGAGAGTCCGCCTCCCCCCGTTCCGGTCAGCGGCCACCGAAGTCATCTGCGGCGTTCCACAAGGGTCATCGCTCAGCCCCACCCTCTTCAACGTCTACATGAGCCCCCTCGCAACCATCGCACGTCAACACAACCTCAAGATCATCACCTATGCCGACGACACCCAGCTGATCCTCTCCCTCACCAGCGACCCGGACGCCGCCAGAGCCAGCCTACATGAAGGGATGAAAGACGTCGCCGAATGGATGAAGAACAGCCGCCTGAAACTGAACTCAGACAAGACAGAGGTCCTCATCCTGGGATCATCACCCTCCGCCTGGGACGACTCCTGGTGGCCCCCCGCCCTGGGAGCCACCCCCAAGCCAACGGACCACGCACTCAACCTAGGCTTCATCCTGGACTCCTCCCTCTCGATGACCAGACAAGTCAACGCCGTCTCGTCTTCATGCTTCAACACCCTGCGCATGCTTCGAAAGATCTTCCGGTGGATCCCCACCGAGACCAGGAAGACGGTCACCCAGGCCCTCGTCACCAGTCGGCTGGACTACGGGAACGCCCTCTACGCCGGCACCGCCGCCAAACTCCAGAAGAAACTCCAACGGATCCAGAACGCCTCAGCACGACTCATCCTGGACATCCCCCGACACAGCCACATCTCCGGACACCTGAGAGACCTGCACTGGCTCCCCGTCAACAAAAGAATCACGTTCCGACTCCTCACCCACGCACACAAGGCCCTCCACGACCTGGGCCCCAAGTTCCTCAACAGCCGCCTGACCTTCCACAAGCCCACCCGCCAGCTCCGCTCCGCCAGCCTCGCTCTTGCCACCGTCCCCCGCATCCGCAGAGCCACCGCCGGAGGAAGATCCTTCTCCTACCTGGCAGCCAAGACATGGGACTCCCTCCCCATCCACCTCCGGACAACGCAAGACCATCTCGCCTTCAGGAAGCAACTCAAGACCTGGCTGTTCGAGCAGTAGCGTTCCCCCCCCCCCTCCCCCCCCAGCGCCTTGAGACCCTCCGGGTGAGCAGTGCGCTATACAAATGCCTATGATTGATTGATTGATATTTTGTAAAACAGGCCCCTTACTGCCATGGAATTACTATAAAGGTGTGGATTTGGTTGCCTGTGGATGAGTATGGATGAATGATTCATTTGTAATCTTTCCAATGAGACTTGATTAGGGTCTGGGTTTTTGGAGTTCTGAGGATGGCGCGATGGTTGCACATCCACCTTCAGGGAATGAGGGAGGACAATTGGCAGAAGACAAAGTAAGGAGAAAGAAATAGGGCAAAGAATGTTTCTAGAGTTGATGCTGTCATGTGGGTGCAAGGCTACCAAGCAGCTCAAATCCACACTCTGCTCCTTGGGCAGCATCTGCCATCAAAGACTAAGACCTGCTCTTGTTCTGAGATCAGTGGAATTACTGTGCAACAGTTCTGACTGGGGAGGGTTCTACTTTCTCTGGTGGGAAATAACTTGCCCATTCCAAATTCTACAGTTTGTAAGGTGAGGATAACACTGCATGGTTTATTGTGTTCTGAGCTGCAAACCTGTGAAGATTACATTTTTCTTGTAGGAAGGTGGAGTATTATTTGGTGATACTGGTCAGGCTTCACCACGCAATACTGTCACAAACCCCAAAGTTGGTTGTCGGATTCACACTTACAAATCCTTAGCTTAGGCCTGGTAATGCGGCAAAGAGCAGTCAGGCTTTAATAGAGGAACGTGTTCAGCATTTCAGAGTACCAACATGGGCGAAAAGTAATTGACACAACTTGAGAGAAGTCTGGCTGGTTTTACCGCTCAAACTGTGATGCAGGGGAAAAAGTTCCCTCTACGTGCAGCGTCGAGTAAAGGGGTCAGCTGCCGGACTGGTGACCAACTAGCTTTGGCAGCAGTTAGTGGAGTAGAATAGAACGTTACTTCGACTTCTGTTGGTCCCGGGGGACGTGGTAGCTGCTTCTAACTTTGTGGAAGGTAGAACTACAGTTTCCACAATGCACTATGACCATCTGGACTTGGATGATCCCTCGGAGGGCCCAATAGCCAGTGATTCTTTGGATCTGGAGCATTGTTTTACCCTCAGTTTGAATATGACTAGTGCCACTAGTCCAAGGGAGTCAGAGGGTGCTTCAGGCTTCCATAGTGATCCCTCTTTCAGGGTAAACTGAGAGATAGTCTAGGACAAATCTCAATCCGGCAGGTCCAGGAGCATTGCCACAGGTGGAGGGTATCCCACTTTAGCTTTGTGCACATCCTGTTGTCACAGAAACTGGTCTCTCCTCCTGTCCTCCTTGTTGTTCAGAACTGAGGTTCTGGTGTCGGGGTGTCCCTTGAATCCCAGATTTAGGGGAGTTAGGAGTGTGGGAACAAGTAGCCAATGGGCTGCTAGTCCCTACTGCTAGTCCACTCCTGTGATGAGAACATCTGGGTGTGTGGGTCACCTTTTCTACCCAGAACCCTTTATTTAGCCACTTCTAAATATGGCAGAACTCTTCTTTCCGTGTACAGACTGGCCTGCCCACCCTGGATGTGTGGCTAGCTTTCTAGGGATGTACACCTCCTTGGCTTTCTAATTTTCCACCTTTCGGGGTGCAAATTTGAGTGGGGCAGTTGAAGCACTGTTTCCTCCACTGGGAGTCAGCCCTGATGCATATCAGAGGTGGTGGAGCTTTTCAAACTCACCGCTTCGATGTGTCACTTCACTGTCTGGGAGGGAGGGAGGTGTGACCTCCTACCTGCCCAGGGCTTTGTTACTGACTCCTGGGAGTAATCACACAGCCTGGCAGGAGGTCAGAATCCTGTCTTGGCAGCAGCAAGCGCAGGAAGTGTGGGCTTGCCAGCCAGAGCACAGAAAAGCTGGGCCAACCAGGTAGGCAACATCTAAGGTAGCCACTTAGGCGCATCCCACATCACCCTTGACACAAGATTTGTGTTAGGGGTGAAAAGGCACGTTGATACCAAACATGACATATTTTGGCAGTACCATCATGGAGCTGCCAACCTCGGGGTTTCCTGGGTGCTAGCCCTTGTTTGGTATGCCATGGACCGTCTATCACTTATAGTGTCCTCTAATGGTACAGGGCATTATAGGGTCATATAAGTTTGCCCTTGCATGTTTGCACCTTTGATATAATACACCCTGCCTCCTGGACTTTAGGAGGACTTCCTTAGGGGTGACTGGCATATATCAGAGATAGTGCATTGACTTTGCCACACATGGTGAGGGTAAAGTCAAGTTTGAGCAGTTTGTACTGCTCCTGCAGTCCACAATGGCAGGCTTTCTATCAGTAGTTTATTTGGGTCACTTAGGATGGCACAAACAGTGCTGCAAGCCCTGGGGTCCCCTTGGCCACCTATGCCCTTGGTACCGCTGGTACCATATACTAGTGACTTATAAGGGGGGTAAAGTCCTTGTGAATTGGGATTGTCAATTTACACAGCTTTAGAGAGAGAGGACTGGCAATGGGGCGTGGGCAGAGTCATAAGCATCAACATTAGAGCAAAATGTGGGGGGCGTTGACCACACAAAAAGGGCACTTTCCTACATTTCTGACACACATTTTGCCGGGTTTTACTTGGAGAAATGTGTGTGAGACATAAAAACATTGTCCTTGCAAAGTTTACACTTACGTGTTAATCCTGATTCGGATGTAAACATGTTTGCAGCCAAACCGGGATTGCCAGGCAAATTCTAATGAAGGCCAAAGTCCACGACCAAGACGTGGCTCTCTTGAGTTAACATTTGATGACAAGAGCTGGATCCACCTTCCATCTCAAAGACCAGATGTACAATCAAGTGCTGTCACCCTTGAAGTGCTCCATTACAACTGTCCCCAAACTCGTCTGATTTCAGAGCTTGCCCCTGATTTACTTCAACCAGCTGGCCTAACAATGTAGCAGTGCATGCTGCGGATCACTGAGCCGCTTCAGTTTCCAAGTTCTAAAGTGAAGATGTCCTGATAGACAACAATGGGATTTTTCAGCTTGGAATTGAAACTTGTCAATCAAACCTGCTGCCTAACTGAACCTTAAAAACAGCATGTACGTTTTAATACATTTATTTTGTCTGCAGAACAATTTACAGGACTTCTATGTTTGTTCTCCAATACAATCCTCAGCGGAGGACGATTTTCATAACTTTCTTTAGAGTGAAAACCATAATCCAATCCATTACAGGGAGCCATCTGTTTCTCTATATCTTATGTAAACTCAATCTCAACTCAATCAATTAATATTTGATCTAAAGTGATAAGAGAAAGACAGGAGTCCTGCACAAGTGCTTTGAAAGTGCTCCCTCACACAACTCTAATAATAAATCCTCGTGATGCACCCAGCCAGGATATCTCCAATAAGCAGGCTCCTTGCTCTACACTTTTCTATCAAAGCAACCATCCTAAACTACCTGCAAAGCTTCTTGAACTGTATGCAACCATCAGCTGGCCCCCTCGAAGTGTTTTCAACAAAAAAGGGTCTTGTGAATGCACACTCATCCCTAAAGGAAACTTTGGATACTCAGTTACCTAGATAAAAGCAGCTGTCTTGCAGTGTGACTTTTGAAAATATGGATTTTTCAATCAATATTTTTGATGACCTCCTTCATGCCGCTTTGAAAATATTTCACAAGAACAATGAGTCTAACCATGTTACCTGCACACAATCTCCTGATAGCATCTTCTCTTAATTCAAACCGTTATAGGAGGAACCACTGGTACCCAGCCCGCTGTGACCTGTGCACTGCAAAAAACAGACTACTTCTGAAAGTAGCTTTGATCACAGATCGTAAACCAAAGGTGCAATATGGCAGCACGTACTCAAGAGCTGAACGCCTTTTGACAAAAGTACAGTTAAAAAGTCTCTTTGAGACAATGTCTCAGGTTTTCCTACCTTTCCCTTTTCCAGTGACTTAAAATGAGTTCTGTAGGAGCCCCTGTTAATGAATCTTCTCACTGACATTTCTTGGAACGCTTGGCTTAATTTTACTCTTCTTTGGCATTACTGTCTCTCTTCATATTTTTGTGTCAAATAATGTATTAATTTTTATGAATTTGGTTTGGACCTCACATTTGCTATTTTTTAAACTATGTTGCTTCTTTGTATTGTTGATCCTTCTTCCCCTGTACAAGTCATGACCTCCGTTCAAACACCCGATTTTTAGGGAGTCTTGTTTTCCGCTGTTTCGTCCTTGTTGTGTTGTAAGTTTGCCATTGGAGCTTAGCTTTCGGCACAACACGTATAAGCACCTTTGGCCACCCTCTTCCTCAGTCAGTATCATCACTTCAGACAGGCGTCACTTTGATATTGAACAATGGACCAGAAATTGTAATAGTTTCAGTTACAGGGTATTTTAAACCACATTTTCTGGGGTGACTTGATTAAAACTGACTGCAGGGGGTGGCTTCACGAGACATAATCCATTTGTGATCTGTCTGTGCCCTTTAAATTCAATTTCCCTTCTGTGTGATTTCATAGAGCCACTCAATCAAACAGAAACCCATCTCCCTTAGTCCACCTAAAGAACAGCTGAAAGAATCACATTAGGCAGGGCACCAACTTATAATATCCACACATGCTCTGCAGTCATGTGACGCCATCAGCAGAGCCCATGCATTTGCTAACTCCCATATGGACATGTCGCCCTCCATAACTGCTCTGCGAAAGAGATACCCAATTAAGATGTGTTTTGCTCATGCGATAATGAACATGTTGGTTCTTTGGTGGCGGAATAATAACGCTAATAACACTCAGCATCAATATCCATTATTAAAGCGCCAGACTCTGGTTTACCAGTGGGGGGGGCATTTTCATGGTCTGCTGCGCACAGCAGAGGAAAATATGTCAAGGCAACAAAGATGTGTGACTAACTGTGCAGCAGTGTGCTATTCTGATAACCACCAAGCTAACAGCTTCAATTTACTGCTAACACAGATATATGTTTGTCTTAACACCGCAGAACTGCAAAACTAACAGCTTTCAAAGTCAGAGACAAGGAAGCTGAGCTTCATAAAAATACAAGCATTGGCAAACGCAGTAGTCTGCAGTTGGTTGCCAGGCTTTTGACTTTATCAGAGCTTGTTTTCTTTTGTAATGACTTTGGAAAGCTTTATTTTTGAGGAGCTTCCTCGCCCTCATCGACATGTTAACAAAAACTTGACCTAAAAAAAAATGGGCCCGGCAGAGCACACATTCCCATAGTTGTTCTTGGCACTGAAGGGAACATCTTTGTGTGTGGATGTGAAACAGCAGAAAGCTGTCACTCCCAGTGAAGTTAGCCAATGGCTGAAGTGGGCTGGCCCAGTACCCCAAGTTGTATGCTTTAGTAGGTGGAAGAAAAATGTGAATGACACAACAACAGACCAACAGTGGAAGAGGCCCCTCATAAATATATTATATACATGATTTTAGTGAAATAAAAGTGTTGCCTAACACCAAACCTAACAAAAAGGGCGAGGGTGGAATTGACCAGATCGAAAACCTGTACCCTATCTAAATCAACATATTTTTCATTTTGTATTATAAAAAGTTAGCATTAAAAATAGTAGTAATAGTCATAATTCTAGTAGTAGTAGAGATAGTGGTACGAGAAGTATAAACAGCAGAAATAGTCCTCGACACTAGTAGCAGCAGTAGTATAATTAGGAGCAGTAGTCATTGCCATGGTTGTAGTTGTGGTACTGGCATAATAAGTGATGGCAGAGGTACTATTAGTATAAACAGCAGCAATAACAGCTATTGCCTTGATTACTAGTACTCGTAATAACACTAGTATAAATAATAGCAGTAGTTAGTAGTATTAGTAGAACAAACAGTACTCCTAATGTACCTAATGTTGCTGGTAGTTTAAACAGTAGTCATTGTTGTCATGGTGTTAGTAGTGGTAATCCCAGCAGCAGGACACAAGTTCTCTTCTCTTCCCACATGCGGCTTTCAGATGCTTCAGGGTGTAGCTACACTGCAATGCAGTGGAACTGGGATGATCCTCCATCAGGTAAACAGTTGCTCATAGGGTAGCGATTTTATGGCCTTTTGAAATCCAGAATGTATTTTGATTTATCTAAACTAGTTTTCTCAAACTATATCCACTTATTTCTTGATCAGTTCATGGTAAAGGCCCACAAGAGACGTGATCTTTCTATTGTTCCAGGAAGCACCAAAGATTGTTGTCACTAAGTAGCTCATCGCATACAATAGCGCTGCCTCTTATATTCTAGGACAAAGAATTTACTCTTGTGATCTCCGCAGTTGAATGTAAGATCAATGATAGAAAAGACCTGTCAACCAGACAAGTGAACGCTCTTCTCACAGCTACGGATGATGCCCTGGATGCAAGGTGTTGGTAGGACATGTATTCCTCTGCTGAGGAAACCGGTGGGAGAAAGGTGCTACTTCCATGGAA
Organism: Triturus cristatus; assembly: GCF_964204655.1. Taxonomy (NCBI): domain Eukaryota; kingdom Metazoa; phylum Chordata; class Amphibia; order Caudata; family Salamandridae; genus Triturus; species Triturus cristatus. The sequence goes on along the minus strand of NC_140584.1, from coordinate 670,310,886 downwards.
GCCAAGATGGAGCAGGAGCTGAATTAGGAAAGAGCCTCATTAACTAAAGATACTTTTGGGAATATTTGTTTTCTCTAATAAAGGGGCTGACCCCAAACATGGATGGGAAATGGGTGTTGAGTATATATATAGAGGGAAAAATAATCAAGTGCTACAAGTATAACAAGCTTTGTCATAGCCAATAGGTCTCACCTTTGGGACCTTATAAGTGTTTAGCCATGCAACAGTTGCATAACTAAATACTTATAAGGTCCCAAAAGTGAGACCTATTGGCTATGCCAAGCGGCAGTGCGGCCGCGAAAGTGAAAGTGATCGCGATCAAACATCGAAGCGGCCGTGAAATTGAAAGTAATCGCGGTCAAGCGTGCGCTCGCGCACATGCACTGTAGCTCTAGGCTGGCCTAGTAGCACTTTTTGGAGCCCTCTCAATAAGTCTCGCCAGACCAGCGCATGCACTGGGTCAGGCGAGACCTAAAAATGACATAAACAAGCATTGGCACAACTAGCATGCCTGAGTTTAATGTGCGAACACATGGAAACACAATAAATAGTCAAAACAGTATGCAGCAATACAACAATAGCACAACACAACAACATTGCATTGCATTAATACAGGAAAAAAAAGCAGCAGCACAAAAAAACTACAGAACTATTGAACACTACAAATAAACGGCATACACAAAATACCCATTCATGTCACACATAGCCACTTACAGAAACCTGCTTTCATACGGTGGTAAAAGGCGTTTGGAGCAAGCACTGACTTATCTCACCAACAAGGACATGAACTAGTGCCAGCCAAAAATGTTTTGTGATCCAGCACTACCATGTTCCACCTCTTGTTATATGCCTCCAGTTGTGACATGAAATAAACACAAAAAATGACAACATTGTTGTGCTGCCAGGTCTGAGACTTCTTATCTGCCCAACACGCTGACCATCGCAATAGGCTTGCAAAATTCACCTTTGCCTGATAAGGCCTATCAATCCGGCACTGCCTTTGTAAAGGAGTACAACACACAAACCTTTACCTCTCCTTTCCATCACATGAAGAGCTTCTTTTGGACAGTTGATCCCTTGTGATCTGACAGACGTGTAACACTGGTGTCATGGCACACACGTAGCGGTGTTTCTTCATGCAAAGTCTTTTGATGCAGTGATGACTTCACTAACAGCGTTTCTCAAGGGGCAGCTTTCATTCCTGCTGATGGTTGCCCTGGGGTGTAAATATGGCAGCCGCAGTTCCTACGCTGTAACACGGACATTTCCACTCCAGACACCAAATTCAAATTCCTTCAGTCAGGGCCGGCTTTAGCGCTGATGTCGCTTAGTGCAACCATCTTTTTGGTGCCCCCTAATAACCTCATTCTCAACTGATTCCCTCACTACCACCCTCCAACAGTGCATGCATTTCATTGGTTTAGCGCTACGTCTGTAAATGAGTCTAGTGTAAATGATGATGCCAAGATGCACACTAGTAGGGAGTATATTTTAAGAGTGTTTGTCTGGAGAAGAACAAATTCAGGATTTAAAAATTAGGACAGTGGTGGGGTTTGGCTCTTCTAATAAGAATGTATTTCTACCAAAATTAACCTTTTCTAGCAACATTCGGATAATGAAAGACTGGGGAAAATCATAAGATTTCAGATCTATACCTTCCAGTTTATATGGAGTTCTTTGATGACAGCTCATAGGTCACTGTGCTGTATTAGGAGCATAAATTATGACCTGCAGTTAACAAAAGGGTCTCTGCGACCAAAGCAGTAATCCACTGAGCTATCAGCATAAAATGCAGGTCTGTGATCTACACGTTCTATGCAGCCAGCATATTAACCCACCACATTATAATAAGTCAGAACTGCCACTAGATAAAACTCGATCTCACTCCAGCAGGAACTTTAATCCCCAGTTATCTTAACATGATTAGTGTTGACTGAAAACTGCCCGACACACAAGGAACTCTACAGCAGGTGCTTTTAATCCCATAGGTTATTTCTAAACACAGTTCCAACCACAGTCAGTGACAGGTGCAGCTGCACCAGTTGCACTACCCTACAGCCGGCCCTGCCCTACAGGGAGAGGAGACAGAAATATGCAATATACAGAAGTGCATATCCCCAAAATAGCCCTGGAACACCTAGCACAAGAAGATGGTGTATACGCTGCAGCGGCATTGGATGCATTGCAAAAATCCACAAACGCTCAGGCACTGGGCTTCAGTTGTGCGAAACACATGGCACATGGCATGAAATAAAGAGATCTGAGAGTTTAAAGATTGTTGTTGACGAAAAGGGGATCAAGGCCAGGTAGGGCTAACAAAATGTGAAGGCGTGCTGATTAATATACACTTGGCAAAATCACCAACCTTCATCATATATCAGAGTTAATTGTCAAGAAAGACCTGGGCATTATGCATGTAACCAAAACGTGGAAGAATGAGGATTATCAAATAATCACTGCATCGGACTGGGACAGGAAATTGGCTTGGGCGCCAAAACAAAGTGGCCTCCATTAAATTAGATAGCTAAAAAAGTGGCCCATGTTTGCAAAGTGAGGCATTTTTGAACTTGCAAAGACACGCTGAATAAGTGTTTTGCAAAGTATTCTTGACCGCAAGGATTTGAGCTTGCTGCAGGCAATGCCTGTTTTAATATCCGGAAAATCAACAAAAAAAAACAGCCCGTTAGACCATAAAACAGGCCCATAAACAGCCAGAAAACCGGTCCACCCACTGATCATTCAGACTAGCTGACCAAGCACTGCTTGATTGCCCTATAGGCCAGTCCAGCCCTGGGTAGGGTGAAGGGCTCACAGTGCTTTTTAAACAAATCCTGAAATGCGAAAAAGTAGTCAATTTAGAATCATTAGATGTTAGATTAATCAATCCCAGAAAATATATTTATTTCTCTGTTACAGCCCTCCAGGAGACTGCCTGAGTGCTGCGCTGGTTCACCTATGTGCACCTCTGTGTGGTCTTGCATCTGTGACCCTAACAATATTATATTAGGAGATGTAAGCAGTATTTTCTGTGAAACATCTGATGCTCACCAGCTGATTTTAGAGAAAAATCAGCATTGTACAACTTCAATCTAACCGGATCATCCCCTACACTTAGATTAGGCCACACGTTGGGTATGGTCTGCAGAGACAATGATGGATGTGGATCAGAGCCCGTCTTTGCTGATCTGTGGTCTCACCACTTTATTATCCCAGATGATTGGGTTTTGGAGCCATCACGTGACAATAGGCCAGTTTTGAATCGAATAGGGATTAGCGAAAACTGGATGTGAATTAGCATCAAAAGCTGAGGAGTGGAAAAGCCTTGATAATTCAGTAAACAATCCTGCTGTGGTATGTGATCAGTATAATGAAGACCTGAGGGGCTGGGTGAGGTTATGGTTCCAAATAAGAAAATAAGCAGATAACTTAAATATATGACAAATAAATGGTATACAGAAGAACTGGCCAGGATGAGGAGTATGCTCTGCCAGATAGAAAAGATCTGGAGGAGTGATTATGCAACAAACGCCAATACGGAGTGACTCACTCTTAACAATTGCATATAATAAGAAAGCAAGCGACAAAAGCAATCCATTACACAGAGAGTTCTGAATGCACTTAATGTTAGAAAATCAGTTTTTCAAGTCAATAAAGAGTTAAAGAACGTCCAAGGGAATGTGAGACTAACTGCATTGCAAGATGCAATCAATTTGCAGACTTCTTTGAACGAAAAATAATCACAATTAATGCGCACATAACTAGTAATAAGTTACAGACGGAGCCTTGGCCCTTCATTAGTGACTCCATGAATAATCCAAAAACATTTAGACTATTTTCCTAATTGGAGAAGAAGGACTGCCTGGTCCCTAATTATAAATAGCTTGTGATCTCGCTCGGGAGCAGATCTAGTGCCGGCTAAACTGCACCAAGACCCTCTGCTCAAATCCCATTTGGCGGGCTTTGACCTTCATACATCTGTCTGCTGCCATAGTGCTGGCGGAACTGGTGAAGACGTAATCTAAATCCCGAGTGGTCAGTATATTATAGTCCGGTAGTCCCATCCACCGTTTTTTCCCTAATTATTGGATTGTGTAGTGTTCGATCAGTTATCGCTTTGATGCTGAAACACAAAATCTGATTTATTGTACTGAATTCCGAGCTGGGTGTATTGTAGCACAGAAAAAATGATAACAATAGTAATAAATGACCTATGGCAGTATACGGATTGTGTTGTTTCACTAGAACTAATTCAGTGGCATTTGATATTGTAGACAACAAGGTGATGTTAAATCACCTGGAGGTTTTCGGTATGTGGGACATGGACCTCAAATGCATTCAGATTTTTCTGTCCAATCGATCTCTACAGGTCGAAGTGGGTCCCCATCTGTTTAAAATAAAATCATTAATATGTGTAGTCCCTTGGAGGTAGGTGCGAGCACCCCTGATATTTAATTTGCACATGGTAACATCAGTAGCGGCCGGCACAGGTAAGAGCGGTAGGCGGGGTGGCGGCGGGGCGGGGTGTGGGTGGGGTAAGTCGACATACGACAGGAGAAGTCAAATACAGTTTTTAAAAAAATAAAACCACTTCCCTTGCACTCGCCGCATCGGCGAGCGCAAGGTAAGTGGTTTTATGTTTTTCTAAATGTCATTTTACTTCTCCCATCATATGTCAACCTACCGCACCCTCACCCCCCGCCTCACCTCTCTTACCTGTGCTGGCCGCCACTGGGTAACATTGACCCATTTTATCCATTCCTGGGGCTAGCTGCTTTAATGTACGTGAATGAAATGTAGATTATGTTTGTGGTTGAGGGAGATCCTAGTATGAGTGCTGCAATAACACAGATTGATGAGCGTGAAAAGCTGCATGACAAAATATTACTTGAAATTATATGGGGAAGGGTCAGTCATTCTTTTTGCTTTCTAGCACACATCATTCTGGAGTTATGCTTCCTGGCATTCGGCAATGGGTTAGAATCCCTCCCCGGCAGGGTCAGATCGGAAAGGCGGGCAGTCGGGCATTGGCCAATGGGCCAGTGCTTCAGGGGCGCCTGGGGGCCGTTTCTTTGGGCCACTGTAAACTGGCCCAATAAACGTACTGTCTTCCCTTCCCCGCCAGGCCTCTGTAATGTGGCGCCAGCATCACTTGACCTGGTTGGCCTGGTGTTGTTCTGGCCTTTAGGGCATACTCGCATCAGCCCCCTGCCTCCTGGGGCCTGCCTGGCAAGAAGCAGTGTCATCCCCTGCCGGGCCATGATCATAGGGTTACGGAAGGGTGTGAATATGCACGGGCCTCCATGGGGGGGGGGGGGGGGGGGGAGGCAGGAGGTGATTTTGTGGCCTTTGTGTTATTCTCACCTCAGGCCATGGTGGGCTGGAAGGGGGTAAGAGAAACGGTTGTCACCTCAGCCCCAGTGTCTTTTAAGCCTTGTTGGGAGTGTGGGGCTTAAATTATTGGATATGGCATTAAGTTCAGTCCTGAAGCGCTGCACAAAACCGTGCCAACAAAAGTACAGAAAGCACTGAGTGGAACAATGTCAGTGCTGTAAACGAGCATTTACAACAAGAATGTAAATGAACAATACAGTGCAGGAAGATGCCAGCAAGGGAGGCCTAAAGTAAGTGCACTCATGTAGCAAAACCAGATGAGCCCCTGATTGGAAGTAACTGATTAAAGCTGAATGAAACGCGGGACGCGGAAGGCGTGGCCGGACCCTATGGGGCCCGGGTCAAATGCCGCCTGGGGGCAGGAGGCCCTCCCCCCGCCGTGTGAAGCGGGGGCGCACTGGATTGGTTGCCCCAGCCCCCCAATCAGGGAGCGAGGCGGTAAGCGGCCAGGGGGGTTAAAAAGGGCACAGGGCCAAGTTCATGCATTCAACCCACCGGAGTCAATGACAGAATGCCACCCACCCACGCCACGCCAAAGGAAGCGGGCGTCACAGCCGCAGGGTCGAGGTGAGGGGTGGAAGAAACCCAGAAAAAGTACACAAGAGAGAAAATTACTAGAGGTAGATGGACGGCTCACGCAGCGTACTAGGGATGCCTCACGGCAAGGGCACTGAGTGAGCTAAGGATGGCACACAGCCACAGGCAGAGTAGATGAGATGCTGGGTGTTGGAGGGGGAGGAGGGTGGTGAAGGTTTAGCTGCCTGTGGTGGTTGGCTGCGGGGGCTGGTTTGCAGGGCCGACTGACCACCCCCCGCCACGCATGCCAAGGGCCATGCACAGTGTGAGGTTGGCTGCCTGTGAGGGGCTGGCTGCAGGACTAAGCCTGTGGCCAAACCCCCCAACGTGTACGGCCAAGTCCGTGAACGGCGGGAGGTTGGCTTTACATACGGTAATAAAATAATACTTTATATTTTTTTTTAACTGAAATTCACTGAAAAAAGCTAAAGTCAAAGTAACATTATTGGCAGGTGAAATGTTCAGTAACAGCAGAATGTTTTAAACTCTAAAAAACACAGAAATTCACCAGTTATATGTATCTTATGCAAGTATAACTTGTGCCCTAAGTTAACTATAACTCACGCCGTCGCCATGCTAATTACCACACATATTTCTTTAGTCATGACATCTTCTAAGACATCTTTGAAATTATCACTGCAACATTTGCAATGAAAGTATTGATGAGACAGCTGTGCAGCTAAGAGGCGTATTGGTGCCTGGTTAGTGGGAAGCAGAAAGGACTATAATACTCATAAAGAGATAGAATTGAGCTACCCAGAGCTGGACTTGCCAGGAGCTTTTGTGATGAGCATATCCAAATAGGTTGGAGGGAAGTAGGGTACAGGGGAGTTGGAGACTGGGGCGCACGAATATGGAAGGATCGGTCTCAAGCAGGTTTCTGTGTGACGGAGGAGATAGAAAAGGTGAGGAGGATGGTGCTGCATGTAAGCAGGTTTGGGCAGAAGTAGATGGTGAGTATGTGAGTGAGAGAAAGCAGGTGGTAACACAGTTCTATATTCAGTTTGTGATGTTTCCTTATCCACTTTAATCAACGCCTAAAAACACTTTGAATGATCTCTATTTTAATGCGTTTTCCTCAAGGTGATCAAGGGTTCCACAGGTTCCTGACAACAGATGTTTGGTGAAGGTGGCTGATCACCCGGTTTTACAGACATATCCATAGCCAAGTGATGATAACAGTTAAGCCTTCACTTCACTAAAGACCTACCATCTACTCAGCGACAGGGGCATAACAAAGGTCCCGCAAGCCCCCGCGGTGCGGGAGGGCCCCGAGCTCCAGGGGGCCACCTCAACACTTTACCCTGGCCTGACAGCTCCTGAAGAAGTCCAGAGGGGGGCCATCCCTGTACTGTGCAGGGGGCCCCCTCCAGTTTCGTTACGCCACTGCTCAGCGATGATGGTGCCTTAGTCTACAGCCTTCTAGTTGTGCCCTTAGTTAAATGCGATTCTGGGACTTAATTCGGTGCTAGAGATCTACTATTGTAGCGCAATGCTAGGGTAAGAACACGTGACCTGCTTGAAAGAGAGTACAGAGGCGGCCCACACCTAGACCTCAATGGTAGTCACTGCAGAACAGGGGATGGACAGTGGAGCCCTGCACCAATCCAATATGGAGTAGGTGGTGAACAATGGGCCAAGGACAAGGCGAAACTAAAGAAAACTCAGTACTGGCAAAAATGTTCAAACCAGCTACACAGTGCAGGAGACCGTGACAATAATGGGACCATGGGATCATGATTGTGTTATGCCTGCTCATCAAGCTCTGCAGCCTATTGGGAAAATGTCAGAGTGGCAAAATGGGCAGTCCAGCCTGGCCTAGGGACCTTCCGTAGCACCAAGAAACCACGCCTAGTTTGAGAAAGTAATCCCAGCTGGTGTTGTTTGCAGCTTCCGACGCAGACTAGAAACATAGCCTCTTTATCGTCTCCTGTTAGAGGTGTGTTGTAGTAGCGCTGCTCATGTACGCTCGACAAGCTGTGCACTTTTGGGGTATGCAGATGAGCTTGATTCGCACAGAACAGCAAAATGTGTGCTGTATCAAAGGGCCCAGAATCACCAGCATGACTTTTTGCAAATGGCATGGCATTTAATAAGAAACATGATATTCCTTTACAGCTACACTGTCATTCGCTCCCTCACAAATCCCTGCACTCTCTTCAGCTAGACCTAAAATGCACTTGTGACTGTTGCCATTCCCCCTCTGCCGTCACGGCATACACTCTGGCTTGGGGGGCATGTATGATAGAGAGAAACAGAGACTGGGAATGAGAATGAGAGAGAAGGAGACCCTGTACTGGCTGACTGCAAATTCCAAAATAAAGATATTCACCTGGGACCAATGCCTCTGTGTCGGTGCAAGCGATCCACCATTTCAGTGATCTTTTTAATTGATTTCAATGCTAATTGTGATCATGTGTTGGCCCAAAAAGAGCCTATGGTACATATTCTCTTAAGCATGTGTGCCCTAATTTACTTCGGTAGGATATAATGTTGAATATATCTACCAGTAACATGCTTTAGTTTTGCAGCAAGGGAACTGTGTACATGGGGGTCCGGAACAGGAAAGACAAATCTAGTAATTGTTTATTGGTGTAAATTTACTTGGTTTCTTCTTTCTTGCTCCCCAGAAGTGGAATGGTCAGCGGTTCCACTGCTACTACACTACGCATGTTACTGGTCTATTAGTGAGATCTTAACCCATGCTAACACTCCTTTTCTCTTTTCAATGTCTTGCCCGGAGACTGAAGTCAAAATGTTGATGGTGGCTAAAAGCAACAACCCTCAGGTTCTATGGGACAAGTTGTCCACAAACCACTTCTTGTTGCACGGGAGGCGACAGGAGTACGAAATTCAAATTTCACCTAAGAAGTTTTATGTAGTTGTTAATTTTAAGGAAGATTTTGAAGCTTGGCAACTTTGCAAATAGTGCATGTAAGCCAAAGCCGCTGCAAAAAATAAAACCCTCTTGAAATAAAATGTTTTCAGCAAAACGTTTATAGTCACTAAAAGTTTGGTTTTGTTGGAAATCTTTCCTTATAAAAACTGCTTTGCTGTATTTTTTCCTGCATTTCTGAAAACAAACTTTTGCAGCTTTTGGCAAAGTTTTGAAACAAATCTCAGAACGAAAATAGAGAAAGAATCTTGGCAACTTCGCAGATGGCCAACTGGAAATCAGGATAATTGAGTTCTAATTCAAGCTTTCCAACGTGAAAACACCATCTTATCTCCTCGCACCTCTTTTTCCTGATCTACCAAACTTGGTTCCTCTTTGAATGAGGCAAACACTAAGGGCTGCATAAAGCGGCGCACGCATAGTACTGGAGACAATACAATGTAAGACATATATGCATACCACTGTCCTTTAGACATGTGAAGCAGAATTTTGCATGCTGTTAACTAGAATTAATGCATTTTCATTCTGAAAATGCGCCAGAGGAAGTAATTAAACTCAATGTGGTCTTCAGCATGAACTCGTTCTTATTTAACACTATTTTCCCATGACGTCCTTCTCTCAGCTGCCTGACCTATCCAGTCAGAAGGATACCTCACAGCAACTACATTGGTACCCGGAACATGGCATTGGGAGGCCACATCCGGTGACATACTTAAATTGGCTCCTTCTGAGGAGGAAAAAAATCTTATATTGGTCGTTTAAACCGAACGCACCACGCTTCAGGCAGATATATTACTGACCCCGTCTTGCCATGAGACTCAGGCACATTTATGTGCCGAGCTAGCCAGATTTGTCAAACATAGCCCAAAGGGTCCATCGCAAGTAATCGTGGAAACCCTGCCTTAGTAAAATTCATGAGGCGTGGTGCATTGTGTGATAGGCTGGAAATGTAGAGGTGGAAGGCTGAAAGAGACAGATCTCACTCTCTGCCTTTGTGTTTTTGTAATGTGCCGGTATTGCGACCCATGTCATAATAGGGGGACAATGACCTATACATGGAAGAGGAGTTGGAATACCGAAAGAAATGTGCCACCTTGCAAAAGTATGGGTGAATGTATGACATTGTTCTGCATTCTGTCCATCAACTGTTGTTTTTGCATTTGTCACCCCTAGTGGGAAGGGATTTGCCCAGACGTGGGTCCCGTGCTCTCCATGCTACTGGAATCAAGCTATCCTGGCTGACTAGGGGTGAAACCCCGAAACCGGTCCTAGGATGCTTGTTTTCAGTCCAGGGAGGACATGGCTTGGCAGTTCGGGCTGGACTGTACACATGAGGCACAGGGTCAAGACTGATTTGCATATGGCTGGGTTCAAACTGGAACGGCATGATTAGCAAAAAAACGATGGATTCAGGCCCAGATCTCTGTACTGGGGTGAATGTATGACATTGTTCTGCATTCTGTCCATCAACTGTTGTTTTTGCATTTGTCACCTTGCAAAAGAACATCGGATGGAGTATGCAGCGGCCCCTGGAACCGCTGCCAGCTTCACCAAAGGCCCACGGCTGCCACTCACCGTTAGCTCCCACTTTTACTGAATGACAAGGGTCATGGTAACCTTTCAATGTTTTATGACCTCGGGAATGGGCACAGAGCGCTGATGCATGTCCATGGGCATCATAATGAAGGGTAAAATGCCCCTTTCCCTCTCCCTTTACCGTGCAAACCACAAGGATCGCAATGCTAACATTGCAACAGTCGTTTGCAAGTCATGACAATATAAAAACATGTTATTTACAGTGGCATGAAATGGCAAAAACTGCTGTAGCAAATGCTTGTCAAAAACAAGTAATAATAATTGTATCAATTATTATTTTTGTAGTTACAAAAACAGGTAACAACAATATTAAATATTAGTACTAGAAGAAAAAATCGATAACAACAAACTTATTGTTATTATTATTATCTAAAAATTGTCATTTGCATTTACTAATGTGATATAATCACACTACACTTTCCTGTATGGCAATGCTAAATTATAGGTGGATCCAGACAGATAAGTAGAGTGGCTGCTTCTTTCCTAAACAGAATTTGCAGCTTTGGTATTAGGGCTGGGACTGGGGGGGGGGGGGGCAGGGGGGGAGTGAAAATCATGTGTAGCTCACCAAATAGATGGAACTGCGTCTAGTCACCAGTCTGAAAAGCAACATCACAAGAATAGGTTGTGACTTTAAAGGTATTAGCAGGCATTTTGGTCTTGACAATGCTAGTTGCCAATGATGGCCAACATCAGCAGAAAGGACAAGCAAGCACCAGTCAAAACAAGCTAAAGTAGCACCCACAGAGTAATTAAATATGCAAGTACACATATCGCCACTCATGCATTCACATATGTCATCACCCAGCAGCGGCCATTTAGGTTTTTTTCAATTTTTTCAAGCAACTATTCCAAGATGGCAGACACCCATCTTGGAGCAGTAAATTAAAAAACTTAAGAAATGCAGTGCAAACCCACATTACCAGGAAAGGAGTGTGCCTGTAGAAAATTGTCGCTGCTGGGCCCTCCAAAATTGGGGAGCAACAGAGGAGCTCAAGGGGGGAGTGTTCAAGAAAAAACACAATAAAAGATTCAGGCAGGATGGAGCAGGATGGGGGAGCATCAGACGAGCTGGGGGGAAGGGTTCTGGGAAAAGCAACACAGAAAGACTGCAGGTGGGGAGGAGACAGGGAAGCAGCACATGGAGGAGAGATCAAGCAAGCACATGCACTCCATGGAGTGCTGAAAGAAAGGGAAAAAAGTAGTTCCCTGAATGTAAGTAGCGGAAGGATGCCACCCATCCAACCAAAACAATGAGCTATGCTCCCGGAGATGGACAAACACAAGAAAAGGAAGCAAAGACACCAATCAATAAGAAACAATCAAATCAGATGAATAGGCAATCCAACGAATCATGAACAATGAGCTAACCGAAAGTCAACAATAAGTATTGGTACTGTATTCAGTAGGTCTTTCGATAACAGAGATTTAAAGCTGTGCTTAGGGAAGATGTATAAAAGGAGAAACATTCTCCAAAGGGTAAGCATGCATATTTTATTGTTCATTTTAATACCATATAGTTTGTCAACTAGTCGACTGAAGCTGATAAAGGGCGGATTTTTATTTGTCAACCAAAACTTATAAACTAGCTAAACAGGTTATAAAAACAATATCATTTTATGCAGCAGCATAGCAATGGAAGAATGGTTCATAATACAAGCTACGCAATTATTCTATTTGACTGTATAGAAAGAAGCATTGAGTAAAGAGGACTTCTGTAATGTTGTGCCACTGCAAGGATTTAATGTAAGAGTAAAGAATGTCATAAAGGTGGATGCCAGTAAGAAGGGCTTAGGAGCCACCCGTAGCTGGTTGGAAAATGGAAGGCAGGAAGTAACTATAGCCTTTGCATCCTGTTCATTGACACTAACAGTAGAGTGTTATTCTGTAATTGAAAAAGAGACCTTAGCCTGTGATGTGGCATAGACCATTTTAGGCAATTTGGGGCCTATTCACAAACTGCATTCTGCATTACATTAGAAGTACTATGATAGTACTCCTATAATGCTACAAAATACTAGTCGAAAGCCTATGTGTTGAGGCTCAGCCTCCACCTCTACTAACATTTTGTGTACGGAGATCTTGACCACAACTGCGGAGTCTCCTCACACCTAAGTGTTTGTTTAAGCACTAAATGTGGGCGAGACAAAGGGGAATCGATGGAAAATGGGGGCTAATTACTCAGTGGCGGCTGGCACCTATGAGGAGGGGCGGGCGCCTGCAAAACATTTTATTTAAAAAAACTTACTTTAACCAACATCCTCCGACTTCTTCAGCTCAGTCACAACCGGATACTGCAGTATGGGCATCCATCTTGGCGCTGCTCTCACGCTGTGAGAGCAGCACTCTGATTGGAGGGAGCGGCCTCTCTCAACGCTTCCAAGGACAGTGGAGTCCTGCACTTACCTTGACACAGCTGTCTTAAGACAGCTGGGTTAGAGGTTTCAAAATGTGAATGTGAGGCTGGCCGTCGCAAGATGGCCGGCCAAAAAGACATGTGCACTTTGAAAAGTGCAGAAACAGCCAACGCTCCTCCCTGCTGCTGTCATTCAGCAGCGGCCCCGCCCCATCTTGACATGAGCGTCAGGACAGGAGGATGAAAATGAAAAGGGTAAGGTACCACTCACAAAACAGTACGATCATTCCTATTCACGAACAGCAGGTCTAAAGTTACTGCAGCCAAAAAGGGCCTGAAACAGTCATACATGTAATCCATCTTGGAGATAGAGTAAGTCGGGGATCACTTGTGGCCAACCACTTGTACTGAAACGCCCTCCTATAGAAAATAATGAAGGTAAGGACTTAAAAAAAACCGCATAGGAAATAATTTTAAATTGAATTACATTATTTAAACTGGTTAAAATATAAATACATTTAATGTAAAAAATTATCTAAAAATAAAGCATATTTTTAATTCAAATCTAGCATTGTCTATTAACCTTTTTTATTGAAAAAATAACATAACATAACATGTGTATTTGTAAAGTGCACATTCATCCCAACGGGGTATCTTGGAGCTGAATAACAGACGTTTATTGTTACCCAACTCAATGGTACTCATTTTATCGACCTCAGATGGATGAAAGACTGAGTGGACCCACCGGGGTTTGAACCTGTGACCATGACGTTGAACACAGGCCCCTGTAATAGATGCATGGGTCCACTGAGCCACCAGACCCAGCAGTACTTTAAATTATTTCTATGCATCACTTTCGATAATGTGTCATACATAATAAAATGGCAGGTAACAATTGTACTCACCACGTTGTGTAGATTATTGACAGTTCAGTAGGTCCTGAAGAATTGCCACGGATCATTAGGACCACCGGGCAAGAAACATGTTGACCACCACAGAAGAGCATAGCCAAGCTGAATCATAATATCAGCCAGCTGCCACTCTGTTTTCATTTTAATCAAGTGGAGAGCCACTCCTAATAAAATCCTATTTTTCGACTCTCCAACTTGTTTTAACCACACACTTGCACTCACATCTACACCACTAGGTCCCTCTCACACACACTGCATCATACGGCCAGGAACTAAAGATCTCCGCTAAAGAGCCTCTTTTAAGGGTGCCCGTCGGGCATTGCAGCGCCGGCCCGACGAGGAGCAGGTCCATATGATGAAGCATGACACCTAGCTTGCTGGGTGTGTGAAGACCCTAGTTCCGAATAGAGGAATTCCTCTTTCTAACGGTCTCTTCTCCACACTTTCACTCCCCCTTTTCTCTGAGGAACTGCATACTCTTTCTTTTTACATGATTAATTGGGCACGTATGCTGGACCTCCTGTAAACAAAAGCCCGCCAGTCCCCCCTTTTTGATAACATAGTTTAATGCACGGGCCTCCCCCGTGGGACGTTATTTAGGATACCACACGGTGCTAATTGCACTAAGTGGACCATCTTTATTTCACAAGCGCCGTTCACTTAACGGCTGCTGTGTGTTGACCTACCTATCATGGAGGACAACTTAGGACTCATCTTCAATGATGAAGCTGTAGCCGATATCTTAAGAAAAACTCCCTCCCTTCTTGGGGCCGGGGTTCTGTGGCCTCAGGGTCACAATCAGAAGACTGGACCTCACTCACAGCATTAAAAAGGGAATGGGTCAAGATCACGCTGCATGGGGCATTAATGACGGAATATCTAAGAGCCAATATAGCTCCCAGTGGACTCATCATCAACATTTTTCCTAGGCTATTTCTGGAAGACCCAACTTTCAAGAAAGAATGGTGCCTAGTCTCTTGGAAGTGCACCAGAGACCTCTTGGTTCTCATTATTAATACAGCCCAACGATTAGCAGATGCCCTATTAGTGAGAATTCAGGCAGCAGAGAGTGCACTTAAATCCACAACCCAGAACACCGCTTTCAAAGCGAAACTGGCGGAAATAAACAGTGAGATTTCTGAGAATAAGGAGTATCTACTCAAATTAAAGATAACCAAACTTCAGAAGGACTTTCAGAAGTTTGATAAAGAGAAGATCTATCCCTATCTGAAAGCAGACTTCCAGACAACTAAGAATAGTTATTCATCTGATGATAGTCCCGACAACTCAAGAAGGGGGTCAACGAGTAGTGACTCGAGCTCAAACAGTTGGGGAGGTAACCAGCAGAAAAGGAATTTCCAATCTCCATACCCCCTTTACAGTAACGCTCCGGTCTATACAGGCCCACCACAACCCCCCTTTTGGCAGTTTCCTATGTATCCGCATGGACAGCCCCAGTTCTATCCCCCAGGCAACCCTCCTTTTTTAGACAGAGGTTGGGGCAGAGGAAGAGGGCGAAAAAGAGGGGCCCCCAAGGTAGTTCAATGGCAGGATCAGGAACAATTCCCGTCGGCTCCCAGGGGCAGGAACAGAGGGAAAAAGAACTAGTTGTGAATCTGTCTGACAGACCCTTGAGTCCCTTGGAAGAGGCGGTCCTCGACAAGGGACTCGGTTATGTCCCTACACCGAGAACAGACAGATTTAGAGACAATTGTGAGATCCATGAATTCCTCAGAAAAATACGTTTAAAGGCATTCTTTCAAGACCAACCAGTTGTTGAATCCACGGACACTGGTTTACGTAATCCATCCAGATTTACTCCCACTAATAGTATGGTCCCCCCGGAAGTACTTACATTTGAAAAAGCTGTTCTCCGTGACCTGGGCACGATTCCCGCTAAATGTACTTTTCACAACATGTCCAATGCGGAGTTGTCAGCAGCGAGAACCTTAGCCAATGATAACAATATCATTATCAAACAGGCTGACAAGGGTGGGGCTAGTGTGATACAAAACACTATTGATTATGACCGAGAGTGTAGACGACAACTTGACAACACAAGGTACTACACTCCTATCTCCACTGACCCCACACCTAGACTTACCACCAAGATCGCGACCATCACCTTTGAAGCAGAAAGCAATGGTTGGATCAGTAAAAAGGAAGCTGAATTTCTCAACACAAAGGAGCCTAAGATCCCATACTTTTACACGCTGCCCAAGATACATAAGGGCACAACACCAGTCCCAGGGCGTCCTATTGTATCGGGTATAGGTTCACTTTTGGAACCTCTTTCCAGGTTTGTTGACCATTTTTTACAACCCTTGGTCAAAAAAACTCCCTCCTATATCCGCGACACTACGGATATCCTGCAGGTTATAGAGGAGATACACGACACAAGCAATATTGACCTGTTGGTCACGCTGGACGTGGAGGCATTATATACTAATATCCCCCAGCGTGCCACTCTGACGGCAATTGAGAGTGCCCTTATGAGAGAGGAATGGACATCACCTACCCCCATCTCCTTTGTTATGGAATGCGCCACACTGGCTCTTACTGAGAACTATTTTGAATATAACAAACAGCTGTTCCATCAATCGCAGGGCACTTCGATGGGTAGCACCTTTGCCCCTAGTGTGGCTTGTATTTACATGGCCACCTTTGAGGAGGAAGTCATCAGGCACCCCAGCAACCCTTATATCAACAATTTAACCTTGTGGAGGCGCTTCATAGATGATATTTTAATCTTCTGGAAGGGGGACCAGCAGACGTGTCTAGCATTCTGCGAATGGATCAACGCACAGAATCTATTTCTGAAATTCACACACACCATCTCTGACTCCAATGTACCTTTCTTGGACCTCATGGTCACACTAGAGGACACAGGCCTTAGCACTACACTTTACAAGAAACCTACAGACAGGAACAGTTTACTCCTATACAGTAGCCATCACCCTAGGGCCCTAAAGGACAATTTGCCCTTTGGGCAGTTCCTCCGTATCAGGAGGAACTGTTCCTCCACAAATGATTACCTAACTGAAGCCCACCAATTGAGTTCTAACCTTAGACAAAGAGGTTATCCTGACCGCCAGGTAAAAAACTCATAAAAGAGGGCTCGTAATAATCCACGAGAAATCCTACTACAACCCAATAGTAAGGAAAAGTCAGAGACATTGACCTGTGTCACATCCTTCACTCCTGACTCTACATGCATAAAAGGTATTATCAAGAAACACTGGGGGATTCTCACTGCAGGTGACCTCACTATCCCGCCCCCACGTTTTGCCTTTAAACGCACCCAAAATCTGAAGGATATCCTGATTAACACAAGACCGAGACAAACTAACCACCAGGATCAAAGCACTCTCTGGGGTCTCCCCCCAGTAAAAGGACACTACCCATGTGGATCGTGTACTGTATGCCATCAAACTGCGGTGATTAAGGATGTGGTTTTTTCAGGCTCCTTTACCTGGAGGATACAGCGGCATACCAATTGTAACACCACTCAGTGTATTTACTTAATAACCTGCCCATGTGAAAAGAGGTATGTAGGCATGACCATGCGACCAGTAAAGACACGCATAACAGAGCACAAGAGTAATGTGAGATGCCAGAGAATAACCACCAAACTTTATACCCACTGCAAAGAAAATAACCACACACCAGACTCCCTTAGATGGCTAATACTTGAGGCACACCCTAGGATCACACAAAGAGCCTTATTTAAGATCGAACAGCGATGGGTGCATCGTCTGAGGACAGACCTAGAAGGCTTGAATGATCAAATCCCATGGGCAGTACTCATGGACAGATAATACAGACTTTCTCTCACGTTGCTACTCCGATAACTGTGTTCTCTAAGGAGTAGACTTATCATGAACTCGCTACCCTGGGCCTTCCCCCTAGTGTGGTTGTGCTTTATTTCGTTTCCTAGTTACCCTGTGGACACTTGTTAGGTTCACTCACTCTAAGATGGCCGCCATCATAACTTATTCACTCTATGGATGCAGCCTCATACGCCATACACTGACACGTGCTTCTAGCTAGCCGACCCACCATTCAGTCTGCATGGCCACCGATTTGTCACACCCAAGCTTTCAGGACAATGTAATCCACCCTTTGACTCAGCAGGATTTACATCACTAATCCATGAGAAATGATGATTTTACTTATAATGACCACATCTTAAGATGGCCGCTGCATTTGACACTCCCTTGCATAGATCCAGCTTCACGCTCTCACACTACACACTTCCGGGTAATCTGCCCGCCCCCAACCAAACACACCAGCCTGTATATCTATCAGGTACCTTGCCGGGTATTACTCCTCCCGGGTTGAGTGGCGCGAGGGTAGGTTGACGGCCCATTCCGGCAACAACCTTCAAGTAAGTGTAACGGCGATACTGCAATGCGCCCGGTTGTTAGTGATGGGTCATGAGAGTGGTTTGAATGCGTGTCCGCGACTCACGGGGCGATGGTAAAAAGTGAATGGAATCCCGCAGCTGAACTTGGGAGTAATGACTAAGACGCGGTGTTGTCAGTGCTCCCTTGTATATAGGTTTTGACACTATACGCTGTCAGTGTACTGCACCAGCTGTTCATCTATCGGTTCTTTGGCGCACTTTGCTTGGCACTCCGTGGGGTCTGGGAGCAACCCAGGGTTCTCGCCGGTTCCTCTTCACCGTGACGGCAGACCGGGCCTGCCCTAGACTCCACTTGTGGTGTGGGCGACTGTGTTGCGGTGCCTTTATTCCGTGGCTACGCATCTCTGGCTGGCAGATACCTTGTCTGGGCTGGCATTCACGATCCACACGCCTCTGGTGTGACTCCTTTTAAGTTTGCCTCGTGGTGCTTTATTATTTCACAATCCCGTCTGTTTCATGACTCGCATTACTTCAGCTCATATGACGGGATCGCACACGGGCGATATTGTTTTACGTATGCTGACACTACATGTCGGGCCAGTTGCCCTCCATGTTTTACTTTGTTTTCCATTTAACATTTTGTTTCTCATTAGGACACCAGAATCTTGGTGTCCCGGTGGCGCCACGGCCACGGACAGGAGCAGGGATTCACACCACAATAGGTGAGTGCCCTGTTACTCCTCAATGAAGAAACTCGTTGTTACTTTATAATTACTTCCTCATAGGGAACACAACACTTCCAGTCTTCTGTTTTTATGTTGCTTGTTTTTATATTCACTTTTTGAGGAGAATACCTACTCACTGTATAGGATAGTTTGACACTTGGTGACAATGGACGCATACTCGTGTCATTCGGTCGAGGGGGTAATCACTACTGTGTGAGATCTACCCGTACAGTACTAATTTTAATCACTGCCTATGCTTGGGTTGCCTTCCTAAAAACTTTCTTTTTTTCTTAGGTCCCCTTAGACATATGGCGAGATCGTTTTCCATATAACGTGTGGCAGGTAACAATTGTACTCACCACGTTGTGTAGATTATTGACAGTTCAGTAGGTCCTGAAGAATTGCCACGGATCATTAGGACCACCGGGCAAGAAACATGTTGACCACCACAGAAGAGCATAGCCAAGCTGAATCATAATATCAGCCAGCTGCCACTCTGTTTTCATTTTAATCAAGTGGAGAGCCACTCCTAATAAAATCCTATTTTTGGACTCTCCAACTTGTTTTAACCACACACTTGCACTCACATCTACACCACTAGGTCCCTCTCACACACACTGCATCATACGGTCAGGAACTAAAGATCTCCGCTAAAGAGCCCCTTTTAAGGGTGCCCGTCGGGCATTGCAGCGCTGGCCCGACGAGGAGCAGGTCCATATGATGAAGCATGACACCTAGCTTGCTGGGTGTGTGAGGACCCTAGTTCCGAATAGAGGAATTCCTCTTTCTAACGGTCTCTTCTCCACACTTTCACTCCCCCTTTTCTCTGAGGAACTGCATACTCTTTCTTTTTACATGATTAATTGGGCACGTATGCTGGACCTCCTGTAAACAAAAGCCCGCCAGTCCCCCCTTTTTGATAACATAGTTTAATGCACGGGCCTCCCCCGTGGGACGTTATTTAGGATACCACACGGTGCTAATTGCACTAAGTGGACCATCTTTATTTCACAAGCGCCGTTCACTCAACGGCTGCTGTGTGTTGACCTACCTACCATGGAGGACAACTTAGGACTCAGCTTCAATGATGAAGCTGTAGCCGATATCTTAAGAAAAACTCCCTCCCTTCTTGGGGCCGGGGGTTCTGTGGCCTCAGGGTCACAATCAGAAGACTGGACCTCACTCACAGCATTAAAAAGGGAATGGGTCAAGATCACGCTGCATGGGGCATTAATGACGGAATATCTAAGAGCCAATATAGCTCCCAGTGGACTCATCATCAACATTTTTCCTAGGCTATTTCTGGAAGACCCAACTTTCAAGAAAGAATGGTGCCTAGTCTCTTGGAAGTGCACCAGAGACCTCTTGGTTCTCATTATTAATACGGCCCAACGATTAGCAGATGCCCTATTAGTGAGAATTCAGGCAGCAGAGAGTGCACTTAAATCCACAACCCAGAACACCGCTTTCAAAGCGAAACTGGCGGAAATAAACAGTGAGATTTCTGAGAATACGGAGTATCTACTCAAATTAAAGATAACCAAACTTCAGAAGGACATTCAGAAGTTTGATAAAGAGAAGATCTATCCCTATCTGAAAGCAGACTTCCAGACAACTAAGAATAGTTATTCATCTGATGATAGTCCCGACAACTCAAGAAGGGGGTCAACGAGTAGTGACTCGAGCTCAAACAGTTGGGGAGGTAACCAGCAGAAAAGGAATTTCCAATCTCCATACCCCCTTTACAGTAACGCTCCGGTCTATACAGGCCCACCACAACCCCCCTTTTGGCAGTTTCCTATGTATCCGCATGGACAGCCCCAGTTCTATCCCCCAGGCAACCCTCCTTTTTTAGACAGAGGTTGGGGCAGAGGAAGAGGGCGAAAAAGAGGGGCCCCCAAGGTAGTTCAATGGCAGGATCAGGAACAATTCCCGTCGGCTCCCAGGGGCAGGAACAGAGGGAAAAAGAACTAGTTGTGAATCTGTGTGACAGACCCTTGAGTCCCTTGGAAGAGGCGGTCCTCGACAAGGGACTCGGTTATGTCCCTACACCGAGAACAGACAGATTTAGAGACAATTGTGAGATCCATGAATTCCTCAGAAAAATACGTTTAAAGGCATTCTTTCAAGACCAACCAGTTGTTGAATCCACAGACACTGGTTTACGTAATCCATCCAGATTTACTCCCACTAATAGTATGGTCCCCCCGGAAGTACTTACATTTGAAAAAGCTGTTCTCCGTGACCTGGGCACGATTCCCGCTAAATGTACTTTTCACAACATGTCCAATGCGGAGTTGTCAGCAGCGAGAACCTTAGCCAATGATAACAATATCATTATCAAACAGGCTGACAAGGGTGGGGCTAGTGTGATACAAAACACTATTGATTATGACCGAGAGTGTAGACGACAACTTGACAACACAAGGTACTACACTCCTATCTCCACTGACCCCACACCTAGACTTACCACCAAGATCGCGACCATCACCTTTGAAGCAGAAAGCAATGGTTGGATCAGTAAAAAGGAAGCTGAATTTCTCAACACAAAGGAGCCTAAGATCCCATACTTTTACACGCTGCCCAAGATACATAAGGGCACAACACCGGTCCCAGGGCGTCCTATTGTATCGGGTATAGGTTCACTTTTGGAACCTCTTTCCAGGTTTGTTGACCATTTTTTACAACCCTTGGTCAAAAAAACTCCCTCCTATATCCGCGACACTACGGATATCCTGCAGGTTATAGAGGAGATACACGACACAAGCAATATTGACCTGTTGGTCACGCTGGACGTGGAGGCATTATATACTAATATCCCCCAGCGTGCCACTCTGACGGCAATTGAGAGTGCCCTTATGAGAGAGGAATGGACATCACCTACCCCCATCTCCTTTGTTATGGAATGCGCCACACTGGCTCTTACTGAGAACTATTTTGAATATAACAAACAGCTGTTCCATCAATCGCAGGGCACTTCGATGGGTAGCACCTTTGCCCCTAGTGTGGCTTGTATTTACATGGTCACCTTTGAGGAGGAAGTCATCAGGCACCCCAGCAACCCTTATATCAACAATTTAACCTTGTGGAGGCGCTTCATAGATGATATTTTAATCTTCTGGAAGGGGGACCAGCAGACGTGTCTAGCATTCTGCGAATGGATCAACGCACAGAATCTATTTCTGAAATTCACACACACCATCTCTGACTCCAATGTACCTTTCTTGGACCTCATGGTCACACTAGAGGACACAGGCCGTAGCACTACACTTTACAAGAAACCTACAGAGAGGAACAGTTTACTCCTATACAGTAGCCATCACCCTAGGGCCCTAAAGGACAATTTGCCCTTTGGGCAGTTCCTACGTATCAGGAGGAACTGTTCCTCCACAAATGATTACCTAACTGAAGCCCACCAATTGAGTTCTACCTTAGACAAAGAGGTTATCCTGACCGCCAGGTAAAAAACTCATTAAAGAGGGCTCGTAATAATCCACGAGAAATCCTACTACAACCCAATAGTAAGGAAAAGTCAGAGACATTGACCTGTGTCACATCCTTCACTCCTGACTCTACATGCATAAAAGGTATTATCAAGAAACACTGGGGGATTCTCACTGCAGGTGACCTCACTATCCCGCCCCCACGTTTTGCCTTTAAACGCACCCAAAATCTGAAGGATATCCTGATTAACACAAGACCGAGACAAACTAACCACCAGGATCAAAGCACTCTCTGGGGTCTCCCCCCAGTGAAAGGACACTACCCATGTGGATCGTGTACTGTATGCCATCAAACTGCGGTGATTAAGGATGTGGTTTTTTCAGACTCCTTTACCTGGAGGATACAGCGGCATACCAATTGTAACACCACTCAGTGTATTTACTTAATAACCTGCCCATGTGAAAAGAGGTATGTAGGCATGACCATGCGACCAGTAAAGACACGCATAACAGAGCACAAGAGTAATGTGAGATGCCAGAGAATAACCACCAAACTTTATACCCACTGCAAAGAAAATAACCACACACCAGACTCCCTTAGATGGCTAATACTTGAGGCACACCCTAGGATCACACAAAGAGCCTTATTTAAGATCGAACAGCGATGGGTGCATCGTCTGAGGACAGACCTAGAAGGCTTGAATGATCAAATCCCATGGGCAGTACTCATGGACAGATAATACAGACTTTCTCTCACGTTGCTACTCCGATAACTGTGTTCTCTAAGGAGTAGACTTATCATGAACTCGCTACCCTGGGCCTTCCCCCTAGTGTGGTTGTGCTTTATTTCGTTTCCTAGTTACCCTGTGGACACTTGTTAGGTTCACTCACTCTAAGATGGCCGCCATCATAACTTATTCACTCTATGGATGCAGCCTCATACGCCATACACTGACACGTGCTTCTAGCTAGCCGACCCACCATTCAGTCTGCATGGCCACCGATTTGTCACACCCAAGCTTTCAGGACAATGTATTCCACCCTTTGACTCAGCAGGATTTACATCACTAATCCATGAGAAATGATGATTTTACTTATAATGACCACATCTTAAGATGGCCGCTGCATTTGACACTCCCTTGCATAGATCCAGCTTCACGCTCTCACACTACACACTTCCGGGTAATCTGCCCGCCCCCAACCAAACACACCAGCCTGTATATCTATCAGGTACCTTGCCGGGTATTACTCCTCCCGGGTTGAGTGGCGCGAGGGTAGGTTGACGGCCCATTCCGGCAACAACCTTCAAGTAAGTGTAACGGCGATACTGCAATGCGCCCGGTTGTTAGTGATGGGTCATGAGAGTGGTTTGAATGCGTGTCCGCCACTCACGGGGCGATGGTAAAAAGTGAATGGAATCCCGCAGCTGAACTTGGGAGTAATGACTAAGACGCGGTGTTGTCAGTGCTCCCTTGTATATAGGTTTTGACACTATACGCTGTCAGTGTACTGCACCAGCTGTTCATCTATCGGTTCTTTGGCGCACTTTGCTTGGCACTCCGTGGGGTCTGGGAGCAACCCAGGGTTCTCGCCGGTTCCTCTTCACCGTGACGGCAGACCGGGCCTGCCCTCGACTCCACTTGTGGTGTGGGCGACTGCGTTGCGGTGCCTTTATTCCGTGGCTACGCATCTCTGGCTGGCAGATACCTTGTCTGGGCTGGCATTCACGATCCACGCGCCTCTGGTGTGACTCCTTTTAAGTTTGCCTCGTGGTGCTTTATTATTTCACAATCCCGTCTGTTTCATGACTCGCATTACTTCAGCTCATATGACGGGATCGCACACGGGCGATATTGTTTTACGTGTGCTGACACTACATGTCGGGCCAGTTGCCCTCCATGTTTTACTTTGTTTTCCATTTAACATTTTGTTTCTCATTAGGACACCAGAATCTTGGTGTCCCGGTGGCGCCACGGCCACGGACAGGAGCAGGGATTCACACCACAATAGGTGAGTGCCCTGTTACTCCTCAATGAAGAAACTCGTTGTTACTTTATAATTACTTCCTCATAGGGAACACAACACTTCCAGTCTTCTGTTTTTATGTTGCTTGTTTTTATATTCACTTTTTGAGGAGAATACCTACTCACTGTATAGGATAGTTTGACACTTGGTGACAATGGACGCATACTCGTGTCATTCGGTCGAGGGGGTAATCACTACTGTGTGAGATCTACCTGTACAGTATTAATTTTAATCACTGCCTATGCTTGGGTTGCCTTCCTAAAAACTTTCTTTTTTTCTTAGGTCCCCTTAGACATATGGCGAGATCGTTTTCCATATAACGTGTGGCAGGTAACAATTGTACTCACCACGTTGTGTAGATTATTGACAGTTCAGTAGGTCCTGAAGAATTGCCACGGATCATTAGGACCACCGGGCAAGAAACATGTTGACCACCACAGAAGAGCATAGCCAAGCTGAATCATAATATCAGCCAGCTGCCACTCTGTTTTCATTTTAATCAAGTGGAGAGCCACTCCTAATAAAATCCTATTTTTGGACTCTCCAACTTGTTTTAACCACACACTTGCACTCACATCTACACCACTAGGTCCCTCTCACACACACTGCATCATACGGCCAGGAACTAAAGATCTCCGCTAAAGAGCCCCTTTTAAGGGTGCCCGTCGGGCATTGCAGCGCCGGCCCGACGAGGAGCAGGTCCATATGATGAAGCATGACACCTAGCTTGCTGGGTGTGTGAGGACCCTAGTTCCGAATAGAGGAATTCCTCTTTCTAACGGTCTCTTCTCCACACTTTCACTCCCCCTTTTCTCTGAGGAACTGCATACTCTTTCTTTTTACATACATAATAAAAGTCATTTTATTTGCTTTAGATGGGGTTAATTATAATTTAAAATTCTGATAAATATTTGTAATTCAATATATTCAAAATGATGACATGTTACAATTAAAGAAAGCTATTAATGCTTCAACTTTTTATATTATCCTAATATTAAAATTAAATAAAAAATGTTTTTTTAACGTGTAATCAACTTTTACTCTTTTCCCTATACTTTACCATATGGGGACCTCGGCCTACCTGTGAAACATTATGAGTAGTAACTTTTAAACTATTAACTTCTTTGTGACATACTTATAAAAATTACTATAAATATACTAATTTAAATAAGGAATCATTTTTAAAGATTTATTTATAAAAAGTCATCTAATGTAAAATGTTTGTATTTACTTATGAAGGAATAAACATTGAAAACATTTATGTATAGAATAAATTGAAATGTGTTGAATTTACATTACAAAGTTTAAGTTACTTGTATTTTTAAATTACAAATTGGTTATTAAAATACTTTATTATTAGAAATATCATTAAAATATATTATTTTAAAATATTAAATTAAAACAATATATAAATTAAAACAAATGTTTTATATATATATATATATATATATATATATATATATATATATATATATATATATATATATATATATATATATATATATAATCTACTGGCGGTCGCCAGTAGATAGTTATAGTTACAACCTAGTTTCCATAGGAAATCTCAAAATTCTATTTTGAATAACTTTGGCGCCGGTTGACGAATCCTCGCGAAATTTTCAAAACAAATGGGGCGCTCCGTTCAGCTCCTACCCTGAAAGTCTCGGGGTGATTCGTCAAGCGGGGGCCGAGAAACAGGGGGGGTGTCAAAACGCGTTTTCCCCATGCATTTTTCCATAGGACCTTTAGTTGCAGCTACAGCCCGAACGGCTGAACAGAATTACGTGAAATTTGGCAGAGAGGTAGCCATAAGGTCCAGAAAGTGCCTTTTGCAGGTCTGGTGTAAATCTGTTCAGTATTTCCTGAGAAAATAGCATTTAAAAGCATATCAATATCTATACGCGCGCACCGTGCGCGCACCGTAAGCGCATCCTGCCGTGCGCGAGCGCAATTCTGATTGGTTGTTAGATGTCGGTAAGCATTCGAATCGGTCAAAACCAGGAAGTGTCGGCCGCCATTTTGTCTCTCGCAGTCTGAGGGGGTGAAAAAAAAAGGTGGAGAACGTGAAAAGGGGGCAGAGTGGACAGTTCCTGACCCCCTAGCCTTAAAATCGCGAGGTGCGCGCACGGTGCTCGCACGGTGAAAAACCTGAAAAAAAATTTTTTATAAATACATAACTTAGCATTTAAAAAACCGTACAAATTCACTGAAAAACCATAGGTTTCACACACATTATAGTTACGAATTAGCATTTAAAAAACCTTGCAAATTCACTTAAAAAACCATAGGTTTCACACATGTTATAGTTAGCTGGACATTTCACTCGTAAAAAACCAATGAAATTCCCCCGTTATAGTTAGTGCAGGCAACTATAACTCACGCGACCGCAATCCTCTGCTGATGACGTCAGATATTACATCACTGATGACATATGTGTCTTTATGAAAAATAAATATTTGTAATATATGTATAGCTAAAGATTAATGGAAGAAGAGATGGGTAAATAAGTGTCTAAATACAGTGATGTAATATCTGACGTCATCAGCAGAGGATTGCGGTCGCAAGAGTTATAGTTGCCTGCACTAACTATAACGGGGGAATTTCTTTGGTTTTTTACGAGTGAAATGTCCAACTAACTATAACAAGGTTATTTAAATGCTAATTCGTAACTATAACGTGTGTGAAACCTATGGTTTTTTCAGTGACTATATATATATATATATATATATATATATATATATATATATATAAATATATACACCGACACATTTACTTTAATTTATATACATTCTTAAAAAGTCAAAATTAAATATTTTTAGTTAACATTATTTTCAATGGAGTTCCATTTTTCCGTGGGAGGGCATTGCAGTATCAGTGGTTGATTATATGCAGTGCTGGACTAACTGCTGCTCTTTTTACCATAAAATGTTTCACAACATAAGTTGCCTTCTAGAGTGTACTACATGCGAGATTTTGTTTTGAACCGGCACCAGATGGGCCTGCAGTATTTGTGATGCCAGCTGCTGTTTGTTTCAGTTGGGGCTGCAAAAAAAGTTAGTTACTTAACCACTAAGAAGTTGGCATTCATTCCTTCGAGGCTTCGGTTTTTGAGTGGAAAATGTAAAACTATGCCGTCAAAATCAATTTTCAGAATTCTGGGTAGGAATTGAACAAATTTAGGGCCTCATGTTTTAAGCACTTAATGGTCACAAGCGCTCCAATACAGCGTTTGGGATCATTAAAATGCTGTTTCCTCCCATTTAAGGAGGCAGTAAAGATCTTCTGACTTCTAAAATGGAATTCCAAATAAATACAACGCGATTCAGTATCTGGAAGAGGTGTGTTGTAGGCCTCCCAACCAAATACCAAAACAGTATCATTTGTATTAATGTTTTGTGGGTAAATGTGGTCACTAAACATTGAAAATGTACCAACTCCTCAAAGAAGGCGGTGATGCATTGACAAAAGAGAAGGGGTGTCATTGGTACCCCTTTCTCTTTGTGAATGTAAAAAAGGGGCCACTGCCAACTCTTCAACAAACTTTAAAAAAAGAAAACTTATTTTAAAAGCAAACCTTTAAATGAAAAGGAGATGCATTTTTAAGAAATGTTTGCGACTCACAAGGATGGTGTCCCGCTGGCAAAGCAATTTGCAACCTACCTCATTATTATTCATGGCCAAGTAGGCCACTGTCAGTAGGAATTTTAAGAATCAAGCTATTAGTACATGGGTCGGTTCCTAAAATTATTTACTGTTAGAAAATTGTGAGGATTTTGTGAGCAATAAATAGTGCTTCTGGCGCATCGTTAGACAAAACCAGACTTCAATATACCTTAATTACGAAAGAGGTATGCTTAAATCTTTTGAAAATGGAGGTGATTTTGCTGTAAACACAGTGATGGTGAGGCAGTCGCCATGTCACCTCTTGAACTGTCCTCAGTACCGCACGCATTCGGTCATAAAACCCGCTGTATTGCTTAAGGCCCTGACTGGCTTCTTTCTACGCACGTGCTCAGACTGCAGACGGCCCTGCACAGGGAATGCACTTGTTTCCGGCTGGAAAGCGACTGCAGAGTAGGCCTGGGCAAAAATTTCGTTCCGTTCGCGGAAATTGCGATAATTTGACATTTTTGCGTTCCGCGGAGAGCGCGAAAATGTCAAAAATTCCGGTTTCCGCAGCTTGGCGATAATTTGTTTCTTGCTCGCGCTGTAAAATGATACATTCTCACGCGCGCGCGATCGCCTTACCTGAATCCCTGCGTTCGCCGACAAGTTTTCTTGATCCGGTCGCGTTCTCCATGAGATGTTGTATTGTTTTTAGCCATTTGCGCTGTCTCGCGACAGTTCGCGCCCGCAGTGACGTCATGCGTCGCGCGATCACGTCTTTCTTCTCGCGATCATGCACCGCGAGAACAACTCAAAACAAGATGGCCGCGCCCGCAAGCAACCACATGGGTAAGTTGGCGACCCGCAACCATGCAGAAAATCTCGCGAACATGCCGGAAAAAAACTTCCGCATCTTCGCGATATTTCTGCTTGTTTGCGATAATTTTAAACATTCTCGCGATAATTTGCGAAGGTTAATTCCGCAAATTCCGCCCACCCCTACTGCAGAGTCTATTATAGTTCGATTACTGAGATGAGACCCACTTCTCTCAGGCCTTTCAGAGTTAAACCAAAGGCTCTGCAGAGAACTTGGTCTTGCTAATTGCAAACATGAAACTTGTCTTATTCGTCCAACGGAAGTGACTGTCCGAGATCTCGGACTCCGATAGCTTCCTTGCCCAAAGATGTTAAGCTCTACTTCATGAAGTTCAGACGTTCATTTGTACGGTTGCTTGTGGCTAGTGTGTGGCTCCGTTTCCCTTCTTCCTACCTGATGTTCCTCCTGAGCATTTAATTATGAGCTAGTTTATCAAAGATCAATTAAAATGAATTCATGATGGTAAACATTTGTCAGCGGAGTAGAGGACTCTGTTTTGGGACCAATGAGTATTATTTTTTGACTGAGTAAACTAGGACAGTGGAGCTCAGCCCTTCCCTTTCCCCTGGTGTACATCTGTGGATCCGAATGCCCAGGACAGTGGAGCTGAGCCCTTCCCTTTCCCCTGTTGTACATCTGTGCATCAGAATACCCAGGACAGTGGAGCTGAGCCCTTCCATTTCCCCTGTTGTACATCTGCGCATCAGAATGCCCAGGACAGTGGAGCTGAGCCCTTCCCTTTCCCCTGTTGTACTTCTGCGCATCAGAATGCCCAGGGCAGTGGAGCTGAGCCCTTCCCTTTCCCCTGTTGTACTCATGTGGATCAGAATGCCCAGGACAGTGGAGCTGAGCCCTTCCCTTTCCCCTGTTGTACATATGCGGATCAGAATACCCAGGACAGTGGAGCTGAGCCCTTCCCTTTCCCCTGTTGTACATCTGCGGATCAGAATACCCAGGACAGTGGGGCTGAGCCCTTTCCTTTCCCCTGTTGTACATCTGTGCATCAGAATGCCCAGGAAAGTGGAGCTGAGCCCTTCCCTTTCCCCTTTTGTACATCTGCGCATCAGAATGCCCAGGACAGTGGAGCTGAGCCCTTCCCTTTCCCCTGTTGTACATCTGTGCATCAGAATGCCCAGGACAGTGGAGCTGAGCCCTTTCCTTTCCCCTGTTGTACATCTGTGCATCAGAATGCCCAGGACAGTGGAGCTCAGCCCTTCCCTTTCCCCTGTTGTACATCTGTGCATCAGAATGCCCAGGACAGTGGAGCTGAGCCCTTCCCTTTCCCCTGTTGTACATCTGCGGATCAGAATACCCAGGACAGTGGAGCTGAGCCCTTCCCTTTCCCTTGTTGTACATCTATGCATCAGAATGCCCAGGACAGTGGAGCTGAGCCCTTCCCTTTCCCCTGTTGTACATCTGTGCATCAGAATGCCCAGGACAGTGGAGCTGAGCCCTTCCCTTTCCCCTGTTGTACATCTGTGCATCAGAATGCCCAGGACAGTGGAGCTGAGCCCTTCCCTTTCCCCTGTTGTACATCTGTGCATCAGAATGCCCAGGACAGTGGAGTTGATCCCTTCCCTTTCCCCTGTTGTACATCTGTGCATCAGAATGCCCAGGACAGTGGAGCTCAGCCCTTCCCTTTCCCCTGTTGTACTCATGTGGATCAGAATTCCCAGGACAGTGGAGCTGAGCCCTTCCCTTTCCCCTGTTGTACATCTGCGGATCAGAATTCCCAGGACAGTGGAGCTGAGCCCTTCCCTTTCCCCTGTTGTACATCTGCGGATCAGAATACCCAGGACAGTGGAGCTGAGCCCTTCCCTTTCCCCTGTTGTACTCATGTGCATCAGAATGCCCAGGACAGTGGAGCTGAGCCCTTCCCTTTCCCCTGTTGTACTCATGTGCATCAGAATGCCCTGAGGCTCATCCTGTCATCCCGCTCAATGTGCACATTCAACCAGTGGTGTTCTCGCATGCGCCCCTCATGGATGCATGCCTTCGCTCCCAATAAAAGGGAGAGCCTGTCCTGTCGGCCGGTTCTTGTAATGGTTTCCAGTGTGTGCATCGCCAATACTCCACCATCGGTGAACTCAACTTACACACAATGCATACATCAGCTCTTCAGAGAACACTACATCACAACGCAGTCACCGTACACTTCTGCTCAAGGGACCCAGCCGCCTTTCCTCTCACTCGTTGACTGTACGCTTGCCCGTGGCCATGTAGAACTCTCCACTGACTTTGGCTAAGTTTGCTGTATACAGATACTACATACATACTACAGGCATACTCCACACAACTTCTAGGCAGGTATAAGTGGAAGCTATGCATGGTTGCCTTCTCACTAGTTCAGTTGTCTCGCTGCTTGTCTACAAACAAAGTTGGTAGAGAGAAGAAATCCTGACATGAAATGGGAGCAAGAAGGGGGTGCTGGTGATGGGAACCGACACGCTCTACTTTCTTCCTCCTTTCTCCACCCCCTAGGAGCCTGCTGACAGACAGCGCCTCTCAGGCTCAGTTGCAAGACCGTCCTTAATTTCCAGCTCAACATGACAGCACAAGTTATCCGTTCTGTAAACTCCTCATTAGGCTCAAAAGTATGTTCTACGACCCCAGGGTGCAAATACGCAGAACTCTAGTCTCACTAGAACACGGGTGGCTTCTCATTCTGTACTGCTAGGCTGCACTGAGCGCCCGCTGGCTTGCCTTCTAAAGGAACAGAATGTGGGGCCAAGAATAAAACTAAATCCATGCAACATAAACACAACCAGGTTCTCTTTGAGCATTGAAGTGGGAACTAGTTGGTCCTTAGATGTAGTACGAAGCTTCCCGCCTCACCCATTAAGCCCATTGGCTCAGAGTCGTACGCACCATTAGGGGAAACTACAAATGTACAAGCGTACTTGAGAACTGACTTCAAAGCGTTATTTTTCCGGTTGTCCTTTTTTATCAGAATAATCTGAATGAGGATAAGGACGGTCAAGATACATCACCTTTGCAACAGAGCAGTACACATTTTGCAACAACATTTTCAGAAAGCGTTAATGCTACGTCAACTACTGCAAAACTGTTCTACTTGTATCGCTGGTCTTTGCAAAGGTCCTTCATGCACTGGTAGGCCCATGAATATCTCAGAGCAAAATTAGCGGGCCCGATTCACAGAACTAATTTAAGACAAAATCCTAAACTTACTACCATTTTGGTATTCACAGAAGGCACTTACTCATTTCGGTATTCACAGAAGTTAGGAGTCCTAACTTTAGGACTCCTAAATGCCTTCTGTGAATACCGAAAGTCTTAAAATTAGGATTTTTCTCAATTTAGTAGTAGTACAGTTAGGACTCCTAACTTTAGGACTCCTAAATGCCTTCTGTGAATACCGAAAGTCTTAAAATTAGGATTTTTCTCAGTTTAGTAGTAGTACAGTTAGGACTCCTAACTTTAGGACTCCTAAACTGAGAAAAATCCTAATTTTAAGGCTTTCGGTATTCACAGAAGGCATTTAGGAGTCCTAAAGTTAGGACTCCTAACTTCTGTGAATACCGAAGTGAGTAAGTGTCTTCTGTGAATACCAAAATGAGTAAGTGTCTTCTGTGAATACCAAAATAAGTAAGTGCCTTCTGTGAATACCAAAATGGTAGTAATTTTAGGATTTTGTCTGAAGTTAGTTCTGTGAATCGGGCCCAGCGTCTTTACTCACTAACCAATGCATAACCATTTGCAGAGACCAAAGAGTGCAAAGTTCACATTTGTTTGCCAGTGCTTCAGAAGAAAGGTTGTTTTTGCACCGGTGGTTTAGTGCAAATATCAGAACAAAGTTAAAGATTATTTTTGAAACAGTCGTTTAGTGCAAATATCAGTACAAAGGTACACCGCCTGGAGCAGGTGTACAATTCTTCGTGCGTTCATTGGTTGTTGTTTCTTCACAAGGAGAATATTTTTTCCATTTTCAGAACCCCCTTCCTCTCAACCTCAGCCAACTCTAAGCATCCTCACTCTCCATTCACACACTGCTCATGCCCTTACTTTTGCCAGCATTGCATAAAGTCTCACCCAAAAACACCCACAAACCTACCTGAAGGCAGAGGTACCACTGTATGGCAAATCTCCTTTACAAGGATAAAAGTCTGCCATTCATGGCTAACAATCAAGAATGTGATTATATCCTCACATTTTCTTTAAACAAGCTGAGGTAACATATACCATGATTTCTAAGCAATGGTATAATAGCTACTAATGCTGTTCACATTAGACAACAGGCAAAACCTAACTGCACAAATTAGACAGCACACTCAGGGCGACACAGCTCGGGTTCTTCCATATAGTTGAATATCACCATACTCTCTACAGTACCAATTCTAGCAGTAGACAATCGCAACCTTAAAGAGAATGCAGAAAACAGGGTTTGCTTTGTGATGAATTCTTGATGCCTGGGCATGGAGGTATCCAAGCCTGACAAGTCTACAAGGCCATAGTAAAGGCAATACAGCACCAGACAAAACTCACTTAGACAATTTTCAGCCCCAGAGGTACTAACAAATTTCACCAACCAACCAGTACGATGGAAAATGATGACCATCCACTTTTCCTTCACTGTCTCAAGATTTTACTTTCAACTTTGCCTTACTGTGCAATTGTTTAATTCAACTACTTTCACTGTTGTTAATATTTTTGACTGATGCATTTCCAAATCGCCTTTTTTCAAAGTTTTAGATTTAAGGAGCAATCTAGCTCCTTTAGTAAGGAGTAGGGGGACCACATCCACTACTGAGAAACAGAAACAGAGGAAATTACAGTGAGGGAAGGCATAGGGTTGTAACAGAAAGTAGTATGCAAGAGAAGTTAGCAGTATTATTGCAGAGTTTTGTAACAATTTCACCACTTTGTGAGGCGGGCCCAACTCGGGCACGCCGCCATTATGGCGGTCACACCGGGCCCCCGCACACAGGGGAAGGCAGGAAGCGCTGCGCACAGTAGTGACGCGGCACCCTTCCTCCCCTGGTCAACGTCTACCCGATTGGTCAGTGGAGCGTGAACCGGAAACACTTAAAGTGCTTCCAGTTCGCGCGTAGGCTCAGACCTGGAGCACGGGGATTTGGTGCGTGTGCCCTTTTTGAGGGAGGTTGTCATCTAGAGGGTGGGTTTTTGTGCCCTGTGACAACCGGCAGTTTAAATTGGTAGGCTGCAGGTGAAAAAAATCTTGCCACCAGCTATTGCAGGACAGTATTAACTGTGTGTTGGTGCATTAGTTTACTTACAATAATGGCCCCAAAGGTTAAGCGGGATGACCAGCGTTTAAGGATGGATATTTGTATGGCTACAATGATGAGAAAAATGGGGGCAGCGGACTCCATGGTGAAAAAAAAGTGGATGAGACGGGGCAGGCATTAGCATCTCTGACAGACAGGGTGGAGGGCCAAGAGGGGGCAGGGGACAGGCCCAGGCGGTTGGGGGGTAGCACCTGAGGCAGCCTTTTCCCCAGTGCCAAAAAGGAGTAGAGCAAAGAATGGCGGGGCATCACGAACTCGTGAGGGAGAGGGGACAGAGGGTGCCCCAGCAGTAATTCCTGAGGGGTTGGTGCCCAGGGTGGTGGAGCCCTTACCAGTCCCACATACGAGCGTTGGGAGGGATCTGCCTAGCAACGAGGGGGCAGTGACACCAGTTGAGGGTCTTCAGCACTTTAGCAAAATGGACCAAACTGAGAGCCACGGTAGGAAGACAGAGCAAAGCGGAGGGTTCAGTATCACAAACAGTACAGGTAAGTCAAAAATGGCATCTTGAAACAGAATCTAAAGCAGACGGCTGGGCATTTACAATGTCTGAAGACAGTGCTCAGCTAATGGGTTCCAAAACCGTTCCCTTGCACTCGAAACACTGGCATCTGGGGCTTATACCAAGGACAGAGCTGGCTTCCACAATGGCCTCTGCGCCAGGGGTTTACATCAAGGAAATCAGGCCAGCCCCTTGTCTAAAATCCTTTGCTATCCCCCTTCCTTCGCTGCTATTCTCATCACTGTGAACAGATCTGCACTTTCCAGGATCCACCTACAGAAAATGTGTTCCACTAACCATTTACCCATCTTTGAATTCTCTGAATTTTCTCATCATCATCGTCACAGCACATAGCTCGTGCTATAATTAGTCTTCTCTGCTCATCGAAGAAATGTAAAAATACCTCTTTTTTTTTACATATTCCGAATGAAGAGCCCGCTCCCCCACCCCCTAAACAGTGTTCGTATATGGGCCTGGCGGCTGCAGGAAGTTTACCATCGTGAATTGTCGCAATTTCCATATGTCTAGCACAATACTACATGTCCTTAACCACAGACAGCCTCAGTCTCACCCGCTCAGGGTCCAGGTGAAAGCAGAGGGGGCAGGAGAGGAGAAAGTGTCGACCACTTGCTATCCCGGATTCATCAGTTTCCTAATACACCCAGATACACGCAGCAACGTTTGATACTTTCTTAAATGATTGAATTATGCCTTAAATCTTCAGAAGTATTTAGAGTGACAGCTGCACATACCATGGTACAAAACAACCTCTTGGCTTTTATGCATCCAGTGCAGACGAAAACCGCCCGCCAGGATCTGGATATAGGGGATTAATTTGTTGTTGAAATTGTCGTGAGGACAGAAACAATGCATTTGAGGTGTTATTTAAGATTTGCATAGCAGGGTGGGAATTATGGTGGCCTGAAGCCAACCCTTGTACCAGCTTCTGTGCCATAGAATGAACTAAATATGACCAATGGGTGTGAGTAGTCGGGGTCCGGGGGTAGGACTTACTTAAAGCTGGCCCTATACTGGCCCCTGTATCCCTGAACTAGCTGTGCGCAGCCTCTAGCCATAGACTGTGGGCTCTGAGCTCAGCATTCCTCGGCGTTCATGGTCTGCTCTGTTGCATGGTTGCTGCTTTAGCACAGTTCAGTTTATTTTAGTTTTTTTACAGAATTTGCCAAAATACGATTACAAAAATCAGTAATCTATCCGTAAATTCACAGATAGGTGGTCGTAAAATTGGATCAATTAATCAATCAGGAAAAATGCGTATTTTTTGCTTTTTTGTTTTTTACTTTTAGGTTAATATATGCCGCTTGGGGACCCCACCCTCACAGCCTTCCTGGGTCAAGGTATGCGCCTCCAGCCTCTTTATATTCCTAAATCACTTTTTTAAAGACACAGGCTTTGGAGCTTGGCATCCTGTAATGGACAAGACAACAACAGTTTTCATTGGATGTCAGCCAGTTTGATTGCCTGGATCTTCGAATACTGAGAGGGTCCGCAAATCCTTCATTGGAGTTCCCCTTCTTTCAATCTGATTAATTTACTTTTCAAATCTATTCATCTCACAGGATTGTAGGACTCTGATTAGACAGCAAATGTTCCAATGAGAGTAAAAATGGAAAACACATCTTTGGACCACCCTCTTCATTTCCTCCACCCCTAAAATGGATGTAAACAAACATTAACCTGCATAAGCTTAGTCGGTTACAATATATGACTCGAAAGCTTTGTGCAGATTATTCAAACAGTTATAAGCAAACCAAAAACACGCCTTTTCAATAGAAACTGAGACCAAACCATAACTTTAGATTATCTATCGGCAAGTCTGTAAAATATACAAATAGGTCAACAATATATACATATATATATATATATTATCTACTGGCGGTCGCCAGTAGATAGTTAGAGTTAGGACCGTGTTTCCATAGGAAATCTCAAAATTCTGTTTTGAATAACTTTGGCGCCGATTGACGAATCCTCGCGAAATTTTCAAAACTAATGGGGCGCTCCGCTCCGCTCCTACCCTGAAAGTCTCGGGGTGATTCGTCAAGCGGGGACCGAGAAAAAAGGGGGGTCCCAAAACGCGTTTTCCCCATGCATTTTTCCATAGGACCTTTAGACGCAGCTACAGCCCGAACGGCTGAACAGAATTACTTGAAATTTGGCAGAGAGGTAGCCATAAGGTCAAGGAAGTGCCTTTTGCAGGTCTGGTGTAAATCTGTTCAGTATTTCCTGAGAAAATAGCATTTAAAAGCATATCAATATCTATACGCGCGCAGGGTGCGCGCACCGTGCGCGCACCGTGCGAGCACCCTAACGTGCGCGAGCGTAATTCTGATTGGTGGTTACATGTTAGTCAACGTTTGAATCGGTCGAAATCAGGAAGTGTCGGCCGCCATTTTGTTTGTTTTCAGTGCGAGAGTGAAAAAGGAAGGTGGCGAACGTGAAAAGGGGGCAGGGTAGAGAGTTCCTGACCCCCTAGCCTTTGTCAGGGGGTCCCTGAAGGACCCCGAAGGCAGAAATATATATATATATATTTTTTTTTTTAAATCGCGGGGGTGCGCGCACGGTGAAAACCAAAAAAAAATAATAATAATTTTCATACGTAGTTTATTGTAAAATAAATATATAAAAAAAATAATAATACATAAATAAATTAGCATTTAAAAAACCGTACAAATTCACTTAAAAAACCATAGGTTTCACACATGTTATAGTTAGGTGGATAATTCACTCGTAAAAAACCAATGAAATTCCCCCGTTATAGTTAATTCAGATAACTATAACTCGCGCGACCGCCACTCTATCACAAGGATGATGTCATCAGTGATGTCATGAGTGATGCCACTGACCATGTCATGAGTGATGTAATATGTGACGTAATGAGCAGTGGATTGGGTCGCGCGAGTTATAGTTATCTGAATTAACTATAACGGGGGAATTTCATTGTTTTTTTACGAGTGAAATATCCACCTAACTATAACATGTGTGAAACCTATGGTTTTTTAAGTGAATATATATATAGATATACATATATTGATACATATATAGTAGATAGCATCCTCGGTCAAAGCTTGGCTACATAGGGCTCCACTATTCTTCATCACATTTTCATCTATAGGATTCCTTTCAAGCCTTCACGCAACATTAACAAGCCTCCCCGGGTTCAGGGTGGTCAACAAACTAAAAGGTCTTTGTGTCTGCCTGTCTGTCTGTGTCAAATTGATTATCAATCAAATAAACTTTACTCGGTTTTACAGCTGATTTATACACTGCCGCTGGCGGCAGCTTTAGGAAAGGTCCATCTTGGGCAAGAAAGTATTTATTTTCAGCGCTAACTCTTTAAAAGTGTGCAAGATGGCTCAGTAGGTGAAGAGCTAAAAGAAATCTGTATAACATACAGGTCCCAAATTTGAATCTGTGTGAGCATCCATGGCCTCTTATCCCGCTGGGATCAATAACTAGAGCAACGTTTAAGTAACAGAACATTCTTTTGCTTCCACAATATTATATCATTATTTGAAATGCCTCAAATGTTGCTCTGAAATGTAACATATGATAAAATGAAGCCAATTTAATTTCTCTAATTTGGGTAAACAGGTTTGAGCAGGGTGAATGGTTCAACCTTTCATACATGTAGGAGTACCAAGACTTAGGAACTCTTTAGATTTGTGTAGAAATGAGCCATCTGTCTGCTTCAATTAAAAGTGGGGAACCTGCTTGGTCACCAGCCTCAGCGGTCTATGACATCAAAAACCCTGTGCCGGCAGCTCATCTCACTTTACAGTTTCAGAAGGCCCACCGTAGTTATGACAGGCCTCCTGACATGTTTTTCTGTTTGTGACTTTCTTGAGATGAACACTGATGATAAGCAGGGAAATTGCCAGCAATGTCCCCCATGCCCCTGGAAAAACTCCTGGCATGTCAAGAATATGTATTTTGTTGTTTTTCATAGACAAACCCACATGTTTGAAGGTTTGTTTCACTTCTGAAAAACAGAGATGGCCAACCTGCAGCCAGGTCGCGTGCAGAGTTTTTTCAGCACCCAAGTGAACTACTTATTTATCTATCAGCTGTAACATAAAACAGACACGGAAATATATTTTGTCCTCGGTTTTTGTTCTCAAAGAAACTCATGTGCAATTGTCCATTTTCACTTGAGCATTTCTCCCTCTTCCAGTCTCACTGATACTTCTGTGGCTTGCACTCACTCGTTCAAGCACGCATTTCAAGCACATCTCCAAAGCAGCACAAACTCAACTGGTTTGTATCCAATGAGGGCCAGCGAGAAGTACTAAGAGACAAGCTCCGTGATCATTCTCCCACCACAAACCATCTTAGCAACTTTCATCAGAAGTCCTCACGCGGGAATCAAGGAACGAAGCAGCAGTTGGTGATGTGCAAATATCCACCAACAGGGGGGAAAAATTCAACATACGTGTATGTATTGTTCACATTAAATGTTCACGTCCCTTACAACTGGTTCGAAAGTGATGTGTTTCCACTCGTGCGTGCGTTGTGAGCACACAGATGCTATCCAGGACAAAAGGGCGCTTAACTGTGACGTGTAAAGCCCTTACACTGTGGTCAGCGCAAAACGGACGAAATATTCGAGCAAGGTGTGAGGCAATACAGCGGTCTGTGCAGACACGCAGCGTTTACGGAAGCGAGCCACCCCTCGGTATAAACGTCTCCGTGGGGATTGTTGAGCAATAAACAAAGCCCACGCTGAGTCTGACCTCAGGCTTGGGTAGAAAAACGTCCACAGTTTATATCAAGAATTTACTGGGCTCCTCGCTCAATACATATCTAATCCTACTATTAGTGTTAAATTCCAACGCGTTGTGCGATCCAGTCATTTACTTTCAGGGAAGTTAATTGTGTTAACATTGCACGGACTTGTAAATTGAGTAGGAATCCAAGCAGAACAGCCAGGAATGTGGCAACCGAGCAGCTATGCAGTCTTGTGACCTCGAAATAGGTACTTTGGAGTGTGAGGCAATCACACAATGTCCCGCTCAAGGCCCTCCACACAGAGTGTGGTTGCGAGCCTGTTGTGGACAGTACCCTGAGAGTAATGTGTACATCCGGGTACACGGCAGTGCTGATGGGTGCGTACCCCTCTTGTACGCCCTGTGGAAAGGCCCCACCGCCAATTCTTCTTGAATACCTGGCAGACTTGGGCCACACAGCAGATGAGAGTGCATGGGACTGCCCCTGAGACCGCTTCACATGCCAGAGAAAGGAACGTCTACCCAGGTTACTTGATTGAAACAGAAGTCACAGGCAAAGTAAGTGCTGAAGTGCAGCAGTGGTGTGAAGCAGTCTATCTTAAGTGTCTGTGTTGGCATAGAGCCAGAAGCTGGTACACACAGCCAGTGCTATTTGTTGACGGTAGCACATGTAGTGGAATGCAAATGCTAAAGTGGGTCTAAGGGTGTAGCGATGACCCCCCTAACAGTCACCCATGGAAGACAGTAGTATTTTGTATAGAAATTACAAATAGCATAAAGATAGTGCCACAGAATGTGTCAGTCCTCCACTGCTACAAAGTTCCAGTGGCCCTGTCTATGAGCAACATCACAAAACTAAAGGAGGCCAACTCAACACACTGGTGTTAATAAAAGAAAAGAAAATTGAGTGTCAATACCTGTTAATTTCAAATGAAGTACAAAGGTCCCTTTTGTCTTGTTTTTGTTTTTTATTTTCGTTTTCATTTGCCCATTTGTTTCCATTGTTTTTTAGTAATAGTTGATTCCAGCTTTACAGAGAGATCACAGTCTGATTTGTATGATTTCTACTGTTGATATGTAGTAAAACAGCCGGCACGTGTTGCGCCCTATGCATGGCTATGTTGCCAGGGGCTTTCTTAAGGGTGTAAAGTTGAAGAAAGTGTGGATATAGTTATGAATTCTCAGATAGTTGTGTCCACCACCATATGTGAAGTTAACACCATGAGTTGGGGTTTTAGATTGTCCACATACATGTGTCCAGGCATGTGTGTGCAACAATCAGTTCATGGAACTGAGACAGTGGTGCATAGAACTGTGATCACCCAAAGGGCTATACGAACAAATGTGCGTTACTTATTCTTGGATTCTTTCTAATAGGTACTGGCACGCGATTCTCTTTTGGACGGTATAATATTACCGATATTGGAAGAAAGAAAAGAAAGAAAAAAGGTCATAGAAATTAAATATTAAATATAATACGTTTTTAAGTTCAGGTTTATTAGTGAAGGCTCATTTGTTAGATGAGACTGCTGCTATAGGGGATAAGTAGTGTTTGTCCACGGCGAATGGTCATGCAAAAGGTTATGAATATTAGTTTTCAGAGAGAAGTTTTTAAGGAGAGAGAGGGGTCTCCTGTGCTCTAATATGCTGCATTAATTTGCTGACTTTCTTCCTGCGCAATAAACGCGCTATTGAATGATGAAAACTATGCAGATCTGTTTTGTCACCGTAGAGAGCGAATATTGGTTATACCGCCTACTCATAGTGTTAACTTCACACATGGTGGTGGACACACCTCTCTGAATATTAATAACAATATACACGCTTTCTTCAACTTTACAACCTTGGGAAAGCCACAGGCAAAATAGCCACGCAGGGAGCGAAACATGTGTCGGCTGTTTTACTACATGTCAGCAGTACAAAAAAATACACATCAGAATGTGATCTCTCTGTAAAGCTGGAATCAACTATTACTAAAGAGAAACGGACAAATGAAAAGGAAAATAAAAAAACAAAAAAAGACAACAAGTACCTTTGAGCTTCTTTTGAAGTTAACGCTAGAGACACTCCATTTTGTTTTCTTATCTGGCTGCAAAGAGGTTAAGTAGGTCCAAGAGCGGATTATTCTCTACAACCAGGTATTTCTTCACATGGTGGCACTGCTGGACCACGACACACTATAAACACTGGTGTCGATAACTGGGAAAGCCACTTAGAAAAATGGATCTCCCTTACACTGCTGTCTACAGCCTGGTCTCCAAAAGAATCAATTAAGCGAAGGGGAAATAATGAAGCAAAACTTACTTGATGTATTTACCCTTATCTCATAAATACAGTGCCCTCTGAATTAAGGCAGACATACATGTATAGCTGTGATCCACAGCTAAGGTAAATAACATGTGGTACATGTGGTACAAGAAATCCTGAAATTGTTGGTTGGTTCATGTGATGGATCTTTCAGTAAACACTGGCCCTGTATCCTCATTATTTAATGGGAGGCTCAACAACAAAAAATTAGAAGCCCGGTTTCAACAGCCAAACAGTAAGTAATGCAAGGATTCTCACAGATTCGAGGATGTAACTATTCTTAATACTGCCAGTGTAGTAGCACCGTGGACCAAATGTGACCCGCTTCATCTAAGTCATGTCTATCTTTTACTGCCAAACCAAGGGGCGGGGCTAATTCGACTAGATTGTATTAGGGCCATGCTATCCTGGCTATGCCACTGGTCAGGTTTCTTGTCCAAAAAGGAGATTCCCTGTTGGTGGTGACACATCATGTGTTGTGTTATATTGTACCCAGTGTCTGAGACACAAGCAAAGTAGCATAGAGTGCTCTACAATAACATGAGTGACTCAAGGATTGAGCTACTGAACCATGGACATCAATTATGGGTGGCCACAGGTAGCAGCTGCTCCCCCCCCCCCTGCACTGCCCCCACTACACCTGGTCCTGTGATTCCTGGAGGCAGGGTAAGAAACAGACAATAAAACAGGCTGCAAGAATTGTGGTTAATCTGATGTTTCTACCCATTGCTCTTCCCCAAGCCCCTTGGTGGCAAAAATTAGAGAGTACAGACAGGTTAAAGGGTTAGGGGGAGAATTAACCAACTATACGATGTCATCTCATTTCCTCAGTTCCTGGCATTGTGGTCGATCAACATCCACGTACTGAACCTTACTGCCAGGATACATTGATATGACAGTACAACGTCTTTGGCTAAGGTAAACACAGAAAGAGGGGAAAGTGGGGAAGCCAGCACCATGAGACTGAAATGTAATTAGTAATTAACATATATAACTTT
Organism: Triturus cristatus; assembly: GCF_964204655.1. Lineage (NCBI taxonomy): Eukaryota > Metazoa > Chordata > Amphibia > Caudata > Salamandridae > Triturus > Triturus cristatus. Next base: position 670,268,299 of record NC_140584.1, on the reverse strand, counting down.
CACTTATCCTGGGTCGACTTTCCAAACTCTATTCAGGTCCCTGTTGCTGACCAGAGTCCTATTCAGCTTTGAATCTTATAGATGCCTCGTCCATTCGCACATTCTGAAGGTGTTCTTTTCAAACGAATTATCTACTTGTTTTACGTCTATGAATTTTGTAATGCGATGACAAAATATTTAAGTGAAATATCGTTTTTTGCCAAATGTATATAGTGCATTTATATAGCGCTTACTACCCCTGACGAGGCATTAACTGACACTAACAAACGATTGGCCTTGGAAATCGTCAGAACAATCCAACCTTCTGAAAGAAAGTGGAATTAAATGTCGTTTCATGGGAGGGTCTTCGACGTTAAATAAAATGAGGTCCTGTCGTACACACGGCTTTAAGTGGGCCGGGTCTGCGCACCGGCAGTTTTTTAAGGGGGCCTCGAAAGGGGTCTCTATCGGGCTCTGTTTTGTGCCCTGGAACAGGCGGTCCGTTTTCCTTTTCCGGACTGCAGTGACAGCAGGCACGTCGATGTGCGCGTGGTGAGCGTTGTAGGGGAAGGGAAATCCTTTAAAGAGAGTGATTTTCTCTCTGGATTTCCCTTCTCTTTTTGAAACCTCGGAGCAGCAACATTGTTCTGGTGTCACCACCAGGGCTTTAAGTGGAGGTTTTTTCAATATTATATACAAGCCATAGTTGCTGCTTATTTATGTTATGCAACTAGCAACCATTGACAAAGCCAATAGTCCTGACTTGCAGGTATGATTTGACTTGTTGTGTGTATCATATATCTGGACGCAATGACAGGAACAGCAAACTAAAAGTCGGGTGGCACACTGCGCAGATTTTTAGCGTACGTTTTTTAAGCCACGCTCTTAATTACACCGACCACGCCCCCCTTCAGAGACCCCCCAGTTTTCGCATCCCACTTAAAGCCCTGGGTCGTACATCAATTTTTAGAGCTCACGCCCAATATTGGCATATTCGACACCCAGTGTATCACCCTCTTGTCAGTTTTGACTCTACGGCGTTGACTTCCGCTGTGCCTCGTCAAATTTAACGCGTAGTCGAAAGACTGGCACAGTTATTACGCACTTAACGCCACACACCCTGTGTGCAAGCAAGGCCGTTTACCGCGTGCCAGGCCCGTCACTTGTTACAAGTAACACGTTGCTGGAGTTTAATAACTCTCTGTCTGCGGCAGGTAACTGTGAAGTTTGGCTCTCGGCAAGCTATTAAGTTGGCAGCTTGGCGTAGCTGTGGAAAGATGCCAGGCACAGAGCGCTTCCCTGCCACGGGGGTTCATCTCCCCGCCGCTGCTGAATGTTAGCGTCGCTGCTGCTGCCGGGACAGAAATAGAATTCGCGCACAAAGCCGCCTGTCAGAGGTAAACAGATAGGGGGACGTCTCGGCGGCTCAGCGCGCGGAAGGAAAGGCCAGGAGAGACATGATAAATGCGCTAATGTAATGAGGCAGGCGAAGGGAGGCGCGGCCGTCTCGCGGTTTCTGAACTAAGCCGGGGCAGCAAGCCGCTACATTCAACCACTGAAATATGACGACAATGGCAGCTAGATAGCAGCGTGCTGCGAATTATGCCGGCACTTATGTCATCGTATGCTTTATGTCACGTATTAAGCGAGGGGCGGGCCGGGGTGTTCGTCATGGAGCCGCGAGCTGGTGAGACAGTGAGTTCAGCGCCAGTCTTGGAATGATCTGGAGAGGATTGCATCGCACGCAGGGCGGCGTGGTGGCGGGTCGACAACGTAGTGTTTGCAGTGTTGGGGGACTTGGGCCCACATGCTACATAAATAATGCACGCAAACACATGGCTGGTGTAACTGGCATGTTCGCCCGGCCCTTTTATAGGTCTCGCCTGACCCAGTGCATGCGCTGGTCTGGCGAGACTTTTTGAGAGGGCTCCAAAAAGCGCTACCAGGCCAGCCTAGAGCTACAGTGCATGTGCGCGGGCGCGCGCGCTGCGCTTTACTGTAAAGTTGTAGGTTCCCCCCCAGTGAAGAACAGGAGCCAATATGTTGATCTAACCTTTCTTTATTGGTCAGATGCTGGTAACACCTAAGAGCGCCGGGCCATAAGCCTCTGATCGCTATACTATCGCCTCGCGCTTCTCGCGCATGCACAGTAGCGTCCAAAATGGCCGCCACGCGCATTTGCGTGCTTACGTAGTGCGCGTCTACTAGACCGCGACACTACATATCTCCCCCTTTTATACCACACAAAACTAATTACATGACTGAGAGTGTTATTCCAGTTCATAGTCTGTTATTCCAGTTCATAGTCTTTAAACTTGGATGGTCTCACCACAGCTCGCCCAACTAGGGTGCATCTTACCAGGGTAGTGTGTTCTTCTCGACCCCCTTCTGCGACAGGGCTTCCCCTTCTTCCTTCTCGGGTACCTTTTCCTTCTCTTTCTCCATTCTCGCCCACTTCCCGGGTCATTTCTTCCGTAGTTGGTCCTCCTCGTTCTTCCCTCTCGCCGTTATGATCTTCAGGCATACTCTCTTCATTCTCTCCATTCGGAGTTCCTATTTCATTTCTCGTGTCCTCGGGTGATGTAACTCCTTTCTTGTCCTCGCGGGGCCACTGCAGGATTTTGTTGCATTTGGCCATACGGTCTTGAGACCATACATTTCCATCACTAAGCAGCGCCGCTCGGTCATACACTTCTTCCACTCTTAGGGGTGGGGAGTATTTGCTGTCTCCCTTTCTCTTGAGAACTGCCAACTTCACTCTGACCCACTCCCCTTTTTCTAAAGCTGTCTCTTTCACGTTTTTTCTGCGGTTGTAATGTTCTGTATATATCTTCTGTGCTTTCTCCAGGTTGTGTTGCACCACTGCTGGAGACCATTTGCTCGTGATTGTCTTCTCTTTCCACGCGACATTGTCTTTGGTGAAGGGTTGCCTTGCACGTAGAATTTGAAACGGGCTGTACCCCGTGCTAGTGGGGGTGATGCGGTAGGCCCATACCGTGCTTTGTACTTCCTTTTCCCAGTCTTTGCCCCTGGAGATGGCTGCCTGTATGGAGCCCATTATCACCCTGTTGAACCTTTCTACTTGGCCGTTGCTGGCAGGGTGATATACCGACGTATGTTTGAGTAGGCTGCCATTTCTTTCTGCAAATCGGGTCCATTTGTCCGAAGTAAATTGGGGTCCGTTGTCACTAATTATAGCTCTGGGGATGCCCTCCCTGAGGAATACCGTTGTGAGGAATCGAATTATTGTGTCAGTGTCCATTTCTTCTTGTATGTGTACCTCTGGCCACTTTGAGTATTTGTCCACTATTACACATATGTACTTGGGAATTCCCTGGTTGTCAAGTACCGGCCCCAAGATGTCCACTGCCACTTCTTCCCAGGGATTACTGGGGTTCGTGAACCGTCCTAGAGCAGGTCTCATAGGTTTCAGGATTTTGTCAGCTCCTTGGCACTGCACACAGTCTCTTACATGTCTCTCCACCTGTAGATCCATACCTGGCCCCCAATACGTTTGTTTGGTTCTTGCTTTAGTCTTCACGATTCCCAGGTGCCCCTCATGTAATATAGTCAAAAGGTATGGTATTATATTCGCTGGCGGGACTACTCGGTTTCCTCGGTATACAAACACTCCATCACTCCCCACCGACAACTCGTCCCTGACCTCGTAGAATTGTCGAATTTGGGGCTTCGGTTGTTTCCTATCGGGCCACCCTCGCACTATGCATTTCTTGATTTCTTCCAGATCTCTATCTGCTCCATACGCATCCTTCTATTCTCGCCTGCTTATTGCCCGTTCCGGATCATCTGTCAAGGCTACCATCTCATCATCTTCTTCTGTGCCACTGGTGGCACTTTCCATTGTTGATGCCCTGCTGAGATAATCTGCTATCTTGTTTCTTGAGCCTGGTATATATTCCACATCATAACGATATTCCAAGAGTTTGAGTGTCATCTTCGCTATGCGGGGTGTCGCGCCGGCATGTCCGCTTGACGTTAGTACCTTCACTAGCGGTTTGTGGTCCGTTTTCAGCAGGAATCGCGTGCCCCACAGGAACTGGCAATACTTCCCCATGGCCCATACTACGGCCAACATCTCTTTCTCTATCACGCTGAACTTTTGTTCTGAATTCGTTAGTGACCTGGACGCGAAGCTGATCGTCTCCTTCTTGCCGTCTTGTCTCTCTTGCATGAGCACTGCTCCTAACCCCTTTTCGCTGGCGTCTGTCATCAATATCGATTTTCCTAGGGGATCGCACCCTTGCAGCGGGATAGCCTGGCTGATTTCTCGTTTAACTGTGTCAAACTCTTCTTGCGTGTCTTCCGTCCATGCAAAAGCTGTTTTCTCCCTCGTGAGCTGCCTCATGTGGTGCGTTTTCGTGGCAAAGTGTTGTACGAACTTGCTGTAGTATTCCGCCATCCCTAGGAAGGATCTTACTTCTTCCTTGGTGGCGGGCGGAGGAGCATCGCAGATGGCTGTCACGTTCCCTTTTTTTGGTGTTATTCCCTTCTCTCCGATTTCATGCCCTAGGTAGGTGACTGATGACATGCCAAAATGGCACTTTTCCCACACTGCTGTTAGACCGTTTTCCTCCAGGATCCTGAGTACCACCTCCAGCTTCTCATCGTGGTCTTCTTGTTCCTTCCCCATCACTAGGATATCGTCTTGGAAGTATTGTACTCACTCCATGTCTCTGAACAGGCGGGCCATTAGCTTTTGGAAGACTGCCGCTGCCGATGCCAGACCAAAGGGCATCCGGCAGAACTGATAGCACCCGAATGGAGTTATGAATGATGTCAGTTTCTTGCTCGTGTGGTGCAGGACTACCTGGTGGTACGCCGACTTTAAATAGATGGTGGAGAACCATTTCACTCCTTTTGTTCGTGCCAGCATTTCCTTTATGCGTGGTAGCGGGAACTTCTCCACCACAATACATTTATTGAGTTCTCTGAGGTCCACACATAAGCGCACCTTGCCTGACGGTTTCATGGCCACCACCAATGGTGCCAACCATTCGGCGCTATCGATGGGTTCGATAATTCCTTCTTCCTCTAGTCGGTGTAGCTCCTGTTGCACTGCCTCTCTCACTGCGATCGGTATGTTCCTCACTTTGTGTGTGACAGGTTGGACGTTCTCCTTGAGCACGATTTTGTGGGTAAATTTTTCCAATTTCCCTATCTTGTCCCCAAATATTTTCGGGTGTTCGCTTCGCAGTCCCGCTGCCTTGGACCATTTTCCTTCCAACGTTACTAACACTTGGTTGTCTCCTTCAGGATTCAGTTGCATTCCCAATTCTCCTTGGTCCATCCACCCTAGGACCGAGGGTCCTTGCTCTGCAATGTACAATTTGCACTGGGCGCTGCGTTCTTTGAACTGGAAGAGCAGCCTTCTAAATCCAACCATAGGGATAGGTTCCCCCGTGTAGGTGATCGGTCGTATGTCGGGCGGTTCCAGATGTGGGCCTACTTTAGGTTCAAATTTCGCATTCCACACTGATCTTTGGACAATCGTGTAGGGGGACCCCGAATCCGCTACTATGGTGATTTCCACTCCTCCTATGTGAATGTTGCACTGGGGTTTGCAAGACCTCCTGCCGTCTATTGTTTCCCCCGCTTCTTGCTTCCTCTGCTGGAAAGTGTAGCGGTCGATAGATGTGCAGACTGCGGGGCGATAGTGATTGTCTAAGTCTTCAATGGCGTGTTTGAACATGTCATCGTCCGCTGCTGGTCGGGTGACCGGTGTTAAGTTTTGGAATACTCGTATGCCCTCTGGTCCCAGATTATGTAAGAGTATCCTCTTTCTCCGGCTGCTGGAGAACGCCTCTTCATTCTCGTCTTCTAATGCTTCGAGGTAATTTTTAAAGTATTCTCTCCAGTCCTCCCATTTCACTTGGGGCTCCCCTGGTCTTGGTAGGAACGGAACCGGCGTCGTTAGTGCTGACGCCTGTGCGCACATCTTGGCTTCCGCCTGTTTTCTGGGACTACCTGGCGCTTCCGTCCCTTCTCCCCTTCTTCGGGTCATCTGGGCCTCTTCAGTACCTTCTGCGCTGTTCCTCCCTGATTCCGCCAGGGCCTCTTCTATATCTCGCCCTGATTGCCTGCTTACGCTTCCTTGCAACCAGTCGGCACCCTTGCTTCTCTCGTGCCTCCCTCTGGCTTCCGTCTGCCACTGCCGCGCTCTCTCGGTGTCCTGGTGTCTGTCCTGTGACCCCCTGGTGTACCTGTCACTGTAGGACGTCGTCCCCTCCAGCTCTCCTGCTGGTGGGGGCTTCTCCTCCCCTGGGTGTCCTTCAGGGTCCACTGCTTCCCAGCCTCGTCGCCACTGTAAAGTTGTAGGTTCCCCCCCAGTGAAGAACAGGAGCCAATATGTTGATCTAACCTTTCTTTATGGGTCAGATGCTGGAAACACCTAAGAGCGCCGGGCATAAGTCTCCGATCGCTATACTATCGCCTCGCGCTTCTCGCGCATGCGCAGTAGCTTCCAAGATGGCCGCCACGCACATTTGCGTGCTTACGTAGTGCGCGTCTACTAGACCGCGACACTACATTTACCGCGATTACTTTCACATTCGCGGCCGCACGGCCACTTTGATGTTTGATCGTGATCGCGATCACTTTCACTTTCGCAGCTGCTTTGCATAGCCAATAGGTCTCGTTTTTGGGACCTTATAAGTATTTAGTTATGCAACTATTGCATGGCTAAACACTTATAAGGTCCCAAAGGCGAGACCTATTGGCTATGCCAATGCTTGTATTAGGTCTCGCCTGACCCAGCGCATGCACTGGTCTGGCGTGACTTATTGAGAGGGCTCCAAAAAGTGCTACCAGACCAGCCTAGAGCTACAGTGTATGTGGGCGGGCACGCGCGCGGCGCTTTACCGCAATTACTTTCACTTTCGCGGCTGCACGGCCGCTTGGCATAGCCAATAGGTTTTGCTTTTGGGACCTTATAAGTATTTAGTTATGCAACTGTTGCATTGCTAAACTCTTATTATGAGGTCCCAAAGGTGAGACCTATTGGCTATGTCTGTCTTAAGACTGTCTTAAGTCTGTCTTAAGGTTGTCTTAAGACAAACTTAAGACAAAATCCTAACTTCTGTGAATACCAAAAGTAGTAAGTTTAGGATTTTGTCTTAAGTTAGTTCTGTGAATCGGCCCCAGTATCTTTACACATATTCACAACTATAGCCAGGAGGTTTCGAATAATAGGGCTAAAATTCACTTCAGAAAGGATGCAGGGATACAAATGGAGCATTGTAGCATTCAGTACAAAAGTGCCACCGTGTGCCACCTGCACGCCATTGAGTGTATGGAGACGAGCTGATGAATTTCTGCATATGTTCAGCATGTTACCATGTGGAACACTGCTAATGGAATATGTTAGGTTCGTGTTGTGGGCATACCCGAAGGCGGCCCCTGCCACAACTGCCAGCACGCCTTTTGTGCGTCTGGAATAGACGTAGAAATGGAATGAGTGACATATAGCTTTGAGAGTGGCGCACAAAAAGGATAAAATGATATCAGTCATAAATTAGAATCAGAATAAATTGTGGTGTGACAGCAGTGCTTAATCTGAGCCAGGGGTTGCCAGTGGGGGGCACTGGTACTCATTTTTGGGAACAATTTCCGAAACCAAAAGAGAGCAAACTAAACACAGCAGAAAAACATGCAGGAAGAGGCAGGCGGAAGTAGAACCCCAGGGTATTGTTTATCGGGTGTGATACATAATGATACAATTACACCAAACCGGTAAACGAGGCCCAAGCATCCTTGTATTGTTTACCTCTGGCAAGCAGCATCGAAGTAACATGTTCTAATCAAGGTATATATGCATTCAGTAGACAAACCCAACCCAGAGGGGTTACGCCTTCATTCTTCTAGAATCCATTACATGCTCTCTTATTGTTAGGTAATAGTCTCTAAGATTTGACCCAAAATAAACTATTCAGTTTGTAGATTACACAAGCATTGGCATAGCCAATAGGTCTCGCCTTTGGGACCTTATAAGTGGTTAGCCAGAGGTTTTGGCTTTGCCTTTGTTTCTAAGCTATGTCATAGAGAAGTGTGGCTGATGTGTAGCATGTTGAAAAACTATAATAAAGAAGACTAACCACATTATTGTGTAGGCACATGCATACATTACCATGTGAAATGTATTTTCATTTTTTTGCAGATTTATATAGCACAAAGCAGCCCAAAGGTATTGGAGCGCTTTACATGAGCACCAGTTACGTTACACAAGGACACATTCATTTTGTTTGGTAGGCACATGGAGATTAAGTGATTTTCCCAGAATCACAGGATGTGGAGTCGACCCCAAGGCTCGAACCTTGGTTTACCACCTCCAAAGTCAGCAGTCTAGCCAGGGGACCACATCCTCTTCCCAGAGACGCATGACGCATGCGCCTTTTTTTCACTTGTATGATCCAAAAAGGAATGCAATTGCTTTCGCATTTGCTTGAGTAAGAACTATTGGCGTTGTAAATGATAATGTATTTTACATATGTGTTATGGAGTGGAATTATGTGAGTTGGATTGGAATAGTTTGTTAAGAATTATGTGGCATTATGTGGAGAAGGATTGGGTGTTTTGGAATGTAATTATGTGCAATGATATTTTGTGGTGTGGAGTAGTATGTAGTGGAGTTTAATTATGTGGTGTGCTGTTGAATTCTGTAGCATGATGTGTAATTATGTGGTTTGGATTGGATTTATGCAGTGTTATGTAATTGTGTTGAGTTGAATTATGGGGTTTGTTGGTGAATTATGTGGTGTGGAATGGAAATTTGTGGAGTTGAATTGTGTGGCATGGAACTGTTTGAGTGTGACGAGTAAAGGAGCAATGTGATAGAGAGATAAGGGAAGGATGGGAAGAAAGGGGGAAGGAATTAAGAGAAGGGAGGAAAGATGGCGAGAATTTGAGGAAGGAAGAGAGGGACGTAGTGAGGGAGAGAAAGAGAAAAAAGGATAGGAGAGAAAGCAAGAAGAAAAATGAAAGGACTTAGTGAACGGCGGAAAGGCAAGATATGATTGACTGGAATAAGTGAAGTTGAAATTAGGGTTTAGGAAATAAGGTGAGGGTATAGGATTAAGGAGTGAAGAGAGGAATTAAGAAGGGCAAGGAGGAGGTAATGAAGAAAGATAGGGCAGCAGAGAGGAAGATAGGCAAAAGGGACAGTGGAAGTACATAGGAAGGAAGAGTTTGAAGGAAGGAGGAATCAAGGAAGGGGGAAGAGATGGTTGGAGTAATGAAGAGTGGGAAAAGGAAGGAGGGTTACGAAGGTAAGCAAGGTAGGAAGGAAGGAAAGAAGTAAGAGGGATTAAGGTGGTCAATAACGAAGAGAGGAACGAGGGAATAAGGAAGAGAGAGAAAAAGGAAGGAGGGGTGGGTCTGAACAAATTATATAGGGAGGATGGGGGAAGAAATGTTGAAAGCGAGTAAAAGGTAGGAGATTAGGGTGGGTTTGAGGGAAGGAGATCAACAAATGTACATGATTGGTACTTGTTTAATCGAGTTATGATGCCAACCATAAAAGGAGAATGTTATACTGTATGATATAAATGAGAAAATTGTTCAGGAGTACTGACCATACCTATAGTTTATAGATGATGGTGAGAATTTTTGTTGTCTGCATGCTGTTTGTAGAGGTGGTGGAGTTGCTTGGTAGATAGGGAACAATTGTTGGGGATTCCAAGGACATTGTGTTTGGTATATTGGTGAAAGTTTTGGTCGTGTGTTTGGTTCAGCCTGCACGAGAAAAAGAATATTTACATATGTACAAAGTGGGAAGTTAACCAGAGGGTATTAGAGCGCTATGTATGAGCAGCAGTTACATATTTACACAAGGACACAGTGCTGCTTTTACTTACAGCATCCCCGACCCCACTGAATGGGCCCCACCACTCATGCGAATTCCTTCTCACACATTCAAGAAAATTACAGAAACAGAGCCAGAGGTGTAGCCCTCTTGTACACCACTCCTAAAACATGGCTGGGATGGTCTCACACCACATCAGAGCACTGTTGCAATTAGCAGAATTGTATTACTAAGTAACATAGGTTTTGTAAATATTTCTTAGCAGAAACCTTAATGAGCATTATTAGGCAAAGTAATAGCTTTCTCGCACCTTTTAACTGAACTCATATAAGAGCAGCTTTTGTTACACACGCCGCTGCCGGGGTGCTGAAAGTTAAACACCAGAAAGACACTCTCCCTTTAACTTACTTTCCTTTGAAGTAGCTGGGGTACAGAACTCCAGGGCCCGAGGCAAACAAATGTTTGTGAATCAGATAGGGCTGTGTCAGCGACAAACTGCTGACTACTGGGGGGCAGATCTGATTTCCAACACATGTGGCGTCAGGCGGGAGGAGGCCTCCTTCATTAATTAGGGTGGTGAGTGGTGGTCGCAGAATTTGCAGGCAGGTAAAAAGAAGGAAGTAGAGGGGGAGCCTGAAGCAATAAAGGGCAAAAAGGTTTGGGGTGGGGCTTTACAAGTGCTGGCATGCCCAAGCAGTGAGGTATGCATCTGAGCACGATTGGGTCAAAGGATGAAGGAGCAGGTCTGCAGGTTTATGGGGGCAGGCCAAAGGTCAATGCAAGAACAGCAACACCCTCATAGGAAGGAATTGCTTGTTTAGCAAAGGATTATGTTTGCAGTGTTACTGTGGAGAGGCAGACAGTGGAAGAGGGGCGCGGCAAAGCAACCCCAGGCTGCAATATGGCTGCGAGGCACAATTCTGTGAATCGTACATACACTACGTGGATTGTAGCCCAAAATCTGGCTCAATTAAGTTAGGGAAAATATTGCCGAATTGTGGGAGATGTTGCTCAATATGTCAACCTTGCTGCAAAATGGGCACGAGGCGGGGAGGAGAGATGGGGGGATGTGGAGGACTCGGAGCACGAGTGTACAGGCTGGGGGAGTGGGAGCACAGGGAGAGGGGAGGAACCATGCTGTGGGAGCCTGGATGAATGTTTGTGGTGTTACTGTGGAGAGGCAGACAGTGGAAGAGGGGCGTGGTCAAGCAACCACATGCTGCAATATGGCTGCGAGGCACAATTCTGTGATTCGGACATACACTGCATGGATTGTAGCCCAAAATCTGGCTGTTGGCCCAACTTGATTTTCCCTTGCTCAATTAAGTTAGGGAAAATATTGCCGAATTGTGGGAGATGTTGCCCAATATGTCAACCTTACTGCAAAATAGGCCCTAGGCGCGGAGGGCGATTGAGAGATGGGGGTGTCTGGAGGCCTCGGAGCATGAGTGTGCGGGCTGGGGGAGCACAGGGAGAGTGGAGGAAACATGCTGTGGGAGCCTGAGCTTTCCCGTGGTCGATTGTTTGAAAAGCATAGAAAGCAATGTATGTTATTGCTAGCTGGACGGCAGTTGGCGTGCTGCAGAGTGGTTCACCACTGCTGTTAGGGGTTTCTGTACTGGCACTGCTCAGCGGCGACAGTGTATTGTTGGGGAACTGTCACGAAATTGTGAGTTGGGGCATGCATATTTCCGAGGACCAGAGCTGCAGAGGACCTCGTGCTCTGCTACCCGCAGTTCTGCTGAAGGGTGTTTTCCTACAGGCTTTCCGCTCTGTCCGACACTTGAATGGCGCGGAGACTTTGGAGCGGAATGCCGATTAAAAATCACTATTTTGGGGATTAAAGCAAAGTGCCGACGGGGTGAGCTGCTACAAATCACGATAGTGGTGCGAAAGCACTTGTCACACAGAGTAACAGCCCGACTGCAATTAGTGGCTACAGGGCCCAACAAAAAAAGTAATTATAATATTCAAAAATGATTACATGCCTGCAAGTAGTTTGCTGAGGAGCGGGTGGGAGGGGGGCAACATGGGAATGGAGCAGAGGGGAAAAGCATCACACACACAAGAGAAAACAAGGGAGAGTGAGGCCGTGAAACAGGCAGTGGAGGAGCAAGCACGCGCAGCCGAAACTAATTGAAAACGTGCCGGGAGGAGAGATGGGGGGTCTGGAGGTCTCGGAGCACGAGTGTGCGGGCTTGGGGAGGGAGAGCACAGGGAGAGGGGAGGAAACATGCTGTGGGAGCCTAAGCTTTACCATGGTCGGTTGTTTAACAAGCAGAAAGAAGAAAAACATTGTAGGAGGGCATGTGGCACTTTATAGTAACGAGCAATACATCCAATTTAAAGGTGGCTTAAAGGTATGGATTCAGTTGACACCGAGTTGGGGGAGGGGCAGAGCGAGGCGCTTGAGCCATGACGGCCAGATGGAGGAAAGGCAGATGACGGCTGCGCGCATGCACGCTCAGGTGCACGCAAGCTTTAGGCCACCAAAAGCCTATGTGGCAGCACTTTGAAAACGCACACACTAAATGTCTCGCAGAGCAGCGCATGCGCGCTGACTCAGCGAGACCTAATAAAAGGTCAACAGACAAAACTTCATGCTAATGCAATTCCCCACCGCTCCTTGTTTCAGTGCAGAGAGGAGTATTGGAGGAGCTGTCCAGCTACCTGGCGATTACTTATTTTGTAGAGGTGAAGTTAAGCCGTTGCCAAGCAGCAAGCCTTCAGGAGGATGAAACTGTCAGACATGATTGACAGAAAGTCATTTCATTTTCATAAGAGCGGCTTTTTCGCTGAGAGCCTACAGATGGTTATCCTTACAAGATGTTGTGTGCACAGTATATTGTGCATGTCTGGGCGCAGGAGGAATCAGGGAACGCTGAGATGTATGTGGAAAAAGAGTGCCGGTAATTCAAAGAGTGCACCAACAAATAATTGTAAATTTATGCTGTATATGATTAGAAACTATTCAAAGCGTTAAGAGTATTATTAGGAGTATTAAGTGCTGTTCAATGCCAGGAGAAGTAAAGAGGCAAAACGAGCCTACTGTTACTAGCTGTGGTTGTCTGATGCGGAGGTTCTCCCAATTTTCTGGACTGTTCTAGCACTTTGGAGCGTATTTAAGTGGCCCCTTATCCAATAGCCCAACAAGGCTTCTTCAAGGGCAGGTGGGCCTCAAGACCACCACTCTTTTGGGGGCTTTCCTCTGTGACCCCCTCACCAACTGGCAGCTACCAGATTTCTCATGTATGGGGGGACAGTGTGGTTACATCTCAGCGGTTTGAGGTTTGAAGTGCTAGCCCCTTTTAAAGGAAGTAGTCCTTGTAAGTGGGTCTCTTTCTCCTTCAAATAGAATGCACAAGGGTTCTTTGGAAGAAATTTTGAGTGTGCCTTGTCGAACATGGATTTCACAAGCACAGTCCGGACCTGCAGCTATAGCGGCCTTTTCAGTTTCTGTGAAAGCCAAGCAAGAAGGGTATAGGAAGACACAGGGTGTGATTACATGTGCCCCCAAACTTGGTTTGAAATTACCACAGTGGAGAGGTTGCTCACTTCCATACAGGCCCACACTACCTCAGTGGGGACACATGCTCTGCACAAGGGGAGAAGGATTTAATCGTCCTGGATTTGGGCAGAGAGGGGTTCTATGGGGTTGTTTACAGTACGACACACAGGAACAGCTGCAAAAGTGCGTAGGGTTACCTCTGGGAACTTTTCCCCTATTGGTCAGGGAGAGTCGAGGAGTCACCCTATCCACAAGCAGTGCCAGTCAAAAATGTGGCACCACTGGGTACCTTCTTTAGAACAATACTAGGCCTATGGACTACAACAGAAGGACTGCATCTTCTGTTAAAACCTGTGAGGGGACCTGAAGGGCTGGGGCTACTCCCACTTGTATCCGGGATAATGAAGTGGGCTCCAATGGTCAGTTGGTTGACCTCCTGTTAAGCTACCAGGCTACATAAAGCTGCAAGAAGCCTCTATTCCTGAAAAGCCCAGCTGGCTTGTTCCCACTGGACCTGCCATGGACCATGCTGGTGGCTTCTATTGAAGTGAGTCTTGAAGCCCTAGTGCTGTTCTTGGCGTCCTGGGATCCTAGGCTGTGTCAAAGTGTACTCCTCCTAACAAACCTGGGATTTAGAAACCTTTTGACTGCAAAGACCTTTGGTGTTCCAGAACAAACCTGCCAAGTCATTTTTCCGAAGTAGCACTGCCGCTAGGCCAAAGATTAAGATTGCTCCTGATCAGAGATTTCTGCAGCAGCAAATCTATATCAGTGGGACATCGTGGAGTGGGTATTTAACCTTGTAAATTCCTGTTCAGCTACAGCTTGCTACCTTGCCCTGATGGAGGATTCCTAGCTCCAAGAAAGTAACTAAGTCCAAATCTAAAATCCTTCACTGGGTGAAGGTGGCAAAAGTGTCCGACTGGTGAGAGAATGTTCTTGGGCACAAATTTTGATTCATCCCACTCTGAGCTTTCCTGGCAAAAGGAAACTGCTTCACCATGACCTCCTCTGATGGCTATCCGGCCTAACTGAGCCCTTCTCCGCCAGTTGTAAGACAGAACCACACATTCCATTACAATGCATGCCTTTACAATGCATCCATTGCAACGCACATGACTTTACAACGCATATGTGTGGTAAACTTTTGTGTGGTAAAGGCATATGCTTTGTAATGGATGAGTGGTAAAGGTATTGCACTGTAATGGCCAAGTTGTATAGGCTGTTTCCTCTCTCAACCACTTCCTTGCCCTGCTGAGGATTTCTGAAACTAATTCAGAAAGTAACGCTTCCAACCGGGGCGAACCTGGTTTCTATATGCAATCTGTGCCCCACTGTGGTTGGCCTTAAATCACACCTAGGTGCATGTAAAGCTCACCCAGATAACCACAGTTAGTGTTTAATGCTTTTGGCACTATTTGTATTTAAAAATTTTGAAGTTTATATCTCTAGTTCCCCTTATTAGATTTTTGATGTTTTGGTGTCATTTTGATCATTAAATTATTGTCTGTTTTTATAAATTGGAGTGGGATTTTTATTATGTTGATATAATGGTTGTTTGTTGCTTATATCTATACTGATAGTATTTTATTTTCAGATTCATACATTTTAGCTACCTCATGGGCAGAGGAACTGCTCTGCTATTGTGTCCTAGCACACTGCTTACCACTGGATTTACGATGGCACTCAGGCTTGCGCAGCTTCTTCTTTGGGACAACATTTGCCTGCCTTGCATCCAGTGTTTTGTATCAGGCACACAATGGGGTAAAGATAGCCTGCTGCAGAAAAGTGTTATTCCTGTGCATTAATGTCTTGGGACATTTCATCACCGAAATTGGCTGCACATGACTTTTTAGGGCACTTTGAGCCTCCCTCCCCCACCTCCACCGCACTAGAGAAGGTTGGGCTTACCACTAGTCTGAGTGCAGTGTCGGACTCCCCTGTTTGGTTCCCGAGTCCCAGTCCAGCTCTTGAGGGCTTCGCCTCTGACATCTTTGATCCAGTGGTTAATTTGTAAAAAAAAAAAAATTATCTTATCAGGAGGTAGCTTGTACCAGCCCATTTCTCCTGTTAGTGCCACCTAAAACAGAACCAACTACTGACCATGAAAGTGGGGATAAGATGTGGCATAATGGCCAGATCTGACGACTTCGGAGCTGGGGAGCCAGGCTTGAGTCTCCAGTTGGCTCAACATCCTATGATTTGGGGCAAATCACTTAAATCTCCCTGTAAATGAATGTGTCCTTAACTGGTGCTCATGAAAATCTCGGTGTTGATGAGTGAGTGCTGGTGCTGACCACCGGAAACCACCCCCTCAAATTAAAGTACTGCTTGATTTATCTTCCACAGACAGCGATGATCACGTGCCTAGAAGTATTTCAGCACATGCCTAGAAGTGTTTCAGCACACAGTGTGAAAATCACACTAAGGTACTGGCTGTATTTGTAGCCCTTTGATGCCGTGCAGGTCGCTGGCATCTCTAGACAACGGTGGTTCTACGGGAAAATCAATCAATAACCGCACGCGTGTCTAGATAGACTCGGTTTTACACCTGAGGTGGCTGCGTCAACTCTATCAATTACAAACTCGGTGTACGTTGTGTTGTACCTTCTGCCCAACCGCGCAGAGTGACTGGGCTGAAAGAAATCGACAGAATATGTGGGCAGAGATCAAGCAGCCGTAACTGGTCGTTTAGAGAAGATTTTTAACCAAACTGTTACTATATATGGCTATTTTGAGAATACTCCTTGGCAAGCGTTCTGAACAATTCACACCAAAGTCATAAACTGTTGCATGTGTTGAGAGAACTCAAGGACAAGCGCTTAGAGACACGTTAAGAAAATCAAAGTTCCTTAAAACATGAATATAACAAGGTTGTTCTGCGTGTGCACTTGGGGCGTAATGAATTCCTTCCACCCCCCCCCCCACAAAACACACACACACACACACTTTACTAGCTTGAGCGTGGATGGGGGGCACTATGCAGAACTGATTTATATGAAAACCTTAACATTTTTTGTTGCCAGCTTTTTTCACTCGGATCAGAAAGTGTTGGTCTTTTAACAGAAGCCCCAGTACCACTGCCAGAGGACAGTGTGGTGTCGCTGTGGTGTGTGGCATCACATACAACCTGAAAAGAAGAAGCGGGGGTGGGGGACTGAGAGATTGATGGATGGATCGAAAGACGAGTGAATGGATGGAGAGAAGGAAACATTGCTATAATGAAGGATAGATGGCCAGATTTAAAAAGGAAAGAGAAGGATAGCTCAAGAGATGGATAATAGAAAGGCAAAATGAAAGATGGATGAAGAAGAGAGAAAGAAAGATGCAGAGAAGGATGATGATAAAAGGACAGAAAGGATGACGGGAGGAGGACTGCAAAACATTTAATGAAGGAAAGAAGAACACAGGACTGGAAGAAGGATGGAGGGGAGGTTGGAAACAGCCTATTTCCCCTCGAGATGCGAAATCCCTTGAATGACAACTGGGCTCACTCACTCGCTCAGTGCCATTTGTGGACTGGTTCAAAGTGGGGGTATTTACATTTTCTGGCTACTCCCTTGCTGTGCATGGAGCATTGTTGTACCTACCTCAGGCGCGCTCTGAGAGACTAAAACAATAAGAACATCCGCAGACAATCAATCAGAAGACATGGATTCTGTCACTAATAAGATTATCCAAGACTTTGGAGGGAGAGAAAAAGAATGAACTGACATTGGGCAATATTATTGTGATATTTATGTACTGACTACCAGAGGAATGCACATGATTCATATATCTCAATCCCCCGGTACTTATTTTATTGACATTGAAAAGATGAATAGCAGTGTGCGCCTCCCAAGTCCCTCATGGCCAAAGGTCCATTTTTAGGGTGCAGAGGTTATCAGAGTTGGGGGTTTAGCAGTAATAACTGCATCCCCAATTTTTTTTACCAAGTGAATTTTGGCAGATCAAACATCCCGAAACATTGCATGGGGAAAAACCGTAACTACCATTACATGTGGATTTTACTGCTGAAAACATAAAAAAAATGCCTTTTATTGGGAAAACTGCTCCTTGCAGTTAACTCTCTGCCCGATAAATAACGACCCACAGGGTGTTACTTTACTCTACGCAATTCAGCCCCCACCAGGACAGGAGACATAGTAAGGGCCTGAGATGTAAACCTGTGGCTGTAGGTTGCCAATGAATATTTTTTATGCAGGTGATTACCCAACTTTGCAAACTCATCACCTAAAAAATGTACACAAGTATTAATAACAAAACGAGTAACAATGGCAACAACTAAACTTTTCGCTCCGGCCCCGGTTCGGTTGTGTATTTACCACACCCAGTAAATACAGACATCACACAATAAGGGATTTATAGGATGGCTAAATATCTCCTTTACTAAGTTGGCACTCTGTGAAAGTGGAGTAGCATGCTGCATTTGGACCTTATGGCACTAATTGCCTCAAGTATGGGTATGTACTGCCCACTTCTCCCCCATTTGACATGATAACATGCACTATGTGCAAATTGCTGGATGCAGTAATGATTTCAGATACATGCATTATTAAGAGTGACCAAACACAGTGGCGTAGCAAGGAGACAGGGGCGGTCAGCCCCAGGCCGCACAAATTTTGGGGGCTGTGGCCTCTACCTTCCCCCGTTCTTAATTGCGGCATCACAGGAATTGGCAGCACCCCCACATGCTCTTACATCCGTCGCAGGAATCGCAAGAACCCCCCACCACCCCTGGTCTTACATGCGGCCGCCGGGTGGCAAACGCAGGGACCGCCACGGAAATTAGTATCCCACTCCAAAAAGAAGCCTCATTGTTCTTGTTGTGAATATTATTATTTATATTATTATTATATAGCTGCCGCTGCTAAGAACAATAATACTGTTCATGCCATCAATGGCAATGCCTTTCCTTTACTAAATACTTTTCTTATGGCATAAACTTCCGAGTATCATTGCTTAATAAAATAGGGCTATTCCTCCATAGAAGTGAATGGAAACACATCACACCTCTTTGAGCAGTCAGCCACTGCATACATCAGCTGCAGGAAGAAACAGCATAATTAAGAAGACGCGTACTTTTATGGCATGCCACGGAGGCCAATATTATGCATTTACCTCTTTATTGCCTCACGCACAGCAGCGACTACTAGAATTGACTCATAACCAATCACTCAGCAGCTAACCAAAGTGTGAGTTAGGCAGTGGCTGCTCCCCCTTATAAGCACCAAGGCTCCGTCCTGCTTGTTTTATGACCCTTATTTATTTTACCAATAGAGAAACATAGGCAATTTTGACTATTGGTCACCATTTGAATAATTAAAAAATATAGACCCTTGCAGGGCAAGCAGCAGCCAGAGGCACAGAGGGCCCCTCTCGTATACAGTGCTCTGCTGCCTTTTGGCTAGGTGTGTGCTATAGTAACACCACATGCATAAATTTTCTAGTTTCAGTTCTCTGTAAATATCCATAACCGTAAGTGTTGGCAAATGCCAACATGGTACATTCATACTGTATTTACACACTGCCTTTCTGCATACACAATGTTCTGTGCATTATCCGCACTTTGTGAATATTAGAAACTTAAAACCTTTCACGAACGTTATACAGTAGGTAGTCTGTGCCCCTAATTTTATTGCTGCATTATATTTACAACTATTCTTCTTGTATTTATTGTATCTTATCAAGAATGTCAACTACCTGTATCATATTGCGTGTGGATACCATCCCGAGTGATTAATGCGATTTACAAATCCCATTAACATAACATTGTGTGACATTGGTGTAGTGCTTAGTATTGTGTTGTGTATTGTGCTGGGCACTTGCCATTTGATCTGGTTATGTTTATTCTGTTAATTTAATATCCATGTTATCAATAAAATTGTTTTCAATGTACACCTCTTGCCTGAAAATTGATACTTTACTGTCACTTAGATTACTGTGTGGAACTGTTATCCGACTCGTCCCACACACCCTCTTTTCAATAAATCCTTGGACTACTCACCCACATCTACCCAGTGAGTCAAGGATGTTTAAAATGAGCCCCCAGTTTTAGTTGTAGACTGTGTAACTTTAGTGACATTTCATTTGGACCCTGAGCTTTTTCACACCAGCGCAGCCGTGTGGCCGTGCAATTATCCACCCTGGGGAACATGCCCTGACAATATTCCTTGGATGCCTGGGATGAGTGTGATTGAAGACCGAGTGGAGATGGCAGGTTACTTTGAAAGGGTCACTCTGGAGAGTTGTACGCCCTCAAGAGACACCATCAATGCTAGGACGATGTGGTTTGTTTCCTAGGGAAAGCACATGAAGAACCCACTGGAGAAAACAAATCATAGCATCAGAAGGGAGTGGGTGGCCTAAAGAAATATATTTTGATATTTCCAGCACTTCCCAACTGTAAGATATGAAGAATGAATTTCAGAGACCTGAGAACTTGATAAAAGGGGGATTTGGTGCATTACTGACTGCAAGGTTAGGCAGAGAGTAGGAGTTGACTTTCAATGAGTGACACACATGGCCAACATCACACTCAATGAGCAAAGAAACTGCTAGCTCAGAAAACAATGCAGTGGTGTCAATGAAAGTGAAAATAGAACTGCACTGGGGGATTTGCTTTAGTCAATGCTACATGGAACAAGTGGCTCCTGCTCAAAATGGAAAAGCATCAATTTGCATAAAACATGATGTTCTCTTTGCTGCTATTGATAAGGGTTGAGAATGATCGCTTACAACACCAGGATCTGGGAAAAAGCCTGACAACATTCCATTCAGGTGGCATGAAAGATATAGTAAGTGTGGGTAGGCGAAACTCACAGGGTTACAGAAAAACTCAGCGACATTCCATGGATTTCCACCAACCGGCAGGAAACATACTGCTCGCACTGCAATTTAGCACCGGCAGCGCGAACAGCGCTGAAAATCAGCGAGAAAGGCAGCATGTGTTGCGCATGAGCCCGTGTACCTTCAAGTTGATTTTGCTGCCGCTCGAACAAAAAATCTACTCAAACGGCAAAGTGTACTCAAATGGCAGCTCCCTCTGACCACGACTGCTTACGTCCGCCAGCATCATAAAAATGGCCCCGGAAGGCTACGTGGTGACTGAAAATCATACCGGAAGCCAACAAATGTTACTCACAAGCGCGCATTGGAGAGCCTTGCGTTGTTCCTGCGAAATGTGAACGGTAGAATAATTCTTCCATGCACCGATTAGTGGAATTTGCCAATAGCTCTTTACCCAATTATAATTCTGCCAAGTCCTGATAGTAAGAGAAATTGGTGAGCCCTGAGCACTTGTATTTGTGTGCATAAAACCTTTGAGTCTATAATAAAAATGAGTTTGCCATTTCTAGTCACTTTACTCAATTTTGGGGGTCTTGAGTTTTGAGTGATTGTGGGAATTGAAAGTTTCAATGAGTGCATCACTATTATTCAATTAAACAGAGTATGATGTAATATTGTGTTTACAAATATAATTGTTTTATCTATATGTAGACATGGTAGTTTTCTAAGATTGTGGATCACATGGTCTATGGATTATTCATCTGTGGCTATTCATGCTACCTGTCAGTTGTTTAGGAAGTTGCTCTAGGATGTTTTTGAATGGTGTATCCATCAATATATCTTATATTTTTTTTAAAGAGGGGGCTACATTTGGCAAAAGTTCATGCTGCAGACCCGGCAACTGTCAACGATTTCACAATTTGTTACTGAGATGTGCCTCAGCATAGCTTCACAACGATTTGATTACAAGTGTTGATGAGAAGCTAATAATTCTATTTTTTTTATAGAGAACAGAACCTGCACGTAGAGCTATTTCTGGTGGTTAATGTGGTTTATTTGGCTTATGTATGCTTAGGAAACTATCCACACCATTTGACCAATGAGCGGCTGTAGAAGAAAAAAATTGGTGTTCTATTCAGAGGGCATAATGGAGAGTTGCTGGTATAGCTGTGTGTCATCCACATTGGCGTCAAATTCCAGGTGGTCGTGCAAGTGTGTTTTGTATGCTGCAAAGTAAAGGGGACAGTGACAAATCTTGATTGACTAACAATGAGACTCTGGAGAATTTGGATGGGACGTTTCCTTATCTGATTCATTAACATTCGAAGAGAATAAAGTTGGATCAGATTGTGCTCAAGTGTGTGAAATGAGGTAGCTGCCCATAGGAAAACCAGGGAGCTCAGTCTTCTTGGCGGCGAGATATGAGGGTTTCATTGCAGATGGAAAGTTGAGTGAAGCCCAGTATTTCTCTAAGAATTTCCTTAGCAAAGGAATGCTTGAGACTCTCAATAATTGCTTGGAGATTGGGATAAAGGTTGGAATAATTGAGTAGGTATGTCTTTCTTGAACGCTATGGAAAAATGTATGAATTTAGTGTTTGGTCTTCATAGGTTGGTGGCACAGTCTCTGGGGGAACAATTCTCTTTAAGACATTGCAGACAGGTTACATAGTAAGTTTGTATAAAAGCCTTCCAGAGCAGGTGCTTGTGATAGTTCTACAAATCGTTTTATAAATTGTTTTAACAGGAAATAACTCTGGGAGGAGAAGCTTTTATTTGCAATCATAGCCTCTTAAATGTATAGACAACTTTATGTAAGATTTATGTAATGAGGAACAAGGTACCTATGGGTGGTGTTGCGCATATCATAAGGCTTATAGGCCAACTCCACAGTGCCTTTTGGACAATCAAATTTAACTAGGATTTTCAAAACAAGATCCTTGCAAGTGCAAATGGCAGATCTTAATTAATAGAATCAATATCTGCAGATATTGATGGCAGGAGATGGCATAAACACGGAGGAAAATCAGCCTGGTGGATGGATTTCTTTAGTTGAATATTTGGGAATCGGGGTACCTGGATCTTTGAAAGGACGCACAGGAGACATCGAGACATTTGTAAATAGCCATAGAATTAGACATTTGTTGAAATTCACAAATATTTCCAAATCATTTCCCTACCCAAAATCCACACAAACGCATGCAACAAATGGACTTGGGTACATGCGCATTTTGTTTGAGTAAAGGATTCAAAAGCCATCATGTTTCAGATAGGTGTACAGAAAGGATTTCTTAACATGGAGAAAGCAACTGTATATTTCTCTCATTACCACCCTGACTATTGTCCAAATGTGTACAGTCAACAGGTCAAGGGTTAGTGATACAGATGTATGCATAAATACATATATTTTTCATTGATTGCCAGGCTTAATCCCAGAAAATATAGAGCATTTCCAAAAATTAATAAATCATACCACTCGTAGAATTAAGCATTTTTAATCAGCCCTACATATCGCTTCTAATTTGAGAGTAGGGATTTATAAATATTCTCGAACAAATATTGCGAAATGTCTTCACCAGGAATTGATAGTAACCCTGTATCAGCGAAGAATTAGGGCTTTGCAATGGTATAAAAGCAGGCATGTAAATGTTCTTACTGCAGTGCATTACAAAGGCTCTAGACTGGGGATGTTTTCATGCTTCTAGGGTAGAAATTTGAAATGGCATCAAGTGAGACTTTTCCAAAAGCTGTAAAAATAGTAGTTC
The DNA here is from genome assembly GCF_964204655.1 of Triturus cristatus. Lineage (NCBI taxonomy): Eukaryota > Metazoa > Chordata > Amphibia > Caudata > Salamandridae > Triturus > Triturus cristatus. Next base: position 670,245,442 of record NC_140584.1, on the reverse strand, counting down.
GGAATCAGGGAGCCATACTGCATATAGGGAAGGGTGTTATAAAAGATCTAAAGCAGTATTAATAATGACTCAGGAGAAGAGCATTACACAGACAATTAAGTACTCGTTGATAGTGACTTGGAAGCCAGGTGTCAAAAAGCCATCTCCAAAGAAGGAGCCGTTCTCCTTATGCATGGTGGGTCTGTATGAAAGCTTCAGTGGGGTAAGCCTACAGTATTCTGACACTAAAAATTTTAGGCTTTTGTCTGACAGAATGTGCGTAGTATTTGGTGTGAGCCGCGACATGACTGGGAATTGGGTCAGGATAGTCAGAGAAGTTTTAAGAGTGTGTGTTCGGATAAGACAGGCCAGATGAATATCCTTTTTGATGATTCTGACCTGGCGGGAAGCATGCTTCAACTCTGCCACATCAGATGCATCCCTATGAATGCATTCACCAGTCAAGTTCATTTCAGGCTTCATAATGTTCCACTTCTTGTTTTTAAAAGCAGAACATGTCCCTGTTACTACCTTTTGTACCTCTTAGACATACTTCCCTTGTTTCTATGGACACCAGCTGTATCTCATATAACATCCTCTTCTTTTATGTTAATGTCGACTTCTCACTTATTTGTGCTTACCATCTTATTTCTCATTTCTCACACTCTTCCTCAGCCATACATCCAAGCCTGCTCTTAAACCTACCTAGTTCTCCTCTTGTACAGTTCACAGAGGACAAAAAGGCAGAGTTCTTCAACCCATTTTGTTTTTTTAAATAATGAATCCAACCCTCTCCAATTTTGCTTTTTTACCATTCATTCTTGATATTTTAGTAACTGTTACAGGTTTTCAATTTTTTTTCTGGGTAAGCCCAGTCTGGATCTGTGGGTTGTCTTTCAGCGTGTAGTTTACTACTTGTCTAGTCAGAAGAACATTTCTCAAGAAAAAAGAATCATTTCAATGAGATTTTGTCATCAGAAATTCTTCATCAGACCTCATTTCTTAATACCATGTTGCTGTTAAAACATTTCACACCTATGGACCAGCCAAAACGTACGTGTCTTCTGGTCTCTTTGGAACTTCTGTAAGTTAGGTTGCAGTCTTATATAGTCAGGAAGAGCTTTCAGAAGGCTGAGAAACTGTACTGGAAGAGATCCTCCACCCAAATAATGTGTATCTGCCCAGGCACCTGGATGGGTGGTCTGAGTGGAAAACCTTGGAGTGGTGTTCCAGAATGTAATCCCTAACGCACACCTAACCCTGACAGCATCATATGGAAGGCTATTGATGCCAAGGGTTAGCTTCACTAGAATTGTAATCAACAACACTCTTTCATTAACTCTTCAGTGCAAGTGCCAGAGAGGGAACCTCTATTGCACTTTTCATATGTTAATTGGTTTCATACCATCGGTATGAATTGTACAGGGTACATTATAACCCTATTTCAGTCATTAAAAACATTAGTTCTCACTTAGGGGCCTATTACTATGGTGGGCGGATCGCCACCGCCGGCCCGGCAGTCGCGATCCGCCTCCTAAATGTCCCTAGTTCTCCCCCTGCCATATTAGTATGGCGGGGGGCACTGCGGCGGACGGAAAGACCATCCGCCGCTTTTCCGCCGGTCGAATTGTCGAAAGGGTGGAAAAGGGACACAATATGGTGGCGGTGTCTGCAAGACACCGCCATTCATATTATGATGCAAGCGGTCAATAATCTTTTGGAAAGGCATGCGGTCCTTGACATTGGGGCCCGTTACGGGCCCCCACGGTGTTGGAGGGGTGCCCATTGTAATGCACTATGTGGCAGGCACCACGTGGTGCTGCCATGTAGTTCATGGCAATGCTGTGCACAATCCTTTTACATTGCGAGCGGGGCTGCAGCCAGCAGATCCACCCGCAATGTAAAAGGCCCAGGATGCGCCCGCCAGTGTGGCGGGCGCATCCTAATTTGCATGGCGGGACCGCCGCAACATCGGCAGTCTGTCTCGTGCTCTGTTGCGGGAGTGGGTGGACAAAGTCCACCCGCCATCGAAATAGGCCCCTTAGATTCAAATATTAACCCTTACTTGGATTCAGTGCTGCAGTGGAGAGAGCAGTGGGATGTGTTTGAGAACAAGCTGTGTCCAGGTCTGCACACTTCTAGGCATCACCCAAAGAAAAAAGTAGTGAAAGTACACCTCAATTTTTAAATCTACATTCAAGTGTAGTTTAACTACATTCTGGAAATCACATATCTCGACTTGAATCTGCATGAAAGGCTGAGACTGGTGCAGGTTTCCATGTGGATTCCATGGAAACCACTTGATTTCCAATCAGATTCAGTTCCTCTTTAAGGTAATCCCTTTGGCGGAGAACTCTGCAAAAGTGGAATGGAATCCCGAGGCTAATCAATATTTTATTTTCTCTGTGAGGAGAATTTTTTCCCACATGGAATAAAGCCTCCTACACACCCACCAAATTTAAGCATCATCCAATTTTCTTCAAACCCTGGAAAGGAATTTTTTGTCAGTATGTGTCTGGAATACATCTCTGACCCCTCCCCGGCTGGAAAGGGCAATGTTAAAGGTCTGTGAATGCCCACCGACATACTTGTCGGTGAGCGTTCACAAACGTCCAAGACAAACCATGACTTCGAACACCCTCAATCCGAGCCCCTGGGAGGGAATTTAGGGTAAAAAACCTACGCTTACTTTCGAATTTACCTTTGTCACTTGTCCCCAAAGTTGTTAGTCTTGATGACGGGCTGCTTCAGCGTCTACGCTGGCAAGCACAGGATTAAAACCCCCTCATTAGGAAAATTTCACAGCTAGGTCAATGAGTAGCCACATGGCGAACGAAGTGTCTGAGGAGAGATATAGGGACGAAAATCAACCAAGAAGAGAGAGCGGAAGACAAATGGAGACTAGCAATAGGACATTAGAAATAAGTTAGACCCGAGTCAGTTGCTCAACTAAACAATGAGATAAATAATTTACACAATTAGTGTGGATGTGGTAGGAGGCTCTGAAACTGCAACTATTCCGTGGAACTTTCTAATTCCTCTAATTTATCCACGGAGCAAGTCTTCGATTACAGCCACACGCTCTCAGGCTCAAGACTTCGATACACGCTCTCAGGCTCAAGACTTCGATTACAGCCACACGCTCTCAGGCTCAAGACTTTGATTATAGGCACATGCTCTCAGGTTCAAGACTTCAATTACAGCCACACGCTCTCAGGCTCAAGACTTCAATTAAAGCCACACGGTCTCAGGCTCAAGACTTCGATTATAGCCACACGCTCTCAGGCTCACGACTTTGATTATAGCCACACGCTCTCAGGCTCAAGACTTCGATTACAGCCACACGCTCTCAGGCTCACGACTTTGATTATAGCCACACGCTCTCAGGCTCAAGACTTCGATTACAGCCACACGCTCTCAGGCTCAAGACTTCGAATATAGCCACACACTCTCAGGCTCAAGACTTCTATTACAGCCACACGCTCTCAGGCTCAAGACTTCGATTATAGCCACACGCTCTCAGGCTCAAGACTTCGATTACAGCCACACGCTCTCAGGCTCAAGACATTGATTATAGCCACACGCTCCCAGGCTCACGACTTTGATTATAGCCACACGCTCTCAGGCTCAAGACTTTGATTACAGCCACACGCTCTCAGGCTCAAGACTTCGATTACAGCCACACGCTCTAAGGCTCAAGACTTCGATTATAGCCACACACTCTCAGGCTCAAGACTTCGATTACAGCCACACACTCTCAGGCTCAAGACTTCTATTACAGCCACACGCTCTCAGGCTCAAGACTTCGATTATAGCCACACGCTCTCAGGCTCAAGACTTCGATTACAGCCACACGCTCTCAGGCTCAAGACATCGATTATAGCCACACGCTCCCAGGCTCATGACTTTGATTATAGCCACACGCTCTCAGGCTCAAGACTTTGATTACAGCCACACGCTCTCAGGCTCAAGACTTCGATTACAGCCACATGCTCTAAGGCTCAAGACTTCGATTACAGCCACATGCTCTCAGGCTCAAGACTTCGATTACAGCCACACGCTCTCTGGCTCAAGACTTCGATTACAGCCACATGCTCTAAGGCTCAAGACTTCGATTATAGCCACACTCTCTCAGGCTCAAGACTTCGATTACAGCCACACACTCTCAGGCTCAAGACTTCCATTACAGCCACACGCTCTCAGGCTCAAGACTTCGATAATAGCCACACGCTCTCAGGCTCAAGACTTCGATTATAGCCACACGCTCTCAGGCTCAAGACTTCGATTACAGCCACACGCTCTCAGGCTCAAGACTTCGATTACAGCCACACGCTCTCAGTCTCAAGACTTCGATTACAGCCACACGCTCTCAGTCTCAAGACTTCGATTACAGCCACACGCTCTCAGGCTCAAGACTTCGATTATAGGCACACACTCTCAGTGGCCCTTGGGTAGGCAGGAGAAAGGCAACGCAGAACACTGGCATCTTAGCTTTGCAGCTGGTTTCAGAGGTAATGGCCCACAGGTGTCCAGGACATAGTCCTCCAATAGCCGGTAAACAATTGGATGACATCTTGCTAGCTCTATTAACCTGCAAGTATCATGCAGCGAAGAAAGAGTCGTAAATTTGTTAGGCCAGTGGCCCTTTGTTAGACTTAAAAATGCAAAGTGTATTCATTCTGGCAATCGAGCCATCCTTCCTTACACCGCATCACCAACTATTCTACATAGCTTGACAAGTTGCTGTAGTACAAGTTCGTTTCTGTGCTTCCGCAGAGGTGATCTCAATGCATTCTTATTGGAGTTGTACAAATTGCCTAATCTCTTTACAGCTGCTCCTTGAAAAGCGCCAACAAAATCCAAGGAGGAACATCAGCTCCCGCCTCAGCTCTGTACCACAAGGTTTAACTTGTGGAACAGCTGAACAATTAGTGGGTAGCCAGTCAACTAGCATTCTGCCTAGGCAGGAATTCTGTACTGCAGCCAGGGGTATTTTTTAATCGAGGAAAGATGTGAAGGGGTGTAAGTTGAGATTTCCCAACAACCATCATGCTGCTACCGAATAAAAAGATGGTGTGACAAGTGGGACTGAAGGTTGGGAGTGGGGGTGAAGTTTGAAAAGCAAAACATCATTCATGGTGGCCTTAATGCGTGGAATCATAAGTCACAGCGTAAGCACACAAAGGACTAATTAAAAGACCTCATCCCCCTTATGGGTCCTCAGCCACAAGCAACTGTGCATAAGGTGAGTATCAATGATCAACAGTATTTACTTTTTCCAAGATCAGTAATATTATCAGCATGTAAACAATCCAATCTGTCATCACCTTCTGCTTCTGTCCCACTTAATAGTCAGCTGAATGTATGACACCTGCCACTTAGAACATTTGTTAGTACTTATGGATTGCAGCATTGGGAATCGTATTGGCTGTCCTACAGTGCACAGTCAAATTAATTTTTAAATTAGAATTAAATCAAATTTTAAAACTCTAATTCAAATCAGCAACCTATACATTACCAAAATGTTGAATTTTTACTGGATTTTAGTCAGTCGAGACTACCAGTGATTTTTTTATCTAGAAGCTGAAACAAGCCTCACTACACTCACAATCCACATACATTACGCATTTTTTGCACACAAAAAGCCATGTGTGATGCTCACAGAGCTCTGGTAAAGATCTGCAGCACAAACTTAGCACCGTGAATGTGCACCCTAGGTGAAAAATGCTGCTCATTAAAACAGTTGTAGTAGCCATTGCTTTCTTAGGTAGCAGACTGAATATGTATAAGAAAACAAGTCTATTCTTTGGGAGAGGAGAGGAGCCAGCAGGGATGAGCGAGAAGCTGCCACTGACCAGTTGACTGGTGACACCGGAGAATGGCTGAAGGTGGCCCACCACAGCCCATGATGAACCAAAGACACATGGAGTAAACTGTTAAGAGGGGATGACTACGAGGGACTGTACGGTGCTGCGAACTAAGGAACAGCAATACAGATTGGAAAGCTCATGAATGCTGATGTAGAGTGAAGGTGGATATGAGGGCAAACTGAGGAGCGGCAGCACTCATGGACATATTTAATGAGCTATCACAGTCTACAAGCTTCACACACCTCACCTTACCCTGCACCACGATTTAAGGTAATTGATGTACACAGTCACTGCTTTTAGCAAGGAGAGATGCATTTCAGAGAGAATATCACTGCAAGCACAAGAGAAACTCAACACCTTGCAATTTGTAAACCGCTTTTTTGCCAGAAGAAGTTGCATGCTCCTCACCAATGCAGGCTCTAAGTCAGTTGCAAGGCCACTATGGATGGTCAGAAAGATATAGGCTTCCATCAGACAAGATCAACAACTCTAAAAGGAGATGGGCCACTCTCTGCACCACAAGCAGGAGAAGAAGAAATGGTGTTCCAAAAGGAGGAAACAAGACACAACAAGGGAGATACTCACATTCACACACTTCTCCAAGAACTGTGTTTAGAACAGACCACACCATATTAACATGTGTGTCTGTGCATCCTGTATTATAGAAGGGGCTGTACAAGCATCGGTGGCCCTTTCTATAATATCAAAGTGCCCAAGAACTGCAAGGGGCACGCAAACACCATTTGTACTCCCGGAGCACTTACTGTAATACGCCCTCAGATGGTATTGAAATCATTTTATTCAAAAGCAGGTGAATACAATGTGCCAATACACCCTCTAAGTTATTCAGCAAGTGTACTTATAATGGTACGAGAACAGAGAGCTGGTGAGGTAGTCCCACAATGGTTTCAATGATTGCTCATGCCTTTTATGAGTTGATGAAGTTATCAAGTAATGGTGGAAAACTGTTTGCAAAATATCTGCTTCCTGTCTCACCTAGAGAATTCGGTTTTGCCAAAGAGTGGGTTTCATAATATGTCATATGTTGTGACGTTACACCCATGAAAACTGACTAAATGTTCATGTATGCATTGTGGACCTCTCCTCAGCCTTTGACAGTACCTTCAGCGAGCTCCTGTGGTGGATAATACGAAGTTGGAGAATCGACTTGCAAGAACAGTTTCGCTCCAATACTTGGACCCCTGGTATTCTGCAAGGTAGAGATAAATGCTCCGCCAGGATACCCACGTCAGATGGTTTAAAGTACGGTTGTTCGCACGCACCATTTTTTTAATGCATTTTTTTCTGACTTCCCTAAAGCACAGGCAGTAGTTGATGAAGCAGCACCTAGGATTTTAGATAATGTAACAACCAGTTTCCTTTCATATGCATGACATAGATCTACTGTCCCAGATACTTAATGAGTTGCAAATGGGTATTGACAATACATCGAGGTATGTCCAGATGAAAGTATACATCTAAAACCAATGGGCTTCAGCTTGGGCTCAGACCCTGAAAAGGAAGCTGGAGTTCACATGGAAGAGAAGGTAAAAAATGTATTTAATTAGACTTTCTCCTACCTCAAAAGGGGATGGCAAATGCCAAATATAAGCTGAAGCATTGAGAGTTCTCCATTGCCTTGCAAGGAGACGCTGTGGCCAGAATTTAAGATTCTGGCCAGGAAAAAGAATGGGAATAATCAGCCGCACCCGGTATTACGGGTCCATTTAAGCTGTTTTTTCTGCATTTTGGGAAGGTGAACGCTCAACGTCAGTGTCCAAAGGCAGACGCTAAATGGCGGTGGGGGCCATGTGGATAAGGATGAGGGCAAAGGGGTTGGAGACCGTCTGTGTCCATACCAGGCTGTTGGAAGTATTGTCTGCTTCCCCTGTGGTGCTAGAGCAGGTAAGCGAGGACTGGCTCTACCTCTGCCCGTCGCCTTCTCCCTCTTCAGCCTTGGTTTAATTGGGTGTCGAGCCACACCAGGTAAACCGGGCTGAATGTTTCCAGACCTTGTAATTTCAGGTCCAGAAACACCTGACCAGTCCTAGTTGTCTGGAGCAGAATCCCAGGGGATACCGCTCCAAACAACACGTTGAAGGGGGGCCAAAAGTGTCAAGGTCACAGTGGTTTAGGCAAATACCTTCCCCATGTGTGGAAACGGTTTGCTTCACCCATATTAAAATTCTAAAGAGGGAGGGTAGTGCCTACTTGGTGTCCTGTATTTTTGTTACAGGCATTTTAATAAAAAAATTGGGGCAGAGAACGTTGAGATGTATTATAGACTATTGGGATGAGAAGTACAGACGAGAAGAAAAATATTGCCCTAGAGGGAAACTATAGTGCAAGCTATCTGCCACTATGTTTGCTTGTCTGTCATACAACCAGAACCTGAACAAACTTTGAAATAGGGACCGATTCCACTTACAGTCACCAATCACGGCAAATGGCTTTGGCACACTAGTGAATGTCCTTCCATTGCTGTTTTCTTATAGATCAGGTTGCTGACTGTGATCTTAAAGTTTAATGTCAAATGTGTTAGGAACTCATACTTTTTACAGTTTCTTTTTCTTTGATAGTTTGGACAGCAACTGGATTGCAAGACAACCCAGCAACTGAGTGGTATTATTGATGTGAACGCATTAATTAAAGAGTTAAATAATTCAACAAATATATAAACCCTTCTTAGTCTTAACAATTCTTTTTTTTTCAGATTTTACAAGTCATAAATTATTAAATAACAGAGAGGATGGATAGTCTAACGAAACAGATATGGAAAGAGGATGCTGGATGTAAGTGATGTTGATCGCAGGGGAACTGATGGTAACTATGCACAGATTCCGGAACAACCACTTTTGTGACCCTGAACTATGTTCTTTGGAACCTGTCCTAGGACCTCAGGCAATTTTAAATGAACTAGTTACAGAATGGATGCTGCCAATCCTGAATGTTGAGCTCTGCAAACCACCTCAGGTCAATTCCCAAAGGCATGTTTGTGGTGGACAACTTTTTACCCCGGATGTATTGTGCCAATGTCCTCGCCTGGATGAGTCCGGATACAAGTCTTTTGCAAATCCCCCTCCAAGAAGGTACCCATCTAAGACTTCAGACTTTACCTCTCTCTTCCGTCAAGTCTGTATCCGAGCGAGACATAGAATCATGCAAAGCAGAACACATTCTGTGGTTTCAGGAGCCTTCTCTTAGGGATAACTTTACTGTAAGAAGATGTAATCAAGCAAACAATGTATATATATTTCATTATTAGGGTAAAGGATATTTTTTTACATAAAATCTACTAATAACACAGAAGCCAGGGACAAAACTCGTTAAAATTTTGCATGTGTGTCCAAAAGGACCAAAAAATAGGGGGCCCAGCATTTTCACATTCAGCCTAGACAACACCAGAAATCCCTACAATTCCACCTTTGATTATAGGATATATTTTCATTTCCAGATATATCTTGTTGTTTTCTGGATGTAAGCCCCAAAATGTTGTAGTAAGAACCTGCTGTTGTCAGGAAATGTAAGCACCGTCATAACATGGTCTTACATCATGACAGCGAGAATGAGTTTGGTTGCAGATCTGCACACACTCTCCAACTCACATGTATAAGGCAAAAACAAGCTGTGGGAACAAATTCTACAAACATTCCGAAAAGCTGCACATAGGCAAGAACCAGTTATGATCAAGACGTTCTGCAACTCTTCTACAACATAGCAGCAACTGCACATGGCATGAGTAACTTATAGTACATAGTAGGTAGACTTTCTGTTACGTAGCATCACACTGCACTCTAGGAAAAGCCAACTAGAGGGCAGTCCGGTTCCTGCTCTGAAGGCAAAGGACTCACAGTGCAGGTGCAGCTCACCGTGTTGTTGTGGTGTCTGCAAATAGCACTGGGACCAAGCGGGCTTGACTGGAGCCGGCATCAATTGCACAACCTCTGCCAGATCTAGAATCCGGCTAGAAACCCCTTTCCCCACCCCCCCGTTCCAACACTGCGGGCCCCCAAACATGAATGCCAGCGCACAACAGTGCACCCACAGTCAGGGGGCAGGAAGGAAACATACTGGTTAAAACATCCTGCGTCACGACGCTTACGTGGCACGCACGGTCTTTCTTAATACGGCTGAAACCGGAGCACCTGTCCCGAGGAGTGACAGACTCCGCAATGGCTCCCTGTGGTAAGGCAAAGTGCGGTGCTTTAAGAAGTGCGGGAATTGAGTAATTTATATGGAGCTGGCATTAAGCATACATGTATGATGCTAGGCTCCAATCTTGCTAAAGGTGAGAGGGGAGTAAAGGAGACTGCAGTCACGAGTGATGGAATCCACAAGCATGAAGGACTGTCTGTCGTGCTGGTTGGGGCCTCCGCATCCTCCAGCTGCAGTACAAGATAACGCGAGTCCCGCAGAAAGTTGTTGCACATTTTCAAGGACGAATGGAGGTTCTGCAGGTGGTATCACGAAAATAACACTGCTGTGCTCACAGATATCTTTGAAGTGCATCCCGAGCACAGGCGCTAATCTTTCCTCCATTCCCACGCGCGCTTATCGGGCCGCGCGTCTTTGGGTCATGTTTTCAAAGCACAACTTTCAATATTCAGCGACCCTTTTTATCTGTCACCTTGGAGGCTGCGCCGGTGCCGAAAGTCAAATGTTTTGCTTCAAAGTCGACACTTTCGGAGCGCGGAGGCATCAAGAGATTGTGCGTCACAGATTACTTGGGTAGGATCAGTGTTGGAAATGGGAATAAAATGAAGAATAAAATCTGCAAAGACACAGACATATTAAACTCTGCAACAAGACCACCCTAGGGAGGGAAAGTGAGATGACTCTTAGGCCGCGTGGGGTCAAAAAAAGCACACGGTATCAGGGAGAGGTAGTCTCCGAGTTTACACCCAGAATGCAGCAATACAACACGACGACGCCCCCCACAAGATTTACAATGGGACAGCTCTGAACGTCAGAAACGATCTTCTGCGTGGCCCACTACCCCTGCACTGAAAGAAAACTTCCCATTGACAACAAGGAATTCCAGACTCACGTGTGCTCAATGTAGACTAGTCCTATAACGGGAGTATTTTTTTAATGAATAAAATATACACGTGTGTAATTATGCATGCAAAAAATGCGTTTAATTTTTTTTGGGGGGAGGGGGATTTTCCATTGAGAAAACATTTTCTCTATGGATAAACTCCTCTTGTAAACCACCACTAAGCACGGGGGCGTGCTCTGCTCTTTCCCACCAGGAAGACACACTTACTCCCGCACCTCACAGAAGTAAATTAACTTGTGTTTCTACCTACTTCCAATCTCCCTGAGAAGGATATGTGATTACCAATAAACCTACTAATTTGAGTGCTGCCCATCTACGACTGTAGGTAGGGTTACCAAGGAGCACCTACAAACATTACTCCTAACCCTAAATGTGTGTGTGGACGTGCACTGTGCACATTGCTGAGGCGCCATCCCTCCTAGCTATACCAAAGGGGATGATGGACGGAGCACTTGAGCAAATCAAACACTCACCCCCAGTCAACAGATCTGGGTTTAATCCATCATCCTTCTTTAGCTCACTCCACCACCCCAGTTCAGACATGGCCATATGCAAATCAGTCTGACCCTGTGCCTCATGGGAACAGTCCAGCCCGAACTGCCAAGCCATGTCTTCCCAGGACCGGAAACAAGCATCCTGGGACCGGTTTCGGGTTCATAACCCTCATCAGCCAGGCTAGCTTGAATCCAGTGGCCAAGTGAGGAAGGGACCCACGTCTGGGCATACCCTGCCAATTTAGGGCGAACAAAGCTGCTGAATGTTCAGTTTAATAGTGAGATGCGGCTTAAATTCTTTAGGATTACTTTTGGTCTGCTGATATTATATCTTGGCAAGCCCTCTATGATACTTTATTTGTATCTTCCAAATGACAAAAAAAACCAAGGTCCAATTATGTCTGAAATTGCTGCCAGCTTTATGCTATACGTAAATGTTGCTTAGAGAGGGACCTTTACCATTCTTTAGTGGACCTCGGTTTAAAATCCAGTAGAAGCTTGCAGATGTTGAACATGTAGACTCAACATCGAGGCTATACATCTACAATGAATTGACAGAAGATAGGAAGAGAACATTTCATCATTACATTACTGTATCTGTTAAAAACTAATGGTTACCATCAAAGGGAAGAAATGCTCTAAAAACCGTCTCTACTGGATTATCAGGGTGATTGCTATGTCAGCCCTAAATATTTGAATTAGCAACTGTCATGGAACACAGAGAAGTGCAATCGACTCCTGCCCCAAGGAGGTTTCTTGGCTTGCATTGACTGTTTTACAAATATTATGCAAATTCGTGTGTTGATTGGTGAAGCATGTGATGAAAATGATATGCTGAATTTCTGGATAAATGCCTTGTGGTTTCGATTTTGATACATATATATATTCAGAAATAAATCTAACTGATAAAGAACTTACAAAAGAGGAGGAGCAAGTATTGAGTCTGGGACTATCCTTCTGCCCCACAGCAGAATGACACTATACTGAGGCAATGATTGGTCTCTTTATTTGTGTCTGGAAACTCAAGTTGGTTAAGGCACATGCCTTATCACAAAATAAGAACACATCCAAAATACATGCCACTCCCGTGGAAGAGATGGACATGTAGAAAGTAGAAGGTGTAGAGGGGTTATGTGACGCATACGATTTGGACCAAGACCCAACCATCATTTAAGACCAAGATCTTGGAATGAATGTCAATACAATGATAAAGACTCAACAAAATGGGCCTTTGGACAAATCGAAGTAGCAAAACAGATTTACTCTGCGTTCCTATTCTGACATTCGATTCGATCAATGATTTCCAGGACATAACAATCAAGAAGTTGAAGCAACTAAAGAGACAATCATTGAAAGAACGAAGGAGTCAATGGAATCTGAATTGGTCAACATACAAAACACTATAACAGTTAACAACAAGGAAAAAACTCACGCTAAAAAAAGCGCTCGCCAGTCAGCCACTGTTTATCTTTACATCGCGCTGTCACTTTAAGCGCGATGCAAAAATAAACAAGCGGCCTGCTTTCCTTCTGCCATGAAAGGTTTCTTGTCTTTATGGGGCCATGTGTTTGAAACACATGGCCCCATAAAGATAGGAAAGCTTTTACCACAAACGAAAACCAAGCGAGCCAGTCCAACTGGGACGGCTCTAAAAGAGAAAGCTGTACGTCACTGGAAGCTCTTTTCCAATGGCTGGCCATCGTTTAGCATAAACGGTGACGCCAGCCAATGGAAAAGAGGGGCGGGGCTTAAACCCCGCTAGTGAAATCTACCCTAACTCATTAAATCTCACCAGGCGAGACCTAAAAAGAGAGGACTGTGTGATTAAACCATCCCATAAGGGTGGAAATACAGTCCTGCGGAGCAAAAGACTGTATATAGAAGGGGTGCAAAGGCATCTAAATGACACAATCTGCTACCAGGCAGTAGACAAATGATACCACAAAGAGTTGGTGGAGAAGTATCATATGCAACTATCAACTTGGAATGGCAATAGGACACTTGAATATGAAATATATACATTTTTAAAACCCAATAATCCCATTATTCCCACAATTTAAGTGTTACTAAGGGTGCATAAGGACAGGAAAAAGTCACAAGGAAGGCCGATAGTTTCGACTATAGGGAGCCTTTTGGAGAAGACATCTTTATTTATGGATCACTTCTTGTTTCCTTTTGTTGAGACTCTGCCATCGTATCTAAAGGACAGTACTGACTTCATGAAGAGGATAAATCACATCCCATGGGAGGAGATATACACTTGTAACAATGGCTGTCCAGGCATAATATACAAGCCTTTTGCTTAGGGATGGATTATAGGCAGAAAGTCACTACATGAGAGCCAGGCCCTTGGAACGTTTCGAGCATAATGTGATACTGTTGGAGATGATCAAATTGTGTCTGAATGAAAATGATTTCCTATTTGATGGCAAATTGTACAGACAACTCCAAGGGACAACCATGGGCACATGTTCCACTGTATGGCATTGCGTAGGCTAAAATCCAAATACATTATTTACTTGGAAACAATGGAACCGAATGGTCTTAGCATGAGCAAAGACTCAGCTGTGCATTTGGACACATGAATATTTTTTTCCCTCCCCACCACTGTCACAACTTCTGAGTATATCATTATAATGTAAAATCTCCAGCTTTTTAATAATGTTATTTTTTCCATTTCCTCACTATTATGATTATTAATTTTTCACAGCACAAAACCCTTTTTATGAAAACTCGAATTTTTCTTTTGTTAAACAATATGGTCTAGTGATTATTGTTGGTGTAACATTTAGGAAGTTTACCTTTATGTTAAGGAGGAGATCCTTACGTGATAAATATAGGACAAGGATGCTTTGTCCACTTGGTCCTAATGGGAGGTGAAGATAGTACACAGATTAAATGTGAGAGACTATTAATATTATGATATGCTCTGAAACCAAGTAAGAGGCATTCAATAAATGGCCTTAATTTCCAAATACCAGGGAGGGCTATAGAGTTATGGTGTATAAGTATTGAATGACAGCTCAGTAGAGCTCGAATGCCATGCGATAAAACAAGGATGTTTATTGGAGCAATGAAAAACACTTTATCTCGTTCTTAAATTGCATAATATGCTTTACTGTTGAACAATAGGTATGTTTATTTCGAAACAACAGGGTAACAACGTATGATCCTAATGCACCATCTTGGAATGTCAGCCCACTAGGGCCTGATTGGTATATGATGAAATACGTGTAGTGCTCAGAGCTACAGAAAGCCCTTTATCTTGTTTTGTTTTATTTTTCATCTGCCTTTATTTGTAGCCTCCATACATTTTTGTAATAGATTTATATGTTATCCTCATGATGTTTTTTTTTATTTCGAGTTTTACATGCATGTTTGAAAAATCCAAACAAATAGAGAAGAAATATTGTCAGAAGAAAGACTATATGGTCTATAGTAAGTAAGTTGTCTGTATTGTTTGTTTTAACATGCACATGTTCACTTTAAAATGTGTGTTTGGGATGGTTACGCCTATCCGTGAGCAAGGCTCATATGTAGGAGCCGAAACACGTTGGTCAGTGGCAGCCTGTCATACTGCAAATAAAGATCTTTATTTTTGCACCGAGATTGGGCACATGGCATCTTTGTCGGCTTGCAGCGAGACAGCAGTTTGAAATATATAGATAGATAGAAAGATGGATGGGATCTCTATAACCCGTATTTTAACAAATTAATATCACACATACATACATACACACACATACATTCACTAAAAAAAACCAAAGGTTAAATGGGCATTATAGTTGGGTGAAAGTGTCTCTTAAAACATACCGTTTTAGAGAAAACCACTGAAATTCACCAGTTCTAATTACGTCAAGTAACTATAACTCATGCCCTAAAGTAACTATAACTTGTGCACTCCTCATTCACAGTGTTGTAATCAAACAAGTTATTTCAGATGTTGCACTGATGGTATCAATGTTGTCCTAGAACATGTCGTGAGTGATGTAATATGTGGGGTAATTAGCAGTGCACAGCGAGGGCGTGTGTTTTCAGTGAATGATTGTTTTGTGAGGGCAGGGTCGTTATCTGAACTGCCTTCACAAATCTTGAAATTCATTTTACGACGACGGGGGAGTATAAGGGTCATGAAGGTGCAGGGTTTGGATTGAAGAGGACCTTTGAACCCATCTCAATCCAGCCAAACATAGTGTGGGTGGGTGGACCAAGGAGAGGGAGTAAGACTTACAGCTCCTCACTGCCAGAGTGCTCCCTGGTCTGGTGGCTAAGGGGTCTAATGTATCCCCTGTGGGCACCTGTGTTTGACCTCATGGCCACAGGTTTAAATCCCAGCAGGTCCACTCAGACTTTCATCTTTCTAAAATCGATTAAATGAGTACCATTGAGTTCGGTAATGATAAACATATGTTATTCTGCACCAAGATACCCTTCTGGGTGACCGAGAGCTATGCAAAACCACATGTTATGTTCCTTGCCACAAAAACAAATTACAAGGGCTTCTAAGGCTGCCACCGACATTCTGGAGAGGTTATAAATCCCCTAATGGATGTAGACTGTGTAGTCCCGCCACAGGGTTTTCCTTGCACTGTGTGAACGCCATGTGATAACAGCTCTTCACTGGGAGACAGTGTGAAGAGAGCTGATATCGTATGACTAATAGAGCCGGCGTGTGAGTAGGAAGGTTTGCATTCAGCCTCATCCCAACACATTAGGCAATATAGGTATCTGCCAAGGGTCCTGGCATGCAGTCGGCACTATTCGAGTCAAAAATGTTATTTTTCATGAGGCAGTAAATGGTATGGAGGGTTATGGTGGTTTGAAGGGTCTTTAGGGTAAACCATCAAGCATCTTTGCACCTGACATGAACATTCTCATGAACACTGGGCAGTGGCACTTGTCTTTAGTTGTACCTAGGAGCTGCTAGGCCACAAGAGGTATACATGTGTGGGGGTCCTGGCTGTATTTCTTGGCATATTAGTGAGTCTGTGTAGTGAGGTAGCATAGGTGTGATGTGGTCACTGTGTCTCATCCACCTGGGCAAGAGCTGCATTTTGGCTTAGCTGTAGACTTCTGAAGCTCATGGACCAAGGTTTGCTGTAATAATGTCAGGAAAGAATTGGGATCTGGGTCAGGCTTCTCCAACGAGTAGCTTATGAGCTACTGGCAGCTCTCCGGCTACCTGTCAGTAGGTTTCCTGTGTGCAGTTCCAACCTATTAATGTTGAGGCTTTTGCTTGGTTGCATCAATACAGGTAAACCAAAATTAAAACTTTTGTATTTCAGACGAAAATGTATGTATTTTTAGAAATTATTAACTGATGTTTGGAGAAAAATGTCTGCATTTCCAAAATATATTTAAAGCTGGTATTTGAATGATAAATCATGTGGCAATTGAAGACTTATTACTAACAGTGTTACCTTGATGCACAGGCATTGTAGCTGCCCATATAAAGGCATTCCAAATGGACAAACCCTTTTTTACATGACTGCTGGCAACCCTCCTGATGCCCTGCGGTGACCACTGCTGCTGTAATATTGCATGGAGTGGCCACTAAGGTAAACTTGTCTGGCGTGGCCACTATTACAACACTAATAATAGTAGCTAACAATGATTTTCATTGAACAAAAGTAGCTCTTATTACAGAAAAGGTTGGAGACCCCTGGTCTGGGTGGATGATTTTATGTAGTTTGTGGAGATTGGGAATTATTTTCATTGTGTTAAAAACAGGCTAAGAGAGGGTCAGCTGGGAGTGAAAGAGAGAGCTTTGGTTCATTTTGGATTTAGTCTTTTAAAGAGCCAATGTGGTTTGTGTTGTAGCGAAAGAGGCAACTGCCTTAATAAAATGGGCTCCATCCCCTTAATTTGAGTAAGTTACTTGTTCATACACAATCGCTGATGAGTTTTGTTATTAAAGATCAGGTGAGAGCCAAGTTGC
This sequence comes from Triturus cristatus, assembly GCF_964204655.1. Taxonomy (NCBI): domain Eukaryota; kingdom Metazoa; phylum Chordata; class Amphibia; order Caudata; family Salamandridae; genus Triturus; species Triturus cristatus. The sequence continues at coordinate 670,228,102 of NC_140584.1, read as the reverse complement.
AGACTTTACCCTGGAAGTGGGGCCTAGTCGGGGAGCGTTGCCCTAGGTTGCAACAGACAAAGATTCCTGACTTCACTCGACTTTGCCAGTGGCAAACTTTAACGCCCCTGACAATCGGCAGGTGATGGTTTCTCGCCACAGTATGTTCCAGCAGCGGAAAATCATGGCCACCTCAACCCTGTCTTTCCCACCACATGCAGCCCATAGGTTGAAGTGTTAGTGACGTTTATTGCATGTAGGAGATGTTCACCGAGCCTCTCCCCATTTCTATATTCTTTTTTCCACTCAATTTCTAAAAAGAGGACGACGTCAGACAGTGAATAATTCTCTTTGAAGTAAAGATCAGCTCCAAACGCAACATCACATCTCCCGTGGAGGGGAAGGCCTTGCCGTGTGCACCGGTGCTTTTCCTTGGAAACCACGTCCATCCCAGGAGGAGGAGAGGTGCAGGAAGCCTTCCCCTGACGGCGTCCTACTTTAAGCGTAGCTAATTACGTCTTTTCTTCCACAGAATAAATGGGCTGCCATGTCCCCAAAGTAGAAAAAAAAAAGTGATAACGTACTGTTCTATTTGTGCAAAGTAATATCTCATTCTCAGCACATAATGTGCGCGTGGGACACGCCACAGGCCAGTTTGCATCATTGTGTAAATAATTATTAGGTTTATGGTGAATAGGAGAGCGAGAAGCAAATTAGGACACCAATGCAGAGCAGAGAAATTGTAATTATGTGGTATATAAGCAACAACTACACCAATACAAGATTGCATACGCACACTTGTTTGCTTTTAAGTTCTTCTTTTTAACTATGGGGCATATTTTCAAGCACAGCGTTAACATTATCGCCGCTTTAGCGGCAGAAAACTGCCGCTAAAGCGGCGATAATGGGCTTGATAATATGCCCTAGAGAATTCCAATAAAAGCCCATGTTGACACCAGAACATGGGCTTCTATTGGAATTCTTTGCGGCATATTATCAAGCCCATTATCGCCGCTTTAGAGGCAGTTTCCTGCCGCTAAAGCAGCGATAGTTTTAACGCCCTTTCTTGATAATGTGCCCCCAAGTGTCTCCTCCGATACAGAATCTAACTTGTTGATATGCTCTTGTGTGTAACCTCTCTCACTGGATGAAACCTGGGGCTTACAGCTCAGCTGCTGATCCCTGCAGTGGGTGCATGGACATCATTTAAGCCTTCGCGGGCAATAGCGCCTGTGACCTTCAGACTCCATGCATATCTCTCAAATACGTGCATTAACCCACTCATCTTTTGACTAACTATGGGGCATATTATCAAGCACGGCGTTAAAATTATCGTCGCTTTAGCGGCAGAAAACTGCTGCAAAAGCGGCTATAATGGGCTTGATAATATGCCGCAGATAATTCCAATAGAGGCCCATGTTGACACCAGAACATGGGCTTCTATTGGAATTCTCTTCAGCATATTATCAAGCCCATTATCGCCGCTTTAGCGGACGTTTTCTGCCGCTAAAGCGGCGATAATTTTAACGCCGTTTCTTGATAATATGACCCTTAAAGCTTTCTGACAAAGTGCATTGCCTCGGCCAGACTGCAGACATCAGCTTAGTGTGGAAACTGTGAAACACACGGTGACATTGAGACGTGCTAATTTGCAGTAGCAAAGCGTTGGTCCTTTATATATCATTTGATTGACTTTGAAAAAAAAAGTTGATATAATTAATCTAATATCAGGTTTCAATTGGGGCCAATATTTAGCTATGGAAATATGAGACTGAGTAGTGAAAGGTGGAGAAAGTAGTGAAGTTAGCTACAAGGTGTAGTGGCTACTCTTGCCAGATGTAAACTGGAGATAGAAAGATGTAGTGCTTGATTTGCACAATGTGAAACCAGAAAAAGTAGGATTAATCTCGACTTCCCCACATGATCAATGTGTGATTTTAGGCGATTATTTGTTATTTCCCTGTATCTCCATTTTCTTCATTATTGCATGAGTGCATCTTGAAATTTGCAAGTGCAGGATGTGTGCTATAGAAACCCTCACTTGTTTTTGATTTAATAGACTATAACGTTGCTCCGCTCATAATAAGAATCTAGCCAACGTAGAGGGTGCAATTGACAACTAACTTGCCTCTCAGGTCACTAATGACGTTGTCAGGGCAGGGGGAGCATGACTGTGTCTAAGCTAATGTGTAAACACTGACACTTTTAATAAATGCCTCTCAAGCAAGTGATATAATCCGCTATATTAAGGTCAAATGCTTCCACCTGTTGAAGGAATATACACTTAAAAAAAAAATTTGAAGCGACTTTACATTTTTGGCTCACGATTTACATGCCAAACCTGTTCATGACTCTGTGCACGGGTTCCAAACCATAGATAGGCTCAGCTTAATGTGTTGCCTCGCTCCGTTTTCTAGGTGTGGTGACAAACACTCTTGCTCGTGAATAAATGAAAAACACTACCAATTGCATCCACCAGATTACAATGGATGAGCTTGCTAGCAGTGTGCTCTAACAAACCGCTTCCATGGTAACAAGCCATATCAACAGACTCGAGGCAGGATTCACCTGACCTGGCTGCCAGGCACGAGCGCGCCGCGCCCATTTTACAAGGATTGCTTCACGCTGCGGTTCATCTCACACCGAGGCAGAGTTTCACGTCGAAACAAATCGGAAAATTGCAGCAGAAATCCCGCTAACTACCAAACGAGTCAGACAAATCACGCCGAATTCCTTCGAGGACAGACACCTCCATAATTAATTGCTGGCGCCAAGAATACATTATTTGCCGAGGGTGTCCCACAAGAGCTCAGACACACATCACACTTCTTCAGAAGCTAGACGGTGAACGAGCCTGGGTGTTTCTGACAAATAAATAGGCGGGAAAGAAAGCATTGCTCTGTGCGCACGGCGTGAACAGCTGGAAATACTCGTTCTAGAGAAGTGTGGCGCATAAAGTGCAAAGCGTCAGAGGGTCACTGTGCAAGTAAATGGTGATTTCCAGATATTCCACTTTATCTAATTCTGGCCATGCCCTATTTCTATGCACATACCATTTTGCAGAAACAAGCACTGCAACAAAGGAAGATTATATGATTTGCCCAGGATCACACAATTTGGTGAAGTGAGGAGTGTGGGATTAGAACTGAGGCCAAAGTCACCAGTAAGGCACATTTCTTTCTTACGGTACATTGTGCTTCTACAAAACAATGCTCGAAAACTTTGCCTTTAGTCTCTATCTTCCATCCAAAAATCCCGATATTTAATACAAGAGAGGCGCACAAATGCATGCAAATGCAAACACCTTCGATTCATATGGGGGAAATGTCAAAATATCCCTAGCAGCAACATGTATGCATCTGGTACCAATGTTCTGTAAAGTGATTTACATCATGATTCGATGTTTAGTGCTCTGTTCCTTTTATGTTACAAATAATGCTCTTCCTACGGATACTGAATGTAGAGTAATCTTCCAAATGTCACCCGCGGAAAAACTCAGTTTATTATGAAAACTGGAAAAAAAACAATAAAAGCTCTCACTGCATTGGCAAATGTCAAGAAACGCTATTTCAAATGTCTGTCTTAAATATTGCATTGTTGTCCTTTCTAAAATGTAAAACATCAGCCAGCATGAATCATGCGCACTACAAAATACTATATGTTAACTCCTGATATTTCTATTGCTTGGTGGAGATACGGTTCTGAGGAAGAATGGCGGATCCCCCTTTGGTTAGCCTGATCTCCTTTGATAATTTATACTTGTGCTATACTGCAGAGTGTAGCAGTGAACCGGCCAATAAGGTGGGCTTTAATGCTTCCTAGCTAAGATCTTCCCTGAACGCCGCCCACGCCATTCAAATTATTGTTATTTTACAATGTCAATGCGGGATTGAATTGTCATGCAAATGTTTATGATGTTTTCTTGTCAAAATCAATAAAAATAATTTTTAAAAATCTATTGACATTTCGTCTTCCTTACAGATTATTTGTGTACAGGTCAATTTCTTTTATGATTAAAAGTCCAAAAGACATTTGGGGAAATCCAGTCACACTTCCAGTGACTGCACTTTGTCTTGTGTTCATGTTGGTTGATCATTTGTTAGGTTTTGTCACAACTAGTTTCCCTGGCTCTGAATATCTTGCCTTTAGGCACTTTGAAGCTGCAAGATATGGACATCCTATACGAGTCGAGTTTCCCAGTCTGGTAGTCTGTTAATAGTGAAGTAGAGAACTAGCTTTGAGAAAACTGAAAAAGGGCCCGAAGACATGGGTGCTTCTCTCAGTTTCGCTCGGCTCTCAGGCTCTGGAAGGCCAGCAGGGCTTCGGCAAAGGTTTTTTTTAAAAACACCTACTGTTGTAGCAGCATTGGGGAGCGACAGAAGCGAGTCTCCAAATAAGGACGTCTATATTCGTCCAAGGTACCCATTTTGCCCTGTGCAATGCCTATTAGGGAACCCTTTCCCATAGCTCTCCAAACCTCTCCATTTACAAAGGATTTGGATTTTAACCATATATGGAAGCTGATTTCCCTTACCTGCTGCTGGAATAGATGGGATAGGGAGGACAGAACAAAAGAAACGCCACTACAACGACGCTATTCCTTTTAACCTAGTGTGTTATGTTGAGATGTACTTACAGGCTGGGTGCCTGGCTGGACATTGGGGCAGGTATGCTGGTGTACTACTGTTGGGAGTGAGGCTCGTTAGTTTTAGGGATCATTAGCTGCCCGCACACTCAAAGAGACTTTCTGCAAAACTCTCCTGTATTTGAGGCGAGTTAGCTTTTTGGGAATTCTTTCCTGAAAATCACTGCATAACAGGGTCACCTTGTATGGCAGATTCCAAACTCCCGACTTCCCTTTCTTGGTCTGGGTGGTGTGTTTCTGTTTAGAGTTTATCATACTCTATTTGTATCTGAACTTGAAGGTTACAAGAGCTGTGAGGTGGGGTGACTAGGAAACTGAAACAGAGAAAGCTGAAACTGGTCCAGAAGAAGTAGATGAGAGGGTAGTCAACTCAAAAGATAAACAAGGTCAATTTATGGTACAGGGGAGCCAGAAATGGGGGGATAAGAGTGGCAGCCCAGAGATAGTAAAAGGTGTACACACCCGATAGATATATTTAGGCAGTCGTCCAAATAGAAGACAGTAAGGTGGAACAAAAAAGAAGTACCATCAGGTCTTGCTTTCTATGACTGGCACATCATATGCTAATAACTTTGGCGTAGTTTGACGAATCAGCACAAAGCTTTCCAAAAAAAAAGTTTCAGGGTGATCTGTACAGCGGGGGCTGAGGAAAAAGGGTTGGGGTCCCAAAACACATTTTCCCATGCAATTTTCCATAAGAAAATGTAACAACGATACTGCAAAAACAGCTGAAAGGAATTACACCAAATTTGGCAGAAAGCTAAATCTTGATCAAGAAAGAGGGCTTTTAGTGATTTGTAAAGCCAGTGTTATGTAAAGCGCTCTGATATCCGCAAGGATCTTGTTCGCGCTCTATAAAACTTTCTGAATAAAATAAATAAAATGTATGTATATTTCACGCTGCGGATGATCTGCAGACTCCACACATCAAAATATAAGATCAGATTGGTTGCCACAACATCAATAAAAAAAAATCTGCAGCTATTTTAAGATTCGGGGACTCGGTACCCTGTCCTTAAAAAAGACTACAAAAAATATGTAGGGGGCAAGGTAGGGCCTCTAACCCCAGGGCCACAAACATATCTTTTTAAACATTTTACCATGGATCTGTGATAAAGTTAAAGGAAAGATAGAACAGGCTTGCACTCCTTTTGAATAAAAGCCCCCTGGGTGGGCCAGAGGGGATTAAGGACCATGAATTTTTGGGGAGGGGAACATCAGACTCCTATGGTCTTTAAGCCATTCTACGGCCCGCAGTTTTATTTTTTGGGGAGGGTACTTTGGGGCTCCCCTCACTGAGCCATGGTACGGCCCTGGGGGTCCCATATATAACAACTCACACCCTCGCCTTAAATCCTCACATATTATAGCAGTCCTGATGAAGGCTGAAATGGCATAATTTATGACAACACTGTGCATGGCGGGGGCGCAATTTATAGTTACTTCAGATAACAATTACTGTGAATTTCAGTGGTTTATTTTAAGTATAAAGTGCTATATTGTAACTGACATTTCCAGCTCACTATAACATCACTTTACCCTTTGGTTGTTTCAGTGAATATATGTATTTATAATGTGTGCAGAGAGGCACTGAGCACCAAACCTGATGTTATTGTACATGTTGAAGTGAACACGGAGGACTGCAGTAGTGCCGGGGGCGAAAACATAAAACAGCACAGCATGTTTTTTTCAGGTCAGTATTGATTTTCACCATATTGCTCGTCTCTGGGTGGTTCGTCTGCACAATTTCCCACTGTCGGAAACAACACCTGCATTCTCACAGAAACCATCGCAAGGCCATGTGGCGAGGAGTTCGTGGGGGCACAAGAGAGAGAGAGGACACATTCTCCAGCGACACAGATTTACTGCTCCTGTGGGCCGAGAAGGGAAGTTCCTTCAGCAGACAGTAGGTTCTGGTTCACATGCGAATTAGCCCCTCAGGGCTGCTGTAATAGCTACTAAACTGAAAGCTGCACAGTTTATTATGACAGCAATAAAAAGACAATCATAAACATCCCCGGCAGCCGTCTCCAAGGCTGCAGTCAGTCTCTGTGTTATGTGAGTGATTTGGAGCAGTGGCAAATCTGCACCCAGGCCTCAGTGCTCTGGGGGTCGAATCTCCCGCCCTGTTTAACAATACAGCGTTAAATTCCCCATTTTGAAGACTCGTGCACTAATCACAGCAAGGCAAACCAAATGAAGCAAGAATAGGGGCTTCTAAAGTTGAGGAAAGCAGTGGACCCAATAAAATCTCACTTTTTGCCCCATAAGTATCTTTTACATAAGGAAAGCATTGGCTCTGAACCACATCTGGACTGGATCCAACCAGAGGCACACACTCCACACTGTATGCCTCAAAGTCAGGCTGGGAATCCTTCAGAATCAGACAAGATCTGACATTGCCAAGTGGACCAAGTCGAAAATCAGCAGTTGTCTCTACGACTGCACCTTGGAGAGCAGGGACTCCATCCAATATTTTATGCTCTTCTGTACATAGGCCAGGACTATACAAACAAGCATTGGCAAAGCAAATAAGTCTCGCTCATGAGTGAGCTGTTGGCTCCGGGAATTGGGTGGGTGTGGCTAACAGGGGTGGGCGTGGATAACAGGATCATTTTAAAAAGCACTATATAAAGTGGCCAGCACTGACCACAGCACTTTTTAGATCGAGATTGCAGAGCTGGTTAAGGAGGTCCATGGATGGAATGAGAAGAAACAGGGGAGGAGGTAAGTTAAATAAAAAAGACAGAGAGCGGGTGGGAGAGGTGAGAAGAAACCAGGATGGGAGGGAGGGGAGAAAAAACAGGGAGAGGGTGGGATACGTTAAATAAGGTAAAAAAAGAGCTATGGCGTGGACAGCGATGACCGCATCATAGCTCAGAAATAGCACCTTGATTCCAGCGCAAGCTGCAGAAGGCCAGTGGAGGGGCACTAATCAAAAATAATTTCACTTGGTTCGTGCGCCACTGCAAGAAAAGGAAGTGACCAATTGCAAGCACTGCCCAATGAGAAGGCAGCAAAGAAGAGCCACAATTATGCCAATGAATAGTTATCTATGGGCGGGTTCCAAGCCCATTACTGAATACAAGAGTCTTGCGAGCAAGAGCACATTCTCTTGAAGGCCCGACCTAAGAAGGTGCTCCTTACCACTATTTAAAAAGCATGATGTAGAGCACTCTGCAGATGCGCTTGCTCTTTGCAGTAGGACAGATGAAACATTGATATACTTCCCGGTAGCATCTTACATGTGGTCAGCCTGGTTCACCACCTGCAAGACTAAATAGCAAGTAGATGTAGAATTTCTTTAATTATATTGTAATCATACTACAGGGCTACTCACCACCTAGGCCAGAATGGTTTGTAAGAACGAAAGAGCTTAATTTATAAATAAATAGAAAGTGCCTGGGCCTTTTCTAAGGAGGCACTGCAACTTGCACCATCCACTACCAACACAACTACTAACAATCACACTTCCACAAGCACTTCCACAAGTGTGACGATTCAGAGCGTTCCAGTCCACACACAGCTATAAGAATGGCCTGGGTGACTAGTATTATTAACTTTTAATTTATATTGAATTATTAAATAATCTGTTGATGAGTTTACATCAAAAATAGACATAGAGCACCACCATATGATGTCATAAGAGCCGTTGTTGAGAATAAAGTTATGGCATGGAGCACCACCAAACACTGGCTTATAATTAGCGCTGATCTTCCGGCAACATCTTTGATGTCTGATCTATTATCTTCATTATAATGCCATGTTGATATTGGTTCTTAAAACTATAATCTTAATTAGGGAATATTTTTTACTGCATAATTGCTTTTAACACTATGATCTGCATTATGAAATACTTTTCTAGTGTAATTATTTTAACTGTAAATTGTTATAGCAATTGCCGACACTAAAACTCACCATCGCCTTACATTTCTGATACACGAGGAAGATCCTTGTTTGATTACAGAGACGAGCTAGTTGCCAAACCAAGACCACAACATACCTGGACAGCATGCTTCTAGGTGATGAAGTTTGGCCAAGATAGAGGAGAGGAGATGGAGGGCCCGGTGGTAGGTTGAAGAAACTGCAAGTTACTAAAAACAACATCCACTTCTACCTGGAGCTAATTAGCTAATTAGCTACTCCTCACATAAAAAAGTATTAGTGGTCGTCTCAAATTAAACGTGCTAAGGTGGAGATTCTTTAGAGCCTCCACCATGCCGTACATGCCACAGCTCCTTTAAATGAGGATTTCTTCTTACAATCTAAAAAATATATTTCGGACAAACACCTTTTTAGGTCGAGCCTAGAAGCAGCGCTAGGAATCGGCCTCTTGGAATCACTTTAGGCTTTGTAGAAGCTTGTGGTGCTCACACGCTATTGGCTTTTGCGTCTGGCTTTAGCACGCAATTGGCCAAAGGCATGTGGATATCCCAGCTGTTTACTCCCAGAGCGTTTTGCTCTCAGGAGCCAGCAGCGGCGCGCAGGGGCCATCTGTTTTTAATTAGCGTGGGCGCGCTTGTCTCCCACGGAGTCTCTCTCCCCCCTCTTGCAGCATCTCCCTCATTGACTTGAACCGCTTCGTCTTTCCCCTCATTAAAAGCCTTTTTCTTTGACCGGCTGTAATGAATGGTTTGTCACACGTGCACGGTGCCTATGGTGTCGCTGCCCCTTCCTGCAGGGGCTCACACTCTCATAAAACGGTCCACGCTGTTCCCCAAAAACTTCAGTGCGCATCGGCTTTTCACAGTCGAAAGGCAGATTTTGTGAGTGTTTTTGTGCGCGTCATGTTTGCTGCGGAGCGTGTGCAGTGACAAGACCATACTTGTTTGATAATGGTTCTCTGTTCCAGGCACAGACATATGTTTTTTTGTTTGTGTACAAGGCGGTTTGCAAGAGTAGGCGGTTTGCAAGAGTTAGACCATTTTTAAACCCCTCGGGGACTCATATGCAAAATGGAGGGTGTCAGAGGTGCTCCTCCATCCCCTCGCCCCACCCTGCACAAACCGCATCAACCATCTGTCTGCGAGATAAATGAGTGTTGCACCCTACTAGTGTAAAAGCTTCCGAATGCCCTGGTAGTTGGTGTCTGTAGCTGTTCCTGCACTGTCGCCATGTACACTGTCACAACAGACCGATAACAATTTATTTCAGGAAGTGCTCACGCATTCACCACCTTTGAACAGCTCAACCCGCGACATACTCACTTTAGATGCTGATTGTGACAAAACAAGGATGGTAGAGTTCTATGCCAGGCATCATCCCAGGGTCAGTTTGTGTGCTCCTCTGCAATTCTGGCCAGCGTTCCTTTACCTGTAATCGTTGCGATCATCTAGAAATAGACTTACTCTCAGAATTAGCGCTGCACATTTACGTTTTCGAGTACACTGCCCTAGGCCTCCCAGGATTTCTTCGTAATTCATAGGTCCCCTCTTTCATGTCATCAGACAAGGCCTTAAAGCTGTATGCTGTACTGCCTGAGACGGCGACAGGTCTCTTTCCTCTGGTAGTCTAGGGCCTTTCTCTGTTTTGAGATTATGGTGAGAGACTCATGACGCCACGTTTTACGCCGCACGCAGCTCGCATAGGTCCTTCCCAGCTGATGCTTGTCCCCGGACTGGCCTCCTTCTACCGGGTATTACGTGCGGTTACCCTCGATCTGCGGCATGTACGGGGATTGTCTACCGTTGCTTGGTGAATTTCAGCTCCACACAAGAAGAGACGTTCCCGGTGTGCGAGGAGCCCCATGTAAATTCTACAGGTCAGCGATTCTTAACTTGTTGACTTCGGTGGCCTCCCACTTAATTACTACTGGAAGCCGGCGACCCTCCACGTAAACAATTGTCTAACAATTTGAACCTCAAAATACGGAAACAAGTATACATTGCGCATACACAAATTAAGAAGTATTTTATTTAATTCACAAATAAAAAACGTGAGAAAAAAATTATAATTTTAATGCGAAAGTTTAATCTTTTCAAAATTTAGTTTTATTTCTAGAACACGAGGCAGCATGCATGCTAGCCACTAGTATCTCACGTTGTCTTTTTTTCCCAATAAGGCATGCTCTCTTTTTGTCAACGCATAGCAGTGCTGCTTCAGTTGAGACCACCAGTCGTCCCTACTTAAAATCCGCTTGCTGTACTTGTTCTACTCCCACAAATAAAGAGAATACGGACTTAATTTTTAGTTTTCAGTTTCAAATGCCTTCACATTTAATGAACATTTTAAGACTTTCAATTTTGCTTTTTATTGATATGCTGATAGTTAATTTTCTAAACAGTTGCAGGACTTCTGAGTCTTTTTCATAGACAGATGTTACTGGTAACCTCAGGGGACAATCAGATAAGCTCACTTTCGCGAAGTATGATATCGACCGACACACCCAACCCTTAAATAAACAAGCATTGTCATAGCCAAAAGGTCTCGCATTTGGGACCGTATAAGTGTTTAGCCATGCAACAGTTGATGTTGTTGCACCAGAGATAATGTGCTGCATAACTAAATACTTATAAGGTCCCAAAGGCGCAACCTATTGGCTATGCCAATGCTTGTTTTGCATGTGGTTCAGCATACCCTGGTGCCGGCAGGAGGGGCTGCAGGCCGGTGAGGCAACTGCAGCATATGGTTCCAGTCCTGTGGTGCAGGATCACGCTCTATAACAAGGCATTGGAATTTAAAGATGGTGCTTCTCGGGAACTTTGAGTACTGGCAGAGGAGGGCTCAGGGCGGCTCTGCTCCCGTGTGTAGGGCTGTGAGATCGCACGTACAGAACCTGCTTATAAATCTTCCTTTTATCTCTCTTTGAGAGGTTTCTGGTTTACACATGACCTCCTCAAAGCCCACTGCTTCAGGCAAGTGTCCAGGATAGAGTTCTTAAGAGTTAGCGGATTGTAGTAGAATATGGTTCCGTTGGGAGACCAATTGGACGAGTTTGAGTCCAGTCCAGGGGGCTGATGCTGCAGTCCAAAAATGGAAGCAGTGAAATTACACTCCGGCTTCCCAAGGACTCAGCCACCGAGGGGCTTTGACTGCAAATAAACAAAGGCGGTTGCTAAACTGCTTCCCGTTTGGAGAGACCAGGCTCATTTATCCAACTGAGCTGTTTTACAACAAAAAAATCTTTATTTAACTTGAAGATTTTATGTAGAAAAACCCTCTTGTTGGCTCCATTTCAACTCGTGGAGACAGCTCAGCCAAAACAAACTCAAATGCTGTCCTTCTGGCCTCTTTCTTACTTCTGCGAAACTCAGCGGCAGTGCAAGTGAGAGAATTTTCTTGGAGGATGTGGACAATAGAGGGGGACTGTTACCCAAAGCTCCTGAAACCAAATGACTCTGAATGTCTCCCTCAAAACCAGGACGACACCCAGCTGATCCTCTCCCTGACCAACGACCCCGCCTCCGCCAGAGCCAACCTGCACGAAGGGATGAAAGAGGTAGCCGAGTGGATGGCGACCAGCCGCCTGAAACTGAACTCTGACAAGACGGAGGTCCTCATCCTGGGCTCTTCACCCTCCGCCTGGGACGACTCCTGGTGGCCTCCCGCCCTGGGCGCCGCACCCAAACCGACAGACCATGCACGCAACCTGGGCTTCATCCTGGACTCCTCCCTCTCCATGACCAGGCAAGTCAACAACGTCTCCTCGGCGTGCTTCAACATCCTACGCATGCTACGGAAGATCTTCTGGTGGATCCCCACCGAGACCAGGAAGACCGTCACCCAGGCCCTCGTCACCAGCCGACTGGACTACGGCAACGCCCTCTACGCCGGTACCACCGCCAAGATCCAGAAGAGACTCCAGCGGATCCAGAATGCCTCAGCCAGACTCATCCTCGACATCCCACGAACCAGCCACATCACCGGACACCTGAGAGACCTTCACTGGCTCCCCGTCAACAAAAGAATCACCTTCCGCCTCCTCACCCACGCACACAAAGCCCTACACGACCAAGGCCCGAGCTACCTCAACAGCCGGATCAACTTCTACGCTCCCAAACGCCACCTCCGATCAGCCAACCACGCCCTCGCCGCCGTCCCCCGCATCCGAAGAGCGACTACAGGAGGAAGGTCCTTCTCCTACCTGGCCGCCAAGACCTGGAACTCCCTCCCGACCGACCTGCGCCTGACCCAAGACCACCTCTCCTTCAGGAAGAAGCTGAAGACCTGGCTGTTCGAGCAGTAGCGGCACCCCCTCCCCCCCCCAGCGCCTTGAGACCCTACGGGTATGTAGCGCGCTCTATAAGTGTCATTGATTGATTGATTGATTGTGCTATAAGCACATGCTGGAGGTGCTGTCAACGCATCTAGCAACGCCTCTAAGAAAGGGCTGAGTGGATGTCAGAGGTTCAAACCCTATCAGGGCCTACTCGGCCGTTCATTATTCCAAGACTCCACATCTACGTAACTATATATATATTCACTGAAAAAACCATAGGTTTCACACATGTTATAGTTAGCGGAAATTTTACTGATAAAAAACCAATGAAATTCCCCCGTTATAGTTAGTGCAGGCAACTATAACTCACGCGACCGCAATCCTCTGCTGATGCTAATACTGTATTTAGACACTTATTTGCCCATGTCTTCTTCCATACATTTTTAGCTATACATATATTACAAATATTTTTTTTTCATAAAGACACATATGTCATCAGCAGAAGATTGCGGTCGCGTGAGTTATAGTTGCCTGCACTAACTATAACGGGGGAATTTCATTGGTTTTTTATCAGTAAAATTTCCGCTAACTATAACATGTGTGAAACCTATGGTTTTTTCAGTGAATTTGCAAGGTTTTTTAAATGCTAATTCCTAACTATAACGTGTGTGAAACCTATGGTTTTTTCAGTGAATTTGTACGGTTTTTTAAATGCTAAGTTACTTTACGCCATTCGTGGCGTGCACGCCCACTTAACGCAGTTCGTTCCGTGCGCGCACGGTGCGCTTCGCGCACCGTGCGCGCACAGTGAGCACGCGGTGCGCTTCGCGCACCGCGCGCCCACTTTACGCAGTTAGTGCCGTGCACGCACGGTGGGCACGCGGTGCGCTACACGCACCGCGTGCCCACGTTACGCTAGATGGGCCATGTACGCACGATGCGCTTCGCGCACCGTGCACACATGGAGGACATATGATGCACTTCGTTTTGAAAGGTAATATTTAAATTTTTCGTATATGTTATAAGCCATGCACAAATGGTGCCCTTCGGGCACCATTTGCACACGGGGTGGAGAGAGTGTGGATAATTTTTTTTTTAATTATTTTTTTTAAAAAATATTTTAGTTTAACTCATCTTTAATAAGACATGCACAATTGGTGCCCTTCGGGCACCAATTGCACACGGGGTGGGGAGAGTGTGGATAATTTTTTTTTTTTACTAATTTTTTACCGTACGCGTACGGTAAGCGTAATCGGCGAAATTAGCGAAAAAATAAAAATTCCGTTTTTGGCCTTGGGGGATCTTTGGGGACTCCCTCAACATTGCTATGTGTGTGGGAGCTGTCTAAACAGCCCCTTTACATGTTTTTGTGCTTTATATTTTAAACATCACTCTCAGTGCGAGAGAGAAAATGGCGGCCGCCGCTTCCTGGTTTCGGCTGATTCGAATGTTTACTAAGATCTAAGAGCCAATCAGAATCGCGCTCGCGCACGCCACCGTACGCGTACGGTAAGCGTACCGTAAGCGCACCGTAAGCTGGCTCAGATATATATATATTGATTTAAAGGCTATTTTCTCAGAATCTACTGAACAGATTTACACCAAACCTACAAAAGGCACTTCCTTGACATGAGGACTACCTCCTGCCAAATTTCTAGTAATTCTGTTCAGCCGTTCGGGCTGTAGCCCTGTCTAAAGGTCCTATGGAAAAATGCATGGGAAAAACGCGTTTTGGGACCCCCCTTTTATCTCAGCCCCCGCTTGACGAATCCCCCCGAGAATTTCAGGGTAGGAGCGGAGCGTAGCGCCCCACCTATTTTGAAAAATTCGCGAGGATTCGTCGACCGGCGCCAAAGTTATTCAAAATAGAATGTTGCGGATTTCCTATAGAAACGTGGTCCTAACTATAACTACCTACTGGCGACCGCCAGTAGGTAATATATATATATCAACAACAAACTCCTCCCAATTTTGAAGAAGCAGAGGCCACACAGGGAAACCTTTTGGAAGCACTTTAGTGGACTGAACAGGCATGATGCATTTCGGCCTAACGGGCCTTCGTCGGATGTCTATGTGTTCCGGATGCTTTCCCACCCGCGTTTTGAATTGTCCTGCCACTTTCCCATTGGTGGGAATCAGCCCCACCCCAGATCATGTGCCCGTACACTGCATGCTGCTCGTAAGAACAACAAGTCCCAGAGTTCACTGCTTCAGGTAAGTGTTACGTGGGGATTCTTTGTTGCTGTGTCCTTAATGGTTAGCAGAGTGCAGGGCAATACGCAGTGTGGCCGAGTGTAAAAATCCAGATTGAGATGACATTCCAGGGCTTCTTCGGGTCCCCTTCATGTTCTAGCCCCCAATTACAGGCATCCGTCAGGCAGGAGCAGGAATAACAGTGTATCACCGCCCTTCGTGCAGTCACAAACCGCGAAGCAGTCGCCCTTGCTTAGCTGGAACCATGAGGCGGGCCTGAGCCGAATCCAATACCCTGGATGTAGAAAAGAACTGCAGAAGCAGGAACCAGTGATGCTCAGGCCACTTGCAGAACGGGGCCTCTGTATCGCGTCTCTGGCTGACGCGAATAACATCAACAACAAACTCCTCCCAATTTTGAAGAAGCAGAGGTCACACAGGGAAACTCTTTGGAAGCACATTAGTGGACTGAACAGGCATGATGCATTTCGGCCTAACCGGCCTTCGTCGGATGCCTATGTGTTCCGGAAGCTTTCCCACCCGCGTTTTGAATTGTCCTGCCACTTTCCCATTGGTGGGAATCTACCCCACCCCAGATCATGTGCCCGTACACTGCATGCTCCTCGTAAGAACAACAAGTCCCAGAGTTCACTGCTTCAGGTAAGTGTTACGTGGGGATTCTTTGTTGTTGTGTCCTTAATGGTTAGCAGAGTGCAGGGCAACACGCGGTGTGGCCGAGTGTAAAAATCCAGATTGAGATGACGTCCCAGGGCTTCCTCGGGTCCCCTTCACATTCTAGCCCCCAATTACAGGCATCCGCCGGGCAGGAGCAGGAATAGCAGTGTATCACCGCCCTTCGTGAAGTCACGAACCACGTAGCAGCCGCCGTTGCTTAGCTGGAACCGTGAGGCGGGCCTGAGCCGAATGCAATACCTTGGTTGTAGAAAAGAACTACAGAAGCAGGAACCAGTGATGCTCAGGCCGCTTGCAGAACGGGGCCTCTGTATTGCGTCTCTGGCTGACGCGAATAACATCAACAACAAACTCCTCCCAGTTTTGAAGAAGCAGAGGCCACACAGGGAAACCTTTTGGAAGCACTTTAGTGGACTGAACAGGCATGATGCGTTTCGGCCTATCTGGCCTTTGTCAGATGCCTATGTGTTCCGGATGCTTTCCCACCCGCGTTGTGAATTGTCCTGCCACTTTCCCATTGGTGGGAATATGCCCCACCCCAGATCATGTGCCCGTACACTGTATGCTGCTCGTAAGAACAACAAGTCCCAGAGTTCACTGCTTCAGGTAAGTGTTACGTGGGGGTTCTTTGTTGTTGTGTCCTTAATGGTTAGCAGAGTGCAGGGCAATACGTGGTGTGGCCGAGTGTAAAAATCCAGATTGAGATGACGTCCCAGGGCTTCCTCGGGTCCCCTTCACGTTCTAGCCCCCAATTACAGGCATCCGCCGGGCAGGAGCAAGAATAACTGACGTCCCAGGGCTTCCTCGGGTCCCCTTCACGTTCTAGCCCCCAATTACAGGCATCCGCCGGGCAGGAGCAGGAATAACTGACCTCCCAGGGCTTCCTCGGGTCCCCTTCACGTTCTAGCCCCCAATTACAGGCATCCGCCGGGCAGGAGCAGGAATAACAGTGTATCACCACCCTTCGTGCAGTCACGAACCGCGTAGCAGCCGCCATTGCTTAGCTGGAACCATGAGGCGGGCCTGAGCCGAATCCAATACCTTGGATGTAGAAAAGAACTGCAGAAGCAGGAACCATTGATGCTCAGGCCGCTTGCAGAACGGGGCCTCTGTGTATATATATATATATATATATATATATATATATATAGAATTTTTTTCCCAAAAGCCCCAAACATAGTGAACATTAATATGCACTTCTCTGTTCACATATCAACATACCCATTGACAATTTTGAGATAAATGTTTTAAATATTTGGTTTCGAGTACCGCGAACAGAAGAAACAATGAATGAGGGCCAAAAGGTCTTTAATTGCATAAATTATGTTCAATGCTTAACAGGCAGAGCGTGCACGGAAAAACTGAATGTGATTATTTAATTATGCTCCACATTGGGTTTGTGATCAGAGGCAGTATTATTTCTAAGTCTATGATTTGTGGGGGTTTTTAAAGGTCTTTGTAAGATGGCGATTCAGTGATTGAGAAAGACTGTTCGCAGCCGAAATGCATCTCTTTGTTTTGCTGCCAGGTCGGAGTGACCTTATACATTAAATCAGCCAATATGTGAATCCTCTTGTGCATGCTTCCTTATTCTGGTTGAATTTGGGACTTGGGCTATATATATATATATATATATATATATATATATATATATATATATATATATATATATATATATATATATATATATATATATATATATATATATATATATATATATATATATATATATTGACTGAAAAAAACAAAGGTTACAGGGACATTGTAGTTAGGCTCAAGTTTTACTCATACAAAACCAGAGAAATCCAGCAGTTATAGTTAGTTGACCTAACTATAACTCATGCCCCAGCAATGCACTGCTTATGAGCTCATATCTTACATCACTCATGACATGGTTAGTGACATCACTGGTGACTGTGAGTGTTTCTAAAAAGTTAATGAGTGTTAAATAAATATATATATATATATATATATACACACACCTAGATGGATTGATGAATGAGTGGGTTTATGAGTGCCTGTATGGATGATTTTGGGAGTGCATGAGTGACTGTATAAGTGAGGGATTATACGTGTCTCAGTGAATGTATGGGTGAGTGACTAATCTGTGTGAATGTCTGTATCAGTCTGTCAGTTGGTGTGTAAGTGGCTGCATGGGTTGGTGAGTAGGTACATGAGTGCCTATATGGGTTATTGATTGGTTGTCTGAGTTCCTGTATGGGTGCATGAGTGTATGTGTGGGTGGGTGAGGGTGTATGTGACTCCCTGCATAGATGAGTGAGTGGCTTTATGGGTTCATGAGTGTGTCTGAGAGGGGCTGTATGGGTGAGTGAGTGTGTGTATGGGTGTGTTGGTGAGTAAATGGATGTCTCAGTGGTATATGGGTGAGTAACTGCATATGTGAAAGGCAGTATATGTGAGTGTTGGAGTATATTAGTGACTGTATGTGTGAGTGAGTGATTGTGAGAGTGGAAGTATGGGTGAGTGTGTGCTTGTGTCAGTGACTTGATATGTGAGTAAGCATGTGTTAGTCTCTATGAATAAGTGAGTCGGTGTGTGTATAATTGCATAGGTGAGTACGTTGCAGTGTGATTGACTCTATGGGTGAGTGAGTAGGTGTGTGAGTAGCTCTATGAGTGTGTGACAGTGTGTGAGTGAGACAGCACGTGAGTGGCTGTATAGGTGTATGAGGGGACATGTCAGTTGCTGTATTAGTGAGTGAGTGGGTGTATGAGTGGCTGTATGGATGAGTGAGTGGGTGTGTGTGGATGTGTGTGTAGACCTAGGAATCAATGAGTGGGTAAGTACTGGTATGGGTGTGTCAATGGTTTGAGAATGGTAGTGTGAAAGTTTGAGTGGGTGTATAAATGGTTACATGGAGGTGTGAGTGGCTGCGTGAGAGATTCTGTGGATGATGTCATCAGTGATGTCACTGACCATGTAATCAGAGATGTAATATGTGAGGTCATAAGCAGTGAGGTCATAAGCAGTGCATTGCGGGGGCGTGAGTTATAGTTAGCTCAGCTAACTATAACTGCTGAATTTCTCTGGTTTAGTACGCATGAAACCTGAGCCTAACGCCCTCTACTCTTTGTTTTTTTGTGTGAATTTCTAAGGTTTTTTTAAATGCTAATTGTTAACTATAACGTTCCTATGACCTTTAGTTGTTTTCAATTTCTAAGTTTTAAAACAAATTCTATTTCTTCATTGTAATGTCCATTTTTTTGTAAGTGAACCTGTGAGATTTTCGTACTTTCTTTCTATAATTGGCTAGTGTGTATTATATGCATATAACACACCACTCTTTTTTTGATTTCATATGTCTTTATCATAAAATACATTAATAACTGGTTTTATTTTTAACAATGTTGTAAGTCAATTATTACTTCTTTCTAATTCATACACAGGTGAACAATATGTTCTCAGATTTTATTTGTGACTACACTACTCCAGTGATGTATCTTTTCATATCACTGTGATACTATTTCTTTGTATTGAACTCCCATATACATATTCATTTCTAATGTAATTTTTATAAAGAATTAAAAAGTTATGTACATACCAGTGAATTCAGTTTGTAGACTATATTGTTGTTTTAGCTCTATGTGGATAGTTTTGACACTGTTAAGCTTTCTGAAAACTAAGCAAAGGAACGGTACACCACTCTCATACAAAGCAACCATAAAATGGCAACCTCTTCAACTTTGCACTCTGTGATCATGAGAAAGGCAGCAAATGAAATCATGTCTTTCATTTTAGACTACAATATCTCTTGTTGTGAATGGTTAGTAACTGTTAACCCTTCCCCTCTCTTTCAAAAAGAAATTCCTATCTATGTGTGTTCACAATGTATTTGTGATGATTGTGGAGAAATCACAAAAATGGGAGTCTAAACCCAATATCTAGCTTCATTTAAAAAAAAAAAAGTAAATACTACACAACAGTTTATTACATAGTCCTGAGTTGGAAACTAAACCTTGCCATTAGTTAAATTGTGTCATCACTCCTCAACTTTAACAAAAATGTTCTGTCTCTTTAAAACCCTTCCCCCCAATACACTCTTAGCTCAGTGTACCTAGCAACCCGGTGCAACCAGTAGGTCACAAGTTCATAACACATTCTTGAAGGAACATGCTACTTTCAAATAAGATACAACAGGTCTGCTTTACTCCACAGATTCAAAAGCATATTAATGTCTGCATTACATTTCTTTTCTTAAACGACAGCCAATATTAAGACCTCTTGCTAAGACATCCAACACGCTACCTAATTTTATTCACACTCGTGCTGACAGCATCCAATGAAATATATCTTTTTTTAAAAACACCTCCATTTTAACTGTTTTTCATTTGGAAAACTACCTTATTCAGCTCCAGCCTTCTCCTGAGTGCTACTGCTCCTTCACTTCAAAATGCTTAGAGTATGGATTGTGCACTGTGGTGGCAATGACCTAGGCACATTGACTGGGGTAGGACTGGAAATCCTAATGAAAGAAGCCTCTGCAGAACTGATGTCTCTTTTCCCTCACACACTGCCATGGTGTACTCTAATATATGCCAAAGACAGAAATGGAAGTGGTCAAATCAATTCTGTCCACAGATTGATAAAGCCAGCAAACGTGTTAATAAAACTGTTTCTGCATTCCTCAGAGACTATCGCATGGGCTGTATCTATAACAACAATCTGCGTTTTTGAGATGCATGGAACTTATAGGAATGATGGAGTGCACTTTACAGTTGAAGGCAACAGAATGTTTCTAAGTAACCTGACACTCTGCATCCGGTCTTATGTATAGCAGCCATATACACACAACCATTCTATTCTGAGCCACCCTATTACCCAAAACATTGTTAATTTTCTTTACAAAGATCCGTTTTTTCAGTTTTTGGAGATCTTTACGACGACATCCCGATGCCCGCGAATACATCGCAAGAACGGAAAACAAAGGCAGACTTTCAATGACCATCAACACATCCAAAAATAATATGTAAAAAAAAAACATTCTGAACATTGCCCTACACATATTACTACATATATACTTGTTTAAAACCATGTTTAGACTTATATGTTTTGACTGAGTTTGTTTAAAACTGCTTAAATTTACATTTCTGTTTAAGATCCATCTTTCAGACCTATTTTCCGTTTTCACAGTTATTCAGGATGACGTTGTTAACCGCGATGATCGCACCTTTCCCATTAAGTGAAAACACATATATGCACACACATTACAGTATTTAACACACTAGAGGTTTAATATTGTACACTTCAAACTAAGTTTTTCTAAGCTATTTCTAGAACAACCATCTCTAAAACTTATTTGATATTTTCACAGTGTCTCCGGATATCACAATGACATTGGTAATCGTGATCCCCGCAGAGACGTCGCGAAAGCGCAAAGCAAAAGCAGGATTTCAATAGCGACCGCCACATAAAAAAATTATAACTATTTAATTAATTCTAACCATCACAGTAGATAACTCACTATCTAAATAATGCTATGAAACATTTATCAGAATCTCAATATCTCTATAACAATGTGTATTAATGAGTCAATAATATTTTTATTATAATTCCACCAATATTCACGACGACGTTGGTAGTCGAGACGTCCCCGCGATGGTAGACGGGGAGGGCCGTGATGTTGTCGCGAATATCACACGCGATTAAAAAAATACATTTTGACACATACTTCTGTCACTGACACCTCAATTTTTTAACCACGGGGTCAGAGTATCTCCACCCTGACACCTTATGTAGGCTTTCACACAGATTGTCAGCCCCGGGAACCATTCCCGATAGATAAAATGGCGGCCGCTACTCTCTATTAAGGTTGCAACCAGCCAATCAGAGCATTCCCAACAGCAAGTGCATTTGAGATTCATTGTGAAACCTCCGCGAAATATCCACAGCCAGGGATATCACTATAATTTCCAGCGTTCTCAAAAACTATTGGAAAAAGCACTTCCTTGAACCGACAACTACCTCCCTGCCAAATTTGGTGTCGTTCGTTCAGCGGCTTAGGCTGTAGAGGTGGGTAAAGGTTACTATGGGACTTCACATTACAAAAGCAACCTTATTTCGCCCCCAATTTTTGGTCCTCACCGCACAGATCACCCCAAAACTTTCCCGATCAGCAGTACCCACCGTGACATTTTTTGGGCAAAATTTCATGCAGATTGGTCAAAGGACGCCAAAGTTTTAGCCAAGTCAAAAAATGCTTTTCCTACGGATGGACGGACACACACAGACACAGACACATACACACACATACAAACACATACACACACACACACACAATGTAGATGTGGAGTTAGGTATAGAAAATGTCTACTTACTTTTTGGTATTTTGCATAATAATGATATACCTCAATATTCTAGCTTTAATATTCAGGGGCATACCCATCTCGCCATGATTACAGTCATCATCCCTTCTTTATGCCACAGAAAAGGCGACTCCGCTATGAAAAAACCATAAGAGATTATGGGGCTTAATATGTACCCAGCGTGAACACCAATGTGATAATACCACACCCACAATTACTGATATCATGTGGGACAGTAATTATCGGGTTCATTACTGCTCCATTCAAAATGTTATACTTTTGAATGGGAATTACCAAGGAAATCTGCATTGCCTACCAGTTTCTACACAAAATGTCATCTACTATGTCTTGGGAAGTAACGCCTGGCACACAAAATCTCAAACTAGTTTTTTTTTTTTTTTTTTAAATAGATTTTTAATTTCTTTAAACAGTACAGAATAATATTTGAGTATACAGTTAATCCAAAGCGCAGCGCAGTACAGCAGATGACATTACATCCAGCCCCTTGAAATCGTTTCTATGCAATTTTCCATCTCTGATATCAACGCCCCATATGCCTGCCCCATAATCTCTCTCATCAGTCTGTGTCTGAGGTTTCATCCTCCTGCGCCGGTGGTGGATCGCATATGTCTCCTCTGAATTTATTCCATGCCCCCCATACTTTACCCCATTTATGGGGGCATCCCCGCCTGATGAACACCGATCGTTCAGCTAGCATGGCCGCGTCCATGTCCCTTCCCCATGCGGTCAGCGATGGTGCTTCCCCCGTTTTTGGGTAATGTTCGGTTTAGCTATCACGATCCCCAGCGTAGCCCAGCTCAGAGCCTGACGAGTGAGGTCATTAGGTTCCCACACATTTAACAGACAGCATCTAGGTTCCGGCACTAATGACACTCCCCCCGACTGTGACAACGTCCGCATCCCCCTCTTCCAGTATTCTTGGATTATGGGGCACTCCCATATGGTATGAAAAAAGGTACCCTCCTCCCCGCAACCGCGTAAACAGAACGGGTGTGGTGCTCTACCTATTCCATGTAGAGTGTGTCTGGTGTAGCATGAGCGGTGCAGAATCCGGAGCTGTACCAGTCTAAGCCTCGAGGGTCAAACTAGTTTTGAAGCATAAAATGTAGGATGACTGTAGCGACATTGGGTGCAAACTTGTTGATTGTGTTCTGTCAATGGTCACCTAATAAACATAAACGCTCTGCTCATAAATGCCCACAGACTACACCAAGCAATAGCCTATAGTGCAAGCATTATTTTCATGTTAGATATTCCCAGAGGTTATTTGGTTTCCCCATGTCCTGTGCTACATGGTAAAAGCTACTTGTTCAACCAAGATCATGCAAGAAGGGTTTTTGTGAAGCAGTGAACATCAATATTCAAGAGGGCTTACAGGTAGACTGCAGGTAGAAATCAGAGGTAGGTAGCTGCCTCTTAGAGTGCTGCCAGAGAGAGTGTGCAGTGATAGGTGGCTGTCACTACATTGCATTGGCAGGCCGGCCAAACCAGCATGCACACTGAAACTGTCTCCAGGCCGAGCCGCGTTGCCGGGTAAGAGACAGTAGGACCAGGCTCCCAGTTTCCCTGGGAGCACAGATTGAGGGCGCTCAGGCCACTCTTTACGCTGCTCTTATGCTGTAAGAGCAGCATCAGGATTGGTCGCAAGGCAGTCTTGGAGCCTGTCCCTACAGTGGAGCCAGAAGAGCGGCGATGCAGAGGGATTCAGTACGTGTTTTTTCTTTTTTTCATCCCCCACCATCCCCCTGCCCCACCACTTTTCCCTAACACCAGCAGCGACTGCCTGAAATGCTCCCCTTCAACAAGTGAGTGAAGATTGACGATTATCCCGCTAAATGCCTGGACTTAAAACCGCAGAATCACTGTGTATTCTCATTTCTGTGAACCCGTTATTTCTGTCACAGATTTTCAACATATACTAACAATTTGCTGCTCCCCCAATTCTGGTGGTCATTTGTTACTACATCTGCTAATCTTCCCGGGAAAACATATTTTCTAATGTTTTTCCAGAACTTCTATCTCTTACACATTCTCGAATGGGAGCCTTTTCCTGAAAACTGTGGCTTTCTGGTCTGTGTTTGCTTTCTGTGGGAATGTGAAGGATCACAGCCATCTACTTCCTTCCCTTCAATGTATATATTTTTACATACTTCAGTCTTTCTTGATAGTGTCATAAGAGTAAGCAACAAGAAGAAAACTCAGACAGGCGCTGCACTAAAAGGAAATAATTTCTCACGAGATGTCATCAGGTACGAGACTAAACAGCATGTTTTTACATGTAACCACTTTCCTAGAATACTGTCCTACTCCTGAGATGAACAAGCATTCTATGTTTCAGAAAGTGTAATGATATTAAGCAGAGTAACCTGTAATGTTGCTCCTTCCCCCACAGTGAAGAACAGCAGCCAGAGCAGGTTTTAACCTTTCTTTATTCGTTATAACTATCAAACACCTAGGAGCGCCGGGCAAAACGCCTCCGAACGCTTCGTTATTCTAACGCGCGTTTTCGCACTCATTCGCGCATGCGCAGTCAGGCCAATATGGCCGCCATGCGCATTTGCTCTCTGACGTAGTGCCCGGTCAACTAGACCACGACACTACATAACCAATATAGAATGAACCAGAACAGCACACAGCTGAGACACTGCACGCAGGAACCAGCCAGCACAGTACACAAAAACTACTTGTAACAATACGGAGAAGGCAAACGGAAGATTAAACAAGGTCCCAGTTAGTGTTATGCACCACAAACCAAATACAGTATGAAGCTCTGTGTCTATACCACCACCAAGGTAATTGTAAGGCACACAGTACTAAGCTGATGACTTAACATTATCAAAAATGTACAAGCAAACAAACGTGTATGCTGTTCATCACACCCCAGAACTAACTGAAAAATCCAATGTCCTTCAGCAAGTACAGCCTATGACCATCACATGAAGCGCTGAGTAGAAAGTACAAAACAAACATATTGTGAATCAATTACAATTGCTGCAGCTATCACTATGCTCTCAAGAAACCACACTGTGACAAAATATCCTAGTAAAAAGTAGTATAAAATGCATCAAAAATCTAATTACTAGCCATAACTTCGCTTTCAGATATTTTTTACTTCCATCTGATTTATCACCCTGGATTGTGTTCTATTACTTTCGAATAGGTTCCCTGTGTGTTTTATACACTCTGCCTATTGTCAAGAGACAGCCAAGACGTCTGTAAAAGGTAGGAATAATTTTTCGTCTTTGAGATATTATGTTGTTTCTTTTTTGTCCTACAATATAATTGCTATGCTGCAGTGTCAAGTAAATACAACATACAAATAAAGGGAACAGCGAAACTGATTTGAACAAATAGGCAACCTTTCAGGTGGAAAATATGTCATGCTTTACAATTGCAAATCAAGCATGGTAAAACAATTATAGATACAGGCATTTATTTGGGATACTAAGTGACCCACAGAGACAACCTTCAATCGTGTGTCCTGTAATAATTATTGCTCTGAAGGATTTACATTTTAACTTTCAGTTGCTCACTTTTGCAATGACTGAATATAAACAACAAGTATCCAAAATAGAACATCAACTCAATAGAGACTGCATGAATCCAAAATAAACAGGGACAGCGGCACCGACAAGATGTTTTACTTTCTAGACTAACGGTGGATGGTAGGTGTTACCAGAACAGCAC
The DNA here is from genome assembly GCF_964204655.1 of Triturus cristatus. NCBI lineage: Eukaryota > Metazoa > Chordata > Amphibia > Caudata > Salamandridae > Triturus > Triturus cristatus. Next base: position 670,202,403 of record NC_140584.1, on the reverse strand, counting down.
ATGCTCACCGTTTACAAGACATACATGTATAAAGTAACATACACTATGCCAAAATGGGGCCCATAAAAAGGCCAGCCCGTGGACATGAATGGGCTCATTTATGGAAGAGTTGCCGGGGTTAATGATAGCTTAAGGCTGTGATTCTAATGAACTCTTGGAGGAAACTCAAATGTATACTTCATATTCTCAGTGGGAGTCATTAGAGTTTATCTAGAATCCTAGTGACCAGTGATACCCCACAGGTAATTGGGAGATTAGGAAGACAAAAACATGCAGACAGGTTCCAAATGCCACTGGGTTCCACCACAATTCTGAGCATTATTCGGGCTCCACAATGCATGCAGAGGTAAACTGCATCACTTGCTATTTTGTGTTTTTGACCTGTTTTCCTCAGGCTCTTCAGTGGATATGTATCTCGTTTCAGGACACTGGAGATGGGCTGCTGGCTTTCACACTGATAAGAGTTCACAAACGCTTACAATGAAACAGTCAGAGCCGCACAAACACGGCGGTGTGTCCCGCATTTGCGTAGAACAGGGAATGACGTGCAGATTACCGACTGAGGAATGCAAGCACATCTTGGTGTTATGATATCTGGAACTGACAATATTGGCAGGCAGCAGAGGCATTTATGAAGCTGTGCCACAAGCTGTGTAGCAACACAGGTATTATGAGAAAGCGACTAGACTATTCCCCACTGGAGCATTGAAAGGAATGAGAGGATATTGTAGATTTACCTCATCTGAATTTAGGAGGTTTGAGGAGACTAAAGACCCACAGAGAGCTTTATACACTATATAAAACATGGGATCCTCTAATCCCTGTATAAACGGCAGTCGCTAATTTCATTATGATCAATAACTTGTGACACACAAAGTCGCCATAAAGGCGTCAGAACTCGACAATTATAAGGTTATTACAGATGAGTTTGTCTTTTTGTTTGCACTGCTTAGGAAAAACTACACTATGTCTGCATGTTACTACATGTTCAAAGTTACTGCAGCTTTTAAAAAAAATGTTTTATAAACTGTTTCTAATATGTGTATACAATGAATATCTAGCAGGTTTTTGATGTTTTGCACTAGAGTTTTTATTTCTATTCTTCATGGGTGCAAAGATGCTTGCTCCTTCATATGAAAGAGCTACGCACCAAGGTTTCAAGTGGTTTGTGGGACGGTGATGGTGTGACCATGATCCTGGCGTACATGCTAAGGATATTGCAAGTCACCTCGGAGTTCCATAAACATATTCAATGGAACTTAGCTTTCGGGTTTATTCCTATATATGGTTATGGAACTCCTCGGTGACATGTAATATCCTTTCAATGTACGGGCACGGGTACTTGACCCTTTATATACCACAGGAAGAATCAAGGAGATCTAGGGTCTCTGATTTTCAAACAAGGGTACCTATTTTTTCATGCAGCACCTCAGAAGTGTCACTTCTCACTGGATCCTCTTTATAAAGCATATGGGGAAAAACGCAGCAATATTCTCCCGTGGGATTACTAATAAATTTGAATCACAGTTTTACTTTTTTAGGATTCACAAAGAACCCTTGCAACAGACCTCGAAAAAGAGAATAATTGTACGTTTCTGCAGGTTCTCACATGCTTAAAATATGTGCATGGCTAATCGTATTCCGCAGATGGAAGTATCATGCTAATATGAATGTACACGTTACTTTTTTATTCCTCCAGCCAATTACATTTGTGGGTGTTCCCTCTCCATTCCCACCCATGAATCAAACGTCTAGTGCCAGTAGAACCAGTGAGGTAATCATTTCCTGGGGTGGGACACTACTTGCAAGAGGTGCAAAAACATTCACAAACCTGCATGTTTATGTGTGGTCACCTCCTTTTACAGACGAGACCTCTTTTGAAAACCATACGCCTGCCACTATTTCTAGATGCATGAGTGCAAGGTTCGGGAAGCTTGAGTCTGAATCAAGAAAGGAAAGTTGACCCGTGCAAGTTTATTTTTATGCGCCAAAAATACAATTACCATCGAGAACTGGACTTTCAAAAAGAAGCTGCACTTTCCATTGCAGTGCCACAGTCCTTTACACATCCCTTCTATGCTAACGCCTTCTTTAAAAGTAAAAATCATCAGGTAGAAACTTAGTGCTGAGTTGCAATAGATTTCTGAGCCAATAATATGGGTTACTTTCATGCTGGTTGTGTGGGCATTTTACAGGCCAGGTTGTAGGCAATTCATGACTACTATGTTAATTTCCTGGCTTTAAATTACAGGTCCACAACTTATTTTGGAAAGCACTATTTTACTTCTTATTTTAGAAAAACTATTGTAGAAGAGAACATCACAAGAAATATAAAACACTGGGTGGTACTAATTTTTACCACTGCACAATGAGATACATGGTTCACGTTTACTTTATGTTTACTTCATGTTTACTTCTTTATAAAAACTATTGTGTAGAGAAACCTTTACATTCCCCCTCAATGGTGTTGCTTGATCACAAATGAAGTACAATATTACTCGGCAAAGATGAGAGCTTAAAATGCATCATGGAATTTTATATTTAATAGAAAATAACCATAAGGATTTGCTCTCCTCCCCATCACTTGTCCATGTTGACAGATATTGATAATCATAACCTGTGCCTTATAAATTTCTTCGCCTTCCCCTATTTGAAACAATTTGAAAATAGTTGTCTTTTATTCTAGAGTTGATTAGTAGAGATCTAAATCCCTCTATAAATAAACAGCAACTGCTGTTAAAGAGAAGGATTTCGAGGTATTGGGTATACCCCAGACCACTCATACAGACTTTAACACGATGTACATTTCAATGCATGTATCGCCCGAATCCCACTCCTAGTGGGCAGTACTGCCTAGGATTCTGAGAATCAGACTTCATCCTTCAAAATGTGCAATATGTTCCACCATAAGACCGACATAACTAGGGTGTTAGTTGCAATACAATTTTATCAATGTAGTTATTTTTTTTAATGGTGTGCGTGTAAGATTTAGGATGCTATGTACTTGGTCTTAGTGAAGATGTTTGCCCTAGATTTATATATAACACTTCTTTCAATTAAATCAACTGTGAATAAAACACGGACGGATAGAAAGTTGGTAACAACATTACTATCAAAGAGTAGTAATTGACAGCATGTATTCTATATGACATGCAGTAAACTACCACCTATTTATTACCTATTGTTCTGCATCATACCAATGAATGATTTAGACATAGATATGAACAATAAGGTTTCCAACTTTTCTGATGGTAGTAAACCATATGGAGCAGATCATAAGAAGTAGGAATCACAAGTGCTATAACAAGTAATGTGGACAGTTAGTTAACTAATGGTAGATGATGGCTTCTGTGGCCTTGTACATGGTGATACGTTTATCCCACAATTAAAAGCAAGCCATATCCAAACTAAGGGTCTATGTCAGAAACCCACGCTCATACATTTGTGAGACGCAAAATGTCCTGCAGTTTCTGAGACCACAGGTTCCAATTCCAAAGTCGACCTATAGGACCGGTAACGAGCTCAGAAGCTGAGCTCACATTTTTTACCTATCTCTCAATGCAGTACAAAGCAGTAGGCACACTGCTAAGTATTGGCTACCCAAGCCAGGTGGATGTGGTGATGGGGGCTGCTAATGTTCTCGAACTTCACCCCCAAACCCAAAATTTCCAATGCACCAGCCCTGTCTATATTCAAGACAGTCATAAGGGTAGAATAAGCATTCCAGGTGCAGCTCTCAATTCACTCCTCTCTAAATCATGTGCTCGAATCTATGCCTCCCACACTGCCTGCCAAGCCCCCTGGGCAAACTGTGCAAGGGACAAGATGCATTTGACAAAGCTAATTTGGACAGATGTATTCCATTTTACGCATGCAAAGAATATGCTTCTCCAAACCTAGACAGGAAAAAATAATATTTGTGAATCAGGCCATAAATGGGGCTATTCTTGGCAGCGGAAATCAGTGAACGGAAATCTTACACTTTCAGGCACCAAAGGAAACATGGAGCACTTTGCTGCTTGCTTTTTTATTGATGGGTTGTTCTACCATCACCTATCCTAAATAAATACCTACAATAATATTGCTGCATTATCTCGGACTATTTGGGGCTTAGAACTTGAAACAAAAATGTTCCGCAGTTGGGCGGGTAAGACTTTTTTTTGCCTCATAAAAGTGTTTGGGGGTGTATCATTAAGACATCTATCACCAGACTCTAAAATCCTCAAGATGTCACGTTTGAGGCCTTTTGTTTCACTGTGGTGTCCTCTTTTGGCCTCTTGTGTTGGTGCAAATAGCTAATTGCCTACTGTGGTCTTATGGTAGCGCAAGCTGTGCTTCAGTCTTGCTTTTATTGGAGTACAGTCAGCCTAAGCACAACTCGCATCCATGGACCTCAAATAAAGGAGATGGCAGGCAGAATTCCCACTATAAGATGTTGGAAATTTAGCCAGGTAGCATTTACACAGCTAGCCGGGTAGCATTTACATATCTGCCCAGAACTAACCCGGGGAGAGGATGTAGCCTTTTGGCTAGAGCGGTCGATCTCGAAGCTGGGAAAACGGGTTCGAGTTTTGGCTAAAACACTAAGCATCCTGTGATTCTGGGCAAATCACATAATCGCCCTGTGCCTAACAAAACTTAATGTGTCCTTCTGAAACTAAAATGGTGCTCATGTAAAGCACTCTGATACCTTATATCTTCGGGTCTAGTTTGCGCTATATAAATCTCTAAAACAAATATAATTTTTTAAAAAGCCAAAAGTAGTCTGTATTCTGCCTCTCAGTCCTAATCTGCGCTCTCTCATTTTCTTTTTCACCTGAGGGCGAGCAGACAGGAATTGAAAGTAGTGAAACTATATCCTGACTTTTGGCCCGTTGGGGTCAGACTGCCATTACCACTTAGACAATTCCTTGGACTCACCTGAGTAAAAGGATAGCTTGTGTAAAGCTGTGAAAGTGTGCATCTAAAAGGAACAGAATAGGGAGAGAGAGGAATTAAAACTGTAACTGTGGACAAGCTTTGTATATCTGATAAACCGCCCGCATCACTATAGAACCATCTATCGGCTTAACAAGCATCGTTATCATCAACACAAAGGTAATGCAATTTTTATGGCATTAAACATTAACACAAAAAAAATACAGGTGTAAAACATGAGAACAGAAATTCATTTTAGATTTCAGGTACAGTTTCTTCCATCTAAAACACCTACTGGAGCGACTACCAATTTCTGACCACAGGAAGACCAACTAGGCAAGCAATAGATATTTTATAATTTGTGCTGTATCGCAAACGTTTCAATATAAATTTACTATAAAGAAAACCTTCATATTCATATAATCATCAAAATGCAGAACTGCAGAATGAGAAAAGTACGAAAATGTATGAAAGCAGTATAAAATATTTTTATTTGAAGATCATTTTCAGTAAAAATAGGTTACCGGGTGCATAAGCAGTGAAACCACTAACATGCAGCAAAGATATCAATGATTCACCTTCCCCTGACAGCTTACATAAGGTGATCAGAATACCATCTGTAGATGCACAGATTAAATGCCGACTCCTGAACAATCATAAGCATGTGTGTGGATTAACAAATAAAGCATGGTAAATCATTATATAATACATAAATGCTATACAAAGTTTTACCAATTTCTATATTAATGGAAACCCATTTTCAATAAGCATCATCGAGTTACATCCCATTAGAATGGAGTACAAGCAAATTCATGGTGTACTAAAGTTGGATGCATCATAATAATGGTAATGACTGACAATGATTACCAATGTGATCCGATCGAAAAGATACAGCCCAATATGAATCAGCTAAGGGACCACACAAGACATAATATCCAAAACTATTTAGATAGTAAGAAATGTCACAGACCAAAATAATTCTAAGAATCACTCAACAATGATTTTGAGGTATTAAGTTAAAAAATAGGTAGACAGAAGCAATTTATTCAGGCCCAATGTAAATTTTAATTATCATTCAAATAAACAAATATGCAGCAAGCTGGTTACTTGCTCCGCATATCAACCTAAGACACTAGAAGTGAGGAAAGAAAAATATAGAGAAGTTACATTGATGAAAATGATACAATTCAACATCTATATTTAACCATGTAAACAGTACAATTGTGATTTTGGGATTGCCTCAATCGTGTTCCTTGGTTCCTCAACAGAAATGCTCTGGTACTCTGAAAATTCCAGCAAATTTCAAGAATGTAGGCTCACCATCATACATTCATTGGAAATATAATGCCCTAGGATACCGATTCTCAATATGGCAAACTGCACTAACATGTTACAATATCTGCGTTTTTACAGCGAAGAGTGCTACCTGTGTACACCAGTTTTCAGGGGCATGGTAAAATATAAATTACACAAAATGTCTTACAATTAATTACAAACCCTATTTCAAATCCCTTGCTGTTTTATCATATAATTGATTTGTATTTTTCCAATACATATATGACATTTTCCACATTTAAATAACACTTTACAAGTTAGCCAGATTTCTTTCTAGTGAATATTTACTAAAAAGCCTGGCGGGTACTTTGTCCCTTGGAGTAGTGGCTTTTCTACATGTTTATTACTGCATGAATGGGTAGCTGAGGAGAGAGCCACTTGCCACTTCTAAGAAGCTACCATTCTCTATGAATAATGTGGCTCACTGTTCGACAACGAATGTTAAATTGGGTAAGGAATCTGATGTTTCCTATCCCTCTATCCAATACTTTACCTTTCTTAGACCTGACTACTTAAAGTTTATTAATAACTTCCTGAAAACAATGTTAATATCTTTTTGTTTGTGGGCCAATTTGGATGAACCTGGAGCTCATTTTACTTGATATTACAAAAAGTGGATACAATCAGTACAATTATGTTTACCTTGCATAAACTCAATAACGTTTAGTATGTAACATGTGATTGTATGACAGTTCACCGCTGATAAAAAATTGGAGGCTATTAGCTTTCAAAAGCAGATATTCCACCTCTTTTTATACTGAATGTATGTGCTAAAGTTTTCTGCGTAGCAATCTGATTTAGATGTGATATATATTTAGTCAGATTCAGTTGCACTCCGAATAATGAAGAAATAATTTATGTAATGGATTCCAACTTGGATATTAGATGTAAATCTATTCAAGTCTGGCCTCCAAGCTGTTTTTAACTCACTACATCACACAGGGAGATTATCATAATTTGTTGCAAATATAGAATCTACTGCAGTTCTATACACTTTCAGTAAAAAAACAAAAAAACGATTAAAAAAAAAAAAAAAGTAAGTCTTTGCTAACCTGAAATCTGCCACACAGCGCAGCAGCATCGCATGTTCCAAATATGAAGCGGAGCATTCTGACAAAATGAATGATAAAGCATTCACACTATCTTTGTGATGAATGAATGTGTATGGTGTATTCACATCAGTCTCACTTGCACACAAAATGAATGCTGACATGTAAGGTAACAAAACTTGTGTTCTGTGTGTGAGCCCATGATGCTCATTATCAGCCTGCTCTTTGGCTGATGATTAGGAATTCTAAGTTCCCCCTAGCTAACCATGGCGGATACAGTCTAATAATTCAGAATGGTCTACAGAAATACCTCGTCACTTCTAAAAAAATCAGGTGGCCTTAATCACTGGGTGCCCTTACTCGTGGCAGCCTCAGTACCGGAAGAATCAACATCTGTTAAACTCAAAGTGTTGTCATAATATGTCAATGCTTACAGTAGTAGTAGTAAGCTTTATTATTTAGTTAATAAAAACCAATACAATTAAAGTCAGGTAAAAGTAAGTTAAATATTTAAAGTGGCATGTTCAATGAGCCAGTGTGCAATAACAGTAATCAGTGCATTACAAGGGATTTAAGGGCTAAAAGTACTGAACCAGCCACCAAGTACCAGGGTCATGCATTAGGTGCTGCCCTGACTGGCTGAATAGCCTCCAAGATCAGCGTCTTCGTTTACTTCTTCTCTGGCCCGATGCAGACAGCATATTTTCTTATTGGGTTTGCCCTTGCTTATGTCTGGGTACTGCCACGGTGGGTGGGCAGAGCTGTTGCCTGAGTGTTTTGATGAATCTGGCACATCTCGACAATGCCCAACAAGCGATGTTACTAAAACAGGTTGAAGATGCTTCCTGGCATGTGCACGCCCCTAGGGCCAAGAAGGCTGGTTTGATCAGTAATCTCCTTTGGTGGGCTAGAGAGGGGCAGCCACATAACAAACGTAGCCATGATTCATGTGTATAATTGCATAACCACCAACCCCTTTTACCTCCACGGCCTGCCCAGGCTGGATTAAAGTCTTTTATTGGAAAGCACTAGCAGTCGCATGTGCAATATCTGACTGCGTGTTTCTGGCTTCCATGAGATAGGGTTGTGGCTTCCCAGCGAGGTAAGTGTCATTCAGGACTGAACCAGCTCTGAGTTACATGCTGATAGTAGGTCTTGCTCCCTTGACGTCGCCTTTATTTGCTGATTGATTGCGTTTTTGAAGGCGGTATATGGAACATCTGCAGCTTGAAAGGCTGCTCGTTCGATCTGGGGGAAGCAACAGCACTCCTTACTTGATTGAACAAAGGATTACCTGGAGATTCAAAGATGAATTTCAGGTGGCCCTTTAATGATTTCATTGGGTCCTTCCTGGTTCTGATGTAAACTCTCAGCATGGAGGATTTACAGTCTAATGATTTATTCATATGGCCCAGTTCTATCCTTAAGCTTAAACGACGTGCATATTACGGTTGTTAGAAAATTGTTCTGTACAAACTACAGTGAATTTGCTCCAAGGCTTAGCGTAGAGCACCTGGGTAGGCGTGGCGGTGGTCCTGTTTAGGCTACAGTGATACAACGAGCTACAAGAGGGCTTCTCCTGCAGCTGTCGTGCTGACCAGAGGCAACTGGAACTGAACTGGACCCTTCTGTTTGCCTATGCCTGCCACCCTGTGAGTCTCTGAGCGCCTCCCCCAGGGACCTGGGGGGCTCTAGAAGTGTTCTCTTGTGGTGGAATTGGACTTGAATGACTAAAATTAGAAGGGAAATTTGAGATATTTGATCAGGATGAATCTGGTTAGTGTATCCAACTCACACTCCATCACACTCAGGGGCCGATTATAATGTTGTTCGAAAACTGTTCTGAACTAATCGGTCTCGGAATCATTTCCGAGCGAATCGGGTCCTGCGAGTCCGAATGACCGATTATGATGCCTCCCAACATCGTTCGATCGGACTCGCATTGACTTCAATGGGAGCCTGTGTTCCGAACAAGTGCACAGGCTCACATTGAAACAAGCATTTACAATGCAATAGGTCTCGCATTTACACGAGACCTATTGCATTGTAAATGGTTGGCATCACAGAAAACGAGAGAGAGGGCGGGTGGGGGGAAAGGCACAGACAACGAGAGGAAGGACGGGCGGAGGGGGTGGGGGGAGAAGGCACGGACAATAGGAGGGCGGCGGGCGGATTTTGAAGGCACCGGGAGGGAGGGTGGGCAGGGGGAAGAATGCACGGACAACAGGAGGGGCGGGGGTTAAAGGCACCAAAGCATGTCGTACCTGAGGAGGAGAACCTCCTTAAAGAAAATAGTGCTCACAGTCTAAAAATATCACGTACCGTGAAACAAACGAAGAAAAGTGGCCAGTCACCATGGGAGGTGACAAATGAAGAGGAGGCGGTACTAAGGAGGGACTAACAAGCAGATTGACGAATCAGAAGCCAGCATTTAGGACAGACAATAACACAAGCCAATGGCAAACATGGGCGGAGATTTGGTGGGGCTTCTATTCGCTACTCGTTAGTTGAGTGTATACAAGAAGTCTCGCAGAGCAGTGCATGTGCGCTGGCTCACGCTCAACCTAAAAAGTGGCGGTTGGGGAAAGCCTTGCACCCTGTGGCGGACACCCCATGGTGCCTGTCACATTGTGCATGGTGGGAAGAAGGATCCCAAGGGTACCCCCACGGGCCCCAATTGGACACATCCGGGTGATGGGGCCACCGAAGACAGATTCCGGCAGCCGTTTCATGTCGGACAGACCGAATAGGAATGGCTGTCCGAATCGGTCTTCGTAATCGCTCGTTCGGAAACCGCGTCCATAGAGCTGTACGATTCGGCTCTGAAAGACTCGGGCTGTCCGAATGCCTTTCGGAACCTATTCGGACTGCTGGAACATTAGGAGCCTTTCCAAACGACATCGTAATCGGCCCCTCAGTGTTAAACTGCCTCTACGTCCTGATCTACCGTGATCATTCACTATCTTTGGCACTTTGTGCTTCTTGGGACTATTTCTAACAAAAACATAACAAATTCAAATCTCCAGTTCCCCTTATTGGAGGTTTATTCTTTTGGTGTTGTTTTGTTAATTAAATTACAAACTATTAATGTAAATAACTTCGGGATTTTTTTATTGTTTTGCATTTCAACTGTATTGCTGTTTTAGTACTGCATAAACACTTTACACATTGCCTCCAAGTTAGACTTGTCTGCTTTGTGCCTTAGCTACCAGCTTGGGTTTATTTAGTGACTTTAGTGGTTCACCCCAACAAGGATTGTGATTAATACTTGAGGTGGCTACACACTTGAACTAATAACCAAATATGTTACAGAGACTAAATAACTTTGCCACCTTTGATTTGCTGGATTCTAGGGATAGACATGACCCTGGCAGGTGGAAACTAGAAATCTCCGTCACAAATCAGAATGTGCAAAAAAATTAAATCACTGAGAGATGACTTGAAGTGACCTATGTGTGTTAAAGAAAAGAAGTCTTCTTCAAATGCTTTCTAAACACTATGCTGATATTCCATGTGGAAACGTGTCCAAGGAAAAGCCTGTTAGATATTAATCAGATTACGATTCCCAGACCATAGCTCTATTGGACACTTAATCCATGTGACCCCTTTCAACTCTATAGTCCCCTGAAGTTTTTAAGTCTACATACACACATTATGATGACGTGATGTGAAAGCTGTCTTGCTATGCGGTACAACTATTTAATTGCACTACCTGCAGTTTTTCACCACTTTGTAGGTTTCTAATATTAAGAACATTATTCATTTTGTAGGTGATCTGAGTGTGAGGTTGAAATTCTCTTCTGCTACAACAGTGGATACCCTTAATATGTTTTTCCATCACTAAGTCCCATAACTACTCTAAACAAAATTCTTACAAGTGTTTTATGCACTCTTTAGAGTGATATACCTAGTAGTTGCATAGAATTAAACGGTTTTTAGGATTCACAAAATCATAGGGAGTAAGTTCATAAAGATAATAAAGGTCTACATTTTCAGAAATAGCCCTATTATCCTGAGCGCATCCTTGCAGTTAACTTCAAGCAAATAATTCACACATTTAGTTTAGGTGAACACATTTATGATCACCACTTTCTTTCTAAACAACCCTTGAAAATATAGGCGCATTTAGGTAATGTTTCCAACCTAACAACACACTCAAAAGCCAACATCCATTGGGGCTTATCCACTGTGAAAGTTGTTAAAATCATGGATTCAAGTTGCAAGCATATCAATACATGTATATCTTAACACCTCTACCTTCTTCCTGTTTTTCTCAGCTCAGACAGTTGTGGCACAATCTTCAATGCCTCTAGTAGAATAAGGGCACTGTGCATTCACATGGGCTAAGACTTTTAATCCCCTCAATACCTCATTTTTAAAAATGTGCGGTCCCAAACTTTTGTTGTGCCATCTGGTTTCAATGTGTTTCCCTTCTTTTGAGATTTTTCACTGATTTGATGTACAGGCAGTAATCATTTCTAAACTTTATCTATTGGTCACCAATCAAATTTGGAACAACCACAATTTCCCTGAAAGCTAAAGTTGTAGTTTACTAGCCTAGTAAGTTCTTCTTTTTGCCATGCATTCTTGGTCCTCGGTGTGTTTCTTAACTTAAAGGAGAGTGCGGATCCTAATTAGTATTTGCCCCAATGTCCTTACCTTCTATGGCATATCATTAACTATTTGCATCTCAAAGTAAGCCTTGCAGTCAGCGGGTTCAGTTATTTCTGTCTGTCTAACAGGAGCAAAAATATGATGTACGAACAAAGGCTCCTAAAATAATAACCAGAAATAACACATACTGTCATAAACAACAATTGACAAGGATAAATCAGTGAAATGTGAATCCGCTGCTATTGTACCTTAACCTCTGTGGCCAGACTCCCTCATTCATCGATTATATATTGATTTTGGTACAGCACTCTCCACACAAAGTTCTCCCTCCCAAGAACTACTTCTATCACTGAGATGCCTCTTGAAAAATGGTATCCCTCTGATGTCACGAGAGCCTTCATTTAGTTTTTAAAGTACTCCATATATGCAACATTTGAATCTCAGACAACTGGAAAATAATAAACACATTGGTTTACAGTTTGTGGGTGCCACAAAGTGAGTTTACAATGATGAAAACATCACTGTTGCAGCTTTACAGTATTTGTGGAATTATTTGAGAATAAACTTGGGAAAATCGTTTAAAAAACAAAAGATGTGTGGCATGTATTTAAAATGGGGCTGTCCTGTTTCCAGCAGAAGTATAGCTAGAGGTCGTTCCCTTGTCCTGTTATTAAAGGCATTATACACACAGCTAATCCTTTAACGATTTATGGCGTGATTTCCTGGGCTGGATTGATTAACATACAGATGTAGGTACTGTGAACTCTTCCCGCAGATTTCTCCGTCTAAAGTACTATACAACTGCTGGACTAACATTTTCGTAGATTTGTTTTTGCTTTACACTCGCATTGCCCGTGTTGATTTATAAACATTAGATCCTGTTTGAGGTTCAGGGGGTGCCAATATATATAATAGTTCTTTGTATCTTCAATAGTTGTTTTATTTCTTTTCCTGCTGGTTGCTTTTAACAACATTTTCTAAATTGTATTTTTTGGGGACCCCAGGAGTTTTGTGGATTTGCATATTGTGTGTGTTTTTATGAACAATAAATACTACATGTTTCGGCCATACGAGAAAAGCTTCAGGGGTGGATGTCCGGCTTGTCCAGCCAGGGCACTATAAATGGGGACTAAATCAGTTATTATCCTAAAACACAGTCTGATAAGATGCAGCATTGGGTAACGTCCTCAGCCTGGAAGGAGAAAGACTCCCTAGTCCTGTAAAAACATACTGCAACACTCAGGCTTCGGCTTTGTCAATGCACTCTACGAGGATGCATATGCACACAACTGCCAGTTGTATTATTCTAGTAAAATGCGGATTACTTCCGCCTTCCTTTTCACAAGCACTTCAAAGGTATATGAAGCTTCAGAGAGGACACTTGGTTGACAGGCAATTTCAGTCACTAAGGCGGTGTTCCTGACAGCAGAGACATGCTACATCTTTGGGTACATAAATCTACTGCATGTCAGTAAACACTTGGCAATAACCTGGTATGCATGTAAGTCATACATCATAATTCAGTATATATATTGACTGAAAAAAGAAAGGTCAAAGGGCGTTATACTTAAGTGAAAGACCATTTTTAGTTCACAAACTCAATGAAATTCACTGGTTATAGTTATCTCAAGTAAATATCTCGTGCCCTAAAGTAATTATAACTCGCGCCCCAGGCCGTGTGTCTAACCGCCTGTGGGCAGCCAACGCCCCGCCCCTCAGGCCTTCGGCCATGCGCGGAGTGAGGTTGGTTGCAGGACACCAGGCCCACGCCACACACAGTCCCCAGTCAGTTTGAGATGTTCGCTGTCATTGCAATTACCCACTCAGCCACTGAGGAGCCTGAATAAAAGTGTCTGTGAGCGTACCCTTCAAAATGTTGCCGCTTGCTGCTACGAACAAAAAAAGGTTCCATATTTTCTCATTTTGCCATCTCCTTCATTGACGAATGTTGTCAAGAACTGTGTTGTGTATGAAACTCTCTGCTGTATGTTTTCACACAAAAGACTTGCAATGCATCTCGGGAAGTCGGTAAGTCCACTTAGAACTATAGTGCCTTGTCCAAATTTAAAATGAATCCAAAAATCGGAAATTTAAGAAACGATCTGCATGAATGCACCGTTTAAAGGGATTATTGAGTACAAAATATCATGAGGACAACACATCAAGATGTAAATATCGACAAACAAAATATTGTGAGGGTAAATATCCGTAGATAAGTATCAGTTTACTATAATTAACTTCACATATCTGTACTTTGACGGTACATGCAGATCTTCAAAGTATATAAATATGGAGTTAAAATAGTAAATCTACACTTCAATAGCCCACAGCCCCCGTGGTGCGGGGGTCCCCCCGAGTTCCAGGGGGGCACAATCTGTCACTGTGCATGGGCAGCAGGCCCATGGCCTGAGAGCTCATGACTGGGTCCAGAGCGTGGGGGGCCCTCCATGTACTTTGCAGGAGCCCCTCTCAAGTTTGGTACCCCATTGCTATACCCATAAGGCAGCACCGCTGCAATATTTTGGTTCCCTATATTTAGTCTACCATATTTTATACTCCATATTCTGCAATAGGGTCCATGTTAAATCCCACTTGTCAGAACAGTCGCAGGCATAAGAACGGATCTGTTCTGCTGCCACTTCCCCCATGGAGCCTGGCTATGGGTTCAAGGGCGCATAACTCTCTAGCTGCGTCTCAAGTACAAGTGCCATCATTAGGAGTGCTAGCTTAGCCCTGTGAATGATGGCACTTCTTGTACTTAGCGGTACAAAAGGGAGTGGTGATGGACGGAGCATCAGAACCAATCAAACACTCACACCCAGTCAACAGATCTGGGTTTGATCCATCACCGTTCTTTAGCCCACTCTGCCACCCCAGTTCAGACATGGCCATATGCAAATCAGTCTCACCCTGAGCCTCATGGGAACAGTCCAGCCCGAACTGCCAAGCCATGCCTTCCCTGGGCCGGAAACAAGCTTCCTAGGACCGGTTTCTGGCATTTCAGCCGTCTTCAGCCAGGCTTGCTTGAATCCAGTGGCAAAGTGAGCAAGGGACTCACGTCTGAGCATACCCTGCCAACTTATGGCGAACAAAGCGGTACAGAAGGGAGTGGTGTTGTTTTTGCACTTCTTGTACTTAGGCGCAGCTAGAGATTGCACAGTTAGGTAGCAGTGTTGAACTGAACCATTGGGTACAAGATAGATAATTGCTTTTCCAGTTTTGCAAGATAATGCTGTAACACCAGACAACACAAACGTTACCAACAATGCTGTAACCATTTTCTGTTATCTTAAATTGACTTTGAAGCAGAGTTATATTGGCCAGTGGGGTGACTGAGAGATTTTTCATCCTAGCAAGTGTCTCTGAAAGCCAATATAGCAGAAGCCCAGTCTCCAACGTGCAACATTTTGTCGCCACTTCAAAAACAGTTCAATAGAAAATTTCACAAAGTTCCAAAGCTTTTCACTTTCAGACACTTGCATGAAAATTTCGACTTTTGTGAGAAGCTGTGTGGAAAATGTAAATTGCAGAGAAAAAAATCCACATACAATTCCCATTGGGTGCAAAAAAAATTGCAAGAGTTAAACCTACTGAGCCTGCATGCATTTTCCAGCTCTGCTGGGGGTAGATAAGAGGGTGTTATCCCCTAGTGCGCAGAAAAACTTTGCACAGGGGATGAGTTCAACAGACACATTTAGCAAGCTTCACGAAGTGTGAAAATGAGAAACTTCGCAAAACTTCTTTAGGGTAAATATACACCCCTAAATTGATTCTACCATCCTTGTATCTATCTTTCCCTGCCAGGAAATCTCCATCACAAACCACTCCACCCCTTGGGGCTAATGCACACGAGGAAGACTGCAGAGCCAGACACCAGTGAATACGCGCTCCATGGAGACCAGCAAACACGCTTGTGGTGAGAATGCCTTGTTGCTCCTTCTGCCGGGTTCTTTCCGTTGCTCGTAGGCAGGCATTGAACCGCTAATTACTTCGGCAGGAGAACAATGAAAAGCTGGCTCAGACAACGAAGCCAGGCCGCCTCTGCCGTGACAACATTATTACTGGTGTCAGTTTCTCTGCTGCTTTTTAGAAAGTGTGTGACAATGCTGGATTCTTCACAATGTTTTGACTTTACAGAATCTCTGCAGAGTTATTTTTATTTTTCCTCTTCCATAGCAGTTTTTTCTTTTCCTTAAGAAGAGTACCCTTCTTACACTTAAACCATATGTTTGTTACTTCTCTGGCTTTTCCTGTTTTCTTGTGTTCGAAAAGCTACTTATGGGGACAAAATATATGCCTGTTTTCCTTACTAGGTTAGGCTGAATGGAACATGAAATACATGGGGTGGTGATAAAATGTTCTCCCATCACCTAACGCCTACTCCACATAAAACAAGCATTTGCAATGCAATAGGTCTCGCATTTGCAAGAGTTAGAGCTATTGGTATTGTAAATGACAAGTGGCATTGTAAATTGTGGGACATGGTCTGGTTTAAAGTGAATGTCCGGCATAAACTACGCTGTAAATGGCCCCATTGGTTTCAAACATTAGCATCTTATGATGCCAACGATTTCCTGCATAAGAGATCCCAATGACACATGCACGGGCTCCATAATGCCAAAAATGTCCACAGTATGCCAAGGATGGTCAGCATTATGCCATATATGAGAAACATAATATCAAGGATGCCCACAATATGCAAATTATGAAGCGTATTTTTGCCAGGGGTATGCCAACAATTCTCAGTGTGAGAAAGGTTGACATCATTACACCAAAGACAGGCACCATTGTCATATGATGACTAGAATATAAAAGTAATTGCCTGCACTATGCCACGGACAGCATTGTAATTCCAAGGAGGCCCACAATATATCATGATTTACCTCAATATTGTCAGGGACTGCACTATGCCATAGGTTAGAATCATCATATTATGGGTATCTACTGCATGTCAATCATACCACCCTCAGTACAGTATTTTGGACCCAGTAATGCTTCAGGTGCGCATCAACATGCAATAAATCCTATATGTGTCCAGAGATGCCACTGCTAAGGTCAAGCTGGCAGCCACAGAGGGATAGTCCACGCTGTGCTAGAACGCAGACACTAGCATTACCACTCTCACTCACACACACATACTGAGTGACACACCCACTCGTGCAGACAAATGCAGATACGCACACATGCACACAGTCCCCCAGGAGCAGCAATTCAGTACTGTGGACCACAAGCATGCCATCAAACTACGTCCTTCGACTTTGATGATGGAGTACACAAAAATATGTCCGTACACATGAATCTAAAATCTACATCTAGCATCGACCCAACTGTATGAATTTCCCAACTCAGCACAATGCCTGGGAGTAGCGTTAATCAATTAATGCCAGTCAATAAACAAGTTTCGATCTACAGTAAGCATTATGATGCCAATGGGGTAGTGAGCCACTCGGCACCCACAACACCACGAATGACTTAGCACACACGCCAACGACTGGGTGCAACCGAGGGGTTGAGTAAAGGGCACCTGCTCACACGAGAGCAGTGTGTGCCCAACACCAAGTACCGTGCCTATGTGTTCCTGATATTGCACAGATAGACAGGACATCGCACCGGGGGTACACAATCAGCGGAGGCCCTTACAAATGAGTGCATGCCTTTAACCACATCATAATGTTAGCGCATTAAAACAACACATTTCTGAATCGTCGATGTATCAGTATAACAATGCCAAACACTGTTTCTGTACACTATTATGAATAATTACCTTATAGAAACAAGCATGGAATGCTAAACAAGCAGGTGAAGGATAGGGTGACCAGGCGTCCCGGATTTGCCTGGACAGTCTCGGATTTTCACCAGCTGTCCCGGCAGATTTCAGGAAATTTAGCTTCTGTCCCAGTTTTTGGAGAGGGTCGACTTAAAGCTGTTGGAGGCGCTTTTTTATATTTTACAAAGCAGGGATGATTAGGAGCTGTTTCAGGAAAGCAATTTAATTAACAGGCAAGCAACTGGGTTTAAAAATTGCATTTTATGTATCTTCCTACTGCCTGTTCTGTAATCCTCTGCTGAGGAGTGCTGTCATTCTGTGCGCTCGCTTGAAGTAAAACTGTAGTCCTTCTGCTATTTTAGTGAAATGTCCCGGTTTTTGGCTTTAAAATTCTGGTCACCCTAGTGAAGGAGCCAGAGCTGAGGCTCAGCACCGCCATGCATGCTGTGCAGACCATAATACTGGTCATGTGGCAACGCAGGAACCAATCAGGGTGAAAGGTTTTATTCACCACTAATGTGAAAAAATGCGAGACCTATTGCATTGCAAATGCATGCTACTAAAATAAAAAAAAGCATTTGCAGATTTAAACAAAAAGAAATGTTTCTCGCTCAAACGAATTAAAAGTTACTAAAAATACTACCACGGGCATTGTCATGCAGTGAAAGGCCCTTTGCAAAGATGAACAGGTCACCTTTCAATTAATGGTTGCTGTATTTATATGCTAAACTGATACTAATGAGATGAAACCTCTGCCCAAATAGAGTTAACATGCGTAAAAATAACAGCATAACAATTTCTGCCACAAAACGTGCTGCATTATTTCGCACAATTGGTCTTTTCTTGCTTCTTAAGTTATTTAACACTGCCGCATAATTTGGCCACCCCCTGAAGCAAAATTCCAGTGGCACAGTACATGTTTTCTACACTGAACATAGTGACTATGTTCAGTGTACAAAACATGAACACAATAGGCTCATATCACATTTCTTTAAAGGTCCTTGCCCTTTACGGAAGTGAAATCATATTTTTCTTCTGTCTTCTTTGTTATGAAAAAGTCAATCCCCTCAAGAGGTTTCTATCCTGCCTCTCTATGTTGCTAGAAAGTTTGGGCCCACTCCTGCTAGAAACCAGCCCCCTGGGCTTTCGAAATTCCTTACAGTACTGATGGCACTACCGAGCCTCATTTCTAGCCTTGGCTGTAGGCAGAGCCGGCCTTTGCTACGATGGCGCCCTGGGCAAAAAGACATTTGGCGCCATCGCTGCTGCTTGTGAATAAAATGAGGCGGGGTCACTTTTGTGTTCACAGGTCAGCCCCTGACTACATCAAAGCAGGAGTGGCCCTCTGCACAAAATAACTTGGCACCTTACCCATAATCACCCAGCTCTTTCACACTGCAACAAGCGATTTGTCGGGTGGGTATTCACGCGTGACAGCAAGGGGTGAGAATGAACAAGCAGGACACATGGGGTGTTGACAAACCATTAAAAGCATGTCAAACTGAGTCAAGTGAGATGGCCAGAGCTATTTGCAGTGCCTAGATGCAGACAGCGGCTCTCTGAATATTGCCACCCTGGGCCGGAGCAAAAGCAGGCCCTGGTTGTAGGCCTGCCCGCGGAACCATCTGGTAGCAAATTTGACACATACACTTAAGTATGAATGACAGGAAGAACCCCAGCACTGACAACATCCAGCAATGGATACTTACATGAAGAGCGCGATCCCCGTTTTGTCCATGGCGTAGGAGAGCCCCAGGATACCGCTGCCCACAATGGCGTTGCTGAGGTAAAACATTCCAAAGGAAGTGGTGCCCGGACGCTCCACAAAGAGGAACAAGCCCGCGAATGGTGCACGCGAGATGCGGGAGCTGCTGGTGTGCGCGTGCGGTTGCGAGCAGCAGCATATGTTTCCAATTATCGCGCCTGTGTCTGGGCAGATAATTGGAAACATATGCTGCTGCTGCGCGTAACAGACACCAATAGGCCATGGGCGGAGCAATGCGCCCGCCTTTGGCCAATTGCGTGCTGTCTTAGTAAAAAAGATGCACGCAAAGGCCAATAGCGTGGCCCAAAAGGAAAAGCACATGCTCGTGCGTGTGCGATTCCTAAATCCCCTACAAGAGGTCTCTCGCTGCGCGAGACCTAAAAAGTAATGTAAGGTGGATTTGCAGAGCGTTGCTTGCCACCCGTGAGGGTATCCAAGAGCTGAGTAAGTGAGTGTATCCAGGTGGTGAGGCTGAGCCTGTGCATGACTCCACATGAGACATTGACAGTGATGTCAGTTATGAGATCCCTGAAATGCCACGTGTGTGCGTGTGTGTTATAGCATACAGAGAAACATTGGATATGCTTAGTTTGATATCAACAAGTACTGCTCTGGTGTGTGTGTGTGAGACGAATAAACATTATTTATTGATTTAGTAGATTTATGACATGCTGAGCTCTGCATTCTAGTCACTTGAGAACACTGTGATTGTCCAGTAGGAATGCTCTGAAGACCAATCTAGGGGTGGTAAAAGACACTTCAAATACGATGCATGGACCATTTCATGGTGTATAATGGTCAATTCCCTTCTGGGTCGTAGTCTAAGGACCATGTGAAGAACTCAGTTTTCAAGGGTCTTATTTAAGCGTTGGTGGTTTGCTTCTGTCCTCAGGTTCCAACAGAAGAGCATCCAATGTCTTGGGCCTTGGATTTCCAGCCAAATGTCTCCATCTATTTCAACACTTGAAAGTGAGTTGGTGAAACAGGGTGTTTATGGCTGAAATAGTTGAATGCAAATATATATGTACCCTGGATCCTTGCTCCAGTTGGCTATGTGGATGTGACAGAGAGTTTTCAAATTCTTGGAATCCTTCGGGCAGCCGCGGTCCATGCAGGTAACAGTGGTGGGGCGGTGTAGGGGGGGGGGAGGATTTTTTGAGGGAAAATCAATTGTTTATTTAATTTTTCCTTCGCATCGTCCCTCGAAATCCCCCTCGCTGCCCCACCACCCCACCGCTGTTACCTGCATGGACCGCGGCTGCCTTTGGGAGCCAGTGGAGTGCTCTCAAAGCCTGCTTTATGCGGGCACGTTACATGGGGTTCACAAACAATTTTGCTGCATTGTTGTGCATCCTGTTAGAATGTTGTTTGGAAAGTCAGAGGTAGATCACTTTAGAGTGTCGAGATGAGCCATGCCATCACCAGAGGGCTTATCATTGAAATGTTAATCCTTATCTCTGATTCATAGGCAACTATCTTAACTAGTGCCCCTAAAAGGATGCTGGGTAATAATCCTAACTAAAGAGACTTCCCTAACTATAGAAGCTTAAGGAGGTTTATTAACCACGACTATCTTGGTTGTCGTATAACCATGAAATAAGTAAATTAAGTGGATTGCGCTGTATTGCAAATAACGTAGTATATAATTCCAAACTAAAGCGTGATACAGCTCATCTGGAGTACACCATTTCTCTTTGAGATAATGGCCTTTTCATAGAAAGTACTGTGTATAAAATCCTATTTAATGAATGTCGAGTTCACACAATGTTCATGAAGTCAAAACTTTCACGAGGTGGCAAAAGTGTGTTTGAACCAATGCTTTCAGATTGTAAAGAAGTACTTTAAACATTGCAATACATTTAACTGTGGAATAAAATCCTACTTTTAGGAACCCATCTTCTCTGAATTATATTTCACTGCCGCTCTTGCATGGAAACATCTATAAATACACTATGTACCCAGAGCATCCTTTTCATCCCCTCAGTTGAGGAGACTATTTCATGACAAGTAAAGGAACTGAGCTGAGAGAGGGAGAAAGGAACGAAATGGAACCACTCCCAGCATTAGCTCAAGCTCTCTCTTGATGTTTCTATCTCACATAAAAGTGCATCACTTTATGCTCTCCCTCAATTTCTCTACCACTCTCTCATTCCCCCTTCTCGTACTCAAATCTTATTCACACTCTACTGGTCACTTTAAACAATTCACTCCAAATTTCCAGTGTCCCCCTGGTTTAAAACCACATCTAGAAGAACGTGAATGATGAAGGCCACCAAAGCTTATATGGTGTTCTTGCAAATTAATTAGACATCTTACTGAATCTAAATGAAATTAATTACACAAATGCAATTTGCACTGAAACGTTATACTCTTATCCAACTGCAATTGACTTCTAGGACTGAAGGAATTTCCTTAAGGTGATCACTGTTCATAATCTGAGCAAAATAAAACAAAATTGCCACTGATGCATGCTTTATTTGAATACACAATGAGCATTAAATGTTTTATTAGATGAATGTGTTTCAATCATGAGTGACACTTTGACTTATAAATGAAAGAAAATATATAATTATAAATTCTAACATGCACAATGGCAGACATTAAAACACATTTTTGAAATATATAAGAACAGCATGCATTGCTATGTTGTTATACTCTGTAGCTGCCTGTGGAAAGCGCCGGGACACTCTTTTAGAGTAGCCGAGCGCTATAAAAATGCACTTTAACATAACATAACATAACATAACATAACATAACATTTACACCATCGTATAAAAAGTCAGTTCTTGGGAGAAACACTTCTCAAAAGAGTCCAGCTAAATGTGGCTTTAAGATAGTAAGGACCCTATCCCCTCAACAAGCCATCTTGTTAGGGAACAAAATGGATGTCAGCAGAATAACGCTCTCTCTTACACAGGCGGGCAGTGAGCTAAAGCAAGGTTGTTGTCTTTTCTACAAGTCCATCTCAGAAACATTTTTTCACCTGACATGCTCATTCAGTGAAGTAATATTTCCTCACATCATGAATTTATCATGACGTGACTCCTGAACGAATTGTGAAGCAGTGGCGGCCGCCACTGATGAGGGGTGGCGGGGAAAAGTGGGTAAATAAAAAATGTAAACTTACCTCCTGTCCGCATCCTCCTGGTCGCGTCTCTCCACTCCTTCCTCCACTGGAACAGGAAGGACCCAGGAAGCACCCAGGCACCCCGTGGTTTGGCACCCAGACGGAGACTGGGGGCCCAGGCTGTAATGCTCTTTCAACAGAGCAGTCTCGCCCCGCCTCGCAAAGCTGCCGTACTTGCAACAAGAAAAAATAAAATGATAATAACATTGAGTTATTACAATTTAATTTTTTCTTATACTGCTAAAAGCAGTGGGGCGACTCTCCTCAGCCTTAGCAGAGAGGCCGCCCCAGTTGTGAAATACGTTTTTGGGGATGTCCAGCTGTATTCGTTTCCCCCCCTGTGGATTTACCCTGGATTGGCACAGAAGTCTACCATACAGAAGCAAAGACACCCATTACAGAGCAGTGAAGAAGTAGTGACACCTCTAATGAATTCTACTACCTCGCTGTAAAAGCGAAGGTTACAACAGGAGCTAGCAGATTTACAAAGGTAGATGTTTCCAATTACTTTAGCTTGTCTAATGCTGGTGAATACCTTGATGAGGTGTCTCCTTTTTATCAACGTGAAACCAGATGTGTGGTTTATTCTGTAAGACAATGAGCAGCTCCAGTCGTAACAGCACCTGGGCTGATCAGTGATGGAAAAAGCAGCAAAACACAAATGAACTAATCCGGGTGGGTACCCCTCTCCAGGGTCAAACTTGTTACCAAGTGCAAGAAGGGTTCCTACAGAGATCCTTGTAGGACATCCAAGAATGAATTATTCACGTACTTGTTTATTTAACATACATCAGTGTTTAAGCACACATTAAATATTTAACCTTCATCTATAAATCATAGTTCCTCTCTACAGTTACAGCTTGATCGCGCTTGGCTTTCTGTAAACTAATAGCAAAAGAAAACGGCAAAATAAAATAATGCTTATTTGACGATGCTGAACAGCTTTGTAAATTATTTTTTTTCAAACCCAAAATATGATGACTATGCCTGCATGGGCGGATATGCATAATTATGTCACTGTGGTCCAACGTGAAGAAGTGAGCTTACTATCACATAGTAGTGTCTACCCTTTGACAAGTTTTCTATCTGCATCTCTCTTCTTAAATATGTGTCTCTATAGACAGGCATCCAGAGATGTGTCTGTTTATCTTTATATGGATCTCTGTGTATCAGCACAGTGTCTGCCCAAGATGGCGCCGGTGTCTCTTTCCTTCTGCAACGAAAAGCTGACTTTAACTATATCTAACTGAGAATGTATCTTAATATGCTGTAAACACGTTGGTACAGTGAGATTGTGTCTGATTGCACGCGTTTAATCCTTGTTTTTGGGTTTCAGTTCTTCACAGCTATCCACCAGCAACGTTTGTAACTTTAACGTGCAGCGGGCACTGCTCCACAAATCAAGCCATGTTGTCCACATACGCAATGTATTTGTTTCTCCTTCTGCATCAGCTTGCAACTGTATCTGTCCACGTGCATTTGTGTTCTCGATACTTGTGCACATACGTGATGGGTATCTAGGAAAGTGTCTGTTGGTCCACAATAGTGTCTATTCCTGCAAGATAAACATTTGAGATCTATTTACCTCTTTTTGGCTGCATATAAAATGTTTCGATATGGGTATCTGTTTGCATAGTAGCCGTACCCCTCTAAACCTACTATGGCGGTGCTTTAGGCATTACAAACCTGATACCGGTTTCTGCATGTCATGCCGAGGCTCTTCAATAATGTTAACTAAACCTTTTGTTTTTCTGGGTTGAAATTCACCAAATTCTCTCCACTGGGCCCTTTGACCTCATGGCTTCATTAGGGCGAGTAGATCCATCTCTATGAGTGTAAGATGGGCCAGACTGGGTCTCATTCCATTAATGCTTTTATCCAAGATGAGTATATACCTCCTAATTGATACTTCACTATACCCATATCACTGGGGACCTAAGATCGAGCTGGAAATGCCTAAAGATGGACCTATTTGCATATATTTATAATTAGATAACAATCAATCAATCAGGGGGTTTATAGAGTGCGCTACTCACCCGTGAGGGTCTCAAGGCGCTGAATGGTTCACAGGCCTGATTGACAGATCTTTATATTTGCATGAAGGTTTTGTGATCTGAGTAAATATAGGACGTGCCTGTAAGAATCCAAGATATGAATGCATTTGTATCTATCAAAGATGTATCCCTATATAATTATAGGCCTCCAACATGTGTCTCTTCATTTCGTCTGTCCATGGACACATGGCGACATGAGCCTGGGGACCAAAAGTCATCTGTTCACCCCCACCTCTCACCAAGCCCTTGGCAGCTTGGAGGCCACTTATATATTTAGACTTATAGTGAATAAATAGATGCTGTGATGCTTGCTATTCAGGAATATGCTTACCAGGGATGGCAGGAGGACAGACCTGCGTTCACCCTGAATTTGCTGAAAAGACAACCCAGCAAGGTAAGCAATTTCTTGTGAGAACTTCTGTCACCAAGAAGTCATGCCTTTGAATCCTGGCAATGCAAAATAACTTTTTCATACTTCCAATTTTAATATTTTAAGTGCCATTAAATGTGGTAATAGGGTATTAAAATTAAACATGCTATTGGTTTACTTTGCTCACCAGTTTCTAGGTCATCAGTACAGCTTAGACTAAAACACGTTTTTTTTTACGCAACCTTAAGTTCACGTGGAGCAGAATAAAAGTTTAGTTTCAACATATTCCGAAAAAAAATGTCCAGCAATATGGTGTTACTTACACTTTGATGGATTGAAACCAAGTAGTATAACACATCTACAAATTGGGTATGTTGGGAGAAATATGCCTTAACTTCGGGTCCTTTGAACACAATAGCTAAGACAAAACACATTGATTAATTCCGAATTATTCATAATAAATCATTATCATTGGTTGTAAAAAGGAGGACAACAGTTCTGTATACCTATGTGCAATAAATTCACATCAAGCTTATCGCCAAAAAGCAAAGCTCGTAATAAGTACTCCATACAACTTCAAATTTAATATATGAACCATCCTCCAACTTTTTTCATAAAAGAACAAAAACAGGGTGCTCTGTCAAATGCGTAACTGCACAATACATATGAAGCATGCATAAGTCAAAAAAGTGCTCAGAAGCTGAACAACAATAGATGGGTTTTGATGGTTTCTGAACATATGAGTGGTGATAAATGACAATCTTATAATAGAGCTCACAAGTCAATTATACCAGTCCGAAACATAAGTAAAATTGAAATTTTTGACCCTGAAGGATATGACTTGACTAGGGTCAGCATCAGGACTAACTTGAAGAATTAAACAGCAACCTGGAAAAGTCCAAACTATTGGTATTTCCCTTCTTGTATTAAACATTCCATATCAATATGATTGCTTGTTGCCAGCCGCCCTCTGCTCAATAACAAAGACTTACTGAACTTCTGCCTCACTCCTTGGCTGTTTTGCTACACACTTTTTTTATTGCCAAATTAAGTATACGAGGTAGTAAATCACAGTATATTCTAGCTTAATCATCAACAGCAACCTAAGAAGAACAACTCTCCATGAGACCTAGTCAGCGTTCAACTTTATTCATCAGCCTCTGCTTCTTGGAACAAATTCAAGTAGACAATCATTACACGACCTTCTGCACAAAGTAGGGATTTGCCAAGATTCCGTCATTGCACTCAGTTCATAAGTTGTTGTCCTTTACACCTCGTTCTAACTCTTGGGGCTGGTCTCTTTATTATATTATATAAAGGTAGCTAAGTGGAAGTCTGTTATGCAAGCTATATGATTTATTTCATTATTAGTCTAGAGGTTCTGATTACTTGCTTCAATAAATTCATATTCATATCGGAACAGTGATACAAACACATAGGGATAGTTAGAGTAATAGAAACAAACTGTCCAAGAAATAAATGGATATAAGAAATGAAGGGGAAAATGGACCCTGAGACATATAGTAAGGTAGAGGTAGGGAATAGACTATGGTCATGTAGGGAGAAAAAAGAGACAAAAGGAAGAAGTGACAGGCAGAGATGGGGAGACCTTGAAAGACAGAGATAGGGGGAGAGTTAGAAGGAGGAAAGCAAAGTAGTGGCAATATTTAGGGAATAGGCGAGATCGTTATAGACTAGCCGGGAATAAGATATTAATGTAGATAGATGGGCTAAAGTGTGACGTAAGTGTAGAGTTGGAAATAGGGTTTGTGCTGTAAATGCAGTACATGGTATGATTGGAAGAGACACATGGTATGACATACTAGAATTCTAGACTTGGGTCGATTAGTAGTTGGAGCTGTTACCAGATGTGGATCAACGCACAGCATTAGGCTTTAAGGAAGGAGTAAATCAGTATCCAGACTTGAGGTGTATTGATGTGTATTAGAAAAGAGACACTACACTGTGGTACATTATAAGGATATTGCAAGTCATAGACAAGTTATGTGACCATATTGAGGAATGAGGCCAAATACCTCATAATATTTATCCCAATTACTATTCCCCGGTTAAAGCACAACGTGATTAAATACCAATACATACTCAAATCAATAGATAAAACAGCCTTAAGTGTAATGTGAAATATAACCTCATTTGTAAGATTATTTACATTTGTAATTGCATCAAGGGTGATGTCAAGGGCAATCCGTCATGAGTGGTGTAATATGTGAAGTCATAACCAGTGCATGGAGAGGGCACAAGTTATACTTCCTTCAGTTAACTATAACAGGTACATTTCTGTGGTTTTTAGAGTTTAAAACATTACATTTTAACCTACCTATAACATTACTTTAACCTTTTGTTTTTCTTCCAGTGAATTTCTTAGTTTTTTGTTGATGTAAAGTAATATATTATTACCAGACCTAACTATAACATCACTTTAACCTTTGCTTTTTTCAGTGAATTGCCAGGTTGTTTTTTTAACACAATCTAAGAATATTAAGAGTGGTAATTTTAAGTAAGACAGACCTACTGGGTTTGTCAAAAAGTCACCACAATAATTTATCAATAACCATATTCCAAAATAATCCTTCTAAAACCACACATGGCAATGCATTATAATTATTTTTTACCAAACAATGTAAATAAAGCATTTTTATTCCAAACAGCTATAAACATTTGCTTGAGTCTTTCTTTAACACCCCTTGTGGGTGGTTCTATGGTTGAAGTTTGTGGCCACAAAATGCTACCATAGAACCACTTGCAGGGGGTCCCAGCACACCTGCTGAAGAACAGCTCGGAGTGTTAAAAAAAATGGCAAGCTCTGCTGGGGTTATGCTTTCAATGACCCAGGAGACGTTTTTAGAAAACTGTCCTGGGGGCTGCTTGCTTCTGATAGCCCCCCACAACACTTTTTAAAATTGCAGGTTGTGCACCTACCTCTTCTTGGGACATCATGCCAACCACAATTTTGTTTTTAACCCCTTCCATGCTCATGACGGAACGGTTCCGTCATGAGCATCGGTTGAGCTGTGCTCATGACGGGACCGTTCCGTCATGGCCACGCCCGCGCTCGAACGCTTCAGCACCGCGGGGGAATCCGCGCAGCGCCGAAGGGGTTAAAAAACATGCAGGGCATTATGAGGGGCGCTCGCAAGAAGGAGCAGTGAATGTTTTATTAACAGCCTCGCTGCTTCAATAATGAAGCAGCAAGGCTGCTTTTCTTTATTTAATTTTTTATTTTAATATTTACCTGGGTTTCCAAATCTCCCTTGGAGCACCCACAGCCTACAATTTTATTTTATTTTTTAAAGGGAACCACAGGGATCCCACTCCTGTGCTGCCCGTATTTTTTTCTATTCTTTTTTTAAGAGGGTACCCCGGTCCTATCCAGGGGACCCACAAGATATATAAACATTAGGTTCCACAGGTAGAGGCACATGGCTCCTGCCGGCTCCCCTGTCACCATTCTTCCAGCTCTTTTGCTTTGAGCAGCTTGGTTGGAGCAGCTTTTATGTCTGCTCCCGCCGCGCAGAAGCAAAGCTACGTTCAATACCTTGGAGAGTGCAGGCGGGGAATTATATTTATGTTCCCTGATGCACTGGGCAACAGAACAAGTCAGTGTCCTAGGGATTGGGACTGTCTCTCTTCGGGCCCTGGGAGATAGGTACCCTGGAGCTGTCATATTTGTCATAGATTTTAAATGGCTTGGGGGGGTAGCCACAAGCCCCCCTTCCAAAATAATTGTATCCGCCAGAGGGGATAGAGGGTCCCATGGGCCTTCAAAAGGCTCTGGGAAGGGGGGGCTACACACCTCCTCCCCATTAAAATGAAATTGGCCTCAGAAATGTGGTGCACAGGCCTTCAAAAGGATTGTGAAGCCTTGGTCTTCAAAAGACTCTAGGAGTGGGACTACACACTCAGCCCCCTATAAAAAGGATATTAGGACTAGAGGATGAAGTCCATGGGGCCTTCAAAAGGCCTAGGGAGGGGCCCGCACTTGCCCCCCATAAAAATTACATTGGCTCTGAGGTAAGGGGTCCCTGGTGCTTTCAAATGGTTTAGGGAGGGGAGTTTACAACCCCCCCCTCTCCAAAACGTAACCTTGTGCCCAACCCGGCTTAAGACTGAAAAGTGCAGGCTGTTTTTAATTTTTTTATTGTATAGTGGATCTTCGAACTCACTAAACAATTATGCTTTTGACACCAAGGGTGGTCTTTCCGGAACACAGCCCCCACGCCCCCCCCCCCCCCAACAACCCTGTACCCCTATTGTTTTTTTCTGTACAGGACAGGGGACAGAGTCCTAAAATGGTAGTCGTAACAGTTTTATTGATGTGTGGAAGCCAATTAGATATTCTCTTTAGACCTGATGGGTCCATGCATCCTCTGAATCTCTATATTTACATACTTTTTTGCATTATTTTCTCAAGAACTACTGAATGGATGTACACAAAATCACAAAAAACTCTTTGAGTAAAATCTAGCTTTCTTCTAAATTTGGTGGTATTCCGTTGAATCGCTTTGGCTGTTCCTGTTTCTAATTTTCCTTTCGCAAAATTCAGAGGAATAACACGTTTTGGGATCTCCCCTTTTTCTCAGCCCCCACTTGACGGATCACCCCATAACTTTCCAGGAAGGAGCTGAGGTGGCTGAGATTTTTTGGGGATGTTGTTGTGAAGAGTCATCAAACAGTGTCAAAGCTATTAACAAACCCAAAAATCTATTTCCTTTTGAAACTTGGTACTAACTATAACTAGGTAGTATGTATGTGTGTTTGTGTGTGTGTGTGTGTGTGTATATATATATATATATATATTCACTTAAAAAACCATAGGTTTCACACATGTTATAGTTAGCTGGACATTTCCCTCGTAAAAAACCAATGAAATTCCCCCGTTATAGTTAGTAAAGGGAACTATAACTCACGCGTCAGATATTACATCACTGTATTTATTCACTTATTTACCCATTTTTCTTTCCTTTAACCTTTAGCTATACATATTTAATAAATATTTATTTTACAGAAAGACACATATGTCATCAGTGATGTAATATCTGACGTCATCAGCAGTGGATTGCGGTCGCGTGAGTTATAGTTCCCTTTACTAACTATAACGGGGGAATTTCATTGTTTTTTTACGAGGGAAATGTCCAGCTAACTATAACATGTGTGAAACCTATGGTTTTTTAAGTGAATTTGCAAGGTTTTTTAAATGCTAATTTATGTAATTATTATTTACATTTTTTTTTTTAAAGGTTTTTCACCGTGCGCGTACCGTGCGCGCACGGTGCGCTTCGCGCACCGTGCGCGCTTTGTGGGCGCGCGGTGCGGTTCGCGCACCGCGCGCCCACGTTACGCCGTTCGCGTAATTTTCACGTTTCTACCGTGCGCGCACGGTAAGCGCACTCCGTGATTTTTCGTAAAAATATTTAAAACATTTATGGCCCTTGGGGGTCCTTTGGGGACCCCCTGACAATGGCTAGGGGGTCAGGAACTGTCCACCCTGCCCCCTTTTCATGTTCTCCACCTTTATTTTTCACCTCCCTCGGACTGCGAGAGACAAAATGGCGGCCGACACTTCCTGGTTTCGACCGATTCGAATGTTTACTAAGATCTAACAACCAATCAGAATTGCGCTCGTGCACGGCAGGGTGCGCTTACCGTACGCGCACGGTGCGCGCCTATAGATATATATATGCTTTTAAATGCTATTTTCTCAGAAAATACTGAACAGATTTACACCAGACCTGCAAAAGGCACATCCCTGACCTGAGGACTACCTCTCTGCCAAATTTCAAGGTTTTCTGTTCAGCCGTTCGGGCTGTAGCGCAGACTAAAGGTCCTATGGGAAAATGCATGGGGAAAACGCGTTTTGGGACCCCCCCTTTTTCTCAGCCCGGTCCTAACTATAACTATCTACTGGCGACCGCCAGTAGATAATATATATATATATATATATATATATATATATATATATATATATATATATATATATATATATATATATATATATATATATATATATATATATTATCACCAGAAGTTTGCTCCGAATGCTCGAGGCCGCAACCTACTGCAGGTAAGGAACATCCTTTATTTAAACAGAAGCAAACAGCCTTTGATTCAGTATTTTTCACCATCAGCCTGACGCGTTTCAAAGAATCACTCTCTTTCTTCAGAGGCTTTCATTCACGAACGGAAAATCTTTCAGCAAACTGCAAAGGCCACTGCGTGCTTTCAAGTGTTCCTAATTAGCCTTCGGTGTGCTTTTCAAGGTTAATTGTTTCACAATGCACACCGGTCTTTGTAGTATTTTAAGTATTGTGTCAGGCTGATGGTGAAAAATACTGAATCAAAGGCTGTTTGCTTCTGTTTAAATAAAGGATGTTCCTTACCTGCAGTGGGTTGCGGCCTCGAGCATTCGGAGCAAACTTCTGGTGATATATATATATATATATATAAATATATGGGCAGTAACAAAATCCTTGCCACTTCCCCAGCATACACGGACCATCACAATAAGTGCAATATATATATACAAGTATGTGCAGCATTAGAAAAATTACAATATTTAAGTACAACTTCCAAAAACCATTTATACAATTTCAAATATAAATTCCAACACGCACTGCAAAGCCAGTGGGTCTGGCCTTGGCAAATAGGTGTGGTTTTTTATTTTTACTGCAAGCATCTGCCAGAGAATAAACAAAAGAAATAAAAATGAAAACATTCTGCGACATTCAAAATTAGCATTGCTTAGCCAGTAGGTCTGGCTTTGGTTGGCAGCCTTTTGGCCAGGTCAATGCTTGTTTCTTTTTCTTGTCATGGTTTTCCAAAACTTTATCGTAGAAAAAAACTGTCAGGCTCTCGTCAATCTAAAAAAAAATGCTTAAGCCAAAAATATTTTTGGTCTCAAAAGCTACCCACATTGCCATAGCAGTCCCTGGCACTGAAGGGAACGAATTTATATATGGAAGAGCTCCTTGTGAAATAAGCAGATTGCAGTCACTCACCGCGTAGTTAGTCGATAGCTGATGAGAGCTGACGCAACGCCTCGCTGTTGCATGCTGTGGTGACAGGAAGCAAAATGGGAATCACACAATTGCAGACCAATGGATGAAAAGGCCTGGCTGAAAGTAACTGTAAGAATGTATACTATACTTATAACTTTAGTAAAATCAAAAAGTCTTAACTAACACCAGACCTAAAAATTAACCCTGACATTTGTTTTTAATACACATTTCTTAAAATGTTATCATCACATATAAATGTAATAGACCAATAGCAGTGCTTCCTGTCAGGCAGATGGACTTCGTTCAGGTAGAGAAAACCTATTTAGTTTTAATGTACCTTACAAGAAAATATGATTTAATTGGTGCAAAGAAAGTATACTATTGGCTTTAAATTACTGTAAGGGCTGACACAGTTAAAACACACAAGGAGCACTAAAAATAAATAAAGCAAATGATTAAAAATGAAAAAAAGCATTGTTGTAGTAAAATTTCAGCTCACCGGCCCACAAACAGGAGTGTCAAACTTTATTGGTGGATGTACAAACGTGATCATGTGGAATGCCACTATTTCTCCGCGCAACCGAGGCACTGGCTGGAATGAGCGTAGGCGTTGCCCCATCTTGCTGTTTGTGGATAAAGTCAAAATGTGAATGACAGCTCAAAAGGCCCTTGGATGACGAGGGCTGTCCCGAAGCCCATCCATGTATTTTTATATGCGTATTTTTATATGTATATATTTTTTATTTATGATTTTTTTGTATTGCTTGAGTCCGTCATGACAGCTGAAACTGTCTGTAAGTCAGCCTAAAAACAGAAAATCAACCTAACTCTGTCATTGTACGCTATACAACAGCTGGTGTGCGCACTGAGGGTTGACCATAAGATATTAACTCATTGGTACCTCTTGAGAGATTACTACTGCTATTAACTCTTAAAGATGTTTCTCAACACAGTTACCATTTTTGTTACCCTCTGCAGGACAAAGGGATTCAAATATGTGACTAACGGGTTAAAAAGAGGGTACAAAAGAAACTCACGCTGAACTCGGTCACCTTCATAGAACTGTGGGTGATTCATTCTATAAATGAGGAGGGTTCAACTTCTGAACAATAGACCACCTGTTAGCAAATGATGCCTGTGTTTAATCAGTGGTGACCCTACTGCAGCAAGCAGCAAGCAGCACCCTCTGGAAGATGAAACATAATCCTAAATGTGGCACTGTGCATGAAAAACGGTGTAGAACATTTTCCTCCTCTAATGTTTCCTATTGTTTCACCTTAAAACGCGTCCGCTGCAGGTGGGGAGGAGGCATGTCTATGGCCATGGAATATAAAATCCCCTCAGAGGCACCAGCCTGCCAGACGGTGGAGAACATTCAGTCTCTACTAGCAGATCCACAATGTGCCATTTCACAGTATCGTACAAGAGGCTTAATGAAGAGGGCGGGGGACAGCACCAGCACCTCCATATAGGAAGGGCAAAATGGGACCAAGCCGCCTCCTAGCACCAATGGCTGACAGATCATGAGTGACCTCTGGCTCCTCAATATTCCCTCCAGCAAGTGTGACATCACAATCAATCACAGAGCATTGCAAAGCAGGGAAAGAGGTAACAACCAGAGTGAAATAAGAGCCCACCTCACTACATGATGGTCCCTTGAGATTCCCAGCATCTCAATCTATGTACATTTGTATATTTGGAATACAAGGTGACACTGGTGAAGCCACTGTTTTCTTTCATAATTCCGCTGCTGTATTTCCTGCCATGTGATATAGGATGTTGGCAAGAGAAGGTGAGTCACTAGAGGCAATGGGTCACAGGAGGAGGCAGGTCACGCCCTAGATACGTCATACTATGGAAGGAATCAAACGAGGGTGCGAGTGACTTCAGGAGACGGGTAGGGGGAAGGACAGAGAGGATGTGCAAAATGCTACTTTGTCTAGTGTATGTGAGTGTAACAGCAGAATTTTTAAAAATCAGGGAATGTTCATTCCCAATCGTGAGCCACAGCACATTGTGTGTTTGTGTGACCCCTCCTTACTAGGATGAGGTATACAACATGGAGCCCAGAATAGTATCTTAGTGAAAGTCAGCAAGCTTCAGCTCACAGCACCTGCTAGCTTTGCACGCCACTAACAGGGAGAAGGGAGGAAATAGGCTCATTTAAATAAACATGCCGAATGTTTTCTATAAACAAGCGATAGCCTGTCACAGATGTACTGAAGCAAAGTAGATGTCCTGCAGCAAGACCAGCGAAGGTTGTTTCTTTCCCGGCTACTTAGCTCGGTTTCTGCATCTCGGAGGCAAACCTAGTTTGACTGGTTAAAGGGTTCGCCCTCACACATAGACGTGCCTTGAACCCTTAAGAATTTAAGCCACAGACTAAGAAGGGGACCTGGCCTGCAGATGAAGCCAACTTCTGTGGAGGCAGAAGACCTGAGATCTTATTCTGGTTTGAGCAAATTGTGTGACCCTGGACAGGTCGCTTCGTCACCCAGTACCTTAGTTCTTTAATCTGCTAAAACAGAAAGAGATCAGAAGTAGGCTAACTGCGGTATATAAAAAACCTATACATATATGCATTAAGCTTGTGGTCCAAGATTATCACACACAGATATCTCCAGTAGGATAGTGTAGACCATCCCTTTGAAGAGATGGGATATGCTTATCTCTATGGAGGAGGGAAGGCTGATACTAGCCTTGAGAGCAACGCTGCAAAAAACAGATCAGCAGGGCAGAGAGACTCAATGTACCACAGTTTGCAGTAGAAGGCATGAAAGTTTGACTAGAATGAGGGCGAAAATACCATTCCGTATAAACACCACATGAGCCAGGTAGGAAGGCCCGACTGCCCAAACCTTTGACCTAATATTTGTTCTAATTTATAAATTTCGTTTAAGTTTTAAAAAAAACACTACTAACTTAATATTTTATAAAATCAAAACTAAATATACAATTTATTTAAAACACAGTGCATTATTTGTCACATAACGTGATATTCGTTATTTCACAATCATTTTCAACAATGCCCGTTTAAAACCGTATAATCATATCTAAACATAAATTATGAATATCATTTACTAAATAGTAATTGTACAATTTAATTCTCTGTTTCATTACCTTATGTTTTTTTTAAATAAACCTTTTTGGAACTGACGGAAATACAAATATACATTTTTGCAACAATATTTAGTTCGAATGTTTCAATTCTTTCAGCTGCAAGGCAATTATCTCCATTGTAACAAAGTATATAAGGAGTTCTCTCCTCCCAAAGCAGGGCAATGATTTTTGTTTTGTATTTACAGTTGCATAAGTATAAGAAATTGGGTCATTGATTGAGAGGGGTGGAAGTCTCTCTCGAGCAACAACAACAATCCTCGTCAGGGTGTACCACAAACGTCACTAAATTACCCTGTTCTTTACCCTCTGACAGTTTAGCACAAAAGCAGTCAGGCTTAACTTTAAGGCAAATTGTAAAGTATTTAAGTTCAAACAAGCAGTAACAAAGTAAAAACACAACACAAAAAAAAAATCCCAAAACAATTTAGAATAGAATACATTTTAGTAATTAAAATGATACCAGAATGACAAAAATTATACCAGCACTACAAAACTCCAACCACTATAACAGGAGATATGGAATTGTAAATTTGTTTGTGAAAATAACGCAAAAAAGCAGAAAGCCCTACTCACGGACCGGGGAAAAATCACAAGTTCAAGCCAGCCACTTTGAAACACTGGTCAGATACAGGGACCAGGTTTGTTCCGATGAAGAGATATCTTCGGTACAAACCTGGTCCCTGTATCTGATCAGTGTTTCATAGCACCAAGAGTTTAGTTTGCGTTGGACGGGGCTGCGAGTAGGAGGCTTCTAGCATAAAGAGCATGTTGAGCATCGCGAATGTTCGTTGCTGCAGCATGACAGGCCAGTTGTCTCTAGAGTTTTGCGTTGGCAGTCGCCGCAGGCTGCCGTTGCTGTAGCGTGAAGTACAGGTCTCTCGTTGCCAGTCAACCCCCATGATCGCTGACGCTAGAAGAGCAGGTCTCACCGAAACGTCGCGTTGCCAGCTGTTGCGGGTGGCAGAGTTTTGGCGCAAAAGGTTCACGGTCACGAAAAGCCCAGACTTATGGACTTCCACCTTTTTATTGTGGAGGAGCTCTCTATAATGGCAACCAAAGGTCCGGGACCAGAGAGGCACCTCTTGAGGATCAGGACTCTCTCCAGCAGAGACCAGTAGCAGGGCCCAGGAAGCCTGTTCGCTCCATATAACTCAGGGTAGCCAGGGATCAAGGCAAGCAAGTCCAATTATCCTTCTTCGGACAGCACGGCAGTCATTCTGGCACAGGGCAATCGTTCTTCTGAATCTTCTACAGGTACAAGAGTGGTTTTAAAGGTCCTATTTTTACGTTTCACATGGACAGCTGTCACCCTTCCATGTTGCTTCTTTTCCCTCCCACCCCCTACCCTGTACTGTATGCCACTGCACTCTACTGCACTGCACTCTACACCACTACACTCTACTTTATGCCACTGCACTCAACGCCACCCTAATCAACATCACCATGCCACTGTACTCTACCCCACTCTGCTCTTTTCTGTACCACTGTACTCTTTGCGACTACATTCCACTCTGCACCACTCTACCCGACTGCATTTTATAACACTCATCTCTGCACCACTCTACTCTATGCCACTGCACTTTATGCCAAACCACTCTACTCTAATCCACTGCACTTTGCCAATCTACTCCACTCTACCTCACTTGACTCTATGCCAATATACTCTATGCCACCCCAAGCCACTCTACTCCACTGTGCCCTACACAGCTCTACTCTATGCCACTGCACTCTGCGCCACTCTACTTTACACTACTCTATTCTAGGCCACTCTACTCCACTTTATGCCACTCCACACCACTCTATGCCATGCCACTCTACGCCACTCTAGTCTACCCCACTCCAGTCTACACCACTCTACTCTATGCTAATCCACTCTATGCCACTGCACACTACACTACTCCACTCCACTCAATGCCACACCATTCTACTTTATGCCACTGCATGCTACTCTGCATCACTCTACACTCTACCCTGCATCACTCTACTCTATGCCACTGTACTGTACTCTGTGCCACTGCACTCTACACCATGGCCCTCTACTCTATACCACTCTATGCTACTGCACTCTTCACCACTGTACTATACTCTGCCCCACTTTACTCTTCACCATTGCACTCTACACAACTGCTCTCTACTCTGTCCAACTGCACTCTATGCCACTGTACTCTACACCACTCTACTCAATGCCACTGCACTCTATGCCACTGCATTCTACTCCATTTTACTCAGCTCTGCACTGCTCTAATTTATGCCACTGCATTCAATGCCACTGCACTCTACCCCATTGCACCCTAAGCCACTCACTCTACTCTAATTTGCACCACTCTAATCTATGCTACTCCACTCTACACCACTACGCTATAGCACTGCACTCTATGCCAGTCTACCCTGCACCACTCTAGTCCACTCCACCCCAGTGCACCATACCCCATTCTACTCTAAAACACTCTATGCCCCTGCAGTCTGCACCATTCTACTCTATGCCACTGCACTCTATGCTAACGCACTCTATGCCAGTGCACATCAATCTATGCCACTTCAGTCTACTCTGTGCCATGCCAGTCTATGCCACTCCACTCTATGCAATTCCACTCTATGCCATTGTACTCTACACCACGCCACTTCACTCTACTCCACACAGTTCCAGTTAGCGCCATTCTACTCCTCGCATTCCACACAATACCACCATACTCTACCCCACTTCTCTCTACGCCAGTCTATGCCACTCCAAACCACTCTGCTCCACTCCATTCTATCCCACTGTATTTTACATCACTCCAAGCCACTCTACATCATGCCACCCCACGCAACTATAGTATCCCCCACTCCAGTCTATGCCACTCTACTTTGCTTTATGCCAATCCACTCTACGCCTGGACCATAATGTTAGTAAGGAAAATTGGTTTCCCAGCCCCAGTGTTGGGTAATAAAATACAGCCATAATTGGGCTGCACTGGCATCCTCACAGCCATGCTTCCCTGAAGCCACAATGTCTATGCTCTAATGATAGCTATGCCCCACCACTAAGCCAGTAATGTGTAATATTGATGCTTTTTAAAACATTCTTAAGCTTCTAATGGCAGCTATTTCCGCATGCTATAAATGATCTAAAAAAAATGGAAATCATTTTTTTTTTATTTTGACCACACCTTCCTGGCACACCAGTCTGACCCAGGTCTGTCTGATGGAGCTTCACTTCAATCATCCCAAACATGGTCTGGTTTTCAGAAATGTTAACTATGACTCTATTTCTGACCCATGGAGGGAGAGTCTGGCTCAGGTCCCATCTCTTCTTCCAGGTGAATGGAGGTCTGCCCTTTGTAGGCAAACAAGAGGAACATAAGGCATAGCTCTAGCTACTACCAGAGTTCACCTCCTTCCAACATAATCAATTCCGATAAATGGTGTATCTTTAGTTTTTGACCTTCGACTCCAATAGCAGATTGATACTAGGCATTAGGAGATGAGTTAGAAAACAGGGTATAAGATAGAGGCAGACTCTCGAGGACAGTAGGGCTGAGGCTCTTAACAAGAACCATCAAACAGCAGTGCTCTCAAATCCCTACGTTCGCTTGTTAAACACGCTCACGTAAGTTATAGATAGGAGTGAAAAGAGCACACAGGGGCTCTGACATCCGCTGGGCCCTGAACTCCTGTTTATCGAAGGAATTATAGACCCCTAGCGAACACCAAATACGAGAGTGCTCATCTGACATCATTTCTAATGTGAGGAGACTTGTTTTGGAAAAATAAGAGATTCCAACATGAATATTTAGTTAGATAATGAATGGCAGAAATTTTAATTCCAGAAGAAATGTAAAATAACGACCGCCCTTGTTTTTATGTCATCTATTTGGACCTACACTACCGGGCATTTAACATGTCA
The DNA here is from genome assembly GCF_964204655.1 of Triturus cristatus. Classification (NCBI taxonomy): domain Eukaryota; kingdom Metazoa; phylum Chordata; class Amphibia; order Caudata; family Salamandridae; genus Triturus; species Triturus cristatus. Next base: position 670,163,383 of record NC_140584.1, on the reverse strand, counting down.
TCTATCTATTTCTGCAATGAAAACAGCGGTAGTTAGCCTGCTATAGTGCACCGGGTGCAATGTCACCAGGAACCACATGCACCCCAAATATAAATGTCTTTTTCTGTTCAACCAGGGGTGTGCCTGGGGACATTTTCCTTGCTTGCTTCAGGGCCCTGTGCATCTCATGCTGTCTGGCAGTTCCACTCAGCAGCTTGACCACCATCATAGCTGCCACAGTTTCAGATTGCTATGTGTGACATTTTCATAATTTAAGTGCAATTATGAGTGACATTTCAATGACTATGAGTGACACTTTCAAGTGATCAAAATCAAGCAATGAAGATGAGGGGAAAATATAAATATCAGAAATTACACCCATTTGAGCATAGAGAAACTCTAAGAAGATCTTAAAACTGCTGCAAAGTGCCAGAAATGGAAAGGTACTTAGGTGTGAATGTGGGAGGCACTGTGCTTCTAAGTGCCTCGCATCACTGCCCCCCAGGACCTCCTGACCTCCCTGGGTTCTGGGGCATGCCATCTACCCTATCATGACTCTCTCCATAGCTGCCAAGTTTTCAGTTTGCTTATGTGTGGCATTTCCATGATTTTGGTGTACTTAGGAGTGACATTCTACAGCCAAATCTTAGACACTTTGAGTGACCCTTGTCTACTTCTGTGTGCATTACAATCTGTGACTTGCATAGTTAAAGTGTTTTCTCAGCCGCAGAAGGGGACGTTGTAGCACTATAAATAGACAAGTCACTAAGCCCTACTCCGCCAACCAGGATTACATTCTGTTTCTCTCTCCTTAAACACAGACAGACATCTGTAGAAAGACTGAATTATTCAACTGAGGTTTCCCAATGTAAGAGAGTATTTTCCAGTGATTACTTGAACATGCATTTATCTCTCATTTAAGGTGCGTGCTTTAGATGCCTAAAGGGGGAAGACTAACTAAAATACATGCAGCATAATGTCCTTTTTAACCACGTCTTTGCCCCACGCTCTGACACTGCTGCCATTGCAGTTGGGCTCACCTGTGCCAACCAGAAATGACTGACAGGGAAGGCTGAGGCTGAGTCAGTAGAGAACGTCTTGGAACTGGGATAGCATGTGCTGGGGGGGGGGGGGGGGGGTACCAGGATGCATAGTTTGTGTGTGCTGCCCTTGAGAATCATGCTGCACTCCGGGCTGTTTTCTAGTGCCAGGCTAGGGTGAAGTCACTGACACACTGCAGTGGCCGCTGCTTGGAGGAGGGTTTGTGACAGCTGAGGGCTACGCAGACTGGCTCATCCTTTTAAAAGTGTGCCGCTACTGGCACTGGATTGGACTGCAAAGAGCTTGCACGTGACTGGAGGCAGGAGGGCAGATCTGAGGCTTAATATCCTGCCTGCAGTCTGACCTCCACACACCGTGGATTAAGGTACTGGGGGCAGGTAAGGCAGGTTGTTGCTACAGGACTGGCACGCGGCAACTGGCGGGCCAATTGTAGCCGCAAGACTCTGTCTCCCGCTTCATGATTCTGCCCAGCACTGATGACCATCAGCTGCACACATGCTGGCTGTGGCGCCGGTGCAGTTGGGTCTAGTTGCACCTGCCGTGGACGTGCGAGCTCTGCCACAATTGCCATGACTGTCTGTCATTGCCCAGCAAGTTCACAAGGAGGCCGGTAGGGTTGGGTCGTCGCAGGATCACATACCTTGCGGCAGTCTGCAGTGCAAGCGCATGCTGAGTAGCCATAATTACCTGTTGCACAACAGTCAGTGCAGCCAATGAGAGAACTGTGAGGCGCCCGCCCTCCCGCACCGCGGGAGGCACGAGCTGGACCTGCCTACCCATTACATGCAAATTCAATTTGGTGCTGTCCATCGACCCAGGGCACAATGACTCCACCAGTCCTCCTGAGGTCAGTGAAATCCCTGCAAGGTGTTGGATGAGTTACATTGCAGCAAGGCAGCAAGCACCACCGTGCAGCTCAGCAGCAGCTGAGCCAGAGGTCCCCCGAGCCTGCCGGGAGCAGCAGAGGCTGCCGCTCAGCTTGTACGGTGTTTCGTTATAGCAGCGCTCCCAGCTTGACAGCTGAGGCAATGGTGCTAGAAGGCCTGACACAGCATTTCAGTCTAATGCCTGATGCGTGGTGCTTGGCAGGGCTGCACCATGGGCTGGCGCAGGGGTTGACCTTCTTCCCTCCCTCCCTCTCTCCCCTGCAAGAAATACTATGATGAGTGGAAAATCACAGGGTGTGTATTTTTGCACTGCCCACTAGTATGCACGATATCTCCGCCCTCTTCCTCTGATCCCACACCCCTAGTTCTGTAGTTTCTCTTCATTAGTGTTACTTACAGTGCCTCTTTGTAAAAGAATAAGTGTGGGGCCCCATGTTTTTCAGAGAAGCCCAGCGGTGCCGCTGACAAATGTTATGGCTGCCAAATACCAAGGCTGCCTAGTCTTGATTTCACCTCATACCTCGTTCATCCAACAATACATTCTCTCTGCCCTTTAACTCAGCCTTAAAGGATCTTTTTCATCCCGTTGTCACAGTTTTGACCTCTTTCACTTCCTCACTATTTCCCCCTTTGCTGCCTTTCTTTCTCTGGTTCTGGCTCAATGTCCGATGATTAAAAATAAGTCTCAGGCTTCAGAAAAGAGTACCCGTGGGCCCCACAGTAATCACTGATTACCACACCCATTCAAAATACGTTTGGGCGGCACAGACACGGGGGTAGGGGAATATGTCTCAAGGTTTCAGTTGCCACATCTGTGGTGTGTATCGAGGAGTGGGCCTCTGGCTCTGCGTGCTGTGAGGCTGTGCAAGCAGCAGCGCAAAGAAGCTGCATCTTCGCTTTAAAGAAAACAAACGCAAATGTGGCCCCCCTAGGCAGGAGATTTATCGACGTCTTGCATCAGTTTAATAATCTGAAAACCTATGGCTCTTTTCCATCCGTTTAGCGGGCGCTCCTGCCAGAGGTTCTTGAAGCCTCTTCTCCGCCGCAGCGCGTGCAGAGTCCTGCACCGACACGCACAGTGGGAGTACCAGCGGCCTCCGGCGCGCGCCAAAACTGGTGTGCGCCACAGTTCATTTCACCCACCCTTTTGGATGAAGCAGGACTCTGATGCATTTGCCTCCCACGCAACTCGCGGTGCTCGGGCCTGTCCTGCCAATTGAAAAGTTCCTTTGAGTATTTTGCTCAAAGATATGTGTTTTCGTCTCTGAGTGAAGGTGGTTGTGGAACAAGCATGGAAAAAAACGCTAAGCGACAGAATCATTTTTTTTATAGTGAAGAACTTTTGTGTGTGGACTACTTGGATGTATTTTGTTTGTGGGTGATTATTAATGCGTAAATCAGCTGTGTACGGAGAACAAAAAATGTTAAAGGCGTTGAGTATTTATTAAAGAAAAACTCGAGTATTTTGTATATTTGCTAGATCTGACAAGGGGCAATCTATAATGTAAACAATTAGGGTCCAGCCAACGCTGCAAAACCTGCCTCTTACCTTAAAGACAGGTTGAAAGTAAGCATGGACAAAGCCAGTGGGTCTAGCCTGCCAATGCTGAGGGAGCAACGGGCTCTGCTTTGCATTCGCGCGGCCATTGCATGACTGCATCATCACCTGCATCCCTGTGTACCTGAATGTTGCACAAAGTTAAGTCTGCGCGGTATAAAGCCCCCTGCCTATATTACCTGGCTCCTCCCCCTCCTTAGTGTCCAACCAGTCTGGTCTCCTGCCTACCATGGAATCTACAGTCCAAGGAGCAGCTATAGCAAAGCTGGAGGTTCAGAGTCGAAACACAAAACAGACACAAGCCTATAACAGGAAGAAGGGCAAAATAAACTTTCCCTCAAACAAAAAAGCCCCAAAACACCTTAACTGTCTTTTAAAGAAAGAAAGCCCAAAACAAGCCGATGGCCTACCAAAAGAGCAACACCAAAGGGGATGATGGACGGAGTGTTGAACATTGCAAGCACTCACCCCCAGCCAACTGATCTGGGTTTAATCCATCATCATTCTTTAGCTCACTCCGCCACACCAGTTCAGACATGGCCATATGCTAATCAGTCTGACCCTGTGCCTCATGGGAACAGTCCAGCCCGAACTGCCAAGCCATGTCTTCCCTGGACCGGAAACAAGTATCCTGGGACCGGTTTCTGGCTAATCAACACTCCGTCCATCATCCCCTTTGGTTTTGCTTTGTTCGCCCTAAGTTGGCAGGGTATGCCCAGACGTGGGTCCCTTGCTCACTTTGCCACTGGATTCAAGCTAGCCTGGCTGATGCCGGATGATTAGCCAGAAACCGCACCTACTCATCAAATTGAGCTCTGTACTATGGGCGGGTCTTTGGGTGGGGCCCTGGGGGTGGGCTGAGGGGTCCAAGCATCCAATGAAATCAAGAAATTTCCAGTGTACATCTGTGCACGTTGATGCGGAGATCAATATTGTGTGTATTACCTCGCTGACACTGGCACTGAAATACTATATGGGAAAAGATTACAAGCTGTGGTTGCGGAATTGGTGATGTGGTAATATCCCAGCTTTTCCAAGGACACAGTATGTAAGTTTAGATTACATAACCCACTCCCAAGTACCCTATGAGGACAAGCCAGCGGTCAGTTATTTGTCTTTTGGGCCAAGATGATGTCGTTTGTACCCTGGCCACTACATTGAACCCTGCCCAAAACTAATGAAAATGAGGCGATGGTGTAAAGCACAATGATGGGGGGGCCCCTGCAGAATGGCCCTCGATTCACCCGAATTTCACAGCCATTTATTGAATGGGCCCCCATTTGAAGGGCTGGGAGGCCCTGGAGGGTTGGCAGCCCCTCCCTGCACACAGGCACAGCAGGAGCCTATGTTATGCCCCTGAAAGGAGGGCTGACCATACATTTCTTTGAGATATTGTTTGGTTTCACTAGCAAACCTTCTGAAGGTGCTCCTGACTAGTATATGGTGTGTTCACCAATGACAAGATACACAGCAGGATGACCGTTTCACCTCGCAGTTCCTTACTGTAATAACCACTTCGATCTCCAGGTGGCGCAGCAGAAGAGCAAGCGAAGTTAGGTTCACAAACAAATCTCAGCAGGTTTTGTTTCGAGCGGGAACTGATCGGTACTGGATGCCATCTGGGATCGCCTGTCAGTGCACAGACTCACAGATCTTCTGGCAGTCAGTCTCGTCAGAAGCAGAGCCATGTGTGTCTTACACTGTTACACATATGTAACATGAGCATGGCTACTACCCCTAGAGCACCGGTACCCTCCCTGGTCATGGAAAGGTTCTGGTACTCAAGGGAGAAAAATTCAGAAGTGCCAGTACTTTAAAGCACCGTATGAGAGAACATACTTTGCTTAGTTTTTTTATAAGAGTACTCCGAAGCCCTCTATTGCACCAGTAACACGCGCCCTTAGCTTTCCCTCCTGAGACATGCAATACAAATTACACATTTGTAAAATAGTTGCAAAAGTTCCAATTTGAATTCATAGGTCCAACTCGAGTAGAAATTAACAAACTTTGCAATTTTTTGCGAAATTACCCCTGTAGGTTGACTAAAACTTTCTCTGTTTGAGAATGTTGACTACTGAGTTAAATAACATTAACATCTGGTATTTTATTACTTAGACACTGCATTCAGGCGTTACTGTATCTTTCCAGAGCGATTGCTTATTCATTCGCAGCAAGCCCGATCCTCTGACACAAATGTTTTGTGCTGCCACACAGAAGTTCAAACAGCATTCACTAATCAAACATGCCCAGGGCTCCAGCTCACAGTGATGCTCCATCAGCTGTGGCGTTCTGCTTTCTGTTTAGTTATTCTGCAAAGCTTTTTACATGGCAAATGGGAAGCTATTAAATCAATACTGTGCCTCAGGCAAATAACCGGAACTGTGTTTATTGTTCCAATGAAGAGCAAATTAATTAGAACGGCAGACAGAAGTGAAGGCTTTAAGTGCCAGAGATTAATAAATAGAGGAAGTACAACAACAGAAACGATGCCTGTGGTTCTTGTCGGAACAGCAACGCGTAGTTGATTTGAGAATAATGGGAATGTGTATTAAATTGCGGAGGAGTGGTTGTCAGGACAACGGGTCTGGCCTCGACTACACCTGAAAGTCTCTTCGTCCGACGGCAAGTTCCTTTTTTAATGTGCAGGTGCGGCCAATCAGATTCCGCCCCACGCTTCTCTCATTCCATTAGAGGTCTGTACACTAGCAATGAAGGCATTCCATCTTTCAAAGCATGCCTGTTACCTTGCAATGGAGGCCTCTAATCTCGCAGTGGAGGAACGTCGCTGAGCCATGGAGGCATGTAATCTCGCAGTGGAGGAGCGTCGCGAGCCATGGAGGCCTGTAATCTCGCAGTGGAGGAGCGTCGCGAGCCATGGAGGCCTGTAATCTCGCAGTGGAGGAGCGTCGCGAGCCATGGGGGCTGTAATCTCGCAGTGGAGGAGCGTAGCTGAGCCATGGAGGCCTGTAATCTCGCAGTGGAGGAGCGTAGCTGAGCCATGGAGGCTTGTAATCTCGCAGTGGAGGAGCGTCGCTGAGCCATGGAGGCCTGTAATCTCGCAGTGGAGGAACGTCGCTGAGCCATGGAGGCCTGTAATCTCGCAGTGGAGGAGCGTAGCTGAGACATGGAGGCCGGTAATCTCGCAGTGGAGGGGTGCAGATGAGCCATGGAGGCCTGTAGCCTCACAACGGAACAGATGAGAAATTACAACATCATCGTGGTGTGAGCAAAAGTATAATTTCCTTAGCAAATCAGAACAATAGAAAAATACATGTCATTACCTTAACACATAAGCACCAGCCCAGTTTTCAGGGGATAAAAAAGTACTTAGCACCCTCTCTGTTAATGGTTCCATAGATGTTTTAACAAATATGAAACGTTGACAATAAAAACTTTCAGGGAATGAATAGACTAGTGATCACAGCAGAAGATAACAGACAAAACCTTGACAAACGTTACAAGACTTAGAGACCAGGGAAAAGTTCATTGGAACCAATGTGGTCATGACAGTGGAAATGAACGGCTACACATCAGCTTGACTGTGCTCTGCCGTGCCTGTGAGGAGAAGATGTATTTGGAGGGAAGCAAGAGCGAATAAAACAAATGGCCTCCATCTTGTCTAAAATGGTGATTTACATGAAAATGTGGCATAACAGTAACACAATAATAAACATGTTTCCACACACCATATAATATTCCTTTCAATTGCAATTATGTCAACTCAGTCTACATATATATTCAGGTGTAAAAAGAAAATATTAATCATCACTATTAGTGAACAAATAGAAACCTTGAAATACAACTAAGCAAGAGCTCTAGGAAGTGAGATGTCAATATCCTAAGTAGGTGGAAAGACGTATCGAACCTGTGCACCACAAGTGTTTTAGATTCTATCATTACTGACATTGCCCGTGATCCTTTGAGATGGATAAGATAGCTATGGCTGAGTTAGGCAATTCATCACCAGGAATTCTGAATGCTTAAAATGCATCAAAATAGAAAAGTATGCATTATAGCCCTTCTGCCTCAGGCTATGCCAGTTTTTAATTGCCATCTCCCTCGTTATATGCCTTTGCCTGAGGTTCGGGCCTCTAACTTGGGTTCAGGGCCTATAATAACCAGTATAACCCTTCGGAATGGGCTATAATGCTATACTAGACCACTAGAATGTTGAGATCTCCATTGAAGACACTGAAGTGGATTCAGCTAATGATTGCTGACACCAATGGCTCCAACATTCCAATGCTTGATTTTCAGTTTGTTTCTGTTTATTGTGGGAAATTCTGCCCCTAGACAGTGTGATTTTCTAACAGTATAAAACCTTTATGCTTCCGGTTATAAGCACTTTCAAAGGCTCTCCCCTCTTGTTATAGACCCGAGCAACACCTAGGAAGGGGGCTTAAAAGGCTATAATTCTATGTTAATTCAATAAACACTGGGACACAAGACTTAAATAAGCACCAAGTGTTAATTTACTATATAGTTTTTGGAGAATAACTAATAAATAAAACATATTGTTAGAAGGTGGTTCTGACACTATGGGCCGCCCGGATTTTTTGATTTTTGAGCACCTAATTGTTGAGCTTTTACTGTGGGAGAGCCTCATAAGTTGGGACTCACCCACAGTGAACTCAGGATGTAAGAGACTGCATGGGGATTTTACTGGTGTTCCCCTGGCTTGACCAGGCCACTGCGCAGCAGCTGGAGTAAGGGACACCGGGCTGGTTACATGCAGACACATGTGTACATGCGTGTGCACACGTGTACAGGCAGCTCAGGGGAGATTCCTATCGTGTGCAGTCCAGGAGCAGCTACAAAGTGAATGGTGTGGCAGGACTTATGCAGTATTGGGTGGAATAGGCTTTATACACTGGAAACATGCCAGGGAAAGTCAGTGTGTCTTACTGTGTTTTCACTTCATTATTTCCCTAAGGGAATGTGGGGCCCATGGCTAAATTAACTTCCACAAGGCCTACAGTTTCCAGACATGCACTAAAGTCCATTGTATTGGAGGTGAAAAGAAGTATTCTGCAGAGTCCAAAGTCATATTTGTACTGCTTTTGGGTCATCCAGAACTGTCATATTTCTGTGAGCCAGCCAGGACCAGACCCAGGCTGAGGGCTGACCTCAGCTGGATGGATTGATAACCTTTCTTCCACAAGCGAGGGCCTCCTCTCCATGAAGGGAAGATGGGAGGGGCTGCAGGCCAATCCATCAACTGCTGTCGCTGGGTGCCAGGCACCGGGCTGCACCAAGGAGGGAAGGCAGCGTGGAAGGAGTTGGGTTTCAGAGGCCATGTGGCCAGAGAGACTGGACGACGCCATTTTGAACAAACCCAGAGGCTGGACAAGAAGGAGGGAGCAGGGGCAGGAAAGTGATGTGTCGCTGTTTGATAGGACCAACAGGGACTTCCTGCCAGCCCCCTACTCAACTTTTAAAAAGTGCTTGCACAGGAAGAGAAGCTCTCTGGGGTGTGGTCTGCTGAGGGTGAAGGTGCTGGAGCCTGGCGCAATGGGCAGTTGGAAGGAGAGACCCCCTGACTGCCCCCAGGACCCTATCAGCACCAGAAGAAGAGACCAGGACTGGTGCACAGAAGCAGGGGCCTCTGCGCAGGGAGAACAGAGTCCCAGAAGGAGAGCCTGGCGAGAGGCTGGCGCAGGGAGCCAGTGAAGACAGCACCCTGCTGAATCAGAGACCCTGAGGGAAGAGGAGAGTGTTCCCAGTGGCGGGGGCTGGTGAGTCCCAGAAGGAGAGCCTGGCGAGAGGCTGGCGCAGGGAGCCAGTGAAGACAGCACCCTGCTGAATCAGAGACCCTGAGGGAAGAGGAGAGTGTTCCCAATGGCAGGGGCTGGTAAAGAGGAGCATGAAGTGCCCCATAATGCCTCGCCAGGAATGTGGAAATCTGCTGTTTTGGTGCTTTGTGGCCCCCAGAGGAGAGGGGCCACCCTCACTTGTGAAAAGGTGCTGGGGGAGCGGCTGGGGGAGCACAGTCTTCCCCCCCCCCCCCCCCAGCACGAAGAAATCTGCCATTTTTGTGCCTGGTGGCCTCCAGAGGAGGGGGTCAACCTCATCTGTGAAAAGGGGTGCAGGGGGGCGGCAGGAGCACCGCAGTCTCCCCCAGCATAAAGAAGAACAGTCCACCCCTAAGTTTCACGGGGCATCTGAAAGAATAACCCCTCAAGGGCTCAGCAGAAGGGCTGAGTTGGGGATGTCTTTAGAAGGGCATCCCCTGGAGGTGAAGTGGTGTAATTGCACCGAAATGCATTTACTATTGGTTATTTCTTTTTAGGTGGACTGAAAGTCACATGTGTAAAGTGAAGTACCTGTGTAAGGTGATGTTAAGCTAAATGGAGTTATGTTGCTGGACCCTCCTGCTAGGGGGTCTGGCTGTATTTACGTAATCCCATGCTTTTGTGATTCCTTTTAAAGTGAAGAGGCACACTGCAGGAGAAGTGTAGTTGACAGGAGTACTTCTTTTGAAGGGACTGTAAGTCACATGTGTAAGGAGAGGTCATAGGCCAAGTGGGGCTATGTGGCCAGACAGTCCTACTAGGGTGTCTGGCTGTATATGAGCAATCCTGTGATTTCATCTGTGATGCCTTTAGGGGCTGTAATTGCAATGCATTCAAATGATCAACCAAGGTGATGAGTACTGTCATTCTAAAGTGTGCGTAAACATGGATTCTTGCTGCTGCGCTTAGGTGAAGACCCCAGACTGCTAGCCCTTAAGATATAGAGGTGCCTACTTTATGGTCAGTAGGAGATGCTTAGTCAGGGTCATGTGTCACCAAGGCAGGTTTACCCCTTTTTAATGCTTGTTGAGGTAATGGGGTGGGTCGTCACTGGGATGGTGCCAGTGCGCAGGGCCCTCGCTCCAGGTTATGTTCAACTAACTGCATTGGGGGCAAGTTGATGTGCATACATGGGAGTGGTGGTACTAGACCCCACCCCCCTGCGGGAGGGGTGGAGATGTTATGCAATGTCACAAAGTAATTCCAACAGCTTATGTATATTTGTAAATTGGTGCATGGTATTGAGTAGTGTGTGTGTTTAATAAATGTACTCTTACTTTTATAAAGCAAAGTACAGACTGGACAATCAACTATTGAGTGTTATTTTTGCTCACCTGCAAATGGCGATTGCTAGCCCACACCACCTCCCTTGAGTAAGCCTCAGACTGCTCTGCAACGCTACCCTCTGAGAGTCAGGCGCTACAATTGGGTGTTTGGTTCCCAGTGAAGGACAAATGTAGTCATGTTATTTCTGCAGGCCTCACAGATGCTGCCTCGTTTTCCAACACATATCTAATGTCAAAGTGAAAAAATGCACAAAAGATGGATCCCAAACTAGCTTTAATATGCCGATTGCTGATCTGTTTGCATTCTACAGAACATTATGTCAGAGAATGCAAGGGCTACAATGTTCGCTTTTCGTATCGCTGACGTCATAGCCAGTAAGTGGGAGGGAACAAACTGCTGAGAGCGACATTTAAAAGCAACCAGAAGGAGAGAAGGAGCCGCCGTCTTCCACTCCACCATAACAAGGTGCCTACTCCATGAGTAATTGCCAGGCCACGTTTAATGCGTCACCACCTGTGTTTAAAATGTAGACTGTCGCCTTGGACAAGAGGTGAGTGGCTCTGCGTCTCAGGACTTTGCAATTTTCAGGGCTGCTGTAGCGCTTTCCCCAGCCAGGTCTCACGAACCAGGGCTTCCGCAAAACAAAGGCCATGTCCGGATGACAAGCCATCTGAGGAAAAACAATGGAGCCGGGCAGTGGAAGGGAATCATGAACACTTCTGTTGCAGGCTTTGCAGTAAAGAACAAAAGTCTATTAAAATCCAAACATTCCCAAAAGCTTCCCCTCCACTCATTTCCTGATTTTAATCGGAGCTCTGGCCTTGTAAAAAGTCAGTAACAAAAGCACTCAAAAAGGTTCAAGCCAGGAGGCAGGAGCTGTAAAGAAAAATATTAAACTGGCCACAAACTGACCATGAAAAAAGTGGGATATATATTTATTCTTTTTTAGCATGCCTTCTAGTGGATACTTCTCAGGCGTGCGACTAGCGACTCCTCGGCGGTAGTAGCCCGGACCCCAGGCAGCCTTAGACCTGCGAGCACTCATCCCTCCGCTCAGGCACTGCGGATGAATGCGGAGGTCTTTTATTCTCTGCCCTCCTCTCTGTTTCCCAAGCAAGCTCCGTGTTTACCCCACCCGCATACATGTCTGAACAATAGATGAGCTGGTGAACGCATCCACGGTGTGAACCAAAGGTTGATGCGCTGGAACTGGAACGGAAGTGACACAATTATAAGGTTAAATTCTTCTCCTGCTTCAGAATTGTGTGACCTTGGTCCAGTTTTGAACTTGCACAGATTTACTGTCATTGCTAACCCCACACTGCTCAGTAAAACCAAACAACATGAAATTCCCTGAGGTCAAGTCAGATTAATAGCAAGAGGGCTCAGCAGCAAGGGGCCTTGATTTGTTATGAAATATTCACTCATCATTATATAAACATCGAGAGAGAAGCGATGCCTGTGTTTCGGGCCTGCCGAGCCCGGCTGCTGCATGAATGATTTCCTCGCGGCTTGTCAGGACGCGCCAGCTCCCTTGCTGTGGGCTGTGCCCTCTGACGGCCCCTTCACTCTCACTCCCGTTTCCTGCCCCAGCCCGCTGCATACGGGGCATGTTTTCGTTTCACTTGGCGGCTGAATGTCCTGTTTGCTGTTCTCCACAATCCGCAGAGATGGCAATCGGGCTTGCCCTGCCCTGGGGAGCGGCCCCATAGCAGTGACTGCTGGATATTTGCAAAGCCGAGGTTGCAATCTTAGAATATTTTGAAGTTTCTCCAAAAGTAATACAACATCAGGGAGGGGAAGCAGCAGAAAGCTCATTATTGCACAAGATGAGAACATAAATGAACAAGAAGCACTGACACAATTTGCTGAGCGTTTAACAGAGCTGCCTACATGTAACCGCTGCATTGTACTGGATTGCACTGGATTGCAAGTCGCCAGGAGCTGTGAGACTCGCAGGGACCCGGCTCCTGCACCCTGTAATTGCCTAGATGGGTATCAGGAGATGCAGTAGAGAAGAGTGCCACCAGAGATGCCAATCAGAGTTAGAAGAGGCACCAGCTGTTACCCCTGATTTACCCTGTGGTTCCACTACCCCTGGCCCTGCTATCCCTTGCCCTAGTGGCCAGAAGCAGCAACAAGAACAGAACTGAAGAGATTTCACAAATCCGTGTGTACTTCTTGTTGTTTCCACACCTCCACCACCACTTACCCCGCAGCAGCTGTGGAGCCAACATTGGGCTAAGGAGTCACCAGGGCCAAAGAATGAGTGAAGTTACTTCCACTACTCTTGGTATTATGGTGAGTCGAAGCCCAGGAGAGCCATGTATGCTGAGGGGAACAAAGCGGCAGAGAGCCGGTGGCGGCCCCTCCGCTAAGGTGGAGGAGCAACGCCCCACTGCTTCTGCTGCAAGCTGAATACAAACCTAAAAATTATAAGAACGTTCGTTATTTCGTTTTTTATATTCAGCTTGACGCTGACGCTAGGCGGGTGGGGCTGGCCTCCCTCCCTAGGGCTCCTAGAAAAAGATCCAGCTTTCTGCAAAAAGTGGTGTAATTCTGTCCAGCAATTCTTGCAGTATAAATTGTCAATATTCCTATGAAAATATGAATGGGGAGAACGTGTTTTGGCAAAACACTTTTTATCGTACCCCCTAGATGGATCACTCTGAACCTTTCTAGGAAGGAACTGAGATGGATGAGACATTTTTTTACAGTTTCGTGAAGAGTTGTCAAATAGTGCTAAAGTTATAAGCAAACCAAAAAATGTTTTTCCTATGGAAACGTGGTCCTAACTATAACTACCCAGGGATGTGAATATACATATACATTCACTGAAAAAAGACAAAAGTGAAAGTGACATTATATTAGGTGAAAATATCAGTCAGAGTCATGTTTTAAATTAAAAAAACAACTGAAATTCACCAGTTATAGTTTACTGGGCTAAATATAACTTGTGCCCCAACTAAACCCTGCTTATGACCTCATATATCACATCAGTCATGACAGGTTCAATTACATCATTGATGACATCAGTGATGAGGTCTCAAATTACATTGTTGATTACATCATGGCTGACATTATTCATCGTGCATACTGCAGTTCAAATTACTCTATAGACCAGTACAAGATTTCAGATATGGAATTAAGTACTGAATGGTGAAGAATCATGTAAACCATAAAGCTACCTTAGGTGAACCAAGGTCCTCCCGCGCACAGCTTTCGCCCTGTACCGAAAACTTTGTGGATAGCTGAACTCGTGCAGCCAATCAACCGGATACGAGGGTGCAGGTGGTGCTGCAGATGATCTTTGCCCTGTAAACAGCTTTTCATGGAGAACTCACTCTGTTCAGACACCCATGCCCAAGTAGGTGGCCAAGATCCCACAGCCTTTGTCCTGTACTGAATCCATTGAGGAAAGTCAACCTATCTTGGACAATCAGCCACATTGTGCAGAACCACTACACAGACGGCCCACTCCCCCTACACACCCAAGGACCCTTAGATGGTGAAGGCGCTACTACGCACAGCCCTCACCATTTACCAAACAATTTGCAGATAGACAACCTCATGTGAGCAATCAAGCATGTATTGATTGTTAACTAACAGGTACCTACAGTCTTCACTCCTATGCACACTTTTTCATGCAGAGACCAGCCCCTCCAGACACTCAAGGCCCCTTAGAAGAGTAAGCACCTACTACGGTACAACCCTCTAACTGTAGCAAAACATTTTACAGATAGTGGACCTCTTGTGGGCAATCAACGAGACATGAGTTGGTAATTCGGCATGTTATCAGTGATTTCAACAATGATGTAATTGAACATGTCATAAGTGATGTAATCTGTGAGGTCAAAAGCAGGGCATGGAGAGGGCATACGTTATAGTTAGCTCAGTAAACTGTAACTGGTGAATTTCAGTGCCTTTCTCTTTTTTTATAAGGTAATTTATTTTCAAGAATATATTATTATAGAAATACAAGCTTACAATATTGCCATCATTTCTAGAACAAACCTCAAACACAAATACCTAAAATCAACAAATTAAAAGAAGACACTTAATAACCACTTCCCTCTATGATCACTCGCACTGCATGCTTCACTAAAAAGCATAAAAATTCATCACTTTTTATAAAAGAATTTCAATCACATGATTAGGGCTATATAGCTTTGGACAGCTAGCCATGTTAGAATAAATCATCCAATACCGAGGAAAATACACTTTGCAAAAAGTATAGAAGATCCAATAAAACCTTTAAAAGAAAGCTTTTAATCAGAGTCGTTAGGCTGAAATTCAGAGTTATCTCAAAGGTATCTCAAAAGTCTCTCTTTTTTTATAAGCCTAATATAATTTGCTTTTACACTAGCAATATCAAAAAACTTAATAGCGCATAAAATGACTCGTGCCTCCAAGAATCTTTTTCCACTCGCTCAAGTAGAAGGGAAAATCTAGACACAGAGAAGTTTGAAGGCATGGACAACGTGGGCAATTGCCAAGGCCCCCCACCTTCCAAGGGCCCCCTGGGAAAGTAAACTTTGCATTTATGTAGCTTTCCTCAGTCTATTTCTGTATGTCATGCTCTCTCCTCTCTGCCTACCTCTACGCCTGAGTCTCTCTTGCTTTGCCCAGTGGCATCTTGAATGTTTCTGGGGGCCCTGGTAATTCATAAACTGTTTTTGTTTGAACCATGGTTTTGAAAGTTTGTATGGCATCATGCAAGCTTCAATTGGTAGAATATGGGGAAAAGGGGGCACCAAAATATGTCTAGGCCAGGCCCAAAAAACTCCTTAAAACGGCACTGTCTAGAAAAGAGGTATTAAAGAATAATCCTAGTCAAAATGCTGTTCACACTTCAGTGTTGGGGTGCCTTTGTACAGTGCTTAATTTGTACCAGTGGCTGCAGGTAGTGAGAGAGCTGGCAATAATTTTTTTGGTCGCGCATGACCCAGCGCATGCGCTGGTCTGGCGAGACTTATTGAGAGGGCTCCAAAAAGTGCTACCAGGCCAGCCTAGAGCTACAGTGCATGTGCGCGGGCGCGCGCTCCGCTTTTACTGCAATTACTTTCACTTTTGTGGCCGCACGGCCGCTTTGATGTTTGATCGCGATCACTTTCACTTTTGCGGCTGCACGGCCGCTTTGCATAGCCAATAGGTCTCGCTTTTGGGACCTTATAAGTATTTAGTTATGCAACTGTTGCCGCCATAATCAGGGAGGAGGGAGGGAGGAGCAGCTGGGAGGAGGGTGGGGAGCAGCCAATGGGGTCGGGGGGTGGGGAGCAGCCAATGGGGTCGGGGGGCGGGGCCGCAGGGGACGCAGCGGCGGGAAACCAGGAAGGGAACGGGAGGCAGGGGGCTGGGCCGCAGGGGGCGGCGGTGGGAGAGAGACGGCGAAGGCGGCGGCGCGGGGTAAAATAGAGGAGAATCTGCACACTCGGCAGAACGGTACACTCAAGCAGTACCAGTGATGACAGGCAGCCGCCCAGGGGGGGCCTCGACCACGGGGCTCACACCAGCGGCGTGAGGAGCGACTGGCCTCAACCAGGGTCAAGGGTCACAGAAAAGTGGTAAAGGTAGAATAAAAAAAGGTAGGAACACAGTGACAAAGGGAAAATAAAGAGACGGACAAGAACCTGCAAAATGAGGTAAAGAAACAGAATGTGTATTTTGGTGAAAGAAAGAGGCATGGGGTGGGATCAAGACTAGGCAGCCTTGGTATTCAGGAGCCCTGGCATTCAGCAGTGCATGTGGCCACTTCTACGAATAACGTGGGGCCCCAGCATGCATTGTTTTTCAAATTAAGCACGGTCTTCATGTAAGTCTAACATGCTGAAACAATTGTTTTAACATGCTGAAATAATATTTGGGAAAGCCTATCATTGACCGATAGCTAAATTTATAGCTGGGGAAAGACTAGAGAAGGGCCCGTTCGTTTAATCACATCATTCTCCCACCTCGACGCCAAGACCTGGAACACTCTTCCCATCCACCTACGGCAGACCCAGGACCTGCTAACCTTCAGAAGACTCCTCATAACCTGACTATTCCAGCAGTAGCAGCAATCCCCCCCCCCGCCCCCAGCGCCTTGAGACCCTCACAGGTAAATAGTGCGCTTTACAAATGCTCTGATTGATTGATCATAAGACAAGCACAACCAGATAGGAGGAAAGATGCGGGCTGTTTTCTAAAGAAAATGCATTGTCTCACAGGTCTTGAACTTAATGGGAGTGGTGTGGGGTAGGGGCTTGTGTTACACCCTGCTCAAGCGCCTGGATACCCTCCATTGTGATTAGTGTGCTATACAAATCAACATAATATAACATTTAGGGACAGGTTTCCTTCATCTTAAATGACTTCACAGCAAGTACTACATGTGTCATAAACAAACGCGTGATTACACCCCTTCAATAAAAAAAAAAAAAAGATATATTCTGAACCAGTGGTGGTTGGTAACATCAAGCAGAGAAGGGAAACAACGAAAAGTAGTGGCTCAGTTCTCAAGAGAAGCTTCCTGCTGTTCTCATTTATTTTCTCTCTGGAATAGGCTCTCCCTATTCCCCTCACAGCGTAAATCAATGAAATATTTCTGGTAGTTCGCCTGCGTTGCCTCTTTATTACAGGGTTTTGGAAGAACCATCTACTGGAAATTGCTGTGGGATCTGTCATGGCTGCATCAACATATTTACTTTGGAAGCATGCCTTGAGCCTTTTCTAGTTCCTCTAAGTTATCTGACAAGAAGAAATATCCCAGGCACGCTGCGCCGCGCCGGCAGCATCAAGGCGCACACTTTCATGTGGTTAAGTTAACTCCTGCTTCTCCACTGCAGGGCTACTGGGCTAATGGCAGACTCCTGTAACAGAGTTATTGTAATTGAAAGAGGACACGGGGAACATTAAGTTCACCTTTTTTCTTAGGGGCAGCTTATGGTCGATCACTTAGTGGGAGGGAAAACGAAAATTCTAGACTATAAAACATATTTTTTTAGAGGAAAGAGAAAAACATTGTTCCAGGAGCCAGGTGTAGTCAGGATTACACATTAGGAGGAAAAGGTAAGGTTCTAGCCCTATAAATAATAATAATATTCGCGGAATAGTTTTTAAAGAGTTAACTGGGCACACAGACTGGAGGTAGCCTCTTGTAGACACCCACCACCACAGGACCCGCTCAGTGCAGAGCTCCAGGCTGCATCATCCGAGGTGCAAGATGTTCAGAAGGCCCAGGCACCCTGCACTTATGAATGAGTACAGCTACAAGTGCTGTTGGGTCGGAGTGTCGGGGCTAGGCGCTGAGCAGACCCTGCAGCAGGCGAGCAGAGGTATTCTTCACTCTACTCGGGTTCGTCTCACCATTGTGCATCCCGCTGCGTTTTGTGTGCATGTGTGTGTTGCTCCCCTTGCCACCTCCCCTTCCTCCACAGTGACTTCCTGTCCGTCGTTCACTCCCTTGTGACCAGTGTGGAGCAGATGACCTCAGGGTCCTAGTCTCTCTGTGGTTATGCATCATTTGATCACATCACAAAACAATAGGACGTGATCAGGAGTAAGGTTCAAGATATTTTCGAAAAAAGGTGTATTTCTATTTGAAGATCTCTAGGAACATCCCTTCACCCCTTTTCCGTCCTGGCATTTGGGAATTACCTTATGAAGGTAGGGTGACCAACCGTCCGTAAATTTCACGGACAGTCCGTAATTTCGGCCGTCTGTCCGTTGTCCGTGAAGGATTATTTAACGGACGCCATTTGTCCGTAATTTTAACCGGGCACCGATCGCACCACCCTAGCCGGTACAGCTCCCACCCACCTCCCTTCTTGACTCCGATGCTGTTGAGGTCGGATGTAACAGACTCCGAAGCAGTACCAAAGCTCAGATACCCAGCAGCATTGGAGAGGCGCAGTGTGATGGCAACCCTCACACCTTCCGCCCTTGATGAGCTGTTAAGAGGTGCTTGAAGGTGACTGAGAGGGAGGGGCTGCAGCTTCAGGAGCAGGGGCATCTATTCAGATGCAAACAGCCCTGAATGCGTCATGTCTCTGCA
This sequence comes from Triturus cristatus, assembly GCF_964204655.1. Classification (NCBI taxonomy): domain Eukaryota; kingdom Metazoa; phylum Chordata; class Amphibia; order Caudata; family Salamandridae; genus Triturus; species Triturus cristatus. Next base: position 670,144,786 of record NC_140584.1, on the reverse strand, counting down.
TTTTAGAGGGGCCTCACACATTCCCTTTCTGCTCACGCCCCCAAAAATCGTAGAACCGTCCCTGATTACACCGAGGCAGCACGTGCTTCTCTTCACAGAGCTTAATTACTGTTACTAAATTGTAAGCAAACCACGGTTCTTCAAACATGCAGTCTATAATGTGATAAAATAAAGAAATGGCACAATCGCACCCACACAGATTAACAACGTAGGGAGGACAATCAGTTAAATCAGTTCTCTTGGAGTATCTTCTTTAAGTACTGTACATCACAGTGGGGGATGGCAAATCTAACATTTTAGAAAGAGAGCCTGTAGTCTCGTTGTCTTGTCCAGGCGGGGGTGAGGAGCCCTACTCCACCCTGGAAGAGACCAATATGACACTGCATGCCCACCCCTGTGCCCACCCAGGTGGATCCTGTTCCCCCTCCTGTGATGGCTCCTGCCTCCCCCCCCGTGTTGGCTCCTGTCCCCCCATGTGGTGGCTCCTGTCCCCGCCCCCCCCACCTGTGATGGCTCCTGTCCCCCCCTGTGGTGGATCCTGTCTCTGCCCCGGGTGGTTTCGGTCCCAGTCCTGGAATGGCTCCTGCAGCGAGGGTGAAGTTCTTGATGGGCCTCTTCTCAAAAAGGCTCAGCTCAAAATTAATATGAAAAGGTGAGCGAGAGAGTAAGTGAAGGGATGGCTGGATAAATTAGTGAAAGGGTGAATGGATGAATGAAAGATTGAATAGATGGATAATGAGAGAGGATGGATGGATTGATGAGTGAGTGGAAGGATGGATGAGAGAAAAGGTAAATAGCTGGATGTATGGGTCGAAGGGTAGCTGGATGGGTAAAAGGGGGGATGGATGAGTGAAAGGATGGATGAGTGAAAAGGTGGATGATGAGTGAATGGGTGGATGGATGAGTGAAATGATGGATGGATTGATGAATTGATAAGTGCAAGGGTGAATGGGTGGATGGATGAGTGAAAGGGTGGATGTAAGAATGGATGAGTGAGTGAAAGGGCGTGTAGGTGGACGAAAGGATGAATAGATGAGTGAAGGAGTGAAAGGATAAATGGATGAGAGAAAGGATGGATGAGTGATAGGGTCAATGGATGGATTCATGAGTGGATGAGTAGATGGGTGGGTGGATGGATGGAAGGAAGGATGGCTAAGTGAAAGGGTCGATGAAGAGAGAAAAGGAGGATGGATGGATGACTGAAAGTGAGGATCGGTGAAAGGGTAAATGGCTGGATGGATGAGTGAATGAATGGATGGGTAGAAGAGTGGATGGATGAGTGTACAGATGGATAGGGTGAAAGGGTGGATGGATGGATAATGGATGGATGAGTGAAGGGATGGATGAGTGAAATGATAGATGGAAGGATACATGATGGATAGGTTTGCAAATGGTTGAATATGTATGGATATGTCTGGGCTTACTTATATACTATTGCGCGACCTCCTCTGATGTGTCTGTAAAACTTACCTATTGTCCTGAAGTTTTGTCCTGAATTTTGTTCTCCTGTCCTGAATTTGTTTCCTGAATTTTGACCCTTTGTCCTGAATTTTTACACTCACCGTCCTGAATTTGCACCAATGCCAGTTGGTCACCCTATATGAAGGATGAATCCAAAAGACCAGGCTTCTTTCATATTAAAGCACTTCGCAGCAAGTATTACATATGTTATAATCAAACAGGCGTTAGTCTCCCTCTCCACCAAAAAATACCTCTTCTGCAGGGCTTTAAGTGGGATGAAAAAACTCAAAGGGGCTCTCAAAGGGGCGTGGCCAATGTAATTAAGGGCGTGGCTTAAAACACATAAGCTAAAAATCTTTGCTTAGCATAGTGTGCCACCTGACATTTACTTAGTTTTTTCTGTCATTGCATCCAGATAGGATACAACATGTAACATCATACCTACAAGAAGTCAGGACTATTGGCTTCGCCAATGGTTGTTATTTGCATAAGATAAATAAGCAGCAAATATGGCTTGTATAGAATATTGAAAAAGCTTCCACTTAAAGCCCTGGTGACACCACAACAATGTTGCTGCTCCTGGGTTTCAAAAAGAGAAGGGAAATCCATAGAGAAAATAACTCTCTTAAAAGGATCCCCTCCAACGCTCACCTGGCATCACGTCATGCCGTAACTTCTCCACTAGTGAGAAGTGAGAGCATGTGCACATCCAGGTGCCTGCTGTCACTGCAGTCCGGAAAAAAATGGACCGCTTGTGCTACGGCACAAAACAGAGCCCGATAGAGACCCGTTTCGAGGCCTCCTTTAAAAAACTGCCGGTGCTCAGACCCGGTGAGACCCGGCCCCCTTAAAGCCCTGCTCTTCTGTATCATTGGTGGTGACATCAAGCAGAGAACTGAAAGAACCGAATTTAGCGTCTCAGTTCCCTAGACAAGGTATCCTCGGAGATGAGGTGCTTCAACGAGGCACGCGTTTTAATTAAGCAAAACTCACATTGTCTGTGCCCTTTCAATGGAATTATTGTTTTGCTTCTGCACAGGAAAGTTTGCTGTTTGAGCAAAAACGTGTAATGTTCCAACAGTGGGCAAGAGCCAGTGCTTAATTTGTGAAATAAGTGTTGGGTCCCAAAGCTTTGCTGTGAGGTCTGCAGCCAGAGCTACGCCTAGCCAGGAGGCTGAATACAAAGGCTGCGTTTTCTTGATTCTACCGCATACTTCTTTCATCCACCACCAGACCCTCGCTACCCCTTTATCTTGCAGCTTCATTTTCCTCCATCCTTTTTGCCTTTGTCACTGTTTTTTTGATCTTACCCTTCCTTGTTCTTCCCCCTTTTGTGTTTTTCTCTCCCTTGCTTTGGTTGAAAGTGTGATGAGCAAAAATAGGTGCCAATACCCCAAAATGAGTGGTGGTGGTGGCTCCCATCTGTAACCACCAGCTCAAATTAAGCACTAGAATACAAACAATATTTGATCACCTTAGCCGCCTGCAAAGGATCCACCTTCCCGCCAAAACCATCACACGTACATTTCCTGGCTTGTTTCATTCTTTGCAGCCAAGGTCTCATTGCCCTGTAAGCCCCGAGAAGGGCACCATTACGTTGTTTGACAGACAAGGTGCAGAGCCCCCGCGTGCAAGTGCAGCGGAGGCGGTCTTCCTGCCCTTGGAGTGTGGCGCGGCTCACTTTCCCGCTCTTCCTGTATCCATTGCAGAGAACTTCTGTTAGCTACTGGCTGACATCCCGCGGGAAGACATGTAGCAGCACATTTGAAATCAAAAGGATAATGCATGTCCAAGGCCAATTTCTAAGATTCATTTTCTTCGCGCCGGCGAGGTGCCCACGTGTGATGCATGTCGGTGCTCTCTCCTGTTTACCGAGGTTGTATGAATATCCTGAATTTTGCAACAGTCAGTTGCATGGCTCTGTGCCAACAATGTCTCCCAGCTCCCCCGAGGGAGCGGTAAAGTGGCATGTTCGCTCAATGAAAAACACAAAAACAATGAAAGTAAAACAGTTTGTACACAGATATAGGAAACCCAACCCGGCCGTCTACTTTCTGTTGGTTTTTCTATTGTGTGGGCTCTAGGAAAGAGGCCCATTTTTGCAACCGCTGTATGCTTACATATGATATACAGTTTTATGCACAAATTCACGAGCTACTGGTTGGAGACTCCTGCTCTAGTAACTTTAGCAAATACAGGTGAGGTCTGCTTGTTGTATGATTTGAATGAAAATAGAAAATGACAACAAAAATAGAAAATGTAATTCTTCCGTTTATGAGTGGATTTCAAACTGATCTTTAAAAAAAATGGTTCTGCCTACGAAAGCACAAACTGTCTGTTTGCACAGATCTATTTTGCATTGGTCTCTCACCTGGAGCTTATTTACTTGTGTCCTTCCACTGCTGACGTTTAGGGAGCTACTTTTTTCTTTTTACTTAGGTTGCATGTGTTTTCTCGCTGTCTCCCTCGTGTGCTTCTCTCCAATGTTTCCTGTTACTCTCGCTCGTCTATCTCCTTTTCTCCCCACCTGCTCTTCACTCTCATTTCTTTTTGCTTAGGCACTCCACCAGTCCCCTTCCTGGCCCACCACCTAGCAATTTTGCTCAGGGGGCCCCTGGAGCTGGGGGAGGCCTACATTGCGGAGCTGTGGGGACCTATGTTACGCCAGTGGTGCGTGTTTTCCAGCAGCTCCCCTTGTATGTTTCTTTCCCTCTGCATGTTCCTCTCTCTCTCATCTATTGTGCTTCTGCATTCCCCCGTGCTGTTCTCTATTATCCGTGTGCTTCTTTCCCACCAGCTGCACTCTGTGTTTGTCTCTGTATGCTTCTTTGGAGTTCCCTCCCTCTTGTGCTTTGCCGGCCCCTCCCTACTTGTGCGTTCCCTTACTTGCTTTTTTGTTACTCCCACCCTCGAAACACCAGCAGTCCTTAAGTCGTGCTTTTGCACTGAAAAACCTTTTTTTCATTTACCGATCAAGTGGCGTTCACCATCTTACATCAGTAAATAAAAAAATTAAAGCAAGAGTCATGCAGGACAATCCGCTGGTACTGGTGGTAGCTGACTCTGACTGACCCTGGGCTCTGCCTAACCAGCCCAAGGGCCAGTGCTATGCTGAAAACACACGTACAATACAACGAAAACACATACAAACAAAAGAGTACACTATGGGTTAGGGTACCCCTATGATTGGCATGACCTCCCCATAAGGCCCTAGTATATAATAGGGCAGAGGGATTAAAACTACATTTAAGTCCCTAGTATATAATAGGGCAAGGCAGTTTAGAGGCCAGCAGACCTTTCTGCCCTTGCATGCCGTGCACTGCTGAGGCCAGTTTAAAAGCAGGCCTGTGTTGCAGGACTGCTTTTAACAAAACAAAAAAATAAATATATATATATATTTCTAAATCCTTCCCTCTTCTATCCCTCCACTATCCTTTTCAATCCAAATAACAGACTAAAATGTCTACCACTCAAAATAATTTCATATTTCACTATAATAATTCACCACTAATCCTTTAGGGGTTCAGAAGTAGCGTGTTACTCACCGAAAAAGCACTTCAACACCTTATCAGGTGTTGCAAGCGCTATATAAATGCAACCTTGTTTCCTCCTCTTTCCCTCCATTATACTTCTCAAGCCAAATAAGTGACTAACATAGACCCCACTCAAATTTCTTTCATATTTCAGAATACTAATTCACCAATAATCCTTTATGGGTTCCAGAGTAGCGTGCCACTCACTGAAAAAGCGCTTCAACGTCTCGGCAGGGGTAGTAAGCGCTATATAAATGCAATTACAATACAATAAAATATTTTGGAATATTAGGTACCCCCAGGGTCTCTCCAAGGTTTCCCAGTGGTGGGGGGTCAGGTACTTATAAGGAGGACCCTTATAGAATAGGTTTTATATGCCCTGGGTTTAGTGAAGTTGCACATTTTGCTTCCCACATTGTAGTAAAGTGCTTCCCAAAATCGACTTTTGTGCTAGGAGCACTGTGGAGTGAGGATCAGCAATATTTCTATATATTCAGAACCCATAAAGTCTCCCCTGGGCTTTCCAGGGGGATCCTGTAGTTATAGGAAGGGTCCTTATAAAATATGTTTTATAAGCCCCAGTGTTGGAGAAATTGACTCGTTAACGTTTTCCATTGCAGATCCCCAGTCACATAAGATAACATGGCAAGAAGTTATTAATTAATAGCTTCCTCCAAGGAACACCGAAAAATATCATTTAAGGGCTTATTAGAATGGTATTGATAAATATGCTATTGTTGAATGTATCCTAAAATGTACAGATAAGAAGTTATTAGACTTTCTTGTCTGTAAGCCAAAAGTCAGCCTTCCAGTGATCTGCCCAGGTCTGATTTACGTGGATTAGCCAGGCTACTTTGATGACGTGATAAGTAGCCCTGGGGTGAAAGAGTCATTCTGGGAGGAAAGGCTTCTGTTGCATATGAATGCCAGAGCAAGGAGGGGGAGGGTGGTCACAAACAATGATCTTCTAAAGAAGGTGGGGACAGGCAGAAGAAGCCAGTTGCATTTACACCTCTACTCTTTGAACCCAACCAAATGGCAGGCTTAAGGAAGAAATGTGCTCATGCCAGGGGGGGAGAATATGGAGATGAGCAATCCTGGAGGTTGGTTAAGCCAGCTCTTGCCTCTCTGCTGAGACTTCAGGCATATTGAATTTTGGAGAAATAGTGCTTTCTGGTACACCATTGTGTCACACTTTGGAGGAAAAGGGCATGCTCTGGGGTGTTTACCTGCACCTCATTGGACAGGAGAGTCCTCCTGTGTGACCCCAGAGAACGCTGAATAAGTATCGGAGAGGGGCAGTGCGTTTCAGATCTGCTGCTTGAAACTAAAGGAAGAAGAAGGTTCCATGCTGGAAGTTTGATTTGCACCAACTAGGCCCTGCACTCTGACTGACTGTGCCTGCTGCTTAATCTGGAATTGCAGCCCTGTGGATCAAACCTGCTTCAAGAGGACTAAATCGTGGACTCCCTGCAAGCTACAGGTTAACAGAGCTCACCTGGACCATCATCACCAAGAATCCCCAGCCTGGAGTACTATGAATGGGTTTGTAAGGGTTTTGTCCAAGTGGATTATGGAAATTGAAGTCCCAACCTTTCAAGGGCAATGTTGGAGCTTTCCAAACCCTTGGAGTAGGTGTTGGACACTTTGGGAACCTCAAAGGAACTTCAGGAAGAAGTTCCAGAAGTTTGAAGCCGAGGCGGCCTGCCCTCCAGGTTCGGAAGCTCTGGAGGTCCGACTCCCATAGGTTTGACCGGGAGTTGGTCAAAACCCAAGCTGGCCAACCCTTGCTGAATTTGGCCTGCTGAAGAGCATCACAGGACCCCGGAAGAAAAAGCTCAGAACTAGAAAAGGTGACTGGGAGCAACCGCGAGAATCAAGCCGCCCACCTTCAACCACAAGCCAGCCTGGATCTCTGGGTCGTCCCGCTGGAAAGCTCTGGAGGTCTGTCTTCCATAGGTTTGACTGGGAGCTTTTCGCAAGGAAAGTTGGCGAACCCTCACTGAATCCGGACTGGCTGAGAGCTTCGAGGGACCCCGGGAAGAAAAGCTCCAGAAACGTTTCTAAGTCAGAAGGTAAAAACTTTGACTGAGACTTACCTCAAGGGGTAGCCGCACAGGGCTACATCGTGGACAGCCTGAAACTTTGACTTCCTCCTGGTCTAGCGTGACCAGATGTCCCAATAAACGTTATAGGTTTCTATGTGCTTTATATAGTGCTAAATCTGTAAAAAAAAAATCATATCTCTCGTTGCCTACAGTGGTTTGTTTTCGTTTTGATGTCACTTTAAAGATAAAAATATTTCCTATTCTTATAAATTGGTGTTGGACTTTTATCGTGTGTTATATCGTAATTATTTACAGAATTAGTGTTTTTAAATGCTTTGCATACCTGTCTTTGAAGTCAAGCCTGCCTTCTCGCAGTCAAGCTGCCAAGGGTTGAGCATGGGAATAATTTTCTGAGACCTATTCTGGGCCCTATATTGTGTAGTGGCTTTAGTGCCAGTGGTAGGTGCATATTCATCACTACTAATAATCCCCTTTCCAACAATATTAAATTAATAAACAACTGTTGTTCTGCTCATCTCTAAATTACACAAGCACTGCCAGTGTTGACAATTAAGTGCTGGTGACCAGCACCCGAAACCACCTGTTGAAATTAAGCACTGCAAAGTGCTCTACCTAATATTTTAGGCCTACCCGGACTCTCTATCGAGACATTTGGCTGTCAGCAACAATATGTAGATTAAAGAATCTCTCCCCTTTAATGCCCAGCAGCACTGAACAATGAATAGTTGGTAACAGCACTGGCACATTAAATTGGTCTGACTTACATTTTGAGTCCTGATTAAAACAAAGTCTGCGGCAATGATAAGCGAGCTTCCGGTAAAAAGTGTATCCACGAGATAAAGAATTTATTGTATGAAGATCTGATGTGAATTTGTGGTGTAAACAACTGCCCTATGCATTGCAAAGCGGGAACGCCATGGGAGAAGAAATGAAACATCAATCGGCAAATATCAAGCAGTAAAAGGGAAATATTCTCTTGCTGGAGCCAAAGCGCCCTCAGTGTGTATCTTAGCACACTGGTGACGATAGATCTTGCAGACAGCTCTGCTGTCAAGACCGACCTAAAAATAAACAAACCTGTTTAACTAGTAGATGTAAATGTAAATGTGTTGTACTTGTATAGCGCACTGTTACCCTAGGGTGTCCTGGCGCTGTACTCATACCGCTGTGGAACCCTTCCTGGCTTTTCCCTGTGAAATGTCCACTCCTGGGCACCCCCAAGGTGAAGCCAGGCATCCCAGTGCTGTTGGGGCCGTTGTGGAGATTAAGCAAGCTATTGCTCAGAGTTGCAGAGTGGGACCCATGATTAGAATAGGCACCGAGGCGAGAATTAACAGGTCCAAGGAAATTGAGCCCAAGACCCGCCGAGGTAGGAATTGAACCCCGGTCCCAGGCCAGACCTCTGCATCAGGGTCTGCCGCTCTAACCATTGAGCCACACTTCTCCAGTAGAGCGAGGGAGCAGAAGATAAAACAACATAAAGTGAGAATCAGTAGGTAGGGCAGGGAATATGTGTCAATAAATGACAAGGAAGAGCTACATTCTAAACAGATGGGCATAGATGAAGCTATGTGTATAATCAGCCGGAAGAACTGAAAGCATGTGTTGAAAGGAGGAGTCGCTGATGGGTAAAGCACCGGCAAGTGAGGTGAAAACACAGGATGGTCGAAGGCTGTGGGACCGTACAATGCACAGATCTGCTGCTTTGTCAAAATCTAGGTTTCAATTGCACAACTCCTCCTGCTTTTAGCACCCATCAACAGATACACTCCGGGGAGCCGGGGAGCACATCATTGAGTAACAAACTACAAATGAATGTGCCTTATAATTTTCACTATGCAACCGAAGCGCTGCCCTCCAAATAACAACATTTGTCATTAGGTTTGTGACGCTCACTATATCCGCATTGTAATGACAGAGGAACAGCAGTTCATTGGTGTTAGTCATGTGCTTATTGTACATTTAATTGACAGCATTCCAGATGTAAGCAGCTGTGTCAACGTATTGTTGTTCTGGGTCTGCAATGGGCAGGCCTTTTTTTCCACAACATGTGGCTACCTAAGGTCCAGGAGGTAACACTACATGCAGCAAGCAATTGACCGCAAGCAGCGTGTTGTTCCCTAAAGTGGTGTTATAGTGAACTTAGAGGGGGGTGGGGGGTGGGGAGGGTCTAAATACATTCTTAAGTTGGTAATTCTAGGATATATTTCTGAGCCATGAATTGCTTTTTCTGCCTGGGGCCGCCATGCCTAGCAGTCACTGCTCTCTAAACAGAGCGGGGCAACCATCAGTGGTACCCATGATCCTCTGGCGAATGGGCGGTGAGGTCAAGGGTTACAGACAGCAGAATCAGACGAGTCTCCACCATGGGAAACCCTGTGGCTCCCCCACCTCTAGAGGGGGCAGGGCAGCCGAGGGGTTGGCAGATGAAGTATTTAGTTAGTAGATGAACCTTCTGCCAGGCTCTAAAGAACTCCCCAGTCCTCTCGTGCTAGAAACCATGTGGTTGTCCAGAAGCTAGAAAACATGGATTTGTGGATAATCAAACACTGAAGAGTGATAAACAGAAGAATAGTGATGGTGCAGGTATAAAACAGTTTTGAAGCTATCATAATTTAACCAGATAACAGGTTACATGCACGTGGGCATGTGAAAAGATTAAATAAACTGGAAAAGATAAAGACACAATTCTAGCTAGAATGAACACTGTGTCAATATAAGATAGAACAACTAACCCACTTGCATTATTGTTTTTACTAGCTGGAGTAGTGGCTTGAAAACAAATGGTTATGAGTGTTGCAACAGAATTCAAAGCAAACAAAGTTCATAATGCTCTTGTGGCCGGCAATTCTTTCCCTGCGTGGCCTTTAACATACATCTGGCTTAATTGCCGGAAAGATAGTTAAAGATAATAGATGCAGACTTCATTTGTACTGAAAACACATGGTAAGGTTGTTGTGCTAGTTATGAAAATCAAGATGTCTGGAATACTAAATTAAAAAGAGTTTGCTGACATGAAGGCTAAAAGTTGACTTTTGATTCGGGTATGCTTCCCCTTCTGCTCTGATCTGTTTTTTTCAAACACACACATGTAAACTACATGTTAAGGTGAAAGCTTACATGTATCCTTGAAAGTCTTGCCTTTTTTCTTTTCCCACTTTGAGGATAGCAGACGATAGCTGCATGCACTCATCGTGGTGGGGTATAGGCGCAACCACCGGATTCAGTGGGATGCCTCCCTCCTAGGCTGGGAAGGAGCCCCTTCTCTCCTATCCACAAAATAAACAAGCTCTGGCAAAGCCAAAACGTCCCCCTTTAAAGTGTTAACTAATGCAAAAGGGCATACACAAACGCTGTTTGCATGTGTGGCATGACCAAATGCTGTGCAGCACATTAAAGCCAGACTAACTGGCTTTCCAATGCTGGGAAAAAGAGTATCCAAAATGATTTCTGTATAGAATGCATATAGGAGATGAGCAGTTGAAAGTGACAGATTGATGCCTAAATTTACTTTTCAGAAACAAAATAGTCCCTCAAGCATAATCTGACTCTGTGTATAGTTCAAAGAATTGATAACAGCAGGTAATGCAGAATGCTGCGCTGTTAAGCCGGACCTAAAATGTCATAGCTTTGTGTAGAGTTTATGTAGCAAAGGACACCCTAAGTACTGTAAACCCCACCTGATTTACTCTTTCCATTCATTCTCCACATGGTCACCCTGGGGCCAGCAGAAGGGGGGCTGCACTTGGCACTTGAGACAACAGCTCCAGTCAAGGGCAGCACAAAACAGCGGCAGGGAAAGTGAAGGCAATGGGATAACGGCAGTGAGACACCAGGCATCCTAGTCCAGCTCACAGGCGTCTGTGTTAAGGTCTGTGCTAATTGGTGGGGTCATTGCACATCACGATGCATTGAGGTTGTTGTTTTTTTGCACATTTTAGGGAAGAGAAGATGCACTAGTCGAAGTGAACAATTCAAATGTAAGGGTATTTTGTTTTTTCTCTCAAACTAGTACTTTTAGAAAAAACACTTCACTATCATTTTTAATACATTTTCTGATTAGAATTTTAGGGAAAATGAATCGCCGACAGGGGATAATAAGAACCAGACAAAGGTCTTCTTTGCTTTATCAATGGCAACTAAATAATACTAGGGCCTAAAAAATACCCTATGCTTCAGATGACAGATCTTTGCCTCGGAGCTATAACACATGCTGCTTTTAAATATGGAGGCCTTTTGAAGTATTGCAATTCTCAATACTGGAATTGCTATGTGTTTTGGGAAATCTGGATATTAAAAGTAAATAGTTACAAATGGAAACATCAAGTTCACTATTTCTATCATTCTGTACATTTCCTGAAGGTTTCCAACTGGTCCATTGAATGCTAGTCTGCGGGTTGGCATGAATTACTCCTTGGTTGGATTACTCGGAGTGACTATAGCCCACAGCAAATATATGTGGACTAGGCGGTGCAAATGTGCCCTGCAACCGTACCTGGCTCCACGGAACCTTTGACTTGGAACTGCTTCTCCATCCTCCCGGGCCCACTACGTTGGGCCTCACTTGCAACCTCTCAACACTGGTTGCTCCGCTGTGGTAAAGAGATTGAGGAGCACCGACAAAAAGAGAAGGTACAACATCATAGTGGAGTCCACAGACTAGTAGAAGGAATGGTTAGTCCCCATCCAGAAAGGTTCCATGTTTACGAGTTCTTAGCAATACTACAGTATAAAAAGTTAAGCTTGAGGTTCTGTTAGAGTTGGCGAGGTTAGGGCGTGAAGTTAGAAGTAAAAGTTATATATTCCGTATTATGTGACATTTCAACCTCTTTGGAAATCCTCATGTGCATCAAAGTGTTTTCATGATGCACTGTGTAAACCTTGGAAACCTTTGAGAGCAGGGGGTCTGGGGACAATGAGGACTCGATGCACAGGTGCAGGAATCTTGTCCTGGTACACCAGGAATAGCGTTCAGGATGTGGTCTCTCAAGATTCAAATACTGTCAAGTTGTGATGTGGAGAAGGACTATTTGTATCGAGTTGGAGTTCGATGCAGTAACAGCAATAGAGGAAGCAATGACAGCAGGAGGTTTCGGAGTGGTATAGCATGTTTCAGGAAGTATAAGAAGAGAAGATAGCTCCACTACATAAGGTACGGGGAAAGACAATTGTTGTCAAGTGATTTATCATATTTAGGGCAAGTATCCACTAATGAGCAAACGTATCACACAGGATGCCTAAACAATCTTTGTTTCACCCATGTGCCATAGGCCCCATCAGGTTCCCATCTGCTGGAAATGGAACTCTGGGCTGAGTCACCCTGGTGGGCTATGAGCATGCCTGGAACTTTCTTCCCAGGGGCAGGAGCCTCAATCAAACCCTACTGAGCTATTCTGAACTCTGTTAGTTGTGCAACGCTTGGGGTGGCATTTAGGGAGCCTTTGCATCTATTAAATAATGGTGCATCTCGTAGTAATGAATCAGAGATAGTAAAACATGGCAACACTAGGAGCACAGCTAGGCACCATGGTACCAAGTAAGATGCTTTCATTAACCCAAGGAACTCAGCTATTAAGCACTATACCTTCGGCCATCACCTCTGATAATAAGGTCTAAAGCTTTACATATGTTTATCACCTTTGTATTTATGTATGTTTTGCTGTTACACCAATTCTCTTATCCCCCTTTGATTAAATTAGGCAAAATTCTGTCAAACCAACATCCGACGCTTCCATCTAGGCTCAGGTTCCATATGTAGGTTATATATGTATTGAGTACACATAACCTTTACATTATTTCTCTGCAATCTATCAAAAACTGGATCTGGCCCACTCTAGATAGAACTGTGCTAAAAAATAAATACATAAATTAGTAGTAACCCAAAGATCCAACTCCTTTGCAAGTGCTTACTAAGTTGGCGCCAGAGATTTACAGAGTTGTGTTTAGGCCCACAGTGTAATGAGTTATGACAAGGAGGGTCGTAAGTCAGCAACCATCAGTGGTAGGCACTTTAGGTTTTCTCGAATGTAATCTGCTTTAAATGCTCTATTTTTCTTTTGGTGTAATAAAGAGGTACTTATTTTCTAAGTTGTATCTCTGGCAGTAATCTTGCATGCATCACCCACAAAGCCATTCACACACATAACCACAACTATCTACATAACAAACTTTCTAAAGCAGGAAGAGCCAGAACTCTGAGACGCTCCAACTCACTTCTTCTCAAACCTCCCAAACTGAAAAAGAAATCCACCCAGACTCCTATTTTTCTGGAAATGCACCCATGATATGAAACTCCCTCCCTAGAGATCTCTGCTGCAGCCCCTCCTTTTCCTGCTTCCAATGGGACCTGAAACACCTTCTCCTCAACAAATACTTTAACACGCACGCACGCACGCTAACTGAACAGTGTTCCTATAGCTCACACTCTCTCTAACTAGACCCTTTGTGATGGTTGGTTGATTGCTTGTTTCAGCTGTCTAATATGTCATTTACTCGATTAACACATTGTTTTCTAATTATTTGCATTTTGTAACCGCCCTAACTACCTAACGATTCTCTATGTCTCTATATATGCATGTGCTTGAATCTAAGAGTCTCGCATTATATGCAAAGTGTATTATATGTAAAGCTCTCTGATACCTTTGGTCGAGCTAGTGTTATATAAAACCTATAAACAAATTAAATAATTTATTAAGAGTGAAAAAGTCTTTGTGCAATTTATCCAAGTCCAACCTCCTGGCATATTCTTAAAGTCTTGACTAGTTGACCAAAGTCAGAATGTAAATGAAAAGCAGATCTGGGCTAATTTTTGTAAAGTGAACGTCTAACTATACAAGATCTGCGGGCAGCGCAGAGAAATTACAGTACCAAACATTGATTTTGCCCAGTACATACCTCCAGAGAAAAGGCCAGACAGGGAGCCTACCTTTTTCCTATTTTCCTACCAATGTTATAGCCAAGATGAGGAAGCTACTGGTACGTAGAGTGCAGACCTGGACTAGATATGCTTTTTTATTCTAGCATTTGACATTCTTAAAGCTTAGATTTTTTGAAAAACTAAGACAGACCTCCCAAGCAACTGGCCCTTCTTAAACCGCAAGCTTAAATAGGTAAAATGACTATTTATCCACTTTAAATTACACTAAAGCAATGTACATGCATTTTGCAGAGAGTAAGTGCGAACACACACCCTCTTTACTTTATTTGCAGAATTTGTTTTACGTTCCAACAGAGTGAACATTACTCAATAATAACTACATGTTAAAGGTCATCAATTCTACATTTACTTAGTAAGGTATGGCTTGACTCACAAAAGTAAACATACACTTTTTCGTAAGTTCACTACTTTTCAGTATTCACAAACTATGTGCGGCGTTCTACAACTCCGTGCTACCTATACTTATGTGTGTAGAGTTTTCTGTAACCAGAGACTCCACAATCAATGCACCGACCACCATAAATATACATATCATGAGTGCGGAGTCGTAAAACTCCTCATATAGTTTATGAATACCAAAAAGTAGTAAAATTACGCAGATTTATAAGTTTACCCTTGTGTATCAGGCTTAAGAATTAAAATGCACATTAAAAATTTTGCATGGGGGCGGGAAAGGCCAGCTGAACAGAAGTGCCTCTTTCGGGAGAACAAAGCCTTCTTAGCGGCAAGGTTGGACTGTGATGTGGTCGTTGGGCCTCCTGGGCACTTTATTTCACATGTCCCCATTCCATGCCTCTCTCCTTACTTTTACCCTCCCTGCTTCCCCACTACAGGCTACCATGCAGTCCTAGTTGGCATGTGGCCAGAAGAGTATTTGGACACAATATCGAGTTTTTATTATCATGATACATAAATATTGTGTCAAAAATACTGTTACTACAGAAATATTGTGTCACAGAATATCACTGTCAGTTATATAATTTCTTTTCTTTATAATAGTGTTTTAAATAATATAGTTGTATTTAATATTGTTTACTTAAATATTGTAAAGAAAAATGTGTTTGTTTAATTTAATAAATGCAAGTTAAAATATTAATCTTAGGTGTTAGTATTGCTAGTATAAATGTTCTTAATTTTTGGTACTATAGTTTGTAATTTAAAATGTTTAATATATTTTTTTTAATCAAGTTGGTTATTACAATGCAATAGTGGGTTGTTCAATTTGTAGAAGAAGAGGCTGGAAAGTTATTTCAATTATATTTTATTTAATATTGATTCATTTTGTATTGTAAATTAACAAAAAATAAATAGTTAATTGATTCATAATTAATTAAATTGTTTAAAGTTATGAAATCAACAATATAAAAAGCAGGAAAAGCACTTAAACGTTATTAAAAATATATTAAAGGGATGTAAATTCAAATATTGTGATATATAGTGAATCATTTTCAATCACATCTCTTTTCACATAGGTTGGCTTGTAATAAACGATAAAGGAAAATACTCTCAGCATATAACTAACAAAATGCTAGGTATTTGTTTAAAGGTGTCAGTGATCGTACAGTCCCACTTAAGATCTTCTGCGATATATAATAGCCATGTTATTGCCTGAGTGGCAGTGTGGGTAATATAAATGGGTAATCCACCCTTAGAATATAGTTCCATTGGGAATTAATAGGTCTAAGATAGGAGACAAGTTAATCATTATTCATGATGCAGTAATAAATAACACAAGCCTACATTATGAATGTAAATAAATACTAGAAGCATTATTTACAGCCAATCTTGAAACGATGAACCCACAATATATAACATTTGTAGAAAAATGCTAACTTTACTTAATTCCTTTGGGAATGGAGTGAGCTGACAAAAAGATGGCCATTGTTTGTTTCTTTGCACTGGTTAGTAACCATCCTTTGCAATGGGAACTTCGATAAAGATCTTATTTTGAAATCATAATTTGACATTGTATCTGTTAGACCCTATGACCCCCCTTTCTGGCTGCTATCTCTCCACAACAGTATTAAATGAGCACAAACAAATAAGTGGAAAAATCTAGCAAGCAAAATTGTCCCTGGTCTAAGCAAGGATAATGCCCGCCTTTGTTCCTGAATTGATAGTAAACAAGCATTAGCAGCGCCAAAAGGTCTTGTCTAGAAAAAAAGCAGTGGGAGTTGGGGGGCAACCGAGGAGCAGGTGAGGGGGAGCAACAGGGATAGAAAGCACCACATGAGGGGTTGGAGGGGAGAAGCACATGAGAAAGTAAGCAAACGGAACCTCAAGGAGGAAGGGAGTTTGGCAGGGGGAGAAGCACACAATAGAGCGTTTGCAACATGAGGTAGACAGCAACATGGAGCGCACAGTGCAGGTACTTGGTGGAAAGGGAGAAGCACACAAGGGAGAGAGCTGGAAAACGTATGCACTCTCATGGAATGCTTAAGAAAAATAAATGTACTTCTCTAAAAGTGAGCAGTGGCAGGATAAAAAAACAGACAATCAGATAGATGGCAAAGAGGGTATGCTCCAGGAGAGGGATAAACACAAGACGGATAAGCAGTGAAAACGAAAGCCAATCTGCGGCTCTGCTACTGAACGGAGGTTGCTGTGCTAAAATCTTACTTCCTGATATATATATATATATATACACACACACACACACACACACACACACACGCACACACACACAGCAGCACAGAGAAGGAGACACATTCCGGCTGTGAATGGCCTTTGTCAATCAATAAATCGCCATCTTGATTTAACATTTAAATACCCCGGTATCACAAAAATAAACAACATACGCCATCATGTCTACAGACCTACTGTCATACATAGTAAAAGAATAGCTTGTATATGAGCCAAGGCATTTAAAATCAATGTGGCTCAATAGCATGTGACCCAGAGCAACTGTACTAATAATCACCGTGATTCACTTGAGGCTTCACCGCTTGTGAGTCATGACTACTCCATACACCCAATAATGGGTGTATGGGTTTTGAGTCGAAGCCTTCCGGATAGCGCAGCTGTCTGGCTGGCTTGCCAAAGACATCTTGTGGCCTTTCTGATAGAGTCGCTATCAGCAAGGACTGAGCTCTCACAAGAGTGAACATGAGACACTCGGGTGGCTCGAAAGAATAAGCCCTAAAGAATGGCGGGAAGTTTTTCTTAATATCTAAGGTGTGTGTGATCCATGGCTGGTGTCGGTGTGGGCAGATTCTGCTATCGTATTTGTATGAGGGGAGGGTGCTGCCAAGGATGGTACAGGAGGGCAACATAACACATGTCACTTTATGTTTCAAAATGTTTTGTGAAAAGGGGTAATGAGTGACGGCCAGAGGGTGGTATGGAAGAGTGGCAGGACACCGGGTACATATATTTTATTTAATCTACAGGGTAAGAGTGGGACCTGAGTGAGGTGGGACCACATTGTGTCTGACTCCCAATGACTTCTCTGCCCACGCAGAAAAAATCCACGGAAAGAGCTTTTCACAAGGGGTTTGGGACCGGCTGCCATAGACAGCACAAAAGGGTACACAGGCAGCTCTTAATAAAGTGGAGTTTGTATCCACGTGGTTCCACGCGACTTCTGTGGCAACACTCGCTTCCCACTCCTTTGATGGCACTTGGAAATTATCGGAGGGAAACATACGGAATTATAGATGGGTAACAGTGAACAGCAGGGTTGTTTTTCACCTGGGAGTTCTGAGCGACATCAAATGGAGGAGAGTGAAGCTCGAGCTGTGTATGATGTCCTTCGGAATCCGGAGGTAAAGCGCACCAAAAATCTGGTATTCACTGGTACCCATCTGTAATGCTATCTTATCGCGGCACGCACAAAGGAGCTGTGCCTCCTTTCAACTACTACACAGGGTCAGACTAGTGAGGAGGAAACCATACACAACATGGCCTCTCCTCCTTGTCCCGAATGTAAAAAAAAACTGGCTTCCGGATACCCAGCCCCACCACTCTGCACCTCCCCCCCACGGGGTCTCCGTCAGAGCAGGGAGCTGGTGCCGGACTCCGAGAGCCGCCTGTCATTCTGGCAAGACGCAGCAACAGCAGTAAACAACTTTGGTACCCACTGCTGCTACGTCATTGCAGTTAATAAGATTTAGACTATGATATTCACAACAGTAATTCCCGAAGGATGCCATACATAGCAATCCCTTTAGGGAATGCTAGCCATCAATAATTCTGCATATCTTTGACACAGTTGCCGAGAAACGCTCTGCTGTTATTTGAAGCATTTCTCACGAACATTTCCTCCTTTTGTGCCGCCCTCCTGCCAGCACAGGAGGAGACTCCCTCTATAAATAGCACGCGCAGGCCTGGCAGCGCTCAGTGGCTGCCCCCGCGGGTCCCCTGGGCGCTCGGTCTGTCTCATTAGCTCCCCAGCCGGGGAGAAGCGCAGCAGGGGGCGCCGGTACCGGGGAGCCTCGCTCTGTTCCACTGTGTGCGGAATGCATCACTCTCGCTGCCCTCCTGCGCAGGTTAGAAAAGCACAGACCTGCCATCCACATCAGAGTACATCAGGGCACGCGCAGCCACTTTGCATAAAAAGCGGCAGCTCATTTGGCTGTTTCCATGTCAGTGAGAAGCCACCAGGCTGCCTCCGAACAGCTGTTTCATTTTGAAGCCACCTTCTCGGGTGCCGCGCCATCCCTCTGCCTCAAGACACTGTGCAAGGAAGGGGCTGTATAACAGCTACTCATTTGCATAGTTTTCACGGCTGAGCAGAGACGTGACATAGCCCCGGACAAGCCACGGTCTCTCCGACAGGATGCGCTTGAAGCAAAGTAATGTGTCCGCAGCATGCGCGCACGTGCCTCATCCACATGAACAAATGACGGAGGGGCGCTGGCTTGCGCCATGAAAAGAAAGACACAGCTTTGAAATGCACGGAGTAGAAAGAATACTTGGGAAGAGACAGGTGGAGAGGGGTTTCGGTTTCCCAACCCAGTGTTTCAAATCCCCATTCCGTCTGCTGTCCCATAACAAGATTATGAGCTTGAGACACAGGCGCGGAGGCCAGCTGCAAGGTGCGGCCTCGCAAGCAAATAGGAAGAGAGAGGTTTTTAGTGGAAAGCGTGACCATGGCAGGCATGAGTGGCCATTGATGCCCTCTGGAAGATAAGGAGGGGTGACACTTGTGGCCAGAGTTTGGAGGCATCTGTAGGGTTGGGGTCATATATATCTGCCTCGGTTACACATTGCGTGAATCATAGTTGGCTGTCTGCGAGTATTAGGTCACCAGCGCAGTGTCAGTTCGCAAGAGTAGTAGGGGAAACATCCGTGTTGTGATACAAACTCTCCCACTCGTCATGGTGTTCCTTATTAAAGCTTTCACCACCTGTCGCCTTTCTTACAGCAGTAAACTAACCATAAAGTGACACTGTATCAATATAGAAGAACAGCTAAATGGTGGACGAGGAGAAACATAAAAATATAAGGTGGAAAACAGAACCATTAAAGTGCTTTCTGCTGTTTGCAAAAATTAAAGACTTGAACTTCATCGGCTATAAACCTTCCACTGACCCAAATGTGATTGTGACACAGCTCCTAAAGCTAAGTTTATTAACTATAATTATCAGTGCCAAAGATCCTTTCATTCCAGAACTAAGGGCCGGATGTACGAAGCATTTTGGAAGTCACACAAGGCCCGATTTGCAGAATCGGGTCCTTAAAGACTGCAAAAATGCTTTTTTTAATGTACAAATAGCGATTCGGCAACAAGTTACTAAATCACAATTTGGGTTTGAGACCCAAAACAGAATCGCAATTTGAAAGGGGTTTATTCAGGGTTTCCCCTCCAAACATGGAATGGCAACGGTATGTTCTAGTAATAATTTGCGACTGAAATGCGGTCGCAAAATTTCGTACTTTATCAACAACTCAAAGTTGATGGTAACCCATTCGTAAATTGTTTGGGGTCCCTTTGGGACGCCTTCCCCTTTAAGAATGTTTAAAAACATATTTTTTAAGAATAGGCAGTGGTCATTTTTTTTAAAAACACATTACGTTTTCCTGTAAAACAAATAGAGATGCATTTATAAAAAAAACCTGATTGCTTCATGTAAAAGCAATCACAAATATGGTGGTCTGCTGACCCCAGCAGGCCGCGATCACAGTATCGGCAGCAAATCCTAGTGGGTCACAAATTGCGACCTAACTTATTAATATTCATGAGGTAGGATTACTTGCGACACCCTGCATAGGAAATAATTATAGTACATTAGTAATAGTGATTACCAAATAGTGAGTCACAAAAAATCGTATTTGGTATTCGCTATAACTAATGTGTTTACATCTGGCCCGTAGTCCTGTAGCAGGTACAAAGTAGCTACAGCATGACGATGGCCTCACTCACATTCAGAAACAAGCAGCTGCAATGCAGGGGGTTTCGCCTTTACGCAAATTTGAGCTATTGGCACTGTAAATGACAATGCCTTTTATTTATGTTTTGATTTTCAAAACATAAATTAAAGGCATTGTCATTTACAATGCCAATAGCTTAAACTCTCGCAAATGCGAGACCTATTGCATTCCATATGCTTGAAGGCATCACTGAGTTGCCCCCTTCTGTCTCCCATAGCCCCTGAAGAGCTCCTCGTTTGTTACGAGTTAAATAAACAAGCAGGTGGTCACAACTGTGCATGAGAGACCCTCCTGCAGTTAGAGAAACTCATTAAAGAAAATAGTGCTTACAGACGAGAGACGCTTTACTCGTCCTCGACTGGATTTATTCCTGCTCCCGTAGCCTCTTACCGAGTGCATACACCCATCGAACTTTACCCGCTGCCACCCATGCCCATTTTGCCGAGCGTTGCCCTTCATTGCACTCGCTCGTTGTCCCTCGACGCTGGACTTGCCATCTCCGACCTCCCCACGCATTGGATTGCTTCCTCAAGTTATTTCGCCCTTGGGTGCCAAACGTATAGGATCCATCTTCCCTCTTCCCTCACATTGAATGCCTACAGAGCACCCCAAAAATTGAATTGTGTAACCATCGTCCTGATGATGACCTCAAGTTAGAGAGGTCGAAACGCCGTGGACTCTATAACGCCAATTGCAGCATTTTAATAGGTCACCACAAACAATGAAATTCTGTTTTGCGATTGTAAATACTTTGTTTGACCTTCACTGATTACCTTATTATTTCTGTGCACCGCCTCACGTTGTTCTTTAATCACTTGTGTCACTGCGCCATTTATTCACCACAACAATTTCAGTGCACATCTGATTATTATGGTTACTGCAAATGTCGTTGTTATTCTGTGCCTCTATATGCAAATAACAATCTTCTCACCCTCCTTCGGTCTCCCTGGTTTTCTTTCCTGTGCTATGTGATTGATACACTGTTTAATCAGTCCCCCCACTTGATTTACCTGTTGAGACGTTGTTCTATTGTTACAATAATTACCCGGTCTCAACTGGGTTACCGGGTTTACTCCTGTTCTCTTTTTGTCTTACAGACTAAAGAAGACATACTGTGTAACAACCTAAGTAAAAGGGCCATGCCTCAGAGGAGGTTACAAATGAAGACAAGGTGGTACTAAGGAGGGACTAAAAAGCCTAATAACGAATCAGAAGCCCCCATTTACAAAGGACAATGACACAGGCCAATGACAAATATAAGCGGAGAGTGGGCGGGGCTTCCAGTACATACTCCAATACAGCCTGGCTCACAGAGCAGCGCATGCGCTGCCCATGCTCGACCTAAAAAGCACATAATCAACAGTAGTGATGAATACATAAACTAAAATCATTGTGATAGTCGAGGCAAAATAAGTTAATTGTCAAATGTTGGCAGCAACATTTATTTATACAAGCATTGGCATTCCCAATTGATCACGCCTTTGGGAACATGTATGTGTTTAGCCATCCAGCACCATATCCTGGGTACTGTGCCATCATGGATTGAAGAGCAATACAATTGCTGACCATTGTGTACCCTTTATAAACAGTAGCCATCTGCAAATGGTCTGATTTACCAATGAATTTTGAGGCAGGTGGTACTTTTAACATCATCAGACATTTAATGTCAGGAAGTGGCAATTATAAAATCCCAATACCACCACTGTCAGGAATTGGAAAGCATAACGTCCACTATCAGTAAGTAGCGCAGGTAATATCCCCAGACACTCATTGTCAGCAAATAGAACTTTGAGCACCCCAAAGCATTCATAGTCAAATAGTACCACTTGTAATATCTCATTGTCTGTAAATTGAACGCGTAACACAACATCTTCCACTGCCAGAAATGGGTACTTGTAACATAACACAACACTGGCTTCCCGACTGTCAGAAAACAGCATTTATAATATCGAGATACTAAAAGCCAGAGAGGAGCACTTGTAACATAAAAAGGGAAAACGCCAGTCAGTGGAAATGATCACATCAGAAGAAATCCATTTCTAGAAAGTGCCACGTAAAAACACCCTAACACAGAGGAACAGCTAAAAGCAGAGACATCCAATGTTGGAAATGGGCACTGGTAACATCCTCCATTCTTAATTTCGGATAATGGCATGTCCAGCACCTCACCAAGCATGAAAAGTTTGCACTTTAAGCTTCCTTACCATACATTATACTACAGAAAGTCTCATGCATGGCATCTAATCAAGTAAAGTGACACCTGAATCACCCCAAAGCACTCACCATGACAAAGCAAAACGTGAAAGGAAAGCTGTTAGCCAATACATCTGTATCAATGAGAGACCCTGAATTACGAAGTTCGTGGGGCATATATTGTGCAGGAATGTAAGCTTAAATCAATGCATGACTTTGTGCGGGTTCTTTCTGGAGCACAGGTAGAAACACATTGTGGGTGAGGGAGGAGCCTGGGTGCGTATGGGTGCACAGGTCGGAGGTGGGCATAGAAGGAGAGTGCGGGTTGAAGAATTGTGTGAGGCTGAAGCAGGTGCTGACAATTAGCCAGTTGGTATTAAAATATTTGGGTTAAAGTCACAATTTTAGAAAATGTGATGGAAGCTAGAGCAGCAGAGAATACCAGGGCAAGGGACTGGGGAGAACGAAAGGTTATGACAGGCAAAGAGTATTGTTGAGTGGGTGGGGCACATTGGTAAATTCTTTATTTACCTGGATCACTCCATGACGGAAAAGTTGCACCGAGGTCAGAGATGCCAGATCCAGATGTCGGATGACTACCTCCCAGAGCTCAGCAACGCCCTTCTCCGTAGCATGTTTTGCGCTGCTTCCTCTGCCACTGACTGTCTCTGCAGGCCAAGATCACCCACACTTGTCTCTTCACTGGCTCAGTAGCAGTAGCTTTACCAATACTGCTGTTGACACCAGTTATGATCACGGTCTTGCCCAGTATGAGGCTGAGCGGGCACCATTGAAGCCCAGATGAGAAGTGCCAATGGCTCAGCAGTAGCACAGCACCCCTCAGCCCCATGGCAGCGGCGGTAAGCCGCACGGTCCTCGACATGGCAGAAGTAGATATTAAGTTAGGACTGTGGAGAGTCACTGCCAAACCTTAACGCGCCTCTAAACAGAGCAGTGGCCACCATTGTAAAGAGCCCCATTTTCGATGGAAATAGATCTTAAGTTCAGTTGAAATAAATAGAAAGGCAGGAGGCCATCTTCATGCTAGGAGTTTTATTAGTTTCAATATATTACAAAGCATACTAACATATGGGAAAACACTTTATGGTAATTGTTAAACTAAAGCGGCATTTGTAATACATTTAGTTTGTTTAGCCAAATGACGGCACCCAAAACCAGTGAATGATTTAAAAGAAAAAAAATTTTTTTTTTTTAACAACTTGTAATGAGGTTACACATGCGAGCAATCCATTGATATTTCATTACAACATGGACGCTCGGTTTTAATAAGGAAGGACGACAGTGCAATTTGTCTCACATATATGTTATAAATTATGTTCTTGACAATCGGCCCTGTCTTCCCTTGCACAGTCAATCTGGGGTGAAAGAGGCCCTGTGGGCTCAGCGGGGGCAAACAGCAGTCCAAGCCAGCTGTCCTTAGAACCTGCTGTTTTGAAATCCGACTATCGGCATGCCAGGGTTATTGAGAGGGAACCGTCCCTCCTCCTTGCCATGCAAGAGAAAGCTCGGACTCACAGCTCCAGGGAGGCAGTCAGCTACAAGAAAAAACAAGCGAGAGGCGCTGAGGCGAGGTGAGAGCAAAAAGGAAAGAGGGTGATTGGATTCGGAAAGCTAATAAACACAACCATCTTAAAACAGGAGCTGAGACAAAAGAAAAAGTAGCACGCAAAAACTAACATAAATTGTCAAAAGTGAACTGATCCATGTAACAGTGCCAGTCTCCATGGCAGTAAGCTAAAAGGCGGGACAAATGTGAACTATTCACCAAAGAAACCAAAGGAATTTTGAAGGCAGATAATGGAACCAATAAAAAGCGATAGGCGTGCTGAAAGCCCACAGAGCAGATACAGCATGTCTCGATAGACAGCACATGCTTGGCTTAGGCTTGACCGGATAATTCACATGCCAAAATATATGGCTCCAGAGAACATCATTGTGCTCAGTTGGGCTGCACGTTAAAAGTACGTCAGAGACACATGACAAGTAAAAGTGCCTTTGGCATGCAGAAAACAAATTGTCTATATATGCTAAATCGCTCCTAAAGTGCGCCTGGTAGGCCCATAAAGCTGGATGCTTAATCTATAAAAATATGTCACTATAGAGAACAACTACAAAAAGCTGCGTGGCCTAAAGCTGTATTTTCCATGAGCAGATAGAGTGAGTCTCTCATACATCTGCTCGATTCAGGAGTTATGTTTTTTTAACTAGTTCCCGTCTGAAACCAAACTCACGCAAAAAAAGCTTACGCGCGATATAGAAAATATGTTTGTAATTATGATAATCTTTGAAGAATAATTCCTGGACTG
Organism: Triturus cristatus; assembly: GCF_964204655.1. Classification (NCBI taxonomy): domain Eukaryota; kingdom Metazoa; phylum Chordata; class Amphibia; order Caudata; family Salamandridae; genus Triturus; species Triturus cristatus. Next base: position 670,119,894 of record NC_140584.1, on the reverse strand, counting down.
TGCACAGATTTGCACTTCAAAGTGACTTACTTTGAGAGTTGTTGTCTAAAAAATGTTAAGTAACTAATATAATACAAAAGTACATGACACACAAATCAGGGAGGAAACAATGCAAATATCAAAAAAATACATATCAAGATATCCTTCAACCTCACAAACTTTTATAAAGAGTAATTTACTTTTCAAAGAATTATTATCAAACTAAAACATTTCACATCAATCAATACAAATTTTAAAATTGATTATTTCACAACAGTCCAGTTGTGGTATCAATGTTAATTAACATGTCACACAGTCTTAATTGGCAGTGTCATCCAACCATTTCGATGTTAGCATTATATTTGGTATCGATACCCAATTTCGATGTAAGACTGCTTACATCAAAATTGGGTACAAATACTGAATTAATAATAATTGAGTGTAAAACCAGATTTAGTTGATGATGAAATAACCCCTACTGGTATTTACACGTAAATTGGTTCACCTTCCACTGTCTGACTGAGTATGCCCAGTACAGATTCAGATTTAACTGAAAACATACACTTTTGCATAGCATGTAGATCTACTCACAGCTCCACTCACACACTTAAGCTAAAGCCCACATAATTTATCCTTTAAATTGAGCACAGTCCACATATGTATGGCTTTAATGCCATGCGTATGTTCAACGCAGCTTTATCTCGCCAACACACTGACTGTGACTCCAGTCCTAGTTCCATTCGCCCACATTCATTGCGGCCTTTTCTTCACCAACATTTATTATTTTAGTTTTATCTCCATACATTTACTGCGGGTTTAGCAATATCTACACATTTATCGGGGCTTCAGCTCAGCCCATACTCAGTTTTCACATTAGCTCCACATTGCCACAGATGTTATGACCCTGGGCCCACCCGCACAATTTGCTACATTGTGAGTTCTGCCCCACCTCGGGAGCCAGTTGGTGACTTTCTGCGCAGGCATGGGGCACCGTTTTGCATTAGGCCACATGTTCATTGCCTTCACCCTTTTTTGTTTGATTCTTCATAAGTGATCCAACCTTGGGCGGTCTTTTATACCGTTTTGATGGCGTCGGGCGCAGTGACCTTGTGCCACGTCCGCCTTTATTGCTGAAAGAATAACTCGCCTGGAGCCTTACACTAGCTCTCCCCAGACTCAAATTATAATTAAATCCCCTTTGATTGGGGGCGAATGGCATTCTGGAATCCTTGCTGGGGAAAAAGTACCATTCACAGTTTTCATTGCACAGAAAGCACGCTCTGCTACCTACAGATTTAAACTATGACTGACTGGCATTCCTAAAATCCATCTATCCAGCAGTGCGAGAAGCAAAAACATAAAATGATAATAACTTTTAGTGATCATCATTCTATGTTTCCTTTGCGGGCGGGTGGGCGGGGCTGCTCTGCTAACAGAGCAGGGCAGGGAAGGAGTGGTTTGGCCACTCCTAAGTGCACAATGACTGTTTGGTCGGCCCTCACGAGCTGCCCAAACCAGTCATGCGCACCTTCCCCGTTCTCCATGCAGGCAGTGGCTGAGAGCCGTGTCACAGTGCTCAGACCACACACAATGCTGCATTGCAGCATTGTGATTGGCTTAGGGGAGGAAGTCTGGCTGCCTGCTTCCTGTTCCTGAAGTCAGAGGCAGGAGAGCAGAGTAGAGACTTGGGACCCGGCGGCAAGGTAAGTTATTTATTTAAATATTTGTTTTTTATTATACTCCCTCCCGCAATCGTGAACCCGCGTGAGCCATGCTGGCCGCAACTGCAGGCAGCTGTCACAGAGAAAGTGTCTAAAACCTAATTTAATTAACAGACTATTCGCCCTGCCACAGGATGGTGAGGGAGACAAACAAGACCGTGGAACTGAGGCTTGCCTGTGAGAGAATCGACACGGAATTTCACACTGATCAGCTCAGTTAAAAGCAATGTCAATACACGCAATTCTTGATCTTATCTTATACTAGCACAAAAGGTTGTTAATAGCAGACATTGGAACAGCTACCCTATTCCCCTGGTGTTTGTTCTTAGTATCTTGGAACCGATTCACAAAAACATTTGTGAGTATGGGAAGTAATGTGGCCGGAGTACTCTTACGTCCTCTTACATGCCTTTGAGAATTAACACTGAAATATTGCCTAATTAGTAAAAGCGCAAAGAGGGTGCATCCCCCCCCTATCAGTACCAGCTGTACATGAACATTCTATTTTAGCTGTTTGGGGCAATTCATAAAGGTATCTAAGGGTAGGTAAAACTCTATTACAGCAGTATTCCTAAATGCCTTTTTGAATATGCCTTGGTGAATATGTCCCTATGGATTTTGTTATTCGATGTACCCCACCTTTCCTGCTGGAAGGAGGTTCCATCCATTGAACACATTTTGTGAGACAAACTTTTCAAAACTCACTTACCCTCTCACAGCGATTGCCACCTCTCCTGTAAACATTTTTCTCACCAGACACAATTCTTTGATTGCCCACTTGGGGTTGCTAAAAACCTACCACTTAGCATAGGAATATCCTAGTACTTCTGAAGGCCTGGACTCTGGACGGAATATGTGAGGCTCACCAATGATCAAGCAGTGATAAAATGGCATGAATACGATTGGTTGAACAGATTCTAAAACATTTTTGATCCGTCTCAAACCATGTGACAAACGCCAGTTAGATGGCTTGAAGAAATGTATATTATGGTACATAATCCTTAATGCCAACATTTTGTGGTTAGCAGCTAACAGGGCCTGCTGGTACCCAATTTAATGAATGGCACTGAAAGTATAAACATCTGAGTTGCCTTTATTTATAAGTCAAGACATGCAAGCCACACCAGATGTCAGCAGTGAGCGGTTAAATCAACAAGTCATATTGCTAGTTTATGGAGTGGTTACTATTGGTTAAAACACCTCTCAGCATTGATCTACCACAGCGGCAATACAAAATGAGGTATTCCTCATCCTAGGACAGAGGTCTTCAAACTTTGGGGCAGGCCCCTTGGGGGGGCCGTAGCTATGTTCCTGACCGGCACAAATACCTTTGTAAATACTTGCAAAAGAAGATGGCCTGGAATTGCGACTTTCTTTATTTATCACATTTCCAGGCTGTCTTGATTTGCATCCAGCAGGTAAAGGACATATAAAACTATGGCAACTGTGATTCTTAGCGCCGTGGTGGCGGGGTCAAAGACGCGGCTAAATGGCTAAAATGAAAAGAACAACATTTTCTATAAGTATTTTGATGTTTTCTTCTCATGTAGCCAGCTGCATATAAAATAATGCACATACCATAAACTAAAAATAAATGCAAATTAAACTAATCCTGGGAATGCTTTCTTTTACGTTATCAAACCTCAATTCATTAATGCGATCACTGCAGATGTCTGTTTGTGAGACCAGAAAGTCACAAAATTTAATCCGGGTAGGCACATTTTGGAATTGTGACCTATGTATTTTTAGAGCTATGAAGTCCCAACCTGTTAATATGCAAGTCATTATTTTAAAAATGTATTATATACTGTATAAGCAAGGCAGCTGGAATTATGCAGTGGGAAAGACGAGATTTGGTAGGGTTGACTAAATTATGCAGCCAAAATATGCGGCTTAAAGCAGCACTTTTTGTGATAGTGTTACTTCTTTATTTTATCAGTTTTACACATGCTAACACTGTGTGTGCAAATGTTTCACCTCATTAGTGACAGGTTCATACCCATATTCAGCAATAAGCAACAGAAAGGTGACCGTCAATCTTTGTAATGGGCCTTCCACAGTGTGGCAACATGTGTTGTTGTCTCTTTAGCAACTGTTTGCGCTAGAAACAAATTTTTTGTCAACATTTGTGAAGATATGCAGCAGGTGGTGGATTGTGTGGCAAATACAGCAAATTAATAATTATGATGAAAATGCTGCAGCTACAATATTGCATAGTTCCATTGGCCCTGAGTTTAAGATAGGCTGCCACAAAATGATTTAGCTTTTAAGAAAATACAAGTGCTTTCAAAGAATAACTTTTAGAAATAGGCAATTACACTGTACCTACTGCAAACATTTTTATAAGTCCATTTAAAGGATGTTTCCCCAAAACTGAACATCCTTAGATCACCTCTCAAAAAGAATAGTGACTTCATAAATTAAAGCCTGTACTCTGTTCCAAACAGCCTTTACATTTGGTGATTAACCAATAGCAAACATTTGCATTTCTTTCAGATTGCAGGTGCCCTGGTGAGAAGGCCTGTTTCTTCTTTTGTTCGCTGGCCATGGATAGCCTCAAGGCGATGGCCCAGAGGAAAGGGTGCTATGTGCAGGTTGAAGATTTCCTTTACAAATGGACAGACAAAGCTCTCTCAGGGAGATCTCCTGAGGAAGGTGGAGATTATTTTTCAATTGCCATCACTACCAATAGTGCAGCAGGTGAGGTGGCACTAGGACAGTGCGCCACAGTTTTGGATGTTACTAGCAAAATGGTGGGTGGAAACCTTTTTTTCCTTGTTAGCATTTGGGCCAAGACTACCCGTGCTACGCAAGGGACAGGTCCAAAGCAACAGACAGTAAGATGTGGGATATACTCCCTTTTTTTATTTTATTTTTAAACAAAGGGGCAGACAACCTGCTTTGGGCCTCATGTCTAGGAGTGATGGGCCAGTGGAGAGAGTGGGTACAGTCGTAGGTATCATTTGTGCCAAAGATGCAGAAGTACAAGAGTCTAGTGGTGTGCGGCATCAACTAAACCTCAATTAGTATTGTTATACTATCTTTTCTTGCCCAGTGCAGCATCGTTGGCCCAAGACAAGGTGAAAATTGAGACAGGGGAGGCACATCAGAGAGATGACAGAGCTGGAAATGAGGCAAAATGGAGGCCCATTTTTTTCAATAAGGTGTAGAGAAGGCCGCCATTTTGCAAGGCAGTGGATCTCATTACTGAAGCAGGTGCAGTGGCACTGGGGCCTGGGAATAAGAGGCCCACAGCATAATCATTTGACTGCCTTTGTTTATAAAAGAGGATTGGGGGCTCACTTTTCTTCTTAGCATTAAAGGTGATGGCACTCTTGCTGCAAAGTGGTGGGCAACATGCCGGAGCTCATTATATTCTGAAAGGGACAGATAATCTGTTCCAAGATTGGAGGTATGGGCATGCATGGTGAGGAAGGGGCGAAAGAGGCAGAGGACACAGTCTGCTACTCAGGGCAGCAGCTATCGTCAGTGCAACAGGTGCAGTTGAATTGAGTCCCCGGAGTGTGAGATTCTCACAGCACCCCAATTATCAGGAGTCATGTTTTTGCCTGATATATTTGCTCTTTGATAAGTCTCACAGTTAAAGTGGATTATCAACTACAGAAAAACGACTGCTAAAATGGTAATCCCGTCCCCTGCACTCAGCACTGACCCTTCCGCTCCCCCAAGAACTGCCCATAAAGTTTTGGAAGAGGACCCGACTTGAAAACATTTTGCTCAGGGGGGCTCACAGCAAAAACGTTTGAAGACCTCTGCCCTAGGAGATGTGGTTTAAGTGCCCCTTTTCATGCCTTCGAGCCCTCTGCCTCAGTTCCCTTCTTTACAAACATCAGATGCTGTGGCTAATGTTACGGCATGGGTTTATGTTTTAGAACACACATTGGCAGAAGTGTGGTCTCCAGTGCCTCCCAGTTTGTACAAATAAAAGAAGTCTGGCACAAGGCTAATAGCAGTGGATCGTCCAAGATCACACAAGCCGATCAAGTTGGGAAGCAAGGACTACAACTCATGCCCGCTGCTTCCATAGCCAACAACATATTCACAAGACGGGAGCTTTACAGTTGCCCAAAGAGTGAAGCATCACTGAAGACTGTTTAAAGGAGGCATCACACCACACCCACCGCCCGCTAGCCCCCTCCCCTGGTCTGGGAACAAGGCTGCCACAAATATGTTTATTATTTGCTGCGCCAATTTGTAAATAAGAGGTAACAGGAACAAGGCCACAAGCCTGCCATACAGAAGGTAGCAGAGGACGCTTCTCAAGCTACCCCCCGCTTGCATTAGAAACTGCTTATGATTTTAAGAGGATATTCAGTGACATTTTTAGGCATAGGATAAACAGGCACTTTTTGTCCATTCTCCTTCGCTTTACAAATGTATGTAAGAAAAGGTTATGATGACACAACCGAAGCTGCGATTCTCCTAATGAGCTCAGAGCCGTGCTGGGCAGGAACACTGCAACAGCGTCCCATCCAGAACACAGTGTGTTCAGCTAAAGAAAACACACGCTGCCCGCCTGACAAAGAGCGCACGCGCGTGAGCCTCTCTATGTTAGGGCTTCAGGGCGGATTTTACCCCACGCTGCTTTAAGAGGCTCCATGAGGAAGACTGATCCTGCACTAAATCAGAATTCAAGTCACAGACCGACCTAACCACTGCAGTCCAGCGGTAGGAAGTGGGCGGCGTTTCTGCAGGATGCCCGCTTGTACGACTGCGCCGTCAGCAGCGAACGATCGCTTGGATGAGCCGCTGCCAAGGACGTCACTGGATTTGGAACCTGTGAGTCTTTGTATTTAAATTAATGTTGCACCAATTGCTCACAAAATATCCAAAGCACACCCAAATGAAGTCAAGAAAACTCCGTGGCATTCCTGTTCTCTCCAATGAGAAGCCGCGGTGAAAGCTAAAGGTCTGCATGTATGCTCCATTGCATTTATACTAATTACATCTACACTGGAGTGTTTTTTAATCTCTTAGGCCTTATTCACACTGGATGTGCGTACCTCCTTGCCTGGAAACATGCAAAAGCTGTCCTCCTCACTAGTGGTGAGCAACTGAATATGTGCTTTTGACTACTCTACTCTACATACAAATACTCAAATTAAAATGTAACAACATTTGTTTTCTACATTTGTACAGTGGGACTCATGAAGTTGCAGCCCACCGTCGCTGCGGGTATGTGTGAGTGCGGCTATGGTAAGCTATCGGGCTGAAGAAGATGCATTGACAGCCGAGTACAGGGCAATCCATGTTTTTGGTTCCTCCTGGGAAAATGACCTAGTATCGCCTACGGAGCCGGTGGCACTCATCAAGCTTCCAGGATCCCACGACGCACTGCAGTATTTCTGCTAAAGGGCAGGGTAGCCCAATGGTGGTGGGGAAGGGGAGGCAGTTAAAAACATAGAGAGCCTGCCCCTGAGCAAGGCTGAAGGGTATCGAAGGGGGGGAGAGCTATTTAGCACGGGTTTCTTCCTCGCTCTGAGCCAGGATTGGCGGCTGAAAGGCATTCAGTGGGCGCAGGACTTAAATACTGGACTTCCTCGCCCTCCACCGTGTCAAGTGGATAGAGTGGTACACAGGTAGGAAAGGAGGGTTTTTTGGGGCCACCATCAAGGATTTAAGCAAGATTGGGAGCATTTCCAACCCCACCACGGGTTCCTGGGAAGGACGAGGGGTGTATGCAAGCAGCCTTTTATTTAATGGAACACTTCATGGATCGCTATTTGGATTCGTTTGGGATGGCAACAAGGGACTATGGGACCACAGCCAATATGGGCAGGCAGGAGGGCCCTTTTTTAAGTTTCACCTGCAGTGTTTGCGCTGTGCTTGTGAAATCTATTGTATTTAATATAAATCTTAAAAGGGGCTTACATGCCACCTCCTTGCTTTACTTGCTTTTCATTGGTTCCTGTGCTTGCCACTTACTTCTCCTGTTTGTTTTGGCTGCAGCATATTGTTTCCTGTTCTTACTCGTGTTTTCCTCATGTCCTTCTCTTATCAGTTTGAGCTAGAAACAAATTTGTTGTTAACATTTGTGAAGATATGCAGCAGGTGGTGGAGTGTGTGGCAAATATAGCAAATTAATAATTATGAGGAAAATGCTGCACCTGTAATATTGCATAGTTCCATTGGCCCTGAGTATAAGATGGGCTGCCACAAAATGATTTAGCTTTTAAGAAAATACAAGTGCTTTCAAAGAATAACTTTTAGAAATAGGCAATTACACTGTACCTACTGCAAACATTTTTATAAGTCCATTTAAAGGATGTTTCCCCAAAACTGAACATCCTTAGATCACCTCTCAAAAAGAATAGTGACTTCATAAATTAAAGCCTGTACTCTGTTCCAAACAGCCTTTACATTTGGTGATTAACCAATAGCAAACATTTGCATTTCTTTCAGACTGCAGGTAGCCTGGTGAGAAGGCCTGTTTCTTCTTTTGTTCGCTGGCCATGGATAGCCTCAAGGCGATGGCCCAGAGGAAAGGGTGCTATGTGCAGGTTAAAGATTTCCTTTACAAATGGACAGACAAAACTCTCTCAGGGAGATCTCCTGAGGAAGGTGGAGATTTTTTTTCAATTGCCATCACTACCAATAGTGCAGCAGGTGAGGTGGCACTAGGACAGTGCGCCACAGTTTTGGATGTTACTAGCAAAATGGTGGGTGGAAACCTTTTTTTCCTTGTTAGCATTTGGGCCCAGACTACCCATGCTACGCAAGGGACAGGTCCAAAGCAACAGACAGTAAGATGTGGGATATACTCCCTTTTTAGGTCTCGGGACCATCCGGTCTGCCGAAGGCAGAACCGGAAGTCGAGAGATTTAATGACTTGGAGAAGAGGGGCTTGAACCCGCCCCTCTTCTCCCCTGTTCTCCATTGGCTGGCCTCTTGAATGCTGGCCAGCCATTGGAGAAGAGGTCAGTCATTCAGATTAGGCCCCGTCCTTTTCGGATCGGGGGGCGTGTTTTTTGCAAGAAGTCTCAAGGAGGAGACAACAGCAAAACACGCCCCAGAATCCGAAAAGGACGCTGCCTTTCTCCAAGGCATTTCTGCTCTGCCTCGGAGAAAGGCGGTGGTGTCTTCCGGTGCCCTGGGCTTGTTTTTTTTTTCTCCATAGGGCTGTGGATATCCTGCGAGCTGCCTCTGCCACCAGTCACATGCGCCTTCTCATTGCTCGGGACGATGATGACCAGATATGACTAACAGTCTAGCATCGAAATTGTATTTTTTGTGGGAAAATAAGGTTTTTTTGTATCGACGTGGCTGGAACATAGGTGCGTTGTTTGCGAGCCTATTTATGTGGGTGTTTAGATAGCGCTATGTATCTCCTTGCAGCTGCTTCACGGCGCTTTGTCCTGATGGAAATGCAGTTAAGAGCGAGGATCAGGGCAGAGTCCCACAGAGTGTGTGGAGGGTCCGACTCCCCACACATCATTTGTCATATACACTGAGAGCCGGCTGCGAGGCGCCATGAAGTGCGGTCAAATGCAATTCAATGTGAATTTATGCAAACGGCGTTTTTGAAGGAAACATCACTGGCGGCGCACGCAGTGATTCGACAAGCAACCAATATTTGTTGTTGTTGATTGAAATGCATTTAATTTCGCAACCGTGTTCTAAATAGGGTTTATTTGAAAAAAAAGAAATAATTTAGGAGCATCTAACGCGTACGATATGTTTTGCAAACACCGAATTCCAACTTGCTCAATGACTGTTCCACTGAATTTTTTTCGCGCTGTGAAAACAATATACTCAAATACACAGGGTACTTTTGCTAAACTAGGTGTGCTTTGTCGTTTTGCCACACATTTGGGAATTTAATGTGCTACCTATGCGCCGAAAGTCTAGTTTCGTGGCGTTTTCTTCGGATTTTAGATCGTATTTAGTTTACAGCGCTTCCATGTTTCGGGGGGGGGGCGTTTCTTCATCTAGTCGAATTTTCGTTTTATTATTTATTCTTTTCCGTCATTTTTTTTGTAATTAAAGCAGATTTCAGATTTACGGAACAACGGTCTGGGCATTTTGCAAGAACTGCACAGGATTGCAGGACGGCCTTGCGGTGATTTATTTATACTCCTGTTTAAGTAATATTTATTTTAATGTTTACCCCTCCGAGTTGCACGTGAGTAGAACGCCTTTGCTCGAATGAACAAAACAGCTGTTTGTAGCATCCTTTTACGAGCACTAACACATCGTGTGCACTTGTGGTTCGCGGGCTTAAACTCTGTCTCGCACAGAGTACTGGAGCCGGCATCTAGTCGAATTTTCGTTTTATTATTTATTCTTTTCCGTCATTTTTTTTGTAATTAAAGCAGATTCCTGATTTACGGAACAACAGTCTGTGCATTTTGCAAGAACTGCACAGTTTAGGATTGATGGACGGCCTGGCGGTGATTTATTTATACTCCTGTTTAAGTAATATTTATTTTAATGTTTACCCCTCCGAGTTGCACGTGAGTAGAACGCCTTTGCTCGAATGAACAAAACAGCTGTTTGTAGCATCCTTTTACGACCACTAACACATCGTGTGCACTTGTGGTTCGCGGGGTTAAACTCTGTCTCGCACAGAGTACTGGAGCCGGCAGCGCCCGTGCCGTCGGTGGGGCGAGGGTACCCCAATAACGCCCCGGAGAGCCGAGGCTCAGGGGCTGACCACAAGCCCCTTGCCTTAAACTCCAGTTTAGAGAGACACCGAACATCTTTCTGCCTTTCGAGACGTGTGAAGCGGTCTCACCATCCATGTAGAAATAATGAACTCAACTTTCATTGCAAAAACGAGCGCAGATTCGGACTGGGACATAAAATAAAAGTGGCCACCGTTGGCGAAGCAGAGAGCAAACCAGTGGCCACATTTCCAAATCAGACCCGTTGTGAACTTGTAACAAGCATTTACAATGCAATGGTCTCGGCATTGGTAAAGTTTGAGCTATTGGCATTGCTCATGACATTATTTTTGTTAATGTTTTTGTTTTTAAAACATTTAAAGAAACGGCATTGTCATGAGCAATGCCAATAGCTCTAACTTTAACAATGCCGAGACCGTTGCATTGTAAATGCTTGTTTTATTTTATTTTTAAACAAAGGGGCAGACAACCTGCTTTGGGCCTCATGTCTAGAAGTGATGGGCCAGTGGAGAGAGTGGGTACAGTCGTAGGTATCATTTGTGCCAAAGATGCAGAAGTACAAGAGTCCAGTGGTGTGCGGCATCAACTAAACCTCAATTAGTATTGTTATACTATCTTTTCTTGCTTGTGTTAGGGCCCAGTGCAGCATCGTTGGCCAAAGACAAGGTGAAAATTGAGGCAGGGGAGACACATCAGAGAGATGACAGAGCTGGAAATGAGGCAAAATGGAGGCCCATTTTTTTCAATAAGGTGTAGAGAAGGCCGCCATTTTGCAAGGCAGTGGATCTCATTACTGAAGCAGGTGCAGTGGCACTGGGGCCTGGGAATAAGAGGCCCACAGCATAATCATTTTGACTGCCTTTGTTTATAAAAGAGGATTGGGGGCTCACTTTTCTTCTTGGCATTAAAGGTGATGGCACTCTTGCTGCAAAGTGGTGGGCAACATGCCGGAGCTCATTATATTCTGAAAGGGACAGATACTCTGTTCCAAGATTGGAGGTATGGGCATGCATGGTGAGGAAGGGGTGGGGAACAACCTTTACAACGCAACTGTTACAACGCACTACACTTACAACGCATTTTTTACAACGCAAAATCCATTACAACGCACTACACTTACAACGCATGACACTACAACGCATTTTTAAAAACTACCTTTACAACGCATTCCATTACAACGCCTACCATTACAACGCATAATATTACACTACACTATCCAACACTTACTCTACTGTTGCACCCCCTGGAGTTAGAATAGTAATTTTTACCCCTATACTATCCAACACTTACCCTACTGTTGCACCCCCTGGAGTTAGAATAGTAATTTTTACCCCTATACTATCCAACACTTACCCTACTGTTGCACCCCCTGGAGTTAGAATAGTAATTTTTACCCCTATACTATCCAACACTTACCCTACTGTTGCACCCCCTGGAGTTAGAATAGTAATTTTTACCCCTATACTATCCAACACTTACCCTACTGTTGCACCCCCTGGAGTTAGAATAGTAATTTTTACCCCTATACTATCCAACACTTACCCTACTGTTGCACCCCCTGGAGTTAGAATAGTAATTTTTACCCCTATACTATCCAACACTTACCCTACTGTTGCACCCCCTGGAGTTAGAATAGTAATTTTTACCCCTATACTATCCAACACTTACCCTACTGTTGCACCCCCTGGAGTTAGAATAGTAATTTTTACCCCTATACCATCCAACACTTACCCTACTGTTGCACCCCCTGGAGTTAGAATAGCAATTTTTACCCCTATACTATCCAACACTTACCCTACTGTTGCACCCCCTGGAGTTAGAATAGCAATTTTTACCCCTATACTATCCAACACTTACCCTACTGTTGCACCCCCTGGAGTTAGAATAGTAATTTTTACCCCTATACCATCCAACACTTACCCTACTGTTGCACCCCCTGGAGTTAGAATTGTAATTTTTACCCCTATACTATCCAACATTTACCCTACTGTTGCACCCCCTGGAGTTAGAAAAGTAGTTTTTACCCCTATACTATCTAATACTTACCTTAAATGCAATTTAATATTATGCGTTGTAATGGTATGCGTTGTAAAGGTAGTTTTTAAAAATGCGTTGTAGTGTCATACGGTGTAAGTGTAGTGCGTTGTAATGGATTATGCGTTGTAAAAAATGCGTTGTAAGTGCATGCGTTGTAAAAGTGTGCGTTGTAATGTCATACATCCGGAAGGGGCGAAAGAGGCAGAGGACACAGTCTGCTACTCAGGGCAGCAGCTATCGTCAGTGCAACAGGTGCAGTTGAATTGAGTCCCCGGAGTGTGAGGTTCTCACAGCACCCCAATTATCAGGAGTCATGTTTTTGCTTGATATATTTGCTCTTTGATAAGTCTCACAGTTAGAGTGGATTATCAACTACAGAAAAAGTACTGCTAAAATGGTAATCCCGTCCCCTGCACTCAGCACTGACCCTTCCGCTCCCCCAAGAACTGCCCATAAAGTTTTGGAAGAGGACCCGACTTGTAAACATTTTGCTCAGGGGAGCTCACAGCAAAAACGTTTGAAGACCTCTGCCCTAGGAGATGTGGTTTAAGTGCCCCTTTTCATGCCTTCGAGCCCTCTGCCTCAGTTCCCTTCTTTACAAACATCAGATGCTGTGGCTAATGTTACGGCATGGGTTTATGTTTTAGAACACACATTGGCAGAAGTGTGATGTCCAGTGCCTCCCAGTTTGTACAAATAAAAGAAGTCTGGCACAAGGCTAATAGCAGTGGATCGTCCAAGATCACAGAAGCCGATCAACTCGGGAAGCAAGGACTACAACTCATGCCCGCTGCTTCCATAGCCAACAACATATTCACAAGACGGGAGCTTTGCACTTGCCCAAAGAGTGAAGCATCACTGAAGACTGTTTAAGCGAGGCATCACACACCACACCCACCGCCCGCTAGCCCCCTCCCCTGGTCTGGGAACAAGGCTGCCACAAATATGTTTATTATTTGCTGCGCCAATTTGTAAATAAGAGGTAGCAGGAACAAGGCCACAGGCCTGCCATGCAGAGGGTAGCAGAGGACGCTTCTCAAGCTACCCCCCGCTTGCATTAGAAACTGCCTATGATTTTAAGAGGATATTCAGTGACATTTTTAGGCATAGGATAAACAGGCACTTTTTGTCCATTCTCCTTCGCTTTACAAATGTATGTAAGAAAAGGTTATGATGACACAACCGAAGCTGCGATTCTCCTAATGAGCTCAGAGCCGTGCTGGGCAGGAACACTGCAACAGCGTCCCATCCAGAACACAGTGTGTTCAGCTACAGAAAACACACGCTGCCCGCCTGACAAAGAGCGCACGCGCGTGAGCCTCTCTATGTTAGGGCTTCAGGGCGGATTTTACCCCACGCTGCTTTAAGAGGCTCCATGAGGAAGACTGATCCTGCACTAAATCAGAATTCAAGTCACAGACCGACCTAACCACTGCAGTCCAGCGGTAGGAAGTGGGCGGCGTTTCTGCAGGATGCCCGCTTGTACGACTGCGCCGTCAGCAGCGAACGATCGCTTGGATGAGCCGCTGCCAAGGACGTCACTGGATTTGGAACCTGTGAGTCTTTGTATTTAAATTAATGTTGCACCAATTGCTCACAAAAAAACCAAAGCGCGCCCAAATGAAGTCAAGAAAACTCCGTGGCATTCCTGTTCTCTCCAATGAGAAGCCGCGGTGAAAGCTAAAGGTCTGCATGTATGCTCCATTGCATTTATACTAATTACATCTACACTGGAGTGTTTTTTAATCTCTTAGGCCTTATTCACACTGGATGTGCGTACCTCCTTGCCTGGAAACATGCAAAAGCTGTCCTCCTCACTAGTGGTGAGCAACTGAATATGTGCTTTTGACTACTCTACTCTACATACAAATACTCAAATTAAAATGTAACAACATTTGTTTTCTACATTTGTACAGTGGGACTCATGAAGTTGCAGCCCACCGTCGCTGCGGGTATGTGTGAGTGCGGCTATGGTAAGCTATCGGGCTGAAGAAGATGCATTGACAGCCGAGTACAGGGCAATCCATGTTTTTGGTTCCTCCTGGGAAAATGACCTAGTATCGCCTACGGAGCCGGTGGCACTCATCAAGCTTCCAGGATCCCACGACGCACTGCAGTATTTCTGCTAAAGGGCAGGGTAGCCCAATGGTGGTGGGGAAGGGGAGGCAGTTAAAAACATAGAGAGCCTGCCCCTGAGCAAGGCTGAAGGGTATCGAAGGGGGGGAGAGCTATTTAGCACGGGTTTCTTCCTCGCTCTGAGCCAGGATTGGCGGCTGAAAGGCATTCAGTGGGCGCAGGACTTAAATACTGGACTTCCTCGCCCTCCACCGTGTCAAGTGGATAGAGTAGTACACAGGTAGGAAAGGAGGGTTTTTTGGGGCCACCATCAAGGATTTAAGCAAGATTGGGAGCATTTCCAACCCCACCACGGGTTCCTGGGAAGGACGAGGGGTGTATGCAAGCAGCCTTTTATTTAATGGAACACTTCATGGATCGCTATTTGGATTCGTTTGGGATGGCAACAAGGGACTATGGGACCACAGCCAATATGGGCAGGCAGGAGGGCCCTTTTTTAAGTTTCACCTGCAGTGTTTGCGCTGTGCTTGTGAAATCTATTGTATTTAATATAAATCTTAAAAGGGGCTTACATGCCACCTCCTTGCCTTACTTGCTTTTCATTGGTTCCTGTGCTTGCCACTTACTTCTCCTGTTTGTTTTGGCTGCAGCATATTGTTTCCTGTTCTTACTCGTGTTTTCCTCATGTCCTTCTCTTATCAGTTTCCTGGTGCCAAAGTTCGGTTTCCACCCACTTTGGCCAAGTACTCCTTTTCATTGCCTGCACATCGTTTGCACTGTGCTTGTTCTTTCAGCACCCTCTCCATTAAGGGCTCCATTAAGGGCTTTTATTCCTGCAATGTTATGTTCCTTTTGAAGCAAACTGCCACCACCATGAGCAGACCCTGGATAGCGACATGCTTAACAAGACCTCCGACGACGAGGTGGCAGCTCAATTCAACTGCATAGTAGGAGCTAGAGGCGCCTGGGGTGAGAGGCGGCTTGTGCATTAGCCTGCACAGAGGAACTGACATCCCAGCCACTCCCTGCTTTTCAGGTTCTGTCCCAGCATACTTGCACTTTTAATCCTCCAATTTTTGGCATCAGATCTTTTTACATTCCTCCAAGCTATATATTTTTGATATTTCACAAGAACGGTGTTGGCTTCTATTTCGTAAATGGAGAATCTGCTGAGTCAAAGTCTGAACAAGGACTCCGAAAGTTATGCTTCCAGTAACAATATTGAGTTTTTCCCTTCAAAATACTAGGCATCGCATCGCATACAGTGCATCGCGATCCTGGAGAACAAAAAAGGTAGTTGCTGTATATTCCCTGGGAGTTCCGTTCGCCTGACTAGACTTCCCAAAGAAGCATTTGCAATGCAATAGGTCTCGCATTTACGCAAGTTTAAGCTATTGGCACTGTAAATGACAATGCATTTTATTTATGTTTTAAAAACTAAAACCTAAATAAAAGGCATTGTTATTGCCAATGCCAATAGCTGAAAACTAGAGTAAATGCGAGACCTATTGCATTGCAAAGCTTGTTTTAACTAGTGAGCTGCCTGACTCATGAGTGTTTACACATTTCCCCCACACTGTAGGACATGTGCATCTTTTTTGTATGATTGCCCAAGTTCAGTGTGTAAGCATCACAATATAAATAATGTTAATTTTTTTAATCTTATTTTTTCGCTGACTTTTTTTATTTTATTTTCTGGCTCGGGCCTACCCCTTGAGAAAACGCCTGCCCCTCTAGAAATGTTTCTGTGGTGCCAGTCAATGAGGCTTGTCACTAAAGAAATGTTTCTACGGTGACAACCAATCAGATAGCTATAATTATTTTCCATACTTTGTACCTGTCAAGATAGCTTAATGATGAAGGCTACAAACGTCACCCGACACCTGTTTGTAACCCATACATTTCAAACTCTACTGAATGGCTATTGAGCACACGGGGCAGAACAGCAGTTATTGACCACCTTGGGCCCCTGAGGCCATTGTGCTTAACCCCCACTGAACATGGCCAGAGGTAGTGAGCACATGGGGTCTCACAGCGGCTGGAATCACCCTTGCTCTTTTGGGGAGCTGGGTTTAGTGCTGGGCCAGAAGCTCAGGCCTGTGCTCGACCACCCCTTTACACATCTAACGGCAGAGGGCAGCGCCGGACTAGTCCAGAGGCCAGACACTGTGCTCAAACTCCACTAGAGGCATGGCCAAAGGTGACGCACATCAGCTAGGGACCAGCTGGGGGCTCGCAGCAGCCAGAGAGCCCACAGGGGCTCAGTTTGGTACCAGGCAAAAGGCCTAAAAAACATAAATAGTACCCATCAGTAAAATAAAACAAATAGAAACAAAACAATTATTCCTCATATATAGTGAGGTCACTGAAACTGTCAAGAGTGAAGTGATAAGTGATGTCACCAGTTATATCAACAACATTTATGACACCTGTGACATCATGTGTGAAGTCTTGAGCATTGAATTGGGAGTTGAGTTACAGATATTTAGCTACCTAAAGCTTGCCAATTTCCCTAGTTTCTAAGCTTGGAATCGCCATAACTTCACTTTAATGGTAGTTGTTTCAACAAAAGAACAAGGGTGATTCAGTGGCCACGACATGAAGCGGTTACTAGAAGGTACAGCATTCAAAATCTTGGACCTCTGATGAAGTAGCCGTGCAGGAAGCTACTCGGCAAGTATTCAGGATGACCCGTACTTGGCAGATCAGTTTTTAGAGGGGGGCAGATGGGGCTGCAAAGGTTAGTGAACATACACAGACAACAAGTTTCTGTTTATTTAGAAACTTTTGGAGGTCGTTTCCCACCCTGGAAAAGTGTTGCTGCGTATATCAGAAGGAAGTGACTTTACAGGGTGTGAAAGGATGTATTCAATATTTCATTGGAGTGTTGGGGAAAGGCTTTACCCAGACTTGAAAATGTTACTTCATGGAGAAGAAAATAAAAGAAAATGTTTACTTATGCACATTTCCGGCTGGTAGTAACTTTACTAGAGGGCACACTGAGGTTTAAGAGTGTGCGTAGAAATCTAAGACTTTGTGAAGGGCCAACTTTAGTTCTATATGCTTTACGAATATCTAAAATTCCGTAAATGTATAATATTTAGATCTATACAGATTATGTATTCTGTCATTATTATTTGTGGCCAGATGTTTAGATCTATACATAGTATGAATTGTGTCATTATATTTTGTGGCCAATTGAGCAACAATTAACCCACTTTTAGCTCTAAAAAGAATCACGGCATTGAATGCAAGCTAATTGCTAGTGGAAAGAACTCTTTCCAATCAGGGGTACAACCAATGTCTATGATGAAAATTCAATCTAATATAAAGTATAATCTATAGTGTTTTGTTCATGGAGGAGATGCTTTAGACCAAGAGCATTTTAAGTTAGACACACAAAGAAAGCAAATCTTGACAAAGTTGCCAGAGTTTCTCTCCTGCTTCTCCCCCTAACCCTGGTAAAAATCATTTACTGTAATATAATGTATCTCTCCTGCTACCAGCTCTAGCTCTGAAGGATTGCCATACAAAGACAACCTGCTAAACTTCAAGAATTAACCAGCATTGGCAAAGCCTATAGGTGTGCATTTTTATTACAATCATAGGCCACGACCTAGTTGTTGACACCATATACTTAAAAATAATATTAAAGTAAGAAAAATGTTCATTGATGTGGCTGTTTTACTAGTGATTTAAAAAAAAATTGAAATTGCATCATGCAATTCACTAATATTTTTTGTCGAGGAGACAAAAATCACCACTAACCGCTAAAAACGGATCCACTAAGAGACTTCAGGCTGAAATCAAAACTCTTGTTGATGAGGCAAGAGTGAACAATTGGATTACCACACAAGAGGCATCCTTTTTGGTGAAGACCCAGCCGGTGATTCCTTATTTTTACGTTCTGCCAATAGTGCACAAAGAGCAGAGACCACCACCTGGTCGTCCTATCATCTCTGGGTTGGGCTCTTTATTGGAACCTTTATCCACATTCGTGGACCATTTCTTGCGTCCACTCGTGATGGAGATGCCCACTTACCTCAAAGATACGAAGGACATTCTCAGTCTGGTGGGGGATACACCTTTCGATGTCACTAGGGACTATTTGGTGTCCTTTGACATGGAGTCTTTGTACATTTTTATTCCCCAAGATGAGACTCTTACAGCAATACAGATTTTGTTGGAGAATCGGGGCATAGACACCATCACCCCGGTACATTTCATCATAGACTGTGCCCGATTGGCTATGAAAGAAAACTTCTTCCAATTTGAAGACCAGCTATTTTTACAAACATCGGGCACTTCGATGGGCAGTGTTTTCGCCCCCAGTTTGGCGAATCTCTGTGTGCACCTCTTCGAACAGGACCATGTCTTCAATGAGGACAATCCATATAGAGATCACATATTGTGATGGAAACGTTATATTGACGATATTTTTGTTGTCTGGAGAGGCCTTCCATCATCCATCTTGGAATTTAAGGAGTGGCTCAACACCCGTAACAACATCCTAAGGTTCATTTGCGAATTCAGCAACAGTGAACTACCATTTCTAGACGTCTTGATTTCCCCGACTGATGGGGGTTTATGTACTGAACTGTACAGGAAGCCCATGTCCAGGAACTCGCTCTTATCATATAAGAGTTACCATCCGAAAGCCTTGAGGGATAATCTCCCCTTTGGGCTTTTCTTGCGAATCAAAAGGAATTGCTCAACCACGTCTAAATATCAGGGACATGCCCAAGATCTGGCTCGCCAACTTGGAGCCAGGAACTATCCCAAACGACTGATCAGGAGTTCATTGAAACGTGCAGCGAATAACAGCTGGGAGGCTCTCATCGAACCTAGCGAACCCAAGGAAGCTAATGCACGACTCACATGTGTTAACACCTTTTGCAGTTTCTCTAACAAAATCAAGAAGAGCATCCTCTCCAATTGGAAGATTTTGAACATCGGTGCTACTGCCTTACCTCAACCACTATTTGCTTAAATGTAGCACGAATATCAAAGATCAATTGGTGCATACGCGACCGCACATCGTGAAACCGAACACACAAAGTACTCTCTGGCACTTACCTGAAGTTAGGGGCCATTTTCCTTGTGGCATGTGTACGGCCTGCCCATTCACAGAACACAAAATTTCTGTAGATATTGCAGCGCCACGACCTTGGTTTCTTTCTAAACACACAAATTGCACTAGTGATAATCTCATTTACTTGATCACGTGTCCATGTGCCTTGCGGTACATGGGCATGACCACTCGTAAGGTGAAAACCCGTATTCTAGAGCATAGAAGCACCATCCGTTGTAGGAAAACTGCCACTAAACTTACAAATCATTTCTTGGAAAAGAATCATTCTCCTGAAGATCTGAAGTGAGTAGTCTTGGAGAAAACCTGCCATTCCTGCACATATAACTGATATTTCAACATATCTCATTGGGTACATAGGCTCAACACTGCGGAGGTGGGCCTGAATGATGATATACCATGGGTTGCTCTATAGATACTGTGGGACTTCCTGGAATTCATCAGGTCCATACCAAAAGTCACGAGAGGTGTACATTCATGGGAACCGCTTATAACAATATGGTCATGCCCAATGTACCAGCTTTTCTTTGACTTTAGGTACATTGAGAGACACACGCTTGGGGATGCTTGGCATCCACACTTAAAATGATCACATGAGTAATATGAGTAGATGTCATTATGTATTCATATGGTCTTTTCCTTACCCCCGGAGCTTTGTCTGAAGTTAACAATATTATTATAACATAAAACCTAGGCACATCGCCTTTCAATGCGCTGTAATATCGTATGCGTTTTTGAACAGATTCGTGCATGTGCGGTGTTAACCTTTGGTGCATAAACTACATTTCCCTTAGATTCAGAAACATTGCAGACATGCACGAAGGAATAGTGTTCCGTGACATTGCGCCTGCGCGATGATGTCATCGATCAGCATCGATTAGCATCGGCGACCGGCAGCGCACGTAACATCTCCATTTAAGAAACTGGCAGGCACTGATGCATTTACCTCCCTCAATAGTCTCCACCGGACCGGGGTACCGACGGAGAGAGCGGTGCCTCTCCTCTGAGCTGTCGCCAGATAGAGGTTTGCAACATACCCAGTTGTTACGGGTAACGTTACTTCTCACCGAGCAGGAACCGCAAGTACCCTTGGTTTCAGGTGTTGATAATACGTTTTGAAAAAAAAAAAATCTTTGTTACACATTTCACATAGCAGCAGCATCTGATTGGTCCTGAAGAAAGCCTGGTTCGATTGATGGGCCTCATGGCTGAAACATGTTGATTGCAATCCATCAATTTACACATGCGATTTAAATCCATATCGCAGGTGCATTGTTTTTTAATCCTGACAGCGAGAACTCACGAATAAATTTAGGTTCTCTCTAGCCAGTTTTAACATCACTTCACTCACTTTAAACCTTTTTCTTTACGCTGCGTTCTCACTCACACTAGTAACCTCATTTGGAGGATCTAGTTGATCCAGCTAGAGCAGGTTGTAGCCCTCAGAGGAACTAGGTTTTTCCTCTGGGAGGAGAATCACAAATGACGAAGCATGCCATCATAGGTGGGTGAGGGATTTCGTCCTAAAGGGATTATTCCCCCAGTGTTATTTTGACAGTGCCTTACCACAAGGTTTGTTTGATTAGGTAACTTAGACCCAAGGATTGTTGTTGTTTGTGAGACAAAAATCACCACCCAAACAAGCAATCAAGTAGCAGGTTACTAAAATGGTACATTGTCACTTCAACACTTTATAATAGAAAGTTTACGAGACAGAAAATAAATCACCATCTAATGGGGCATCTGAACTGCAGGCAAAATAAACACTGATTATTTAAAGTAATATACAAAACCTCAATAGAAACATTACACATTGAAAGAGCTTTCTCACATAAGAGAAAGATGAGAACAATGTGCAGAATCTTTGGTCATTGGCGCAAATGGGTTCGTCCGGATACCCCATGCTGTATGCTGTGGTGGGTGGAAGGAATTGTGCATTACAATCCAACAGACCAGTGGATGTAACCTGCTGACCAAAATCCCTCTATGTGCATATAATGTATGGGTTGTTTTTGTTTTATTTTTTTACACAAGGGTTTGGTGAAACAGCTAAAGCAGTATAAAAAGGGCAGACCTAAAATCTATCCAACATCACTTGATAATGAATATCCTGTTGAAAATTACAATAAATTCCATCTGCAAATCACTCAGTAATTAATTGTTTTATACTCTGCTCAGCTGATAACAGTGGGGAGAGCAGTAACTGCTATTGACTGCCTGCCCAGCAATTAAACCACTAACCAGAAGCAAAGGTTATTGATATGGAGTAGGGAAATTATGAGCTGTTAATTCCGGACAGCTTTGAGCAATAACGCTATTATAATCCGCCCTATCAGTCTCACCCCTGCCCCTGCTTTGGAACCTAATATACAAGCGAGCACCAGAAGTCAGTGCCACCATTCTAAGCATTTTGATTGGATGGGCCAATTTCATTTTGTTATACAGGATGCGAATTAAACAATGGCTGCATACTTCGAGAACCTGTTAGTTGCCTAACACTTCTTCAGAATGTTTGCTTCCTTTTAATTGACAAAGTACAAAGACTGGATGCATTCCTAAACAAGAACTGGTATCAGGTTTCTCTTTATGGAGGATGAGTCATGATAGATAGGACTGATTCATGGGGAAATGAGTATTTAAGTTAACATGACCAAGAAAGAAGTGACCACGAAAGGTATAGCATGTAAAACATGAAGTATCCAAATCATGACATGATCCCACGTCTAGCAGAGTTACCGGCAACTTCCATGACTGTCCCCATTCAACACGAGATATTTCCAGACTCAACATCTCTAAAGGGCAGCTTATGAACTATTCTCAAACCTGAGCCCAAAACCCTCAAAATGCAGCTGGGGAATTCCATGATATTCAAACTCTGCCCCGACGGTCTCATGAAAAATAGGGGAATACTGCATCCAATTCCACGCTTTTCGTACTTTCCCTTCCTGTTTTGAAATGTCACCAGCTCTTAGCTGGTGAAATGGAGAGGTATACTGTATTCTGCTGTTGTGTGGCTGTTATTGAAAGCCACTAGCATGAACACAAGATTCTTAATCTGGTTACTCACTGCTATGACGTAGCAACAATGGGTAACAAACGTTGTTACCCATTGTTGCAATGCCTTAAAGGAGTTCCAGGTGGCTCTGATACGCCTCTGTCAGTCTGTCGGCAGAGCTGGCTCTGTGCTCTGATGGGCAGCAGAGGACACAGTTTAGGGAAGGAAGGGTGTAAGGTGGCACAGAGGGTGGAGGGTTGGGTGCCTGGAGGCCAGTTTATTTTTTTACATCTGGAGAAGGTAGGAGAAGCCATGAAGTCTGTGGCATTTGAACGCATGGGCAGATGACTTTGAGGACAATACATAACGAAATTACACCTGGGAAAAAGTGACTTATAGATGTTTTAATCTCTGGATTCCGAATGACATCATAGATAACTAGAACTTCACTCACATGGTCTATTTGATGTCACTCAAAACCCCTCGGTGAAAAAACCTCCCCATTATTCACGGTCACCCATCTATAATTCTATATGTAATTGCTTTGACATAGCACTTCACAGTACTGGTGAGGTGTTGACTCACTGGACTGGAGCAAACTACACAGTGAAGGGATGCTTGGTTGGAAGAGTGTTGAATTGCACTGGGGCTTACGTCAGAAGCAGTTTGGTATTGTGCATCAGTGACGTAACAAAGGCCCCCGCAGTGCAGGGGGGGGGGGCGAGCTCCAGGGGACACTCTCAGCACAGTAACCTGGCCTGAGAGCTCCTGAGTGAGTCCGGAACGGGGCTTTGCAGGGGGGCTCCCTCAAGTTCCGTTACGCCACTGTTGTACACGAGTTACCAGAGTGGTATTCCTAGATCGCAGCACCGATGCATGTTATGGTGGGAGCAGGAGTGAGTGACAAGACACATGCTCTTTACATTCACTTGATTGTTATAAATGATTGAGAGGGTCTATATAGAAGCCAGCCAGGAGTGAAAGCTCACAGCATGCACTGAATATAGGAAATCACTCTAGGTGCAGACAGTTCTGGAATGTGGTATTATTACTGATTGGGATGGCAAAGCACTAAATATAATTTAACCTGGTCGCCTTCAGCTAGCATCTGGAGATTCTAAAGGTTTGACAGCGACCTTTTTAACATTCTCACATTTGTACACGTTTTTATGTAAAAGACTTGATAGCGGGAGGAACATGACTAAATGTTTTAATTATATTTTCTACGCTTTGTTACTCACACATCTGCAATTTTAATGAGCTTCCAAAATGTCATAAGGTCCAAGAAGAGCAATTATCGTGTCACTGCTATTAGAGCAAAGCCACCGTGTTATTGTTTAAAGTGAAACGTTTTAATATAATGAAAAAAAAGTAAAAAGTAGTAAACTGATTTAACAAGAATGCGAATAGCTATCAACAACAATTAGCTCAAGAAATATTTTAGATTATTCCAAGCAGATAATTATATGATGTTTCATATTGTATTTGGTTGATCGTTTTCGTAACTACAAAGTATATATTATGTGTTTATTTGTACTTAATAGAAATTCTGAAAATGCTATTTTCTTGCTACTGTATACATACATCTGATTTTGAATCTTTTAAAAGCCTAACAAATATATAAGCAAAAGAAAACACATTGGTGTGTGGTGTACAATGTGTAAATTCACGTACTTATTACAATAAGCATACTTTAACGAGGTGCACCGAGGAAGAAGCCAACACACATAATGAGAACGAACAGCACGAGCTATATTTTTCCCAATTTGGATGTGTGAAAGAGGGCACCTACATCAACAAGAGAGGTGTAATAAATACTATTCTTTTATTCAACATCTTAGACTACTGTCATTCGGGAGTCCAATACAGAGTCAAGATTTCAGAGTAATCACCTTCAAAAACTCAGAGCAGGGTAAAATAATAAAAATATTTGTCTGTCATTAATCAGAATATTCTTCAGTAATTTTGCGTAGGTGAAGTAATCAATCACTCCCTGTAACTAGAACAGGGTAATTGGAATCTGAAATTCTGACGCAAACTAAAGTGAGAATATTACTCCTCTGTAGTCAAGTACATAGTAAATTGCTATTAATTTAACACTAATTAGAGCAATTTACTTCTGTACTTCAATGCAAGCCTCCATGAAAGGTACACGAGAATAGGTAAGAGCAGTAAAGTTAAAATCAGCAGTGTGGAACGCACAAATAAATTCACATTTTCAATTAGTAGACATCTGCTAACAGTAAGGATGTAGACTAAGGAATAATATGTTGTAAAAAGAGGAGTAAAAGATACATTCAACCGGATCTAATTTAGATGATTTCGTATGCCAACAAGATTTGTGTGGCCCGGTGCAGCAATCTTAAAGACTGAGAAACCACCTAAAGTGGATCCAGAGTGAGTTTAACTTAACCAAGGTTGAACTTTATCAAACTAAAAGCAGTTTCCAAATGTATATAGATTAGCGTAGAACTGACATGAGAGCCAAGAGAGTAACTTTCCCCTTAGTAGATCATATAATTTAAATATCCTAATTTTTCAAAAAAGTTAACAGATCATGAAGCAAGATGCACATTCCATGGAAATTATTTTGAGGAACTTATTATTTATAATACAGAAGTTTATTACTCAACATCCCTGCGCCTCTCAACAGTGCAGAACAGGACAGGCTCTACAAGATCCTATAAAATATTTAACCAAGTTCTGAGCATCCTTACCAGGGGAACTCGGAAAGCATAGGGACGCCGGTTACTAATCTCTTCAAACCACCCATGAATGTGTATGAATTGGAAGATAAAAGTACGCAGTCTGACAGAAAATAGACTTGTGTCAGTGTTGGGTAACAAAAGAAAAGTGATGCACAGATCAAGGGCTGTACTGCCCCTCTTTCTGCAAACTGCATTTGCCACAGTACACTTGCCCCACCATCCCCCACTTCAGTCCCATACACTAAAACAACTAAAGGCAAATCCTTTAAAAGAGCCCTCGAAACCCACCCCAAACTCTGTGGATCCAAGCACATCATGTGCTCTTTTTAAGTTGTTTTAACTAAGGAGGAGATAGCCTGAAGTGCTTAGTCTCTCGCTTTACTGTTTTCTCCTCCCATTTCCTGCTGGTATAGGTAACGAAAGAAAAAAAATCTTCTCCCGCACACAATCTCATCCTTTGCCACTACAGTGGATTCAAGCGGTTGACCAAATCCAGAATGCTAGGCTGGTGTCATTCTGAACTGAGTATCAAACATTGTTTTTGGTTCTTAGTGTGCTCAGTTTCTGGATATCAGTTAGAGGATGAATGCACCCTTTGCCTGGTAGCAAAAGGCAGTACATTATTATTTTCTTATTCCTTTGATCACTGGTTGTTTGCGAGTAACAAGCCTGGGACTGAACATCAGAGGACCGTCCGTCAAGGTGGGCTGCGGCTCTGATCAGCTGGCATTGCCTGGACTGTAGCAGGGGGCAGTACAGGTTCAGTGAAAGGTTTGACACCCTCATTATTGCTGACCTGCAAGGCACAAACACCAGGCTAAACCTGGCAAACAAAAACTGAGAGCTGCAAACCCTGGGCAGAGTTCTACTATAAGGCTCTCTCCTCCATAAATATTTCTGTCAATGTGAAGAAATGCTTTCTGCAAGGAGCAGAGCCCTCACTGTGTTCTGTTCACAAGAGTGAGACACTCACCGCAGCCATCTCTGAAGTTGGTTTGTGGTCCTACCATGCAATGTATATTTTCAATGTACTGAGTGATGACAAACGATTACAAATGTACTTCTCCTTTCCTGATACAAGCAAAACAAATGGGGTCCCTACAATGGGTGTGCTGGTTTTATTGGGGTGCAGAGGGTCCCTCAGTCCCCTCGGCTCGGAGCTGCTGCTCTTTCTGCACCATTGATAGTTGCGCCTATGACTTCATGTTGCCCTAATGGCAACGCTATTCAACAAGACGCAATGAGGAAGGAGTTGTCTTTGTCTCTCCATCAATTGAGACAGCAGGCAAACCATCTGAATCACATAAATCGAATGGCTTACCCTGCCTGTTTCTTCCCTTGTCTTTTAGAGAAGACATGTTTAGTATTGCACAACACCGTGGGGTGACCAGATTTTGAAAACCAAAAAAAAGGACATTTCGCAAAAATAGAAGAAGGACTACAGTTGTACATGAACTGAGCACCACAAAATGGCAGTGCTCATCAACAAAGAAGTGTCACTAAGAAAATACATAAAATGAACTTTTTAAAGCCAGTTAATTAAAGTGCTTTCTTAGAACAACTGCTAACAAGCTCTGCTTTGGAACACATTAAAAGTGCCACCTACTTTTCTCAGAAAAACAGTGACTGCTGGCAAATCCGGGATGCCTGGTAACCCTACAATACAGACCCTCAAAGCAGGGCCGTTCAAGAAATTATGTCATACTAGACGAAGTCATCCTTTCCCCTCACCACCCCAATCTATAAGGTCCATACGGCAGGCTTCTGCTGGTTACATCATAAGTACCTAAATACTCTTGCTCTGCCCTGGAATTGTGTGCGTACACCAAAGTTCTAAAAGGTTTTGTTTTCATAATTATTTGTTTTACCACAGATGTTTTTTTTTTTAAATAAAATGATGACCATAATGATTTACACCTCTTTGGTTTAATCCTATGAATTTTTCAGCACAAAATTGCATGGCTTTCACTTGTGATCTGCAGAAAAATGAATGGATTTGGGGTTTATCTATGAAAAAAAAGATGCTGTTTTGCATTTTATCGCGTTCAGCATAATGTGAATTTATACACTCTGCATGGGCATCAATGAGGGGTAAAATGCTTACCACACCTGCGAATTGCTTTGCAACATCTACAATTAATCATAGTGCCCAAAATCTTTGAAAAATATGAATGCCACATCTGAGAATTTACAGCTATGGAAAGGAAATGTGGCATGTTACACAACACATCCGTATTCTTGGTAACTGTACTGCTTTGCAATAACATGTAAATCAGGGTAACTACGACGATGTAATTATGCTTTCATATTGTGTATGAGAGTTATTACTCATGTATGGGGAATAACTTGCAGTAGTTACGTTTGTATCTAGGACTTACTGGTTGCAAGTGGAGGCGTTCAATGAAGGCAAACATATAAGTGGACGAGGATGGCTCCACCCCCAAAACAATGCGGTAGGAGAACAGAGCTCCTCCTTGTGCAGTGGAAGATCGGGTTTAGCTTCCGCAGTGTCTTAAGCCGACCAGAGAAGAAGGGACATGTCTTTTGAATGGGTGCCTAGTGTTAGCCAATAGGGATGCAGAAATCAGAGACAGGGCAGGGCGGAGCCTGTCAATCCCCTTAGAGGAATAGAAGGCGGAGCTTACAGGAGAAATTTTGCTCTACAGATAGTGGTGTTACAAAGTTAAGAGATCAATCTAGGAACGGGGACACCGTACTGAAGCCTCCTCCGCCTTCTTTGCAGATAAAAGAGCTGTAGAAAGAAGGGGTTTCTTTCGAATAAGACAAATTGAGGAGGAAAGGAAAAGCACTGGGACACCATGTTGAAACCTCCTTCTGCTTCATAGATGACATGAAGCCCTCATATGGACTCTGAGCCAGGATTCATTAACCCATGACTCACTGGGAAGAGGAGGCGTGAGGATATTGGCCTATAAAAGTCTATGAACTGTGCAACTTATTATGGACACCATATGTCATGCTGTAAGCTTGTGTTGAACTGCTCTGTATGACGGTAAACATTGTTTACCAAGAAACTGGGACACCGCATGCCATTAAAACGCGGTCGTTACAACGACCGAGTTGTTACAATGCATGCCATTACTCCGCAAGTCGGAACAATGACTTGCTCTAGGGGTCAGAGGGTGTTGGATTTAAAATCCAACACCTTCCCTACTGTTGCACAGACTGGAGTTGGAATAGTAAATTATACTATTTCAACATCCAGTGCCCCCACCCTAGAGCAAGTCGTTGTTCCGACTTGCGTTGTAATGGCATGCGTTGTTACAACACGGTCGTTGTAATGACCGCGTTGTAATGGCATGCGTTGTAATGGCATGCGATGTAACGAGGCATATTCCTGTATTACTCCAATGTAGCAATAGGGGAAGATTGTGAAGTCCATTATTACCAAACACTGAATACAAATTCGATTTCAATTTAATACTATAAACTTTAAACAGGAAAATTCAAAACTGACTTTCCAGAAAAAAATCAAAACTTGGCTGTTTTCAAGAAAAGAAAAGCAGCTGTAACCTGTGTAGGCATAGCAACCTGACCTCCTAGCCCGGGGACATTCCGTCCTGGAGTAATGAAGTGCTTTAGAAATAGTATAACATAACATAACAACATAGCCACTTGCCTGATTTTGCAAACTATCATGATTTTCCTGCGGTGTAATGCGGTATGACTACAGTTCAGTAAAGTAGGAGTAATGCATTAATCTAAATACACAGCGTTTGTTTAATGCGCAGAAATCCAATAACTGCACATTTAATGTGTTTTCAGAACATCCTGATGGAAGACCTTAAACAGGGTGGTTGTAATCCACACGCTGCAGAGCAAGCTTTGAGCTATTTCTTTTCTATAATTAATTAGCTATAATTTGAGGATAATTACATATTCACTCGTTCTACTCGCTGCTATTTTCGGTGCTTTTTGAACTCCAGTTGGAAGATATATTCATTATTTACACCTCCCCCCCTTCTCCCATCCCCCGTTACTGAAAAGAAGGGCTTCCTTGGATTACTCCCCAGTCGCCCCTGACAAGTATTATTTTTGACCACTTGATCAATTTATAGTATTGAAATAGAATTTGTATTTAGTGTTTAGTATTAACAAACGTGATTATTAAATGTTACATTTCTGGCTGATCTCATATTCAGAAGGAATGCCCGGCACCCACGGAATGTGTCTGATACCCCACACTGCCTGATCACGACTACTCTACTGTTCCCCATCCACAAAATCCAGCTGGTAAAATCACATTATTGGAAGTATCAGCCTCGCTCCTAATCCCCGTCATCCTTTCTGGCTGCCGTGGGGGAGCATGCATGCTGCCCGCTGACGTGACGTGACTACCCTTTCCTTTCCCTATCCTACTCTCTGCCCCTACCACAATTCAGGCCCCTCCACACATTCACCACCTGCTCAGCGCAGGAGCTAAATGTGTGCCTTAATCCACACAGAGCGGGAATGCCATGCAGGATTCTGCCAGGTAAAGCTATGCATTTTGTGGGGATTCATTCATAAAAGCAGCATTTCCAGGAGGAAATGTCATCCAGTAACAATAATTCCGGCCACATGGAATTTCACCAAGGAATTCAGCATGATCAAAGAAGAGAAATGGGCATCAAGCAGGATGGGGGATGTTAATTAAACTAAATGCAGTTCTGCGGATGTATCATAAAAAGTGAGCACTTCCTGTGCTAATTTAAGACCGTGTTTGCTATGGGTTGGGCATGACTGCTCTCTTAGAGAGCTGAAGGTCTGGACCAGTCTTCTTTTACCACCCTAGGCAGTGGCAAACGTCTGTTTGTCAATGTAACTATGAAGGCACTGTGTCTCCCATTCCAAACTGTGGTCCCTTATGGAGAGTATGGGCGTTGATACCCTAATAAGTGACTCCATACCGCAGATGTACTCACAGGCGACTGCATGTGTCCGCCGGGGCGGGGAGGGCGAGTGTACCAGACCCTCTGACATTGAGAGGGGATTTAGATAGGACTGTGTCCTCACACCATTCCTGTTTTCTCTCTATGCAAGCAGGGTGGAAGCAGCTCTGGCGGGGTCTGTTAAAGATGTACCCTACATTGATTCAGCCCCTCTTCCAACTGGAGTACAACAAGCAGTGGCAATGCCAATCTGTTTGGCTTTTGTTTAGTGAAATATTTGTCTAAGCTTCAATAAGAAGCAGGTGCGACATGGGCCTCAGCGGGGCAAGGTTCCATCTCACGTACAGAACAGAAGCAGTATACAGCAGTAGAACACGATTCACACATGCGCATACTTTCATGCACAGAAAGATGTTTCATGTGTAATGCAGGTGGCAACAGTGCATAATATCACACGTAGAACTGGGTAATGATTGTAACAAAGGTGGCAGCAACTCCAGATTTCCTCGATTGTTCTGGAAGAGGACAGCCTGTCCGGTATCAATGCAAGAATCTCACAGACTCACACACACGCCTGGGATCTGGTGTCTTCCCAACTTATTTTAAATGCAGTTTTTTAAACAATAGAAACTGTAAGCCTTGTAGTCACTTACCGCTGCACATACTGTGCACATCTTTACCCGCTGCCAGACGTCCCACGGTAGGACTGCTGACAGCAGTGAAAGGAGATTAAATGGTAGGGTAATGGCTATAAAGTTTCTCCACTGCATCTCAAGTGACAGTGGAGAAACACTGTTCCCAAAATGTTGATAACCTGTCAGCATTGGCTGGAACATCCAGATGCCTCATCCAACAAGCACAAAGTACAAAGTTCACTTCATCTGACTTTGAGTTCATAGGAGATCTATGGGAGCCATTTTGGGAAGAACCGGGGTCTGATGTCATTAGGAACACCTGTCTAGAACTCCCTAGGATAGTCAGTTATTTGAAAATGAAATTCGACTTCAGCCATTACTCTTTTAACAACCATCCCTTATCTCCTAATTACGGGTGAGCAGCTCCAATCATATCACCTCCCGTGCAACATACAACACACTCACACTGATGCACATTATCAGGCCTAGTTTCGTCATTTTGGCATCAAAGCACAGATGCATCACTTGTTTGCGTCCTCACAAGTGTTGTTTCTCTTTCTAAAGTATTAAATTGTGTATCTATGCCAAATTTCATTTTGTTTCTGGAAAGCAGAACTTTTTTTTCTATTAATAGAATGTTGTTTAGGCGATTTTCACGTCTAAGGAAAGCGTGGCTCCAACTATTCTGGATTGCAGAAGTTGTGTTCCTGTAGTGACATTGTGTTTTCCAGCAGCTAGACACTAGTCTCCACATACATGCATTCTTATTGTAAATCTTTCCAAAAATAAAATTGTTTTGGTTTGCCTGCATAACTCACAGGTTTGCAGAGGCTTAAGAAAGGAAGTGGAGTGAAGGCCAATGCCCCAAAAAACCCAAGGCCATATTTTGTTAACAACAGCACTTGATCCTGTGAAATCCTAATTCTAATTTGTAATTACTTCTTGGTTTGGTTTCTTGATTCATGGCTGATAAATACACTTGACATCATCCAGGCTTATCAGTAGTTCATAGAACTTGCAGGGATATGAGATTTGCTATCCTTAGCCCAAAGGCGTGGAATCCCCTTCGTGGTCAGGCTCATATCGTTACTCTTCGCTGTCTTTTAGGCATGAGGTAAATTCCCGCATGTTTGGTTATTTCGTGTATTTTTTGTTGCTACTTCAATTTAGTATCTGCAGCTACATGCAAATACGTCTGCAGTGTGTGTGATAAGTAATCTTGAAAAAAGAATTCCAAGCAATGGAAAGGCAGTAGACGGAGGGTGAAACCTTCACTCCGTTGCCACTCTTTAGCACTATACCTTATCGGTTGAATTGCTGGCAACTCCTTGTCGTTGGAGTCGGAGATGGTCATTACAGCCTGATTTGTAAACATTTTTGCACATCAAAGTGTTACTTAGGGGGACAAAAAGTACAAGTACAACAACATACGCCATATCCTGCCTTACAGAATCAGTATTTTTGTGCATTTTACGATTATTAATTGCACTTTAAACAATAACAATTCCACCACTGTCCGTCATTGTAAATGTGGTATTATGGAGAAGGAATGGTGTGTTAAGGGCACGAACGGTCTTTCAAATGCAGTGACCAGTTGAAAATTCGAAGTTAGTGGATATTCAAATTAAGAATTCAGATAGATTCCCACCCTGGAAGGCGTTTGTGAAAGGCAGGAAAAAGTGTGTTGTTTGGGTGATGGGAGAAAAAACAAACCGTGCTAGAGCTGTAATGGGAGGCCTATTCTACAGGAAATAATTTTTACTGTGGAGGAGTAAGGTTACATGTGAAAATAAACAGGTCAAAGTTACGTGTGAAAATGTATACAATTTACTCATACAGTCACGTAAAAACTCCAGTATTGCGCAGTTGGAGTACTCCTGGAAATCTATGACCAGGCATATTCCTAGGAGTCTTCGTGAATCTCCATAAAGTTGTACATCTACCCCAAATTCAAATAAAGGAGTAAATCTCAGAAAGTAGATTTCACTCTTTTAAAAGCCATAGTTTGAAAAAGGCACCATATGTTTTTATTAAATGTCATTCACATCATGGAAGTGCAGTTCTTGCAGGCTATGACGCTCTTCACAGGCTAGAGCATACCATATCTATTGAGGAACTACAGAAACAAGGCAATTTCAAATATATGGGGCACCGTTTCTGGGACAAAGGGAAAGGTGTCCACCCGCATGTACATGATTCTCAGTATACGGTATGCTCTCGCCTTCCTTCGCTCAGTGGGCCCGATTCCCAGGGCCATTTGCAAATCCAATTCACAAACGTTATGCTAACTCTAGTAAAGGGCTTGACACTCCCAACAATTTTCATGCAAGTAAATGTATGAGCACAGGCAGGAGCTTGCACTACAGAGCAGGAATGCCCTGCAGCTCTGATAACTCATGCACACCTTCACATTTGTGGGAATTTCCAAACATGTCTCCGACTACATTATCACCTTGGAAAGGGTTTACAATGTATTAATGTCAACGGCAGAAGAAGAAAACCCCTTTCCAGTGGTGGGAAGGAGAAGAAACACCCCCCAACATTTGTGGGGGACTAATGGAATAGTCCAGGGGGAAAATTTTTCCCTGTGGAGATGAAAAAGAAAAACAAATACGTGCACGTGCTCGATTTTTTTCTGCATGAGCAAATACACACGGGTACATTTGCTCCTGCAAAAACGGAATACACAAAAGTGTTCTATTGGTACCCCAGGATACCTGTGACTGGCAGAGTTCAGGAACGTTGTGCATATTCCTGCACCTATGGGGGGCTGTAGACCTGGAGGTGTACAATGTCTATGAAAGTCGGCCCCTGTGTATACAGCACAGTAACAAAGCTATGCTGTCCTACAGCCCTGCATACAGTAACGAAAACAACACAGTTTCAAAAAGAAATGCATGGGTGCCTGTTCTGCATAATTTCAGATTAAGCGATGACCCAAAAGGGGCCTGCGCTAGATACATTTGACCTCATACCATGTCTTTAATCACATCATTCACACTGCTGGGCTGCTGCTGGCAGCGTCGTTGCATGTGCATTGAAGCTGTGAGAGCCCTTGTACTATTTTTAAATCAGAAATCAGTCCAATCAATTACTCCACTCAACCCAAATTCAATTTCCCAGGGCTGCATTTGTAATTGCGTGCGCCTACTCATCGGTTTATTTAAACATGTGTTGCCTGTCAATACTTTTCCGCAACGCATGAAGACATCTGCGGTCCCATGTACAGCGTCCTTTTGGGCTCGCACATCCTGTGATTCGGAAAATCATTGGGTTTGTGACAACATAAGGGACTTTAATGTAGAAAGGCCCTTCTATGGGTCGGAAAATTGATTCCAACTCCTTTTTCGAAAGTTCACAAATCGCAAAGAGAAGGGAGCGTGAAAGGGGCTTCCCCCTCTTGCTTCCAATTCAGAAAGAAAAGCATCAATGGCTTATCACCCCAATAGCCACCCGAAACCAACGAGGAATTACCGCCCCCCAAGTTGGGGTTGAAACTGATTGACAAAGGGGAAGGGGTCCCCTTAAGGTGCCTTCCACTTTGGGAATCGAGTTGGCAGCCTGGGGGAGGTGCAGGGGGTGGAAGAAGGCAATGGTTCAGAGACAGGCTCACCCTGAAGTTTTTCCAAAACTGATAACTTTTTTAAAAGCAGCACTGACTCTTTTCAGAAATATGGGCTGCTTTGAAAAAAAATCATTTTGGAGTGTCTTCATATGGTTGGTGGTCAGCTGTCCCTTGCAGGCTACCATCCAGGTGATTGCTGCCAAACTCAGGGGGTCGAAATTGTCGACCTGCCTAATAAATATAAATCAGCCCGTTATGTGACCCCCTGTGACTTTGTCCTTTGTGAACTTACCTATTCGCACATAGATCGGTTCACAATATACTATTCCATTCACAAAAAGTCTGTGCAAATTGCGACAAGTTTTTGGGAATGCAATAATAGTACATAGGGCCCAAGTAGGATCCATGCAATGGATAAAAGGCCTCGCCATAGAGACTGCTCATCTCGCTTATGAACAGGCAGCTCACTGGTATTAAAAGACAATGGGCACACCCTGTTTATGAACCGTTTACCCATCAAGGGCGGCTCCCCTTATGGGTCGTTAGGGCAGTGCTCCTCCCACACTATGCGCCGCCACCCTTTGTAGGTATTATAGACCTACATTGAATGAGTTTCGAGCAGTGCTTGAAGTGTAAACATAGAAGTGCAGGTACTTTATACCAGAGTAACTGCCTGTTTCTGAGAAGTACTCTCCAATTAAAAGTATTACGTCGCTCTTGAGAAGTGCCGTTACACTCCCTCTCAAAATAAACAAGCGCCGGTACTACGTACCGGGCAGTACCGGCCCATCCAAAGCACTTGTTTAGAGCACAGCGGGATAGCACACACAGCATTGTGGGACGGAGGCGTAGCACATGTCACAGTGTACTGACGTGACATTCTCCTGATGGATCCTGCTGCAGTGAACTGAAGTGCACATATCAGACTAAACACGGCTAGCCTGATATTCGTGCATTAGCCTTCCCAATCTGTGCTCTGCGGAGAGTCAAAGGGACAGAGACAAAGTCCCCCTGTGCTTTGAGGGATCACTGGCTTGGCCTCCCAGCCAATCCTAATGCTCCTTTCAAGCTATGTGTTATAATGTAGACTATGCGAGCAGTGTTGTGATTGGCTGAGACTGGCTCTATGACAGAAGCAAGCTCCTCCAAGGGCTGTGTATAAAGCAGGACTAGTAGCACGGGCACAGAATGAATAACTCACAAACATGAACAAGCATTTGCAATGCAACAGGTCTCGCATTTACTGGAGTTGGAGCTATTGGCATAGTAAATCACAATGCCTTTTATTTATGTTTTTTTTTTTAAACATAAATACAACGCATTGTCATTTACAATGCCAATAGCTTAAACTCTCGTAAATGCGAGACCTATTCTTGCATTGCAAATGCTGGTTTTTATTGGACATGAAACATTTTGAGTGTAAGTTCCGACGTTCCCTAGGTACATCTATCTTGGATACATTTGTTGGACCTCGTTCAATCTTGCCCTATATATAACTCCTGAATGTTTGTGTCAGGCATTCATGTGGGGAATTGGAATGCATTTCTCTGAATGAAGTCAATATGTATAGTTGCATGCGCACCACCCATCCTGCCATGCATCACTTTAAGGACCTGAACAATATTGGTACGGAAAATATCTTATGACGGATACAAACAGGAACAAGCTGTAGCCCGGTGACTGACGAGGAGGGAGGGGGTAGTGAGAGCACACAGCAGGGGGTGGTGGCAGAGAGCGCCTCGCGGACAGCAAGCCTGTGTTTACAATCCCTAGAGGGGGTGGGGTCATGGCCTTCACAGACGCCTGCCAAAAGCTTTTTAAATGTTAGCTCGTCACTAACTCGCCCAATCAGTGCCAGACGCTACTAGTCAGAAAGTGCATTATGCACCACATATGTGGAGATGCAGTCAGTACACCCCCTCTGTGGGGCCCCAAAGGGTGGCAATGAAGGTGCTGGGATCACCTAGGTATCCCCCACGAGTGGGTGGAGTCATACACTATGCAGTCCTATGGGGAGATCGCATCCCGTTCGCAAAAGCAGGTTGGTCCCTTTACATTGAAAGGCAGACCTGTGGTTTCAAAATATCACTCTTCGTTTCATTGCTGCGCAGTCGCCAGTACAGGATCGCGGTGGCGTAGTGAAGCGTGATGGGGCTCCCACAAAGTACATGGGGGGGGGGAGGGGGGGGGCTCCACGCTCTGGACCCAGTCAGATACTCTCAGGCCGGGGCCCCACCGCCCGTGCACAGTGCCAGAGCTCACTCCCTCCTCCCCCTGCAAACCAGGGGCAGTGCAGCAAATGAATGAAATATGTTCGTCAGGAATGGTCGCCACGCTCAGCCTCGCTCGGGTCTGTAACGAAAACAAACCTTGGGCCTTGTGATTAACACTGCGCACTCGAAACGCAGGGATTACGAGGCGTGTACTGTGAACTTCAATGGCGCGTCTGGTCCCAACGGATTCCGTTGCTGCTCCACGCGCGCATACATGCATTCATGACGGTGAGGGCAAGCAGTGAGGCGTCTGCTCAGACTCCCTGCTGACCAGCAGTCCCCTCGCCTCATCTCCTCAGCATGCGGCAGTGACCCGCGCCTTGCCTCAATGTACGCAATAAATATAGCATGTACCGGCGAAGCTTGGTTAAGGTTTATGAGGAGAGAGGGTCTGCAAACGTTCACCCGCATTATATAGGTCCTAATATAGGCTGTTGCGCTTTTTCAAAGATCTTCCGCTTTTGACTGAAAAATAGCCGTACACACGATTTAGTCCATTGGGCAAAAGACACTTTTCTGTAATCTTTCTACGTCGATCTAGAGAAAAATTTCTGCGGTATGAGTTTTTTTCGCTTCGAGACATCGAAATGAAAAATCATGACATGAAATTTATGAAGCATATTTCATTGTTTGTTTTTAAAACATATGGTTCTCTAGAACGTATACTTTGCTGAAAACAGTGAAACATCCCTTCCTGCTGAAACGCCATGGAACTTAAAACTTAGCAAAAGTTATATCTCTAGAGAAAAGATCCGCACACATTTTCCAACCTAAACTCTGAGTTATGATGGCGGTGCTACAGGTCCCGATTGGGACTGGGGAGTTTCCTGTTTAAGGCCTGCTGTTGAAGCACCCAATCAGCTCACAGCGCCTCAAATCTGCTGTTTGTTATCAGCTCCATCACCCACGGGCAGGTGTCAGATGCACAGTGAAACAAGAGCGCACTGAAGCTGACGAGGAGGGAGTGGGAGGGGGGAGTGGGGGCGGGCGCAGTGGTGCGGGCCGCAGTTGTAAAAGGCAGGGAGAGGGTGAGATTGAGGAAGGGAAAGATAGGGATCAAAGGAAAAAACAAGGGGGTGGCAAATGGTGTGCACTTTGATGTCCTCAGTGGCCGCGCGGCTCACTGAGGACATCAAAGCAAGTGATCAGGCAGTGCTTTTCAGGCTGCCAAATGGTGCGCGCGCCCGGGGCACATGCACTGTATTTGGAGGCCTGAAAAGCCACTGTTTGCACTTCCAAAACTTGCTTACTATAAGTCTCGCCAGTGCAGCGCTAAAGCGCTGTCTCAGGCGAGACCTAAAAATCACTGTGCGGCTTTATTCTGAAGCCGCATAGTGACCGGCAGTGTGTGTAACTTGCCACGCTCCATGTACTGTCTGTGCTGCCTCCAGGCGCAGACAGTGAAGGTGCTATGCATGAGGGCGCAGATAAAAGGCAGATCGGCCCCAGACTAAGCAAGCGTGCAGGCGTCACGGTTCTGCTGCTGCGGAGTTATCTCTTTCAAACATGTCAAGTTGGTTTAAAACTTAAGGAAAGAACAGCAGGCATTAAATATAAAACCTGCACACTTGGCTTCTTTTTTAGATCAGCTGCTTGTCTGCTATCAATTACTGAAAAGCACCGTGGTTTGCGAAGATTTACATTCCCTTTTCTCTCGGCTCTTCCTGCTGCGGGGCTGTTTTTATTCCAGAAAGTCGATATTCACAATTACACAAATAGGCAGCCATGTTTCTGTATGACAACCACTACCACTTTTATGCTTCAGTTATTGTAAATGTTGGATTTTACAATGACCCAGAGACAGGATACTGGATTGAAAGGTTTGGGAGAATGAAAGACTGCGTTGAATTTTGCAGATTCCACTTGTGATCTGCAGCACACCCGTCTGCCTGCCGAGCTGCAGTGCTGCGAGTTTGAATAGAGGCAGCAGTTACTTCATAGTTGCCTGCAGCAGTAGATGGTACACAGGAACCGCTTCAGAGGCATGAAACAGTATTACATCCATGGACCTTACACCATCCTCCATCAAAAGTTGTCAGCTCACACCGACCAGACGGGGTTTCTGCGCTATATGTATGCGTTTCTAAAGTCTCTCTAAATGTAACAGTGGTCAAGCTGCAGGGAAAGTAAGCAAGTGCTTCTGGGAGGTGCCTAGAACCTCAATGGGGACAGCTTTTTCCACCCAAGTTTGGATGACATTTACATAGGCCACTTTGAGGAAGTATTTCTAGGCCAAACTACAAATCCATTTAAAAATAAAATTGCTGTTTTGTTTCATAGATGATATTTTATTCATCCGACAAGGCACTGAAGAAATGACTCGTGTTCTTATAATGGCTCCATGAACAGGATGAGCCCTTGCACTTGATGTGGTCACACAGCAACAATACTGTGACCCTTGTTGATTTGATCCTTCTGTCATACAGTAGTCCACTTCCACTCCCTCCATGGTACATACAAAACCTACAGAAAGAAATGTCCACTAGCAGTCCCTTCACCCGCAGGCACTCTGGGAAAACCTTCCAGGGGGTTATTGTCACTAAAAACCAGAACAGTTGTGAAACAGCGTAATTTGTTCAATAGCTAACGCACCTGAAAAATAAATTGGTGACAAGAATTTGCCCATGTAAACCAGGGAGGAGTGCTTACAAATGGCACTAATTGGCCCAGGGAAGCATTACTTCAGCATGTAAAATTACAAGATCAGGGACGTGTCACCTCTGGTTACCACTTTTCATCCACTTGTTCACAAGATCTGAAATATTAATCAGAATACCAGTAAGATTTTAACACTTGCTCCTACAAGCCACCAACTACTAGGTTCATTTTTAAATGTAAGGGATTCCCTGGTACATACTTGTCGTCCATCAAAGGTGTCCTTTTATGGACGTCATCTAGGAGCAGTTGCTATGAGTGCAACGTAAACAGATGAACCACCAGTATCAATCACACAGGGAATGGAATAGTTTTGAACCACAAATTCTCTCATTACAATGCTATCAATGTAACTAATCACACCATGTGCCCTTGCAAAATGTACCACATCCACATGACTTCCTGGCTGGTAACAGCTAGAATGCAGAAACAACTATACCGTCAAACAAGGGAAATTGACCAGCAAACTTTGTGATGCAATTCAAAACTTTAAATCTCAAAACAAAACAATGGGTAAAGACAGTAGAGGCATAAATTGTCCCTGGGATTTCAGCACAAGATTTAGCAACAAATTTGCTGTAAACGGTACAATGCTGGATGTCAGCTAAAGAAAAATGAAGTGCATGGCCTCAGTATCTACAAATAGCAGCACCTGGTCCTCAAAGGAGGGGCACATAGTTCATGATATATAGCCAAACTGCCACACTATCACATTTTAAGGATTTGTGCATCAAAATCAACAGCATAAGATGAAGCTACCGCCATGCCCCTCCATACTCCACAACATTTGTATTTAGGGCTATTTGAGTTATACTCCTGAGCAAAAACAAGAACATATTGCCCTGCAAATGTCCAGCACATGATCGACAGCTGAAGTGCACTGGTTTCATGATATCCCATATTCCAACATGAAAGGATGTTTATGCCACATACATTCCAGAATACTGCATGTTAGCCTCTGATGCCCACCAATGTCATCAAACCAGCACTGTTGATCACAAAACACCCAGAACTTTGCCACCGGCATTTTATCAGGCTCCCCTAGGGGCTTGTTCTGATCATGGGCTCTATATGCCAGGGCGGAATCCTGCAGGTGAGCGAGAAAGCATTTTTAGAAACACAGTTCTTTATGGCCGGAGTATTCAAATATTACAATATTATTCAAAGCAAATGAAGGGTGATACTCTTCCTGTTCCCCTGTCCCCTCCTCTCATTATCCAACAATGTTTGCCCTATTGTATGAACAAGATAGATCTATTAAGGAGAAAAAAAAACACCACTCCAAACTTAGGCAACATGACTAAAATGTATTTTTACCATTTCAAAACTGTAGACACATGTAATGCTTCTGTTCTCCATCTTCATTCTACAGCATCCCGGATTGCTTCGAATTTAAGGATGTGAGTTCTGCTATTTTACACTCCACTAACGTACAATATAGATATTGAATAGTAAGCAAAAGGCTCATGGCAAACTTTTGTGGTGATGAATCTGCCAAGTTATGGGCACAAAGAAATGCGTTGACCTTCATAGACAAGGTAAATACATGCCTGTAACTTTATAAAACTTGAGAGGAGGTCTTTCTAACACAGCTTTAAAAGTGACTTGTGAACACTATAGGCATGTAGTCGCTGACTCGTTA
The DNA here is from genome assembly GCF_964204655.1 of Triturus cristatus. NCBI lineage: Eukaryota > Metazoa > Chordata > Amphibia > Caudata > Salamandridae > Triturus > Triturus cristatus. The sequence goes on along the minus strand of NC_140584.1, from coordinate 670,078,982 downwards.
GGTCTTGCCTACGACGGTACACGCATCTGCTGTTGCTTTGGAGAGATGTTATGTACAACAAGGGGCCTAGAGGCCACAAGGGGCTTAGAGGCCACCCATTGTTTACCATTCGTTGACTTCATTTTCACTCTTATTTGCTGCCTCCTAATTGGACAGCGCGTGCCAGCTTTGTCTGGAGCATGGACCAAGTACTGATTGCTTCATCTTGATTACTGACCTTCTGCTACTCGTGCTGTGATTGAAGTATTATTTTTTTCTTCCCTGTTGTCCTTGTCCATGTTACTAATTCTCTTCCAAAACCCCCTTGTTGGTATTGCTCCTTCCTCCCAACCCCTTGTCCATGCTGCTTCTTCCCTTCCCACGCCCACCCTTGTCCATGTTGCTTCTTCCCTCTCACCCCACTGCTGACCGTGTTTCTTCATATATCCAACGCCCACCCTCCTGCTGTCCATGTTGCTTCTTCTCGCCCACCCCCACCTCCTGTTGCCCGTGTTGCTTCTTTCCTCCCAACCACACCCTCCCACTGTCCATTTTGCCCCCCCCATAAGAATAAAAAGAACTATGATGTGGTCAACGAGTGATGCATCATAGCACTTACTTTACTATCCTTTGCCCTCCACCCTCTCTCCCATTGTCTCTTCTCTCCCACCCGCCCTCCCATTGTCCATGTTTCTCACCCCCACTCGCCAAAAGAAAAAAGACGTCATAACGCTTCTTTCTAACTTTTAGCCATGCTGCATCGCAGCCACGCTGATGTACAGCATGGCTAAAGACACTGATTGGCAAACTCAATAGCTTTTGCATAGGTAAGACCTATTGGCTTTGCCAATTCTTGATCAGGTACATGCGTTGACTCTCCATGCTTCAACCATTCTTGCAGGGCCAACATCAGCGTTCATGAAATCCAGACGTACAGTGCAGCGTGCTCACAATGAAATGATACAGTGGCATGTATGTGCTATTTAATGTGCCGGCAGGGTCTAAACCTGATGGCACATGCATGTCCTACTCCTAAATTAGTAATGCGATACTTAACTTTGAAAGGTGTATTTGTCACATTGAAGAAAAAACTAAAAGGAAATCTCACAAGCAAGCATAACCACAAATTAAATGGCAATCACTCATAATAAAAATCTAGAATACAAAATGCAACCCAAACAAGGGAATTTATACCAAGGATTCTTGCATCAAGGAAACCAGGAGATCAATTGAGGCAATTAATGTCTGATTTCAGATCATGAACTAATCTTGTGACGTTCCGACATGCGACCTTTCACACAAAGCCTCCGAGAGTCCTTATCAGGCACTCACACCTGCTGCAAATCCGGATTACGCAATAGTTAAATGAACTGAGGGCCAAGACTCAAACGCACCGCACCACAAATGACTATCACTGCGCGCGAATGTTAATGTGGTCACCTAAAAACGGGGCGAGAACAAACATATGTGAAGGTCAAATCCGCAGACACTATTTATTGCATCGATAATGTGTGGCATACACCGATGATGGACAGACCATTACAGGCCAGCAGACATGCGAGCAGGCAGCGCCAGCAGGCACCAGGCAAGGAGCAGTGGCGAGCGTTTTCGTGCAGTTTCCCCTTGCCTCCTGCAAACCACCATCTAGCAGGAATCTAAACTTCCCTGATCCTATACTACTCCCAGCTACCCTGCATGTTTGAGGGTGAGGAACCGACGCCACTTATCTGCGGCGCTCACGAGGCCTCACCCCTCCGCTGGGCTCAGCGCAGTGCACGCGCATCAATCACGTTTATTAGTCCCTTTTCTGCTTCGATGGCACACACTGACAATTTCCAAGTGATCTGCTAATCAGGCGCGGCAGTAGTGTTTGAAAGTCACCCTTATCACATAGAATCGGATGCTGCTCAGCTAACCAGGGGATTGCAGGCTTGAAAACCAGCCCAGCGCACCTTTGTTTATATACCGAGATGTGTGCCCCCGGAGGAGAACCCAAGCCCAGGATCTCTCGACCGTGGCACTACAGATTGTTGATTAAGGTGTGGATTGCTGGGCCATAGGCTACAGACCTGAGGCTGTCGCCACTACCAGGCCTAGTGCAATAAACAGAACACTGTCAAAACTGTAGGAGTGAGCAAAAATTGTGATTTTGTGCTCGGTGTAATTTTTGCGAGAATTACGGATTATGGAAAATACAAAGGGCACGTGCTCATTTTATTGTCCAGCTTCTGAAGTCAAGCCCTGAGCGATGCGAGCATGCACCATAAGAGGAACCCATTTTTAGGCTTCCTGCAAGACATTTTCTACTCAAAGCCAGGTCTATCACGAGCGAAATTTAGAGATTATGTGGAATATGCAAACCCCAGTAATCGAGGTTTACACAAGATCACGCTTGCATCGTAAAAAAAACTTGGCACATTAAGATTCGCATTTATTTCAATCAGGAAGAATAGTGGTCACATATATACCAGAATAAACTCAGAAGTGAGCATGGTTATAAAATAAGTGTGTTCCACATCAAAATTAGACTTGTAAGAAGCACAACCCGTCCCTTGAATATGAAAACTAATCCACATTAAAAATTGTGCAAGAGCGCCCAAGCAACACCCAAGGACACATTTGGGAGGCAATACTAGGCAACCATGAAAAACCTTTAGACGCCCAGGCACGCCCATCCGCGAGCCCATGGACCATAACTGGTGGCTGTGGTGGGTGTGAGGGCATCAACGTGTCCCTCGGGAACCAATGAAAAACCTTTAGACGCCCAGGCACGCCCATCCGCGAGACCATGGACCATAACTGGTGGCTGTGGTGGGTTTGAGGGCATCAACATGTCCCTCGGGAACCAATGAAAAACCTTTAGACGCCCAGGCACGTCCATCCGCGAGCCCGTGGACCTTAACTGGTGGCTGTGGTGGGTGTGAGGGCATCAACATGTCCCTCGGGAATCAATGAAAAACCTTTAGACGCCCAGGCACGTCCATCCGCGAGCCCATGGACCTTAACTGGTGGCTGTGGTGGGTGTGAGGGCATCAACATGTCCCTCGGGAACCAATGAAAAACCTTTAGACGCCCAGGCACGCCAATCCGCGAGCCCATGGACCTTAACTGGTGGCTGTGGTGGGTGTGAGGGCATCAACATGTCCCTCGGGAACCAATGAAAAACCTTTAGACGCCCAGGCACGTCCATCCGCGAGCCCATGGACCTTAACTGGTGGCTGTGGTGGGTGTGAGGGCATCAACATGTCCCTCGGGAACCAAAACCCTACCAGCCCATACCCTACGGAAAAATGTTAGGAAATAAATCATCAGCCATATCCCTATAAACAATATTTATATGTAGAAAATGAACAATACTACCTCGCTCACCTTGACCATCTATAACAATGTGACATAAGGGAGATACTTCTAAAATAATCTTATGCCATAAAAACCTTAAACATCATACTCTAGGCTTGTTACTCAACTCGGAGTGTTGGAAGAGTGGGAAGTTGTGAAAATGTGTGAGCTGGAAAGTGTAGGGTCTCCAGCTGCAGCAGGAGACTAAGACTGGGGTACCAAAGATACAAGGTTTCCCACCTTGCGTCACTCAACGTGAGAGGACTCAGAAGAGCGTTCCCCTGCGTCTGCCCAATTCCCTGCCAGTTAAATGCTCAGAGATTACCCATAAACCAGAAGTGCAGTGTATTGTTACTCAGAGCTGCATAGAGTTTTGGTTTGGTTTGGTAGTGATTTCTTCATGTTTCCACACACCACAATTCTGCGGTTGTTCTAAGAATCTTGGCAAGAACACAGGAAAAGCAAGGTCGCACAGTAGAGAGTAGTGCAAAACACTGAAGGATGCATTATCAAGTATGTTTGGTTAAATTAACACATTACAAGGTTTCTCATTACAACTGGTGTGGTGTCTTACATAATTAGGGATAATACAATTTCAGCCAAAGAAACATGTAGCCAACAACAAAATACACTGTTAATTTACTGTTGTTCAAAGCCAATGCAGAACTGTGAAAACAATGTTTTAAGGATCCTTCTAGCATGCCCTAAGCCACATTTCTAAGGCCAACGGTGCACCCGTTGCTGACAAAATAAAAATTCAAAATATGATCACACTGCAGTTCATTTTTTGTTTTTGTTTTCTTGCTTAGATGATTGGAGTGGGGCATTTTTGTTGTTATTTCAAGATTCTAATAAGATTTTACAAAACGAATTAAAAAAGCAAAACAATAAATATATGTGTTGTATTTGAAAGAATGTCCGGTCCAAGTGGTGTCTTCAAGTGGTTTATTAAGCAAGATGTAAGATGGTAAGAAGGATGTACAAGGTACAGAAAGAAACCCCACCAGGAGCAGCCTTCTTGCTGCTCAGCCCATACTCTCAACTGACACTCAACCAGGCACCCAACACTCTATGACCTCATCACTCATACTAACATTCTACAGCACATACACAAACCCCACCAGGAGCAGCCTCCTTGCTGCTCAGCCCATACGCTCAACTGACACTCAACCAGGCACCCAACACTCTATGACCTCATCACTCATACTAACATTCTACAGCACATACACAAACCCCACCAGGAGCAGCCTCCTTGCTGCTCAGCCCATACGCTCAACTGACACTCAACCAGGCACCCAACACTCTATGACCTCATCACTCATACTAACATTCTACAGCACATACACAAACCCCACCAGGAGCAGCCTCCTTGCTGCTCAGCCCATACGCTCAACTGACACTCAACCAGGCACCCAACACTTTATGACCTCATCACTCATACTAACATTCTACAGCACATACACAAACCCCACCAGGAGCAGCCTCCTTGCTGCTCAGCCCATACTCTCAACTGACACTCAACCAGGCACCCAACACTCTATGACCTCATCACTCATACTAACATTCTACAGCACATACACAAACCCCACCAGGAGCAGCCTCCTTGCTGCTCAGCCCGTACTCTCAACTGACACTCAACCAGGCATCCAACACTCTCTGACCTCATCACTCATACTAAGATTCTACAGCACATACACAAACCCCACCAGGAGCAGCCTCCTTGCTGCTCAGCCCATACGCTCAACTGACACTCAACCAGGCACCCAACACTCTATGACCTCATCACTCATACTAACATTCTACAGCACATACACAAACCCCACCAGGAGCAGCCTCCTTGCTGCTCAGCCCATACTCTCAACTGACACTCAACCAGGCACCCAACACTCTATGACCTCATCACTCATACTAACATTCTACAGCACATACACAAACCCCACCAGGAGCAGCCTCCTTGCTGCTCAGCCCATACGCTCAACTGACACTCAACCAGGCACCCAACACTTTATGACCTCATCACTCATACTAACATTCTACAGCACATACACAAACCCCACCAGGAGCAGCCTCCTTGCTGCTCAGCCCATACTCTCAACTGACACTCAACCAGGCACCCAACACTCTATGACCTCATCACTCATACTAACATTCTACAGCACATACACAAACCCCACCAGGAGCAGCCTCCTTGCTGCTCAGCCCATACTCTCAACTGACACTCAACCAGGCACCCAACACTCTATGACCTCATCACTCATACTAACATTCTACAGCACATACACAAACCCCACCAGGAGCAGCCTCCTTGCTGCTCAGCCCGTACTCTCAACTGACACTCAACCAGGCATCCAACACTCTCTGACCTCATCACTCATACTAAGATTCTACAGCACATACACAAACCCCACCAGGAGCAGCCTCCTTGCTGCTCAGCCCATACGCTCAACTGACACTCAACCAGGCACCCAACACTCTATGACCTCATCACTCATACTAACATTCTACAGCACATACACAAACCCCACCAGGAGCAGCCTCCTTGCTGCTCAGCCCGTACTCTCAACTGACACTCAACCAGGCATCCAACACTCTCTGACCTCATCACTCATACTAAGATTCTACAGCACATACACAAACCCCACCAGGAGCAGCCTCCTTGCTGCTCAGCCCGTACTCTCAACTGACACTCAACCAGGCATCCAACACTCTCTGACCTCATCACTCATACTAAGATTCTACAGCACATACACAAACCCCACCAGGAGCAGCCTCCTTGCTGCTCAGCCCATACGCTCAACTGACACTCAACCAGGCACCCAACACTCTATGACCTCATCACTCATACTAACATTCTACAGCACATACACAAACCCCACCAGGAGCAGCCTCCTTGCTGCTCAGCCCATACGCTCAACTGACACTCAACCAGGCACCCAACACTTTATGACCTCATCACTCATACTAACATTCTACAGCACATACACACTGGCTGAGCAGCAAGGCAGAGAAGCATGCATAGCACTGAAGCCAGATACAACAGTATGTTTAATCAAATATAAGTTAAAAACAGTGTCATTTAAAGTCCTGTAAATCTATCCATAGTTAAAAAATACTGGCTTCTCTTACCTTAAGCAAGTTACGTTTTCACACATTGACTGACTTTTATTAATAGCCAGTTACAACTGCATATCACCTGCATACCACCACAAACACAACATCTTACCTCCATTCTCCATGAACTTTCCTCGCAGTCCACCATCACCCGATCTCAGTGTGACTGCCAGTGCCACCCTATCTTTAAATAAAATACAAGTATCTCTACATGTGATATGGCATGTACTGTATGTGCGTGTTTCACTGTTACACAGCAATTGCCATCATTTCTTCTCGTCTCAACCCACCTGTAATATTGTTGTAATGTAATGTCTTGGTAGATACATTGCTTCGGTTACAGGAGCCACCGGCTCTCTCTCCATTAATATACATTTCCCCAAACTAAATGATTACATGTGAAGCACAAGGCATTTTCTGACCACTAAGCTTCGATTACGGAAATATTAATTACTCCACCTCCTATTATTCTTTGTCACAGGTCTCACGTCCCTTCATTGTGTATGTAACAATGACAAAAAGAGGTAAGATTTGGCATTGTATCCCCTCCCCCCCAGGGTAGGCAGTGTTATCAACAGTGCTTAGTTTGTGCTGGTGGTTAATAGAGCGCAGCACTCAATTCTTAACACCAGCACTAGTGACAGTCCACCAAATGTAGACACTGTCTGTCTTATTTTGAGATGAGCACAACAATAGTGTATAGTAATACACTACACTTTAGAAATGACAGTGCAGACTATTCAAGCCCTTCTTATAGCTGTGGGTGGCTGGAATAGTCTGAATTGCCACTCCTGGAGCAGTGCGATGGTTAGTGGCTGTGTTGGTGCTGCTATTAGCAGCACTGGCAGGGGCTTTGGTTGGAGCAAGCTGCAGTGGCCTCCTAAGAAGGGCCCTGGCACTTACATTTTTTACAAATTAAGCACTGGTTATCAATAAAGAATATGGGTATGAATATGAATACCTTTGGTAGTACGGGTGTAACTGAAGTAGGAGCAGGAGTGGCCGCTTGTACTATGAAGTGGGGGGCGGGGGGGCGGGGGATCACAAAGAAAAGTCAATAAAAAAATTATTAACATTTCACATACCTGCTCCGATGGCTGCCGCCTCTCAGCTCACATGCTGGGAATGCAGTTCCCAGCATGTGAGCAGCGCTGGGATTGGTCTGAGCGCCTTGGTTCGGTGCTCGCACATAGACTGGAAGCACGTGTTGGTTTCTCCGCCCAGCTGTACAACACCGCTGGGTGGAGGAAAGCTGAGTGCGCAGGATGGTCTGGCCCTCTGGGGCCGGCCAAACCATCATGTGCATTTAGCAGAGCGCACCACTCCCCCTTCTCCCTGGTGCAGCAGCGTCACTGTGGCTGTCCCCACCACTCCCTCGGCTGGCAGGCAGCCTGCAAATCACAGAAAAATGATAATAAAATGCTTTATTATCATTTTATGTATGTCCTTGTCTCTGCTGACTCTCAGCAGGAGGGGGCGACGCTCCTCCGCCATAAAGGAGGAGCCGCCACTGAGTGGAAGCCTCTTCATATAGTAAAGACTGCGACGAGAAGGCGGCCATTGAAGTGCTGATACGCCTTTGATAAAGCCTCAAGGCGATCATCTGCAAACCGAGTCGCTCCTTCTCCACTAGCGTTAAGTGCCTGTTCTCTAAATAGGACGAACAGGAAGAACCAAAGGGGTCATGTCACACACCCGCCACACAGCCGGCAGGTGATGAAATGTGAACATGGACATCAAATTGAAAGTCTATTGATTTTCTTAAGTGAAAGGACATGACATTCATAGGGATGAGTGCCTACAGGCAGGAGGTCATTGGTGTGCTGTGTGAACTCAACATGAGAAGAAGCTAAGATGCTAAAAGCATCACACCTCTGTTACCTCTGTTCTCCGGGGACTGGCTGGTGAGTCGACCACACGTCTTAGGGTATTTTGCTATCATGAACCTTCATGTTGCCTGGACCAAAGGGTTGCTGATGGAAATATCTAAACAAGTTTCACAACAAATAAAGGTTTCCATGGAACCAAGATTCCCCTCCTTAAGCCCAGCCACAAAATTGCTCTTCGATGCGAAGTGCTGACCTTGTTTCTTTCAGTTTTATTGCATAGCTGTGCAAAACTAACATGTTTGTATTAAAATGAATAGAGAAGTTAATAAAGAAAACTGTCTCAAATATGAGTTCATGGAAGAGACAGAGCCAAAACTAAATGGTATATATATATATATTAAAAAATATAAAGTAACAATTATGCTGCTGAGGTTGCATGGGAGCACGACTGATTGAATATAGGTGGGCGAGTCACCAAATTAACAGAGAGAGCCGAGCCAAGGGTCTGGCTCCGATCTTTGAGCCCGTGAACAAGCCAATCCCTGAAAATATTCCCTAAGTATATCGTACAACAAACATCACGTAAAATATGATTAAGTCTCTTCAAAATTCAAAAAAGTATACTTTAACATATGGATCTGAGAATTACTTATTAAAAGTAATAGTTTTGTTCACCTGGTATTCTGAATGCACATATTTGAAAGTGCTTTCATTCACGAGAATAAAGAAAAACGAATTTTGGTGAAATAAAATATTTGTCTAACATCACACAGTTTAAGGGGGGAAGCCTCGACTGATTCAGGTTTCCTGGTTTCACTTTGTACAAATAGCCAGTAAATAGGTATCTACCTAATTGTCTTTCCTCATGTTAAGGTTTTCTTTTTACCTCTTAGTGCAGTTTTTGAATATAGCGCACACTCGACTCAAAGGCGGAGCGCTTGCATGGCACTAGTTGCATTACACAAGGACACGTGCATTGTTTATAGGCATGGGGAGATGGAGGGATTTGTCCAGAATCATAGAATGTTGAGACCACGCCGAGACTTGCACCTGGTTTACCAGTTCCACAGTCGGCAGCTCTGGCCGTACGCCTCCCTGGTTAAAGGGAGGGAAGCAGTCAGAAACCACACGAAAGCTTGGCTCGTTATGGGCTCGAGGTTCCAACAGGACCTCGAGCTGAGCCAGAGCCAGGCTTTCAGTGGCTCGCCCACCTCTTTGACTGAATAATCATGGTCTTGTTTGTCAAAGAAGTGCATCCTCTTAAGGAGAGCTAGAAAAGGGGGGACCGCAGCAGAATCCTAGATGCTGCTGTTTTTAATGAACCAGCAGTAGGATCTGGGCCCAGCTAAATATACTGTGCCTGGCGCTGTGCGTGAATACGAGCACTTGCACACAATGGAAGTCGCCCCACTGACTTCAATTGGAAATAGAAAATGATAATAACATATCGTAATTATCATGTTTTCCGGGGCTGGCCAGAGAAGGAAGACGAGTAATTTGCACTCCCTAAGTGTGCAGGCCAAACAGTCCTGCGCACTTTGCATCTTCCCCACCAGGCGGCATCACACAGCCTGGTAGGAACATGCATAGCCTCCCAGTCCATGTCTGAGCGCCGTGTTTCGGCGCTCAGACCAATCACAACGCTGGGAGACAGGAAGAATAGGACGGAGAAGAGGCGCCAGCCGGCCGGCCCCAGGTAAGTGTTTTTTTTTTATTTCCGTCCTGCACCACTACCCTCCCCACCCCCCTCCCTTTTGGTAGCAGCAGCTACTGCTTACACACATATATCACGCTGCGGTCTTCCTTTCCTGCTCAGGCGAGCGCGGTGAGAGACAACCAGCAACACTTTTGGGAGCTGTTCTATGTCAAAGGATCGCATCTGGATTCTAACATCTGGTGTCATACTCAGACAAAAGACAATCGCAGGAAATAAAAGCAAGCTTTGTCAAATTGTAAACGCACAAACTGAGATTTGAAAGCCGGTTTTTGGTGTAGGTCTATGCAGGAATAACTGACTGGCTGCATGTGAATCTAAACTAATATTAGCACTAAGTATTTAATATTTATTAATACACGAAGAAAATAATGCTAACACCCTTAGCATAACCAAAGACTGCGAAAAATATACAAGGTGCTAAACTTATGCCTCACAGGTTACATTCAGCTCTCTCATGCGGGTGCAAAATTCACTGGGCTGCAGGATAGTGCCTCGCAGATAACATACGACTCTGCAACAATTGCATTAAACCACTGAGCTATTTTACACAAACTATAAATCAGTGACCTACACATTACACTGCACGCTCTGAAACAAGCACATTCTCTCTGTGCTACTTACTTGTGCTTCAAACTTTTGGTCAGAGAATACACACACATACCTCTCCAGGAAAGGGTATTAACCACCTGTTAACTAACCACCGTTTTACCTTAAAACTTGCTGGACACACTCTCTACAGCAGATCCCTCAACACCACCGTTTTTAATGCTCTGCCGTTGCTCGGTATCAGTAAATAAAAAAAAGAGATGCAGAGACGAGTCTCCACTGGGCTCTCTTATTCAATCCTGTAGAGTTCACCAGCTGAGGTGTGCGAAATTGGTGTAATTTGCATTCATTTAATTTACTCGAAATTTCAGCTAAATTATGTGAAATGACACATAATTACGCAAAATATTTTAGAGCAGAATGAATCTTTGCATCAATTGCGAGGTGCAACAAAATCACCATGAACAAAAACGGCTACTCACATTCAGTTTTTCCAGGCGTTTACGGTAAACTTTTATCATGAATGGCACATTTCGCTGTAAACTTTTACAGCAAATGGCACCCAATTATGCAAAGTGGCATAATTTCGAGAATTTTGTGTAATAAACATAATATGAAATACCCAAATTATGTAAAACATGTTGCTGTCATTTACATTTCACCCAAGCCTATTCACCCCCACCCCTCTGGCTAAATCAGGAAGCCGCTAAAAATCAGGGGGAAAAAACAAAAACCCGGGTGACAATCTTCCGGGCAGTACTTGCCTGACCTGAAAAAGAAGCAGGAACACCAGCAAGAGGACCAAGATAAACAGCAGGACTACCACCCACAGGAGTCCAGGAGTCCCGGGACAAAAAAGGAACACGTGGACAGGAAGTGTCAGGACCATAAGGGCCGGGAGGACCAGGGCAGCGAGGACTAGGACAACCAAAAACAGGAAGAGAAAAAGAACCAAGATAAGGAGGGAGGAAACTAAGGGGCCGTGGCCAGAAGTACCAGTATCAGAAGAACTAGGGTGAAGGAACAAGGCCCAGGGAGACCAGGGGGACCAAGCAGACATGCCAGAAGCTGTTGCAGGGCCATGGGCAAAAACTCTGCATGGCTCTTATTGGTTTTCAGTCAAAGTTGCAGCTTGTAATTGAGGGGGAAAGGGAAAAGCTGTTATTTGGTGCCACCTGGTCGTACTGCAGCATTAGATGGATCACACAGGAAAAGGGCAGGCCTGCTTTTTATTAGGTAAATAATAAACACACGTGTGTGACCCCCAATAAGGGCGTGCCTGGGGCACAGAGCCCCAGCTGCCCTCCCTGAACAGCTCCAGTAGTAATAGGACCAGCAGGGTCACCTGGGCCAGAACTCAGGGGACCAGGGCAGTTGACATCAGGGGGATTGAGGTTACGAGGGGGGATGGAGAAGTAGGACCAGGATGAGGCCTGAGAAGAGCAGGAACAGGACCAAGAGCATTGATGATACGACCAAGACCTGGCGAAGGACCACAACCGTGAGGATCAAGAGCAGAAATACCAGAGGGATGAACAGCAGCGGCGCAACACAGGCCCCCGCGGTGTGGGTGGCCCCTAAGTTCCAGTTGGCCCCCTCCGCACAGTACTCTGCCCAGAGAGCTTCTTAAGAGTCCGGAGGTGGGCCTTCAACATACCTCGCAGGGGGGCCCCTCAAGTTTCGTTACGCCAGTGATGAACAGGACCAGGATCAGGACCTGTATGATCAGGAACAGGATGACAAGGAGGACCAGGTGAGCTAAGACCATAATCGCAATATTGAGGAAGACTAGTTCTAGGTTTGACCAGGAGCAGGACCAGAGGACAAGGACCTGGAGGAGAACAAAGGCCATAAGAACTAAGATTGAGAAGAGGACTTAGGGCCATGATGACTGGGAGAATCAGGAGCGGGGGAAGAAGGGCCACTTCAGAACCGATAGAAGGAGCACTAGGAGGGTAGGGGCGCTGACCAGGACCTGCAGACAAAGGCTTAGGTGGGAGTACGAGAAGGAGAAGGAGGGGGACCAGGAGGCAGACTAGGAGGATGAAGAGAAAAACCACAACACTGAAGAGGGGGATGAGGACACGGGAGGCGGCTGGAGCCAGAGGGACCAGGACTCAAGGGATCAGGGAGACAAAGACCAATAGGACGGGGGTCGAGACTAGGAGGAACAAGACCAGGGCCTGGAGGAGGAAAATGAGTATGAAGAGGGCCGAGAAGACCAGGAAAAGGATGGTCAGGAAACGGTCAGGAGAAGGACCTGCAGCAAAAGGTACAAAGCCACAAGGAGTAGGGGGGAAAATCAGGACTAAAGGGAAGAGAAGAAGGACAGCACGAGGAGGAAGAGAATAACCAGGAGGCGGAAGACCACTAAGAGGAGGAGGATACTGAGAATGAGAAGGACCATGGGGGGGAAAAGACCAAGAGGAGGAGAATGTCCTGGGGAGAAATGAGGACAAGAGGAAGGGGATCAGGAGAACTGAATTTGCACCGGAGTCTCTCATGGGTGCTCCGATAGGGGTGTCACTGGCAGTGCGGGCCCATGCGCCGCTGCCTGCACTTGCCACTATTATGCGCACCAGCTTTCTTGTTACAAACCAGAAAAATTGTACAAAGACAGCAGTCCAAGATTTGGATGATAATGTAGGACAACTGTGCCCACATGTTCTAGAGCAGTCCATTGGCATAGCAACAGCCTGACCCTGGGTTAATACGGGGTGCATGAGGCCAGCGCCTTGCCTAAAGTGCAGGGTTCTTCCAAAGGCTTACAAAGCAAACACAAAGCAGATTGTTTATTTCTGATCACTAATGGCATCACAGCACTAATCAGATGAGCAGCTTCCTAAAGAAGAAGGACGGTGCACCAGGATGAAGTCGGAAAATTCCGAGTGTATTCCAAAATATATTCTTTATTGAATTTTTAATTTAAAATTTGGACATCAGCCAACGCGTTTCGTTCCATAAGGAACTTCGTCCGGGCAGAAGTGTCTTTGTCTTGGTCCACTCAATCAGTGTCCGACAATCAAATGGTTCCAAAATTGCAACATATTCATTAAGAGCCTGGGTTCAAAAATCGTAAACACGTTCAGCATACCACAGGCTTCCAAGTAGATCGATTCGTCTGGAGAGTAAAACCCAGGTCCTTCGTATTAACCTTCACTTTTCACTTCAAAATATAAAAGAATCCAAAGGCCGAAGTAACAGCCAATATTCCTTATCAGTGTCGACGCTCGCGGTAGCAGTACCAGTCCCTCGTCCGGACTCAGCAGATTGTTTATTTCTGATCACTAATGGCATCACAGCACTAATCAGATGAGCAGCTTCCTAAAGAAGAAGGACGGTGCACCAGGATGAAGTCAGAAAATTCCGAGTGTATTCCAAAATATATTCTTTATTGAATTTTCAATTTAAAATTTGGACATCAGCCAACGCGTTTCGTTCCATAAGGAACTTCGTCAGGGCAGAAGTGTCTTGGTCTACTCAATCAGTGTCCGACAATCAAATGGTTCCAAAATTGCAACATATTCATTAAGAGCCTGGGTTCAAAAATCGTAAACACGTTCAGCATACCACAGGCTTCCAAGTAGATCGATTCGTCTGGAGAGTAAAACCCAGGTCCTTCGTATTAACCTTCACTTTTCACTTCAAAATATAAAAGAATCCAAAGGCCGAAGTAACAGCCAATATTCCTTATCAGTGTCGACGCTCGCGGTAGCAGTACCAGTCCCTCATCCGGACTCAGCAGATTGTTTATTTCTGATCACTAATGGCATCACAGCACTAATCAGATGTGCAGCTTCCTCACTTGATGAAAAAAAAAACTGAAACTGGTCTATAGCTTAGAATGAAGCGTTGAAACGTGTCAACGACACGTCCGCTTACAGGAAGCTCTTATCAGAGACCTAGAACTGAATCACTTCTATTCTGCAATGACGACTTCTGCAGTGAGCAGAGCCCAGGAGCCGAAGCAACTGCAAGGGGCAAACCCAGAGCATCGATAGGACATAATCAATGCACCCCAGCCCCTCTGGGGCAAGTGGACCCACCTATCCAACCAGCCCCATCAAGGCCATTACTCCCAGGGACCTGGGGACCAACAGCGCAGACCAGATCCCCACAGTCGTGAATATCGAAGGGGGTTTTGAGGAGTGTAAATGGGGGTGGGACAAGCATTGTATTTGGGTGGGCTGGAGCATCTGGCGAGTATCTCTATGACCCCTCGCCCAAGATAGAAGGATGCCAGCATTTCGCTTTGGATCTCTGACGGTCTGGGAGATCTGCGCTCCAATCTCTTCTTAGAGCAGACGAAAACCCAGGAAGAAGTAAATTAACAAGTGTGTCCTGGGCTGCTTCCGCCTCAGATTTAGCATTTTCTCATGGGACAATAATTAAAAATATCAGCACAGCCTTTGCATTCTTCCCTGCAGAACGTACCAAGACGCACGGTTCACTGACACAGCGGAAGTGTGCTGGAGAAAACAGACGAGACTATCCATCGCACTGTGCACTTACACATTCAACAACAAGGCTTATGAACAGCACGAAAAACAAACTTAACTTTACCACCGTCAGAAACAAAGCATGGCTTCCACCTACAGACAAGCAGTGATTGCAATCTGTCAAAAACAACCACTTTTTTAATAACAAAATAAAAAGCCGATGAAACTTACAACCAAATAACGTGTTCGTGCATCAGTTTCAATTTCTACAGAGGCTGTAGTCACTTTTCTACGTGCTTATGCCAAGCAAATGTGCACATTTGTCTAGCAGGCCTCCATTCTGTACAGTGCAACGGTTTACGCTGTCTCCCCAAACATGGAGCACCATATACGATGCTGTTTCCATCTACAGTTTACTTTCTCAGATTGCTTGGGATCTCATAAAGGCTTCTCCCACCATCATTCTAAATATATCATTCTAAAGCCCTGCACGAACATTTGAACTTGCTTTCCTCCCAATAATCGCTCTCCTTTCTTTCTTCAGAGTGACTGACCCTCCCCTTACCCTCCATCCTCTGCACGCCTCATACCTCAGGGTATCTGCTCCTCTCGTTCTCATGGCTGTCTGCCTTCATCTCTCTTCTTGTCATTCTGCAAATGGCTCGAACCTCATTTCCAGACCACAGCCTCTCCTTCCAACCCCTGCCTCTGCCACCAACAACAGCCAACCTCAATCCGGCGGCCCATTCATCTCACCAACCATCCGCCTGGAACCTCAGAGCCACCGGTAAGAGCCTGACTGGTATTAATTTGAGTCTACTTCAAGAAAACTGAAGTAAAAGCATGCAATGTTTTTGTTTTCTTTCTTGACTAATCCTTATAACCAACAACATCACTGGATCAACCACTAACCTTGGATTCCGCAGTAGCCTTCTTCTCGCCACAAAGCGCTTCAACGCCTACCTCAGGGGTAGTAAGCGCTATATAAAAGCAATTACAGCAGAGCACATCTTTATCACTGTAAACAGCTTATGAATTTCACTATAAGCAACGGCCTCGAGAAAACTGCGTGCGTCACGTGTTAGACATGAAGACCAGGAAAACGTGCGTGGTGCACTGCATAAGCATTTAAACAGCGCACAGGCCGAGAACACTGTCTTCAGCATAGCATTCAATTGGCACGAGCGCAATGCTGCATAAAGAATCGAAGTGAAGACTATTTTCATAATCTACTGTACCCTGTAGCGTGCACTAGTCTCGTGCACTTCGTGCACAAGCGGACCCTATTTAGAGCAACGCAGCCGTGTATTGCATTGTAGTATAGCCTAACGGGTGATTAACAAGTATAGTAGCGCACTGTGCCTATTGCATAGTGCCCCAGTGTGCAGCCTCAATCTAAATATAGGTAATTTAGTGCCAAGAAACTTCAGGATACCAGCGGTTTACGTCCACGGCAAAATACACATTCAGCATGCAGTGCTCTTAGAAAGGCGCTGTCACGCATGGCCGGCCTGCAAACCACAATCAGCCCTGGCAAAAATGTTCAAACCAGACCCACCCTGCAGAAGGTCGCGATGAAAGCAGGGTCACTGAGGCATAGATCGGTGGGCACCTGACAGAAGAATCCCCCTCACCTTCAAGCACAGGAATAATGAAAGAGTGGCAATGCCGTCAGGGACAGGGGGATTTATTTCAAAAGGCAGCACAGTTGGCACATTATACAAAACAGAAACATCTCACCGGACATGACAGAACTGGCACCTTTCAGCACAGCTGCTACATTACATTCCCAAGACACTTTAAAGTGGTTACTTTAGCACAAACCAGTGACCTGTTAGACTTGACCAAGTCCAGCTTCGACACACTGGCAGAGCTCAGCCCAGCCACGATATTTAGTCACGGTTTTGAGACAGTATGTCTATTAAATAATATTCGCCAATGCAAGTTACTTGTGAAAGCTGAACAGGATAAGAACATCACCCAGAGACAGTAATGTCACCCGCAGAGCCAGAGGTCAGAAGCATTTCCAAGGGCGCTGTGGGCGAGCAATGGCCTGCCTATAGCGCATCATCAGAGCCCGAAATCCCGCCACAGCCCTCAGATGTGTTCAGAGGACCCACTGGGAGGGCTGCATCAGCATCCCTAGCATTAGACAGCGACCGAAGCGCACACTGCCTTAAAGCAACCACCCATTCAAAGGTTGATATCGTCTCTGAAAACGTCCTCGAATGAGATGCTCAGCACTTTTCACCAGGCATGTTTTATTTGTAGTAGTTTAATAACAACACGTTTCAAGCCAGCCCTGGTCCCATACGAGCAGTACAGGCTTTCCCCAGACTGGCATATGTTGTGAAACATGATGTAAGAAGTTATTCCCCATTTTAAACATTGTGCCGTAGAGAGTAACAGGTAAGCAGTGACACCAACTACTAAGGGTATGTCCCGCCCCCAGCACCCCTAATATTGCTGCCTTTTACTACCCAACAAAAAGACAGGGAGCCTTTAACTTGCCCGGATTAGCCCCTGACCCCCCAGCTGAACAGCGCTCCATGTGCCCCCCTTACCTTAATGATGCTGCTCCTCCTGGGCGTGGCCCTGGCTGCCTCCAGCAGGCTGGCCTCATGTTCTGCGGGCAGAGCCACCCCGCTTCTGCGGTCCCGGCGCCTGCCTCCGAGGGGTGACTCTTCAGGGCATAGCTCACATCCAGCGGCCTCCGCTGCACCCTCAGCCATCTCACCGGGTCAGGAGGGGAGTGAAGGAGTCAACAAGAGGGGGGAGGTCAAACGAAACCCACAGAGGTTCACAGGTAAAGAGGCAGGACTCAACCGGGAGCCTGGGTGCAAGCCTGGGGGGGGCCTCAAGAAGGTACCAGGGAAGGTGGCAGGAGCCCACCAGGGAGAAGAGAAAGAGGGCGACCAAAAAGAGGACTAGAAAAGGGTGCCCAAGTAGGGCACGAAGTAAGGTGTCAGTAGAAGACTAGGAAGTGAGGGGATCCGGAGATACACCAAGTGACCAAATCCATCAGAAAGGACACACGAGTTGGGATACAGAATAAGAGAGAGAAAGTGAGATCGGTGCTGGGAGAAGAATGGCAGGGGCTGGGGGGGACTGGGGGGGGGTTAGAAACAGTGAGGTGAGGAGGAAAATCGTAGATATGGGGAAACCCTGAAAAGGAACACCAGGGGAGCAAGGCCTAACAATGGATTGAGTAACAAAAAAGTCCCAGAAGAGGCAAATGGATAGCAGATCAAAGGGGTCAGAAATGTAAAACTGGAGGAAATCTAACAAGGAAACACCAAATGGATGGAGCAAGGGCTGCAGTTACAGAGAGAAGCGCAAAGGTAGAGAGACAAAGGGGGAACGCGAGCCACGGCCACCGGCTAACCCCTAAGGGCTATTGTTCTCGGGAGACAGACCCATGAGGATAGATGTGTCCACAAAGATTGAGAGTAACAGGTCCGGGCTCCAGAGCCCCGCAGCCTCGGAGCTACACTGTAACCAGGGCGCCCCCGAGAGCGCCACAGTGCAGCTGTCCCTGTGCGGTCACAGAGAGAGCATTGTGACTGGCGCTGCGCGAGGGCATACGCAGAGCGTGACGAGTCTTCAGGGCACTGCGCAAGCCTTCAGAGAGCAGCGCGATCCTTCTAGGGGGCTGCGCGAGCCGGGCAGATGGGAGGCTCAGCCCAGCACGAGCACGGCTGGTGCTCCAGCAGCAGCAGCTCTGGTCCCTTCCACGGGATCCAGCTGCAGGGAGCGGATAGCGCTCAGGGCTCCCCGGAGGGGAGTCACGCCCTTCCTGACCACCGCGCTTCCTGATTGGCTCCTGCCACCTTCTGATTGGTTGGCGGGCTGAGCCTGCTTCACTGCCCAGCCCTTTTTCTGGCAAACCATATAAAGGGGAGGAGAAAGCACTCTGACAGAGACGGGGAGACGTTGTGCGGCGTGATTAAGATGAGCTTGTCCGAAAGCAACAGGACAAGAAAAAGAACAGGAGTAAACATTTTCATGTTTAAGTTTCTGGTATCCACGGGGATCGATTTTTCAAAAAGTCGCAATAACGCTGTGACCAATTCCAAATGCATCATTGTGTCTTTTGTGCAGCAAAATCAGCGGGATAAAAAGGGGGCATACTTGCACAGATAACAGTTTAAAATGAAAAATGGCAATGCTGTGGCGCCTTCAACACTTTTAACAGGTGCAGCACCGAAGCTGGAATAGCACAGCACCAGTGAAATATGGTACATGTATAGAATCAAATGTAACTGCCTCATTTGTATGTTAACACATGTCCTCTATTTTTAAACCTGTATTTACCATATTGTAATTAGGGCTCCTGGTTTTATGGTATTTATATTTTTGTTATTTTCGTCTGCTTTTATCCATTTTTGGTAAAAGATTTTTATTAACTTTTCACACCCAGGGTCCTGCAGACCAACATTACACATATGACCAGCAGACGAAGAATCCCCCCTCAAAATACGCATCAGGAGAAATCCGTTCCACTGCATTCCTACCCTACATCCCCCACCCACCGCCCCCTCTACCCCCACCCCCCCAGTCAGTGTGCCCGCAGTAATTCCTCATCAGCCACCTTCCATCTGGCCCTATGGCCTGAGACATCCCAGCTCCGGGCAAACGGGCAAACCCCTGCTAGTATTCAGCCCGAGAGAGAGGGCCCCGCCGTGACCTCCCTCCGCAGCCCTGTTCCCACCTGCGCTCTTCAACCGCTGCCCAGGTAGAGTGCAGATAGCAAGTCCTCCATGAGTGTAACTAAGTGACCCCGTCCTGCATGTACTCCCCGTGGCCCCCACCGACCCCGTCCCAGGTTCCACTCCCCCATCCACGTCTACAGAATCCCCATCCTCCACAGCCTCCACATTCCTCGTCTCCCAGGAGCACAGCTCTTCCACCAACACCCCCCACGCACTCGCCACATCCAGCGCCTTCTCATTAGCGGTCCGCCTGGCCATCTGAAGCCGAAGCGTCCCTTCGCTTCCCGCCCAGGCCAGGAAACTCCCCCTCCATCTCCGAAAACTCGGGCCGGGCGTGGCCTTCCAATGCAGAGTGAGCTCCCGCTTCGCTAGTATCAGCCCCAAATCGCAAAACTTGCTTGTGACTTTGGTGCGGGGGGTGTGCGGAAACCACAACAAAAGGCAAGTCCCCATCTCCACCTCCAACTCACGGTCAGTCACCTGATTCAGACACGCCACCACATCCGCCCAGTACGAGCCCAGGCCCCGGCAGGACCAGAACATGTGACCAAAATCAGCCCCTTCTACTCCGCATCGCGGACATGGCGACTGAGAGTCTCCAAAATACCGCAGAATTTTGACCGGGGTGAGGTAAGCCCTATGAAGGGTGTAAAATTGGATCAACTGGAATCTAGCATTGCGCGTGCCCTTCCAGGCCCGCCGCAAAAGCTGTGCCCAAGTCGTCTCAGGAATGGGCCTGCCAAGATCCCCCTCCCATTTACCCCGCAGGACTTCCAAGGGTGCCAGCCTCTCCGTGGACAACCGTCTATACAGACAAGTAATGGCCTTAACCGTACCCGCCGCCATAGTGACGTATTGACATCCCTGGGAAATTGGGGGTTCCGACAGCCCCATCCTCCAGTGCTTCTGGATCCCACGCACCAAGGCAGCATGCAAAAGGTAGTCCCCCCGTGGTAGGTCATATGCCCCCTGCAGATCCTGGAACGACAGCAAAACGCCATCTCCGTATAAGTCCCCAATCATGTGCACCCCACACTCCTCCCAGTGAGCCAGAGCCGACCAATCCCAGCCGTGCGGGAGGGCCGTGCGGGAGGGCCGTGCACATGCCCAACGGTATCTCCGGGGCATACGGCCGAGCAAACCCTGCCCTTTTCTGACCCACAGCACCAGGACCAGGAAGGGCAAGTCCACGTCCGCCGCACCCGGGGCAGGGGCGACCACCGCGGTCTCAGCTAGGCAGGAGGGGATCAGCGGGCAGCCGCAGGTGCACAGTCGCGGCACCCGATCACGTGCACTCCGAGGTGAGGCCGGTAAGTAGGAGTCCGGCGCTGCTCCCAATCCAGCGCTGCCAGGGGACCACACAGCCCCGAGCCCAATCCACCAAGCGAGGGCTCCCCCCGCTGCCCAGGAAGCACAAGTCCAGCATGCCCAAGGCCAACACCAGCAAGGGCACAGCACCCACCGTCTCAAAGGGCCACGAGGCAGGGGGCACCACCGGTCCAATCCACGCCAGCCCTCCCGCGGGCCGACGATCACGCATGCTAGCACTCGGAGGGGCGGGGTCCCCTCAGCACCACAGGGTTGCCCATCGCCCCCAGGGTCCTCCGTCTCCGCCGCGGGTCACAATCCACCACCAGCGCCAGGCTCCAGAGGCTCCGCCGCTGCCCCCGGCCGCTCACAGTCCACTGTCCCCTGCCGGGATTGGCTCCGCTCCGCCCGCACAGATCAGGGCCAGCAAGCCGCAGCGCGGTCCGCAAGCCGCCCCCGCCGAGTCCTCTGCCACTTCCGGCGGGGCCGCGCTCCACGCAACTCCGGGGATGACAGAGCCGCCCCAGGCCGCAGGCAAGATGGCCGTTCCCCACCAGGCAGGTCCCTTGCAGTCTCCGCGCTAGGCAGCCCCCGGCGCCGCCGTAGAGGATCCGATCAGTCGGCCAGCTCCTCTCCGTCCAGGGGAGCCCCCTCCCGGGTCGCAGACACCGCCAGCGAGGGTCACATCAGGATAAATCGCACGGCCAGCACGGAGCTCAGGGCTCACGCGTCCATGCTCGGCGGCCTCCAAGCCACGCCCCTTCGTCTGCTTTTATCCATATTTATATTTTGCTAATTTTACCTGTATTTATCCATATTTATTTTAGGTTATGTGAAAAAATGAAGCTGAAATGTGTATATTTCTGTATTTATTCAACCGGTTAACATACATACACTCGTGCCTGAACGCCTCACAGGTTCAATGATACATACAAACTCAGATGATAAAATATGCACTTATAAGAAAACATCAACATTTTTGTATCCAGTTTGTGCAAATCTACTGCCATTTCAGGCACTTTATAACATTTTCTTTAGTTTAGTTTAGTTTAGTTTGGGTTTATGAAGCGCCTGGTTACACCAGCTGGTGTGTCCCCGCGCTATTTCAAATTCCAACTGACAATTTCAAAAATCATTTGTTTGCAGTTTGTGTTAGTCTCAGTTTACTGTGTAAAAAGCCATGTTTTTAGTTTCTTGCGGACAACTATATGTGATTGTTCCTCTCGAAGGGACAAGGGAAGCTCATTCCAACTCTTAGCTGTCAAATATCTGAAAGAGCGTGCACCCATGCGCGCTCTTTTTATCCTCTGGACTTTTACCTGGTGTGTCCCCGTACAACTTAACTGGCGTTTCGTTTTATATGGTAGGAGTAGGTTGTGCAGGTACGCAGGGCCTTTTCCCTGCAGAATACGATGGCCAAAACACAGTGCCTTGAATGTGATCCGTTTCTGAACAGACAACCAATGCAGTGTTTCCAGTGCATTCTTATAAGGTGCCTTACTCGGCAGGTTCAGAGCCAGGCGGGCAGCTGCATTCTGGATGGATTGCAACTTCTGAAGACCCTTTTTTGTTGCGCCCAGGAACAGCACATTCCTGTAGTCCATTCTTGACGTAACAAGTGCATGGATCAGGGTTTTTCTAGCAGCTATTGGAAGAATGTCCAGGGTTTTCCTGAGAATTTTCAGGATTCCAAAGCATTTTCCTCTCGTTCTTTTAATCTCGGCATCGAAGGATAGTTCCAGGATAGAGTCCATCCATACTCCCAGATTTTTCACCTCAATCTTCGGGGAGGGAATTGGTCCTAGCATAGTTGGCCACCAAGCCGGTGACCATATAGATGGAGGTTTCCCTACTATTAGTACCTCTGTCTTACTGCCATTCAGACTCAGGCAGTTGTCTGACATCCATCCTGCCAGATCTTTCAGGCAGGCTGTAAAGCTAATAGCTGCTTGGGGTGAGTTTGGTGCCAGAGTGACCACTAACTGAGTGTAATCTGCATACAACACGATTGGAACTCCATGTTTTTCTACAATGTCAACTGTATAGTTATAAAGATTCCCTTTGAACTTTATTTATACACTTTTCTCAAGTAACCAATGTCACAACACTATCAGATCTGTCACATGCTAGGAACAACTCCACTCAAGGTATGAGAGACCTTATACTCAATAAGATTTATTAATGTATCAGTAGTAAGATTCACAACAATAAATCATCACATTAAAAATACATCATGAAAACACATAAATGGATAACATGGTACCATACACGAGCTTAAAAACATATTAAAAAAATACATGATTAACACAAATAATATCTTATAAAAAACAAAACAAAAGGACACCATGCGGAAGGAAAATATACAGAGGCACTCAAGATGTGCCTTGACAGTGTTAATTTGCACCTTATGTGGACCAGATATAGCAGAGAACTGTTGTCCCTGATTTCTATAATTCTTGTCCCATATCAAATTAAACCAAACTCTCTGCGTCGGCGCGTTTCAGTGGAATAAAAGGATAAAACCACCTTCTTCAGGACTGACAATGATATTCCTTCCTTTAATCAATATCAATTAGTATACCTTCGCTCATGGCGTGGTATTATAAATGACGGCAAGCATCTAGTCTTCTAGGGATGGATATCAAAGTGGTGGCATGTGCCTCAGTATAATTAAGTAATAGCCTCGGTTCAGCAGGAGGTGTCCAGCAGTTGTCGAATGTAGGGGAGTATCACCCCTAGTCCTATACCAATCACCCTGGGAGTAGCTGGATCGGTCGGGGAGCCTGATCTTATGCTTTGTATTATCTTTTTCAGATCTTCTAGAGGGGGGGAGAGAAATTGTTGGATACTGTTTTCGCCCCAATCTTGTATTTGTTCTTTATGTTGTATGCAGCCATTCGGGCATCATCAGCAAAAGTATCATAGATCTTAGATACTTTTTCAGCAAAGAACTCTGCAATCTCATTGCATGATTCTACTGAACCAGAGGTCGGGGTTATTGTTCTTTCTAATGAGGATATCTCTTTAAATATACTAAATAGTTCCCTTGATGAGCTTCCTGCTGTCTCAATTCTTTCTAAGTAGTAGGTCACACGCTCTTTCTTGAATGATACTGTCTGAGCTTGACTTGACTTTACATATCATTTTCTCTGAGCCCAAGAAGCCTTCCCTCCATTTTCGTTCCTCCTTTTTGCATACCTTTCTGGCCGATTGTAAAGTCTCATTGAACCATGGCGAGCTCTTTGTCTGCCTCCGTGGGGTACTATTGGTCCATGGCGCTGCCACATCTAATGCATCCGTAATCCATTTATCTACCCCTTGGCTTGCTTCATTGCTGTTATTGCCTAGAATAGGATGGTTTGCTAG
This sequence comes from Triturus cristatus, assembly GCF_964204655.1. Classification (NCBI taxonomy): domain Eukaryota; kingdom Metazoa; phylum Chordata; class Amphibia; order Caudata; family Salamandridae; genus Triturus; species Triturus cristatus. The sequence goes on along the minus strand of NC_140584.1, from coordinate 670,054,636 downwards.
TAGGGCCTGGGTGAAATTACTCTCATTGAATTATGACCATTTCCTACGCCTGTTGTTAGCTGGTGGATCTTTTTTTGTTGGTGGTCTTAGTAGCGGGATGAGGAACATCACAAGATAGTGGTCTGACCATGTGAACGTTGTCCAGTTTCACAGTAACATTTCCTTAATGTTCTTTAAGTCACAAAACAGTAATACTAAAAGCATCTCAAAATAAAGGAACACAAACATCGAGTTTGTGGAAAGAGAACGCACATTGAAAGTCAAACGGGCGCAGCAAAGCATTAACACAACAACATGTTCTTTGATGTTTGATGTTCTTTGAACGAAAACATCAAAGGGGCGCCGCGAAAGTGATCGCGGGCAAAAGTGATCACGGGCGCTTAATGAGCATAACGAGGTTTGCCATATGGTGCCTCTGCTCCTAAGCGCGCGCCCACGCACATGCACTGTAGCTCTAGGCTGGCCATGGTAGCATTTTTTGAGCCCTCACAAAAAGTCTTGCCAGACCAGCGCATGCGCTGGGTCAGGCGAGACCTAAAAATGCAATCACATTGCAAACAATCACGACATTCAACACATCAATGTGACCTCATGGCATTTAACACACCTCTTCAGCATACAGTTGGGCATTTATCAATACAAGTATGCTGCAGACTTCAGCATTTGAATGTAGATCTTGGAAGGGAAAATATTGACACTTCTCAGTCAAGTTTGTTAGAATATTTTTAGTTGCTTGTTAGTTGAGCAAACCCACAGTCAACTGTCATGTGCACAGAACGTAATAGAACAGCCAGGCACACCACTCATTAAATGGAATCAAGGGTTGTGAATCTTTGAAAATTACTTAGTATCTTTAGATGTCATTAAGGTTGACGCACAAAGGAAAACAGATTTACACTTCAACCATTTGGGCATCGGTGGTCAAAGAATCTCTGCTTAATCACCGGAGGTAGAGGCACCTCAGGGTCGCTTCATCATATGGGACGAATAGAGTGAAGCTGAAGAAAGGACGTTGAGGCAGTAATCAGAGGATGTACAAGGCGGATTTAGAGATTGACGGAGATAACACTCTGCTGCGACAAAGTGCTCTCTCCTCCACCTGAGCACTGGCCCACCTGATTTACAGACGTACAGACCTTAAGAATATCAGCGGTGGTGACTGTTCCATCTCCACTCACATACTCCTTCGACCGCCATCAGAGGTGTAGCTATTCCACTGCCCGCTCAATTTAGAGTGGGCTGTCAAATGACCAGTTTTCACTATCCGTCACAGCCGTGTAAAGCCTGGGGCAGGTGAAACTGCAAAATGACCCTCACACCACGGGAGACAACTCCCATAGCCTGGAGTCATTAGTTTTTGTATTTTCAAACACAAAATCCCGCTTTGGGATTTTGCTTTTGAAAATACTAAAACATGTTAAACGTTTAATGGATGGTACTGTCATGTTGACGGTGGTGCCTGCCAATGTTATGAGATGTCCACCTGGCTGGCAGACATCTATACATTTGCTAGCAGGAGGACTATCGGTATGGTGGGAGTAAAGTACCTCCATCCGCCAAAGTATAAATCAGGCCCAAGTGTTTTGCTTGAGTGACACAATTTCTTTAAAAACAAGCAGAAGAGCCTAGAGAATGAGGAAGAATTAATGGCAGCATTGCACATTTGAGCAGCTTCCGGTCATTTTAAGAACTGTGTTAATATATAGTTTAGAGACCAGTTGATCTTCAACTGTTGTTTCAAAGAGAACACTGGAGAGATTATTGACAGGTAGAAATCTGATGCTATCTGAAATAATTGGCATCACCAAGAGTACTGAGTGGTCCTCTATTTTGTCAGAAGCTACAGCTGGTCATGATACTCCATTCCCAGAGAACAACATTTCAGGTGAGACGTGTGTGTGCAATGTGAGTGCACTGAACTATTGAAGTAAGGGTCGACAATCAGTGTAGAGTGTGGGCCGAGAAATCATGCCGGTAATCATCCTACATGAAGAGCGATTGGAATGCCTTCAAAGAATTGCAAAGAAATTGGACATTTCTGCTCTTTGCATAAAGCAGCAAGTAGTAGAGTGAGAATTGGTAGTTTGCTGTTCAAGCGAGTGAGGCTGGCCGAGAATTAGTAACATACATGTATGCGAGTATGAAGACAAGTTAAGTAATGGGGCTCCTACTATGGATACAGATGGGTGCCAACAGAGTGGAATGAAAACAAGCATTGGCATAGCCAATAGGTCTCGCCTTTGGGACCATATTAGTGTTTAGCCATGCAACAGTTGCATAACTAAACACTTATAAGGTCCCAAAAGCGAGACCTATTGGCTATGCCAAGCAGCCGTGCGGGCGCGAAAGTGATCGCGATCAAACATCAAAGCGGCCGTGCGGGCGCGAAAGTGAAAGTAAGCTCGGTCAAGCGCGGCGCGCGTGCCCACGCACATGCACTGTAGCTCTAGGCTGGCCTGGTAGCACTTTTTGGAGCCCTCTCAATAAGTCTCGCCTGACCCAGCGCATGCGCTGGGTCAGGCGAGACCTAACAAAAAGGCCTCTATGAAAAAGGCATAGGTGACGTGTATCCAAGCGTGATGGTGGACTGCACAGTACTAATCACTATTGTTTCGGATAACACTCTTTTAACAAGTAATGGCCAAAAAGTGAAAAGTTGCACAGTATGGATATCAACCTCAAAGCATTTGGGGGCATGACATAGAGATGTTAGGGGTTTTCAATAGTTCCGTAGAATGCTTAGAAAAGGAAATCGAAACAAAAGTATACATGGGTGTTAAGGGTTGTAATTTGTTGGGATAGAAATATTTGGCAAGACTTGGTTTGCTTTATTTTTAAACTGTATTTATTAGTTTCACTATTAAATATTACACCCAACACACATGAAGGCATACATCATAGGCTCCATATCTTATCTGTTCAAAACATTACTAAGTGAGCAACATTCGGTTATCCCTAACTAGGGGCCAGAATGGAACAGTAGTAAATTTGAACATTAAACAGCGGCCTAGGAGTTCCTGTAATAGGTATAAGTATCAATAGCAACATGTTAGCTACAGTAGTGCTAACGGGTGACATTATGAGCTGTTGTCATTGTCGGTTTTTCGAAGCGAATTATGAGCTGTTGTCTTTGTCAGTTTTTCGAAGTGAGGTATTACTTGAAGGGCTTTGAATGCCATGTGGGTGGGCTTGGGGATGTTGTAGCTCTACACAGTTCTCAGCCTACTCTCTGGAGAAGACAGCATCTCTCAGCTATTTCGAGACCTGAGGAGTGGGGGTTCTCTTCCAGCAGAAAGCCAGTTGTTTTTTGGACAGTAGAAGCAACACTCCCACTGTTAGACCAGTCAGCCTTAGAGTGGTCTTCACCCAAATTTTGAGCCTACCTCCCTACTCTTTTTGCTGAATTTGTTTTTGATGGTCCTTTGGACTCTGTGCTTTGTGCTCACTCCCTAAAACATGGTATTATTGGCTTATGCCTGATTGGTATACTCAGCGTGCTTATTAGTCCATAGTATAATGTTATACCATATAACCCGGGCTGGTAATCTGAATGCTACTAGTGGGCTTGCAGTGCCACCTATTTAAGTAGCCCCTTTAAGCATGTCCTAGGCCTGCCATTCCAGCCGGTAAGCAGTTTTAAACTGGCAATTCGACTTGGCAAAATAACACCCTTGCCAAGCCGTAATCTTCCTTTTTATTACTGTTAGAAATTGGGTTTCTGGTTGGCAGAGGTATGCACCCTCTCCAAGCAGGAACCAAAATCCTAGTCAGGGTACGTGTAGTACATACTAAAAGTTTACCTGTGCTCACCCTCTGGTAGCTTGGCACAGAACAGTCAGGCTAAACTAAAGAGGCAATGTGTAAAGTATTTGTGTACACACACATAGTAACACAGTGAAAACACCACAAAGTACGCCACACCAGTTTAGAAAAATAGCCAAAACAATAAAAATCCAACATACACAAGTTAAGATATCAATTTAGCAAAATTGAATCAAAATGCACTTCTTAGAAAACAATAACTCCGACTGGGGCTATCTGATCATGCTCGACCAGGGCAAATCCAAAAGTTCAGTCTGACCGTGATGGAGCACGCGCTGGATACAGAAGTCACGCAGACCCATTGAAGTACCTTGGATGCATCAAAGCTTGGGGACAATGTGTTGAACAGAGGAGGGGATGTGTCGCTGTCGCAGGCGATGTGTTGTTTCTGAAGTCGGGCAATGTTGTTGATGTGTCAATGTCAAGAGCACTGGGCATCGGGCCGAGGTGTCAATGATGAACCACTGGGATGTAGGCGATGCGTTGGTGCAAAGCCACGCAGGGACAGGAATGCATCGGAGTCGGGGACAGTGCGTCGCAGACGTCCGCGATGCGGTGTACGAGAGTGACGCAGCAGCAGTGATTTGGAGGTGCCCATCAGCAAATTCAGGGCTACAATGTAAGTCAAAGGCAAGGCAATATTGCAGCAAAATGCACCAGTTCCGATCGACGCGTAGTTGTCGATGCATTGGGTTCTTGGGTTGCAGCGCCAAACACTCACTTCCAAGGGCACAGCACTAGATTTGGCACCACTTGACAGAGCAGGACTCACATCAGAGCCGTCCGGGTGGTCATAGCAAGATACAGGTGAAGTCTTTGATATCCCTGAGACTTAAGAAATGGGAGGCTTGCTCTTGGAGAACCTTTAGAGATGCAGGATGAACAGAGTCAATTCCAATCCTCTCACTCCCAGGCAAGAAGCAGCAGGTCAACACAGCAAAGCAAGAAACAAAATGGCAGTCCCTCCTGGCAGCACAACAGCTCTTCCTCCTGGTAGAATGTCCTCAATTCCAGAAGTGTTCTGAGTATATGGTGTCAGAGGTTCAGTACTTATACCCATTTCAGCCTTTGAAATAGGGAGACTTGAAAGAAAGGTCTTTGTAGTGCACAAGACCCTGCCCTGGCTCCAGACACACTACAGAGGGGTGCAACTCCTTGTGTGGGGACAGGCACAACCCTATTATGGTGCAAGTGTTAGCTTCTCCCTCTCACTCTAGCTCTCGAAGACCCATCAGTCTGGTGATGGGCCATCAGGATATGCAGGGCACACCTCAGCTCCCTTTGTGTGTGAGTGTCTAGAGGGAATGCACAAAGCCCAACTGTCACCCATCCCAGACATGTATTCCAAAGACAGGCAGAGGCACTGAATGGTTACAGTAAGAAAATGCACATTTTCTAAAAGTGGCATTTTCAGACCTGCAATTTAAAAAACAACTTCACTAAAAGAGCTGTTTTAAATTGTGAGCCCAGAGAAACCAAGCGTATTTTTCCTATCTTTTCCCAATTTGAAGTTACACGTGTAAAGTGTTACAAGCCAGCTCCAATGCTAACCTATGGGAGAGATAGGCCTTGCTGTAGTGAAAAACGAATTTAGCAGTTTTTCATTTCCAGGACATGTAAAACTGAAAAGCACATGTCCTACCTTTTAAACACACTGCACCCTGACCAGTGGGCCACCCAGGACCTTTCTTAGTCGTGACTTAGATGTAATATAAGTGAAGGCTTGGGCCTGGCAAGTAGATGAATGTTTTTTGCGTGACAACTGTTAAATACTCCTTTTCAATTTCAGGGGCAGTCCACCGAGGGCGCATCAGTTACAAACACACCTTATTAAACACATAGACTTATGATGCACTTATTTTACAGGGTGGAAGAATACATTTTGTTCATTAAGGCACACCGGCATGGGTGTCACTTAAGGTTTAACACAGCTAGTTTGAAATGCACCGTTGTGACATTCTATTAGTCCAATTTGGACGTACCTATATGGGCGTAACCTAAGGGTTAGTAAATTACAGCTTAAAACGTGCTTCTGTGACGTTATGAAACACTGAGTTATCGCGAGATGCATCATACACTGGTGAGCTCTTTGAGACACAACGCGCACCGCGTTTCTGTCCTTGTATGTAGGGTAGTAACTTTTTGTTGCTTTTGCTATTTATTTATTTTTTAGATTCTGCCACATAGACCTATAATCACTTACTCGCAACAAGTGACTGAGGTAAGACACTCAGCCACTTTACATATGGTATTCGATGAGTTCCATTCTATTGCGGAGTATAACTTTAAGCCATTTCCATGACAGGGGGACCGTAACAGTTTGAGAGACCTGGAAGCCTCTTGCTAAGGCGTACGAAAGCTCTCATACCCACGAGGTATGCTATATATGTATACTGAGTAGACAGCTAGTTAATCAGTGCATGCAAGTGTGGTGCGGCCGGCACACACGGGGCACTTGCACACCTCACAGTTTTACGCGGATTATGTCACTTTCATACCATGCATGGTTATGAGTATGATGACACTTCGTCACACACGTTACTTCTGCAGTTTTGGCACCGTAAACAGCTTTGTTGAATGCATGGTATTAAATGTAGGGCACTTTGTTTTAGACACTTTTGTTCTCCTCTAACACACATCTTGGTGTTGGGCCAGTCTGGTTTGCCTGCGAACAGTGATATTTTACTAATATTTTACCTGTATTAAGTGAAGCGCAGACTGTAATTTAAGACATTTAGTTTGTTCACTTTGTTGTTCTGTCAGGAGGCCACTGAAGATTCGATTTTCATCATAAATTTACCCCCTGAAGAAGGGTGTTATCCGAAATGCTATGGGTTCACTACAAATGTGTGATTCATCTGATATTGACAAATTGTACTGTACTGTGTTGATTTGATTTGTTAATCATACATCACACCATCTTATTTTGTGTTTACTAATGACTGTCTATGAATACAATTGATGATATGCAGTGACCCATTTGATTATTGTCATACATTTTGCGTCAATTTTAAGTACAGTAGATTAATTACTTTGTTGAAACCTTAGGGGTTATGGACTGTGCGCTTCCATCGGGTATGGAGTTTTCTCCATATACATGTGGTAAATAAAATTCCTTTACCGGGACTTAATTTGATACGGAAACATAATAAAATAGCTCAGTAAAATGAGAGGCAGAATCCGTGGTATTAGAGGTTCGGAATGGGCTTTATTCCAATGAACGATTATAATCGGTTGCTCCAAGTTCCATCACCACGGAGGTTCAGGAAGTGAAGTACATACTTTATTGACAAGAAATGACTTTTATAGTACATACATTACAATGAAGCGAATGCAGTAGGCGTAACAATTGATAAGGAAAATGACGATTCATATGCGTAACCGAAAATGGGTGTAATAAGGAGTAAAAAGGAACATAATCGGTTATGATGTCATATATAGGTGGATCTATAAGATAATACTTGGCATAGATGCGCGCGCAGCAGCATGACGTGTGATTGACGTGCAACTAGGGGGTGAAGGGGACTTGACATTTAGCTCTACATGTGGAGACGAAAAGTCTGGGGGGTCAAGTCAACCTAATCCCAAATCATATCTAACATCCTATGTTTAAAGAACTATGTTATCCACAAAAGAAGGACTCTCGGACAGAATCTATTCTATACTGACCGTGCGTACATGTACAAGCGTCTAAGTGTCTACACTAAATGCGGGGGCAGGAATCTTCCATAGTAACAGGGCTATGAATTACTTGCATAAAGACAGAGAAGCCGGGCCCTTTGCTCGGTAGCTGGAAGAATGTTTACTTAAACTACTAGGCAGGAATGCATTGGCTGAGGGGGAAGCAGATAACTCGAAGGTGAAATACAGTTCTTGGCAGAGAATAGGCTGATGTCAGGCTTTGTGAGCCGCGCAGAGAACGAGACAAAGTTCATGGTCACAGTTGCAGGCTCAGACTGGAGCTTTCAGAGGCAGAAGGCAAGAAGAGTTTGATGACAGCATCAGGGCCTACTTGCCTGGACTGTAAAATGGCATAAGTGAACCATATAAAGCCGGTGGCCTTTCGTACTTAGGAATGGAATATCCGGCCTATTCATGGCGGATCTGACAGAGGACATGTTAACGGTGGACGCACATGTGTTTGCGTCTTCATAACTGGAACTGGAGGGAACATACATGTACTTGTAACATGCACATAGAACCGTTGGGGTCCAAGATAGGGGACATAACTGACCAGAAAAATCCATATTTCCACATTCCCTCCTTGTCCCCTACTTGCCCGTCAAGAGATATCAATCTTCATTAATCCATTAATCTGTTCATGTAGCATCATTTGTTCTTCTTTTTTCTTCTGGGACGAACAAAATCTTGGTGGTGGAATACACGATGTGGCACACAGGCCACAGATCGCTGGTCCACATTGTAGACATAGACAGCAACTGAATAGTATGAGAAGGCCAATACCTAGGAAGGATAGGACTCTCCATCCCCAGGCTGATATCACACTCCAAAACCAACCGGACCAAGTCCAAGTGCCTGGGTTCTGGTGTATCTGGCTTACAATCTTATGAAGGCGAGTTATGGCCTTATATACAGATGGCGAATTTTCTGGTATGAAAATGCAACAGCTTGATCCGATGACCCTACAAGCTCCGCCCCTATCAGCCAGGATGACGACAAGGACAAGACGATTTTGAAGCACAACAATCCGCATAGCAGACTGCTCTTCTGTTAAATTGCCTAAGGCGGAAATAGTTTCATTCACTACCGCTTCAAGGGTTCTAGTTAATCTACGTATCAGCTTACTATTAGTAACAGTACCTATATAGGGAAAGATGCCTTTATTGAAATCTGTGTATTTTTCCCATGCTGTTTCAGTGTAATCGACAATTGGGAGATCTCTCCGCTCTCTGTTGTGTACTAAATGAATATTTCTATAATAATCAGGAGGAGCTAGGAAAACAGGTGGCAAAAGGAATGCAATGTAGCAGGTACCATCCCAATCTAGAGGTAGACGCATATATGCAGTCTGACCACATATAAAGTAGGAGTGGCGATAAGCTCTAAATGAAGATTTGCCTTGATCACTGAATTCTACTGTAGTAGTGCATTTACTATGGCCCATATGTATGGAACCAACTTTTCTTACACACAATTCACCTTTCGCTGGGAATACTGACATTGTTGGTAAAACTAGTTCAACTTCGGATTCGACATTTAGAATCATGAGATTAGGAGTAAAGTTACCTAATCCATATACTTCATTTTCTAGATCAGTTCCTGTTCCTTTGGGGCGACCCTCCTTGTCAGGGTAACAGACTTTGAATAAAACTAGGTTCAGATTTCCCCATACCCAATGGTCTTGGTAAACGGCTGTATCTGAGTCTATGGAATTGATTAAACTAAACCATGCTCCACAGGAGCCATTATGTGTAGACGGATGTGGAAAGAAAGGCAGGACTCCTTCATAATTCTGATAGGGAGGGAGCCGGCCACACACCCAACAATTAGTTGCATTACTAGTCTGATGGGAATGATGTAACATACTAATGAAAGTGTTATTACACAGCGCAAGTCTATAAGACAATTCATGCGGGGGTAAGTCACTAAAAGAATGTTCAGCAGTAACATTGTAAACGTTTCTGGCAATAGGGTAATATATGTGCAACAATATACTTGCAGTAATTATTAAAAGACTTAAGAAAAACAAGATTAATAATGTCACTATGCAATGGCTACGCAGTGATTTACAATACGCCTGTCGTTTCATCATTTTTCGCGACTGTCCATGATTCAGGTCTAGGCGATACATGTCGGAGACAGATTCAACCGCTTCACCTAGGAGAGGACTTAAACAATCAAATCGTCCGACGGCCTAGGCCTTAATTTTAGTTTATAAAGTTCTTTACTGTCGGCCTCAGCCAGAGGTAGTTTTGAGTCAATGGGTGAGGACACACGAGGTGGGCTGTTTACATCTGAAGGAAGTCCATGAAATTTCTTGATATGACTTGAATGCACCCATCCTTTCCTGCCCTCGATCTTCACGGCTGTCCTTGTGGTCAGCAAGACCAACTTGGGTGTCTTCCACCTGGGCTCCAGCTGAGTCTTTCGGTCGAAATTCCTCACAAGGACGAGGTCCCCCGGAATTACGTCATGGGGTTTCACCTCAGTATTGTCGGGAAAGGCTGCAGCTACCTGTGAACGACAAGATTGTAGTGCAGACATCAAGGAAGCCAAGTAATCTGTCAGCATATTACAGTCAATATCAGTTATTTTGCGTGGCATAGGCGTCCCCCACATATTTGGTGGTCTGCCGAAGATCACCTCATACGGGGATAGCCCTGTTCGAGAGTGTGCTACCATTCTCATGTAGAAGAGTGCAACTGGTAACGCTACTACCCAGTCGACACCTTTCTCTCTGCATATTTTGGACAATCTGATTTTCAGTATCTGATTATGTCTTTCTACGAGACCTGCTGCTTCGGGGTGTCGGACACAGTGGAATTTCCACTGATAACCTAACAGAAGTGAAACATGTTTCATTAATTCGGATGAGAACGGCTGGCCGTTATCTGAGTGAACAACACGTGGTAAACCGTATCGTGGGAAGAATTCTCGAACTAACTGTTTGGCAGTAGTCGGGGCAGTGTAATCTGAAACCGGGTATGCCTCCGTCCAGCGGGACAGAGCGCAGACAACTACGAGAACATATTTGAATCCTCGACATCGTTCCATCTGGATATAATCCATCTGGAGTACTTCAAAAGGGTGATTAGGAGGATGAAATCCACCTTGTTCTACGGGAACACTTTTTCCTGGGTTGAACTGGCAACAGATCATACAGGTACGGACCTTTTGTTTGGCTGCTGCTCGTAAATGTTTATTGAACCAAATGTGTTGAATGCTGTCTAGCATAGCTTTTTCTCCTAGATGTGCTGGACTATGTATAGTGTTAACTATAACTTGGACCATTGAATCAGGAAGGAACCACACAGACTTTTCCTTCATCATCCATCCTTGGTCCGTTTGGATCCCTCCTAATTCAGTCCATTTCTTTATTTCGTCTGGTGTAGCATGTGTCTGTATGTCAATTACGTCAAGGGTAGGATCTTTAACTGTCATACAATGTGTCGGCATCGGGACTATTGTCTTTGTCATGTCGGATGTTTGGGTTTGAGCAGTCTTTTTAGCTGTTCTGTCGGCTAGATCATTGCCTTGAGAAATGATATCAGTAACCTTCGTATGAGCCTTACATTTCATAATTGATATTGCAGTAGGTAGATGTATTGCATCTAATAAGGCATGGATGAGGGGTCCGTGCTGAATGTGGGCACCGTGGGAAGTTAAATAACCTCTCTCTCGCCATAGCACGCCGAAGTCATGTACAACTCCGAATGCATAACGTGAATCAGTGTATATGTTGACTTTTTTATTTGTGGCTTGAATACAGGCTTGTGTCAGAGCAATAAGCTCTGCGGCTTGAGCTGACAAAGTATTTATACGATTAGTTTCAATGACTTCAGTATCTGTTGTGACTGCGTAAGCAGCCACCAACTCTCCTGTATTTGTTCTCATACATGAACCATCTACATACAATGTCAGGTCTGGGTCTGACAATAGGACATCGGTTAAGTCTTGTCTAGGTTTCGTCGTTATTGTAATAACTTCAATACAGTCATGGGCTAGTGGGTCTGTTCCGGTTACTGGCAAAAGTGTGGCAGGATTCAATGTGTTACAGCGTCTGATTTCTATATGTGGCTGAAACAATGTAAGTTCGTACCCTGTAAGTCGCGCTATAGTCAAGTGTTGTGTTTGCGTTCTATTTACAAGAACCTCTACTGCATGTGGTACTTGAACTGTCAATGGATGTCCTAACACTATGGCATCGCTCTGTCTGATTGCTAAAGCTGTCGCTGCCACTGATTTTAGGCATGCAGGCAAAGCCTGAGCTACGGGATCTAATGTACTAGAAAAATAAGCACATGGTTTGTGTGCTCCTGCTTGTTCCTGTGTGAGTACTGACAAGGCAGTACCTTCGCGTTCTGTAACAAAGAGTGTAAACTGTTTTCTGTAACATGGCGTTGCTAAAACAGGTGCTTGACATAAAGCTTTCTTTAGGCTTTCAAAAGCTTGTGTATGTTCCTGAGTCCAAGGGAGAACAGTCGATGTGGCTGCCTCCTGTGTTGTCAACTGAATGAGTGGTTTTGCTAGAAATGCGTACTGAGGGATCCACTGCCTGCAATATGACGTGAGGCCTATGAAAGCCCGCACCTCCTTTTGTGTCTTGGGTATTGGCATGTTAGCTATTAACTGAATGCGGTCGGGTGTAAGCTGCCTTCCCTCCTTGGACAGCGAGTGTCCAAGATAAATAACTCGCTGGACACAGAATTGCAGCTTAGAAGGGGACACCTTGTGCCCCTTTTCGGCTAGAAATTGTAAAACTGTCAGTGATGCTTTTTCACATTCCGGTTCACTTCTCGCGGTGATCAACAGATCATCGACGTATTGAAGCAGAGCAGTGTTAACTGGCATGTGGATACTGTCGAGTTCTCGTTTCAGTGCTTGGCTATAGATGCTGGGGCTTTCTGTAAATCCTTGAGGTGCGCGTGAGAATTTAAAGCTACGTCCATTTAAACTAAATCCGAACAAATATTGGCTTTCCGGATCTATTGGGACGCTGAAAAAGGCATTCTTGAGATCGATTACAGTAAAGAATGTCGCTTCGGAATCAATAGCTGTCAGTAATGACGAGATATCTGGGACCACAGGAAATTGTGGCACAATGCATTTGTTTAATTCACGCAGATCAATAACCAATCGATATACTGGCGGGGCCTTTGGGTCTGTTCGTTTAAGAATCGGAATTATCGGTGAATTACATATGTTGGAGTCGGTTTCTACAACTACTCCTTGGGCAATGAGCTCGTCAATGATTTGTAGTAAAGCCACTACAGCATCTGGTGGTAACTTGTATTGTCGCATTCGTGGTAGCACCACTCCTGCCTTTAATGTGACTCGATATGGTGTAATATTCATGCATCCAACATCAGTAGGGCCTTGTGCCCATAGATGTGTAGGTAAAGTCTGCAGTCGGGGATCCATGTCTCTAGACACATAATGACCTTTAAAATCACGTAAAAACAACCTTACTCCTTCCGGAGAACAACATATTATAGCTCCTAGAGCTTTCAGTGTTTTTATTCCTAACAGATTTTCTGGACATGATTTAGTAAGCAATAAATCTGTAGTTCGGGTCAAAGGTCCTATCGTAAGTGGAAGAGGCTGTGATACTTCATTAACAATAGGTTTTCCTGAAAAACCAAGGGAAATATTCTGTGAGCCTGAGAGGGGTGCCCCTGGAACTTCACTACGTTTTATGGTTGTTCGACTTGCCCCTGTATCGAGTAAAAATTTTCTGTCTTGGCCTAACAATTCACTATGTACATAAGGTCCTTCTTGATCTACAGGGATCTCGATAAGGGGTAAGTCAACTTCCCTCTCTAGGCTGGTTCATGCATATCGTTGGTAATCAGGATAGTCGTACTGTGCGGTCTGGTACAGTTGTCGTGTCGTGGTTTGTGTGGCAGCAACAGGCAGCGCTGGTGCAGCTGGCACAAACTGTATAGACTGTTGTGAAGCTGGCATGGACTGTGCATGCTGCGGAGCTCCTTGTTCATTCTGGTCCTGTCTAGGTGGCCGTGGTCTTTCTTGTGTTTTACCTATGGCGATATTATGTTTCAAAACTGGACAATCGTGTACGTAATGACCTGGCTTTTTACAATAATTGCATGTCCCTTTTACAGGTCCGGCTGAATCACCGGAATGTGTCATACCCTTTTTATGTCCTTCAGCTGGGACTGTCTGAGAAACTAACATTTTCATTTTCGTGTCTTTCATACGTCTGTGTTCATGTTCTTGTTCCTCTCTAATTCTATTGTGATGGTACTGTAACATTTGTAACATTTGTGATGGAGTGTTACCTTGCCAGGTACTCTCGAATTTTAATACTCTATTCTTTACTTGGGGCAGGGCATTTTCTACTAATTTTGTTACGAACAGATGTGGGTATGATTCGCTACTTGCTTTTAGGCCACTATTTATACCAAAACATTTTTCAAATCGGGCATAGTAATCACTAGTGTCTTCATCTTGCTTCTGCTTACAGGCTGAAATTGTACCCCAATCTTCCTTTTTCGTAGTTAATAAACGTGGCAGTACCTGTACTAATAAACCTGGTAGCGCTTTAGTTTTATCCCCGAGTCCTGCTCCTGCAGTTCGGGCCTTTTCTTCTGCTTCTAATACTGACCATTCTATCTTTTGGTCTCCTACCTCCCACTCTTTTTCCTTGAGTTTCTCATAAATGCCAGCAGGCATCAATACCTTTAATATTGTCATAATGTCGGGATAGGTATACTCTCCCATGAGTAACATGTCTTTAATTTCTCGGTGAAAACCCGCTGGATCTTTGTCATGACTGGGTACCACTTTCTTCATTTCTAACAATTCTATTTTTGATATGGGCGTATATACAAATACGCGCTTAAACTCGTTGTCCTCGCCTTTTATTGGGTGTACTTCTCGTAAGGGATTCTGTCTATCCATGTAATACGTGGTTCTTTCCTTGATGGGCAATGAGACACGGTCTGAACATACAAAAAGAATATACTGCTTTCTTGATTCTAGAATTTCTTTAATTAATTTAGTACCTGAACCTCTCCATCTATTCATAAGCAATTCAGTCAATATGTCAGGTAAGGGACCAGGGTCCGAATGCTGACTCTGATATAGTATAATGAGTTGTTGAATCATATAAATCCCAGCTAACCGCTGTTCATCTGGGGTGAGATTCAAAAATGCGCGTGCTACTGTATCATCACTATATTTTCCGGGACTGTCCACCCAATGGACAGCTGCCCTAGCTAAATCTTGTTCATCCATAGAATCGAGGAAATGATAACCCCTTCGATCCATAGAATCGAGGAAATGATAACCCCTTCGTTCTCGGAGTAGTTTGTCGGCGGCTTGGAACGAATGCTCGTTAGACCTGATGTTAATTATAGGTATTTGGAAATTCCTGTTATTATCTGGACATATCGGACGTATCGGGTCAATAGGACATCTATTACTATTACAAGATCCTCCTTTACCTATATAGGCTATGGTGTCTGACTGTCCTGCGGGCAGTCCTGACCCTTCCTCCTCGTTTTGTTCGAACTCGTCTACCGCTAATCTTTCTTCGTGTAGGCGTTCTATTTCTTTACGGATCTTTCGGCACATGGCTATTATACAATTTTGTTTATCATGTCTACCTTCTGATATATTCTGGCTCCATCTGGTAAGAATTTGCATTGCTTCCGGGTCTACCCCCGGTCGGTCTTCATTTCTGATCACACAATTTATGAGGAAACGTAACAGTTCCCCCCTTTATCTCCACTTTCTGGTATTCCATAGCTCTGTTAATACATTCTGGATCTCGCCCTGTTTGGACAAAATGGTATATTTTATCTAGATGCGCAGTCATTCCTGGTAACTTCCCTAAGTACACTGCGGCTCGTCTGATACGCAATGATGCCAGGGTCATTTCGTCCTCTTTGCCGGGCACAGGGTCATATCTACAATCTATAAGAAGTTCCTTAAGCGTACGGGCATTTATGAGTTTGGGGGTACGTGAATGTGCTGACTCTTGAAACGTAAGTTTATTTATTCTGGGTGGCGTAGAAAAAATGTTGCTAGCACCTCCCGCAGCCCCATCTGGGGTGTCGGGTGTGAAAGGATTCGTTGAACGTGACACAGCAACTATAGGTGTGGACACAGCTATAGAAGCAGCTGTAGGAACAGATGTAGAAACAGATGTGCTTGCCGGAACTTGTGACACGATCTGTTGCTGTAGGGATACTGGTACTGGGTCTTGGCGTTGAACCTCCCTGATAGGCGGTCTATGTGGGGCGGAATTAGCATACTCGGGAGCTGCGTCATCTAAATATGAGGAAAGAAAAACATCTTCTGCGGTTCTAGGATGCCCCTTAGGATGTACCTTTATTGGAAATAATGGGGGCGGCAAGTCTTTCGGTGTTTCTGGAGTAGCTTTTAGGTAATCCTTCGGCCAGAAGGGGATACATACCATTCATAAGGGCATTTCTTTGTCTGTCTACTTGTTCTGATTTCACTCGGATACCTTCCTCAATTAATAGATTTCCTCGACCTTTATTGGAATTCTCTTTACTCTTCTCCTCCTGTCTACGTGCCTTTTCTGTACGTCTATGAGATTCTTTACGCCATAACTCAACGGCATCTTTCTGTGACTGTCTGACTTTCCTTTTCCATAACTCTTCTTCTACTTTCATGATGCACTCTGCATCCCAGGTTCCCGCTGTGGGCCACCTCTGACTTTCTGGTAATTCCTTGGTGTAGTCTACCCATAAATCAAGAAATAATATAGCGTCTAAGCCATGTTTATGATACATGAAGTACCCTGGAGTGTCCCTAGGAGGAATAGGAACGGCTTCTTCGAGTACCCCTTTTCTTGTAGTGATCTGTCTTAGTTTCGAAAAGAGCGGCATATTGAGAACTGATCTGATACTTGATCTTGAACACACTTAGTACAAAAGCACAATAATGAACAACCATTCATACCACAATATGCAGGACGTTTAACACATTAAACATTAAACATTTTTTAACCTTTAAAATAACCAACAATGATGATCGTCTGCATAACTAATCACCAAGCATAATTCTTTGACAATAACTAGATACTTCGGAATACTTGATATACTGCTAAACAGTACATATACACTGCTAAAACAGTGCAGACCAGATTTGTGTACCCAAACCCGTCTTGACCGGCACAACCTATGTGCACGTCAGAAATGCCTCCCCAGTAATGGTACTCACCGGGTAGCTTCGGAAACGGAAGGCCTCGGAGACTGAACTTGGACCGGACTGGACTCGACTCGATTCGTCGGAAACTGGACTTGACTTCGAACTGGTGGGCCTCTGTATACCTCGGATCTTGCTCTCTCAGCTAGGCTCTGGTCGGGATACTTCGCACTTCTCACCGCCTCGTCTGGGTGTTGATCGCAGCCTCAGTCGCCCCCGCTTGACCGGAGGGAGATACAGGAAATCCTGCTGGTACGCGTTATTGTCCGTCCAGCTGTGGCAGGAGACCGGGCCTGCAACTCACCGCCGGCGCGTGAGATGAGAAAGTGTCCCTGTTCGGGCGCCATTCATGTGGTAAATAAAATTCCTTTACCGGGACTTAATTTGATACGGAAACATAATAAAATAGCTCAGTAAAATGAGAGGCAGAATCCGTGGTATTAGAGGTTCGGAATGGGCTTTATTCCAATGAACGATTATAATCGGTTGCTCCAAGTTCCATCACCACGGAGGTTCAGGAAGTGAAGTACATACTTTATTGACAAGAAATGACTTTTATAGTACATACATTACAATGAAGCGAATGCAGTAGGCGTAACAATTGATAAGGAAAATGACGATTCATATGCGTAACCGAAAATGGGTGTAATAAGGAGTAAAAAGGAACATAATTGGTTATGATGTCATATATAGGTGGATCTATAAGATAATACTTGGCATAGATGCGCGCGCAGCAGCATGACGTGTGATTGACGTGCAACTAGGGGGTGAAGGGGACTTGACATTTAGCTCTACATGTGGAGACGAAAAGTCTGGGGGGTCAAGTCAACCTAATCCCAAATCATATCTAACATCCTATGTTTAAAGAACTATGTTATCCACAAAAGAAGGACTCTCGGACAGAATCTATTCTATACTGACCGTGCGTACATGTACAAGCGTCTAAGTGTCTACACTAAATGCGGGGGCAGGAATCTTCCATAGTAACAGGGCTATGAATTACTTGCATAAAGGCAGAGAAGCCGGGCCCTTTGCTCGGTAGCTGGAAGAATGTTTACTTAAACTACTAGGCAGGAATGCATTGGCTGAGGGGGAAGCAGATAACTCGAAGGTGAAATACAGTTCTTGGCAGAGAATAGGCTGATGTCAGGCTTTGTGAGCCGCGCAGAGAACGAGACAAAGTTCATGGTCACAGTTGCAGGCTCAGACTGGAGCTTTCAGAGGCAGAAGGCAAGAAGAGTTTGATGACAGCATCAGGGCCTACTTGCCTGGACTGTAAAATGGCATAAGTGAACCATATAAAGCCGGTGGCCTTTCGTACTTAGGAATGGAATATCCGGCCTATTCATGGCGGATCTGACAGAGGACATGTTAACGGTGGACGCACATGTGTTTGCGTCTTCATAACTGGAACTGGAGGGAACATACATGTACTTGTAACATGCACATAGAACCGTTGGGGTCCAAGATAGGGGACATAACTGACCAGAAAAATCCATATTTCCACACTCCTTTCAGTGAAGTAGATGAACGTGCCAGGTCGAAATGGCAGTTTAAAACTGCACACACAAACTCAGCAGTGGCAGTCCTGAGACAGTTTTGAAGGGCTGCTCATGTGGGTGGCACAATCAGTGCTGCAGGCCCACTAGTAGCATTTGATTTACAGGCCTTGGGCACATGTAGTGCACTGTTCTACAGACTTATCAGTAAATCAAATATGGCAACCATGGAGAAACCAATAGCCATTACATTTTAGACATGCAGTTTAGCACTGGTCAGCAGTGAAAAAGTGCACAGCGTCCTGAAGCCAACAAAAATGATGCTCAGCACACAGTCAAAAGCCTGGGGTCGAAAGGCAAAAAGTCAGGGGAAACCACTGCAAAATATGCCAGGTCTAAAAAATATATATAAGTCACCCCTAAGGTACCCCTAGACAGCACATAGGGTGCGGTGCTTTGTAACAAAAAAAATGGTCATGGACTTTTAAGTGTAACATGTCCTGGTAGCGAAAAACTCACAGACTTGTTTTTTCACTCATGTGAGGTCTACTTCTCACACAAGATAACATTGGGTTACCTTGGATTTGCTAACCAATTTCAGGACATCTTGAGCTTAGTGCTTAGCGCGTGCAGCGTGGCTTGGCGGATATTGTAATTACTGGCTTCGGCTTTTTAACTCTCCTCGTTTTCTATTTTATTTAAATTCTGTTAGCATTATTCCCTGGTTTTAACATTAGGCCCCCTGCTTGCACCATAATTGTTTTACTCACCGCTGTTGGGCGGGCCCTTCTCCCGGTTCCATTTAGGACATTAGGCGGCCATCTTGGGAGTGCTCCTTGACTCCTGCCAGCGCCAGTGGCTAGCTCGGACGTTCTAGCTGTCCGACGGGCCATAGACGTGGTCAAAAGGGAGGTAAACTGTTCCTTCCCCATTGCTAACCAATTTCAGGACATCTTGAGCTTAGTGCTTAGCGCGTGCAGCGTGGCTTGGCGGATATTGTAATTACTGGCTTCGGCTTTTTAACTCTCCTCGTTTTCTATTTTATTTAAATTCTGTTAGCATTATTCCCTGGTTTTAACATTAGGTCCCCTGCTTGCACCATAATTGTTTTACTCACCACTGTTGGGCGGGCCCTTCTCCCGGTTCCATTTAGGACGTTAGGCGGCCATCTTGGGAGTGCTCCTTGACTCCTGCCAGCGCCAGTGGCTAGCTCGGACGTTCTAGCTGTCCGACGGGCCATAGACATGGTTAAAAGGGAGGTAAACTGTTCCTTCCCCATTGCTAACCAATTTCAGGACATCTTGAGCTTAGTGCTTAGCGCGTGCAGCGTGGCTTGGCGGATATTGTAATTACTGGCTTCGGCTTTTTAACTCTCCTCGTTTTCTATTTTATTTAAATTCTGTTAGCATTATTCCCTGGTTTTAACATTAGGTCCCCTGCTTGCACCATAATTGTTTTACTCACCGCTGTTGGGCGGGCCCTTCTCCCGGTTCCATTTAGGACGTTAGGCGGCCATCTTGGGAGTGCTCCTTGACTCCTGCCAGCGCCAGTGGCTAGCTCGGACGTTCTAGCTGTCCGACGGGCCATAGACGTGGTTAAAAGGGAGCCATGCAGACGCGCAGCGGTATCGCGCAGCGGAATTGCCGGACTTCCGCCGGAGTTACGCCTGAGTTCAGCCCGTCTGCGCCCGTCCACGCTGAGGACGGGCTGTCGGGCGGGCTGGACTCGGAAATCCCTCTTCATTCCCAACGTACCGTGAGGAAATACTCCTTACGTGAGCTGCTTGCTCTTAGACCTTTGCCTCTAGCGTGTCATCTATGCTTCTCGCCGGAGGGCCTGAGACGCTCTTCTACCTGTCGCACATGTGGTGAGGTGTTTCGGCCTTTTGTCTCAGTCTGGACGATACTTCCAACCTCTCCAGCTCCGCGGACTGTTACTCAACCTAGAAAGGGTTTCCTAATCAATGCGAGGTCGCTTATTAAGAATAATATAGCATTCCATGAGTTTGTGAATGATAGGCAACCTGATTGGGTCTTTGTGACGGAAACTTGGGCGTCTGAGTCTTCTGGACATGACCTAATACTGGCAATACCTGAGGGCTTTACGATATATAGACAGGACAGATTAGGACGTAGAGGGGGAGGGCTGGCAATCTTATGCAGAGCTATACTCTCTTGTACGATTAAAACCCTCTCTGAGCCCTCCGATTCCTCTGAGGCTTTGTATTTTTGTATTTCGTGTTCTCCCACAGTCTCTTTTACTGGCATTCTGGTCTATAGACCTCCGGGTCCTAGAGCCAGCTTTTGTTCCGAGCTATTTCGCATTCTGGAACCTTATTTTGGTAAATCTCAGATCACCATTCTTGGGGATTTAAACTTCCATTTGGATGATCTGGGGGCCAAGGACACAATTCAGCTGATGGACTCGCTGGAAGCCTGTGAGCTCACTCAGTTGGTGAAAAGCTCAACCCATCGGGCTGGCCATATATTGGATGGTGTTTCCACTAACGATTCTAGACTTTCAGCTGGTTCTCCTATTCCATTGGCCTGGTCTGACCATTTGGCAGTACCCCTTGAATTTGGAACTTCGGCTGAAGAGCCCCGTAATTTCGCCACCAGCAATAGAAGTCTCAAAAGAAGTTATGGGAACATCAACAATGATGCCCTTGCTCCTTTTATAAGAGGCTTCGGGACTTCGGCGTTGCGGAATGTGGATGAGGGGCCCAAGAGCTTGCCAACTCCATGACCATAGCGGTTGATGTGCTAGCCCCCGCCTCTTTGCGATATGTAGCTCGGCGGAAACCCTCAGCGCCTTGGTTCACAGAGTCTTTAAGACTCTTAAGACAAACTTGTAGATCTAAGGAGAGGAAATGGCGTAAGTCCTGGGATCCCTCTGATAGAGAGGATCACAAACGGATGCTACGAATTTATAAGGGTAAAGTGATCAAAGAGAAGCAGGATTACTTCTCGAACCTGACGGTCTCTCTTTCCTCGTCTAAGGAGTTGTTTAAGATCGTGGACTCTTTATGCTCTCTTCAGACACCTGACCCTGTTGTGAGCTCACAGGAGCTATGCAATAACATCTCCGATTTCTTCTATAAGAAAATCTCTGACATTCACTCTGCCTTAGAAACTCAGCGGAATATGCTAGATGATTCCTCCCTTCCTGATCTTAAGATCTCAGAATCCTGGATGAGTGATCCAATTAAGACTCTTACCTTCTTCCCGCCGCTTTCACTTGAGGGACTTAATCTCTTGTTAGACAGGACTAAGTCTGCCTCGCCGGCGGATCCTTGTCCGCTAAGAGTTTTAAAGGACTGTAGAGAGATCCTTTTGCCTCCATTGTTGGAAGTAATGAATGAGGCTCTTGCCCAGGGTATTTTTCCCTCTGCCTGGAAGAAGGCTATAGTGAAGCCTCTTCTTAAAAAACCCTCCCTTGATCCTGGAGTGTTGAAGAATTTTAGACCGATAGCCCTGCTACCTGCTCCCGCAAAGATGTTGGAAGCCCACCTCAACCTTCACTTATCTTCTTTTCTTGATTCCTCTGAGTTCCTTGATAGTACTCAGCATGGATTCAGGAAATTTCACAGTACAGAATCTGCTTTGACTATGGTGGCGAATAATATTCGCCGTAAGGTTGATCTTGGTCAGACTACTATTCTGGTCTTATTGGATCTCACTGCAGCATTCAATACCCTGTCTCCCTCTACCTTAACATCTTGGTTAAGGGAGGCAGGGGTGGCAGGGTCGGCCTTAAATCTTCTCGACTCTTTTTTACATCTTAGAGAGCAAAGAGTTATGCTTGGAGAGTTTCTCTCCCCTGCCAAATTGTTGCAATGTGGGGTGCCCCAGGGGTCGGCCTTCAGTCCGACTCTTTTCAACATCTATGTGGCCCCCCTTGCAAGACTAGTAAAGTCGCAGGGGATGGAGGTGGTGTCGTACGCCGATGACACACAAATCATGGTGTCTCTCGCCCATTCTGCCAGTGTGTCGGCGGCTAGCTTTAGGGCATGTATGCAGATGGTAGCGGAGTGGATGATTCTAAATTCCCTAAAATTGAATGCCGACAAAACAGAGGTCCTGGTCTTTGGCAAGGACCAGGACATTTGGTCTAGTGAGTGGTGGCCTATATCTTTAGGAACTTGCCCCTCTCCCGCTAAATCGGCTAGGAATCTCGGCGTTATCTTTGATACTTCGCTGTCCATGAACCTCCAGGTCAATAGGACGGTAGCTACGTGTTGGGGAGTCATTAAGACTCTCAAAAGAATTCTGCATTATCTATCCCCGCAGGCACGTAAGCAGACCGTAACCGCTCTTGTAGGCTCGAGGCTAGATTATTGTAATGCACTTTATGTGGAGATCAATAAATGCCTCATCCAGCGCCTTCAAGTTGTGCAGAACGCGGCCGCCAAATTTGTTCTGGCACTTCCAAAGGGCTCCTCTGCAACGACGGCTAGGAAGGACTTACATTGGCTCCCTATTTATTATAGGATTTCATTTAAACTTCTATGCCTTACTTACAGAGCTCTTCTGGCTGGCCCCTCGGATGCATTGGGATCCTTGCTGACTCGCTACACGCCCAGTAGATGTCTCCGTTCTTCAGATTCCAATCAGTTGGTAGTCCCCCGTACCAAAAAGGTCAGATGGGGTAGCAGAGCTTTTTCCGTCGCTGCTCCACTACTCTGGAACACTCTTCCTTTGGAGATTAAATCCCAACCATCTCTGGACCTTTTCAGGAAGGCACTTAAGACTTGGTGCTTTAGAAAGGCCTACCAATAAGTTCCTTTATCTGTCATTTAGCTCGCTTTGGTTAGGCGCCTTGACGCCCATTGGGCTTAGTTGCGCGGTATAAGTCTGATTTCATTCATTCATTCATTCACCTTATTACATTAATATGTGACAACGTTTGATTGGAAGCAGGTAGAAACATCATGTTTGGTGTCTAGGGTATTGTAATTTAAAATCCTCGATAATGGTAAAGTCGGATTTTAAGTCACTATTCTGAAAATGCCACTTTCAGAAAGCTGAAAAATAACAGTAGGGGATTGGGCCCTTATCTGCAACCACCATAGACTTCTATATACAGCCAAAAACCAAAACAGTTGGTGGTTGTGTTTCTTTTTTTTAAACTTTTCTCACAAGATCATTCAATTTAATAAACATGACCTGTACATCAATTATAACATTTTATCATTCTGACATAACATTACTCAATATTTAAGAGCAGTGAGGGATAGCAAAAAGAATAGCAAACCTATACAAACTTTTTCCATATCCCAAAATAAAGCACACATTAATAAACAAAATGACACTAATCAAAAGAAGCACCAATCAGTGTTCAACCAGTCCAAATGTATACACCAGAGCGACCCCTCCTAATGCTCTTGGTGTCAATGATGGGTTCCAAAGTCATTAAATATGGAAAATGAAAGAAAAATGATTGCTTTTCATAGGAAGTCCTTGGTCGTCCTCCATATAAGTGTGGTTCAAACATGAAAACCCCAAATTAATAGTCTACGCATTTCAAACCATAAACATTATAGGTTCTGCTTAGGAGCAGGGCTGGATGATTTCTAGAATTAAAGAGAAGAAAAGAGAAAGGTTTCTACATATATACCATTATTTACAAAAAGAGAGAGAGGATCATAATCCAGGGAGGGGATCCTCCATTGGCAAAAATGTCTTCTACCATAGATGTTCTAATATGATGTAAGAGGAAGAGCCTCTTTCAATCGTGTTCGTGTTTTTTATCTGGAAACGATACTGTCAAAAGGCAAGAGCGAACTACATAAGCCTGCAAAATGAAAAACACTTCTTTTCTAAGAAAGAAATGTCCGCTACGCTTTTAAATGTACCTCAGAAAGTTTACATTTTCTTGTCCTAAACATTTGTTGCCTGCAGCCTGTTTCCTGGGTCACATGACTAGGTATAGTTGGCAGTTGGCCTTTGTGTATTCCTCCCAGACATTCACACAATAGAGGGACTCTCTGTTGGCAGGATAGACCAGCCAAGGCAGGATGGGGAGAGGGCAGAGCTGTGCACAGCCCTACTTCCACTTCAAAGACACTGTTTCAGCTCACACACAAAGAGATTCACACTAGCCTACTGTCACAGAAAAGAGACAGCAAGCATGGCAGGGAGGCGCAGTAAATTCTAAACATGTCGGTAGGGGAAACACTCTAGAAATTTCTTTTACTTCATCGCTGGCATCAGGTGTAAAAATAGGACACTTAGATCCACCCTTCAGTTCACTTCTGGACCTTCAGAATGACTCTCAGAGGAATTTCCTGCTGCCTGAGGCCTGCTGTGTACTCCAGAGGACTGTCCTGCTGCACCAAGAGGACTACCCTACTGCTTCAGACCTGCTATCAGACTAGAACCTAAGACTTCCAGAGTGACTCCAAAGGCTAGTTGGCTGACCTCCTGATCACAACTTCAGGTACAGAAAAGGCTCCAACCATCTTGAACCTAAATCTGGACCCAGTATGAGTGAGTACGGATTCTCCAAGTGGTGCCCCTTCCGTTCTGGACCCTTGGAAGTGGTGCTGAAGATGCCAATATAGCCTAAATCCAAAACTTGAGACTTAAAACATTTTCTGCTAAAAAGTGCTCTGAGAACCGAAAGAAGATAGATACCCACTCACCGATCCATCTAAGGTGTATCACCGGTTGGCCTGACTTAACGGTAGTTCCCCTACATTCCTCAACAGCAGCAAATCCGGTTCAGTGGCTCCTCCTCGGAGTATCGGGCACCACCCGCTGCCTTGCCCTGCTGAACTTTGCCTTCTCAGACATTTTTCTTGAAAAATCTTTTTAGCTTGAAGGTAAGCGGAGACCGGGCCCAATCCACTTCATGCATTTGAACTGTGCTCCATCGTGGTCAGCCATAATTTTCGTCTTTGCCCCAGTATCTTGCGGCTGGAAATCTAGGGTTAACAAAGCAAACACAAGGAGATGATGGACGGAGCGCTGAAACTTTTCAGACACTCACCCCCAGTCACAGATCTGGGTTGATTCCATTGTCGCTCTTTAGCTCACTTTGCCACCTCAGTTCAGAACCAGCCATATGCAAATCAGTATTGACTCTGTGCCTCATGGGAACAATTCAGCCCGAACTGCCAAGACAGGTCTTCCTGAACCCGAAACAAGCATCCTGGGACTGGTTTTGGGATAACACCCCTCATCAGCTAGGCTAGCTTGAATCCTGTGGCAAAGTGAGCAAGGGACCCACGTTTGGGTATACCCTGGCAAGATAGGGTGAACAAACCAAACACAAAGAGACAATGGAGGGAGCGCTGAAACTTTCCAGACACTCACCCTCTGTCACAGACTTGGGTTGATTCAATTGTCGTTCTTTAGCTCACTTTGCCACCTCAGTTCAGGCCCAGCTATATGCAAATCAGTCTTGACCCTGTGCCTTAGGGGAACAGTCCAGCCCGAACTGCCAAGCCAGGTCTTCCCTGAACCGGAAACAAGCAGCTTGGGACCGGGTTCGGGGTAACACCCCTCATCAGCCAGGCTAGCTTGAATCCAGTGGCAAATTGAGCAAGGGACCCACGTCTGGCCATACCCTGCCAACATAGGGTGAACAAACCAAACACAAGGAGACGATGGAGGGAGCGCTGAAACTTTTCAGACACTCACATTCAGTCAAAGATCTGGGTTGATTTCATTGTCGTTCTTTAGCTCGGTTCGCCACCTCAGTTCCGACCCAGCTATATGCAAATCATTCTTGACTCTGAGCCTCATGGTAACAGTCCAGCCCGAACTGCCAAGCCAAGTCTTCCCTGAACCAGAAACAAGCATCTTGGGACTGGTTTCAGGGCAGCACCCCTCATCAGCCAGACTAGGTTGAATCCAGTGGCAAATTGAGCAAGGGACCCACGTCTGGGCATATCCTGCAAACTTAGGGCAAATAAAGCAAACACAAGGAGATGATGGACGGAGCGCTGAAACTTTTCAGATACTCACTCCCAGTCACAGATCTGAGTTGAATCCATCTTCGTTCTTTAGCTCACTTCGCACCTCAGTTCAGACCCAGGCTTATGGGAGTCAATCACAACGCTGCATTGCAGCATTGTGTTTGGCTATGGGGAGCCTGGTGGTTCCTCCTTCCTGTTCTGGCCGGGAATGACGACGAGGGATGCGGATGAGAGACGCGGCAAGCATGTAAGTTTCATTCTATTTTTTTGTTTACACGCCCTCGCCCTCCACCCTCACTCCCCCACAGCCGATCGGTGCAGGACGCCACTGGAAGGAGTACTTTATGTTGGTTTGAAAAGAGGAGTGAAAACTCAAGAACTGAGGGAGGGCAGGTACTTATAAAAAAACAAACCTTATAGAAATTCTAAAGATGAGTCGAAGTTCACAGTGCCATTAGCGGTAGTCGGAGTCACGAAAGCATCTGTGCTTTTGCAAAGGAAAGGATGGTGTAATAGCAGCAGTGCATCAGTGTAGTACCTTTTTCTAGTGAACAAGTAGAATTAATTAAACGTTTTTATTTAAATATGAGAACAAGCAAGGATTAATCTATGTAGACACCCCATATAATATTCAATAGGATGAGACAATAAGAACAAGAAAAAGGATCTGTTTTGATCATTTTCAAAATTGCAACGTGTCTGAGAATGCCTGTAGTGATAGTTTTAAAAATTCCAAGGCTTCACATGAGTCACCTTCTTTGTCTACTTTATCAAGCTCATCGTGTGAATATTTAATAAATATCCTTGCCAGAAGACCATAAACTCTCAGCTGATGATGATGGGGACACCAGAATTGAGAAAATTAGCGGTTGTCACCATTTTGTTCAGTTACCAACTAAGTGTGCTGGCTTTGACATGACTTAACTTTATCAATGATTTGAATAGTTTTAATTTATTATAAGTAAAAGAGAGATTTATATAGTATGCTATATGCATGAAATCAAATATGCCACATTTGTATGTAAACAAATGTCTTCTCTTTTCGCACTTTTACTTATCGTATTGTGATGGAATCACACATGGAGTGCGGCTGGGGTTTCTGGAACACACCGAGCCTTCTGCATAAAGCATGTGCTGGTCATCTCCTGGTGGTCCTGTTCTTTGTCCTGGGCTGAGAGTCAGAGTCATATCGAACTTTATTCGGCTAAAAAGCCATAAAAGTGTACAATACTGAAAATAATTCATATTGTTAAAAATATACATAGTCTTGAAACAAAATATACACAATAAATAAGATCACGATTCAAACAATTCTCAAACACTGTTCATAAGATCAAAGAATACGAAGCACAAAAAATCTTATAGAGTTCCATATCTTGCCCTAATCGCCTTCACACAGCGGATAAAGTTAACCACTGCAGCACGTATATTCAGACTACTCAACTGCTCATCAGGAAAACGAAGGCCACTTTGTGTTGTCTAATACTAGTGGCTAGCAAAATTGGTATAAAAAAGAATTTCTGTGCAGAAGAATAGAGCTGACAGATAAGCATAAAGCGCATAGTGCTTTGTACGGGGCATTACCACAGGGACAATTTGGAAGCAGAGAATTCCAAACAACCTGTTTTGGAAATGCCACTAAGAGGTGAACAGTATTAAAACGAAATCTAGTGAGATAAAAAACCTATGTTCAGTATTAAAAACACTTCCCAAATAAAACTAACATCCCTGAAACTATTTAATTAGAAAACAGTTGATGCCATAATGTAATTTCTCAAAGTCCTCTCGATGAAACCTTGCTTGCCTCTCCATAAACAGTTCCTTCACCTGTTTCTCTATTCATGCCCTTATATTGTGTGGATTAATGAAACATTCCAACAGGATCAAATCAGCAAAGGCGCTTTTAACATAATTTATCCAGGACATCACCTAAGCACTGTCCGAGGAAAGATAATCTGCCAACAGTTCCCTTGTGAAGCCGGATGATGGATTCCCCCAGATCCTTAGCCAAAGACGTAAAGGGCCCATTTTAATCCTATCCAGGCCACCTCCGAATAACATATAAAGGAGGGTATAGATTGAGGGACAGCCAGACGTCTACAGGAAAATTTGTTTTCAGCCTGCTGCAACTGCTTAGCACCTTTCTACCCCCAGACACCAGCTCCATAGATTGCTAATAAAACACAGTTACTTTTGAAAATATTCACTAACTCTTTCACAGGTTTGTGACACAATCTGCGTGCAAAGCTAAAGACCGACTCTATGGCCCTCAGACACTGTATTGTCCTGGTGTTCTGTAAACTGTCCCAATTTAAATTTGAATCAGTGGGAAAACCTAAATATGCAGAAGTTGTCACTTCAGAAATGACCACCCCTCCTAAATGAGATGTCCTGGTTCTAGTGTTTTTGGGCCAATTCTCATGGTGATTGATTTAATAAGATTGGTTTTAAGGTCCAACTCGCCCATGAAGGCATAGAAAGCATCAAGTAGGAGTTGTAGACAATTTGCCGTTCTCGTGATTAAAACTGCATCTTCCGTGTAAAGTAAAACTGGTATTACGCATGATTTCATATGCAGTAGATCTTTCCCTTTATTGCATAAAATATTGTTCTAATCTATCTATGTATAAGAGAAAAAGCAAAGGAGCAATTACACAACCCTGGTGGACCACCAATGAGGATTTCATAATGGGTGAAAGTGCACTCTCAACCCCATTTCTAATGCTATCCGCAGTTTCCCAATGTATCCTTCAAAGAAGATCAATCAAAGCCTGCCCAATCCCCATCCCCTCCAAAATGGCCCAAAGCTTCACTCTGTTGACCATGTCAAAGGCACAGGAGAGGTCCATAAATGCTATATGAATCGAACCTCTCCTGGTCTTGACATACTTACCGATTATTAATTGGAGGTTGAAGCACTGTTCCACAGTGCCCAAACCTCAATCAATCAATCAGCATTTGTAGAACGCAGCACTGTCACCTCTGGGGGTATTTGGGCACTGGGGTGCGAGGTCTCTGTTGAAAAGCCAAGTCTTGAGGAAACGGTGGGAAGAAGGAAGAAAAGAGAAGAAATAGGCAAAACAGAGAGCACAAAAATGAGCGAGCAGAAAAGGTAAAACAAAAGGCAGAAAAATGAACAGTAAAGCCAAACAGAGCAGAGGAGGGCAAAACAGACGGCAGAAAAGCAAGCAGAAAAGGCAAAATAGAAGGCAATAAAAAAAGTGCAGAAAAAGAGTAGAAAATGTAAAAAGAAAAGTAGAGGACACAGAGGGCAGAAAAAAAGAACAGAAAAGAGCAGAAAAAGGCAAAAAAGAGTAGTGGAGGCACAAACAGAGGGCACCAGGTAGACAGGCAGCAGAGGGTAACGGACTGCGGGCAAGCTGAACAGGAGAACTTTCGCAGGGGGAGCTGACAAGAGGACCTGCTCAATGGGGTTGCTATGCAGCCTCCTTTAAGTAGGTCCTAAGGCATGGCGGGAGCTGGTAGGTGGCGGGATGAGGCAAATGGCAGGAGGAGGGAAACAGCGGAAAACACAAGCAGAAAAGGTAAAACGGAGTGCGGAACAACAAGCAGAAAAGTCAAAATAGAGTGTAGAAAAAGGCAAAACAGAGGGCAGAAAAAAAAAACAAGCTGAAAAGGCAATCCAGAGCAGAGGGAAGACATGAGCAGAAAAAGGCAAAACATAGGGCAGAAAAATAAGCAGAAAAAGCAAAACAGAGGGTAGAAAAATTAGTAGAAAAGGCAAAACAGAACAGAAGCGGCCAAAACAGAGGGCAGAAAAATTAGTAGAAAAGGCAAAACAGATGACAGAAAAACAAGCAGAAAATGCAAAACAGAGGACAGAAAAACGAGCAGAAAAGGGAAAACAGAGCAAGAAATGAGCAGAGGTGGCATAGAGGGCAGCAGGTCAACAGACAGCAGAGAGTAGCGGCACGTTTAACTAGGGAACTGTTGCAGAGGTAGCTGGAATGAACCCTAGACGAAAGCCATACTGCACTATAGACAGGGCCTGTTTCCCCCTCTATTCAGTCATCTAATTTGGTAGCCACAATCTTGCATACTATTTTGAAAGAGCTATCTAGGAGGGAGATTGGACATTAGCAACATGGAGAGATCCTGTTCCCTTTTTCACCATGTGGACTACCACCCGCTTCCTTCCACATTGGTATATGTTGCCCCTTTATAGCAGCCCTGATGACTCTAGTTAACAATGGGGCCCAGAAGACTATTTCATCTTTATATAAGTCTAGTGGCATACTGTCTGGCCCTGGAGCCTTCCCAGGAAGACTCAGATTAATTGCAGCGCTTGCATCCTTTACCTCCATAGTTTCACTACAATTGGACAAAATTCTTACATTTACAATTTGCGTGTTCACTATTAGCTAATGAAATGTCTTTTATGCCTGGGTTAAACATTTTAGAAAAGTGGTCAACCCATGCCCGGACTGGTATAAGAGATTCCATCAACGGCCTTTGAGAGCCTGACAGGAAGGGGTGATGTACAACCCTCCGAAAGGCCGCACTGTCCCCTGAGTAAGCTGCCTCCACCCACTCCTCCTAAGCTTTCCTTCTGAGCTCGGATTTCCTATTTAAGAGAATTTCCTTGTGCGAATGCCTGGCACACATTCTTTCAATTTTAGAACGGGTTGCATTGATAAGACTAATTTTAGATTCTTAGGGGCAGCTGTACATGCATGATTAAACCAACCCTGGGGAGAAAAAGTATTAGTAGACCTGCTTCTAGTAAGCCCCGTGGCCATAGTTAGACATAAGGTCTTGGTTTTCCTAGTGGCATTAGTTTTCCTGCAGCATTTGAGTAATTTGAATATATGTGCTGCAGCGTTAACTTTATCCACTGCGCAAAGGCAATTAGGGCGATATATAGTACTGTACAAGGATTTGTGTACTTCAAATGCCTTGATCTTGTGACCAGTGCTTGAGAATTGTTTGAATCGTGATCTTATCATTTATTGTTTATATTTTTCTTAAGCATATGTGTATTTTTAGCAATATGAATAGTGTTTAATATTGTACACTTTTGTTGCTTTTTAGCTGAATAAAATTTGACATGGCATATTGTCCTGGGCTCTTTTCTTCATTTATTTAATAAACTACCTTCGTCATCAGTTGAAGACATAAGGTGTGTCATTCCGCACGCCACGACCTGCTGGTGTGCATGCATTCCAAACCCTTCAAGAGGGTTGGCACTTGTGTGCCTTTTTAGAGCGTAGTTCCTTAGGCTGTTCTAGCCTGCTCCAAATAACATAGTCACCTACTTGGTAAAGCTTACTTCTCAATGCATAGAAACTGAAAGAATCAACACAAACAGCAGGCTTCCAAGTGACAGCAGCAGAACTCTCAGGACTCTGACATGGAATGTCACCTAGGAGAGAACGGTGTCAGATCTCACAGTTTCACTCTCTCAGCCACCTCCTATGCATTCCTCTCAGTGACTTCAGCTTGCAAAGAGCTGTCTGAAACGAACTGTCACACATGCCTTAAATGTACGCGTTCTGTGAGCTGTGAACGTTTGTACTAGTCCGCTCTGTTGAATCTGTTCTGTGGGGAATGGAAAATGGCACTTTATGCAGCCTGCTTTGTTACTGTCATCCTGTGGATGTCCCGTGAGAAAGCAGAGCTTGCGCTGCTGCTGCCACGTGGGAAGCCAAGGCCTTTAGTCTCGAGGCAGGCACCTTATTCCTTAAGAACAACATCCAAACGCAAAAAATGTCAGTAGAAAAAAGATAGGCCGGGTCTGCTGCTCGACGCACTCGTATTTTAATATTGTGGTAGGCAGACACCAGTAAAAATCATTTTGAGCTCTCTCACACACAATTGCAATCAAGGTCTGACAGGGTAATAAAGGAGAACATAAATGTCAACCTAAGGGACATATCCAGAGTAGGAAGCGATAACTAGGAGGCTCTACAACAGTGCAGTAATAACATAGGGTGCTTCCTGTGTTAGATGTGGGACCTACTGGTGAAGTATATCACACTAACTAGGTGAGGATTCTTCATCTCATGCAAGTGCATAAATGTATTGCATTTCCATAAGGGGCATGGCTGATACTTCCATGAATGTTGTGCTGCTTGCATGTTTACATGTGTTTACAGAGATCGAAAAACAAGCCTTCAATTCTTCTCACTCCCCCTTTAGTGAGTTTTCTACTTGTATGTGGGAGAGAATCATGATATGTTCCTCCTGCTACTGCCACCTGTCCTTTACTTATTCTTTGTGATGGAGAATGTTGAGCTGCTGCTGTCTGTGTTTTGCCTTTGTTTTGAAGTTGGGCATAGAATTTCCCACTCCACAAAATTCTAAATGATTTTCATTGCCAAAGCTTGTTTTATTGAATGCTGTTAAAGAAAGAGCGAACCCTCACAAAATATGTGAGAAGAGTTTACGTTTGGTTGTACATTTGACACAACCAATTTTTGAAATGGTGTTATTTGTAGGTAGTAGACAACCTTAAAAGCCTAATCTATTTTAGCAATTTGTGTTATGGTCTTCGTTTGTCATGGAAAACTTTGGCGGCACTCCTTAGGGGTTGGGCCAACTCCTCCTCATATATAGATTCTTGTGGTGCTGAGTGTCTAATTTTCAAATAATTTTGTGCTTTTTCAGTCAGTTGTTGTCAGAAGATAATAAGATTCTTGAAGAAAAAAAGGGGACCAAACAACTTAGGGGGATATTCACAAGAACGTGTGCTAAACATCACCAAAAAATGCTAACGCAACTTTACACATCGCAGCCTATCGCAGGAAAATAACCCAGTGTCAACGTGGAATTCACAACAAGGCGGTACCATGCGATAGTCTGCCGAAACCGCGGCCAATGTCTGCGATACAACCACCTCAACGGAGATAAAAACACAAACCACAACACAAAAAAACGTGCGATGAGCCCATTTGTGATGAGGAAAGCAGAGATAAGCACCGCCAGGCCCGGGACACACACGGTAGGCGGGAATAAGCACAACAAAAGCCTGAAAAAGAAAGACAAACCAAACAGAAAATAACAGCCAAGCACAATGGAGACAACCCGAGCCAGCAGACAACCCCACAAGCCCCATTGGCAACAAAACATTGTACATGGCAGGCCATCTTGGACAAGGTGAATGCAGCCTGAGAGCGGAGGAGGATAATGGAAGAAAACCAGAACATCCGGAATGATTCGAAAGGCACATACAAGCAGAAACACGCCAACAGAAGAAGGCAGCAATGCACACCGGAGGTGGGAGTCCAGGACCACAGCAGGAGCTGGATAATATGGAGGAAATGGTGTCCACCACATCAGTCTGGAGATGGTGGCAGGATTGGGGACCGGAAACTGTCCAAAACAACAGACACAACAGCAACAGGGAGAGGAACCAGCAGGGACTGGGGGGAGATGGGCACAATGGCACACATGCACAATTAAGCACAGCACAACTGCAGACAAAACATGCCCAAGAGTAACAACACCAACCAGGAGCACAAGTCACACAACCCAGCAAAATCACACCACTAAACAAGCACTAAACAAGCACAGAAGTGACGGGTGCGCCAAATAGGAGCTGAGGGGACATCTCACACACAATGCAGCACACACACATAGGAAGCAGAGCACCCCAACATCGAACACAATGTGGTACAAACACCAACATTTGGCACAACCGAACACAGGACACAAGTGCACCCGCCTGTGGCCGGTAAACGTCCATACGCATCTGGCTAAGCACGAAACAGGGACATGATAATGCACAAGTACAAACCCACAGGTTGATGGGGTAGCAATGCACGTATGGCAGGGAGCCAGAGAGTCTGTGACACACACATTGGCATACAAATCAAGACACAACACAGTTGGAGACAAGTGAAAGTGCGGAAACTTTATCAACAAGTGCGTGTCAGTACGGCCAAGAGAAGTGCCACGATATGCAGACCAATGCAGCAGCATGTCTGAATGAGGAACGTAGGAAAGTGCCCATGTCCACCTCGGAGGAGTTCATCACCAACACAAGTCAGTGTCAACCTGCTTTGGTTGTCTGCGCCTGGATCATGAGTCCAGGCCAGTGCAGCCATGTCCACTGTCATCTTGGGACATGTGACCAGATTCCCAACATGCAACCAGGCGTCGGGACACGTGCAATGGGTCACATCCAGTTGTGGCTGCAGGTACCTTGTCACTCGTACAGGAACGTGAGTGCAGCTGCGTAGGCCAACATCTCCAATGAGCGATCGTTGACCACCACATCTGACATGTCGTCGACGTAATCCATCAGCTGACCCGGACAGATGTGCTGACTCCAACCACTGGACCCAATGTGCACCAAAGCCCAATCGGGTAGTGGCTCAATGTGCTCACTGCACACGACGATTCATGCAATATCCCAAATCCAGGTTCCAGCCTGCATGCCAAACATCCATGCATGCCATAAACGGGCATCGCGGTGACACTCCTGGTCGTGGGACAACAGGGGGCGCACACACACGTCGTAATCCAGGTCAGCTACCGTTACGTTGGAGAGGCAGACATCCATGGACCACTCAAATATGCACGAGCGACAGTGCAACACAGGCTGAACGCAGGTGACTTCTGCAAGGCGGAAGCTCAGCCAGTAACTGATCCGCAGCACTGCCAACGGCAGTGCCCCAAGTACATGCAGCATATGTGCACGGCACAGGTCCACGTGACTGGAGTCGAGCATGTGTCCGGGATGGTCTGCCATTGTGTCAGCGGCTCATATCTTGGAGGCTGGCAGACTACGGAGGACCGGATAAGTAATTGGACCCGAGTTTAGTTAAGTCGAATTTGAATCAAGACCTAGCGAACGGAAGAAGAAAATGAAATAGTGACATTGGCGCTTTTGATTGAGGGAGGTCCTCCATTCGGGCTAGGGAGGTGCATTACCTTCCGCAGCACGTTGTTAATTAGAATTTGCCGCCTTTAGTGAAATTGCGTCTTATCGAGTGTTGTCTGTGCATGGGTCGTGAAGGTCTGATAGATCTGCCGAATCTTATGAAGGCCTTGATCTCCCATTAGCAAGCAGCCTTCCAGTGGGTGAAATTCCGGAAAGGTCTCTAGGGAGCGTATCAGGAAGGTGAGTGCATGGCGAAGACAGAGATATTTGTAGAATTGCGCTTTGTGGAGATTGTATTCTGCTTGCAGTTGCTGATAGGTTTTAAGGGAGGCACCCTTCATCACATCTCCGAGGGTCGATATCCCCACCAGGTCCCAGCCCTGGAACCCTCCCAGGGTGATCACAGGACGTAGATATGTTCCTTGCCATAATGCGGTCTCCCGGGGAAGTCTGCTGTGCCTGCCTCCCCTTTTTTGGTTCAAATGCCCCTCTCCTTACTTTCCATCCTCGACATGCCTCCTGTCTCTGTGGACAGTCCACTCTAAGTCGCTTGCATGTTTGGGTTAATATCTAGCATTGTATTTCTGAAAATTGCCCACACCTTATTTCAAAGATCACAACCTCTCCTCCGATGAAAGTCTTACCCCTGCAATCTAACAATACCTAATTTCATCTAGATCATCTATTAATACCACGAGCCATCTGCATGAACGCACATGCCTCCCACTAATCATCACACCCAAGTCCTATTAATGTAAAGTACCTCAAGGAAACTGGAGTAAATGCATTAAATGATTTCCTTGAGCATGCACGACTATTACCAGTAACCAACAATAGCCAATAGCCACTAACCTTGGGTTCAGGAGCAACATGCTGCTTGGGGCTAAGACTTTCAATGGTAGTAGAGACCTTCAGGGGCAGTAAGAGCTAGATCAATGAAATTACAAAACAATACAACGCAAAGAATTGTTGAACCGCTAGAATATAATCCCTGGTTCTTCAAACTGTGTAACTTGTGAGAGCTATTGCCAATAGCTAGCACTAATACTAACATTGAATTGCAGTGCTCTGTTTTCTAATGTAACCAATGTATATCTATGTAACATTGAGTTCATTCTCTACAACATTCCTATGAATAATATAGCAGTGCACAGTCAGTCACCTGACCAAGCTACAGTTGTCCACTTTGCTTATATGTTCTTTAGTTGGCAGTGCCTAGCAAGGGTTTCATTGTCTCTAATGTAAGCATCGCAAATGAACTCCTGCACCCACCCTCCCCCAGAAGACAGCATTGGCTGGGTTCCTTAGGTCCCCTCGTGCTTCTGGCTCCAGTTCCACTGCACCTCTTGCACCTATGAGAG
The DNA here is from genome assembly GCF_964204655.1 of Triturus cristatus. Lineage (NCBI taxonomy): Eukaryota > Metazoa > Chordata > Amphibia > Caudata > Salamandridae > Triturus > Triturus cristatus. Next base: position 670,018,309 of record NC_140584.1, on the reverse strand, counting down.
CTATGCCACCATCTACGCTGATTTTACTTAACTTATGTGGACCTGATAATAATCACGCAGCACCCTGAGTGAGTTGCTTTGAATTGTTGTCTTACACCCAGAGGGCCTCTAAGATGAATCAAAAAGGGGAGAAAGCCAACTCCTGTTTTTGACAAAAGGCAAGGCCACCAAAAAAACCTTTCAGACCCTGATTGAAGCGTTTCACAAATCCATCTGTCTCGCTCAGGGTCATCTTCTCTTAAAACAGGAAGCCTCTGCTGCAAGGGCTTCTTCGCTCAAGGCTTCCATGCCTCCTACCCCTTCATAGCCATTGAAGTTTCTGAGGCTTGTTCTCAGAGTCAGTACCCTCATGCTTTTTTAGGTCTCGCCTGAGACAGCGCTTTAGCGCTGCTCTCGCGAGAGCTTTTGTAAATGGGGGATCTGGAAGTGCAAGCGAGTGCTTTTAGGCCTCCAAATACAGTGCATGTGCGCCGGGCGCGCGCACCATTTGGCAGCCTGCACACCATTTGCTTTCACTTTCGTGGCCGCACGGCCGCTTTGATGTTTGATCGCGATCGCGATCACTTTCACTTTTGCGGCCGCACGGCCGCTTGTTCTGTTTCCTTGTTCTTTATGGGGCCATGTGTTCAAAACACATGGCCCCATAAAGACAAGAGATCGCACTCAGTAAGGATTCTCTCTCGTTCTGTCTGCACATGGAGGTTGCATTCTTAGAGCGCTAAATATCAGCGAGAACTTGCCAGCTCAAGGAGCAGGAAGCGGATTTACTTTTCCAGCCCTATTTGTTCTTGTAACTTACTTTAAATGCGTTACCACATTCGTGAAATGCAAGAGTGCAGGCAACGTCCTCTTCCGGTTACAGTGGAGAAACTGCCTCGATTCCGACAACACGAAGAACACTGAAACTAAGCTGAAGCACATTGTGCAAGTTTGCTATGGCCCCACCAGCCAGAGGTCAAATAAGGTGGGCTTCTCGGCCACAGGTACTGCATGCAGCCGGCGAGCACGCAGCAGCTGCCAGGATACGGCCACACACCTGCAGCTGTTGCCAGGATACGGCCAGACTCACGGGAAGTTTAAGTGATTTGCCCAGAATTACATGGTGTTGAACTGCCTCCGGGACTCGACCCTGGTTCAAAAGTCGGCAGCTGAGGTCGTTAGGCCACATCGATTTACAGATTTAAACCCGTTGCATGCACATGGCACGCTGATTATTGCACCAGATCCGTGAACACACAGCAGCATCTTAAAGTCCACTTCTCGTCCCTATGCCCCCCCCACCCTGGTGAACAGAGATCTCAAACTCCCACAGATCTCAAAACAAGCTGTGTGTGATAAGCATCACGCCCGTCGCGTCCAGCAGCTCTGGCGGCCGGGTGTCGATCTGACCCAGCCCTAAACCGTGGCCCACGCCTTGCTTTAATAGCCCGGTGTCACCACTCTGTGAAACTATTGTAGCGTTCCAGCAGCTCGTCTAATGCCGTCACAGCTGTCATTCTGCAATGAACTCCTGCAAACTCTGCTCTGAGAAATGAAAGTTCACGTACAATCCCCCTGACACAAACCAAGTGTCTCTGCCCACATCCATCGTGCCGACAGATATTAAGAATGTATCCACTGAGGAGGAAGGGGGGGGGAAGAGAACCAATAATGAGCGCACTTCTCTTCACAGATAATTGAACCAGTTACACGGTAATCGCTGCGGCCCCACGGTGCAGCTCGTTATCCTCCACAGAATAGCCCTAGGGTGACGCCTGGCCGGCAACAGTTCAGTTTCATCTTTAGTGCAAATGCAATGATTGTTAATTCGCAGATTGTGTTACTGAAAGTAAACTCAGTAAGGGGAGGCGGGCAGGTATTTCCTTTACACAGATGACAGGTTAGAAAACATGCGAGGCGCTCGGGAAATTTGCCGTGGGGACAGGTCTGAAGAAGCAATCACACAAGTACTGCTGCCCAGTTTGGAGACAAAGAAGTAGCCCGACTGGTTTCAGGCCATTAGAAACCAAAACAACAAGCATTTGCAATGCAACAGGTCTCGCATTTTCGCGGCTTTGAGCTATTGGCATTGTAAATGACAATGCCTTTTATTGGCATTGTTATTTGCAATGTCAATAGCTCAAACTCGCGTAAATGCGAGACCTAATGCATTGCAAATGCTTGTCTGCCTGGCATCCTGTGATGTAACAGACATGGCTCGTAACCGATAATGATCTGCCATGCTTTCAACTAGTAGAACGGGGAAAACAGAGTGGAATCCAGAAATATTCCTTTAGTGTAATAGTAACAGCCATTCTCTTGCTCTGTGCTAGGCAATGCTACCCAATTGTGCCCATTTCTGACGTAGTCAGACTCACAATCGTGCCTAGCATCGTAGCCAAGAAATTATTAAATAGCTTGCTCAGTTCTGAAAGTTTACATTTTACATAAGTCTGAAGGTTGATTGTGCACCGCCCCACGATTTCAGTTTCTGCACCGTTTACTTCAGTTTCGACACATGATTTCCATTGGAGCCCTTTGCATAAAAACATATGAATGTACAAGCTGTCCTTTTGTGCTTTAGCCTTTATGTTTATCGGGCGTTAGGGGATCCCTTGTCGCCCAGCTCTATGATTCAAAGATTATTTTTATTTTTGTTTATAAACATTTTCAGCCTTCTAATTCAGCATGAGAACAGATTTCTTTGAGAACCTGGTGCATTGTTGCCAGGAAGTGCATGGGCATGATCGAGATTGGGGATGAAAGGCCTGACTGGGATCCACAAAGGACCCCAGGTGCCAAGTGAAGCCAGATCATTTGTGATGAAGGGGGGATTCGGCGGAGAGCGGATATGTCTTCTACTCACCTATCAGTTCAGACAGTGCTAGCATGCTTTGGAATTCATGATCTGTGAAGTGTGATTGTGCTCATTGACTTTGAAGGGACCTTGGAAGGTGTGTCTGTGCAGGTGACAATGATAAAAAACACAGTTTTTGAGTCGGTATGGGGGGTGTTAGAGGTGTGAGTGAAACCCATGCTATTCATGGTATAGAGCAGAAGGCTCTAGAAAAGGTGCACAAAGGGGAAAGGACAAAGGAGTGTCTAGAACCCGAGCACAGACCCTAATGAATGAACGTGCAAATGAGAGCGACGATCTGATCCAGCCGCACCGCAACTCTGTCAGCCTTCACAGACATGATTGGAGAATTTCTAGAGCATGAGGGCCAATAATCTGCAACAGTGCAAAAATATGCAAGAAACTTTCCTTGCTTCATCAATGGAACCAGATGGGAAAGAGCTGTTCGTCCCTCCCTCATGATACTATTCTTCTACCCCATCTACCCCATGGGTTAAGCTGCAGCACACAGCTGGCAGACACCTTGATGTCTTCCTGGTGATGATTGTGGGTTTAGTTAGGAAAGTGGGGAGGCAAAGTAGTCAAAATAAGAACAGGGTTTCCCACCCATGTGATGTAAAACCAGTGTGGCAAAAGCATGTGCAGGTCCAGGATCGCTCCTGGCTGGACCCAGTATGAGGCGCGGTGAGTCTGGTGTCCTGCCTGGCCACACCGCTTGCTCGCGATTGCGGACCAGCAGGATGGGGCACACATGCCTACCCTCCTTATTCAGATGGAGGACTACCGATTTCAAGGCAGGTCTTCTGCCACCAGATTCCTGTATACAAAAACCTGATTCCTCGTCAGGCTTCTGCAGACAGGGACTGGTCTTATGTGAGTCGGAGCATGCACTGCCAGTAACCTACTCATTTATTATCACGCTCCCTCTGCCTGCCATAGCACTTTTCTCCGTGCTCCAGACAGGTAAGGTAAAAAAACACTATATTTTCATTTTGTCACAGAACATGACAATAAACCCGATTCAGGCCTCAATAGAAGTCAATGAGAGAAATACATTTTCCTGATTTTTTTTTTTAATTCTCCCACTTTCCCTTTCTAAAATGTTGGCATGTATGTTGGGGCTATGGGCCGGAAGGCACACAGCGGGCTCATGGCTATACTACGAACTGCCTGTGGATGTTCCCCCCAGGGCCTGTTATCCAGGAGAAGTGGCGCCCGCTGAGGACTAGGGCAGAGGCTCCTCATTGTTTTGTGGCCTTTGTGGTCCTTCTCCCCCAGTGGGGCTCAGACCAATCACAACACAGCATTGCAGCGTTTTGATTGGCTATGGGAAGCTTGGGTGTGCTTCCTGTTCCGGCTGGAGCAGGGACCACGGAGTAAAGACTGGCTGGAGTGAGGGCTACAGAGAAAATTCGCGGTGAGCAAGAAGCGAGAAGGTAAGTTCTTCCTTTTTCATTTTTTTCCACCCGCTTCCCACCCCACCCCGCTTCCCCCATCCGTGTGCACTGCCACTGCCACCCTGGGCAAAACATATTTCTTTGACACTGTGGAGGAGGCATGGGTGTGGATAGAGGAGAGACCGCCCTTGCCCTTACCCACAGAATCAAAGAATACCGCCGATCTTAGAGCGTGTTAGACAGCTCCCAACCCCCCTGCACCTCCCCGGGACTGGAGAGGGTCCAAATGTGCCCCTAGAAGAAAGCATGTATCAAATAAGGATAATGTATCATTGGCCTCAGAAGTCTTGTGCCTGGACTCAGGGGCACATCATGCTCTCAGGTGACCAACCTGAAGGGGCCGGACACTATTTCATTCCCAATGATCAGTGGGAGGGGTGTCTCCGCCTAGATCACCATTTGGCTTCCTCTCTTTCTCCACGATAATTACCTAATACTGAACCTGACATTCATCATACCAAAGCCATAATGATTGCACCGACAGAGGGGTGAGGAAGGGAATTGGGAGATGAAGACAGGTATCTATGCTGATCGGACTGATTGGCAAGGTGACTGCTCCCAATCTGCCATATTTCCTGTCATACCTGGCCCCATTTTCTGTATTGTTTCTACTTTTCATTTTTGTATTTTACATCAATAGTATGTCTCCTTAGTGGGAGCACAAATGTTTGAGGGTGACGGATACTTCACTTCCCGAAGTGTAGGGAGAGGGTGGTTGGAGGGGGTTTCTGATTGTTCTTTATGTTTTTGATTATTTCCATATTTCTAGGTCAAACAGCACTGCATGAATCCACATGTGGGTCCCCACTATCCAATTGTCTACGATGCATGAACATACATGGACGCTGTTGTGTTTCCTTCTTGGAGCGTGAAAGGGATAAATGATAAATTCAAAAGAGCAGCTGTTCTCAATTATGCAAAGTCATTGGGCTCTGACATCCTCCTACTTCAGGAGATACACTTATTAGGTAATAACTACACCCTTCTTAATAAATATGATTACTCCTGGATCTACTACAGGGTATCCCAGGGAGGCCAGAGGGATAGCTATCGTTCTCCGACACTCTTTTCCCCTGATCATTACCAGTTCACACATGGATCACTTGGGACACTTCATCACTATAACAGGCACCTTGGCAGGCCATAATTGGTCATTTGCCAGAATATATATACCACCATACTTGTTGGACTCCTCCTTGACCGAGCTATCTGACAGGCTGCTGTCAGTGCCGGCTGCCAGGTTAATAATGGATAGTGACTTAAACGCGATCATGGACCCCACTCTAAACTCCTTCAATCCTAGGATGACATCTGGGATGAAACCCCAAGCAACATGGGCATAATCTATCGGTCTTAGAGATGTGTGACCATGGTGGCATCACACTGACAAACATACACATTCTTTTCCTACTCACATTCCTCCTTCTCCCGACTTAATTATTATTTCCAACCTGTGACATATATGATGGAGGGTGAATGGGATCTGTATCCTTCCTTGGGGCGTATTGGACCCCTCACTAGTGGAACTCATCTAAGAGGCTGGCCAGAGTGCAGTAGGGGGAGGAATGGCATTTTAACACATGGTGACTTCAAAATGGATAACTCGCAGATAAGCTCAGGGAGCACATACCAAACTATTTGGAAAACAATGTAGGTTCGGTGGACTCAGAGTTCACCACCTGGGAAGTACTTAAAGCTGTCACCCGTGGGCACATTAAATCTCTAATAATTGGAGAACAGAGGAACAATGGCAGAGCTTTTGCTAACCTTGAGCAAGGATTACAAGAACTCGATTGACACAACATTAGGCTGCTCAAATCAGCAATAGATGGGCTGAGAGAGCTTAGGATGGTGGAGGTAAAACTGAGCTGGCTGTCCACGCAAAGTCAGGTTTATGAGTGGGGAGACAACTCGTGCAAACTGCTCTACTGGCTGGCGACCTTGCTCTTTGAGTAGTACCTCAGATCCGGTGAAGAGATGGTATGATGGTTTCTGATCTTCCATCCATAGCAGTGGCATTTGGGTACTTTTATGTTTCCCTTTATATAGAAAGGACACCTTCTATTGCTGAGCAATTGAATGCCTTAGCATGTGACCTGATAGTACGTGCCCTGGATTTTGATCAGAGGCAGGCATCGGAAACTCCACTGATTATGCAAGTAATAAAGAAGCAATTACAATGCTGAATAGTGGTAAAGTCCTCGTGCCAATGGGTACTATGCAGAGTTCTTTAAAAAGTGCTCATCTATACTAGCTTCTCACCTCTTATTAATGTACAAGGAGGCCATAAATGCAGGCCAGCTGCCACTTGATCTTAGAGGTGCCCTAATGCAGAAGGACAACAATGACGGTGTGTCATACAGGCCCATAGCGCACATAAACTTGAAGGTGAAAATCTTTGAGAAACTCTTAGCCCGAATCTTGGTGACGAGGCTAACATGAATTACATATTCTCTGATTCATAATGATCAGCATGGCTTTATGCCACAAAGAAGAACCCAGATCTCTTGACTGGGGGTGAATGTTTGATGCGTTCAGTATTCCATCCATCATCCGTTTGTGCAGCATTTGTGACCCTAAGTGGGATGGATATGCCCAGAAGGGGGTCCCTTGCTCGCTTTGCCACTGGATTCAAGCTTGCCTGGCTGAGGAGGGGTGATACCCTAAAACCGGTCCCAGGATGCTTGTTTCCGGTCCAGGGAGGACCTGGCTTGGCAGTTCAGGCTGGACTGTTCCCATAAGGGGCAGAGTCAAGACTGATTTGCATATGGCTGGGTCCAAACTGGGGTGGCATGGTGAATAAAAGAACAGTGGGTTTAACCCAGGTCTCTTGACTGGGGGTGAATGTTTGATTTGTTCAGCATTCTGTTCAACATTTGTTTTCACAGCACTGAGAAAAACGCAGCACTGTACACGACTACTCCAGATGGCTCTCTCAGAGCACGGTAATTTGACTGGGTCGATCGCAGTAGTCCTGGTGGATTATGAAAAAGCCTTCAAATCCGCCCATCTGCCCTTCATGTTCCAGATTCTGGAATGTATGTATTTTGGTCCACAGTTCCTAGAATTCTTTGTATCGGGCATCATGGGTGCTCCTCTGAGTTCATAGTACGCTCTCTCACACGTTCCCAATAAAAAGGGGCACATGATGAGGCTGCCCTCTTTCCCCCTCCTTTTGGCGCTTGTTGTAGGACAACTTGCAGAGTGCATCCAATGAAATATAGGCATATGGGGGATTAGATGGCAGTCAGGTCATGGGAATAGAGTCTCTCTATTTGCAAACAACCTCTTAGGGTACATTACAGCTGGCATGTTTGCTGCTTCATCTACTAGAGATGCTTACTATACTGGGATCTCAACATCGCACCCCTGATGGCCCAGACAAAATGAGATCTACTAGCTCTGGACAAATTCTCCATCTCGATAATGGGCTGAGGAGCCCTAAGCAAAATAGTGATACTCCCAAGGTTTCTTTATACTCTTCAACATTTTCCCTCCATCATATCACATACTATTTTTGCTGGCATTAACACTATGCTGTCACTATTCTTTTGGGCAGTTCCCAGCCCCGAGTTGCACTTGCTAAGTGTATTCAGTCCTCATATGATGGGGGTCCCAGGCCTCTGTTTATATATTACCGGGCCTCAAAATTAATGGTGATAAAAGATTGGATCTATGAGAAATACTCCGGCCCGTCATTCAAACTGGAGAGTGATCTCAAGAAGACATGGGAGTTGGATGTGATCCTTTACGACTCCACCTTCCTTAAGGGAATGGCAGGTCTGACTAGACTTCCATTGTCCTGTTGGCATAAGGCACTGGAACATTTTGACTGGTACAAGCAAATTACAAAAGAAACCCCATTTTGGTGTGGCACATGGCTATCACAGGTGTCTGGTCTTGCAGGCTTTGTGCGGTGGGAGTTTAAAGGCATATCAAAAGTAGGCGACGCTGGGTGGGGGACCACTGCAAGACATTTAACCAACTGACACTGGAAAATGGGCCTTCACCATTTTCAATTTCTCTGTCACCTGCAACTCTGGCATGCTTTTTATTCTTACAACTTCCTTCTGCAAGCTGTCCCGGAACCAAAATTGTCATGAAACCAATAATTTCTATAGGTATCTCTCTCGTATACCAATTCTTATTTGTCAATTCTCCAGACTCTCTTGCAACGTCGAGAGATAGATGAACATGTGATATAGGGCCACTGGTGGATGATGAGTGGTTTGAGGTAAAGATAGCAGCTCGAACACCAGCGGTGTTGGTTAAATTGAGAGTCATGCAATTTAAAGTACTTTCGCCGCAGTTACTATGATCCAAGTATGCTTTGACGCATTGGCAGGTGCAAGGCTCCATCATGTCCATGATGTGGTGTGGATCCAGCAGACTTTAACCACATAATCTGGCATTGCCCCTACATTGAGCAATATTGGCTACAAATGTGCTTCAGATTAAGCAGAGTAGTGGGCAACTCACTGATGCCGCAACCTCCATATGCCCTTTTTGGGGTCTAGAGAGAGAGAAGATGGGCACTACTGGTGCTAGACGCTTGTTTGCAAAGGGATTATTAATCAGCAAGTAGAACACTGTCTGTTATTGGATTATTTCTACTGCCGCAGACATTGACGAGTGGGCACGAGGAATGGATATTTGTGCAACTGCAGAACAGACAGTTTATAAGGCAAGAGGCTGTCCACCTAAATTTCATAACACATGGGAGAAATGGTGCTCACAAAATTATTGATATTAAGAGGGAAGTTGGAGGAAAGGAATCATTTGGGTTGTATGTTGATATCTTCTGCTTGTGGGATTGGACCTTTTATACCATGTTGGATCTGATTGTGATATTTGGATGTTTGTTTAATATAATCACAATAAAAAGATTTTATAAAATAAATTACTAATTAAAGTTAATGCTGACTAATGGCCAGTCTTTTTAAATTGGTAGGAAGTAGAAAACAAATGCAAACAGTAGTCTCAAATGTGGGATGTGAAAGAAGCTCATGTTAGACTCAAATACCAAATTATTCATTAGAGGGATAGGATTATGCATCTCCTCCTTATTTGTTTGCCCCAAATCACATCCGAAAAATCAGAGCAAATACAAGACAAGGAGAAGGACCTGTTGGATGTCTTGAGTTTCCCCATGCCAGGAGCTGATGCTGGAGGTGCTCCCGTAATGTCATCTACAAACGGAGCAGCAGCGGTGGTGCGACCACCGGGAGGAGTACTGGCAAATGATATACAGTGAATGCAGAGGGTTGAGCGAGACAAGCAAGTAGCAGCGTGAGAGGTGGTGTAGCACTAGAGAATGGTGTAATGTACATGACTCGAGATACTGACTACACAACATCACACACCTTTAGAAATTTTCCCTCAATATCATCTTAGACCAATGATAGGGCATCGGCCTGGCTGCGGAGAAGGAGTTAGTTAATTCTATAACTGAGCTATATCCCATCAAGACTGACTGGATTAAGATTGTTAATAGAATAAATGTGAATCCCCTGCTGATTATCTTGATCGTTTAAAAGACGATTTTGAATGTTATTCTGGGATTGCTCAACCTGCTGAAAACGCTCTGCAAGCTGTTGGTGCTGCTTTTGTTCGCAACCTGCTGCACAGGGTACAGAAGCATTATCACACCATTTGTATTTGGTGGCAGACCAAAGGTCTAGCTGAGTTGATATCTGATGCTAATCACTGTCTGACAGTACAAGAAAATAAGACAGAGAAATTTAGATTAATGTCTTTACAAATTAAACTGTTCCAACAAATCAGAAATGGCAGGGAAAAGGGAGGAACTGGAAGATCAAATGGGTAGAGGAAAAGTAGGACGACGCCAGGAAAAAAGGGCTGGGGTGATTCAGCTCCCTCCTTGGTGGTTCTTCATGTTTCAGTTGTGGGCAATTAGACTAATGGAAAAGGGAGTGTCCGGGGGGGCGTGGCTTACGCACCAGGTCAAGATGGCGGCGATCTGCTGAACTCTATCTCTTCACGGAACAACGGAATACATTTTCGGCTGCATTGAGACCATGCCCAGTGTTCTCAAAGCTGGTCTCCTACAGTGTATTGTTGCGGCAAGCTATTGAGTCAACGTGAGACTCAATATAACCCGTTTTTCATTACTTTTTGCCGTGTTGCAATCTCTCTTCACTCACGAGCGGCTGCCATTTTGGACATCGCATCGCTCGCGATACTCTCTCCTCAGATTCCTCATGTGGCCAAAGTTACCTGGGTGAGCTTTTCTTCATAATTTACCATCCTCACCATTTTTCATGTATTGCAGACTCACATCATGGTTTTCTTTTAAACCAGCGTTATGGTACCTCTCTCTTTAAGTCTTCAATCCCAACTAGTCCTATATAGAGATTTCTCAACTGTGCCATGACGTAAGGAGTTAACATGCTGGACTTTAGTTCATACTTTGGGAGTCCGTGTACCTGTGGTGTAGGCTGAACATGTGATTTGGAGCTGGTCTTTGGTTCCTATATATATATCTCTGCATAATCCCACTGTACTCAAATGGCTTAAATCGTTGTTGGATCAATTTTTCTTCTTCATCTTCCTGTACCTGATTCTGAGGAGTGGTGAATATGATTACTTATACTGTGCAGTGTTAATTCAAGAATTCTCCTTTACACTTGTTTTCTTGCATGAGTTATTGTCATGGGATTTTTTCATATCACTGCACACCTATATTGATCTAACATTAATTTATATGGACAGACTCTCCACTATTAAAAGGCTTCCTCAACATCAGACACGCATCATTAAAACGTCTAGCGACTCGCTTAACCTTGCCAAGTCATCCTCCTCAGGCAGCAAGCCTAAAAGAGCCAAAAATGACCCTCCATCTCCGGTTCAGTCGTTTCCAAATCCGGTCCTGGATACAATTTTGTACGTACTATGCGCACTTAAACCATTCGTGAATGCCACCAACGAAAAATTGCAGTTGATTGAAGACCGATGGATAAATATGGAATGCAAAATAAATGAAATGGAACAATGTGTGAGCCATCTTCACAACACAGAGACTAAAGTTCCTCTGTTAGAACAGGAAATCCAAAAGCTTAAGCTCCACACAAGGATCTTGAAAATAGCAACAGAAGGAATAATCTGCGTGTTTATGGGTTACCAGAGAATATTGAGGGTCCTGATCTCTCCTTCTTAAAGGAATTTTTGCCTAACCTTCTAAGTCTTCAGTCTTCTGCTCCTCTAAACATCCAACGAGCACATCGTCTTGGAAGTCCTCAGCCTCACTCCACCAGACAGAGTGGTATCATAATGCTTTTCTTAGAATTCAACGACCTGATGTGTGTACTGAAAAGTGCCAGAGAGAAACGTCGTCTTGTTTGGTCCAGTCATAATATTTTTATCTCTCAGGATCTTTCTAATGCAACCAATGCTAGACGTGAGGAATTTTTGGCACTTCGTTCTCAAATGAGATCTCTGAATATTCGATATGGCATATTACATCCTTGTCTTTGCAGAATTACTTATGATGGTGTCTCCCGCTCATTTGAAGATCTGACAAAATTAAAGCTGTTTCTGCAAACTATTACCAGAACACCTATGGACACAAATGTACAATTTCCTTAATCGTTAAATTGCTGTTATTAACATATGACTCTTGTTCCTAGTTTTATTCTCTAGTTTTGTTCTTCATTTACGGGTTACTTGGTTGAATAACTCTATTTTATCCTTGTTCTTTTTCTCCTTCGCCTCTTATACTTGTCTCTGAGTGCTGACATGCCCGTTTTTCTTCTCACTCTCTTTTTACCTCAGATATGCCTTTATTTTTTTGATCTGTCTCTTCTTTTTTCTATCTTCCTTATCCCTTCTTCATTTCCTCTCTACCTATCCTTGACTCCTCATTCCCTTTTTCCTTCCTTATTCCCTTTTTTCTCTCTTTATAATTGCTTAAGGGCCTTTTTGTTTCAATTCTTTGTGTTTTTTGTAACCTTCATACATTATCCTATTTTTTGACGAACAGTGTCTGTTTGTCTTCATTGTTTTCTTTGCAATGTGTCTTCATTATTCCCGTATCCTTGTTTTTATGCTTCAACATGTTTAATGTTGTGTCGTGGAATGTCCGTGGTCTGGGTCATCCTGTCAAGCGTCAAAAGGTACTTTCTCATTTATCGAAACTCAATTGTCAAAGTGCTTTATTTACAGGAAACTCATTGTAATGTCATTGAATCACTCAAACTCAAACGCCAATGGGTGGGCCAAGTTGTTTCTCACTTGCTCTCAATCGTAAGGGTGGTGTTGCCATCCTGTGTCATAAGTTCCTAAAGCTTCAAATGTTAGCTACTGAATGTGATACAAGTGGACTATGGGTAATACTTAAAGCTATGGTATATAATAAACAGGTCACCTTTTTTAATATTTATGGACCGGTTAAGTCTGATCCAGATTTTTGGCATATGATTAAACTAAAATTGCCCTCTATTACCAAACCCAACATCATTGTTGCTGTTGATTTTAATAGTTGGCTTGATCCCTTTTCTGACAGGAAATCAAATTGTAAATTCAAACCCGATAAGTCTCATAAAGTATTTCAATCCGCTATTGCCTCTCTTCCACTTTATGATGTATGGAAGACTAGTAATCCTGATAAATATAAGTTTACATTTTTTTCTAATGTTTACCATACCATGTCAAGTATTGGTTATATTTTGGTCTCAAAGTCTCTACTCTCCTCTATCCAATCTTCTGAAATTGGATCCATCTTTATTTCTCACCATGCCCCTGTCTCTGCGTCATTTGATTTGTCCCTTACTACCTCCAAGCATGCCAGATGGAGATTTAATAAATCACTATTATTTGATCATACTTACATTTCAGAGGCTACTTCTTTTATAAGTGAATTCTTTCAATTTAATAAGCCCAGTGATATTTCTGTCCACAATAACTGTTACACTTTTAAAGCCTCTTTCAGAGCCTTTACTATTGCATACACTGCCAGGAAGAAACAAATCACTGAATTCTCAATACCTTTCTATCCTCAAACATATTAAAACTCTTGAGCACTCTTACTTTATGTCCAATTGCCCTACCCACCTTAGTGACCTTATTATGGGAAAGTCAGATTTAAATAAATTAGCTACAAATGATGGTTGCAATATCTTACTCAAAATACAATCCCAATATCATGGGGGTCAAAACAAAGCAGGTAGAATGTTGGGCAATTGTTTAAAAGTTAAAACGGAAAGGAAAACCATTGGTCTTATTCGTAATACCCTCACTAATAATTTATTACATGCTGACTCAGACATTGTTAATGCCTTACAATCCTACTGCAACTCACTATATATGAATGATACCCATCCTTCTGAAAGAGATACCCAGTCATTCTTTGATGATTTTCCTTCTCGCCTCTCCATGCCCGGTGTTATGGCTCTTCTTGAAAAGGACATATCTCTTCAGGAGATTTTGGCTGCCATTAAATCTTTAAAAAGAGCCAAGGCCCCTGGCCCTGACGTTTTTTCTTTTGAACATATCTCCTCTTTTTCATCTATTTTTGCTCCTCCTTTATTCGAGCTTTATACCTCTTTTCTATCTGAATCCAAACCTGAAGGGTCCTTTTAGATGCTCTAATTGTAATCATCCCTTAACACGATAAAAACCACACCCTGTGTCAAAATTATCGCCCAATCTCATTAATTCATTCTGATTGTAAAATGTTTACAAAAATACTTGCCTCTAGATTAGACAATGCTATACCCTTGCATATTAAAGCTGATCAGTCTGGCGTTATTAGAGGTAGGTTCACTTCTGATAACGCTAGGGTGTTCTCTAACATTCTTTCATTAGGGAAAAAATATCCTGACCTTCTAGCTGCACTGTCCCTTGATGCCGAGAAGGCTTTTGGCAGTATAAATTGGCAATTCATGTTTAAAACTTTACATTGGTTTGGTTTCGCCCCCAAATTTATCTAATTTATCAAGTTACTATACTCAGAACCACATGCCTGTGTTTCTGTTAATGGTTTCCTGTCGCCGTATTTTAGTTTGCGCAGAGGTACTAGACAAGGCTGTCCTCTTTCACCTCTTTTATTTCTTCTGTGTCTTGAACCTTTTCTTGAACGCATTCGCCACAATCCTCTAATAACAGGTTTTCAACACAACTCCCATGAAATCAAATGATCCGCCTATGCAGATGATATCTTGATCTATTTTTCTAAACCTCCTACTTCCCTACCTCCCTTTATACAGGAGATTGATTTGTATTCCAAACTATCTGGCTACAAATTAAACTTCTCTAAAACTGAGGTCTTACCTTTAAACTCCCTGTGTTACCAATTCATGTTGTCTGACACCAACTTTAAATGGTGCCCGTCTAAAATCAAATACCTTGGTGTCTGGTTCTCACCTACCATCCCCCAAACTCTTTCCCATAATTTTAGTGCTCTAAAGCTTAAGATTCAAAACCTAATCACTTCTTGGTCCCCTCTTTTCTTATCTTGGTGGGGCAGATTGGATACTGTCAAAATGATGGTTGTTCCTCTTATTCTTTTTTTGCTTTCTATGCTGCCTTTTAGAATTCCTAATTATTATTTTCACCATATTAATTCTCTTTGTACTAAATTTCTCTGGCATAACAAACCTGCTTGTATTGCTTTATCTAAATTAATTAAACCAAAAACTGAAGGGGGTGTGCGATTCCTTAATTTTAAATTAAATCATACTGCTTTTTTAATGAGACAATTCTATGCTCTAAACAAGCAATATCAGGATTCACCGATACCTAGCTGGATTACTTTTGAACGCTCTTTGTTACATGAATTCTCTTTTTCTGATGTTTGTTCTATGTCCAACTGTACCTTTATTTCCTAGTATCCTATTTTAAAATATTCCCAACATTTGATACACTCACTATTTACAGATGGTTCTAACTATTATCCTGCTTTTCTTGCCTCTTCCATCTGGTACAATAAATTCATTAAGTTTCGCCATAAATCATTCTACTTTAAAGATAGGAAGGAAAAGGATATTCTATATGTTCACCAACTGGCATCCCATAACTCTGTCATATCCTTTACTACACTACAAGAACGTTACAATTTACCCTCATCCTATCTGCCCCAATATTCACAAATATCACTGGAACTTCAATCATTCCTGTTATCCAAAGATTTTCCTGATGACTCCACTCCATTCACTCCTCTTACTTCTTTGTACAATACATCCTGTGATTCAAGCCCCAAAGCTTCATTTATAAATAAACTTCTATCTACTCCTATATATGATAGACCAAATCTTTAATCGAAGTTGCATGGGAACAAGACCTTCCGTTATGCCTCTCGACTCAAACAAGGGACAAACTATGGCACACATTTTTTACCACTTCTAGAGCGGCTAACATCACTCAATCCCTATTTTTCTTTTACAATACAGTGGTTTGTAAACCTGTTTTTATTCATAAGATTAGTCCCTCTTCCTCCCCCTTTGTTGGTCTTGTCTTTCATCTGAGGGCACACTACTACATTTAATATATTATTGTCCTAATGTGTTTAAATTCTGGAATTCTAGTTGGTCTACGTCTTCTAAGATATTTCACTGTTATATCCCATTATCGATTCAAAATGTTTTTCTTGGACCCTTGTCTGATGATTTTTATGACATCTCGTTGAAATTAAAATTGTTTGATCTGTTTATTGCTCTTGCTTTTAAAGTTATTTTAAATTGCTGGAAAGATAATTCTAAAGTATGTACGTTAACATGGTGGAACCTTATATGTAGTGGACATAGAATTTCTACTGTTTCAGCGTCAACGTTATCTCACAAAATTAAATCTGATTTACTTTGGCTTTCTTCCCTCCATCATGACAGTACTATCTTTAGTATGGTAACATCTATTAATAATGTGTTTTTATTACGCTATTTATCCACTTTATGCTAAATGTAACTTTGGTACTTTCTTTTTATATCAATAAAAATTATTTTTGTTCTAGGACAGACAGAGAGGTGCCCAGTACTTTATAAACAACTTAATCCTGGTACAGCATGGATTGTACTGATGATGTTGAATGTAAAAATAATGTACTGAAATCTCTGACTTATTTGATCGAGTGCCCTCTACTTTATGGGTTGTATATGCAAACGATGACAGATGTGAACTGACTACAGAGCTTGTAAAGATTAAAATAAATCCAATGAAGAAACTGCCCTGCATTATATAATACTCATAACACTCCCAAGTAGAAGCAGGAATCAGAACTATTATTTGAGCTTTAGTCAAACAAGGAGTCCTAGTGCTTACTGTAAGTGTATGCAACACTTCTATTTTATGGATGTATGATGTTACCAAGCATGCCTTTACCAAGCATGTAATATAATTATCAAGGCAGTGTATGGCTGAAAGGCATAGTTGAGCGTCTGCCCAATATAAACCACATTTGGCAATCCAGCTCGATGAGTGCACCTTGATTCCGTATAAGGAGTTAGTTTGGTGAATATTGTGCTGTGGCTTCACCTTGCTTGTTTAGGCTGCCCACCATAGGCTACTGTCCTTCGGAGGAAAGAAAAAAATTATATAGATATATATGTGTGTGTATATCTAATCAGTAGTTTTTGAAAAATTACGATACAAACCTATTTGTATATCTGGACGGATTGGGTTTGAGGGACTCTCGCAAGAGTCCCTCGAAACCAAGTTTAAAAATGAAAGCCATCTGATTAAGTCAGGGGGCCTTTTCACCACTAGGCCTTCTTACTCCCACAGGAGCAAGGCTCTGATTGGTTGCCAGCAAAATGAAGAAAAATGTTGCTGGCAGCTATTTCAGGACTCAGGGACTTAGTCCCCTCTTCTGCAATAATAATAAAATAAAAAAATAATATATATATATATCTCAAACAAACTCCTCTGAAAATAGGAACAGGGTCGCACTCCGCAAATTCAGTGATTCTGATGTTAATCAAATATTCAGCTCATTCTTTTGTGAGAGCTGCAGATCAACGC
This sequence comes from Triturus cristatus, assembly GCF_964204655.1. Classification (NCBI taxonomy): domain Eukaryota; kingdom Metazoa; phylum Chordata; class Amphibia; order Caudata; family Salamandridae; genus Triturus; species Triturus cristatus. The sequence continues at coordinate 670,001,047 of NC_140584.1, read as the reverse complement.
GTTTCGGGCTTGGCACAAGACCTTGTTCACGATCATGCTTTGCAACCCACCCCCACCATTTAAATACTTTTTCGACATGTCATTTCCTGTCAGGTTACTTGGGTGACTCAAAGCATTATGGGATTTGTAGTCCACAAGATTGATGCAACTGTATAGTGACACTTTTGTGCTTAATTTGTGCAAAACACTATGTACATGTGAAGAAAAGTGATTAAAGAAAACAAATCCAGATTATAAAAAAGTTCTTGTTAAGGTGCAACCTCCATTCTATATTTTTTTCTCTTTGCGCGGGGGATTTTGGAGACCTTATGTGCCTATGCATAAGCTTACCCAGTATTTTGGGTGATTTACTCCAAAGAAAAGAGATTCCCTCCAGTGGGACTACATTGATGCATTTATATATCTACCCTGTGTTATTTAAAATTACTTGGGTTCAATGATTGATTGCACCTGTAAACATTCCATGTGAGAAGTCATGATAAATGAAAAGAGACTCTGTGTCCGTATATATGTTATTCTTGCCTATTTTCTTCAGAGGTGACTGTACAGTTCCTCACTTTGATTGAGGCCATTCGGAGTCAGTGTCCTGAGGTTGATAATGTGACGTGATTCTTTCTGGTGTAGAATTTTTTCCCTGTTTCCACCTCTGTCATTCAATGGGACTGTTTCTATGCCATAACATTTAAACAGTTTCCAATTGCTCATGTGGGCTTTTTCCATATGTCTTGCCACTGCATTTGTTTTGTCCTTATTAGTTGTTGCTCGGACATCTTCTAATATTCGCTTTTTCAGTTCACAAATTGTACTCCCAACATATTTCAATTGACACGGGCATTCGATGACATATACCGTGAATTGGCTTCTACACGAGATCAGTTCTTTGATTTGCCATTTTTTGATATTCGCTAGTTTGATTTCAGTTGTAGGTTTTGCGATTTGGCACACCTTACAGTTATGGCATTTAATGAATCCTTTTGTATTTAACCATTGTGTGCTCTTTTTCCCTTTATAGTGACTATGCACTAGTCAATCTTTCAGATTCCTGGTTCTTCGATATGTTATCATTGGATGTTTCCCTATGATTTTTCCCACAGTTTCATCCATTTATAGAATTTTCCAATTCTTCCTTAGGATTCTGTTAATCTCTTTTGAATTATTTGAATAATCCATAATCATTCTTATGGCTTCATGTTTGCCAGGTTCTATGACTTTCTTAGATTTCAGGCAATCTGCTCTTTTTTCATTCTCCCTTTTCCAGCATCTTTTTACTATGCTTTTGTTGTATTGTCTTTGCTCGAATCTTCTGGCTGTTGTTTCACTGTGATTTATCCATTCATCTTGTTCCGTACAAATTCTACGAATCCTTAAGAATTCTCCATAAGGTATGCTCGCAATGAGGGAGGGCTGATGGAAGCTGGTTGCTTCTAACGTTGCATTTGTAGCTGTAACTTTTCGGTGGAGTGTTGTCTCAATCTGGCCATTTTTAATGTAAATTTCGGTATCCAGGAAAATTACTCTCTCTTTGCTTATCTCATAGGTGAACTCGAGTTTGGTGGTTGTTGTGTTTAAGATTGTAAAGTATTCCTGGAACTCAGCTTTTGAGCTGTCCCAAATGATTAATAGGTCATCAATGAAACGGCTCCACATTATTATTTTATTCACATGACGATCATATTCTGGATGCCAGGCAACCTCTTTTTCCCACCATCCCATCGCTAAACAGGTATAACTTGGGCTAAAGGAAAATCCCATAGCTGGCCCCCATGTTTTGGCGGTAGATTTCTTCACCAAAAACAAAGATGTTTTGCGTGAGACATATTGATATTAATTCTAACAACATCTTATTGTGATCACTGTAATGTATGTTTCTTTCTTGTAGGAAAAATTCACACGCCTTCATGCCCATTTCATTTTCAATGTTAGCATAGAGGGCTATGACATCCATTGTAACAAGGTGGTAAGTTTCTTGCCAGGGGGTATCTTGCAAATTCCTCAATAGGTTGGTTGTGTCTTTTATGTAGGAGTTTAATTTAGAAACATATGGTGCTAAGAAAAAGTCGATGTAGTTGGCTATAGGTTCAAGCAGGGAACCTTTTGCAGATAAAATTGGTCTTCCAGGTGTTTTTTTGGAGTCTGTGCAACTTAGGGAGGAAGTACATTGTTGCTGTTATGGGAAATTGTACCGTAAGGTATTTAAGCTCATCTTCATCAATCAAATTGTTGGAGGCCCATTCTGATAATTTTCTATCCAAATTTCTTTTGATGTTTTCCCTTGGACTAGATTTGAGTCTTTCATAATATTCTACATCTTTCAATTGGCGATGTGCTTCTATGACATAGGCACTCCGGTCCCAAATTACAATGTTGCCTCCCTTGTCCGCAACTTTGATTTCAATTTGATTATCCTGTGTTAGGCATTCCAGTGCTTCCCTTTCTGCCTTTGTCAGATTATCCATATACTTGTTTTTTTAAATTTTGTATATATACTGGACTACTGCCTACTGGAATACATCCACTTTGTTCCCTGGTGTTAATTGGGGATAAAATTTAGATATAGTTTTTTTCTCACTCAAACCTGTTCCCATTTGGGTGCATGCCGCTTGTAGAGAGATATTTTCATCTTCATTTTCAATATTCAAATTGAGTAAGGTCACAAAGCTATTGGAATCTTTTGCTCTTAGATTTGAAACTGGTTTTGTCAATGTTTTTGGTTTAGTCCATGTTTCATGATTTTCATGGAAAATCATAGCAAGTTTGCTTTTTCTAACATATTTGTAGAAATCAATTCTGAGTTGTGCAACATCCATTTGTTGTGTCGGGCAGAAATTTATACCCCATTTCAGTAGAGAGATTTCAGCATTTGTCATTTTTCTTTGGGATAGATTGACTACTTGTAATTCATCTGTTGAATTTAATGATTTTTCTTCTGCCGCATACTCCTTGTTTGGGCCCCTATCTTTTCTGTTGTTTCGTTTAGTTCTCTTGCCTCTTCTCTTTGATTTCTTAATATCCAAGTTCGTCCTCTTCCCCTGCCTCTTTGATGCTGTTGACTCATTCGGTTTTGTTCCCATTGCCTCTGTTGAAGTACGAGGCACATATCCCCTAAAAAAGTCAATTTAGTGGGGTCTGTTGATGTTTCCGGGTCACCCTCGCTTGCATCCGTTGATGTAAGTGAGGATAAGCTACTGGTCATTCCTGTTGCACTCATCATTCTGTCCTGTTGTTTGAAATCATCAAATTTCTGGGCAAACTTTAAGATGTGTCCCTCCATAAAAAAAATATATATATATATATTTATATATATATTCACTTAAAAAACCATAGGTTTCACACATGTTATAGTTAGGTGGATATTTCACTCGTAAAAAACCAATGAAATTCCCCCGTTATAGTTAGTTGAGATAACTATAACTCGTGCGCCCGCAGTCCACTGCTGATGACGTCACATATTACATCACTCATGACATGGTCAGTGGCATCACTCATGACATCACTGATGACATCATCCTTGTGATAGAGTGGCGGTCGCGCGAGTTATAGTTATCTCAACTAACTAAAACGGGGGAATTTCATTGGTTTTTTACGAGTGAAATATCCACCTAACTATAACATGTGTGAAACCTATGGTTTTTTAAGTGAATTTGCAAGGTTTTTTAAATGCTAATTCCTAACTATAACGTGTGTGAAACCTATAGTTTTTTCAGTGAATTTGTATGGTTTTTTAAATGAAGTTATGTATGTATTATAATTTTTTTAATATATTTATTTTTCAATAAACTACGTATTACATTTAAAAAAAATTTTTTTTATGGTTTTTCACCGTGCGCGCACCCCCGCGATTTTAAAAAAAAAAATGAAAATGTTTTTTTCTGCCTTCGGGGGCCTTCAGGGACCCCCTGACCAAGGCTAGGGGGTCAGGAACTCTCTACCCTGCCCCCTTTTCACGTTCGCCACCTTCCTTTTCCACTCTCGCACTGAAAACAATCAAAATGGCGGCCGACTCTTCCTGATTTCGACCGATTCGAACGTTGACTTACATGTAACAGCCAATCAGAAATACGCTCGTGCACGTTAGGGTGCGCGCACGGTGCGCGCACGGTGCGCGGCTATAGATATGTATGTGCTTTTTACTGCAATTTTCTCTGGAACTACTGAACAGATTGACTTCATATATGCAAAAGGCACATCCCTGACCTGAGGACTACCTCTCTGCCAAATTTCAAGTAATTCTGTTCAGCCGTTCGGGCTGTACCTTCGACTAAAGGTCCTATGGGAAAATGCATGGGGAAAACGCGTTTTGGGACCCCCCTTTTTTCTCGGCCCCCGCTTGACTAATCCCCCCGAGACTTTCAGGGTAGGAGCTGAGCGGAGCGCCCCATTAGTTTTGAACATTTCGCGAAGATTCGTCAACCGGCGCCAAAGTTATTCAAAATCGAATTTTCAGATTTCCTATGGAAACACGGTCCTAACTATAGCTATCTACTGGCGACCGCCAGTAGATAATATATATATATATATATATATATATATATATATATATATATATATATATATCAATCAAAGCTCAAGCTTGTGTCCCACATTTGAGAGGCACTCGAAAAAACAGCACGGAGTTCCAAGCTTAAACTCCATTTATTAGGTACGGAGGACGCCGGCAAGCCGATTTCTTTCGCAGCCCATTCACCAAAGCCTGACGCGTTTCGAATGTCAATTTCTTCCTCAGAGGCTGACGGTGAAGAGGATAGAACACAGTTCGGTCCCCGCCTCTTAAGTACATGTGATTGCGCGCCCTCGGATGGGCTGTTCATGATGATGCTGTGCAAGTACTTATGGGAGTTGGAGTCCCGGTGGGAAGTATGTTCTCTTCAAAGTGCTTCCAATATAGTGCTGACACATTTCAAACCCGCGGATGGGTCTCAGCAGGCGGGCTCCTCCTAAATCCTGTGTTGTCTCTCCACAAGTAAGGGATATTGAATACAGTCCCCTGTGGCCCCCTTTGCTTCTGGGGTGGTGCTCTCTCGGTGGCTGGACTGCCACCAAAAATCAAAGCTCGAGCTTGTGTCCCACATTCGAGAGGCACTCGAAAAAACAGCACGGAGTTCCAAGCTTAAACTCCATTTATTAGGTACGGAGGACGCCGGCAAGCCGATTTCTTTCGTAGCCCATTCACCAAAGACTGACGCGTTTCGAATGTCAATTTCTTCCTCAGAGGCTGACGGTGAAGAGGATAGAACACAGTTCGGTCCCCGCCTCTTAAGCACATGTGATTGCGTGCCCTCGGATGGGCTGTTCATGATGATGCTGCGCAAGTACTTATGGGAGTTGGAGTCCCGGTGGGAAGTATGTTCCCTTCAAAGTGCTTCCAATATAGTGCTGACACATTTCAAACCCGCGGATGGGTCTCAGCAGGCGGGCTCCTCCTAAATCCTGTGTTGTCTCTCCACAAGTAAGGGATATTGAATACAGTCCCCTGTGGCCCCCTTTGCTTCTGGGGTGGTGCTCTCTCAGTGGCTGGACTGCCACCAAAAATCAAAGCTCAAGCTTGTGTCCCACATTTGAGAGGCACTCGAAAAAACAGCACGGAGTTCCAAGCTTAAACTCCATTTATTAGGTACAGAGGACGCCGGCAAGCCGATTTCTTTCGCAGCCCATTCACCAAAGCCTGACGCGTTTCGAATGTCAATTTCTTCCTCAGAGGCTGACGGTGAAGAGGATAGAACACAGTCCGGTCCCCGCCTCTTAAGTACATGTGATTGCGCGCCCTCGGATGGGCTGTTCATGATGATGCTGCGCAAGTACTTATGGGAGTTGGAGTCCCGGTGGTAAGTATGTTCCCTTCAAAGTGCTTCCAATATACTGCGCAATCACATGTACCTACTATTGCACCTTAAACCTTTGCAAACCACCATGCATCTACAAGGTCGGGATATTTCCGTCAACATAGAAAGGTATTTAGAAGCAGGTATATCTAATGATACAACTATATAATATCTCAGACCCATGCTAACGTATGTGTATTTGGTACATGTTTTTCATCACTAAAAAATTATTTTTTAGACCAATGTATTTTTTCCATGTCTATGGACACAAGCATCACGAGATTACAGAGTGCTCTTGAATTATAAAAGCCAAATGAATCAGCAGTTACTTCATGTGATCAAGGCCATCTGGTGGCCGAAACGCGTAATGGCGTGCTGTGTGGGTGCTGATTGACATTAAAAACCTGTGAAGCACGAGTTGGTGTCCGTGTGCTTCTTCCTCGCCGGTCGGAGGTGGGAGACAGCTTGTTGGATTTTCATACCAATCACCCGGTAGTGGGTCTGCTACCGTTCACGGATCCCCTCGAAGTGTGTGGGCCGCCGCTTTCAGCCGCTTCACGTATTGTATTCCTGGTAAGGAAAAATGCGGTGGCTCCCCCGTGCGGACTACATATCCCAGAGTGCCCTTGGAGAAGTTTTGCCGGACGCGATTCTCCGACGTATTCGTTGGGGGTTCCAGGCAGTTTCTCTGAACTTGGGCTAGAAGGACTTCAGACGCGCACGGGTTTCGAGGCAGTGCTTCTTCATTCATCGGATCCGGGTACACCTCCGGATCTCGACAAGAAGTTAATATCACCACCCCACAAGCATGTCAAGTAACGCCCAGCGGGACCGCGAGGCGGAGGCTGAGGAGCTCTTTAAAGACTTGATGGCAGTATCCACGAAACGTTCAGATTCAGGCATCGACCCGACTACGGATTCCAACCCTGATCTCAGGACACTACTGAAATCACTCGAAAAATGCCAACGGAGTGAAATGACAAAGTGGTGGGAGGAGATATCTTTGACCAAGTACGTGGAAGCAGGTCGGATCCCACGAGGCCTAAGGATTATGCTGGCACCCAATTTCGACAACATCCACCCAGAAATGTTGGTGGAATGGGCGGATAACAACCTTAATGCGTCCATGAATGCAGTGAAAATCCTCATTAAATATGCCCGAATCGATCGTGATGCACTCATCAAAAAGATAGAGGAAATCAACGACCAACTTAATAATCGATCAGAAAAGGAAGAGATTCTCAAGCAAAGAAAAGAAATCGAGGACAGGATCAAGATACAACAAGAGAAAATCAAACTGAGGAAATTACGCAAGTTCGCCAGGGATAAAGAGGACTACGAACTTGGGCAGATTTTCACTTTTGCCCGCCGCTATGATAGTGCGAGGGAGAGACGCTCGGATAAATTGGCTACCACCACGCGTGAAATACCCAACAGTGGCGAACAATGCACGCCAATAGAATCCGACACAGGTGATTCTGCTTCCCTGACCAGTGGAAGCGGCAATGAAGGCGATGAAACGGTCCGGGGCAGCCTCATGTCCGGCATATTACAACCTGGTGAAGAGCTGAATTTTTTAGCCGAGGACCGCCGTCAAACCCTGAGGCCGCGGAATCCACAAGTATCCGCAGGGCAAAACAGAACAAAAAACGCAATGCCAGAAGAAAGGCCCGCCGCGCAAAGAGGCAGAAAACAGCAATGGCGACGACGTTAGGTGAGGGTCAAACCAACAATAACACCATAGTGAATCTTTCCAAGCTCGTGCTCACCGCTAAAGAGGAGGATATTCTTTCCTTAGGCCTTTCATATTGCGCTGGCAATAATTTCAACTACTGCAAAACCAGAGCGGACTTATTCAATTTTACAAGAAAGTTGAAATGAAAGAAGTTTTTTACCATCAAATCTGGCAGCAAATCGAACACGGGTCCTCATGACAACAGCGCAACTTCCAATGAACACAATTTGGAATCTGCCGACGCACAGTTACTTCTCACCCTGGCGGATTTGAACAAAATGAACCATGATTCCCCTAGTCAGACAGTTGACACACGGCCCTCCCAAGACAGACTTACTTCCATCATTGGCACAGAACCATGTGCCGGGCTAAGTCCTTTTAGAGGCAAATCCAACTTCATCCCTATGATGCCCAAGGACGCGATCGATATTTTTCAAGAGATGGTAACCAATGACCTAAAGAATCTCTATCGGGCCACAAGTTCTAACAGCAGGAGAATAAAACAACAAGATTTAGAATATAAGAACTTGATCCATAAATTGAATAGCAACCCTGGCCTAATAATTTGCATGTCCGACAAGGGGGGCAATGTGGTCATCTGGCCCAAGGAGGAATACAGAACTGAAGTAAAAAGGCAGCTTTCGGACATTGAGTGCTATGAAAAAATCAGCCTAAAAATTTACAATACATCTAAGGAGTCCCTGAAGAAAATGTTACATGCTTACAAAAGGCAGGGATTAATTTCAAGCCAAGAATTCGAGTTTTTGTTTAATGAGTTTCCGATCATCCCAACGCTCCGCCTGATACCAAAAATCCACAAAGGCGTGAGGCCAGTACCAGGCAGACCCATCATTTCGTCTATTGGGAGCATCAGCGAAAATGCGAGTAAGTATGTGGATTACTTTTTACAGCCACTAGTCCGCGCTTTACCAACGTACATTAAGGACACTGGTGATTTCATCAGGAAACTAGCCAGAATTCAATGGCATGAGGATTTCTTGTTGGTCACTCTTGACATAGAGTCCTTGTATACTAGCATAGAACACAATACAGGGATTGCCGCAACTAAACACTATCTGGACTGCAGACCAATCAAGTTTTACAATCACAACAGTATGCTTTTAGAACTCATTCACTGGGCATTGAACAACAACTATTTTATGTTTGAAAATGAACTGTACTCTCAAAAGAGGGGAGTCGCCATGGGAGCTTGCTTCTCCCCCAGTTATGCCTGCCTGCATGTTGGCTGGTGGGAGGAGCAGGTTCTCATGGGAACCCATGCTAAGTTGTTTGGATCCAAGATTGTAGAGTGGTACAGATACATTGACGATGTTTTTATGGTTTGGAAAGGCGATCGTGAAAGTGTGATTGATTTTATTGAGGTTTTAAATGATAACGCTTTTAATCTCAAATTCACTTTTAAGGTGGACAACACATCAGTTGAATTTTTAGACACTACTGTCACGATTGTTGAGAACCATGTAGAAACATGTCTGTATAGGAAATCCACCGCTGGCAACTCCATCTTACACGCCAGCAGTGCCCATCCATCACACCTTATAAAAAGCATCCCCTATGGGGAACTCCTCCGTATTAAACGTATTTGTAGTATACCGGAGGAGAGGGTTCAATGTTCAGAAGAAGCAATGAACAGGATGAGGCAAAGGGGTTACTCTGAGGGGATCCTTAGGGAAGCCTACAACAAAGTTGAATCCACTCCCAGGAACTCCCTGCTCATAGACAAATCGGTCAATACGAGTGAACATAGCACAGTGGATACATTTGACAATGCAAACTCCAATGTACCACGTTTGATCACAACGTTTAACAAACAGCACCGTAAGATCAGAGCCATGGTAAATAAAAACTGGCCAATTGTATTGACTGATGGTGTCCTGGCCCCCATGTTACCTTCTAAACCTGTACTGACGTTTAGAAGGGCCAGAACCATGAGAGAGGAGCTCATGGGACCAAATAATCTAACCCCGACTAGCAGTTCGTGGCTAAAACCTAGAAGAGGTTTTTTCAAATGCACCAGTTGTAGAGCATGTAAATTTGGTCAGAATACCACTCAGTATTCAGTCCCGTTCAGTGACAACCCCAGACAAATCAAGGGCCACTTTACATGTAGGTCTGAATTTGTGGTGTATGTCCTTTCCTGTACATGCGGTTTGAATTACATTGGGAGCACCAAGTTACAAGCCCATGTCAGAATCTTACAACATTTAAGGGCAATTGTAAATAATGACTCCAGCTACCCTGTAGCACGGCATTTCAGAAAACTACATAACAATGAACTCAGTTGCCTAAAATACTTCATTGTCGATGGTGTCCTCGCACAGCGAAGAGGGGGCAACAGGGAAAAAGCCCTTAGACAACTCGAAACAAAATACATACTCGAGTTCGATAGCAAAGCACCTACGGGCTTAAACACCACTGAAGACCTACACAATTTTATATGAGTACTGACAGACCATACGGGATTGTTCTTGCTCTCTTTTTTAGACTTGCTTTTGTCTTACTTGATTGATATCTGTAGTGTATATAGTGTCAATTTCGCTTGTCCGAAGCTACCTTACTGATTGACTTATCTTGTTTGTTTTACCTGTATCCTCACCAATTTTATGAATATCATTGTCTAATTGCATTAAGAGCAGAACTGTTAGCCAGTCGTTTGGACTAATTTGTTCCTTCTACATCTTCCCTATTTTTGTCTTTTGATTCCAAAGGAGTAAGGCCAAAGACAAGAAAACAATGAATACCAAACGCTTTCTCCATATAACGGTGTGTTCCAGTTCTCCAGATATGAGGATACTCTCAGCCAAGTTCCCTTTTACCCCTAGGTATAATACAATCTAGGTGCAAGCAGCTCTGGGGACCCGCTATAACTTTGGACCCGTTTTCGCCAAAGATAATGTGCTTGGTTGTCTTTATGTATTTGTTAATATGGAACCCCATATAGGTGAATAGTATTTTGGAGTGTTCCTCCTCTCCCCTTCCTCGCTTGATCCCCGCTGTATTTTTATCATTATTTCACTATTTGCACTTTACTCACTTCTTGATTGGTTTTAGGATTTTTTACATAGGCTATTGGTTTTAACAGCAATGTCGGGTCGCTCATATAGGTTTTATCAGTAGATACTATTTTAACATATGTTGAAATGTTGCAACGAATTCTGATTGTGCATTATTTAAGGACATCAATTATGGTTACCATATGTATTAATATGCATTTGTTTGCACTTTGCACTATCATTGCGTATTTTGCACATTTGCATTTTGTTGCACCTTGATGGCACTTTTTGCACTTTAGATATCAGAATTTGCACTTACAATTTGCGTATTTGCACAACCTACTATTGCACCTTAAACCTTTGCAAACCACCATGCATCTACAAGGTCGGGATATTTCCGTCAACATAGAAAGGTATTTAGAAGCAGGTATATCTAATGATACAACTATATAATATCTCAGACCCATGCTGTTACAAGTACTAACGTATGTGTATTTGGTACATGTTTCTCATCACTAAAAAATTATTTTTTAGACCAATGTATTTTTTCCATGTCAATGGACACAAGCATCACGAGATTACAGAGTGCTCTTGAATTATAAAAGCCAAATGAATCAGCAGTTACTTCATGTGATCAAGGCCATCTGGTGGCCGAAACGCGTAATGGCGTGCTGTGTGGGTGCTGATTGACATTAAAAACCTGTGAAGCACGAGTTGGTGTCCGTGTGCTTCTTCCTCGCCGGTCGGAGGTGGGAGACAGCTTGTTGGATTTTCATATATATATATATATATATATATATATATATATATATACATATATATATATTACCTACTGGCGGTCGCCAGTAGGTAGTTATAGTTAGGACCCCTTTTCCATAGGAAAACCGCAACATTCTATTTGGAATAACTTTGGCGCCGGTCGACGAATCCTCGCGAAAGTTTCAAAACTAATGGGGCGCTACGCTCCGCTCCTACCCTGAAAGTCTCGGGGGGATTCGTCAAGCGGGGGCTGAGAAAAAAGGGGGGTCCCAAAATGCGTTTTTCCCATGCATTTTTCCATAGGACCTTTAGACACAGCTACAGCCCGAACGGCCGAACAGAGTTACTTGAAATTTGGCAGAGAGGTAGTCTACAGGTCAAGGAAGTGCCTTTTGTAGGTCTGGTGTAAATCTGTTCAGTAGATCCTGAGAAAATAGCATTTAAATCAATATATATATCTGAGCCAGCTTACGGTGCGCTTACCGTGCGCTTACGGTAAGCTTACCATACGCGTACGGAGCCGTGCGCGAGCGCGATTCTGATTGGCTGTTAGATCTTAGTAAACATTCGAATCGGTCGAAACCAGGAAGCGGCGGCCGCCATTTTCTCTCTCGCACTCTGAGGGGGGGGAGAAAAACAAAGGCAAAAAACATGTAAAGGGGCTGTTTATACAGCTCCTAACCACCTAGCCTTGATCAAGGTGTCCCAAAAGAACCCCCAATGTAAAAAATTCAATTTTATTTTTTTTTCGAAAAAACGCCGATTACGCTTACCGTACGCGTACGGTAAAAGTTATTTAAAAAAAAAAAAATAATCCACACTTTCCCCACCCCGTGTGCAAAAGGCGCCCGAAGGGCACCCTTAGCGCATGGCTTATATTTTTTAAGGAACATTTAAAATATTACCTTTCACAACGAAGCGCATAATATGTCCTCCATGTGCGGACGGTGCGCGAAGCGCATCGTGCGTACATGGCCCATCAAGCGTAACGTGGGCACGCGGTGCGCGTAGCGCACCGCGTGCCCACCGTGCGTGCACGGCACTAACTGCGTAAAGTGGGCGCGCGGTGCGCGAAGCGCACCGCGTGCTCACTGTGCGCGCACGGAACGAACTGCGTTAAGTGGGCGCGCACGCCACGAACGGCGTAAAGTAACTTAGCATTTAAAAAACCGTACAAATTCACTGAAAAAACCATAGGTTTCACACACGTTATAGTTAGGAATTAGCATTTAAAAAACCTTGCAAATTCAGTGAAAAAAACATAGGTTTCACACATGCTATAGTTAGCTGGAGATTTTACTCATAAAAAACCAATGAAATTCCCCCGTTATAGTTAGTGCATGCAACTATAACTCACGCGACCGCAATCCTCTGCTGATGACATATGTGTCTTTATGAAAAATAAATATTTGTAATATATGTATAGCTAAAATTTAATGGAAGAAGACATGGGCAAATAAGTGTCTAAATACAGTATTAGCATCAGCAGAGGATTGCGGTCGCGTGAGTTATAGTTGCCTGCACTAACTATAACGGGGGAATTTCATTGGTTTTTTATGAGTAAAATCTCCAGCTAACTATAGCATGTGTGAAACCTATGGTTTTTTCACTGAATATATATATATATATAGCCCTTTTTCCCCCACACACACACAAAAGGGCTATATATATATATATATATATATATATATATATAGCCCTTTTGTGTGTGTGGGGGGAATTTTTGCTGCAATCCTGCCAGATTGCAGAAAAGATAAAAAAAAGAAAGTGGCGGCCCAATTTTTTTTCAAAATTTGCGCCGGGGGCCTGAGTGGAGCCCCTTTTTCTAGCTGATTTTGGACCTGTGGACTTTGTACCCTCTAAACTGTGTGCATTGGCGGACGTACACAGTGTGTTTTCCTTCCGTGCACTTGGCCTGAAGCAGCACGCACTTCCCCAGATTCTCGGGCTGCCATAATATATTTTGTGAAGCCTTTGAGGTGGCGACTCTTTTCTCACATAAGTGTGAACAGCATGCTGAGTCAAACTGACGTAATGTTTTTAGGTCTCGCTTAGGCAGCGCTTGCACTGTCTCTTCGAGACATGCTGTATTGAGGTATGGAATAGAAGCTATGATCATTTCCCGCCCATCTTTTCAATTGGCTTCTGTTACTGTCCTGTCTCAATGGTTGCTTTTGATTCGTGAATATGCTTGGTAGTCCCTCCTTAGTACCGCATTGTCTATTTTTGTAACCGCCCATGAGGACTGGCCCTTTTACTTGTATTGTTTCTCCAGAAGTTTCATTACAGACTGTGAGCACCAGTGGTGGTGCGTCCATTAGGGCGCTGGGTGTTGACCCACAAGCCGCGCCCGCCGACTCCCGAGGCAGTCATTTAGCAGACAGGCTCAGCTCCCTCAGTGGCTCTGTCAGAAGGGGGCGGGCAGGGCAGCCAGCAGGTTGACTCCCGGCGTCATGCTGACTGACATGTCATTGTCAGACTCAGCAGGCCAGGGGGTGGCGCGGAGCACACAGCAGGCAGCATGTTGGGTTTGGGTTGGAGAATTTTTCTGACCAGCCCAGTCATACGCACTAGTCTTTGCTCTGGCTGGCGGTTGCGCATTAGGAGAGCGAGGGTTGATCAATGCCGCAGTCCTCGGTCTCCTAATGGGCGTTGAGTATCCCTGCTAAGCCAATCCTGGCACTGCTGTAGCAGTGTCTGTATGGACTGAGAGGGGTTGCCACACTCGCACCAGCGGCCTCTCGCAGTCCGCCAATGAGGGATTGGGCCCTGGGCTGCCATTGGCTGAGGGAGGCTGGTGGCTGGGAGAAGAAGCCTGGCTCGGCTGGCACTATTGATTGCACTGGAGGCCGAGGCTGGGGGAGAAAGAGAGGAGGACTGTGAGCTGGGCCCGGAGAGCTCGAGAGAAGAGTGGGATTCTGACCAGGACAGGACTCAGCAGAGGACCATTCTGGCAGGACCGGCTGCAGGAGAGTTACCAGCGATGGAGTCCACGGAGCTGAGACAGCTGGAGACGCACTGCTGCAGACGGTGAGAAAGCAGCTCAGAAGACGAGGCTTGGCTTTTGTAAAACCTAACAAAGTCTATAGTGTCACAGCACTCTGGTAAGTGACGGGCTCCTACATCCCATTCCAAGTGTCATTGGTGGGTGGGCTGTTAGCGTTCCAGGATCAGGAACGTGCTCTACCCCTTCTGGGTCTCTAACTACCCTGATGTCACTCACTGTAGTGTTCTAACAATCCCTGAACAATCCCCATGCACAGCAGTGAGCTGGAGTAAACAGAGCTCATACTTGGACATACTGGGCCTGTGCGAGGCAGCGGGGCTCCCCGTCCCTCCTGCAGCAATGTGGTGTGAATTTGAGGCCTGGCAGCTCACTCTGAGTGAGGCTGGCAGTCAGAGATCCAGGTTGTAGGCAGGCCTGTCAGAAGAATATACAGCAGTGGTCTAATCATTCTAGTGAGGCTCCTGAAACGACAAACATGTTGGGGCAGATTTATGTTGCACTTGCGCCACTTTTGCGCCGCCGTTGCGTCTCTTTTGTGACGCAGCAGCGGCGCAAATCCTGCGCCATGGTGCGGGGTATTTACAACGTGACGCATCTGGGAGATGCGTCACGTTGTAAAGCCCTGCGCCACATGTAGGCGTTCCAGGGCAGGTGGGGGCGTTCCGGCGCAGGAACGCCTCCTAAAAGTGGCTGAGTGAAATCTACAAGATTTCACTCAGTCACTTTTGAGCCCATGCTGCATCAAAACCCTGCGCCTGCTTGAAGCAGGCGTAAGGATTGACGCAGCATTGTGCAGATAGGGCCCCCCAGAGCCTTGCTGGAGCTGCGTCGCGCTTGCGACGCAACTCCAGCAATGCGCCACTTTTACGGCACAGATGCGTGACGCATCTGTGCCGTTTTTGCCCCATGGTGCGCCGCATTATAAATGCGGCGCATTCATGATGGCGGAGCTGGGGCGCAAAATAACTGGCACATCCCTGCTGATATGCAGGGATGCGCCAGTTATTATAAATCTGCCCCCCAGTGTTTACACTGCAAGTTATACTGCACTACAATTAAGCTAAAAGCCAGAGGGGGTGAAGTGCACACCTTCTAACATATATATAGGTGCACTATTTCTCTCCATACTACACTATCACTTTGCTCCACGTTATTTTCACGTGAAATGTTCGGCTGGTTTGTTTTGTTTTACATAGAGTGGGGCAGATTTATGTTACACTTGCGTCACTTTTGCGCCGCCGTTGCGTCACTTTTGTGACGCAGCGGCGGTGCAAAGCCTGCGCCATGCTGCGGCAGATTCACAACGTGACGCATCTAGGGAGATGCGTCACGTTGTAAAGCTTGCGCCACATGTGGGCGTACCTTCACAGGGGGGGGCGTTCCGGCGCAGGAACGCCTCCGAAAAGTGGCTGAGTGAAATCTACAAGATTTCACTCAGTCACTTTTCCGGCCATGCTGCGTCAAATCCCTGCGCCTGCTTGAAGCAGGCGTAAGGATTGACGCAGCATGTTAGAGATAGGGCAACCCCGAGCCTTGCTGGAGCTGCGTCGCGCTTGCGACGCAACTCCAGCAATGCGCCGCCCTTCCGCCATCAGATGCATCACGCATCTGTTTATCCTTGCGCCACAATGCGCTGCATTGTAAATGCGGCGCATCTATTGTGGCGCAAGGGTAAACTTGCGTGACGCATCTTCCCTGGCGCATCCATGCTGATTTGCAGGGATGCGCCAGGGAACATAAATCTGCCCCTATATATTTATTGGGAAAAAGTGAAAAGCACTGTGGTATATCAGTTTTATTCTGTCTGTATATAGACATGTCAGCCCTGCTGCTGAGACAGCAGGCTAATGGGGTCACCAAGTAATGTTATCCTTCGGGGATGGTGGTACCCCTTCTCCACGATGTACGGATTGCTCAAACGAGGTATACAAGTTCACTCATGAAAGATAACAACATTAAAAAGTCTCTTTGTGCCTTTACAGTTGATACAGTTTGGAAGTACATTTGGTGCATATCATTAACTTTAAATGATACCCTCAGGACCACGAGGAGGCTGAGCATACGATCACACAGTGTGTCAGCACCTGGATACCCTCTCAGTTGACAAGTTACACAATACAAATACCAATTGATTAATTGACACATACACACACACTGCTCTCTGTCTTACTGTCTCTCTGCCTATCCCTCTGTCTGACTCGCTTCCTCTCGTCCTCTCTTATGCTCCCTCCCGCACCCCCACTCCTTCTAGTTGACAAGTTAGAGTATGCATGACACCTTTGTTACACCATTGCTTGAAGAGGAGGTTTTTCAAACCTTTTCTGAGGGAAACAGTGTGAGCAGGCCATTCTCGTTCGCTCACAGTGCAGCCTTGTAAATATTTTCTCCCCAGGGTACCACCTGCAAAGGCCGGATGCCATAGGTCCCTCCGTTACATGGGTTTTGTATTCTGCCTTACGATAGGACAGTGGAGGCTCTTGGAATACAGAGGTGTTTTTATTAAAACACCACCAGAGGCTCCATAATATGCAAAGTAGTATTAGCCTGTGTCACGCGTTACATGCCTAAATTCTTTTGTGCCTTAATGATGTTCTAACTACAATTGCTTTGTGAACCTTCTTTCTGTCTCAAATTTGTTTGAAAATGCACCATTTGCCCACTCTTTTTTCAAAATGTTCTAGGGGTGAGAACCCCCCACCCCCGAACCCTCTATGCTCGCTCGCAACATTGCAGGATGGCTATTGTTTTACGGCTCACCACTTTCAAATGTCACCAGCCGCCACTGGTGAGCACTATTTTTTTCAAGGACTTTCTTCTAAAAGCTGTTGCAGGCAGGACATGCACTCCCGCAACTGTTTTTTTTTTGTATTTTTAAAATCAGGATTGTTTCACCGCCTAAAAATGCTCAGAAGCGGTATGTTATGCAAGGGGCCATTGTGTAAGTAAAACATTTTTTTATTTTTCTTTCACAACGTGCTTTAACTTTAATATGACACACTCACGCCTTTCTGTTGTGCACCCAGCACCCAAACATTGTTTTTATTTAAATTAACAACATGGCGCAAGTTCAAGAATGGCGCCTGCTACCTGCAGCCCCCAACCCTCCCCAGGTGCCCTGCTTTAGGTTTCAGCACGGCGCCCGCTTTACAAGTACAGTAAAACATTTTAGTATTTTGCTTTCACAACGCTTTCACTTTAATATGGAGCACTCACGCCTTTCTCTTGCTGTGCACCTAAACATTGTTTTTTAAAATTAATTTAAATTAACACGGCCCACACTCAACAATGGTGCCTGCCGCCCGCAGCCTGCAGCCCCATCCTGCCTCCTGCCTGCAGCCCCCTCCTGCCCCTGGGCGTCGCACTTTAGGTTTCAGCACGGCACACGATTTGCAAGTACAGTAAAACATTTTATTATTTTGCTTTCACAACGCTTTAACTTTAATATGGCGCACTGGAGCCTTTCCCTTGAATGTACTCAACATTGCTTTTTTTTCAATTTAAATGCGCACGCTCAACAATGGCGCCTGCCGCCTTCAGCCCCCTCCCGCCTGCAGACACCTCCTGCCTCCGGACGCCGCGGTTTAGGTTTCAGCATGGCGCCCGCTTTTACAATAACATGGGCGTACAGTCAATGGCGCCCGCCGCCCAGTCAACAATGTCGGCCGCGCCCACGGCCCCCTCCCGCCTCGCTTTATTTAAAGTGCATTTTTATATTTAGAGAACATATGGTAGCGTTCAAGCGGCTGTAATGTTAGTAAAAAATGTTTTCTTTTTGTTTTGCAACGCGCTTTAGCTTTAATATTGTAATTGTAATTGTAACTGGGTTTTATATCGCGCCAACTCACCGACAGGTCTCAAAGCGCTACTGACCAAGTACAGAACAAAGATGGAAGAGGATGTATAGGTCTCAGGTCTAACCGTCGCCTATAGAAGCGGGAAAGCGTCTTTGAAGAGTAAAGTCTTCAAAGACTTCCGAAAGCGGAGAAGATTGGGCTCTCTACGAAGCACCTCTGGTAGCTTATTCCAACTAATAGGGGCCTGCACTGAGAAAGATCTGCCTCCTTTGGTTGTAAGCTTGAAGCGGGGTTGAGACAGTAAGAAAGATCCAGATGAACGCAGGGTACGTTTTGGTTCGTAAAGTTCAAGCCTTTCTTTTATATAGGCTGGCGCCTGTCCGTGGATTGCTTTGTGGCAGATGCACATGCTTTTAAACTCCACTCTCTGTACCGCGGGCAGCCAATGTAATCGGTGGAGCAGGGGGGAAGCATGGGTCCTCCTCGGCACTCCAAAGATCAGGCGTGCTGCGTCGTTTAGAATAACCTGAAGACGGTTGATGGAATTCTTTGGAAGGCCGAGATACAGCGCGTTTCCATAGTCTATTCGAGACACTATTGTGGCTGAGACAATGGTTTGCAGCATGTTCCTCGAGAGCAGGGGGGCGAGTTTACGTAATTGCCTGAGCAGGTTAGTACAGCAGCTGACTACAGCGGAGACTTGATTGGCCATTGAAAGTTCCTGATCGATTTTCATCCCAAGGCTCTTGACATTGGGGCGTGGTTTTGGGGTAGGGCCTAGTTCTTGTGGCCAGAACAAGTCGCTCCAGGGGGAAACAGAGGTCGAAATGACAAGGACTTCCGTTTTATCCGGATTAATCTTCAACAGGTTAGATGACATCCAGTTCACTGTGAAGCGTAGGATATCTTGAGCCACTGATTGCACCGATGGTGTATTTTCGATACTCAACAATAGCTGAGTGTCGTCGGCATAATTAAATACTTTACACTTCATGTTTGCCAGTGACTCTATCAGTGGTTGCAAGTAGAGGTTGAATAAAAGTGGCGAAAGTGCTGACCCCTGCGGAACCCCACAGACTAACATGCCCACCTCTGAGACCTGGTCTGCCAACTGGATCTTCTGTGTTCTTCTTGTTAAGAAGGCTGTGAGCCATTTAAGAGCCTGCCCTCCTATCCCGAACCCAGCCAGCCTGTCCAAGAGCAGTGCATGGCGCACAAGTGCCTTTCTTTTGTTTTACACTCTGCACCCATTGTTTTTTTATTTAAATTAACACAGCGCATACAACAATGGCGCCCCCTCTCACCCCAGGCGCCGTGCTTCAGGGTCCAGCACGGCATCTGCTTTTACATTCGTCCAAGCAGCTCACACAGTGACTTTCATTCTCCCAAACACGGGCGCGTAACCGAGGCACACTAATACAGCCTGCCATATTCATAATCTTAGTTACCCTCTTTCCTATATCTGTCTTGTCTCCTTCATCTACTTTTTTTGTTTATATTCTTATTTTGCCACTTACCAGAATCTTCTACTGTGCTTGAACGTCATGGATCGCCTCAGTTTCTTTAAAACAAATAAGTACATCTTGGATTTGTTGTCATGTGCTTATGCTGTCTGTGGATTTAAGGGCTCGTGCCATTTCTTTCACTGTGTTCCCCCATTTATTTGGCCTTTTTAAAGAATTCTGGTACCTGTACTATTCAATGTTCTCTGTATAATGTATGCATATGTTTGTGCTTGTAGGGTGGGGGCGGTTGAGGGAAAAAGGGGTGCCACTAAGCCATTGTGGAATCCTCATAGTTCCTGTTTTTGAGTCAAGATCTGACCTGCCATTTGCACACATGGTTGACACTTTTTAAATATATAGCTGAGACACAAGTATAAAAAAGTTTATAATCTCTGTGTAAAGGTGAGGGTGATCTAAAAGCGCATTTAAAAGTAGCATGAAGGGTTCCCTGATATCCATGCGGCAGTCATAGGCCAGAACCAAAGAAAGACATCAGCAGTACTAATGCAAAAAGAAAAATTGATGGACAGAATGCAGAACAATGTCATACATTCACCCCAGTACAGAGAGCTGGGCCTAAATCCATCATTTTTTTGCTCCCATGCCATTCCAGTTGGATCCCAGACATATGCAAATCAGTCTTGACCCTGTGCCCAATGGGAACAGTCCAGCCCGAACTGCCAG
Source organism: Triturus cristatus (assembly GCF_964204655.1). Taxonomy (NCBI): domain Eukaryota; kingdom Metazoa; phylum Chordata; class Amphibia; order Caudata; family Salamandridae; genus Triturus; species Triturus cristatus. Next base: position 669,980,730 of record NC_140584.1, on the reverse strand, counting down.
GCCAGGTCCTCTCTGGACTGGAAACAAGCATCCTAGGACCGGTGTCAGCGTATGCCTGAACGTGGGTCCCTTGCTCACTTTGCCACTGGATTAAGTCTAGCCTGGTTGATGAGGGGTGTTACCCTGAAACCGGTCCCAGGATGCTTGTTTCCGGTCCAGGGAAGGCCTCGCTTGGTAGTTCCGGCTGGACTGTTCCCATGAGGCACAGGGTCAAGACTGATTTGCATATAGCTGGGTCTGAACTCGGGTGGCGAAGTGAGCTAAAGAACGATGATGGATTTAACCCAGATCTGTGACTGGGGCTGAGTGTATGAAAAGATTCAGTGCTCCGCCCATCTTCTCCATGTTTTTACTTTCTTTGCCTTAAGTTGGCAGGGTATTCCCAGTCGTGGGTCCCTTGCTCACTTTGCTACTGGATTCAAACTAGCATGGCTGATGAGGGGTGTTACCCCGAAACCGGTCCCAGGATGCTTGTTTCCGGTCCAGGGAAGTACTGGCTTGGCAGTTCGGGCTAGACTGTTCCCATGAGGCACAGGGTCAAGACTGATTTGCACACAGCTGGGTCTGAACTGTGGTAGTGAAGTGAGCTAAAGAACGATGATGGATTCAACCCAGATATGTGACTGGGGGTGAGTGTCTGAAAAGTTTCAGTTCTCTGTTCATCATCTCCTTGTGTTGCTATCAGCAGTACTAAATGCAAAATCAATATATCCCTGTGCACACAATGTAAACAATGTTCAAACATTCATTTCGGCGCCCCTTGTGACACACGGAGTCCGACCGTGGCGGGAAATTGTAGAGAATGTGGTGGGGAGTGTCACCTTCCCACTGGAACAAGTGCGCTCTATAAACAATGAAACACTACGGTTTCTTCTCACAGTTCGATAAATTTATTTGAGCAAGGAGATTTGATCAATGAATTTAGTTTCAAATACTCGTTGAACACTTCAAAATCGTGTCAATAATCCACTTCGTGTAGAACAAACGTTATATTCAAAATGATATATCCACCCAATGCATTTCGGGTCGCATAACTGACCCTTCTTCAGGGGTCTAAAATGAAATGAAAGAGGGACCATTAAGTTCACAGCACTTAATAAAACTGAATTGCCAATGAACGCACAAATGGAATACAAGATCGAACATCATCAAAGAAAGAATGCTAAACAGATATATAAAACACATAATGTATCGGAAAATACAGTTCATGCACATTTAAGTTGGAGTGAATGGGAGACAATACCAGAAAATGCCATAACGGAATCGAAAAGGAATAACAATGTTAGGTAGTATATGATAGCGTGTGGGGAAAACGACCTCGGATAACTAAAAGCAAGAAGCGCAAAATGAGCGCGGGGTAATGCATTGTCTAAACTATGAAAGATGAATTAATGTTATGCGCTTATAACCATAATGTTACACTTACTGCGGACCGGCGGGTCTCGATTGCCGTTGAGGTTCTGCGGTCAAAGTTGAATTACGCGCTAGCGGTTGTAACGAAAAATGTGATAGGTCTAATAGTTTCGAGAGATCATGATCACCTGATGTGGGAGGAGGAACGTAATCATGACGTGTGGATGAAGGACCAATGAAAATGTATCCTATGTGAACGTGAAAGTCACATGGTCGGGAAGAGAAGAGCTACGAGAAATGTTGCCGTGATACATTGAATAAAGAGTTGAAAAAAAAAAAAAAAAAAAGGTTGAAAGAGTAAAGGGTAGGAACAAAAATGAGAAAGTTCAATTGTGCATGCTGTAGTGCGAAGTACAGGCAAAATACAAAACATTATAATAACAAAAGGTTGCATTTGAATGTTCAGGCCAGAATCTTCCTCATTGCCAATGCCATATTATAGAAAACATGATAGCTCTATGCGATCATTCATCCCATGCGGATGGGAACTGTTCAGTTTTTTGATCCAAAAATATTCCGCTCGCAGTCTTTGTTTATGGGGATCCAGGTCTCGGCGTTGTGTGATCGTTTCAATGATGGTAAAGCGGAGTTGGGAAATTTGATGTTTGGCCTCAATCCAGTGGTTTGCTACAGAAGATTTCGAGTTCATAAGTCTGATGTTACTCTTATGTTCTGTAATACGGATTTTAATTTTTCTTTCTGTTTGACCCACATATACTTTGCCACAAGGGCATTTGATGACGTAAATACAGTTGGCCGTGTCACAAGTGCTGGTATGATTGAGAGTTATAGGGTAGCCTTTGGTTGGATGATTGAGTTTATTACCAATGATGACATTACTGCAGTGTGTACAGTTATGGCACTGTAACATCCCATGCCATTTCTTCATGATTTTTTGTGGAGAATTCAATATTTCTTTCAGGTTTTTAGATCTTTGGAATGCAAAGGTGACACTCTCTTGATATAGATCTTTCAGATCAGGTTCCAATTGTATCATCCGCCAATGCTTGTTGATAACTTTTTTGATCTTGGATGACTCCGTTGAGTATTTCAGGACGCATACAGTTTTGTTCTTAGGATTGGTCGTTTTTTCTTTTAGTAAATCATCTCGTGCGAGTCTTGACACTTTGTCTAGAGACGTCTTTAATACATTCTCAGGGTAGCCTCTTTGGCGATACTTCTCAGTTTGTTCATCGAAAGTTCGCTGTAAATCTTCTTGCTTTGATGAGATGCGTTTCATTCTAATGTATTGAGACGTAGGTAGGTGTTTCTTCAGAGCCTCAGGATGAAAACTTTGGAATAACAGGCAAGAATTTTTATCAGTTTGTTTAGTGTAGACTTGAGTGATGATTTGATTTTGATCAAATTTCACTTTCACATCTAGAAAAGCAATGGATTTCTCTTCAATAGTATGCGTGAATTTTATGCGGTCATTGTAAGTGTTTAAAGTACAAATGTTATTTTCCAGTTCTTGACGGGATCCTTTCCATATTACAAATAGATCATCAATGTATCTTTTGTACATCACAATTCCCTTTGTCCATATAGGATTCTCGAGGATATGGTCCGTCTCAAATTTGTTCATAAAAATATTAGCGTACGAAGGAGCTCCTCCGAATCCCATGGATGTACCACTAGCTTGGTTGTAGAACTTTCCTTGCCACTCAAAGTAACTGTGGTATAATGCGAATTGCATGAGTTCCATGATGAGTATTTTTTGTGACTCCTCCAAGTCGCTTTTCAGTAGGATCCATTCAAGTGCTTCCAACCCCTCATTATGGGGGATCGATGTGTATAACGCTGTTACATCAATCGTGCACAGCGTATAAGTCTCATCCGTTTCAAGTGTAATCAGTTTCAATGAGTTTAAAAATGCGGTTGTGTCTTTGATGTATGTAACGGTTTGTTGAACAATGGGTTGTAAAAATTTATCCACGAATTGTCCGATGGGTTCAGAAATCGACCCACAGGCCGAGACAATGGGTCTGAATGGAGGGTTGGTGATGTTTTTGTGGATTTTTGGCAGCATGTATAGCTGCGGTCTTCTGGGAAATTTCGTAACGAAGAACGTATTCCTAGGGGCCTTCGAATTGCCCTCAAGCCAATGTTATGCAAAAACAGCAAAAAATTCGTGGAAAAATGGTACCAAATTTTAAATAAGTGTTCACTTGATTTAATCTTACTGATTGTGGAAGAATTATCCAAAGTACTGATTGAGTTGGAAGAAGAAATTAAAACTTTACAAATTGAAATCAACAAAAATCCAGACCTCACAAAAACCTTGGAAGATATCAATATAAAACTAGAAAAATACGCCAAAGAAGTCAATGAGAGAAAAGTCCGTAAATATCGAAGAGACACATTGGATTATAAATTGGAAGAAGTGTACTCTTGGGCAGAAGTCTACAACCAAAGAAAATGGCAACCACAACAACAGTCACAAAAGGCACCGTCATCTTCATCGCAAGAAAGCATTGTATCTGATTCGGATATTTCCGCATCCAGAGGCCCCATAAGCAAGACCACCATACCCACTGCTAAACCATCTACAAGCACAACTCAACAATCTGCTTTTTTAGATATCAGTCCGGCAGCAAACTCTCCACCAAGCGCAGTAGACCAACAAGAAGGGGCAAAAGAAACCGACCAAAATATAGCGGTAAGGACCAGGAGCCAACTGTCGAAAGTGACCTCATAGTTAACATTTCATCTAAGACTCTCACCAAATCTGAAATCAACTTATTAAGCAAAGGTACCACCTTTGTTCCGACTTATCACTCGAACTTGGCTGAAACTGAGATTGCGCTCTTTAAATTTTTCAGATCGTTGAAACTTAAATTCTTCTTTAAAGACATACAAAAACCCCATTGCGAGGAAACTTGGGATAAAGTTTTCAAACCGAAGAGCACCTTCTGTGCGCCATTTTCACACAAGACCATTGAAGCCTTCGAAAGATCAGTGCTAGCTGATGTCCATGAAATTCCGTTCATTAAACCTAAGAAGATGAACTTATCAGCTAAAGAATGGCATACTTTGAAAAATTTAAGCCACAACAAACAACTCACCTTTCAAAAAGCAGATAAAGGTGGAGCTCTCATTGTGATGGATACTGAATTCTATGTAAAGTGTGTGAATGATCACGTCTCGAACCAAGATATTTATCTTCCTCTGGATTTTGATCCAACTCATGCATATCAAGAAATTTTACATAAGATCATTGAACATGCATTTGAAATGAACTGGATTGATGACAAAACCAAACAGTTCTTCGTTACGAAATTTCCCAGAAGACCGCAGCTATACATGCTGCCAAAAATCCACAAAAACATCACCAACCCTCCATTCAGACCCATTGTCTCGGCCTGTGGGTCGATTTCTGAACCCATCGGACAATTCGTGGATAAATTTTTACAACCCATTGTTCAACAAACCGTTACATACATCAAAGACACAACCGCATTTTTAAACTCATTGAAACTGATTACACTTGAAACGGATGAGACTTATACGCTGTGCACGATTGATGTAACAGCGTTATACACATCGATCCCCCATAATGAGGGGTTGGAAGCACTTGAATGGATCCTACTGAAAAGCGACTTGGAGGAGTCACAAAAAATACTCATCATGGAACTCATGCAATTCGCATTATACCACAGTTACTTTGAGTGGCAAGGAAAGTTCTACAACCAAGCTAGTGGTACATCCATGGGATTCGGAGGAGCTCCTTCGTACGCTAATATTTTTATGAACAAATTTGAGACGGACCATATCCTCGAGAATCCTATATGGACAAAGGGAATTGTGATGTACAAAAGATACATTGATGATCTATTTGTAATATGGAAAGGATCCCGTCAAGAACTGGAAAATAACATTTGTACTTTAAACACTTACAATGACCGCATAAAATTCACGCATACTATTGAAGAGAAATCCATTGCTTTTCTAGATGTGAAAGTGAAATTTGATCAAAATCAAATCATCACTCAAGTCTACACTAAACAAACTGATAAAAATTCTTGCCTGTTATTCCAAAGTTTTCATCCTGAGGCTCTGAAGAAACACCTACCTACGTCTCAATACATTAGAATGAAACGCATCTCATCAAAGCAAGAAGATTTACAGCGAACTTTCGATGAACAAACTGAGAAGTATCGCCAAAGAGGCTACCCTGAGAATGTATTAAAGACGTCTCTAGACAAAGTGTCAAGACTCGCACGAGATGATTTACTAAAAGAAAAAATGACCAATCCTAAGAACAAAACTGTATGCGTCCTGAAATACTCAACGGAGTCATCCAAGATCGAAAAAGTTATCAACAAGCATTGGCAGATGATACAATTGGAACCTGATCTGAAAGATCTATATCAAGAGAGTGTCACCTTTGCATTCCAAAGATCTAAAAACCTGAAAGAAATATTGAATTCTCCACAAAAAATCATGAAGAAATTGCATGGGATGTTACAGTGCCATAACTGTACACACTGCAGTAATGTCATCGTTGGTAATTGTCAGAATGTACCTCAAGTTCCACAGAAGCAGAAGTGACGATTACTCCCAATGCCCCTGCATCAGTGCAGCCACCAAGCAAGGGTAACGGCACTAGCACGGGGGAAAGGGGAAGTGGAAGAGAAGAGAAGAGACTGCCTCAGGATGGTGTATGACCTCTAGGTGGTGATTCTGCCTTCTCTGCTGAGTCTTCTGTAGTGTGTGGTTCTTCACTGGCACGTCTTAACGAGGTACACCTAATGCACAGAGGTGAAAAGGGGATTACAAGAACATCCTACTCTCCTAATCTTCCTAATGACTTTTATATTCCTCTGCTCCTACCTTTTACTCCTACAGGCTTGCTACTCTTCTATATAGTGATATTCTTTGTAATCTTTTAATTATTACTGACTTGCACATCTGCAGGCTTGAGAAATAAGTTCCATCTTCTTACAAAGAATGTGATATGTACATAAATAATGAATTAACGGAATGCTCTCTCTTTCTTGCAGATTCTGTAGTGTAGAAAGTCTAGGTAGTTTCAACAACTTCCTTTGCAAAAGATGCGCGCAAAAAGGTACAGGGAAAGGTAAAATAGGGAGGAAAGGAAAAGGAAAGGTCGCCAAAGGGAGGAGAGGAAACTGGGGGTTCGGCGCAGATGCGCACTCACTGACTTTAGTCGCTGGCTCAGTCTTAGCTTCTATTAGTTCACAGAGAAATCGGATACTCAGCCACTCCGGAAAACAGCTTCCTTCTCAGATGAACAAACGAATATTCCAGCCAGTTGAATTCTCCGCAACTTTCTTGACTGAAACTTGGGCAACCGAAAACCGCTTAACTTGACTACTCGACTACTAGCGGTTGATTCGGTTCTGTGGATTATTTCGAAAATATCTCTCTTCAAGTTCTAGGGCAGTTCTCCTCAGGATACTGGAGCTCACGGAAAAACACTAGCTTCTCTCAGGATATCTCGATTGAAGTGCGCAGTTTGCCACGCGCCCAACCGTCAAGTCAAAGATATACAGCAAATGACGGCAAGAGCTGCGGCCATCTTGAAAGGTCCAACCGCACATAGAACATTATAAGTCTCGATATAAGTTCACCACTTGCGGCTTCACAAGAATCCGCTGTCTCTTTGGTTTTTGCCATATATGGTGCACTGCTGACACCACATGAGTCTGATTCCTGACAGTAATAAACTCAATCATCCAACCAAAGGCTACCCTATAACTCTCAATCATACCAGCACTTGTGACACGGCCAACTGTATTTACGTCATCAAATGCCCTTGTGGCAAAGTATATGTGGGTCAAACAGAAAGAAAAATTAAAATCCGCATTACAGAACATAAGAGTAACATCAGACTTATGAACTCGAAATCTTCTGTAGCAAACCACTGGATTGAGGCCAAACATCAAATTTCCCAACTCCGCTTTACCATCATTGAAACGATCACACAACGCCGAGACCTGGATCCCCATAAACAAAGACTGCGAGCGGAATATTTTTGGATCAAAAAACTGAACAGTTCCCATCCGCATGGGATGAATGATCGAATAGAGCTATCATGTTTTCTATAATATGGCATTGGCAATGAGGAAGATTCTGGCCTGAACATTCAAATGCAACCTTTTGTTATTATAATGTTTTGTATTTTGCCTGTACTTCGCACTACAGCATGCACAATTGAACTTTCTCATTTTTGTTCCTACCCTTTACTCTTTCAACCTTTTTTTTTTTTTTTTTTCAACTCTTTATTCAATGTATCACGGCAACATTTCTCGTAGCTCTTCTCTTCCCGACCATGTGACTTTCACGTTCACATAGGATACATTTTCATTGGTCCTTCATCCACACGTCATGATTACGTTCCTCCTCCCACATCAGGTGATCATGATCTCTCGAAACTATTAGACCTATCACATTTTTCGTTACAACCGCTAGCGCGTAATTCAACTTTGACCGCAGAACCTCAACGGCAATCGAGACCCGCCGGTCCGCAGTAAGTGTAACATTATGGTTATAAGCGCATAACATTAATTCATCTTTCATAGTTTAGACAATGCATTACCCCGCGCTCATTTTGCGCTTCTTGCTTTTAGTTATCCGAGGTCGTTTTCCCCACACGCTATCATATACTACCTAACATTGTTATTCCTTTTCGATTCCGGTATGGCATTTTCTGGTATTGTCTCCCATTCACTCCAACTTAAATGTGCATGAACTGTATTTTCCGATACATTATGTGTTTTATATATCTGTTTAGCATTCTTTCTTTGATGATGTTCGATCTTGTATTCCATTTGTGCGTTCATTGGCAATTCAGTTTTATTAAGTGCTGTGAACTTAATGGTCCCTCTTTCATTTCATTTTAGACCCCTGAAGAAGGGTCAGTTATGCGACCCGAAATGCATTGGGTGGATATATCATTTTGAATATAACGTTTGTTCTACACGAAGTGGATTATTGACACGATTTTGAAGTGTTCAACGAGTATTTGAAACTAAATTCATTGATCAAATCTCCTTGCTCAAATAAATTTATCGAACTGTGAGAAGAAACCGTAGTGTTTCATTGTTTATAGAGCGCACTTGTTCCAGTGGGAAGGTGACACTCCCCACCACATTCTCTACGCTATCAGCAGTACTAACACAGCTACATTGTGACAAGCATTTGCAATGCAATAGGTCTCACATTTGCAAGAGTTTGAGTTATTGACATTGTAAAAGACTATGCCTTTTATTTATGGTCTTTGAAAACCTGCAATCTGTGCGTAAACACACACTTTGTACTTATAGTCCTTGCTTACCAGACGCATGGCTGGCAGTAAAAGAGGCACAGTTACTGCGAGCCTTACTTCTGGTAAGTAAGGGCTATAAGTACAAAGTGCGTTTTTACGCACCGCTTGCAGGTTTTTAACACATATAAATAAAAGGCATTGCCTATTAAACAATGCCAATAGCTCAAACGCTCGTAAATACGAGACCTATAGCATTGCAAATGTTTGTTACTGGTAGGCTAGGTGTCAGTTTGCAGTTGTTTATAGCACAAACACCATTTGAAGGAATTGGAGCGCTTTACATTATCACCAGATATATTAGACAAAACTCCTTTAATAATTTTCAGGTACAGGTAGAACAAAAGCTTTGCAGAGAATCACAAGTTGTAGAGCTGATGCTGATACTGGAACCTGGTTCAGCTCTGGCCATAACGCCACATCTTCTCTCCTGCTGGGGGACTGAGCTTATCTTTATCTATAACACTCACCAGTCAGTAATTTGTGTGTGGAGATTGGGCCTGGCGGTGTCTGCTGTCAAGTCAAAAAGTGTCTGAGAGTAGCCTGTGATTGTAAGGGGATAGCATCGATGACAGGCTGCATCACAGATAATGATAAACACAGCTTTTGGGATTTATTTTGAGAGACCATATAAATGAATGGGAACACCTGCAGTGGAGTGCAGCCCTAAAGCAGCAGGGGAGTGCAAGAAGCCCCAAAGACTTCATGTCAGGCGGGCAGGTTTGGTATTCATTCCTTGATGAGTCTGTCTCTCCTCCTCCTCCACCTCTGTCTCACGGAGCAGAAAGGTGACTTTTGAGCATTGGGGGGATGAGATCTGTGAACAATTTTGCAGCACAATGAAGGATGCCGAGCAGCCGCTCTTCTTCTAAAGGCTGCTGTGTGTGTAGGAGCAGGGCTGGCACCGCTCCGCCTGCCCTCGGCCAGTCTTCCCATTAGATTGTATCTTGATTTATTTCGTTTTCCTTTTGCCTGAATATCAGAGGTAGGAAAAATAAAGCATCTGTTTTCCCACTTCTGAAATCTAGATAGGGAACGAATATTTGAACTTTGTCATGCCCTCTAGCATAGTATCATTTCTCCTCCATTCACTGCATGTTTTCTATCTCTCTGATTTAAATTGTTTATTCTAAGCTATGAAAAACAGAGGCACAAGCAGCAACAGTGTCAGTGTCTCAGTCAGAAAGTGAGAGTAAAAGATAGTACTGAAAAAAATATGGAGTGTGTAAGAAATAGCAAAACTATGAGAAAACAAGAGAATATGAGTGGAACAAGGAGGGAAGGTGTATAAAAAGAGTGAGCATGAAGGAGAGCAAATAAGAAAATTCCTGTGAGAGTGAGTGGCCATGGATGTGTTTGTGTGAAAGAGAGTTATACCACGTTAGTGGAAGTAAGACTTTGAGGAGGAAGGTAGAGTCGAGAACATGGAGACAGAGCGAAGACAGACAGAGGCAGAGAGGAAGAAGACATGATGAAAGTGCCCTAGTAAAGTTTGCCCAATCATTTAATGTCCTAGTAACTCGTGGGCAACCTTACATGCTGATGATATGCTGCTTTACATCAAGAACAAATGCAAAAACAACAGTTGATGGACAGAATGCAGAACAATGTCATATATTCACCCCAGTACAGATATCTGGGCCTAAATCCACCGTTTTTTGCTCTCCATGCCGTCCCAGTTTGAACCCAGCCATATGCAAATCAGTCTTGACCCTGTGCCTCATGGGAACAGTCAACCTGGAATTGCCAGGCCTGGTCCCCCCTGGACTGAAAACAAGCATCCTAGGACTGGTTTTGGGGTTTCACCCCTCTTCAGTCAGGAAAGCTTGATTCTAGGGGCATGGAGAGCACGGGACCCACATCTGGGCATACCTTTCCCACTCGGGGTGACAAATGCAAAAACAAGTTGATGGAAAGAATGCAGAACAATGTCATACATTCACCCCAGTACAGAGATCTTTGCCTAAATCCATTGTATTTTTGCTCACCATGCCGTTCCAGTTTGAACCCAGCCATATGCAAATCAGTCTTGATCCTGTGCCTCATGGGAACAGTCCAGCCCGAAGGCTTAGCAGTTCGGGCTGGACTGTTCCCATGAGGCACAGGGTCAAGACTGATTTGCATATGCCCAGGTCTAAACTGGGTTGGCATGGTGAGCAAGAGAATGATGGATTTAACCCAGATCTCTTGACTGGGGGTGAATGTTTTGATTTGTTCTGCATTCCGTCCATCAATTGTGTGTGTCTTTTGCTTACATAAAGAACATGCACGACATTTGTGGCACAATTGCTTCAGCTCTGGCCCACAACCATCTCTGGACTGCGAGTAAATTGGAGGAACTCTTATCTGTTCCCATTTCTTCCCTATGTTCCCGATCCATGCTTTGTTCTTGGCGGGATACAACTGGACTGGCAGCAATACACATTTAGATGTTTGGGGTCTGAGTTTACCACTCCATGACTGATCTATTTGAAGGTAAGGTCACTTGGTCAATAACATCCCTGCGGGTCCAGATAGCCTTCGGCGGACACTGCCACTGGCGGTGGAGGGGAGGATGATGTTGTTAAAAATGATTGCCCACCATTTTGTATTTCTTCACTAATCTACCTATTTACCTCCCGGGTGCATTCTTCCACGTGTTTTATCAGTAAGTCCGAGATTTCATCTGGAACAAGTCGAGGTGTACAGTGGCATTGGGGAAGCTTTGCTCGCCCCCAAGGGGGGGGATAGCCATTACACATTTCGAGAAGTGCTACTTCTCTGCCCAAGTTTAATGGATAGCTAAGTGGCTGGTGGGTTTGCACCTGTCCGACACAGCCACATCCTCCCCTTGCTGGAGACTGCCCACCATCTTGCATCTGTTTCACCCTTGTACACAAGTGCCGTTACCTGACTCAATATTTCTGGGGGTTGCGTATTGTTTCTTTCATAGATGCCTATATATTACTGACCATGAGATACAGTATACACTAGGGTTGGCACTGCTGGGCACAACTAGGATTGAGGGGGCCCACATCGACAACTGAGCTGACAACATGGCACGCAGCAGGCTTGGACACAGTGGGGGACCTGTACAAGGATGGTACATTGGCAACGTATGAGATGTTAATAGAGAAGGATGCGCCTACCTCTGTGTCAATTTTGGCTTCACAACTCATTACTTGCCATGCTGGGGTGCCACTGGGGTGATGTGACCACCGAACTGCCCAGGCATCTCACAATCCAATACCTGCACATGGTAGTTGGGGGCAGACACCCCATACGCTGGTTGTCTGGTCCCTTCGCTCCGACACTACACAACAGCTCCTCCCTTTACGTCACTGCTGGGAAGCGGACTTAGCACGCCCTTGCACTGAGAAGGATTGGGCTGCCTTACTAAAAGGCCCATGACACATGCCACACAACAGCCGCTTCAAGCTTATTCAGCTTTATATAATACACAGGGTGGCTGCAGCATGCCCACGTTGTTCCCATGTAGATGCTGACATACTGCACATGCTTTGGTCCTTCCCACGCTTGCACACATACTTGACCAGCATCATCTCCAGCTTATCTGCCTGCAGCGAACGCCCAGACCTGCATAAGACGGAACTATGTCTACTGTGCTTGTATCGGAGGAGAAAGAAGCATAGGGTGACCCAGTGCCGTAGCTAGGGTGGGGCGGTGGGGGCGGTCCGCCCCAGGTGGCACTATTTCCTATATCCGTCCCGGACAGAGGAGGAATAGGACTCGCAATGTCCTCTTCTTTTTTTGTGCTGGCAGCTGTCCCCCCTCTCTTCCTAGTATTCCCTCTCTTTCTGTCTTGTTCCTCACTTACTGAAAACAGTGGCTTGAAGAAACGTTCACAACCTCTCTTTCCTTCTTTCATTTAGTTGCTTCCCTGTTAAATGGATCCAAAAAAAGAAAAACACTCTTGCGAGAAATGCCCTTTTTCTGACATTTTTTCTATTCCAAAGTGCAGCGGGATGGAGAGATATAGAAGGTTTTAAATATGAAAAAAAAATACAAAACTAATAAGACAGAGGGCTTGCAAAGAGGCCAGATTGGTTTTATTTACATCCAAATACATCAGCATCACTTTACAGAGTTTGCCAGTGAAGCGCTACTTTTGTTTTCTCGTCTTTCTTTGAACAGCATTGTTGTTCCCAGGTGAGAAAGTGTACCATTCCTGGCGGGACTGCAATACCTGGTTGATGGGTGGATTGGAAAACTCAATGTGTACCATGGCTCTGTGTTTATGGATGTGGTCTTTTTAAACCATATTGCTTATGTTTTGTAAGGATATAAGCAATGGACATTGAAACGGTTCCCTTCAGGGCCCTCTAGTCATGTCCTTAACTTTTCAGGTAAAACCACTCGCTTATTTCTGAATAGTGAGTGAGAGATCGTTAAGGTAACCATGTTGTTTCTGCTTACATTTCACATGCTTTACTTAATCTTGCATTCCCTATGAGTGGTTGCTTTAACTTTTTTTTTTAGGCAGCATATTAATCTTATCAAGTTCATAATTTGAATTGAGCCACATCCAAGTGTTTATAGCGGGCACAATTAGGTTATAGCTGAAGGCAGTGCGAGTTTCTCTCAGTGGGGAAGTATGGTGTTCAGTGGGGGAGAGGATGTGGCACTATGGCCAGAGCTGTCGAATTTGGAACTGGGGAACCGGGTTCAGCCTCCATGACCAGTCCACCAGACCACTCTACTGAGGGAGCATATTCCCATGCTAGACCTTAGAAGGCCCCACTAGACCTTAGAAGGCTTGATGTGTTAGCACAACCAGGTGTACCCTAGTGGTGTCAATTGTGGGTTAACCTTGAAGGCCTGTCCACCACAATCCATACTGAAGTTCATCTCCAGTCTTGCGGGCAGGCCTACGAAGCAGCACACCCTAGAGCAACAGTGATCCAGTCGCTGTGACTCTGTCACTGAGGTCACATGAACCTTGAGCAGGTTAGGGCGATGCGAACGGTGTGACCGCACTGGGTACCTATTTCGGGTGGGTGCGTAGTGTTTGCAAGTATATTATGGTTTGAAAAAAACTTGCTGCCTCCTTCCTGGCCTCCAGCAATTTTTAGAAACAATAAAAATGTCATGATAACTTTGGTGATTAATGTTCTTCCTAGAAAGAGATCGGAGTTTTGTCTAGTGGAAGGGTTGACTCCTGGAAAGGTAGCACAGAGGGTTATTGTGCCTGCTGCAAAACAAAATGTGCCTAACAAAGAATGAATGTGTGTCCTAATGTAACGTAACTGGTGCTATGTAAAGCGCTCTGATACCTGATTGGATTCGGGTCAAGTTTGCGCTGTATAAAACTCTGCAACAAAAAAAGAACATGTACCATGCAGATCACAAACTGCTGTAGATGATGGATTCCTGAACAGTGTCATGTATGTGCATGTTTGCATTGTGCTGAGGGGATTACCAGGTAATTATTGACGCAGCTCTCTGATGGATGTCACATGTGGTTTTTCTGAGTCCGCAGATAGATGTGTCCACAGGGGCTCCGCCTTTCCTACAGGTTATTGCAGGGGTTGCCATACAGTCGTCCCATTACTTGCGAAAGTATATACACTTTGGTCATATGTCCTATTTTGGAGCTAAGCTCTGGTGTTTCTCATATCGTACACGCTTACTAGTGTACACTCACCATTGTGATTCAACCGTATTATTGGCATTACATGAATATCGCACTGTGGGCCATATTATCAAGGAACGGCGACAACATTATCGCCGCTTTGGCGGCAGGTAACTGCCGATGGGTTGCGATAATGGGCTTGATAATATGCCCTTGGGAATTCCCATAGAAGCCCATGTTCTGGTGTGAACCTGGGATAATGTTATCGCCATTCCTTGATAATATGGCCCTGTATTGTTAAGATTATATACCATCATGTTTTTCTCTGTATTTCTTGTTCCCCGTCTCTTCCTATGCTGTTATATTGTATAATTCGAAAAACTTAAATAAACAGATTCAAACCATCTCCGCTCACCTCAGGTTTAAAGAGACTCACACTACAAGGACTTCCCAGACCTGGCAGGCACAGCTGCCAGGGAGCCGTTGTTAATGCAACGCCAACTCTACAAAATGTCTTCATGTGTGGAGAGGGAAGGAAGACACAGTGGGAGGTGTGGGGTTGTGGAGTCGACAGAAATGAAGAAATTACCTCAAAAGAGCCTACTTAGGTAAGGAACTGAACACTATAGAGGCATTTGCATTGACTGTAAAATGAAATAAAGTGACCTTAAAACTGAATGTAATACGCTTCAAATAAGCATTTAATCACAATTCAGTCCTGCAATATTCACACATCACAAGTTTCCTAATGGTTTAACAGTTATAGATACCAACCTTGCAAAATGTGGGTAGTCATGCCGTTGAAATCTATGGTAAACATACTGTGCAAAAACAGTGTTATTCTATTTATTTATTTAGGAAAAAGAAATTCTGGGGCATATTATCAAGCACGGCGTTAAAATTATCGCTGCTTTAGCTGCATAAAACTGCTGCTAATGCGTCGATAATGGGCTTGATAATATGCCCTGGAGAATTCCAATAGAAGCCCATGTTCTGGTGTCAGCAAAGGGCTTCTATTGGAATTCTCTGCGGCATATTATCAAGGCCATTATCGCCGCTTTAGCGGCAGTTTTCTGCCGCTAAAGCGGCAATAATTTTAACGCCATTTCTTGATAATATGCCCCTTAGTTCTTAAAAGGAGGGAAATCAATAAATTGATCTTCATACTCAATCGTTGCATTATTGCGCTAGAGGTTAGCAGCTGTATACTTTCCATTTAGTTTACTAAACTTTTATTTTTTGTTTCTATTAATATTACACCTGAGTATAAATTGCCCAACTGCTTCAGGATTCGCTTTGCCCCGTGGTATTCCTTAATAAATCTCACGGATAAGTTTGTAGTAGAATAATCAATACATTTTATGTATAACACTGTGATTACTTTTAGCATATATGATAGTTGATCATTACATTGTTAGTTCATATTTATAATTGGATGTGCAACATTGAGTTGGAATACAACTAAGATGGTTTTTCTTCTTAAAAAAGACAAACCAGGAGATCAATGTGGATCATACAGACCCATCTCGCTTGTCAATGCCGACGCCAACATTTTTGCCAAGATACTGGCTGCACGATTAGCTCCACTCCTGCCACATTTGGTTACCCCGCAACAACACGGCTTTATCATGGGGAGAGATACCACCGCCCACATTAATATGGCTATCTCTGCATTTGATTTGGCTAGGATAGGCTCCACCCCACTCGGTATGATACTTCTAGATGCTGAAAAGGCCTTCGACCGAGTGGGGTGGGACTATCTCTGGACTACATTGATTACTATGGGGTTCAGTGGCCAATATCTTAGATGGCTACAGGCTCTCTATGATCACCCAACTGCTAAACTCAGCTATGCCGGGATAACCTCAACTAGCTTCACTATTGCTCGCGGAACACGGCAAGGGTGTCCGCTATCACCTCTGTTATTCGCGCTATCTTTGGAACCCTTCCTACGAGCTCTTCAAGCTCATCCCAATATTACTCCACTCAGTCATGGTCCAAATTCGCTCAAAATCACGGCTTACGCAGACGATATAGCGATTTACACAACCAATATAACAGAGGCTATTTCGGGTATCATCGAGGAGGCAAATAAATTTGGGACTGTATCGGGCTACAAACTTAACACTCACAAAACACAAGTTATTACTAACTATAAACCACTAGTCCCGGTTCCAGGTCTGTGCAAAACAGTTAATTATTTGGGCGTTAAAATCTCTCCCGATATTAATGAAATAATTACCCTCAACTATGAGGTACTTCTCAAAGAAACTGCCATTACCTTGAAAAAGTGGCATAAAGTCCCACTTAGCATTTCTGGACGGATAAATCTAATTAAAATGAGCATACTACCTACATTTTTGTATCTTTTTAGATCTATCCCACTCTTAGTTACTAATACTTATTTTAAACGATTAGTTGGGATCTTTGGTAGCTATATTTGGGGATATGAGAAGGCACGAAGATCAATCACTTTGCTCAAACTACCGCTTAATCAAGGAGGGCTTAATTTACCTGATTTTAGATTATATTTCTTTTCAGCTTTTCTTAGTCGCCTCCACAGTTTGTTTATTCGGGACAGACAACAATATTTTTGCTATAAATTTATGTTAGGCGAGGACTCCAATATGTTCCTAGCTACAACTAACGATCCTAATTATTTCAAACGAGTGAAATTTAAGACTATCAGAGACAGCGTTAAAATCTGGCAACTAATCTTAACTAAATGCAACACTACGCTCTACCATCCTCAATTATCCTTATTGGCGAATCCAGGCTTGCCAGAAATTTTTCATGACGCGACTTTTAAAGTTTGGAACAAGGCCGGAATAGAAACATTAGGTGATCTATATGGCAACGACGGCTTTATGACATTGGAGACATTAAAAACAATTTATAAATTACCTGAAACTTCATATTTCAAATATATCCAAATTTACGATTATCTTATACGCAAAATGAAGCTGGTAAATATTTTAGACTGACATCTGGAACTGCTTCTATGCTATCAAGGCTAGATCACTTATCAGTGTAGGATACCGAAGCTTAATTTCATATAAATTAGGTGATTGTGGGAAAATAGCGGAGAAATGGAGTGCAAGATTAGGTACAAACATTACTGCTAATCAGGTTTCTACCGTTATTTGCAGTTTTAATCGTTCTATTCATTCTTCCAGCTTGAGAATTCAACAATACAAAACGATATGTCAGCTATATTACACTCCAGAAATAATCTCCAAGTGGTCCAATAACAATCTGAATAATGAACGGACAAGATGTCCTAAATGCGACTCTATAGCCGCAAGTATAGAACATATGTTGTTTACATGCCCTGGACTAACCAAATTTTGGTCGAAAGTAAGGCAGGGTTTAGATCAGATACTGCTTGAGCCAATAACTCTCAATGTAACTAGTGCATTGTTTGGCACTCAGAACTTAAATAATCCACAAGCAGCCCTTATCAATATTCTAATTGGGTGTGCTAGATTGATAATAGCTAGAACTTGGATATCAAGTAATCCTCCCCATGTTATGGAATGGTGGATACTTGTCAAAGAAATATATACGATGGAATTATCTCTTGCCAAGATTAGAGGTGTTAAATCTTTGCAGAAGATAGCAGGAATATGGGGACCATCTTTCATGTGAGGGCGTGGGGAAAGACTATCGCTTCTTTTTTTTTTTTCTTTTTTTTTTCTTTTCCCTTTTTTTTTTTTTTTTTTTTGATCTATAACAGGTACCTGCTATTCTGGAATAAGTATGATATTTACGATTTAAAAAGTCGATTTGTGCACTGCCGCCGTTCTTGATGTAATACTATATGATTTGGTATATTATTACTTTTTTCATGTATCTCGAATTGAATTGATGAAATGAATTCCTGTCCTGCCAACAATAAAAAAAAATTATTAAAAATTTTTTTTTAAAAAAAGGATGTGCAACATTGAGAAATGTAGTCATTAGGGAGCTTCCTTACATTTGATCTGAAGTTGGAATATGTGTTAATATTGCCATCCTCCTCCTAATTTTGTAGTCGTGCCACATTCCAAAATAATGTTTTGTAGAAAGTCTACAATACTGCAGTGGAATTTGAAAGAAATTGTAAAGGCTGCTAATTAAGAGATGATCTCAAAAATATATTTTCTTTCAAAATAATGACCTTTACATTATTTTTCTGCACAGACATTTCTGGAAAAACAAGACAATGCTTTGCTTCTTCATTAAGTCGTGGGTCTGATTACCTTGAAACTTCTGAAGTGTAGCTGTGATAGGGCTCTAACAATATAGATAATAATGATAGGTTGCCAGTTTTAGTAATGTTCCCCATCAGGTCAACTCACCTTGAAGCCTGAAATGTAACCATTGAAGGCTGGATGCATTACCTGGTGTGAACAGGGTAGCCATTTCTGTTTAATATTTATATATAGTGGGTTTGGTGACCCAGATTCAGCTCTTACCCAAAGCATGCGGTCTGACCCAGAATGACAATGAGCCATTTTGTAGTTCCCTATAGCCCATCACTTCCATTAGAGTGGACTTCCTCATGTGGATCACACCCATCACAAAATGTTTTTTCTGTGTGTGAGAGGCCTTTTTTCTCTGTCCTTTCACTAAGTAAAGTATCTATATTTGGTAAAGTACTTTGAATCTATTACCTGAATTCATTCACAATGTATATTTTTTGATAATCTTATCACCGAATCTTAAGCACACATAGGTGGCGATTCCGATCCGGGTAATTTTTTTTGCGTACGACTCATATCCGTATATTTTCACGTACGAATCGTACAAGTACCATACAAACTGCGAAGTACGATTTGTACGTGAAAAATACATACGAATTGCGTCAGGAAAGTGGTCCGAGAGGGAGGCGTAAATTTTTACGTCCGAATAGCGTCCGGAAAAGTGTCCTTTAGGGAGCCGGACATTTTTACGTGCAAATCGTAAAACAGAAGTCCGAGCGCGCAAGTACGATCCGTACCGTCTGTCCGAATACACAACCGCATGTAAAAGGCCCCGTACGGAGCGAACGCTGTAGCACACATGTACACGGGTAAACTTGTGCCCGGATACGAGTCGTACAACCCCCCCTCACCCCGCACATGTCAGCACCGTACCCCCGTATGTCAGCACCGTACCCCCCTCCGCACCATACCCCAACACCGTAGCACAGCCCGCACCTGTACGCACCGTACCCCAACACCGTAGCACAGCCCCGCACCTGTATGCACCGTACCTCCAGCCCCCCGTATGTACGCACTGTACCCCCAGCCCCCTGTATGTACGCACCGTACCCCCAGCCCCTGTATGTACGCGCCGTACCCCCAGCCCCGTATGTACGCACCGTACCCCCAGGCCCCGTATGTACGCGCCGTACCCCCAGCCCCCCGTATGTATGTGCCGTACCCCCAGCCCCCCCTATGTATGCGCCGTACCCCCAGCCCCCGTATGTATGCACCGTACCCCCAGCCCCCCATATGTACGTGCCGTACCCCCAGCCCCCTGTATGTATGCGCCGTACCACCAGCCCCCCGTATGTATGCGCCATACCCCCAGCCCCCTATATGTACGCGCCGTACCACCAGCCCCCCGTATGTACGTGCCATACCCCCAGCCCCCCGTATGTACGCGCCGTACCCCCAGTGCGTAGCGCTGGGGGTACGGTGTGTACATACGGGGCTGGGGATACAGTGCGTACATACGGGGGCAGGGGGTATGGTGCGTACATACGGGGCTGGGGGTATGCGCTGGGGGTACGGTGCATACATACGGGGCTGGGGGTATGCGCTGGGGTACGGTGCGTACATACGGGGGCTGGGGGTACGGTGCGTACATACGGGGGCTGGGGGTACGGTGCATACATATGGGGGGCTGGGGGTACGGTGCGTACATACGGGGGCTGGGGGTACGGTGCGTACATACGGGGCTGGGGGTATGCGCTAGGGGTACGGTGCGTACCGGGCCCCCTTTTCCTCGTGCATCGCGGCGTACTTAGCTTTTCCAGCACTTTTTGGCTCCCGTAAAAATATAGCCGTGCGGAGTGCTGTGGGTACGAATCGTACTTGCTGGTCTGTAAAACGCTGCCTGACTCCGTGCGGACGTCGCGTACGCACTGTCCAGGATCGGAATTGTATGTATTTTTTAGCCGCACGGTGTTTTTTACGATTCGTACGGAAATGGTATTTCTGTATGAATCGTACTTACTGGTTTGTACGGTGGAATTCCCGGGTACTAGTCGTACAGAGAACACGCTCCGTACGACCATTTGTACCCGGGTTTTACAGGATCAGAATCGGCACCATAATGTAATAAACAGAACAAAATATGTGTTTTGAAAGAATACGGAGAAAGCTGAAGGCATGCAAATGTCATAATTGAACCTCTGACTTAGCTTATTGCATATCTTCAACACAATCTATTGCAGTGTGTGGAGTAGATGTTAAACAGATTGATTAAAAGCATTTTCCCCGATCAGTAGGTCCACATTTCCCTGTGTGCAGATTATGTCTGTCTTTTGCTCACTGCAAATGCTAATAATTCCTTCCACGAATATAATGTCAGGGAATTCCAAGGTTTACTTATAAACTTTTATTACAACGTTTCATAACACCCCAGAACCAAGGCTCACAATGATCAATTCACCATACTGTCATTCATCATATTTTCTAGATTTCCTACTAGCCTATTTTACTTTCTTGACAAAATAGTAAGTCATCATCTAATCAGAAAAGCAAAGCCTAAATGTGATTCACTACAAAATTATTTTGATCAAACAAAGAGCAGTGGGCCTGATTCATAAAGGTGACTTACACGTTTGAGTAAGTTTACAATTTTGAGTAGGTTTACTACTTTTTGGTATTCACAAACTGCACATTTGGGGTAACTTACACTTTTGTAGTCTATCCAGCACTACACATGGCCAACTACTGGTACTGCAACACCATTCCATAGAAAATAATGGAGGTAGAAACTTCCTACAAACGTGTAAGTTACCTCAAAAGTGTAGTTTGTAAATACCGAAACGTAGTAAACTTATACAAAAGTGTAAGTTATTGGAAAAGTGCAGTTTGTGAATAGCACTTTGCAGTACGTTTTGTAGTACCACTGTAGTGCTACAAAATGTACTCCAAAGTGCAATTTGTGAATCAGGCCCACACTTTACAAATATATATCATAGTGTTCATATAACAACACAAATTTCCCAAATGTGCCTATTCACTAATTTAAAAAGGAAGGGCAGATTCACTATATTAATATTGTTCACTCAATCTACCTTAACCATACTAGGGCCAATAAAAGTGTCAAGGACTGGACACTGAGAAAGTTTGTTACCTT
The DNA here is from genome assembly GCF_964204655.1 of Triturus cristatus. Classification (NCBI taxonomy): domain Eukaryota; kingdom Metazoa; phylum Chordata; class Amphibia; order Caudata; family Salamandridae; genus Triturus; species Triturus cristatus. The sequence goes on along the minus strand of NC_140584.1, from coordinate 669,959,122 downwards.
GCTTTCTGATTACTTGCCAAACTTTCTTGATTACCTGAAGAAAGGGCAACTTGTCCCAGTACGCATGGTGCCACCCTGTCTTAGATACATGTTAAGGACATCAAGGGGCTCCTTGAGGGTTTTCAAGTTAGGAGAGAAAAAACACAGAGGTAAACATTCTCCTCGGCAGTCTTACAGCTTTGATTCAACATGAAGAATAATTAAAAAGTAGATAAACTGGATGCCTAGCTCTCACTGACATTAGGGGAGAGGGAAGAGTGCAGCAAAAAAATAAGAAAAAAATCCAAAGGAAAAGTTCAGTTGCAAAGAAGCAAAAACAGACAGGGACAGAAATTGTAGCAAGTAAGTGAAGAATGTGACAAAAATAAGGGAAGAAATTCATTGCAGCGCATCCTTCTCTCATTACTTATATATATATATATATTAAAACAAAACACTTGCTCTCTCAACTTCCAGCCGGAGATGAGAGAGACCCGGACCCCAGTGATAAGTGGCAAAAAAGGTCTTTATTTTCACAAAGCCATTTATGACGCGTTTCTGACAAAACGGTGTCCTTGATCACATGCGGAAACGCAGTCCGCCTCCATTTTTTGTATTGCTCTGAATTACCTCCCCATGTCACATGATAAATGAACATAGACATCATACTGTGTTAAAGCACTTAAAGTAGTCTGTTTTCATTTCCCGGTGTTTGCCAATGTAGACATATAGCACATTACCTCTAAGTTTTTAAGTGTGGTTAAACAGGCGATATTGAAAATCGTCAAACATATTTATGTGACAGATACTGTGAGTCAATCCATAAATATATAAATATGCATAAATACATAAATAACTGATATCATTTGTCAGCATTTAAATACTAAACCCATGTGTGCCAAAATAGATAAATAAATAAATACTTTCATATTTAAATATTTAAAAACCTTAAAACATGTATACCTACTTAAATGCATCAACATTTCATGGTTGTCACATCAAACGCTAGTTTTTTGGTCTGATAGCCCGACCTGTGCACTTATCGCCTTTAATAAAACCTTAAAAACAGGATATCCCAGTGAGGGCACACAAAAGGGAGATTACACCTCATGGAATAGTAGTACTATGTCTGCATAAATGCTTGACTAGCGTGGCCCCTTGGTTACTCAGTTGTCGTTAAGCCCCAAAGTCCTTAGAATATCAGATATGGTTATAGGAAATGTCTTACATTTTGCGGCAAACGCTGATCGCTATAAGTGCATAGGTGCAAAACAAGTGCAGATAAAATGCTATTACTATTTAGTAAAGTAGTGCTGGTGCAAATCTGAAATCTATGTGTCTAAAAATTATTTAATGTGGGGTTAAAATTGATGAAATAGCAGCAGACAAACAATTAATTATAGAAAGAGAGAGACATGCCCATTGTTAGCAGAATACTTTCTCTCATATTGTTTCTCTCTTATCTATGTCACAGCAAGTAGAACTGGGTATGGGAGAATAGATATTGGCACAACATTATGCCCAACATCCAAGATGGCGACTCTATGGCTGAATGCGTTTTTGCAGATTTACAAAAAATTATGGAGATCTTCCGTATTGTTGAGCCTATTGGGAGCTTTACTATCGAGCTCAAGAATCATACGGGACTCCAATTGGCGCAAGGATCTTTCCCTGTTCCCTCCTCTACGTGGAGTGGGAACCGCAGCAATCACATAATACTTTAAACACCTCAAGTTGTTGTTTTGTTCAGTCTTGAAGTGTCTTGCAACTGGGTACGCTGTGTCGTTGTTTACTATTGCTCATAAATGTTGCAGAATTCTAACATGCACCTGTAGCTTCGTGCTCCCCACGTATCTTAAGCCACAGGTGCATGTTAGAACATAGACAGCGTACTCCATTCTGCAGTTATAGCTGCCTTTGATGGGGATATCAGTCTGGTGGAAGGGGGGAGTATTTTGTAGTGTTCTCACCAAATTTACACTCTCTGCATGTCGAGCATTTAAAAAACCCCTGTCTGGGCTGTAGCCACATGTTTTTGGAGTGAACCTCAGGACTGCTCTTAACTATTTGGGACCTCATAGACACCCCTTTCCTGAAAGTAATAGTAGGGTCTGCTGAAAGATTTTGTGCCAAAACTGCATCTGTGTGTATGATCGGCCAGTTGCGTTTGATAATTGACCTTATTTTTCTCTCCTGTCGGTTGTATGTCGTTATTAGTTTGAGTGTGCTGTTTCTTTGTGGATCATTACTGTTCTTACTCTTGGGTTCCAACAAGGATTCCCTAGATTTGAGTGCCACTTTGGCTACTGCTTTCCTGAGGACAGAGTCGCTGTATCCTCTATTTCTGTATCTCATAACAGCCTCTTGTGTACACACATCCAAATCTTGTTGGGTACTACATATTCTTTTAAGTCGGAGGAGTCCCCATATGGGATACTCCGTACCAAATGTTTTGGATATGCCCTATCAGCATAAAACGTAGAGTTTCCTGCTGTCACTTTTCTGTGTAGAGTGGTGGCTATACTGCCTTCCTTGATGTATACTCTTACATCCAGAAACTCAATGCTTTCTTTGTTGATATTATGAAGTAAATTTTAGGTTCGCAGTATTAGCGTTGATGCTGTTGATAAAGGAGGTAGCACTGTCTTCATCACCTTGCCACACTGTAAACACACCGTCTATATATCTAAGGTAATGTTTCACATGTCTAACATATATCTCTGAGTGTGCTGCCCTGACAGCCTGCTCCTCCCACCAGCCAACCAGCAAACAGGCATAGCTGGGTGAGAAGCAGGCTCCCATAGCCACCCCCCTCTGTTGTTTGTACATTTCACTACTAAACATGATGAAATTGTTGTTTAGGAACCATGATATCAAATCAATCAAAATCTTATTGTGTTCATAGCATTCAAGTGGTCTGGTATCCAAGAAGTGTTTGACCTCCAAGAGTCCAGTAGGATGTTCAATGCATGCGTAGAGGGACTCTATGTCCAGAGTTATAAACAACATATCATCTGCCCATTGAATGCCGTTCACTTTCTTTAAGAAATCTCCTGTGTTCCTTACATATGTGGGGAACTTTTTGACCATAGGTTTTAGAAAAAAATCCACATATTGAGATACGTGCTCCCCCATGCTGTTGATGGCTGAAATAATGGGTCGCCCTGGCATGGGACTAATGTTCTTATGAATCTTTGGGATGAAATATATGGAATATATGGTTGGGACCACTGGATATTCCACCCATAAATATTTAAATTCCTCTACTGATATCAGTCTATCTCTTTTGTATTGATGTAATTTTTTTGGTCAGGGATTCTTTTGCCTTATTATATTCCTTGATATTTGATTTTTTATAGCATTCTGGGTCTGTGAGTTGTCTTTGTGCTTCTTTAACATACTCTGTTTTAGGCCAAATCACGATGTTTCCACCTTTGTCCGATTTTGTGACTATCACTTCATGATTGTCCCCCAGTTTTTTCATTAATTTTGCGTATTCAATTTCTTTATATTTTCTGTTCCGCTTTTTGTGTTTTACTTGGTGATATAGTTGTTTGATATCTTCTGTCAAGCTCTCATGGAAAATGTCTATAGAGTCTTTGGGCATCATCGGAATGAATGTAGACTTTGCTTTAAAAGGGATACTTCCTGCCCTTCGTTGTATTATATCCACTTGTTGGAACTGCTCCTGAGTGGAATTTGCTGTTCTAGGGTCCTCGTTCTCATATGTAGATTTGTTACAAAGTTCTTGTATTGTCAGTAAGGTGGAAATATCTGACACTTGCAGGCTGCCTTTGGTACCTTGCTGTCTGTGTTGCTCAGTTATGCTTGCCTCCAAGCCATTCTTAATTGTGAAGAATTTCCTGAGTTTTAATTTGCGAATAAAGCAGAACACATCCACTCTAGTTTGCGCATAATTAAAATCATTTGGTGAGCAATAGGAAAGTCCCAACATTAAAACTTGTTTTTCTGCCTTCGTAAGTGTCATTTGTTAAAGATTAATAATGGTATTATTTTCCATGTTTGTTATTTGCGCCAGTATTTTCTTTTGGGTTTTGATTTGTGCTTTTTGCGTCTTTCTCTCCTTCTTGTGTTTCTTTGTATTCTGGCTGTTTCTTTTTCTTGCGAGGCCTTAGTGTGTTGCGGCGGTCCAAGGCTAAAAAATCGCCTAATCGTCTTGCCTCTGCTGTTCCACTAGCATTGCTGGTACTGCCACAGATGGAAGCGACAGGGTCGGAGGACCCGTCGAAGACCTGTCCAAGGCGGTGAGTTTGAGTTATATATATATAAAACACTCCACTTGCCACTGCCACTGGCGCTTCTGTTAGGAAGAATGGAGCACGGACCAAAGATAAGGTGCTGTATGCTTATGCTTATTTTATTTTCCCATCGGCATGACGGCCATTACGCTTTCCGGCTCCTGAGACCCTTGATCACATGATGCGCTGTCTAGTCAGCTGATCTTTTTTATACCATTTTTTTCATTTAAAGTGACCAGTGCATATATAACCAAAATTTAGTCATACATATAGACAAACACAGTTTTGACCTTACAATCTGTTTTCATGCCTTACATTTCAATTGACATTTCATTTGTAAATGTATATGTGTACAGAGCAGCCACTGAATTATGGTGTGAATACAGCGGGCTTTCTGAGTACTTGGCTACCTTTGTCTTAATTCCCATTCAGTGTAATTCATTTTATTAGACTTTCTGCGGGTTAAAAACATTTGGGTAATAAACCTTCAGTTATGAAACTATAGGAGATATGTACAAAATATGTAAATTTACAGTACTGTTTAGAATGCTTAACCTCCTAAGGCAGTGGGAATTGAATCATTTTTCATACAGGTTTGAGTACTATTTCCGGTTGATACCTGGCCTCTCTCCATAGGGGTTTTAGATGTTAAAACGGGATTATCAATAAAGTTTTCAATAAAAAACCTTGATCTAAAAATGTTGTACTTTAGAATCAGAAAATATAGTGTAAAGATATACATATTTCCTGTGCAAATTCCGCTTAAGTTACAATACTAGTTTGATCTTAGCACCTTGTTGTAACCTACAAGATTGTAAACAATTGAGCAATAAAGCCTATGTAAACATATGGCTAAAGAAGTGAAATTAGTGCAACCATAATATATTAAAGTGCTGGTGCCATTTGTCTCCTAAGTGTAAAGATATAAAAAAAGACATCTAAAAAAAGGTTAAAATCATTTATACTTTTCTGACTGTTATTTCCATTTGGCTTTTAGCAGCATACTTCATAGTGAGATAAATGGCTCTAAATCTATTTGCATGTAATGTCTCACTAATAGCCTTGAGTTGTTTAGAGACATGTATAAAGGTCTTCGGTGGTATTTAACCCTCCTGGGCTTTTAGAATCGAATTCTAAGATGTACCATGTTGCTAACTTTTGTAATGTTCTTTCCCTGTCACCACCCCTTTTATCCGAAGGTACACTGTCTATAAGATAGTATTTTAGATCTTTGGGGTGTGAGTAATGATATTCCTCGAAATGACGGGCTACAGGGTACACAGGATCATGATTTTTGATTGCTCTGACATGTTGCAATATCCTTTTATGTCCCTGCAGCTTGGTACTACCCACATACCGAAGCCCACAGGGGCACTCAAGGACGTATATAACAAATTCTGTTTTACATGTCAGAGCCCTAGTTATACACTGCTCTTGGTTGCTGAACGCTGTTGTGTAGGATATTTTGTTGATGCCATGCTGTCAGGCCTTACAGGATTTACATTTGTAAAAGCCTTTTCTTTGAGTCACCCAGTTTCCCTTTTGTCTGTCTATTGGATTGTTTTGCACCAACTATCCTTCATGTTGGGCGCTCTGCTGTTGGTAATGGAAAGTTTGGTTGGTAACAGGTGACCAATAACTGGATCATTTCGCACAATTGGCCAGTTTTTTTTGATGATCCGGTTGATTGCTTTGTTCTATTTACTATACCCTACTATCATCCTGAATTCATCACCTGTTGTCTTTTAGGGTATGCTGGGGGCCTTAGGTGTTATGACTGCATTCGGTTGTGATTCATCAAGTTTCAATAGGGTAACCCTGTTTGTCGCCTGACTTTTAACTATATATATATATATATTGCTCCAACAAGGCAACTTTATAAAGCGGCAACAAATAGATAGCACACACAAAAATCTTCAGGCTGGGTACTTTTATTGTGCAGACCCCCGCTGACAGACGTGTTTCGCCTCACGGCTTCGTCAATGTCGGTTTGTTTGTGCAAACACGGAAGTATTTAAAATCCCAATACGTCACATGTTGGTGAAAACATTAAAAACTGACTTATGCAGCATTGAGTATACAATTCATGGCGGCCATCTTGTAGTATGTTTTATCTACAAAGTGAATAATAAAATACAAGGAAACCAAAGTGCTTTGTGCTCTGTGTATTTAAAAAAAAATTGTAATTAGACTATGGGTGAGTCCGAGTTGCTGTGCATTTAACAGGACAAAAAAAAAATATTTGTATATATATATATATATTATCTACTGGCGGTCGCCAGTAGATACTTATAGTTACAACCTAGTTTCCATAGGAAATCTCAAAATTCTATTTTGAATAACTTTGGCGCCGGTTGACGAATCCTCGCGAAATTTTCAAAACTAATGGGGCGCTCCGCTCAGCTCCTACCCTGAAAGTCTCGGGGTGATTCGTCAAGCGGGGGCCGAGAAAAAAGGGGGGTCCCAAAACGCGTTTTCCCCATGTTATTTTCCATAGGACCTTTAGACACAGCTATAGCCCGAACGGCTGAACAGAATTACGTGAAATTTGGCAGAGAGGTAGCCATAAGGTCAAGGAAGTGCCTTTTGCAGGTCTGGTGTAAATCTGTTCAGTATTTCCTGAGAAAATAGCATTTAAAAGCATATCAATATCTATACGCGCACACCGTGCGCGCACTGTGCGCGCACCCTGCCGTGCGCGAGCGCAATTCTGATTGGTTGTTAGATGTCGGTAAACATTCGAATCGGTCGAAACCAGGAAGTGTCGGCCGCCATTTTGTCTCTAGCAGTCTGAGGGGGTGAAAAAAAAAGGTGGAGAACGTGAAAAGGGGTAGAGTGGACAGTTCCTGACCCCCTAGCCTTGGTCAGGGGGTCACAGAAGGACCCCCAAGGGAGAAAAAAACAATCTTTTTTATTTTTTAAAAATCGCGAGGTGCGCGCACCCTGCGCGCACGGCACGAACTGCGAACCGTGGGTGCTCGGTGCGCGCACAGGGTGCGCAAAGCGCACCGTGCGCGCAGGTTGCGCGCACCTCGCGTTTAAAAAAAATTAATTAAAATTCACGGTGCGCGCACGGTGAAAAACCTGAAAAAAAAATTTATTAATAAATACATAACTTAGTATTTAAAAAAACGTACAAATTCACTGAAAAAACCATAGGTTTCACACACGTTATAGTTACGAATTAGCATTTAAAAAACCTTGCAAATTCACTTAAAAAAACATAGGTTTCACACATGTTATAGTTAGCTGGACATTTCACTCGTAAAAAACCAATGAAATTCCCCCGTTATAGTTACTGCAGGCAACTATAACTCACGTGACCGCAATCCTCTGCTGATGACGTCAGATATTACATCACTGATGACATATGTGTCTTTATGAAAAATAAATATTTGGAATATATGTATAGCTAAAGATTAATGGAAGAAGACATGGGTAAATAAGTGTCTAAATACAGTGATGTAATATCTGATGTCATCAGCAGAGGATTGCGGTCGCGTGAGTTATAGTTGCCTGCAGTAACTATAACGGGGGAATTTCATTGGTTTTTTACGAGTGAAATGTCCAGCTAACTATAACATGTGAGAAACCTATGGTTTTTTAAGTGAATTTGCAAGGTTTTTTAAATGCTAATTCGTAACTATAACGTGTGTGAAACCTATGGTTTTTTCAGTGAATATATATTACCTACTGGCGGTCGCCAGTAGGTAGTTATAGTTAGGACCCTCTTACCATAGGAAATCCGCAACATTCTATTTTGAATAACTTTGGCGCCGGTCGACGAATCCTCGCCAAATTTTCAAAATAGGTGGGGCGCTGCGCTCCGCTCCTACCCTGAAAGTCTCGGGGGGATTCGTCAAGCGGGGCCTGAGATAAAAGGGGGTGCCAAAACACTTTTTTCCCATGCATTTTTCCATAGGACCTTTAGACACAGCTACAGCCCGAACGGCTGAACAGAGTTAAATTAAATTTGGCAGAGAGGTAGTCCTCAGGTCAAGGAAGTGCCTTTTGTAGGTTTGGTGTAAATCTGTTCAGTAGATTCTGAGAAAATAGCCTTTAAATCAATATATATATCTGAGCCAGCTTACGGTGCGCTTACGGTGTGCTTACCGTACGTGTACGGTGACGTGCGCGAGCGCGATTCTGATTGGCTGTTCGATCTAAGTAAACATTCGAATCGGTCGAAACCAGGAAGCGGCGGCCGCCATTTTCTCTCTCGCACTCTGAGGGGGGCAGCAAAAACAAAGACAAAAATCATCTAAAGGGGCAGTATATTCAGTTCTTAACCACCCAGCAACGATATAGGTGTCCCCAAACAACCCCCAAGGCCAAAAAAACATTTTTTTTTTTTTCGAAAAATAGCCGATTACGCGTACGGTCAAAATTATAAAAAAAAAAAAAATTATCCACACTCTCCCCACCCCGTGTGCAAATGGTGCCCGAAGGGCTCCATTTGTGCATGGCATACAAACAAAATAAAAGTACAAATGAATACCTTTTCACAACGAAGCGCATAATATGTCCCCCATGTGCGCACGGTGCGCGAAGCGCATCGTGCGTACATGGCCCATCCCGCATAACGTGGGCACGCAGTGCGCGCAGTGCACCGCGTGACCACCGTGCGTGCACGGCACTAACTGCGTAAAGTGGGCGCGCGGTGCGCAAAGCGCACCGCGTGCTCACTGTGCGTGCACGGTGCACGAAGCGCACCGTGCGCGCACGGAACAAACTGCGTTAACTGGGCGCGCACGCCACGAATGGCGTAAAGTAACTTAGCACTTAAAAAACCGTACAAATTCACTGAAAAAACCATAGGTTTCACACACGTTATAGTTAGGAATTAGCATTTAAAAAACCTTGCAAATTCACTGAAAAAACCATAGGTTTCACACAAGTTATAGTTACCTGTACATTTCACTCGTAAAAAACCAATGAAATTCCCCCGTTATAGTTAGTGCAGGCAACTATAACTCACGCGACCGCAATCCTCTGCTGATGACATATGTGTCTTTATGAAAAAAAAATATTTGTAATATATGTATAGCTAAAATTTAATGGAAGAAGACATGGGCAAATAAGTGTCTAAATACAGTATTAGCATCAGCAGAGGATTGCGGTCGCGTGAGTTATAGTTGCCTGCACTAACTATAACGGGGGAATTTCATTGGTTTTTTACGAGTGAAATGTACAGCTAACTATAACTTGTGTGAAACCTATGGTTTTTTCAGTGAATATATATATATATACATATATATCACAGCGTTGACTCGGGTTTACGGCATTCGGTGCTCTAGGCGGTGCGAAAAGCGTGGAGACGGCGGAGTCAGCCGTTATTAATATCCAAACAGTTCCTTTGACAGGAAAAATCCACACGCACTCCCTGGTGTGATTTATCAATTCAATTTAATCAATTCCATAACATGGCATGGCAAGCAGGTTAACCCAACGCGTTTCAGTCTTCTCCGACCTTGTTCACGGGTAACGGACATTTTTTTCTTTACCTTTTTGTATATGTCTTGGTCACATGATGTTACATCATATCCTGCTTTGCATTGTGGGTCATTACTTGTGTCTTGGTGGTTTGGCATAAGATTAATCCTGAGCCCCCTTGGTACTCTTTTGACCTCCAGGTACTTTTTCAATGAGGTTACCTCCCACCATTTGTTAATTTCTTTTTTTGATAATCTCTCCCACAGTCTTTTTTTGGTTTTTATATTGATATTTCTTGGTGTGGCTTGGGCTCCATTGCCACTGCTCGTGGTCGTTTGTTCTTCAAAAAAAGAGCCCATTATTTCATTGCGTTTAGCCTCTCTCTTTTCCATTGTTAAACCTGCTGCTGTTGCCATTGCTGTTATTGCTTTTATATTTCTATTGTAATGATGAACTCCCAGATCCCTTTTTGTAACCACGTTCTTCAGTTTTATAACAGAGGGTCGAATATTAATTAAACAAACTATGTGACCTTCACCTCTGCCCACCAGCGGGCAATTAAGCGCCATATAAACGAAAACACATGAGTTTTCTATGTGACCGACTGACCAAACAGTTCCCCCAGAACTATCACATGGTGATGCAAAGTTGCAAAAATGCTAAAAAGAATGACCACTAGTTAATCAACCTTAACAGATTTTTGTGCACTACAAGACCCACAATGCAAAGCAGGATATGATGTAACATCATGTGACCAAGACATATACAAAAAGGTAAAGAAAAAAATGTCCGTTACCCGTGAACAAGGTCGGAGAAGACTGAAACGCGTTGGGTTAACCTGCTTCCCATGCCATGTTATGGAATTGATTAAATTGAATTGATAAATCACACCAGGGAGTGCGTGTGGATTTTGCCTGTCAAAGGAACTGTTTGGATATACATATATATATATATATATATATATATTAGCATTTAAAAAGTGCCCCATGATCGACGTGATTAGGTTAAATGTTATAATATCTATTCAATTAATTTGTGGAGTAAAAAAACAAAAATCAAATCTGATTGGACGAGGGTGCTTTGTCTTTTCTAGTTCAAACTAGAAACTGAAATAATTTCATTGATTGGCTGCAGCTCCGATAAAAATGTCTCAGCTGCGATGTCAGTTTCTACATCCCGAAAAAATGTTTAAAGGGGCATATACCCCCTCATGATCTCCAGGCCAATGTGAGGGGGCGGACCTAAAGGGATCCCTGTGTTTAGATTATAAAAAGAAACGTCATTTTGCCGTGGGATCATTAAATCACGGTGCAAGAGTTACTGCTCCAGAACAGCCCACAAGATGCTTGACTTCAGATTGGGAACCACAAACTCGGTGCATGCTTCACAAGCATGAGACTACAAACCCACACAAGCTTCAAGGAACTATGTTGGCTCGGTTTGTGATTCGCAACCTGATCTGTGGAATCCACTGAATGACCAACATAGTTCAAGGAACGTTCAATCCAGTGATAAGACCTGCGATTCTTGAAAAAAAAAACAGCTGTTTGCAAAGTCTGTGGCCAGGCTCTTCTCGCAACCCTCATGCACCACAGGGTTTGGCCACATGCAGAGGTTTGGGTGTAGGCCTTTGAGATGCAGTGTGGTAAGCCACCCCTGGCAAGTTGGGGCAGAGACTGGTCAGACAATGGTCGCTGCCCACTGACAAATGCTGTGCAGAGTGGAGGTTGGCCAAACCCTGCTTGTATCACCAAAGACGATTGTGAAATCCCTGCAGCTTGCCAAAACCTGCTGCGCACGTTCTCTCACTCAGTCTCTCACTTTCTCACTCACCCAGTGTATCGCTGACTCCTTTTTCCTCACACCCTCTCACACCTTTCTTCACTTTCACTCACTCTCGCTCAGTTTCTCTGTCACTTTCACGCTCGCTCGTTTTCACACACTCTCTTCACTCTCATTAACTTTTACTCATTCATATGTTTTTATGTTTTTTAAACCATTAAGTTTGTTTCTGAAAAGAACCTTCTTTGCTTTTAGAGAATTGTTTAGATTTTTACTTTGCACAAACCAAAAATAAACATGAAAATGGGCAAAACTCGGTTAAAAAAAGGCAAACAATTTTTTTTTAATGAGTTTCTGTGGGAAGCACGCTCTTCCTCTGCTCTCCTCAAGAGATGATCTTGCCACACTCTTAAGTAATGCAGTCCTACAGTTTTGAATCAAGGGTCAATTTCGTCTTCTTCCTTCTGCAAGATATGTTCAGGCAACCAGTTTCTGGCAAGGATGGCTTGCAGCATATATGCAGAGGATGTGTTAGACTCTTCGATGTCCCTCTTCCCCTTCATTTTCTCAGCAATTAAGGTTATTCATGCCATGCATTGAGATGCTTGTGCAACCATAGGATTCTGAATCTATATTTCCCTCTGTTGACTCTGCTCAGATTCTTGTCTCACAAAGTGCATGTCACTTATTTGGATGGCAATGGTTTTCACCCTGTGAAATGATCAAAGAGATTCCAGACAATGAATTCCGGTGACAAACTGGAATATTCAGTCTCAACCTTTTCTGGTTAGTCATTTCTTCTCCTTTTTCAAGATTTCTCCTGTCCTGTTCTCAATCTTAACTCAAAGCCATCAGAAAAGAAGTTAGGGGCATATCCTCAAGGACCGGCGATAATTATCGCTAAGCGCACTTAGCGCTAGGATAATTATCGCCGGGTAACGTGGAATTTTATCGCTGAGATAGCGTGCTTTTAGCAACGCTTATCTCAAAAGCGATAAAATTCCAAGCGCTAACTGCCAAATGTGAGATTATCGCTGGAAATCCAGCGATAATCTCACAAAGTTTGGCGATAGCTTGATGATAGGGCAAGGCAGACTTAGCCATGATATCCACCTTACATAGGATATCATGGCTAAGTCAGTCTTGAAGCAGGCGTAAGAAAAGTAGCAATAACAGAGGTTATCGCTACTTTGCTTGTCGCTCTGCAGGTTAGCGTGCCCATTGATAATTGGAGAAGTTATGTCAGGGCAGGAACTCCCCCTTTGCATCTCATTAGAGATGCAAAGCTGGACGTTCAGAAAACAGGCGCCAATGCAAGGATTCATGCGATAGCGTGACCTTGCTGATTGGGCGATAAAATTATCGCCGCTTTTTGTCTGAAAACGGACGCAAAAGCGGCAATAATTTTTTATCGCCTCCTTGATGATATTCCCCTAAAACTTTTGATTTGCTTCCCCACAAAAGAAAACTAGAGCAACAAAACAGTACAGTCTTCATTGCTGCAGAGCTGTTCTTTTGCAAAGAGTTCAACGAACTGTTCCAGAATTTGAAAAAAACTATTTGAATGTGGAAAACATAATAGGAAAATAATATGCGCTGGTGGGAACAACATGCCATGGTTTAACAGTCCCACTAGGCTTAAAGCATGGGAACATTGAAATGTATCACTGCACCTTTGACTTTTCAGTGATACTTAGATAATCCCTAGTTTGAAACAACATACCACAATTAATTTTCATACCAAACACAAGTTTTAAATAGTTAATGGGGTTCACGGCACACTATTTTGAATTTGCAGTACTTGGAATAGGTGTTGCGCCTCTGCGATCTAACAAGAAAGAGTAGTGCATCCAAATTTAGTACTGCAAATCTTTTGTCTTAAAAAAAGAATCGACATTAAAAACTAACTGCACATACAAGTCTGGCTTGTTGTTCCTGTACTAGGCTTTGTTTCGAACCACATCACAGAATACAAAGTGGAAAAATATGAACAGGGTTTGCCAGGGCCGGCTTTAGCCCTGGTGGCGCCCGGTGTGGCAATCACTTTTGGCGTCTCCACGTCCTATGACTGCCTCCTGGGATTCTCTCACTGCCACCTCATCTCTCCTATCAAGATATTGCCAAGCACAGCACCCCCTCCTGAGGTCACAGTGCCCCCTTCACAGCTCAGCGCCCAGTGCGGCTGCACCAGTCGCACTGCTTTAAAAGCCGGCCCTGGGGTTTGCAGTACTCAGAACAGAAATACCACCTTCTGGTATCACTGGAACAACAAATTTTACATTAATCCTTTGAATCCACAAAAAATGAAAAAATTAATGTGATTGTATACAATAAAAAACAAGCTCCTCTTTCCAGTAAAATAAATTTCTTCCGATGAGACACCGTTTTCATTACAAGTGTCCACAATGGGAAATGTTTGGAGCACCGGTCTTCAGAATGTCTCAGACTCTCCAAGCTGCCAGTGCAAACAAACAGTAAAACGTCCAATGGCCAGCAGAACAGAGCAGAATAGAAAGACAGAGTAAGCTGTACTAATGAGAAACCAAACAAGGAACAATTTACTGAGGAACTGACACAGGACATTTTGCATAGGGATCACTTGCATGGAAATTCATCAGTCTCTGAAAAGATGAATAGAAGGCCGATTCCCTAAAGATCACATGCAAATAGTGTGCTCAGGTTCTGATGAAAGAACACCTTGCCATGTACTCATTTGAGATGACAGGCATGATTAAACACCTTCGTGCCATGCAGCCCAATGAGTACTTCAGAGTAGAGATGGATGGAGGCAGAGCAGCTAGATCATTGAGATGCATCTTTCCCTTCAGAAGTTGTGGAAGCTACACAAGATTAGCAATCTTGTGCATTTACTGCAACAAATGCAAAAAACAGTAATCAGCTGGGTGAAATGAATAAAACAGTGATCTCAAGTTCAATGAATCTAAAGAAATACCATAAAACCCTCTTTGCCAATCTGAAAAAAATAATTGTGAAATTTAAGTTTTCCAAAAACATTTTGTTGAAAACTATAAATCATCACAATGCCTAAATTGTGAAAACTTGTATTTAATATCAAAACAGATCCAGACCTAAAGAAAAGGCTAAACAATAGTTGTGTTGAAGCACCCAAAAAATTAAAACATGAACCAAAAAATATATATTTAAAAACTAAAAAAACACAATTATATATGACTAAAAACAAATGCTCTTAACTCAAGTCAATTATTCTTCCATCAGAGGGAATTTACTGAGATTGTAAATCATTTTTACAAAGACTTTGAAACACACAAGCTACGTGGACAAAGAGACTGTTGATAAGATTTACTCTAAGACATCTTTATCTCATCATCATGATCTCTACACCAAACCTTGTATATTCCTAAAAAAAACTACAGGAGGAGGTTCTCAAGGTGCTCCATGACTCTAGCATTCCTGAACATAGAGATCTCAGGTCTACTTTGGGTCTCGTCCTGTAACAATTTTGGTGGCCTTCTGTATGCCAGGATGTTGGGATTTACGTCCTAACATGCCCTATTTGCACCCAATATAAACCCACTCATGAAAGCCTGGGGGCTTCCTGATTCTGGGACTGCCAGGAAGCGAAGCGACGGCAGTGATACGGCGGCGGGGAAAAGGTACGTTTTTCTTTTATTTTTTGTTCAAACAGATGCCTACAATCTTTGCTCCTCCTCAAACATGGCATATCATTTCTAAATATGTATGTCTATTGTAGATTTGCCTTTTTGCAAAAGTTATAGTCATCATTGCAACTGTGGATCATTGTTCCAAAACGGCTCATTTTACTCCCTCCCAAAAACTCACTACAGCATTAGAAATGGATAACAGTTGATCTCAGAATTATGTAAAGTTCATGTATTTCCACACTCTATTATTTTGTACAGCAGAACACGGTATGTTTCTTGTTTCTAGAAGAAAGCGGTTTATTCACAAGCTGCACTTTGTAGTATATTCAGCAGTACTACAACAATACTATTCATGTACATACTACAAAATGTTATTCACAAACCAATTTGTGCAATCCCCTGCCTCTCCTATCTTTTCTATGTGCAGTTCTCTGCCCCAGTATACCTCCGCAAACCTAGTTATATGTTTTAGTGGTAAATGTGGGAGGATGGGGGAGTGGGTGAAAAATGGGAATACTTACTACTTTACGGGAAGGGAGTACGGATAAGCAAGGAGGAGTTTAGTCATTGAGTAGCCAACTTGGAGCAGGCTAATCAGTAACAGTAAATGCCAAGGAACTATCTAGGATTTGTTATGGTTGACATCACTAACACTTAAAATGGAGTATTTATTTCTAGAACATTCTGTCATTACTTTGCTGAAGAGTCCCATAACCATAGTTGTTATGTTATGTTGATTTGTATAGTGCACTTAACATCCAAGACAGTATCCAGGCGATTGTGTAGGTGTGTATCTCTAAGAGCCAGGCCTTCTGATTTTTGCAGAACTCAAGAAGTGAGTAGGAGGCTGTGACGCATTGAGGTAAGTCGTTCCATGTCTTGGCTGCGATGCAGGAGAATGAGCAGCCTCCAGCTTTGCTTTTGCGGATTTGGGAAATGTGTGCCAGTGAGAGTGAAGCAGAGCTTAAGGGTCTGATGGCTTGGTTAAAGTGTATGGGCTGTTCAGGTATTCTGCTCCTGTTCTGTGTAGGGTTCTGTATGTGTGTGTGAGAAGTTTGAATTGGTTGTGCTTGTGAATGGGAAGCCAGTGAAGCTTCCTGGGGTGCGGTGTGAGGGAGATGTGGTGTGGGAGGTCGAGTATGAGTCTTGCACTGGTGTTCTTGATGCTCTGGAGCCTGTGTAGGAGTTGGTTGGAGATTCTAGCGTAGGCAGTGTTGCCGTAGCCAAGCTTACTTGCAATGAGTACTTGTGTGACAGTCCATCTGGTGTTCTGAGGCAATGATTTGAAGATCTTTCGCAACGTGCATAGGATGTAGAAGCAGGAAGTGCACGCTGCGTTGTCTTGAGCTGTCATGTTGAACTTGCCATCTTGGATGAGCTCTAGATTTCTTGCTTGGTCTATAGGTGTGGATGTTGGTCCTACCTCCAACAGCCACCAAGTAGAGTCCCATGTGGAGGTCTTGTTGCCAAAGACCATTACCTCCATCTTGTTGGCGTTTAGCTTCAGGCAGTTGCTTCGTATTCAGCCTGCTACCATGGTAGGCAGTTGGTGAAGTTGGTTCTGGTGATGATTGTCTTGTCAATCAGGGAGAGGATGAGTTGGGCGTCATTGGCGTAGGAGGTGATGGTGATGTCCTGTGATCAAATGATGTTGGGGAGATGTGTCATGTATATGTTGAAAATGGTGGGGCTGAAGGACGATCCCTGTGGGACTCTGCATATCAGTTTCATGGTGTCTGGTGTGAACTGTGGCAGCTTGAACTTTTGGGGTCTTCCCATGAAGAAGGAACATATCGATTTGAGAGTGGATCCTTGTATGCCAATCTTGTAGAGTATTCTGATGAGAGTGTAATGGGAGACAGTGTTACATGCCTTGGAGGTGTTGAGCAGAATGAGGGCCTCTGTTTCTCCTCAGTCTAGGATCATTCAAATGCCGGTGGTGGCCACAATGAGTGTTGTTTCAGTGCTGTGGTTCTTTCTGAAGTCTGATTGAGTGTTATTTAGAAGATAGTCACGTTCAAGGTGGGTTTTGAGTTGCTTGTTGATGGTCTTATCAATCCCTTAGACAGGATAGGGGAGCAGGGAGATGGGTTAGGAGTTGCTCAGTTGACTTGGGTTTGCTGTGGGCTTCTTGAGGAAGGCGTTGCTTTCTGCAAGTTTCCATTCATTTGGGAAAGTGGCAGACACGATAGAGGTGTTGAGGATGTGGGTTAGGGCTGTGCTGATTTGTGATGTTCCCATGTTGTAGATGTGGTTGGGGCATGGGTCCGATGAGGGCTGTCCGTTCAGTCAAATGGCTGACTTGGTTGGTGGTGGGTAGTTTAGCAATGAGTTCTCTGGAGTTGGGCTGCTGTGTGAAATTGCGTCCATTCCAAGTCCATTCAGTCAGGTGGCCATCTTGGTTGGTGGTGGGTAGATTAGCACTGAGTTCTCTGGGTTGAGCTGCTGTGCAAAGTTGCTTTAGATGTTTTCGATTTTTGCTGTGGAAGAAAATTGGATAGGTTGTTGGGTACAGGAATATTAGTGACAGTGGCTGAGGGTGAGGTGAAATCATTAACGATCAAGAAGATCTCCTTGCAGCTGTATCAGCTTCTTTCAATGTGGTCCACTAGTGCTTTTTTATTGGTGTCTCGTATTTGCTGGTCATATTGTCTGACTGCAGCCTTGCTTGTAGTTCTGTCAGTAGTTCTGTCTGTGCTGTTGTGCCTGGCGCTCTCTGTTTTCTTTCTAGCTGTTTGCAGTTTCATTTGATGTCTCGGAGGTCTTCTATATACCAGCTGAACTGCTTGTTTGATCTTCTATGCTTGTTGGGTTTGATAGATGCGAGGGAGTCCGGGCAGTTTTTGATCCAGTTGTCAAAGTTGTTAATGTCCTTGTTGACGTTGTCTGTGAGGCTAGGTTGATCAATGCTGAGGCCGCTGAGCTAGTCTGCATTGGTGATTTTGCCCCAGCTGCGACTTGAAATGCGGAATCCTAGTAGGTGTGTTGATTTAGAACTGGACAATGGAATGGTTGGTCCATGTGCGCGGTGTGGTGGAGTTGTATTTAATGCTGTTGCTTGTGGTGAAGATGGGTCCTAGTGTGTGTGCTGCAGTGTGTATTGGTTCTGAGACGAGCTGGGTGAGTCCAATGTTGCTCAAACTTTCGAGGACTTCAGTGGAGCAAGGGTTGTTTCGGTCTTCCAGGTTAGAGTTAAGGCCATAGAGGAAACTGTAGGCTCTAGAGTCGATGGTGAGTGGAGCGACAAAGTCGGTGATGAAATTGGTAACGCTGGCCTGTGGTTTGGGTGGTCCGTAGGTGAGGGTTCTGTTCAGGGTGAAGTTAGCAGAGATTTGCAGCTTGAAGTGCAGCTCTTTTATGAATGGGGTGGCGTTCTCTGTAGATGTTGTGCATTAGATGGATTCCTTATAGAAAATAACAAGTCCTCTTCATGGCTTGTGAAGGCAGTCCTGTCGAGCAATCTTGTAGGCTGCTGGGATTGTTGTGACAATGTCAGAAACCAAAGAGGGGTTAAGCCAGGTCTCTGTGATGAAGAAGATGTCCGTTGCATCGCTGCTCAGAGGGTCCCTTATTTTAGTTGTGTGTTTGCTGAGTGATTGTGTGTTGAGAAACAAGCATGCTAGTGGGTGTTGACATGTGGGTTTGCTGTGGCATGTGGTGTAAGTGAGGGGTATAGGTGTTGTTGATGCTTGTGTGGCATATGTGTTGGGAGGGGTGCTGAGGGCTTTGCTAGTATTTGTGTGGGAGGGGTAGGTGGCTGCTGGAGAAACGGCAGTGGGTGCATGTGAAAGATCCCACCGTGGTGTGAGGACTGGCAGCAGTTGGGGAAATGGTGTCTGGGGTCTAACGATCCAAGGAGTGCTGTGGAGTATCACTGGGCAGTGATTGGACCAGGTTTCCTGGAGTTGGGTGTGTTCAAGGCCCTGGCGGGTGCAGAGGTGCTTGCCTTTGGTGTGCCAGTGGAGAGCCCACCGCGTGTGTCCTTTGTGCACCCATGTTGCAGCTGTAGGTCCTGACAGAGGGTAGGGGTGCAGGGTGCTGTGTTGTTATTTCATGTGCTGATGGGTGATGGTAAATCTTCTTCTAGAATGGTCTGGACAATCTTCCGCTCACTGGAGATGCCCACTGCCTCACTGTCAACACCAAGCACAGACGTCACACCGATTCAAGAAAAGCACACATTAGTAGTGAAGAATGAAATGTAAGAATCTGGACACGTGAGAGGCAAGTCAACTGCAGAGTGCAAGTGCACTCTGAAGTAAGTCTGTGTCAACAGGTTATAACACTGGGAGGAGTGGGTGTTTTAGTTGTTCACAGTGTGGCATAATTGGGAGCGTACTGAAACAGATTTTTTCACTGATTGTGCATTGTGGGTCTTAGCCTCTTATTGCAAATAACCATGTATTGAGGGCTTTTCTGTAGTCCAGACAACACTACATTATTCAAAGATATAGGTGGGATGCTAAGCTGCATGTTTGACAAAATGTGTAGAAAGACATGTGCAATTATTATTAATTAAGAAGGTTGCTATTTGTGACCCCCAGTGATTAGCTAAAAACAGATGGGTGGTGACCTGTAAGGCACAGTAGACCACCAACCATGTGCTTGTATTCCCAACATTTTTTAAAGCACCTGTGCTCTTTAAAGAAACTGGTGCTATGTTATATGAGGGAAGGAATATGGTGGATTGAGCCAGCTCGGGAGGAAGCCTCTTGCCGACCTCCCCAACACCGCGATCCCACTGGTGCTCTCCCTCTCCCCCACGGCTAGCCCTAGTACATGAAGGAATGCAGATTCTGATTCTGACTTGATAACGCTCTGTAGTTGTTTACTTACCCTGCTGCTGCTGACAGTGGTGAAACACAGAGAAGCAAGTGGAGCCGCCATACACGGTGGCAGCGGCGGTTGAAACCTGGGCAGATACAAAAAAAGCTTTAATGGGGCGGCTGTGCTCGGCGGCCGCTCGCAACTGTTTCCAGGTAAGCAGAGCGGCGCAGTGGTGTCACGGTGAGCTGCTTGCCTATTTTCTCCCTACTCCTACTCTCAGATGTGTGACAGGTGGCACTAAGCAAACGCCGGCTGTGTTTGCTTTGGGTAGTGTAATGGCGCAAAGCATACTGCTGCTCCCAAAGGACGCGGGTGCACTGGTGATAAACGGTGATAACCAGAGCAGTGGGAACAGTGGGGATGGCAGGAGCTGCAACAACAAGTTCAGTTCTGCCAGAGGGGTGTCTCGGTTCTAGCAGCAGGATTGGGGTCACTGGTGCAGCAGTTGATACAGATACTCGCTCCCAGCTGGGAAGACCAATCCTGCACTTATTGCGGTCAGGCAGGTCTGGTGGGCTGCTCCGGTCCTGTGGTTCTGAATCATCCATTCCGGGGCTTGAGATGGCCAATGCTCTGATGAATGCAATACATGAAGGCTGGGGTGATAAGGGTGATCCCCTAGCCTTTCCTACTGTGAATACAGTACTTTCAGCAATTGTACAGCAGGGGAGTGGCCCCTCCTAGGTGGACTGCAGTAGTATTCAGATGCTGGGAGAGAGCGAGAAAGAGAGCCGCGGAGCACAAATGCAGCCAGGTGGCTCAGAACCAGGTGACTGTAGTCCTTCAGTATCATCTACTATTCAACTTGCTTCGTCAACTCAAGTACAGTCTCACCTACCGCTTTGTGCTAACAATTGAAACATCGTAAGCTCCAGCGAAGTGGACCCTCACTCTCAAACTAATATTACTACTGGCTTGGAATGTCATATGCAATCGTCCTTGCCTAATAGCAATCTTGGGCTAGACCTACATGCTGGTTCTGCGCACACTCATCCTGTCAACACTCTCTTGGATACGCAAGGTGGTGCCCTGCTGGAGTCTGTGGCTATGTCAGTGAATGCAATTGGTGCGGATGGTAAGACGAACGATGTTTTGGTATCAGACACATCAAAAGTACGCTCCCCAGTGCGGGAGAAAGGCCCAAAGGCGAGAGGTTCCAAAAGCACGAGAGGGGATTAAGGTGGAAAAGGCCGTGGCAGCACTAAAATTCCACCTACTACTACAGATGGGTGACTTAAAGATTCCACTCCGAGCAGCACAAAAGCTGATTCGGGCTTTAGTCCTCTGCGCAAATGGGTGGCATCAAAGGGAGAGGTTAAAGCCATTATTTCACAACTCTCTAATTCTTGCAATGTGGAGGCTGTTGTACCTACCGTTCCTATGTCATCGGCGGCAGTCAAGGGGGGAGACTCATTGACATTCTCACGCCCCTGTACGAGCTCTATGGCCTCGCCAACAGTCCTGGTGGCCAGTTCCGAAGGGAATATGGGCAGAGATTCTGAGATACCACTGTCTGTTCTTGCCTCTGCAATATCAACAGTGTCCAGAAATTCGATGGAAGGGCCGTCCGCCTGTCTCCCGCACTCTCTTGAACATGAGGTGCCCTCCCTGTCCACAATTTTGCAGGCACTATCCATTCAGAGAGCTGAGGCTCAGGAATACTATCTTCAAGCTAAAGCTGATAGTTGGGAGATAAAACAAGCACTTATGGATGTCACCATCAAGGTCGTCTCACTGTCCTCAGATGTCACAGACTTGCAAGAATGGGTCGCAGCAGTCGAAGAACTTAACACCTCTACTTCAACATTTGCTAAAATCTGTGAGAATCAGATGGCACTTCTACATTCTTAAGTTGAGGACCTTGAAAACCACCGTCGGCAGCATCATTTATGCGTCTTTGGCATACCGGAAGGCAGAGAAGGAACTGACCCATGGGCATACATAGTCAATTTATTTCAGCAGGCGTTTCCAGATCTGGCTGACTGGGTCATGGATTCGCAAGTCCAGAGGGGTGCATCAATTACTTCCTACTATTACACAAGGGAATCAAGATAAGTCATCTTGTCCACGCCCAATTCTGGTATTCCTGAGCAACTTTCTGTTGAGTCAAGCAATCTACGTAAAAGCCCACCCTTTTACTCCAGTCAAATTAGACTCGATTACCATGTTTGTGCGTTCAGATCTGTGTAAGTCTACAACGGACAAGAGATGGAAGCTCCGCCAGTTAATCAATCCCTTCAAGTCAGTCTGCTCACAAGTGTTTCTCAGGAACAACGTTGTCTGAAGATCATTAGAAATGGCCATTTGCACTTCTTCTATACTGAGCATGATGCGCAACAAGCACTCTCAGCATGGCAGACTGAATCTGTTGGCTAAAAGGACAGTGAGGGGCAGATGTGTAAAATGATTTGCGACAATGAGCACGGTGTTGCTCTTTTTTCTCTCTCTCTCTCAAAATGTGGTGAATCTGCATTTTTCTTCTTTTCTTTGTATTGCCTGAGGCAATTACACCTTTTTCTTTTGTTTTTTCTTTTACAGATTAGCAGGGGGAGTGGAGGGGGGAAAGTGGGCGGCGGGTCGTGAGGGTAGTTGTTCTCCAGTGGCTGTCATTCAACGACAAAACACACAAGATGATGCACGGAATGTTGCACATTGGCAAAACATTCACCCCCAGTCACAGATCTGGGTTTAATCCATCGTTATTTTGCTCACCACGCCACCCCAGTTCAGACATGGCCATATGCAAATCAGTCTTGACCCTGTGCCTCACGGGAACAGTCCAGCCCGAACTGCCAAGTCATGTCTTCCCTGGACCGGAATCAAGCATCCTAGGACCGGTTTCGGGGTTTCACCCCTCTTCAGCCAGGATAGTTTGACTCCAGTGGTGTAGTGAGCATGGGACCCACGTCTGGGCATACCCTTCCCACATAGGGTGAACAGCAAAACACACAAGATGATGGACGGAATGTTGCATATTGGCAAAACATTCACCCCCAGTCACAGATCTGGGTTTAATCCATCGTTATTTTGCTCACCACGCCACCCCAGTTCAGACATGGCCATATGCAAATCAGTCTTGACCCTGTGCCTCATGGGAACAGTCCAACCCGAACTGCCAAGCCATGTCTTCCCTGGACCGGAATCAAGCATCCTAGGACCGGTTTCGGAGTTTCACCCCTCTTCAGCCAGGATAGCTTGACTCCAGTGGCGTAGTGAGCATGGGACCCACGTCTGGGCATACCCTTCCCACACAGGGTGAACAGCAGAACACACAAGATGATGGACGGAATGTTGCACATTGGCAAAACATTCACCCCCAGTCACAGATCTGGGTTTAATCCATCGTTATTTTGCTCATCACGCCACCCCAGTTCAGACATGGCCACATGCAAATCAGTCTTGACCCTGTGTCTCACGGGAACATTCCAGCCCGAACTGCCAAGTCATGTCTTCTCTGGACCGTAATCAAGCATCCTAGGACCGGTTTTGGGGTTTCATCCCTCTTCAGCCAGGATAGCTTGACTCCAGTGGTGTAGTGAGCACGGGACCCACGTATGGGCATACCCTTCTCACATAGGGCGAACAGCAAAACACACAAGATGATGGACGGAATGTTGCACTTTGGCAAAACATTCACCCCCAGTCACAGATCTGAGTTTAATCCATCGTTATTTTGCTCACCACGCCACCCCAGTTCAGACATGGCCATATGCAAATCAGTCTTGACCCTGTGCCTCATGGGAACAGTCCAGCCCGAACTGCCAAGCCATGTCTTCCCTGGACCGGAATCAAGAATCCTAGGACCGGTTTCGGGGTGTCACCCCTCTTCAGCCAGAATAGCTTGATTCAATGACAGCAGTATAAGGGGATGGTTCCTTTCTGTAGGCACTGGGGGGGAGGGTGTAGTCGGTGTTGGGTGGGGCCTTCTATCGAGCTATCTGAGGGTTGGGGTGGGAGGGGAGGGGGTGAGGGTGAAGGTTAGAGGGGGTTAAAGAGCCAATCAATAGTTGGAAATGTAGGTGCAGAACATAAGGCGCTTGAAGAGGGAACCAGGTTGGAGGCGGCAGAATTTAAACTATGTAATGTCTGACTTGAAATGTATTAGTTGGAACGTCACAGGGTTGCATCAAGCTAGAAAACGGTGACTAATTGGGGAGGAACTCCTTGCATCGAAGCCACATTTACTTGGCCTAACCGAGACTCATCTTGCATACAAGGACAGATCACTGCTGAGACAACTTGGGTATGGCACACTAATATGCACTTCACAAGCAGTTTCTATCCGAGGGGTTGCTATATTGAAGGCTAGGAATTTCGCAGTTACGGTTCTACACTCATTAGCTGATACTAAGGGCAGGTGGGCAATAGTGCAGTTGTCAATAGCAGGGCGTAAGTCTATGATCTGTGTATTATATGGTCCTAACTCGGACTGTCCAGATGTTTTTGATTATTTAAGTTCGGAATTATTGGGGTGGGCCGGGGATCTGATCATTATGGGCGACTTCAATTACATTATGGATAGCAAACTAGATACTACCAATAGCAAAGTATGGGCTAGAATGGTCAAGACTAGGGCAGCTTTGTTGGCATCATTGCACATATACCAGCTTGATGATGCCTGGAGGACACTCTTCCCAATGCTCCTAGGGTATACATTTTATTCTCATCCGCACAAACAGATCAACATAATATTTATCAAGAGGTCACTGTTTGAACACGCCCACATTAAAGTTTGTCCCAAAATTACATCCGACCACAACCCAGTAATGCTAACGTTACAGAAACAACTTGGTGTCAGAAAGGATTCTCTGGATTTCTCATTTCCCAGACAATCACTCAGTAATCCTGAATATATAGTTCACATTAGAGGGGCACTGAGGTGTATATAAATAATAATCTGGATACTGCTGACATCTCAATAGTCTGGGACTGTTTGAAAGCTTTTATTAGGGGGGAAACTCTTCAGTTTGTTCTAGCACAAAACAAGCGTGCCACTGCGGTGGCAGAACAGGATTGTCTTGACTATTTAGACCTGGAACACCAACATGCTAGGGTGATCGGTGCAAGGGACCCAATGGTGCAGTTAATATACCTTTGGCTTCTGAAAGTTTGGTCCAAAATCAATAGAAGGCTAATGGATAAAATTGCTATTAACTATCATAAGCATAAAACTTTACAGCACGAGTATGGAGAAAGGGTGGGGCGCGTGCTTGCAATGCAAATTGCTGATCAGAAGGCTAGGTCTAACATCAAATTGATTAAAGGGGATGGCAGTCTGTCCTTCACTCCGCCACAGGGTTGCACAGACATTATATCGAGTTTTTAATATTGAGCTACATTAATATCGAGTTTTAAATATCGTAGTGACAGAAAATCGACATCAAGATTATCAACTACCAGAATATCGAACTGAAGGTAAGAAATAACGATTGTGTTAATATAGAAGTTATTAATATCGATAGCAAAAATATCGATGTTAACAATATCGATGTTTATATTAGTTGTATGCATGTATTTTATCTGTATGTGTTCTATATTTTTTGTTAAGTATTGTACTGTTTTTTTAAATATATGTATACAATTTTTAGAAGTTAGTAAATATTTTTTAAGTAAATTATGCGTTTTAGTACCATAGCGGGTTGTGGGTTTATAGGGGAATAGGGTGGGAAGTAATTTAATTATAGTAAATTAAATAATAATTTAGGAATTCTTAATGATTTTTAATAACATTTTGCATTTTAGTCCTGTAGCCGGTTGTGGGTTTATAGGGGAAGAGGGTGGGAAGTAATTTAATTATAATTAAGTGATTATTAATGTATATTTATTGGTATTGATAATTGATTTATTGTTCATTAATTATTAATTGGTAATTAATTTTTATTAATTGATTAATTGATCATTATATTAATTGTATTAATTTATAATTGGAGCAGGTTGTGCTTTTACAGGGGAATAGGGTGGGAAGTAATTTAATTGTACTTAAGTAATTATTAATTTTTATATTTGGGTATTGATAATTAATGTATTGTTAATTAATTATTACCCAGTAATTAATTTGTATTAATTATTATTCATTGGTTGTTTTGATAATTAAGTTATTGTTAATTAATTATTAATTGGTAATTCATTTTTATTAATTGGTATTTTTAATTAATGTATTCTTAATTTATTCTTAAAAAATTATTTAATTCAAAAATTATTTAATGTATAAGTATGTTTTTTTTAACTGTACGCTATCCAACGCTTTCCCTATTGTTGCACTCTTTGGAGTGGGAATAGTCATTTTTACCCCTAAGCTATCCAACACTTTCTCTACTGTTGCACTCACTGGAGTGGGAATAGTAATTTTTACCCCTACGCTATCCAACACTTTTCCTACAGTTGCACTCTCTGGAGTGGGAATAGCAATTTTTACCCATACGCTATCCAACACTTTCCCTACTGTTGCACTCTTTGAAGTGGGAAAAGTAATTTTTACCCCTACGCTTTCTCTACTGTTGCACTCACTGGAGTGGGAATAGTAATTTATACCCCTATGCTATCCAACACTTTCCCTACTATTGCACTTTCTGGAGTTGGAATAGCAATTATAACCCCTACGCTATCCAACACTTTCCCTACTGTTGCACTCTCTGGAGTGGAAATAGTAATTTTTACCTCTACGCTATCCAACACTTTCCCTACTGTTGCACTCACTGGAGTGGGAATAGTAATTTTATCCCTACACTATCCAACACTTTCCCTACTGTTGCACTCTGTGGAATAAGCATATATAATTTTTTTTATATATATGTTTAATTTATTTTAACATTAAGGTGCCGATTCAGATCCGTTAAAAAAATTTACCGTCCGACTCGTATCCGTATTTATTTAAGAAAGAAACGTACAAGTACCGTACAAACTGCGAAGTACGATTCGTACGTGAAAAATACATACGAATTGCGTCGGGAAAATGGTCCGAGAGGGAGCCGTAAATTTTTACGTCCGAATAGCGTCTGGAAAAGTGTCCGACAGGGAGCTGGACATTTTTACGTGCAAATCGTAAAACAGAAGTCCGAGCGCGCAAATACGATCCGTACCGCCCGTCCGAATACACGACCGCATCTAAAATGCCCCGTGCGGAGCGAACACTGTAGCCTACATGTACACGGGTAAACTTGTGCCGGGATACGAGTCGTACAGCCCCCCTCACCCCGCACATGTCAGCACCGTTCCCCCGTATGTCAGCACCGTACCCGCCTCCGCACCGTACCCCAACACCGTAGCACAGCCCCGCACTTGTACGCGCCGCACCCCAGGCCCGTCTCTCAGCCCCGCACCTGTACGCCCCGTACCCCAGGACCGTACCCCAGCCCCCCACCTGTACGTGCCACACCCCCGGCCCGTCTCCCAGCTCCGTACCTGTATGTACCGTACCCCAACACCGTAGCCCAGCCCTGTAGCTGTACGCACCGTACCCCAACACCGTAGCCCAGCCCCGTACCTGTACGCACCGTACCCCAACACCCTAGCACATCCCCGCACCTGTACGCACCGTACCCCAACACCGTAGCACAGCCCCGCACCAGTACGCACCGTGCCCCAACACCGTAGCACATCCCCGCACCTGTACGCACCGTACCCCAACACCGTAGCACAGCCCCGAACCTGTACGCACCGTACCCCAACACCGTAGCACAGCCCCGCACCTGTACACACCGTAACCCAACACCGTAGCCCAGCCCCGTACCTGTAGGCACCGTACCTCAACACCGTAGCCCAGCCCCGTACCTGTACGCACCGTACCCCAACACCGTAGCACAGCCCCGCACCTGTACGCACCGTACCCCAACACGGTAGCACAGCCCCGCACCTGTACGCACCGTACCCCAACACCTTAGCACAGCCCCCCACCTGTACGCGATGCACCCCAGGCTCGTACCCCAGCCCCGTACCTGTACGCACCGTACCGCAACACCGTACCCCAGCACCCTCACCCAGCATCACATATGTACGGACCTTACCTACGCGAAAAAGACTCGTACAGAACCAGGACACTGTAAAACAGCACAAGGAGGGTCAATTCGACTCGCACAACACCACAAAACACGCCAGCATGACAAAATACATCTCTATGACTGACCTGGCACATCCAAACAGGCAAACAGAGGCCCTAAATCACAACCACCTCTTATAACACACCCACCACAAATTCAAACCCAGCCACACCCACAAATGGACCAATAAAAAGGGCCCACACACACAACCCATGAGCCTTTGCAACAGACTCACTGCTGCCAGACCCCAAAGACAAACAACTGCACCTTACTTACACCTTTGTTAAATGGTAGCAGCAGTTTCAATCGATAACCTTTCAAGTATTTGCCCGGCGGTAATCGCCTCTCATACCACTCGATAATTTACCAATGAAAGAGGCAGGCGCCGGAGACTGGAAGGCAGGAAACAAAGTTTTATTCCGTCGGAGCAGAACACATCAGATCAGACAGCAAGGTATCGTCACGAGGTGCTCTAACTGCATCTCTGAGACCTGGTCTCTTATACACAGGTTTATTGCTTTATTACATATGGTACATTCTTGTTGAGGCTTTGATGTACGGGAAGACATTCCTTGGAACTCCCACTTCAAGCTCGTTCCCACACATATCTACAGTAGAAGTCCCCACCCCACCCACAGTAGGAGATGGCTATCACGCAGCTGGATATTCCGCCAATTCCCGGGGGTGTGTGCAACCGGCCGGGTCTCAGGGGGTAGGGGCTTTTGATCCACCGTAATCCCTTTGATGTGGGGTGTTTCCCTTACAGTAGGAGCAATAAACTGCATCCGCAGGGCTAGGTGATGGCCTGGGATCGGTTCGGACAATGGGGCGCAGAGGAAGGGGGGGTTTATCAAAGAGAGGCATGACCATGTATGGGATGTCGGTCAGGTGTGGGATGTGGTTCCATGGCAGGGTCGTGCTGAATGAGAGGGTTTATGGCCCGTGTATGAGAGAGCGGGGGCGGCCGGCGCGCGGGGGATGCTCGCAGCGCCAGGGGAAAGCGCTGGCGATCGAGAATGAGCGGGGAGAGAGTGGGGTGCTTAAAATGGCGGCCGTGCATTCGCTGTGCGTGGCGCTGGGGAGTGGCAAGATGGCGCAGATAATGTTCAGTTTGCAAGTTAAATTTCCACAGTCCTCCCTTTTAACATATCTCGCCAGCTTGCCTGGCCGTCATTTATCTTCGTTAACCTTCAGCTATAATATCGTTAATGTCTTTCGTACATTCCTTAAAGATACAGAGTTTTTAGGGCAGGCAGGAGTAATCTGACACATTTGCTTATAGTTACATACAGGTGATAAAGTAGGCGAGGAGGTAGTACATACAGAGTTACATCAGCTGTGCCGCATGTCAGGCCCAGGGACAGGAGGAGGGGAGTTTGTTTGAGCACAAATAGGATACTGTAAAGCAAACAGGATGTTTCTGGCAAAACAAGGGATATTTCATACATTACTTAAGGCCCAGACTTTGTGTGGATCGAAAATAGTCAGTATAGTCGTGTACATGGCTGGTGTTGTATGAATGTCACTATACAAAGTTACATTTTCTTAACTTCTCAGTGTACAGTCGGAAGTGATTGATGCAACATCATGAAAACTTGATAGGAAGATAGTTAATATAAAAAGGTGGTTGGGAGAGGATTTTCAACTTTGACATGGGTTCTTCTTTCCAGTGTCCTTTTTTTTTTTATAAAGAGCCATCACTGGTAAGCTCTTATTGTTGTTCTTCTTTCGTTGGCACTGTTGAGCACCGGCGGTGGAGCTAAGGTCCAGCTCAAATCCAATTTCTCACGTTGCAGGGTGTGACCATTCACTGTTCTCCGATCACAGCCCCGTTCCTTAACACAGTTCACCATAGGTACTTTGAGACAGGGTACCTGCTTTTTGTTCTTCTGTAGGTAAGTCAGATTCATAATCCATATAAAAGAGGGTGAGAGAGAGAAGGGTGTGACGTGCTTCGGGATGCCGAGGGAAGAGGGGGTGGAGTGGGATCGGATCAAAAAAATGTGGACCAAGGGGAGCAGAATCTTCCAGCACTGGGCCCATCAATCGGGCCCGACGGGTTGAGACTTCAGGCACGCTGGTCAGTGAGCAGGGGGGCCTCGATGTAGCCCTTCGCGCTTATCATCCTGAAAATGGTGTCTCGTCTCACGCCCTTTTTGCTTCGTAGCTTCCCCCTTGGTCGATGTCATAGATGTTCCATGGTCTGCAGCCAGGCTGTGCGTCACGTCCGACCCCTCCCTTCCGATGGCAGCACGTTATCTTTAAATGGGTACAAAAAACAAAAATCTTAGAGAGTTGGCAGGGAAGACATTTACATACTTCATCCTCTCTCCCAACCACCGAGTGGTTGCGGGCATGCTTTTATCGGTTGCTGTATGATTGGTGTCTATTAACTCTGATGTTAGTGTGTGCGTTACTAATCTATTAATCATTGCTGTGGTGCAAGTTTCTGTGGGTGTCCCTGCCCATCGTCTGGCCCTCTAGGTGCCGATTCCTGCGCCCGATACTGGTTGCAGGAAGCCTGACATCTGTCAACCTTCTAGTCTATTAAAAATTCGAACCGGCTTCTCCGGCAGAGGCTCGTTCGTCTCAACACAAGTTTTGTTAGTACATATTTCCTTCCGAGGACTGCTAAGTTTATGAAAAGAAAGTGCGAGGTGCTACTGTCACGGGTTCACGAGTATCCATTTCGGGGAGGAACATAAGCTAAGCATTATTTTTGCTGGCGACAATAGGTAACCCTTTATCAGTTTAGGCAATGTATTATTAGTGAATAAGGTCATCAGCTGTTTCGTTCGAAATACTCTGAGGCGGCTAGTATAGGGCTGGGGTTATCTTGGGAGAACGGGGTGCCTTAGACATTCTATTTCGGGGTAATTGGGCGGGGGTAATTCTGGGCGGTGGAGATGGTGTTGTTAAAGCTCTGAAAAACGGAAACCACTGACATATAGTCCCCGTGATGAGGGCCAAATTGGGAGACATCAGTCGTCTTACCTGTCCTTTCTTTTCTCAGCCAATTAAGCTCAATATTTGTAGAAAGGAGAGGTAGTAACGTGGCAGAGTACGGTCGTTTTGTTTCAGTCAATTTGTTCGAACACCACCGTGCTCCAGGCCAATTATACACTTACCGAGGAGGTATGTGTCGTTAATTTATTCAAAAAGAAAAGAGGGTAAGAAGGCTTTTTAGTGAGGGAGGGAGTGAGAGAGAGAGAGAGAGAGAGAGAGAGAGAGAGAGAGAAGAGAGAGAGAGAGAGAGAGAGAGAGAGAGAGAGAGAGAGAGAGAGAGAGAGAGAGAGAGAGGTGTGCATCAAGTAGGCTATTTGGCATACATACGACACAAAACGAGAGAGACATGGGTAAGATAATAGGCCACTTGGTGCACACACAACATGGAGTAGCATGGGTCTGTTCCATGTAAGAAAACACAAGCGGGGAAAAGACATAAATTCGGTGATCACGTACACACAAATGCCGGATAGGGTGTGACAGTACATGCATCAAGCGCAGAAACTTAAGACGGAGACTCAGGGCTACGTTGAGTATCGGGACCTCTCCTTTCCTGTCCTCCTTTCCTATGCATGCTGCGTACTTTCAGTATTTTGTAGTTTATCCTAGGGGGTGTCGGACCCTTTATTCTCCTCCCTTTGATCGATGGGCGAGCACTTCAATCATACAGTGACGCTCTCTTCAAGTGACCTAAGCATGAGATGCACACACATTCATACCGTGTAATCATAGTACACACGCACAATCATGCCATACAGTTTCTCATGTTCTCAATGGTGGTCTGCACTTCACGCACTATCTCACAACGTTTGTCTAAATTTTCCCTGATATTGAACTCGGTGCGGTCCATGTCCACTTCATTCTTCAGTCGGAGCTTCGTCGTGACCTATAGAGGGGAAAAAGAGGGGAGGGGATGTGCAGTATTCAAAGTACCCTAGCACGCGCAGACACGAAAAAGTTCTACTTACCACGTACCAGGCTAGTCGCAGGAATGGGTGATACCACAGACCTATTATTCTTTTTGTCCGAGACAAAGATGCTCTAATTTATTTCATTTCCTAAATTCGGGTTCCCTTGTCATACATGCATTTCTCAATCGGTCGTGTATTAAGGTGCAAGATACCATACCTTGCGTTCGGCATATACCCTGAGCTATGGTTGACCATTGTTTAACAACTCTTGGAAAAGATAGGTGTGATGGGTACAAATTCCGTTAATCAAAAAAGATTCAGGCAAATGGGGACTGCATTATCTGTTTTCTATTGCTTGGGAGTAACAATCATTTATTCATAAGAAGAAATCTTTATCAACCTATGTGATTAGTCATGACACTGATTACGTAATTCTTTCAAGAGGCCCTTTATTTAAAACAATGTCAGTATACAAGATACGGGCCTACAACCGTTCAGGCCGGCCACGGGGTGGGAGGCGTCGAGTGTCATGAGCAACGGTACTACGGCATAAAATCGGTTCCCTTCCCGCCCCTCCCCGACCATCATGTGTGGAAGCATCGCATATATATATATATATATCTCTTTTTAACACAAATGTCACGTGACTGGGACGCCACAAGGGTTTGTAGGCCTCTCCTACATCGGCGCCATCTCGGGGCGAGGTCGGGCCAGAGTACAGTCTAAGTCTTTCCATGAATTAGCTGTTGGACCAGAATTCCTTTCAGTAGTTCGAGAACTTTCGTTAGCGCCAACTTTGCGTCAGCATGGCGTCACTGCGACCCCGTAGAAATGCCATGGTTCGTTCTTGGGGCGGGGCAGCAGGCGGGTTCTTCCGCCGACGCTTCGAACCAGTCTTTCTCACTGCACCAAGCGGAGGCAAGGTGGCTGCCGTCCGGGGCAAAGAGCAGTGGCAGCGGTTTGTCCTTACCGGAAGTCCGTGGGAGTCGAGTGTCAAATGACTCCAGCCGATTCTGCAAAGCTGAGGGGAGCATTTTGTCAAGGGTGGGGCCCACGCCCAAGCAGACAAGCTTTCGAGTCCAGAATCACCTCATGGTGGGTTAGGCCTGGATCCGGAGAACCGACCGCCGGAGTCCAACGGCAGCAGCAGTAGCAGCTCTTCGGCACAGCCACCGGGTGGGCCCAGTAGCAGCGACAGCAGTTTGGATGGTATAGCCACCGGGGTGGGTCCCCGATTACTTGGCTGCGGGGGCCCACTCCTCGCGTCGGGCGCTAGTGGCGATCCTGGTGAACCCGTGCTTGGGCGGTCGTCCGGTGGTCGCGTGCAGCGGCAGGGTGCAGCTCAGCTGGCCGGTGAGTCAAAGACGGTTGGGGTGCAGCTTAGCTGGCCGGCGAGTCAAAGACGGTTGGGGTGCCCTCATCTGCTGGCGAGCCTCCACCTGGGGAGGCGGGGGAGGCCCGTCCGCGTCGCCTCCCCCCTGTCAGGGCACCCTAGCCGTTATTGAAGGAAGAAGAGAATGGGAGGATCCACACGACGTGGCAGGGTGCGACTCAGCAGACCGATGAAAAAGACGGCTGGGGCGCCCTCATCTGCTGGCGAGCCTCCACCTGGGGAGGTGGGGGAGGCCCGTCCACGTCGCTTCCCCCCGTCAGGGCATCAGCCGTTATTGAAGAAAGAAGAAAGAAAACGGGAAGGACCGCACAGCGTGGCGGACTCCGCCTTGATGTTGCCAGAACTTCGGCGCTTCGTATAGCCTCCGGCCTATTCGCACAGTCGTCCGCCACTGATGTCAATGGACTTTTGCATGGCTTTTATAGCCCAAAGTCAACTAAAAAGGACCGCCCAAAACAGGCCAATGTTGCAATTTCGAGGAAGGAGAGGCGAGGACGGTGTCACGTGGACGTTAAGGCTTTGGGATGGAGGTTGCAGCAGACTGTCATGTAAATAGTTGTTTTAAAACGTGTTTTAACCTGTTTACCCTGTTGGTGTGTTTGTTATATCTTATAAGTTATTAAAATGTTATAACTATACTACTTCGTTGGAGTGTTTGTACATATTTGCAATCTGATGACGAGCACAAGGAGGTTACTGTGCAATCGGAAAAATAACATAGCCCAATTGTGCGCGATCTAGCCCTAGTTTGGTGACGTCGATGGTGGGTGTCAGCAGGCTTCCGTTTGTGCAGGATTTTGTCATGCTTATTGGGCGGGGTGGGCAGTAGGGCAGACATGTTTAGGTAGCGAGAGTAATGGAGTCGGGCTACCTCGTGGCCGTCTCGACCGTGAGCTTGGCTCCTTCCCTTGGTTTCATATGTCCCACAAAGGGCTAACTCCTAGCGTTACTTTAGTTTTTGTAAGGTCAAAAAGGATCCCACCAGTGCCTTTACTATTTTGTCGATTCCTGTTCGTTCATCCTTCGTTAGTCGATTCATTCTGGTGGAATCTTTCTTTCTCATCTCAGGGTCATCCAACGTTATTGCCGACGTTGTGTTCAGTACAGGAGGCTCGGCCGGCGCGGAGGCCGTGAGGACCGAGGCCCCTGTACTGCTTTCGTTCGTGTTTGGGGGGTTGTGGGTGTTGCACTATTGATTGGGAGGATGCGTATGGAGGGGGCATGTAAATGATCGGGGGACCTAATAGTAATTCATCATTCGTTCGCTGTTTAGAGGATAACTCAGGGTAGAGCAAAGAAGGGGTCCTAACAGCGTACTGGCCTGATGTTTCGGGCTCCTGTCTTAGTTTAGTTTCCCTTCTCTCCTTTACTTCTTCTTCTAACTTTCTAGCGGCAAGGTGAGCTGCTTTTCGTAATTCCTTTTCTGCTTTTACTTCTTCCCTCTTTTTCCGTTGTGTTGCTTCTTTGCGCCACATGCCGATACTGTCAAGCATAGTAGGCGTCGTCTTATTGCTACGCAGAGCTATTTCTAGCACTTCTATCTTATGGTCGTCGAAGGATCCCATCAGTGGCCACTGACTCTCGGGGTCCTTCTTGGTATATTTATGCCACAGCTTGCTATAAGCTACGGCAACTAGTCCATATTTAGTGAACATGTCCTTATTAGGGGTGCCCTCCAGTGGAGCCGGATGGTTCACCTCTAATAAGCGGTCCGGGCAGAACCAACTACCAATCAGTGGGGAGAAGATAGGCATGACGGGTTTCAACGGGGACAAAAGTCAGCACTACCTATCTTTTCACTGCTTGCAAAGACTAGACAGAATATCTCTATTCCTCGTTATTTGTGAGCAGAGAATACCTCCAAAGAACCAATATCGAACAACTAGTGTTCGGACAATCAATCAATCAATCAATGGGGAGATAAAGATAGGCACGACGGGTTTCAACGGGGACAAAAGTCTGCGTTACCTACCCTTCACTATTTGCAAAGACTAGACAGAATATTTCTATTCTACGTTATTTGCAAACAGAGAATATCTCAAAGAGCACTATTCTTCAAAACAATCAATGTTCGGACAATCAATCAGTGGGGAGATAAAGATAGGCACGACGGGTTACAACGGGGACAAAAGTCTGCGTTACCTACCCTTCACTATCTGCAAAGGGAGAGAGAGAGAGAGTATTTCTACTCCTCCCCGTTTGTAGACAGCGAATATCTCAAAGAGAACAATCAATGAGCAATACTAGTATTTCCAAAACTTCAAACAATCAATCAATTATTTCGCAATTTGTCGTGTATCACGACCTTACCCGGACCGCGTGGACAGTTTCTCGTCTTCCGCCTCCAGCGCCCGATCGTCCTCTACTCTCCGTATTTGCCGCGGCACTCCTGATGGTTCCCAGTCAGGACCGTAGATCACTCGAGAGAGGTCTGCTCGGAACCAGTGAAGTTCGGATGATCGGCTGCCAGACGAGGGTCTATTGGGCAGGAGCTCTCCCGATCGTTGCAGTCGTTCACTCTGTCGTCGGGACCTCTCCCACTGGATCCACGTGTCGCTGATGGGCCCCACGTTGGGGACGCCAATTGTTAAATGGTAGCAGCAGTTTCAATCGATAACCTTTCAAGTATTTGCCCGGCGGTAATCGCCTCTCATACCACTCGATAATTTACCAATGAAAGAGGCAGGCGCCGGAGACTGGAAGGCAGGAAACAAAGTTTTATTCCGTCAGAGCAGAACACATCAGATCAGACAGCAAGGTATCATCACGAGGTGCTCTAACTGCATCTCTGAGACCTGGTCTCTTATACACAGGTTTATTGCTTTATTACATATGGTACATTCTTGTTGAGGCTTTGATGTACGGGAAGACATTCCTTGGAACCCCCACTTCAAGCTCGTTCCCACACATATCTACAGTAGAAGTCCCCACCCCACCCACAGTAGGAGATGGCTATCACGCAGCTGGATATTCCGCCAATTCCCGGGGGTGTGTGCAACCGGCCGGGTCTCAGGGGGTAGGGGCTTTTGATCCACCGTAATCCCTTTGATGTGGGGTGTTTCCCTTACAGTAGGAGCAATAAACTGCATCCGCAGGGCTAGGTGATGGCCTGGGATCGGTTCGGACAATGGGGCGCAGAGGAAGGGGGGGTTTATCAAAGAGAGGCATGACCATGTATGGGATGTCGGTCAGGTGTGGGATGTGGTTCCATGGCAGGGTCGTGCTGAATGAGAGGGTTTATGGCCCGTGTATGAGAGAGCGGGGGCGGCCGGCGCGCGGGGGATGCTCGCAGCGCCAGGGGAAAGCGCTGGCGATCGAGAATGAGCGGGGAGAGAGTGGGGTGCTTAAAATGGCGGCCGTGCATTCGCTGTGCATGGCGCTGGGGAGTGGCAAGATGGCGCAGATAATGTTCAGTTTGCAAGCTAAATTTCCACACCTTAACTACACCTTCACTTACAAACCTTCACACAACCTCATTCACAAACACCCCCTCTTCACATTCACACACACACCTACACCTTCACACCCACACACCCACAACCATCCACACCCACACCCCACACCATGCCCACAGACAAGAATCCAAAGTTCACAAGGGCGGAGGTGGACCTCCTCGTCAACGAAGTCATCAGAGTCGAGCCACGGCTGTTTGGAACATTGGTCAGACAGACCAGCATAGCCCAAAAAACAAGCCTGTGGCAGAGGATCGTGAACAAGGTGAATGCTGTTGCGCCCATCCGAAGGACCAGGCATGAATGCCAAGCCAGGTGGTACGATCTGCGCAGGGCAGTCAAGAGGAAGATGAACGAGGAATACGCCCAGAGTAACATCACTGGAGGCGGGTTGCCCCGCAGACCCGTACATTACCTTCCCTGGGAGGAGAAGGTGATGGCCATGCTTCCGCTGGTGGGAGTACACGGAGTTGAAGGAGTCGCAGAGCCTGGTGAGTACACAAACAACTCACGTAACATGGGGGGAATGCCATCCACACCACAAATACACAAAATGCACGCAACTTCCCCCAAGCCCTCACCGCACACAACCACACTCAAAAACCACGCTCATACCACTAACGTCTCCATGCCCCATTCACAAATAAAGGCAATGCTATGTCCCAGGCCACACCAACCACAAACCCAAGACTGGATGTCCGAGATGCTGGGAGGGTGGGGCTCACACAACACATTGTGCAACTCCGAAGTAGACACAAATGCCCTCAGCCCATATGGCCTAGGTACATACCCATGCACCATGCCCAATGCACAGGGACTGGCAAAGTACTGACAAGGTAGCTGACACTTGGCCCTGCTCTATGCAGCACAAGGCCCTTCTGTGACCACTGTTCACTCAAACACCAACTACACAAGCTCAGATAACTAGCACAGGCACTCAAACTCACTGTCATGCCAGCATGCACCACGAGGGGACAGACACATCACCTGGGAGACCCAATGACAAATCACACTACACCCAACAACAGGCCTGGTCACACACCCCCCCTCACACAAGCACACACCCCTGGGTCAGGCAACGGATTTACCCACTCTCACAATGGACATGTAACACAACAAGACCAATCCATCGCCAAATAAGCATCCGAGCCAAAATTCTACTGGTCAAACACCCAGGAGAACATACCAAACTGTCCCCCGCAACATACCCATCCCCTAGTGGACATTGAGAGGAATGCTAGGCACATCCATCTACCTGGAGGATCTGTGACAACTTGAATATGTATGAAACATGGATGTGGCATGAAACAACATTAACATTGTCTCTCTCTCACACACAGGGCAACGTCATCGACCTCCCCCCAACAATGGGGGGGAACAATCACAGTCCCAGGCTCAGCGTGAAGATGATCCCACCGGCAGCGACGACTCTCACCACTCCGTGGATGATCCTGACCAACCTGGCCCTTCTGGTGCCCAAACCCCTGCAGCACCTGCGTCAGGTACATCTGTGCCAACCACCACCCCCATTCCTGCCACATCCCAGGAGACACCCAGGAGCCCTGCTCGCACTGAACAACACAGCCAGTCTGACTAGGAGGGACAAGGTTCTCCGGGCACCCAGGAGGAGGCAGACAACCCCGATAATGCCATCCCTCAGGGGTCCCGTAGACCCGATGTGCCCACAACGGCAGGCAGGGCTCGTGTGGGCAGGGGTGGTGGGAGTGGAGGCAGGCGGAGGCGCGAACCTGACCAGCCAGCTGAGGGAACCGGGATGTCACACATATGCCACATCCTGGACACATACCGGCGTGACACCAGGGGCATCAACCAGGTAGTGTCCAGCCTCACAGAGATGAAGGGGACCCTCGACGAGATGAAGAACCTGCAGGCCGAGCAACATGCCAGTCAACAACAACACCAAGGATGGATGGAGGCAAGACTTGCTGAGCTCCTGGCGGTGCAAATGGACATGAGCCGTTCACTCCGTCGGATTGCCGACAACATGAGCAACCCTCCCTGTGACACCAGGTGAAGACCAGCACCAGCCACAGGGAGGGAGGAGGAGGAGGAGGAATCGTCCGACGGAGCATCACAGACATCGTCAAGGCCTGCATCTGAGGATCCCCGGAGGAAGGTGGGTCGTCCACGGAAAAGACCGTGAGAGTCAGCGGACCATCCACATCTCCCAGGTCACCTGGCCTGGCACCTGGCCCTCTGGCGCAACAGCACCACCCCACCCAGTGACATTCTCTGCCACATGGACTTGCTGGTCACAGTCTGACCAATGATGACCAACTGACAAGGATGCCATCTCCCCCTGTGAACTTTGGATTCTATGCACCCGGTAGAGCACCTTACTTCATCCACCAAAAGACTTACCCCACCAAAAATAAATACTTTATTTTGTCATGAGTTGTTGTTGTCATTTTGCATTATTCCCCAACATATGTGTGTGTAAATGTCAAACTATGCCTGAGTGTTGAACTAACTCCACACATCCATACCCTGCGATAGGAGTCTGGTACAGGACACACATGGGTCACAATATATCATTCAATGCAGACATGGAGCACAATACTCACCTGTGATGGCCTCAAGCTGCTGAGGGGGTGCATGCAATACTGTGCCGACAGACCGATTTGGAAGAGTACCATCAAGGCGTAGAGGTCATGCCTCATTCGGAGGTTCCCGGGGAGGGAGTCCCAGGTATGTGTTCCCAGGTGGGAGAACTATGTCCTGCATGCTAGAGTACGGTGGATCTGAAGAATGGTGGCCAGGTCAAGGTTGGATGCACGGAGATGGCACTACGGGGTCTCGGATGACAGTGGTACAAGGTTGGTGTTGGGTCGGGGTTGTGGCCTGCCTCCTGAGTGTGGGTGGGGAGTCTAAAGGTCATCCTGCAGCACACAGCGATCCATTGCAGCTATCTCTGCTGGACGGTGATGTGGCTGGGGCGCAGGATGTTGCAGCTGAGGTGTGCAGATGCAGCCTGGATGTGGACAAGTGTCCTGGGAGTTTGGATGTGGCTGCCCCGTAGAGGGCAGGGCAGTATTTGACATGGATGTTGTCGTGGACCTGGGGGATGGTCCGTCTTTCCTTGGAGTGGATCTATCTGGAGATCATGTGCATAATGCAGAGGGTGTTGCAGTCTGCGGCACAGATGCTGGTGATTACCATGGCAAATGGGAGCAAGCAATCCATGATGCACAGCATCTTGTGTGCATGGACACTGGGTGCTTGTGCGGGGCTTCTGCGGGTGGGACACAAGCAGTTGACCCAGCTGTAAGGGGACAATCCTCAGATGTTGACCTCAGTCCTGTACAAGTCCTGCCTCAGGTGGCTGCTGTTCTGCCATTCATCAATGGATCTCATGCAATCTAGAATATTGGAACTGGCAATGTCTGCGCCCTTGGTGAGGGTGAGGAGCACCTGACTGTCAATGGCATACGAGTTGATGATGAGGTTGTGTGCGCATGTGATGGTGGAGAGGGGGGTCCTGGACACATTGTATTTTGACACGTTGACAGATGATACCTGTGCCATGTGCCTCATAACGACAGCATACTACATGCAGAAGCCTTGAGTCCCACTCCCATGTCCTTGCCAGGGTACAGAGCCGGTGGGGACTAGGAGGGACATGACCTGGTGGGTGTGACAGGACCTGGAAGGCGTGGCAGCACTGTGTAGGCAGTCGGAGTTGCACACTCATCATGCAAAGGTGTTGTGTGTGCGCTTAGTGAATGCCTGAGAGCTGGCGGCAGATGTGTGGATGGACATTGCTTGGAGGGTGGCTGCAACATCAGACTGTAGTGTGATGTGGGTCATGCAAGGACATGAGGCTCGTGCAATGTGCACGTTGCATGTGCAGACGGTCCAGCCTGTGGGACGGCGTGGCCGCAACTGTGGCACAGACAAGCTGATGACAGCCAAATTAATGGGTTGATGGAGGAAGGGAGGAGCATCTTTGATGTGTGTGTGTTGCCAAATCAGGAAACTTTGTGTGCCCTTGCTGCAGTGGCTGCAACAGCAGGCGGCATGTCCTGGGAACTATGCCACAATTTCCACACAAAGACTAGGATGTCAGAAAGGACTACTGCAACAGGTGTATGTCAAGGAAGGAGTGACCGGTTTTCAATGGCACACCCAGAGACAAAGGATGCACAATCCCCAAAGATGACTGACACCGGATCATGAAACCGAAGGCCAAGCTGCGCACAGGAAACACACCCCAGAAGGTGTTGACGGCCCGTTGTGGGGACCAACATACCAAAACACATACACAGCCATGGACGTCATGCCCAATAGAGAATCAAATACATGTAGAACAGCATGCAGGTTGCTAATCTACACATAGACTCATATGCACAATCCTTGACAACCATGCCAGAGATGGCGCATGCACAGTGGCAAGAGACCTGCATTGACAGAGATGAGGCACCTTGGAGGCTGAGGAACACCTTTATTACTCAGGCTCACACCTATGGAAATGCATCAATATTAACAGACTCATATGGTCTTTTGGATTAACATGTGGGACCTACACTGGACACCCCCTTCGCACCACAGATGCTGGAAATCCATGGGAGTGGCACACAAGTGAAGGGGGTGAGCCAAACATCCCCTGCTGCACACGGAGAGGCTGCAATTCCCCATTGAGCCTCTCATGGGGATGTCCCGCAATATGTCCACCTGTAGCCTCCCGCATGTTTCCGAGGGAAGTTGTACACACATAGATGCCTTCATCAAAATCAACAATCCCATAACAGATGACTGTCACGAAGTGTGACTATCAATTCATGTGAGTCATGCTACATGTTATGTGCCCCATGGTGAGTCGACATGTATGCATAGTAACAATACCTACACAGGAGCAGTGCCCACACATTACAAACAACTACAACACCCAAAAAGCCTTGCTGCAATCCTTACCCAATGGAGACTTCTCACCATGTCCGCGCATGTAACGTTGATTCAGCACACGTTGCATTACTCATGAGGAATAGCAGGAGCACAACGATGCTACGAGCAGACAGCATGCGCAAATACCTGGGGATGAGAGACACACAAGAAGTCAGGAAACACATAGTCATCCGCATGCATGGTCATGTACTCTACATGAATAAGGTTGACACCATGCTAGTTGTCAATTGAGTGTGTCAGCTAAAATGTGTGGAATGACATCAGCACTCGAGTGACACATCAGCACACACCTCAAAGTCACTTCGCATACAGTCAGCTGGACACACACATTGCAACACATGCCACACAAGGCTCCAAGCATGCACACTCAGACCTAGGGACTCACCATTATGAGAAGAAGTTGCGTATGAGCTGACTCCGGATGTCCTCCTCCTCCTCCTCCTCTTCCTCCTCCTCCTCACTTGCCTTGTGACCAAGGCCGTCATCCTCCACGGGTGGATGTTCCTGCTCATCGGGATCCAGGATGAGTGGCACAGCTTTCTCCACTGCCATGTTGTGCAGCATGCACCACACGAGGAAGATTTTGCAGACCTTCACCGGTGCATATGGGAGGGACCCGCCGGTCTTGTGGAGGCAACGGAATCGGCTCTTCAGGAGGCCAAACGTCCTCTCAATCACTCGCCTGGTCTGCCCATGGGCGTTGTTGTAACGGTGATCTGCAGCTGTTCTCGGGTTGCGGAGAGGCGTCACGAGCCATGGCATGTTGGGATAGCCAGAGTCCCCTACATGGAAACATCATGTACAGAAGTGGGTCAAGAGATGCCGTCACATACTAAGATACCGCTGAATACTGGACAAACAGAGTCTACCCACCAACAAGACATGCTCGTTCGTTGTGCAGCTGCAGCATCATTTCTGGCACCCTGCTACGCCTCATGATGTAGGCATCGTGTGCTGACCCTGGAAAACGTGCACAGACATGGAAAATCACCATGTTAGCAAGACACACCACAAGGGCATTAATGGAGTGGTAATGTTTACGGTTACGAAAGGCTACCTCCTGTGCCTGTGGTGGTACCAAAGCCACATGTGCCCCATCAATGGACCCAATTACATGGGGCATCCCTCCCAGGGCATAGAACTCACCCTTGATACCTGTCAACTGCTCAGGAGTTGGAAAATGGATGAATTCATCCAGGTGCTCCAACATGGCTTCTAAAACATCATGCAGGACACGGCTGAACATGGTCTGGGACATGCCACCCACATCAGCTATGGTCAATTGAAACGTACCGGTGGCAAAGAAATGTAGGGCTGACATCACCTTCATCTTGGGGGTCAGCGCAGTCGGATAACTGTGTCGCGGTTGGAGGTGTGGGGCCAGCCTGTTTGTCAGGTCCACAATTAACCGTTGGGGGAATCTGTAGCGGCGTATGCAGTCGCGTTCCCTCATGGCCGCCAAGTCTGGCATTGGTCGGGGGAGAGGCGGTGCCCTGCAGAAATTTGGAAGGAATAACGATGATTGAGTACATTACT
The DNA here is from genome assembly GCF_964204655.1 of Triturus cristatus. Classification (NCBI taxonomy): domain Eukaryota; kingdom Metazoa; phylum Chordata; class Amphibia; order Caudata; family Salamandridae; genus Triturus; species Triturus cristatus. Next base: position 669,915,941 of record NC_140584.1, on the reverse strand, counting down.
ACACCAATGTCAAAGAACTGAGCACATGTTCAACAGCTAATACACATATGCTACATACAGAGTCAGGTCTGTGCAATACATCTTGCACACGTATGCCAGCCAGGTGATACTCCTAACAAGAGGCAGCTACAAACGTGGATTGTCAAGGTCTACATGACATGCCATGAAAGTAGCTGTGGGCCAGTGTGAGTGAACAGCCAGACACATTACAGGAGTGACATACATCTACATATGTGCATTTGAAGGATGTTATCTCATACAGACAGCTGCCGGCAAGCTAGACACACAGGTCACATGTCATGGAAAAAGGACAGACCACACACCTTGCCATGAAGGGGTACATGTCAAAAATGATCACACAGACATTGAGACTGCGCTGATATGTCCTAAGCTCGCAAGTCCCTGTTTGATGCATACAGACACACATTCCACATGTGTCCTGGTGTGCGTAACAGTGTGACATGGGCATCTACACACAGACACATGTTGGATACAGCTACAGCAGATGCCGTTGACGGAACACCAACAGCAAGATCATGGAAACACATGACACACACATGACATAGTCACATCGGGGCACGCTGGTAGTGAGATGTCAGGTGTCATCATCCGTGTACCTGGCATCAGGGGACAGTTTCGGGTGTTGGTGACTGTGCCATGCCAGTGATGCAGTGCTTGACAAGTTTGAACTACATGCACACATGTGAAAGGTGTGAAGGGGAAGTGCGCCACATAGTGCCCCATCACACATGACATGTGTACACAGGTCATCACACAACTATTGGGTTAAAACATGAGGAGACATGTGCCAGCTCACTGCCTGACACACCTAGGCCCTACACATGAAGCACTGCACTGACAATGACTTGATGTCCATCCTTGTGCGAGTCTAACACCTCCATTCCTTTCCTGTGCGCCTCCTATCACCAGTGTGAGCTGTGAAACGCACCGTACACACACGCTCTGAGGGCGTGTGTACGGTCGTATCACTATATGGGGTTTGGGTAGGAGTACGCGTGTGTGTACGGACCGTACACACGTACGTGTACACACTGGTCCAATCCCTATGGGAGTGTCGCCGTAGGCGTATGCCACAGAGATACGGCCCGTAGCACGATGGTGTACGCCTACGGCAACACCACCATAGTGCTACGGCTCGTACCCGCGTGTGTAGAGCCCGTAGCACTATGGCAGTGTTGCCGTAGGCGTACGCCACAGTGCTACGGGCCGTACCCGCTTGTGTAGGGCCCGTAGCCCGATGGCGTACGCCTACAGCAACACCACCATAGTGCTACGGCTCGTACCCGCATGTGTAGGGCCCGTATCACTATGGCAGTGTTGCTGTAGGCGTACGCCACAGTGCTACGGGCCGTACCCGCGTTTGTACGGCCCGTAGCACGATGGCGTACGCCTACGGCAACACCTCCATAGTGATACGGACCCTACACACGCGTGTACGGACCGTATGACTATGGCATATGCCTACGGCAACACTACCATAGTGATACGGACCCTACACACGTGTGTACGGACCGAATCACTGGAGTAGTGGTGCCCTAGGGGTACGTGTGGAACCCATCGTACCTGTGTGTGGATAGTGAAATAACATAGGGGACACATGAGGGACAAGTATAAGGGCCTAAATGGAGACCGAGTTTCCAGTTCAACATTTTTCATCAGGTGGCCAGCAAAAGTCGGTTGGAGACAATATACTATATTGCAAAGTGGTTGTTGACTTGACATCATGCTCAAATTTTGAACCATGCAAAGGCCCTCACTGGGGTAGGTTTAAAGGGATTGGGGGAAACGTAGGATGCAAATGAGATTGACCAATCACTCTGTACTCCTGTAAATGAAACAGCCCAGCAAGGCAGATATAAGGCAGCCAGGACCCATGAGAGAGCACTTGCCTGCACAACCTTTCATTCCACACCACTGCTGCTGCTTGTAATTCCTCTGGCACCATGGCCACGTCTGTGGAGAGGGCCCAGCCTTTCACCCAAGAGGACAATGAGGCGTTGCTGGACGTCATCCTCCCACAGTACCCCTGCCTGTATGGGAGACCAGGGGAGCAGGTGAGTGCTGACTCCACTACTCCACTAGCTTTGACTGTGCCCCTTTTTTGTGTCTGTCACTTCTGGCATTGTGTTCAGGTGTGACAGACATGCAATGTTGTTCATGGTGGGTCCCAGGGGGGGAATGCCTTATGTCTCCCATGCAGAGCATGATGTGGTTTATATCTGCACTCCTCACTTGCATTGTGCTTACTGTGACTATCACTGCATGGTGCATGCCACATTCAGCCTGGCTAATCCTCTAGGGAATGTTGTTTCTATAGTCCTGATGTGATTCTGTGGTCCCCCCAGTGTGACAGGTGACTGTACCCACAGATGTGTGTGAGTTGAGTGTACCTGTGGTGAGTGTGTCCAAATGATGTGTACGGGCCCTGGACATTGGTGTGTGTGTAAGTCCCCTGTCATGTGGGTGAGTGTCTATGTGGAGTGTTGCACCCCAGCTGCATGGAGGATGCATATGACCTACCCATCTGATGTGAGCAGGGAGCCGTGCTGTGTGTCTGACGTGCGAGCTAGCCCCACACCTGTGACACCCCCCAGTCAAGTGGCACATGTGCAGAGTGAGGTTTTTACCCGCAGTTGCCAATGGCAGATGATTGGCCTGTGCCTGTGTGTGTCTGTGTACTCCGCTTAGGTTGCGTGAGTGGCCTGGGGCATGTGACTGCTTTGAGGTGCTGTCCATAATCCTGGTGTTGCTTGTGATGCACAGTGTGAGCCATGATCAGTGATTGTGTCGCACCCCTCATGCCACCTGTGTACTTTCAATGCCACGTAGTGCTTTTGGCCTTCCCCAGAGGATAATGTCCCTCTGACAAAGGTGCAATGAGTTGGCTGCATACTATGCCCTGTTCAAACAAGCCAAATTGTTCTAATGTGTGTCTCTGTGACATGGAGCAGGTGTATTGATGTTGTCTCACTTTGTCATCCTCACAGGTAGCCGCCTACGCCAAGGGGGAGATATGGAAGCGAGCCGTCAGGGCCGTGAGGTCGGTGGAGGGTCGCAGTCGGCGCCAGGCCCAGGTGAGGAAACGCTGGCAGGACATCCGGTGCTGGACCAGGAGGAACGCCCAGGTCCTGCTGGGGGACTCACCACCACACAAACACGGCTGACCCACCAAATGAAGCGTGTCCTGGCGGTGGTCTTCCCTGACATGGATAGGCGGCTACAGGAGAAGCAGCAGCAGCAAGGGGGTAGGTACATGTGTGTTTGTTGTGTGTCACCAGCTTTTGGAAGTGCTCAGTCGCCTGGATACACTGCCAGGGTTTAAATGTGCAGTGCATATCCTGTTCCCCCAAGTCACCCGGTGCTGTTCTTCCTCCCTTCCCCTCCTTGACATGTGTTCCCTGGTCTGTGTGTAGTCACTCTTGCACAAGGTAATCTTGGCTGCCAGTTAATCCAAGTGCCCAAAGCTTGCAACATCATGTGTGGGGGTGGTCTGTGACATGTGTTGGGACCTTGCCTCTGCCCTGTCCAGTCCAGTCATATTGGGGTCCATGATTGTTGGCACTGATGCTGAGTCTCAACATAGGAGTGTGAGGCTTGAAATGAACAGACTTGCAGCATGCATGACCGATGTTGTGGCCTCAGACATGATGTGCATGAGGGGGAGATATGCATAGTGCGGGGACGGTTGCTCCTGTTGCAGTCAGATCTATCCAGGACCATGGAGCAGTGTGGCCACTACAGTCCCCTGTGACACCTTTTCCTAGGAATCATGTGTGTCATCCAACACTGTGGACATTCTCTGTGTCTTCAGCATAGGTTGGGCTCTGTGGCATTTTACCCTGGCCTCATTTGTATTTACGTAAAGTGTGCTACATGTGTCCACTGTACAGGGTGACCCAATGTAGCTTGTGCATACTCACTGTGGCCAGTGCCTGTGTGTCTCGGTACAACTATCTGATGATGGTTGTTTGTCAATAATATGTGTGGTCAGACCCACGAGGGGTAGTTAGAGTGCACTTTGGATTACATGAAGCCCATTTTTGTGATCCCAGATGAAGAGGTGTAAGTCCTTCCTCTGTCTCAATCACATAGTCTCAGGTAGGGGGGGGTTTGTGCGGCCAAGGCCTACATGTCAAAACCTTATGTCTCCTTTCCAGGTCTGGCCTGTGTGTGATGACAGTCTGAAAAGACACTCTACAAGTATTGACCCAGTCATGTTGTGCAGGCTTTAATGTTTGTGCTTTGCAGCATGTGTCTAAAGTTTAAAGACATGGTTCCTGCTCATCCTTTTTTGGCAACGGTGCGTGGTCCAGATGCTGTGCTCGACTGTCCACAGACACTTGCTTCTCTGTATAATTCGATATCAAGTTATTTGCTGTTGTGTCATGCTCTCCATTGTTTCCAAGTGGCATGGTGAGTCAACCAACTGTGTAGTGCAGGGCCTACATATGTTCGTAGTATTGTAGATGTAACTCATGATGATTTTCATGCTATGCACTGTGACCTATGTAGTTTGGACTCATGTGTCATATGTATACAGGTGTCTGATTATTTCCTGTCTCTTCACCTTGCCCACAGCATCGTCGGGGAACACCGAGGGAGACACCGGCACGGACGTGGAGGAGGGATCCAGCACCGGTGCCACCAGTGCTGGGGAGTCTGGCGCAGCAAGTGGCACGGAGGGCGAGGGGAGTCAGGCGGAGGACCTGTCCAGTCCCAACACCGACTATGACGCTGATGGGTCCGAGGCTGAGCTCCCAGAGGGGGCGGAGGCTGCTCCCACAGCTGAAACAGCACTCCATCTCTCGCCGCCCCCTCCATTCCCATCACCGCCCTCCCACTTGCTCGGGTCCCTTCTGTCCGTGCTAGGCGACAATATGTCTCCTTCGTGCCAGGCACCGCACCCCCTGCCCCTGTCTCCCCTGCTGCCGTCAATGCCGAGTCTGTGGACATCCTGCGGCAGTTGCAGGTTGGTCAGACATCGCTGCTTAATGTCCTCCATGGCCACACCAGACTGCTGACACAGATGGTGTCGTACATGGAGGGCATGTCAGCAGCGATGTCTGACCAACGGATGTTGCTGAGGTCCATGGACTCGCCACTGACGGCATCAGTGGGTCTCCTGCAGTGCTCCGTCCCCCCACCTACCCCTGCTCCATCCACACTTCCCACTCTCATGCCTGTCCCAAGCACACCAAGACATCCCCATGCACGCACCCCACCAGACACAGGTAGCACACCAACAGGGAAGGCCAAGCGCACACCTCCTGTCACGCACACACAGGGGGAAGTAGGCACACCCACTGGGTCGGGGGAAACGGCAGACACGCAGCCACAGTGGGAGTCCACAGTCCTCACGACCCACTTCCTCCAAAACCACTCCCCTTAGCTCCCCTGCCCAACAGTCAGACAAAGAGTCCTTCATGGCCAGTCTGTCCCTCAGCCCCAGTGTGACACCACCCCGCAAGCGGTCGAGGAAGTCCCCGGGCAGGGGAGTTGAGTACCCCCCCTGTCCACACCCTCCCCCAGTAGCGCTGCAACCCATCCCTCCGACCCCCCCCCTCCTTGGGGTCTGTGGTTCCTTCGGGTACAGGGGAGACGCTGGAAGACCTTCCGACCGTGTGCAGCGCCATCCTAACCACCACCTTTGGCGCTGCCCCACCCCCTGTGGTGGAGTCGTCTGTCCCTGCACCCACAACACCTAGCCTTGCCCCTCCTGTCCCTGCGGTGCCTGGTACTTCCCCCCACATGATGCCCCCCCCCCCTTTGGATGGAAAGGAACTCTGAACTGTGCAGGCAAGCTAGGGGAGACGCGTCCCAATGTGTCCCCCCCCCCCCCGAGTTTGCATATGGACTGGCCTCTGGGCCTTGTATATAGTGTACATTTCAATTCAAATATTATTTTTATGCTGAATAAAGCATTTTGTTTTTCATTTGCACACTAATGATTTTCTGGTGTTGCTGCTGGTGCTGCTGCTCCATGAGTTGGGGTGGTTATAATGTGTTAGGTGTCTGGGAAATGTTGTAGTGTGCTGCTCATGGGGTGGACCCTGGTATCTGCGTGCCATCACAAGGTCTCTGCAAAGAATCTTTGGTCATGTAAGCTCTTACTGTATGGTGACATTGTCCCAAGGAGTGTTCCTTCCTCTGTGGCACCTGACATCTTCCCTGCAGGGTGTTTCCCAATTGTTGTGCTGACCTGTGTCTACATTTCCTTGGTGTGTGACGGATCCCTTCAACTTTGGCAATGCCTGCTGAGCAATGTCTCCGCCTGCATCGTCTGTGCCATCCTTGGTAGTCACTGTACTTGTGTATGGAGTATTTTGCCACGGCTTCATGTGGACATGGTCCCTTTAACGCACTATGCATGTGTGTACTCCCAGCCTAGCACACATGTGTTACTTGTTCTGCAGGGTATTTGGGCACCTGACTGACAATTGTGGGCATTGTATCTGTGGATACTCCACCCTTTTCCTTCCATGGGAGGCAACAACTTGTTGGCTGCCCCAGCACCTGTACATTCCTATCAGTCCTGGAATGTGCGTGACAGTGTGTGTTCCCTTAGGCTCTCTTAGTTTAGTAGGGTTTAACATGAGTATACAGTCTTGTTGCATGATCTCAGTGTGTGTATTGTGCTGCCACCGCCAGGGGTGGGTATGCATGTGTAATTTGTCATCACACCCACATGTGGTGTGTCATGCAGTGGGGGAAGGACATCCATCCTCATGGGAGTGGGACACTGCTGTCAGTGATGTGTTGTCATGGCACTCTCAACATAGTCACACATTGTGGATGCCTTCATGCACCCATGGAGTTTTGGTCATCGGAGGAGGATGTACACACCCCCATGTCTCTGTCCACTGCTGGGAGTCCTCTGCACCCACCCCTCATGTGTCTGGGCACTGCTGGGAATGATAGGCACCCACCCCTCATATGTCTGGGCACTGCTGGGAGTGATAGGCACCCACCACTCACATGTCTCTGTCCACTGCTGGGAGTCCTGGGCACCCACCCCTCATATGTCTGGGCACTGCTGGGAGTGATAGGCACCCACCCCTCATATGTCTGGGCACTGCTGGGAGTCCTCTGCACCCACCCCTCATATGTCTGGGCACTGCTGGGAGTGATAGGCACCCACCCCTCACATGTCTCTGTCCACTGCTGGGAGTCCTGGGCACCCACCCCTCATATGTCTGGGCACTGCTGGGAGTGATGGGCACCCACCCCTCATATGTCTGGGCACTGCTGGGAGTCCTCTGCACCCACCCCTCATATGTCTGGGCACTGCTGGGAGTGATAGGCACCCACCCCTCATATGTCTGGGCACTGCTGGGAGTCCTCTACACCCACCCCTCATATTTCTGGGCACTGCTGGGAGTGATAGGCACCCACCCCTCATATGTCTGGGCACTGCTGGGAGTGATAGGCACCCACCCCTCACATGTCTCTGTCCACTGCTGGGAGTCCTGGGCACCCACCCCTCATATGTCTGGGCACTGCTGGGAGTCCTCAGCACCCACCCCTCATATGTCTGGGCACTGCTGGGAGTGATAGGCACCCACCCCTCATATGTCTGGGCACTGCTGGGAGTGATAGGCACCCGCCCCTATGTCTCTGTCCACTGATGTGGATCATAGCACGACACCCACCCACCCGCCTGCACCCTTGGTGCAGTACACTGCTCACCTGGCCATACACCCCTCCCCCCCAATACACTGGTCAGATGCTGCACCAGGCCCTATCCCATCATTCGTGGCGTGTGTACGCCTTGTATCAATGATGTGCTGGTGCCCTAGGGGTACGCGTGATGCGCTCCGTACCCACGCTCTGAGAACGTGTGTACGGGTCGTACCACGCGTACCCCTACGTCACCCCAACAATGGCGGTACGGCCCGTACCCACACTCTGAAGGCCTGGGTACGGTCCGTACCCCCAATGTTGGGGTGCCGTAGGGGTACGGCCCGCACCCAGGCCTTCAGAGCGTGGGTACGGGTCGCACCACGCGTACCCCTATGTCACCCCAACAATGGCGGTACGGCCCGTACACACGCTCTGAAGGCCTGGGTACGGGCCGTACCCCTACGGCACCCCAATATTGGGGGTATGGCCCGTACCCAGGCCTTTAGAACATGGGTACGGGCCGTACCACGCGTACCCCTACGTCACCCCAACATTGGCGGTACGGCCCGTACCCACGCTCTGAAGGCCTGGGTACGGGCCGTACCACCATTGTTGGGGTGACGTAGGGGTACGCGTGGTACAACCCGTACACACGGTCTCAGAGCGTGGGTACGGAGTGCATCACACGTACCCCTACATCACCCCAAGAATAGTGGTACGGCCCGTACCCAGGCCTTTAGAACGTGGGTACGGGCCGTACCACGCGTACCCCTACGTCAGCCCAACAATGGCGGTACGGCCCGTACCGATGCTCTGAAGGCCTGGGTACGGGCCGTACCCCCAATGTTGGGGTGCCGTAGGGGTACGGCCCATACCCAGGCCTTCAGAGCGTGGGTACGGGTCGCACCACACGTACCCCTACGTCACCCCAAGAATGGTGGTACGGCCCGTACCCAGGCCTTTAGAACGTGGGTACGGGCCGTACCGCCATTGTTGGGGTGACATAGGGGTACGCGTGGTACGACCCGTACCCACGCTCTTAAGGCGTGGGTACGGTGCGTACCACATTTGTTGTGGTGATGGGACGCGTCCACGTCCACTTCCGTTGTGGTGGGACGCAGGCCTTGGTGGACACGCCCCCACCCCCCCGAAGTGACCAGACCCTGGAGGTAAGGTATGTACAGGGCATATTTACTTGTTAACTTGGGTGGGGGTTATGTTTCCTGCCCCTGACCCCCACCTTTGCCCCTGGGTGTTGTTCTGACCTTCTGCGGCGTCTGCGTCGGTTCCTGTGCACCAGGTCGTAGGCTATGAGGGCCGGGATGACACGTAGGATGGGGTCCATGGCTGTCCGTTGCGTACAGGTGCTCCTTCTTCACGTCGTCCTCAATTTCCCGGCAGTTTTTGGCTCCCGTAAAAAATGCTACGTGCGGAGTGACGTAGGCACGAATCGTACTTGCTGGTTCGTAAAACGCTGCCTGACTCCGTCCGCACGTCACGTACGCGATGTCCCGGATCGGAATTGTGGGTATTTTTTGGCCGGTCGGTGTTTTGTACGACTCATACGGAAATGGCATTTCTGTACGATTCGTACTTGTGGGTTTGTAAGGTGGTTTTCCCGGGTACGAGTCGGACGGAGAATACGCTCCGTACGACCATTCGTACCCGGGTTTTACAGGATCGGAATCGGCACCTATATGTATTAGTTATTATTTTTAAACATGTTTTAATATTTTTAGTTATGTTTCTTGTAATCATATGTATTATTTACTTTATTTTACATTCTTTTTTAACATTTAAAAAAAACATATTTTTTACAACTATATTTTCGACATCTATATTTTTTCCTCGATATTTTTGTACTTACCATGATGTAGATAGGGTTTCTTGATTGATATTTTTGTGTCGATATCTTGCTACCTCGATATTCTGTCTGACGATATTTTGTCAGTGATCCGCCACATGATATAGCAGAGCAGTTTAGATTATTTTATGATCACTTATATTCAGAATCTGCGCCATTCGATAAATACACTTTTCTTGAGTAACTGCAGGAGAGTCACTTGCCTCAACTCGACTCCTTTGACTCTACAGAGTTACAAAAAGATGTAGAACCAGTCGAGGTCAAGGATGCTATAAAATCTCTGCACTCAGGTAAAGCGGTTGGTGAGGACACCATTCTGCTTAAATTTTATAAAACATTTAGGAAAAAACTTGTGCCTGTCTTCACGCAATTGAGTATGGACATCTTTTGTGGTGGCGATGCCCCTGCATCATGGAGAACTACCAATATTGTGGTATCACCTAGGATTAAGAAGCCAATTGTCGATAGAGGCTCTTATCGCCCAATGTCTCTAATTAATGCTGCTGCCAATTTTTGTTCTAAGATTCTGGCTTCACGTATTGCTCCTGTTTTTCACAAACTAATCTCGGACCAGCAGCATGGCTTTGTCCCTGGCAGATAGATGACGGCTAATATTAACACTGCTGTATCTGCCTTCGATGTCTCCGGCAAACTTAATCAACGGATAGGGATGGTCATGCTGGACGCGGAAAAGGCGTTTGACAGAGTTGCCTGGAAAGCTCTCTGGCTCACCATGCTAACATTTGGTCTTGGCTCTCGGTTTATTTCTTCAGCGCAGAAGCTTTATAAGAAGCCGGTAGCAGCAATTAAATTGAATGGCATGACATCTGCCCTCTTCACAGTCCAACGAGGGACAAGGCAGGGTTGCCCCCTGTCCCACTTACTGTTCGCACTCTATATCGAACCGTTCATAAGGCATCTTCAACAGAATGGAGGGATACCCCCAGTGTGTCTCAACGGTTTGAAACTCAAGGTCGCTGCATACACAGATGATATTGCAATCTTCTCTGCTAACCCTGGAGAAGCTATAGTTAACATTACGAGAAAGGCTGAGCTATTTGGCTCTTTTTCTGGATATAAGCTAAACCTAGCCAAGACTCAAGACAGTTGTAAACTTTCAATCTGACAACCTGCCTCTCGCACTAGGGGTTACACAAACAGCTACCTACCTCGGTGTTTGTCTTAGCAGTCAGGTCGATTACATTGTGTCTTTGAATTACGAACCGCTACTCAAAACAGTCTAGCCTAAACTGCGCAGCTGGCACCGACTTCCTCTCAGTATCTATAGGAGATGCAATATAATCAGAATGAATGTTTTGTCAAAATCTTTATACTTATATCGCTCGATATCTCTATGGATTCCTCGGTCTCTTTTTAAGTGATTAGACAGTGCTATAGGTAGTTTTATTTGGGGGTATAGATGGGCTCTCCGGCTTATGAAATTACCTTATACACAAGGGGCTTTTAAGCTCCCAGACTTCAAGCTCTACTATTGGGCTCTTTGTCTTGGCCGGATTCGGAGCTTGCTCCGCGAGTCGTTGTTGGTCCAGCTTTGCTGTCCTATCAGCTAGCTTTCGGTCCGCCGGCTGGGTTCATGCTATACAAGACCTCCGATCCTAACTCCTTCAAGCGAGTTAAGTTTAAGGTAATTAGAGATATTACCATGGTTTGGAAGGATATTTGTAAGCAATACTCTCCACCCCAGCTTCATTATTATACGTTGCCATGGGGCAATCCTATGCTGCCCGATATATTTCAAGATACTATCGGAAAAAGCTGGCAACGTAACGGCGTCAAGCAGATCAGACAACTGTACGATGCCAGCGGGTTTTGTTCTTTCATCTCATTAAAAGCCGAGTTTGAATTTTTGCAGGGTACCTTTTTTAAGTATTTACAAATCAGGGACTTTTTTGTTAGAGGTCAAAAGCTATTAGTCATGCCAAATCAGTCAGAAATACTGTTGGGAATATATACAAGTTCCGGCCGAGGCGCAATTGGTGCTGCTTATCAGAAATTTCTTGCAGCAGCTAATGATGATAGCATACAGATATCTACTAAACTAAGTCGGATTTTTAGGGTTGAAATAACGGCTGATGAAAATACAGGAGTCAATGGGTGTATTGGACAGCGTTGTAACTTCTGTTAATTTGAAATTACAACAGCATCGGACAATCCTTATGCTGTATTATACACCGGTGATTATTGCTAAGTGGGCTGTATCTCGACCCTCTGTTAGATCACTCTGTCCGAAATGTCAACTCTCTACTGCAGATCTAAGGCACATGTTTATTGATTGCTCCAGGCTTAAAAGATTTTGGAGTGGGTTCTCCAATATCATTAATTCACTTCTCAGCCAAAATTTTCAGTTTACTGAAAAGGAAATATTTCTAGGGGATCAAATGTGATGATGCAAGGTATGCGAGTCTGTTAGTTACTATCATTATAGTATGTGTCCGTTTATGTATAGTTAGAGTCTGGATAAACAATGTTGGTCCAAATGTTAGGGAAGTTTGGGTTCTGCTCTGACGGGTCTACGAGATGGAATTTGCTTTGGCTAATGCCAGAGGGCCTCGTTCCTGGTTTAAATTTAATTGGATTTGTGCTAGCCTCCAATGGGATTAATGATGCACTGTCACTTTATATATGTTCTCTTCTTCATGTTTCAACTCCTAATATCAATCCTAAAAACTGAATAGTGTCGTCATTTCCTGTACTTATGCCTTTGATTTCTACTCCGGTACCAGGTCTATTTCTACTTCTCCAGCTATGATAGAGTCATCTAAGGATTGAAACTATGTGAAGGTAACATTTCCAACATCAATGTATAATTTATGTACAATCTATGTCTTACTCATTCTCCCTTCCATTCCGTCTTTTTCTTTGTTGATTGTATGGTACTGTTTTATATTTATGGCTCAATAAAATGATAACATATACAAAAAAAATAATAAAGAAACTGGTGCTGCTTTAAGGAAATAAAAGCTTCTTGCTTGTAAAGAGATCGGGGGAGTGGGCATTGGTCGGGAGGAGCAGGCTTGACCACTGCCCACTCCCCTAAGACCACCCAACATGTTTCCCAAAAGGAAAGCTGTCCAACAAGGACAGGTTCTCCTTTTCAAATCTGTTACCTCTGCCTTTCAGGAGTTGGCAGCATTTCAATGGCTTGCAACCACAATTACAGTCCCAGTACTAAATCACAGTTAGGAGGGAATGGTCCTTTTACACCACTTCCTAACTGCAATTCGCAATAAGTACGAAACACTTTTTTTAATTCGGAAAGCCTTATCGGAATCACCAAAGGGGTTTATTATTTACTAAAATGTCATGTTGCTGTCACGAACACTGTGTTTTTTGCGACACACACAGTTTGCAACTGCAAAATGCATTGGTACATCGGCCCCAGCTTTTGACCACTTTGTTGATATGTGATTCAAGAATCCATGGCCATGCCAAGGAGCTGGCATGATCTAGGATCATGCTTAGTATCAGGTCAGGTAGTTGCTGCAATAAGAATGCTGGGAATGGATATCACTGGCGTAATGAAACTTGAGGGCCCCCCCCCTGCAACGTATATGGAGGGCCCCCCTCCAGACTCAATAAAATGTGTCTCAATTTGCTGCATGATTTACTCAACCATGCCACATAATTTAGCCTTTCCTTGCTGTATAACAGTGGTCGTGATCATAGTTCAGATACTCTTTGCTGTACATTGCATATTTCTACTGAGTTGTGCTAGCAAAGCATAGCCTTGTTCTGAAGTTGTCACAATAAAGAGGATTTCAGAAAGTTGTAGAGTCATCTCCTGTTACTGTTAACTTTATCTTTCTTTCAAGGATGTCTCGCAATCCTTCCATTGAGAAGTTCTTGACACCTGCTCATTAGTAGTTCTCTGCAAGTTTCTATTTAATCATGAGTTCCAGTTTCCATTTACTTATATGGACTGAAACTGTACAAAAATGATCAGAATATGTATGGATTGGGGAACAACCTTTACAACGCAACTTTTACAACGCACTACCTTTACAACGCATTTTTTACAACGCATAATCCATTACAACGCATGACATTACAACGCATGACACTACAACGCATTTTTAAAAACTACCTTTACAACGCATTCCATTACAACGCATACTACCATTACAACGCATACCATTACAACGCATAATATTACACTACACTATCCAACACTTACCCTACTGTTGCACCCCCTGGAGTTAGAATAGTAATTTTTACCCCTATACTATCCAACACTTACCCTACTGTTGCACCCCTGGAGTTAGAATAGTAATTTTTACCCCTATTCTATCCAACACTTACCCTACTGTTGCACCCCCTGGAGTTAGAATAGTAATTTTTACCCCTATACTATCCAACACTTACCCTACTGTTGCACCCCCTGGAGTTAGAATAGTAATTTTTACCCCTATACTATCCAACACTTACCCTACTGTTGCACCCCCTGGAGTTAGAATAGTAATTTTTACCCCTATACTATCCAACACTTACCCTACTGTTGCACCCCCTGGAGTTAGAATAGTAATTTTTACCCCTATACTATCCAACACTTACCCTACTGTTGCACCCCCTGGAGTTAGAATAGTAATTTTTACCCCTATACTATCCAACACTTACCCCACTGTTGCACCCCCTGGAGTTAGAATAGTAATTTTTACCCCTATACTATCCAACACTTACCCTACTGTTGCACCCCCTGGAGTTAGAAAAGTAACTATTACCCCTATACTATCTAATACTTACCTTAAATGCAATTTAATATTATGCGTTGTAATGGTATGCGTTGTAAAGGTAGTATGCGTTGTAATGGAAATGCGTTGTAAAGGTAGTTTTTAAAAATGCGTTGTAGTGTCATGCGTTGTAATGTCATGCGTTGTAATGGATTATGCGTTGTAAAAAATGCGTTGTAAGTGCATGCGTTGTAAAAGTGTGCGTTGTAACGTCATACATCCGTATGGATTGGACATATGAAACAGCAACTGCCTTGCTTTATTTTGTAAAGTTTACTGGCTATTACGCATTAATCCCATGTTGGAGTTCTACGTGCTAATGGGAGTGTGGTGTTTTCTTCTACAGAAGTCAGGTTTTGTGCAAAGGCAGAGCAAACGAAAGCACGTAGCTCAAATTACAACTGGAAGAAGGTGATTAACATAACAAGCAAAACTTGATGGGAGCTTATGAAGAGAAGAAGGAGGGGAAAAATTCTCAAGCATTCGCATCAAGATTACACTTCTCTAACTTTACTGCAAAATGATAGCAGCCAATCAAAACACAGTAAACATAAAAACTATATATCCCATCTGTCCATCAGCCAATCAGGTACCACCAGCCCCTATATATGACCATCCCACAAGGACTTCTCCTCTTTCTTTGCAAACCAGTCCAAACAGAGAAATGGAAAGTCCGAACATTACAACGACTCCAACAGCCCACTGAGCCCAGCAGTGCAGATAACCAAGGCGACCATTGTAGAGAAACTTCAACCACTGATCAGAAAGTCGTCAATAAGACCCAGACAGCAGAACCTCAGCTCTGCATAAGTTCAGCTCTGCTTCTGATCTGAACTTGTCAAGAAAAAAGAAAGGCATAAATTCTGCATATACTACCCAACAGACAAAATGGGTGGGAACAACAGCAATACTTGCATACATATCTGTACAACACATTAACGGGTGGGATAATCCTCGCCACTGTGTTCTTAATAGAACTGAAAATTCTTGGTGCAAATGCTTGAAAATATTTCATTAAATGTCAGGACTGGAGGCTTCAATTATGCTTGTTTATTGCTGATCCACCACCACAGAACCAACATTTAAAATAGGCTTACAGCAAAAACATTTGAAAGTAGACTCAGAGGATCAATCCTCTGCTTTCATAATATCCTCTAAACGAGAGCCTACCCAAAAGATTTTGAGGCCACAGAACCCTGAACTGAGTGTGCCCCAGAGATGGACACGTCATCACCAGCCTCCATCAGAAACCATCTGACCCACCCAGGTAGCATGGCCAAAGCAACAGGGCCAAAGGGCATCTGTAAAGCAATCAGCAACTGCCATGCAGGATCACTTCTGACAGTAACAAGCTCATAAGCCTTCAGACATTGAGCAACACATAACTGGGGAGCAGCACAAAAACGTTTTTGTACGCCTGGATACTCCTCCTGGAGTAAATACTCTACCTGCAAGGTCGAGCATTCTGACGTTCGACACCCTGTTACAGGAGATAAGGCATAAAAGAATAGTCAACTTGGCCAACAATTGCTTGAGAAAAAAAGAATTCTCTGGCCAATCCTGAAGAAATCGCAGCACCACATTGATATCACAAAGGCGAGAACAGCAAGGGTGCGGAGGCTTCAAAATCCAAACTCCCCTCAGAACTCTACACACTAAAGGATGTTCCCCTGCATGTTTATCATTCATAGTAGCATTGATGGAGCGGGTAAAATGTCTTCTTTTTATATAACCAATTCATTTATATAAGTTTATATTAAAATGAATAATAATTAACTCTAATAATTAATTGATTGATGTGATGGTACTAAAACAACCTTATTAACCAAGAGAATACACGTGGGAATGCATTTGCACGGCTAAAATTAATGAGTGAACTAAGTTGTATGCATATTAAAACGATAAGTGTTGCTTAGGCAGTGTTAATGTGATTTGCGCTTAAATAAACCAGCATTAACGGCTTTGAATGTTGCATATGGCTAGATAAATGCATACACATAAGGGTATTAGCAAGGGAATAACACTGTTTTAATCATTTCTATGTATTAATGACGATTTTGTGTTTCTTTGCTTAAAATTGACTATTCTGGCCTACCAAAAGATGGCCGCCGACTGAATCCTAACTAAAGTACATGACTTCATCATTTGAACACTGGGGAAAGGCGCCTGCACTGACTTCGTTCGTGTCCTTTGGGTGACCTAACAGATCATGCCCATGAAGACTACCCTGGGCGAGGTGCCAATGTCCCTGAACCTGAAGCAAATGTTGCAAGTTGCAAACGAACTCCACCGGTTACCAACCAACGGATACAATTTGTACCTGAGAACAGTCTTTCCCATACGCCTAATGTAGATCTTCGTCCACATGAGAAAATTTGAAAATGTTTCCTAATGTATTGAAATGCATTTGAATTCGGCCAATCAGTGGTCTGGGAATAAAGAAAGTGTTACTGTTATATGTAAATTTTAGTATAAATATTAGTAGTCTAGAGAGGGCTGCTAGTCGCTGCTACTCTGAGATGCTACTCTATGCGACACTCCATGCTGCTCTTCGCTAGAGATCCTTATGCTGACGGAAGAGGATGGGACTTTAGGATTCTGATGAACTTTCTGAGGACCGGTTCTGACTTAGAAAACGACAATTAGTCAGAATAGGTAAATATGACAAAAGATAATATTGCATTATTAGTATTTAACCTGCATTTAATTAGATAAAGAAAACATTATTTGAAGAACTGTGTCGAGTGATTATTTCTCTGAAATGTGTATTGATTAATTTAAGAGTTAAGCGCGTTATCAAATTATACAACAACTAAATGATCTAATCGACCTCCGGATAGAGGAACTGTTAGGGTAATTCAGTAGATGTGGTTTCCTCTATCCAAGTGAACAGCTGTAGTTCGGGATTTGATATACCTCTGTAGGCACGGATAGTTTGAGAGAATGAATGTTGGTGTTATGGGCCCCACCAGCGTGTGATGTGTGTATGTGCGTGTGACCGAGAAATCATTCCGTCCGTGGAAGCAGGGGGAGATTTTGTGTTCTGAACTGCACCAGTATTTCTGGTAGCTATAGATGGTTTTTATTGTTTTAGTTTGATGATTTTGGCATGTATATAGCTTATCGATTATTGATTGGTAGTGATAATTGTACTAACACTATATGTTAAAGTCGTATTGAGTTTTATGTTGTCTGTACGGCTTCTGGGAGGTAGGAAGTCGGGAATTGGTGACAGTTCCGTAGTAGAGTAGAGGTAAGTGCTGCTCTCGGGAAAGACGGGATTGTGGTTGCCCGTAGGTACACCGGAGAAATGTGTGACAGTTGAAGTTGCACGACGCATTGTCTGGGTTCGATTCGGCAGCATCGCTGTGTGTTGCCATTAGTGATATTCTCTGTGTGAAAGGTGTGAATGATAGCAAAGGGTTACCTGTGAAATTTTGTTCTTAGGTACCAGGAAACCAATTGGCATACCGATAACGCTTATCACTGAAAAGGTAGCAGGTATTCTCTGAGCTTGTTAGAAGGACAAAGTAGAGGTAAGCGCTGCTTTGTTAACGTATGTTATAATTCTGTAGTAGGACAGACTGTTCGTTGTTCTCGGAAAAGACAGGATTCGGTGTGAATGAACTACATTTTCTTGAGTGAAAGTGCGTGAATGAAATAGCATTCGGATTAATTGCGGAACTCTGGATTTATTTCTCAGGAGCATTGGGTTTCCAACTATGGGGCCGATTCCGATCCGTTTAAAATATTCCCCGTACGAATCGTATCCGGATTTTTTTATGTACGAATCGTACAAGTCCCGTACAAACTGGCAAGTACGATTCGTATGTAAAAAACTCCATACGAATCGCATTGGGAAAATTTTCCGACACGTCCTCGGGTCGGAAAAAGTGTCCGACACGTCCCCGGACAGTTTTACGTACGGATCGGGAAACCGAAGTCCGAACGCGCAAGTACGATCAGTCCTGTCCATCCGAATGCACAACCGTATGGTAAAAACACCGTACGGAGCGAACCTCCATAGCAACCATGGAGACGTCCAAACATGTGCCCGCATACGTGCCGAACACCCCCCCAGACCCCTGCGGACGGACGCGCCGGACCCCCACCCACCCGTGTATGTACGGCGCGGACCCCCACCCGTGTATGTACAGAGCATACCCCCACCCCTGTCTGTACGGCGCGGACCCCCACCCGTGTATGTACGGAACGTACCCCCCCGTATGTACGGTGCGGACCCCCAGCGCGTAGCGTAGCGCTGGGGGTCTGCGCCATACATACGGGGGTGGGGGTACGCTCCGTACATACACGGGTGGGGGTCCGCACCGTACATACGGGGGTGGGGGTACGCTCCGTACATACGGGGTGGGGGTACGCTCTGTACATACACCGGTGGGGTGGGGGTCCGGCGCGTACATACGGGGGGGCTGGGGGTCCGGCACGTACATACGGGGGGCTCGGGGGGGTGTTCGGCACGTACCGGGCCCCATTTTCCTCACGCTTCGCGGCGTACTTAGCTTTTCGTAAAAATATTGCCGTCCGGAGTGCTGTCGGTACGAATCGTACTTGCTGGTACGTAAAAGGCTGCCTAACTCCGTCTGCATGTATTTTTGTGTTGGTCGGTGTTTTGTACGATTCGTACGGAAATTGTGTTTCTGTACGAATCGTACTAGCATGTTTGTATGGTGTTTTTACCGGGCACGAGTCGGACGGAGAAAACGCTCCGTCCGACGATTCGTACCCGGTTTCTCCAGGATCGGAATCAGCCCCTATGTGTCTTAATTCCGGGGAAAACAGTTAATTGATGTTTGGTAGAAGGGTGAAGTAGAGGGATGTGCTACTTTGCTAACGGACGTAACGATTCTGTAGTAGGGCAGAGGTAAGCGCTGCTCTCAGAGAAACAGGATTCTCGTGGGAATGGTCTTTTGCTATTCTGTGGTTAGCGGAGCAGACAATGGAGATGTTTGTATGTTGTAACTAACAAGTATTGTAAAATGGAAACAAAGTCTACCGAGTAGTTTTGTAAAGGAGGGGTAGACTGAAGACAGGAGTCAGGAGCAGGAGCTGCTGCAGCGACTGCTGACGTCAGGAGGACCGCGCTGGGATTGGACAGCTAATCAGTGACATAGACGCTCCAGGATTGGTGCGTTAGTGTGAGTCGCGCAAGGATTGGAGATTGTGACAGTGACGTAGACGCGCCAGGATTGGTGCGTTAGTAAGAGTCGCGTCGCTATTGGACTAGAGATCGTACAGTTGCAGAAAAGACTAAAGAGTTCACGACAGAAAGGAAGATGTATTATCATTCACCCGAGAAGAAGAAAAAGTCTTTGTTCAGTAAATTAAGAAATTGGTTTGTGAAAGACAAAGAGATTGTGACTAGGGAAGGACAATTACTTCCTCCAGCAAAGACCCCCGCATCCTTCATGGTTGCAAAATATGGGTACCATACTTGCATCTGGTTAGACAATTGGGCAAAGTATACCAAGGAGGATGGAGTTTTAGCGTTTCCAGAGGATGGTTCCTTTAATTTGGCAATATTACGGAACTTACGGGAGAGGATGATGAGCTTAGATCCGCGGCCTAGGCCTACGCAGTTTGAAGCGTTGACAGAGTGGGAAGATGAGATGCATGAGCGAGAAAAACAGAGAAATGGCATTAGGTACCGATACATGTTCGGACGATTTAATGATCGCGAAACTCACCGTGACCGAATGAGAAGGTGGCGAGATGCAAGTATGACTGAAGGATTGTTTCCAGTGAGAACTGTAGGGAAAAGTGAGGGAAGAAAATGTCTAGAAAAGAAAAACCATGTAGAAATCCGGAGGTATGGGGCAAACGAGACAGATGATGATGTCCTAGATGATATGTTTTTCAAAAGCCCACTTCCGTACAGGCAGGAATCAGAAACGCCAACTGCAGATACACCAGTGAGAGAGACTCTGAGAATCATTAAGACAGAAGATGTGACTCAGGAGGTAAAGAGAAGGAATTCTCTTAGGGAACGGGGAAAGGAAAATAGGGTAGAAAGTGAAAATTCAAGGGAACTAGCAAAAACCACATTAGAGCTGAGAGAGAAAATAAGAGAATTGACGAAAAATCTAGAAGCAGTTACTGTCCCTGTGATCATAGGTCCTGTTATGCCTATTTTTGAAAAGCAGAAAGACAGGGAGCACGGACTGACAGTCCTGTATGTGAACAATAGACAGGCAGAACAGCCTCTGATGAGAGCAAAAGAGAATTCCTGGGGACATACTATGAGTGAAGGTGAATTACTTGTGTCAAAGAACCCATTCTATTGTCCTGATACTGTAGAGAGAAGCCGAATGATAGGAGGGTCAATATTAGAACCCCAGAGACTGACAGAACCAGGAAATGTAGAAAAATCAGTGGGTATAACTACCGATGAATTGAGCGAATGGCTGAAGGGCTTGCAGGGTAAAGAAAAAGAATCCCATACCATAGATGTGGCTAAATTACGGATGGTGTTAGAAGAATTAATAGTAGGGACCATCCCCACAGAAAAGCTTAAAAATTACCAAGATGAGGAATTATTGTTTTTGTGCAAAAGTGTCACTTGGAGAGCAAAGAATTTACATGACAGACTAGCAGAAATAGCAAGTGAAATGGGAATTGACATGGACAAGGTGAAAGCTTTACAGAAGCCCTACCGAGTGGATTTCACAGAAAAAGACATTGAGAATCTGAACACTGCAGGACGAATAGGGCTGATTAGGGACATAATCACAGTATTGAGGAAATGGGGAGATGTGGACAAATGGAAAAGCAGGTGGTATAGGAAGCGGGATGACACCTCAGACAGAACATTTCCAGCGTTTCCTGTAACAGAAAAGGAAAAGGTGGTGACAGAGTTCCCCATGAGAGAGTTTCCAGGAGGGGGATATGTGCATGTCCCATGGACCAGACAGGACATTTTGTCATTTACAAATGACTTCCCTCGATTACGAGAAAATCCGGTTGAGTGGTACAGACAGGTAGACAGATTTGTTAAATTGTCAAAAGTGCTATGGATTGATCTGAATAGTCTGTTTGATATAATAGTGCCAGCAGACTTGTGGGCAGAATGTAAAATAGTCATAGATTGGCCGACTAAAGAGTACCCGAGAGATCCTAAAACAGGAGCCCAAGACCCAGAGGTAATGAAAAAATATGAACAGGTCATGGTGTTCTTGAAAAACAAAGTGCCTCCAAAAGAAACAGACTGGGTTAAAATAGATCGAACACATCAAGAAGTGAAAGAGTCAGTCCACGCATACTATGAGAGGCTAATTTTAGCTTTCAAACAGTTCAGTGGGGATGACAGTCTGGGAGAGAAGGACCTGAGTCATTTTGTGTACAGATTTGTGTATGGTCTGCGTCCCGAAATTGGAGACATGATTAAGCAGCACACCGTGGACTGGCAGAGCAAGAAAATAGATGAGATCCTAAGGCATGCTAAATACTTTAGTGATGAGATTGAGGCAAAGCAGCGAAAACTAAAAGAAAAGGCAATGTGGGCTCAAGTGAAAGTTGCAGAGAGACAGGTAGCTCAGCTGGTCGAACAAGCTAATAATCCAGGCATTAAACCAAGATTTGGCCCAGGAAAAGGGAAAGGAAATATAGAAGAAGCTAAAAAGAAGTTCCCATGCCACAATTGCGGAAGGTTAGGGCACTGGAAATCCGAGTGTAAATATCCACCAGGTACTAATAATGAAAATCCGTCATTGAATCCACAGGTGCAGTGTGAGGGGAGTGGCCCACCGCTGCAACAGCAGAAGGCTGTTAATCCACAGAATCAGGTGCCAAAACCGCCCTTACCACAGAGCCGGAATACCCAGAGATATAGTAAGGATACGGGATTCTACAATGAAGAACAGGTAAACAAACCGCAACGCGCGAGCGCTGTGTCACAGTATTGGCTGCAAAATGACGAGAGTGAGTCAGAAGAGATTTATTGACGGTGCCGAAAAGAGGAAGCAGGGTGCGTACTTGGCGCATCTCTAGAAATAGATCAGAGAGGACCATTTGTGGATAGAAAAGGTTAATGATGAAAACATTACTTTTCTAGTAGACACTGGAGCTACGCGATCTACTGTCAGATCAGCAGACGTGAAAAATCTTCCTCTTTCGGATGAAACAATCCAAGTAGTTGGTGTATCAAACACCCAGATTAGAACGTACCTTACTGAACCGGTAAAGGTTACAATAGGGAAATTTGCAGACATGCACCGATTTGTGGTGTGGGACACCAGTACTGTGAATTTGCTAGGCAGAGACTTGTTGTGCAAAATGAATTGCACCATATTCTGTACACCAGACGGAATAGCCTTTGAGACACCAGATGAGGATGTTCTGTATAAAATGACCATAGCTAACAGAGAGAGTGAGGTTGCTGGAACCTATGCATTATTCAATCCAGATGAATTGCCCCCAGAATTGAAACAGACAGTGATGGCAGCAGTCTTGGATTTCACTGGACAAGATGTAGGCCTGATGAGAAATGTAGACCCAGTAAGAATCGCTGTAAAGGAAGGAGCAGTTTACCCAAACATTCCACAATACAGACTGACACCCGAAATAATTGTAGGAGTAACCCCTTTGATTGAGAAAATGATCCAGCAAGGAGTGTTAAGAGAAATATTGAGCAGTCCATGTAACTCGCCTATAATGGGACTGAAAAAGCCGAGTGGGAAGTTCAGGATTGTGCAAGATTTGAGAAAGATTAACAAGATCGTTGTGTCATGTTGTCCCATTGTTCAGAATCCCTCAGTAATTTTGTATCAGATTCCTCATGATGCAGAATGGTACACAGTAATCGATTTGTGTCATGCTTTCTTTTCCATTCCGTTGCATCATGACAGCCAGCCGCTTTTTGCATTTCGGTTTGGAGAACGTATTTTGGCATGGTGCCAAATCCCACAGGGGTACACAGAGAGCCCCTCCATTTTCAATCAGTTGCTAAAGAAATCTCTGGAAAGTCTTAACATGCCCGAGAATTCAGTTTTGGTCCAATATATTGACGACCTATTAGTGGCGTCAAAGACACGTGAGGCCTGTGAAACAGACACCATAGCTTTGCTGAATCATTTGGAAGATGGAGGACTGAAGGTATCTCCGACAAAATTGCAATACTGTAAAAAAGAAGTACAATATTTGGGTCATACTATCGAAAAAGGGCTGAGAAAAGTAACCATAGACAGGATCAGAATCATTAGAGGAATGAGAGCTCCAATGACCCAAAGAGAGGTGAGAATGTTCCTAGGAATGGTTGGTTACTGTCGTCAGTGGATAAGTAATTTTTCCCTGATTGCCAAACCATTGGTGAAATTGACAAAAAGTGAGGTTAAAGACCCCCTTGAACTGAACAAAGAAGAACTGGCAGCATTCAGACAGCTGAAGAACAGTCTTTGTGAGGCCCCAGCTCTAGGGATGCCAGACTATGAAAAGAGTTTGAACTTTACTGCAGTGAGCGAAACGGATGTGCACTCTCAGTGTTAATACAGAAGCATGGAAGACAAAGGAGACCAGTGGCATATTTTTCGTCAATGTTAGATCCAGTGGCGATAGGTCTGCCAG
Organism: Triturus cristatus; assembly: GCF_964204655.1. Taxonomy (NCBI): domain Eukaryota; kingdom Metazoa; phylum Chordata; class Amphibia; order Caudata; family Salamandridae; genus Triturus; species Triturus cristatus. The sequence continues at coordinate 669,892,112 of NC_140584.1, read as the reverse complement.
GATGTTTGAAAGCAGTAGCGGCTACACGCCGAAGCCTGGAGCAGAGTGAGGGAATCGTGATGGGGTATCCAGTAAGAGTGTTTGTACCTCACAGTGTGGTGATCCTTTTAACAAGGAGTCGAACACAGTTCATGTCACATAGTCGGCTGACTAAGTATGAGAAGGTCATTCTAGGTGCAACTAATGTGAGTTTGGAAAGATATGTGAATCCAGCTACACTTTTGCCTGATGCAGAGAGAGTGGAGGTAAGAGAGGATGTTGATCATGATTGTCTGGATGTGCTTGACTACTGCACGAAACCTCGACCTGACATAAGAGATCTGCCACTGCCAGAAAGTGATTATGTGTTTTTTGTGGATGGATCCTGACTGAGAACGGATGAAGGAGTGTTGAGCGCAGCATATGCAGTATGCACAGTTTCAGCGGTTATAGAAGCATCACTCTTGAAAGGAGTTAAATCCGCTCAAGTAGCAGAAATAGTGGCATTGACCAAGGCATGCAAAATTGGGAGGAATGTGAGAGTGACTGTGATGACTGACAGCCAGTATGGCTTCGGAGTTGTCCACGACTTTGGCCAATTGTGGCTACAGAGAGGTTTCCTGACCTCAAGTGGAACTCCTATAAGGAATGCAGAAGTGGTTGGAAAATTGCTTGAGGCAATACAAATGCCCAAAGAACTGGCTGTGGTAAAATGTGCCGCTCATGGTCAAGGAAGTGATTATATCACTACCGGAAATCGATTTGCAAATGACATGGCTCAGTATTGTGCCCGAAACCAATATTCCATTATTCGGTCAAAGGAAAGGGAAATGTCTTCTTGCTCCATAATGTTTACTAACGTTGTGGGAACATGGGATGAAGTGAGGCAGTTACAGGATGAAGCAGATGATGAAGAAAGGAAGCAGTGGGTAAAAGCAGGTTGTGCACCCAGGGAAAAGGATCCTGTCTGGGTCTATCGGGATGGAAGACCAGTAATGCCTGATAGCATGATGTCAACAATGGCACGGATGTATCATGGCCAAGGACATCTGGGAAGGGATGCCATGATAAGGGCTTTTAAGCAGACCTGGTACAATGCAAAATTCAGGTTGATAGCAGAAAGTGTCTGTCAAAGATGCCTGATATGTCAGCAGTACAATCCGGGAAGGAAAACTGTGGTGAGTCTAGGCACCATAGGCCGGGAGGGAGGACCTTTCACCAGAATGCAAGTAGATTTCATTGAAATGCCCCCTTATAACAAGTTGAGGTATGTTTTGGTGGTTGTTTGTCTGTTCTCTAGGTGGGTGGAAGCATACCCAACCAGAAGAAATGATGGAATCACAGTAGCCAAGCTCTTGCTGAGGGAATTCATCCCAAGGTACGGGTTCCCAATAACCATAGAATCAGACAGAGGAGGACACTTTTACAATGAGATCATGAAATTGATTTGTGAAGCATTGGGTGTACAACAAAAACTGCATTGTGCCTACCGACCAGAGGCTTCTGGTGTGGTTGAGCAAATGAATGGTACCATCAAAAACAGAATAGGAAAGATGTGTTTAGCCACAGGAATGAAATGGCCTGATGTCTTGCCTCCAGTTTTGATGACCATTAGGTCTACTCCAGACAGAACTACAGGTTTAAGTCCACACGAAATCATCATGGGACGCGCCATGAGACACGTGTTTGTGCCAGTCAACAAGCTGATGACTATAACTGATGACATGATTTTGGATTACTGTAAAGGCCTGGCTGACGCAGTCCATTCTGTGTTTCACCTGGTTGGAGCGGATGCCACCACACTCGAAAAGAAACCAGCCCATGATTTGAGCCCAGGGGACAGGGTGAGAATAAAAGTCCACAGAAGAAGAAATTGCTTGGTTCCGAGGTGGGGAAGGCCAAGGCAAGTCATCTTGACCACAACAACTGCGGTGAAGTGTGCTGGATTGAAAAATTGGATACATGCGAGTCACACTTTGAGAGTTCCAAATCCAGCAGATAGCATTGGAAAAGAATATTTCGATGAATCAGAATCAAGTGATGAGTCAGGCAATGAGAATATAAAGTCGAAAGAAAATCCTGAAAGGGGGGAAAATGAGCCAAGACTAGTCCAGACTCCAAGAGAAGAAATTCTGAGGAAAAGATTGCAGATTTCAGATGGTTCAGATTCTGGAGGCGAACAAAACGCCAATGGTGAGCATAGAAAGAAGAAAAGAAAAGAAAAGAATGTCCAGTCAGAAGTAACATTTACACCAAATGAGAGAGTAGGCTAAATTCCACCTGAGAAAATATTGGAAGGAGAAGAAGGGACAGTCACAGAGAGAGAGGGACAGATTGCGGAAGACCCCCGAGGAGGTGTAGGGAACTGCAACACACAGCTAGGTGAAGGGACAAGTAGCCAGCAGGAAGATTGTGTGCCGGAGACCCGAGGAGGGACAGAAGTAGGGCCAACACAAGAGGTGGAAAAAGAGACTTTTGAAAAAGAAAAACCAAATGAGACAGAATCTGAAGACAGTGAAACTGAAATACCAGAGGGTCGAGTTCTAAGAAAGAGAACTTGGATTGAGGAAAGAAACAGCAAAGACGGCAAAACAAGAAGGAATGCTAAAGGAGATCTTTGGCCAAACAAAATTAAGAAACTGAGATATCGATTGACACGAGTCAAACCCTCAGAAGCTGAACAAGTGAATGAAGTAACCAGTCAGCACCAAGAGAAAGAGGGAGAGACAGAAGTGTCTGAAGCAAACAAACGATCGAGAAAACCAAACCAGAAGTATAAGTCACCTGAATGGACGTACGTGGCACTGCCTGAACAAGGAGGAGAGGTAGATAGTCAAGGAAATCCAGAGGAGACTTTACTGAGAGTGGTAAAGGAAGAAGAAACAGAGGAAATCCTGAGAGTTATCTTATCCGATATCGGAGAAGAAGCGGAAGATCAGGAAATTCTGTATGTGGATGACGAGAAGGAAGTGAAAAACGACGAGAGGCCAAGCTGAGTAATTTCAAACAGGTCCTTGTAGAAATATAAAGGACTGAATAAGAAATTGAAGTATTTGGATCACCTGATAAGGTCTTAGCTCATGTAGGAAAGCTACAAGAGGCGGAGTAGAAGAGGCTGAGTCAAACGACACGGTTAATTTTAACAAGATGGCTAATATAGATGATAACAAGAGTAGATGTACCTTCATGAGAAGATGGTGCAAGACATGTTGTTGTTGTACAGGACTATTAATGCTTCTTTGGAGCGTACTTGCTCTTTTGATCTCTTTCAAGGTAACTTTAGATACACTAGAGGGACATACAGAGAATATGACTAACATAGTGAAAAGTTCACAAAAGGTAGTACCATTTAGAACCAGCACTGAGCATATGCACAAGGATAGGTCAATAAGTGATTTTTCTAGCAATGTTTTTTCAAAATTATTGTATGAATATGTAAAAACAATGGACGTAAGGGATTGCTACGTATGTATGCAATTACCTGCCTCTGTTTCAGAAGGGGTGACTTATCATCACCTCCCAGCAACTTATGGAATAACATGTAGCGTTCTAACTAGTATATTTTATCAAGTAGGGAAATTAGAGTATAATCTGTCTAATATAGATAACATTCTTGGACACTTGCCCATGAATAGTGAATTAAATCCAGCTAAAGCTGCTAATGTATTAGGTGAGATTTTTATAGAAACTAAAGAACTAACTTTAGATTATATTTTTAAGAACAATTTAACTTGTAGTTTGAAGACAGAAGAGAAAACATTTTTGGATATGGTTGAAGAGAGGAGATTGAAAATACACAAAAATGCTGATGGACACAAGGAAGGGGAAAACATTTGGGAAATAGATGGAAAGAAGGAGACAAAGGGTGATGCTAGACCAACAATAGCTATAGATTCACCACAGAAGGGCAAATTATGCTTTATGAGAGAAAGATCACAATGTGATTATTATTATATAGGGACAAGTGAGTGTCATGATACATATTTTATTGCATCTGGATGGGGTTTTAGAGGCGGAGAAGACCCAGTTTTCCCTGGACTGTACTATATTTGTGGGAACAAGGCTTATTACAGGTTGCCCGACCATTGGTATGGCACATGTTATGTTGGCCTGGTCTTTCCAAAGATCTTTCACAGTAGAAAATAGTGGACCAAATAACCTACTAATGCGTAGCAGAAGAGAAACCTGGTTAGAAATTGTAGGTGATATTTTTGGAGCCTTGATACCAGCAGTGGGAATATCTTTGAATGCAAATAATATTCGGAAGTTGCCACCATAGTGAATCGCTTGTCAACAAGCACCGCTGGAGGATTTCTCTTGGTAAACACTGAACTGGTTGCCATGCATGCTATGATTATGCAAAATCGACTTGCCCGTGATATCTTATTGGCAAAAGAGGGTGGAGTCTGTGGAATGCTGAAAGTTCAACATTGTTGCACTTACATTCCTCATGAAAGCAAAGATCTAAAAGTCTATATTAAGAATATTACAGAATTGCATGATGAAATAAAACCACTGGAGGTTGAAAGTATCTGGACTAGAATTAGTAATAAGATGGCTGCTATTAAAGCTTTCTTAGGTAAATTAGGTAGTACTATAATAGGGAAAATATTATTTCCATTAAGATGTGTGATTTTCGTATTATTAATACTTAGATTAGGATGTATGTGTTGTAGACATAGAAGAAATAAAAAGAAGGTTAAACGAGAAATTTACAAAAAGAAGGAAAACAAACCAGAAAGAGATCTTAATGAAATAGAATTGGAGGAATGGAAGGAGAGTATGTATGACAAAACAAAAAGAGAAGATGAAAGGGAAACAGAATTTTAATTGAGCAAGAAAACATTTCGAATTTCCGTAAAAGGGGAAATAAATTGATTTTTGTGGGTTTTGTTTGTGGTGATAAAATCACCAAAGGGGGGATTGATGGAGCGGGTAAAATGTCTTCTTTTTATATACCCAATTCATTTATATAAGTTTATATTAAAATGAATAATAATTAACTCTAATAATTAATTGATTGATGTGATGGTACTAAAACAACCTTATTAACCAAGAGAATACACGTGGGAATGCATTTGCACGGCTAAAATTAATGAGTGAACTAAGTTGTATGCATATTAAAACGAAAAGTGTTGCTTAGGCAGTGTTAATGTGATTTGCGCTTAAATAAACCAGCATTAACGGCTTTGAATGTTGCATATGGCTAGATAAATGCATACACATAAGGGTATTGGCAAGGGAATAACACTGTTTTAATCATTTCTATGTATTAATTACGATTTTGTGTTTCTTTGCTTAAAATTGACTATTCTGGCCTACCAAAAGATGGCCGCCGACTGAATCCTAACTAAAGTACATGACTTCATAATTTGAACAATGGAGAAAGGCGCCTGCACTGACTTCGTTCGTGTCCTTTGGGTGACCTAACAGATCATGCCCATGAAGACTACCCTGGGCGAGGTGCCAATGTCCCTGAACCTGAAGCAAATGTTGCAAGTTGCAAATGAACTAAACGAACTCCACCGGTTACCAACCAACGGATACAATTTGTACCTGAGAACAGTCTTTCCCAGACGCCTAATGTAGATCTTCGTCCACATGAGAAAATTTGAAAATGTTTCCTAAGGTATTGAAATGCATTTGAATTCGGCCAATCAGTGGTCTGGGAATAAAGAAAATGTTACTGTTATATGTAAATTTTAGTATAAATATTAGTAGTCTAGAGAGGGCTGCTAGTCGCTGCTACTCTGAGATGCTACTCTATGCGACACTCCATGCTGCTCTTCACTAGAGATCCTTATGCTGACGGAAGAGGACGGGACTTTAGGATTCTGATGAACTTTCTGAGGACCGGTTCTGACTTAGAAAACGACAATTAGCCAGAATAGGTAAATATGACAAAAGAAAATATTGCATTATTAGGATTTAACCTGCATTTAATTAGATAAAGAAAACATTATTTGAAGAACTGTGTCGGGTGATTATTTCTCTGAAATGTGTATTGATTAATTTAAGAGTTAAGCGCGTTATCAAATTATACAACAACTAAATGATCTAATCGACCTCCGGATGGAGGAACTGCTAGGGTAATTCAGTAGATGTGGTTTCCTCTATCCAAGTGAACAGCTGTAGTTCGGGATTTGATATCCCTCTGTAGGCACGGATAGTTTGAGAGAATGAATGTTGGTGTTATGGGCCCCACCAGCGTGTGATGTGTGTATGTGCGTGTGACCGAGAAATCATTCCGTCCGTGGAAGCAGGGGGAGATTTTGTGTTCTGAACTGCACCAGCATGTCCGGCAGAAATGGCTGAACAAAAATTATTCACTGAGCGATAAGCCATGCCATCTACCAGTGAGGAAGACAAGAAATTCACTACATGGGGAGGATCAGCCACCATGGAATCAAGACCCTATGGATCACACCAACTGACCCATCTACGCCATGCAGAAGCGCACCGCTTATGGGTCTGGCCTCCAACTGAAAAACTGAGGAATCTGAGTGCTTAGACAGGACACAAATAAGTCTACCGGACACGGGCTGGAAGGACATTAAAGCCACTGAAAGATGGAAGGAAATAACCTGCAATTGCTGGCCTCAGAAACCTGTAATTCCAGTCCGAAATCATTTTGGACTGACCTGGCAGATGTTCTGCAATCACCAAAATCTTGCGCTGCAGGAAAAAATGCCAACACTCTTGGCAATCTCTGTCTAAATGTGAGATCTGGTGCCCTCCGATTTGCTGATGTAGCGGACTGCCGACAAGTTGTCCATCCTAAGAAGGATGCAAAAGAGACCTGATGGCAAAATAACCTGCTAGAAGTTCCAGGCTATTGATATGGAGGTGCAGCTCCTTCTCTGACCATCGATCCCCTATAGAGACTGACCCGCAAAGGGCTCCCCATGCCTACCTGCTCGCAGCAGACTATGACCATCTCTGGGAGAGAGCTGAAGATTGCCTTGCATTCCAGGCATCCATGTGGCTCAACCACCATTCCGTTTCCCTTCTGGTGTCCTGAGACAGGGGAATCAAATCCGAATATGACAGACCTTTTCGAAGACAGTGAATCTTGAACCTCTGAAATGCCTGGTTTGAAGGGGACCTGGAAAAATGGCCTGAATGGACGAGACAAGAGCCCCACAATCTGAGCCACATGCCTCAGGTAATCTAACTCCCTGGACAAAAGGGACCTCAACTCCTCTAGTGAGAGGGCAACAATATTTGCGCCATCGTTGAATCTATCCGGAAACCCAGAAACTCTATAGATTCAGAGGAAGTAAACCAAGATTTCTCTACATTTAACAGGAACCCAAACTGCTGAAGGGTAAAATGGTCATGTTCAATTGGGACATGAGAACGTCCTGCTCCTGAGCCATGAGAAGGTTGTCCAGGTAGATAATTAGACGCACCCCGCAGGCATGCAGGAGTTTCACCAGAGGCTTTAACAACTTGATGAAACACCAAGGGGTGGAAGAAAGACAGAAAGGAAGAGCTGAATATTTGTACCAAGCATTCTGCAATTGAAACTAGAGGTACAGCTTATGGGAAAGAAAGATGAGATAGGCATCTTTCAGATCAAGCCAGACCATTCAGTTGCCTTCTCTGAGAAGCAGTAGCGGCTCCTGGAGGGAGTGCTGCCGGGCGGTGACGCAGGGCGGGGGAGGCGCAGGGTGGGGGGTGGTGCAGCGTGGGGGGTAGTAAACTCTGGAATATGTATATACTAACAGAGGTAAGTAAATAAATAAATAAAACGAATTTAGTTGCGCGCGCTGCATCGCATTTGGCAATGCAGCGCGCGCAATGAAATTCTTTTCATTTATTTATTTCTTTACCTACCTCTGTTCGCCTGTATTCCGAAGTTTACTACCCCCCACCTTGCCCCTCCCCCACCCTGCGTCACCGCCCGGCAGCACTCCCTCCAGGGGCCACTACTGCTGAGAAGATTTCTGACAAGATGGATACCCTCCATCTTGAATTGACAGTAATACACCCATCTGTTGAAACCCTTGCTATTGAGGATCAAGCTATGACCCCCTCCCAGCTTGGCCACCAAAAATCCCCTCGGGTGAAGATAGGTTGGGGAGATAGCACCTTTGGTCGAAAGACTTTGGATCTCTCCATCACCGACCACCTGGTTTGGAAGGGAAGAAGATAGTGGTGTGGTGGGACTAATTGAAACGGGGTCCCATAAAACTTTATCTGATAACTCCGGACCGTCTAAAGACCCAGGCGTCCTGTATTATGTGAGCCAAATTGTGAGAGAACTGGCGAAGCAGACTCACCAAAGCAACCGAGAGGAAGAAATCAGGCTCACCTGTAATGGAAAGTTGAGCACCTCCATGTGCTCAACCACGGAAGCCGTCTCTACTGTGTCTTCCTCTACGGAAGTAAGACAGGGAACAGTAGAAGTGACTGCCACTGGAATAATGCAACGAGGAATGCAACGGTCGTCAAAGCCACGTTGGAAGACTCAATTTAAGCCATGTCCGGGCGAACGGCACCTGAAATGCCCAGCCCTGGCAAAAAAGGTTAACATCAAATACGTTCTTGTGTAAGGACTGGGCTTTGTCCAAAGCTGTTAGAAATGGGGGTTTCTAGTTGGCAGAGGTAGGTGCCTTTGACCAATTAGGGCCCCTTGCTTCTAGTCAGGGAAAGGGGGATACACTCCTGAATAACCCCTGCTCACCCCCATGGTAGCTTGGCACGAGCAGACAGGCTTATCTCAGAGGCAGTGTGTAAAGTGTTTGTGAACACATAGAGTATTACAGTGAAAACACTACAAATGGACACCACACCAGTTTAGAAGAATAAGCAATCTTTACTAGACTTAACACAAGACCAAACAACAAAAAAACACAATTCTGTAATCAAAAATAAGGCTTTAAAAATGGTAGAAATAGCTTAGTTCAATGTAGATGGTAAAAAGCGACACTTTACTCTCAAAGTACCTTGGATGCGTCACGCAAAACAAACAAAAGGGTCGCAGGGAAGGTGATGCGTCGGTTCCTTGCTTCGGGGGAGGTGATGCGTCGGTTCCTTACTGCAGCACAGGGGAGGTGATATGTCAGTTCCTCACCAGAGAGGAGGTGATGCGTCTGTTTCTTGCTGAGTTCCGGTTATGATGCGACAAGATGGCACCTCGATGCGACGATCCTGTGCGATGCGACAAAATGGCGTCTTTGATGCAATGCGTCAACGTGGATGTGATGCGTGCACGCCCGACGGCTGTGCAGCGAAATCAATTAGCTTTGGAGCCGCGACAGGCCCTGCGACACGCTTCTCCGGTGATGCGATGCGCTTCTTCAGTGATGCGACAGCGAACAGCTGTGACGGCGGCACGCTTCCTCGGCGAAGCGACGGCAACTGCTGCGGCGGCAACACGCTTCTTCCTCGTTGCATTGTGCTTCCAGCTCCCAGCGACACGCAGTCTTCAGAGGTCCCAAAACAACAGCACTCTCCTCACTGCAGGTAGATTTCCCAGCAAGGAAATTCAGGGGGAGCTGGTGGTGAAGTCTTTGTGTCCCTGAGACTTCAGAACAGGAGGCAAGCTCAACTTCAAGCCCTTGGAGATCTTCCTCAAGATAGTAAAAAGTTCACACAAAGTTCCTTTTCTTCTTTCCTTGGCAATAAAGTAACCACTGCAGGCCAACAGCAACAGCACAGGGGCAGTAATCTTCCTTCAGCTTCTCCGGTTCTTCTCTTTGGCAAAGGGTTCGTCTTGATTCCCAGAAGTGATCTAAAGTTCTGGGTCTGGGTCCCAATATTTATACTTCAAAATCCTTTGTCCTCTGAAGGCAGAGGGTGTCTGTGCCCAGCCAAAACCAGTTCTGTCCTCCTTGGTGCAGCTTCCTGGCAGGAGGTGGAGACAGCATTGTTTGAAAGCAGACCTAGCCCAGGTAGCTGAAAGGAAATCTCCTGCCCCTACTCTCTATTCGATGCAGGTCCTATTCAGCCCAGCCATGACCCATCGGACTGCTGGAGCCAAGGCCCTCTCCAGCCCCCTGTCACTCACAAACCAGACATGGAATACACAAACCTAGCAGAGGCAGGCTGGATGGTTAGGCAAAAAAATACCTACTTTCTAAAAGTGGTATTTTCAAACACAGAATGTAAAAACCACCCATACAAAAAAATATGTATTTTAACATTCTGAGTTCAGGCATACTAAACCTTATTTTCCTATCTTTTTCTTAGGGTCAGTTAGGATTATAAGATGTTACAATCAAACTGCCCATTCTGGCCTATGGGAACAGATAGCCATGCAATAGTGAAAAACTAAATTGGCTGTAATTCACTATCAAACATGCCACACACATTAGGGAATGTCTTACCTTTTACATACAATGCACCCTGCCCTTGGGCCTACCTTAGGAGTGACTAACATGTAGAAAAGGGGAGGTTTAGGGAATGGCAAGTGGGTGCACTTGCCAAGTCGACATGGCAGTGCCAGACTGCACACAGGTTCTGCAATGGCAGGCCTGAGCCTCATTTGGAAGGGAGACCCACGCCAATGGTGCCAGGTCTATAAAAGCCATAAATGTGTTTACAAATTTGCCTAAGTCTTTGATGAAGGAATCTCCAAAAAGACCAATAACCACGGGACCCGCCTCCGCAGAGGCCAACAAGAAGAGCTTTGCATCAATACGCCTATGGACTAATTTCCTGCGTTCAGATGAAATGGCACAATCAGCATTTCTCTGTTAGCTTATGGCCTTTTGGGCCCACCTCAACAACACCATGGGGTCCACAGAATTCCCTGACTCTATGGCATCCATTGCCATCGCAAGAAACTTCGTAAGTGGCCCAGTAAAGTCAAGGAGATGATCCTGACATGACCAACAGGCCTTATCAACATCCTTTTTAGTGTCTCCAGAAAAAGTCCTAAATCAGCTGTTCATATTGCTATCCACCTCCGGAGTATCTGCGACCTTATCCTCTAGCATCGGGCTACATTCTGTCCTTGTCAAACCCCTTGAAGAGGTATGCATGAAGATAAACCACAACGTCATGTCTGGGGGTCCAATCACTATATCTGGGGTGGACAATGCCCTGTCAGTCAAAGTTGAGAAGGTCGGACTGGGACATGTCCTAGAAGGGATCCGGACGGCACCTCTTAGAAGAGACCGGACTATTATGTTGAGAAGTGGAGGGATCGGTCTGGGCACAGTCATCTTGCTGAAAATGACTAACGGGGGAGGTGTAGGAGGGGGTCTGGCCCAGTGGAAGCACTATAAATGTGGGCCATCAAGAAGGAGGCGGGCCAGGGTGTCAGTGTAAGAAAGCTTAGCCCCATGTGCCTGGGGCAGAGGGTCCTGGGAAATACCTTGTGTGGGCCTACGGGTGTGCAGAAGAACAGCAGGAAATGCTGCAGGAACCCATTTCGCAATTATTCGCGGTTGGAGAGCAAAGGGTTGCAGAGCAACAGCCAACACTTTATTCACTGACTGATGGAGTGAAGAGTCTAGGGCTTCAGCCACCTCCTTTCCCACTCTGAACCCCTCTGCTGTATAAGGCTCATTAGGGTACTGAGCCCTTGAAGTAGCCATACCAGAATACACTAAGCGCCCCAACAATATAAGGGGAAGAATAAGGAGGAGGGTGTACCCAGTACAATTGGGGAAAACCAAGGTCCCATTATTGCGGATTGTCCAGAGGTCAGCACCTCATCATACCAACAGTACTCCCAAAAATAAGGGCAGTGCTCTCAATTTAATATATGGTCAGGAAGGGCTAAATAGCATAGGGAATGACCACATCCACCCCTCCGGAGGAGGAAGGGAAAGGAAGTAGTAAGGGAGAGAGGGTCTGTCCCAGAAATATCATCGGGCTCACCGAGCCAAGAGAATTGAGCACATCGCCACCAGTCTGCTGCGTCCAGCGCAAAAGAACAACACTGCTGCGGGCCGATAAACTGAAAGGAAGCGGGTGACAGTGAGCAGACAAGCAAAACACGCTCCAATCTCCCAGTATGGGCCTGATAGTGCCAGTAAGCCATGTGTGGGCAGGACACCACAGTCACATGTGCACCTTAATCGGATGATCCGATCGTCCGCCTGATGGGAAAGAGGGAGGAGAGTGTTATAGCGGTACACACCACAGTTGTGGAAACCCAGCAGGTGGCAGACAAAAGTACAACAAAAACAGTCTCCCAAAAAAATAAAACCATGCACAAAAATAAAGGGAATAACAGAGAAATAAGATAAACTTAACTCGTGGCTGCAGCAGCAAAGAAAGAGGAGGAGTCCTCATGGGTTGGCCATACATAGGTGTTGGTGGGGCCAGATTGGCTGATGGGAGATGTAGATTTTTGCATTTACTGTTTATTGATTGGTTGCTGAAATTTTGCAGCAAAGTCAGAGTAGCATAATCGAAGCCTCCGGTCCTGACAGAGAATTTAGGGTACTAACTGGTCACGCTGTCACACATGACTGCTTTGGTAGCTCACGATCGACCTGGAAAAAAAATACAAAACATTGAAAAGAGAGGACGGACTAAAAGGGAAACGAAAGGGCGACACCAAAGAAAAAGAAAAGGGACTAACGTTTTCCCCACTGCTGGCAATACAGGAAGAAGAGGATAATGCAAGGTGGAAGTCAGACATAAAACGACAGGGAGGAGGCAGTGAGGTTGCAAGGAAAACTGGTCAGTGTCACTGCTCTCCCCCATGCAGCTCCACCATTGAGGGAATGCCCTTGAGCCTGAGCTCCTTGCAAGGTAGGTGTTCGAGGCCCTCCTCCAACTGCAGGCTCCTGTCTGCGCCTCATCACTGGTGGTCTAGTGGAAGAGCACCATGCTCTTCTGCTATTCCACTCTGTTCTGTGTCCTCTGTTCTCTTTTGCCTTTTTTCTCTTATGCCTCTTTTGACTCATTTTGGCTCCTCTTCCTATGCTCCCCACCGCTGCTGCCCCCATGGCCCCTCCCCCCAGGTTGTCGCTCCTGCCACCCAGCTGATCGCCCTCCCCGACCCGTATTTAATAGCGGCGTTGCAGGGCAAGAAGAGCAAGACCTGTGACCTTCCTGGTCAGTGTCACTGCTCTCCCCTGCACCACTCCACCATTAAGGGAATGCCTTTGAACCTGAGCTCCTTGCCAGGTAGGTGTTCGAGGCCCTCCTCCACCCGCAGGTTCCTGCCTGCACCTCATCTCTGGTGGTCTAGTAGAAAAGCACCCTGATCATCAGCAATTCCGCTCTGTTCTGTGTCCTCTGTTTTGTTTTGCCTCTTTTATCTATTGTATCTTTTGCCTCTTTCGCTCCCTCGTCCCGGGCTCCCCGCCACTGCTGCCCTGTGGTGCCTCCCCCCCACCAGCGTTTCGCTCCCGCCTCCCAGATGATCGCCCTCCCCCGACCTCTACTTAATGACGGCCGAAGCGTGGCCGCGCTGTAGGCGTGCCAAAGGCAAGCACATCTGCGCCCGTCTGTGACTTGACTGTGACCACCGCCCCCGAGCGAGCCCACACCATTACCACACCAGCACCCTCCACGCTCTCAACCCCGAATGCAGCAGCAACAACAACTGCCAGCTGTCGACACCAAACAACACCCAAGGCCCGATCTCCTGCCGACACTGCAGACGCACCTTCACCCACCTCCGGACCCCAGCAGTAGCCCCCAGCCCACCGGACGCCAGCGCACACAAATGACTGAACTGCCTCCTCCTCAACGTGCACTCTCTGCACAGACACGTCATAGAAATCTGGGACCTCCTCAACACAAATACGCCCGACATCGCCTTCCTCACAGAGACCTGGACCAACCCCAGCTCTGCACCCGACATTGCAACCGCCATCCCCGATGGATACAAGATCCTGAGAAAACACCGCCCCACCCGCCCAGGAGGAGGCCTCACCATCATCCTCAAAAACTCCCTCCTCATGACAACCACCAACTCGGACGATGCCTCGCCGCCTCCATGGAACACATCCACTTCCAGATCCAGATCCAGACCAACACCAGAACGACGCTTCTCGGAACCCTCGTCTACAGACTGCCTGGCCCCCGTGCTTCATTCACAAAGGTCATCTCTGACCTCATCGCACCTGATGCCCTTGCCTCCACAGACTTAACACTACTCAGAGACCTAAACTTCCACCTGGACAACCACAATGACCCCAACATCACCACCCTCCTAGAGAACCTCACCAACATAGGACTGAAGCAACTTTTCTCCGCCCCCACTCACACAGCAGGACACACACTTGACCCCATATTTGCAGGAGGAAACAGCATCTTCTGCAGCCACACAACGAAACTGCTCTGGACTGACCATCACTGCATCCACTTCTCCTTTACAAACCCACCGCACACAGGCATGCAAGCCGCCTCCCATGCAGGTACTGGAACAAAGTCACCGAAGAACACCTCAGCTCTGCCCTCACCTGCACTCCACCCCCAACTTTGACAGACGCCAACACCGCGGCAAGCAACCTCCATCAATGGATTGCCAATTGAAGCAACACACTCGCCCCTCTCCAGAAGACTTCAGGATGATACAACAAGAAAGCAAACTGGTTCACCACGGCACTCCTAGAATCCAGGGGCTCCTGCCGACAACTGAAAAAGATGTGGAGAAACAGAAAAACTCTGGAAACACACAATGCCTTCAAAACAGCCACCACGGCACACCACCAACTCATCAAATGCACAAAGAAGAATTTCCTCCAAGACAGAATCCTCTCCAATGCCCTCACCCACAACATACAAGGATCTCTTCTCCGTTATACAGGACTTTGCCAGACCCAACAGCAAAACAACAGACGTCCCTCCCTCCCAAGACCTCTGCAACAGACTCAGCTCCTTCTTTCACCTCAAAGTCAAGACACTCTACGACAACTTTGATGACCAAGACCTCTGCACCGCCACAACCCCCATCCCCAGTGACACCACCCAACAGACCCTACTTACTTGGACCTCACTCATGACAGAAGACACCCTAAAGACCATGAAGAGCATCCACTCTGGAGCACCTTCAGGCCCCTGCCCGCCACACATCTTCCACAGGGCCGCCACAGCCACCACGTCCGAGCTACTTCGAACCATCAACTGCTCCTTCTAGACCGCCATATTCCCTGACAACTGGAATTGCGCCGAAGTCAAACCCCTTCTAAAAAAACCTCCGTAGACCCGATGGACCTCAAGAACTTCATGCCCATCTTGCTGCTTCCTTTCACAGCCAAGGTCATCAAGAAGGCCGTCAACACCCAGCTAGCACACTTCATTGAAGCAAACAACATCCTAGACACCTCCCAATCTGGATCCCGAAGCAATCACAGCACCCAGACCGCCCTCCTTGCTGCCAAAGATGACATCCCCGCCCTCCTCGTCCAAGTCCAAACTGCAGCCCTCATCCTCCTGGACATATCAGCAGCCTTCGACACCATCTCCCACCACACACTAAGAACAAGACTCCACGACGCCGGCATCCAAGGAAAGGCCCTAAACTGGATACGCTCATTCCTTATTGGGCAGAACACAGAGATTAAGACTCCTGCCCTTCCCCTCAGAACCGACAGAGACCAGCTGCGGAGTACCCCAAGGATCCTCACTCAGCCCCACACTCTCCAGCGTCTTTCATGGCCCCCCTCACAACCATGGTCAGAAACAATGGACTCAACATTGTCTCCTAAGCTGATGACACCCAACTCATCCTCTCCCTCACCAAGGAACCCAATGTCACCAGGCACAACTTCCAAGAAGGGATCAAAGCCGTTGCAACCTGGATGAAGAACAGCTGCCTGAAACTCGCCTCAGAGAAAACAGAAGTTCTCATCCTTAGCTCCACCCTCTGCATGGTATAACACCCGGTGGCCCTCTGCCCTCGGAAACCCACCCACCCCGACAGACCATGCACGTAACCTCGGCATCATACAGGACTCATTGCTTACTATGAACAGCCAGATCAATGCTGTCTCCTCTAGCTAATATATTGTATTCATAAGACTCCTATCCTATCACTATGTGGTTCTTTTACTCGAGTTATTCACTCTTCCCTTGCCACTAGCTGAGTTTAGCTTTGACATGGACCCAAAGCCCTCAAGCGCCATCTCTCCTAAACTGGAGCCTTCATTGAAGCAAACAACATCCTAGACACCTCCCAATCTGGATCCCGAAGCAATCACAGCACCCAGACCGCCCTCCTTGCTGCCAAAGATGACATCCCCGCCCTCCTCGTCCAAGTCCAAACTGCAACCCTCATCCTCCTGGACATATCAGCAGCCTTCGACACCATCTCCCACCACACACTAAGAACAAGACTCCACGACGCCGGCATCCAAGGAAAGGCCCTAAACTGGATACGCTCATTCCTTATTGGGCAGAACACAGAGATTAAGACTCCTGCCCTTCCCCTCAGAACCGACAGAGACCAGCTGCGGAGTACCCCAAGGATCCTCACTCAGCCCCACACTCTCCAGCGTCTTTCATGGCCCCCCTCACAACCATGGTCAGAAACAATGGACTCAACATTGTCTCCTAAGCTGATGACACCCAACTCATCCTCTCCCTCACCAAGGAACCCAATGTCACCAGGCACAACTTCCAAGAAGGGATCAAAGCCGTTGCAACCTGGATGAAGAACAGCTGCCTGAAACTCGCCTCAGAGAAAACAGAAGTTCTCATCCTTAGCTCCACCCTCTGCATGGGATAACACCCGGTGGCCCTCTGCCCTCGGAAACCCACCCACCCCGACAGACCATGCACGTAACCTCGGCATCATACAGGACTCATTGCTTACTATGAACAGCCAGATCAATGCTGTCTCCTCTAGCTAATATATTGTATTCATAAGACTCCTATCCTATCACTATGTGGTTCTTTTACTCGAGTTATTCACTCTTCCCTTGCCACTAGCTGAGTTTAGCTTTGACATGGACCCAAAGCCCTCAAGCGCCATCTCTCCTAAACTGGAGCCGTTTGGCCAGAACAATATCGCAAATAAATATTCCCCAAACCTATCAAAAACGCTTCAAAAAGTTTTAAACATAGACTTCTTAAATCCCACCCTGAAACCCTTATCTCAGATCCCTTCTTCTTCATTAAAAAGGTGCTATTATAAGTATTCTTAACTTTTATACAAAATGACATGCTCAGTGGAGGAAGGACCCTACACACACTGCTCCAGATCTCCACTTCCATGAAGACCCCACATCTTAGAGTGACGGTTGCTCCCAACTGGTATATAGAGCATATGCCACCATCTCCCTTAACAAAAAAGGGACTATTCTTATCCAAGCCTCAGACCGCAACCTAGCCATGTTTGACAATATTTTCCCCATTATTAAGAACACAATGTCTAGCATTAAATCCTCCCCCTCCCTAGGAGCCTCTAGTTCCTCAGAGATCCCACAGACTCCTCAAAGTTTATCAGCTCTCATACTTGACTCCTCTTTTGACCCTACCTTAGCCCCTCATGGCTCCCACATTGGGTCCACCACACATAATAACAATTCTCCTTCTATTCTAGAGGTGAATGAGCCCCTCCAGGGCAACAACCATTCTAGTATGCATGTTCACCTCTCCTCTAGAACTCCTAGCTCTGACTTGACATGCTCCATAAATCACACCATCTCCCCAGATACTCCCCTGACCTCCAAGCCCAGTAGAGTAGACATTGTGAGTGTACCCAAGACCCTCCGTATATCAAATTCAGCAACATCCCCGTGTCGGGCATCTGAAATGGACAAACAGCATGTCTCCTACTACCCCTATACTGCCTCCTGGCCAAGGGCTGCACCTCTTATCCTCCAACTTATTCCACAATCATATAGAAGGTGCTTTTGGGTCAATATCCGCCTTACCCCTCTTCTCCTAACTCACCCTCCCATCCTATCCCCCGGTCCCAAGGCCCTGAATCCCGCCCCACCTTGCAGTCACAGGCTGTTCCTGGCCTTTTGATCCCATCCTCCTCTAGTTCTCCCCCCTCCGCAGGGTCCCCTGCTCCAAGCCTCGAAAATCCTCTCCCACACCTCATTGGAAGCTAGACTAGATGAGATTACACTTTGTCTCCAACAACTTAAGGCAGAGGTTTGAAGTCTATTACATATCACCTCAGAGTTGTCCGTTAATCTGAAGTTTAGAGGGTCCACAAAGAATAACCGCCTCAACCGTGGGCCCCCATCTGACTCTGGCCCCTTGCTTCCTGCTCTCCCCCCACCAACTAGGTCGTCATCAAACATGGCACCCCTGTCCCATAGTTGGAAAACCACTCCCCACCCTAATGACCCCTTGCGGCCCTCTAGATTTAAAGACCCACTGTCTGACAAGGATATTCATTCCCTCCTACTCTCATCTGATCCTTCACACTCAGCCACCTCTACTAACTTGCACCAAATAGAAGCAATCCTTTCAGACCCTTTCAGGGAACCTAGGGAAAACACCGGAGACTTAAATGAGACCAACCTTACAAGGGTCACCACCACCCTTTCTAACACACTGGACACCAATCCAAAACTTAAATGCCTGCTTCTCAACTGCAGATCGGCAGTCAGAAATGCTGCTGACATTGCGGCCTTCACCCTTGCACATGACCTTCATCTTGTTATGTTGACGGAAACCTGGCTAAACAACTCAGCTGCACCCATTCTGGACAAACTAGTTCCTCCTAACTACAACATCATTAGGTTAGATTGATCTAGCGGATATGGTGGCGGCATCGCTTGTATACATTGTAGCAGTTAATCAGTCAAGCAATCACAATCGGCTCTCCTGCCGTCCTGCGAATATCTGTGCATTGAGGTGGCCTGTAACAATAACCATCCATGCAAATTGCACATGTTCTACCACCCTCCACGTGACAATCTTCCCTTCATAGAACAGATCATGGATATCATCTCATCTAACGCAGATCTTCATGGCACTCAGATCTTCTTAGGAGATGTCAACCTCCACGGGAAAGACATCCATGATGTGGCTGTCAATAGCCTTAAGTCCTTCCTGGTAGACCTTAACCTAATCCAAATTTGTGAGAGCCCTACTCACCTTAAAGGAGCTACCTCAGATCTAGTTATCAGCAAACTCAACTCCATTCACCTTGAATCTATCGTCCCTTGTGACTGGACAGACCACCACTGCATCACCTTCCTCATCTCAGATTCTGTGAGAACTAACAAAGTTCAGCCTAAGTACCCCAGACACTGGAAAAGATGTCTACGAAACATCAACTTGCGTGATCTGACTGCTCTCTGTGATAACACCCTGCCCCCTCTAGTGGACATGTCTGACGTTTATGACCTTACAGACCACTATTACAGTTCCATGACAAGTGTTCTTGACTCGCTGGCACCTCTGAAGCTGAAAAGACTGTCCTACAAACTCTCCAAACCTTGCTATAACGATAGTTTAGATACTGAAAGACGGAATCTGAGATTAGCGGAAAGACTGTGGAGATCCTCTCCCTCCCTTGAACATCTCAATCAACTGAGATATGTACGAAATATCTATAACAAACGCATCAGATGCTCTAAAGCCACCTTCTTCAGAAAACAATTAGAGCATGCAAAAAAAGGCCATAAAAGCTGTTTGAGCTCATCAAGCTTCAGTCATACAGTCAACCTAACCTTCCCTCATTGGGGCCATGTCCGCAGCCTAACTACAAAGAATTCGCTGACTTCTTCACCGATAAGACTACTAAGATCGAAGTTGAACTAGGTTCAGCCTTGGAGCACCTTTTGATCGCACCTCCTAACACCCTTCTTCCTACTTGGTCGGATGACATCCTGCCCGGTCGGCTCTGCCTCGCCACCCCCAAAATAATGCATCTTGGAGCATTTTCAAATCTTTGGATGAAAGTACTATACACAAAACTCTAGCTACTCTGAAACCATCTAACCAATTCAATGACCCCTTGCCATTAAACTTCTTCTCTGAGATCAATGCCTCCTTACTCCCACTCTGGACGAAGATTGTCAATGCTTCACTTCTGCAAGGTTACCGCCATTCTAAAGAAACCTCTGACCTACACAACTTCCGCCCAATTTCTGACATCCCCACGTTGGCAAAGCTCCTGGAGAAATGCATGCACATCCAGCGTTGTGACCACATTGAGCAATTCCGACTTCTAGACCAATTTCAATCCGGTTTCCGCCAGGGTCATAGCACAGCATCCGCTCTCACTCACATTGTAGACGATGCGCTAAGATTGCTAGAGCAAAACGAATCTTGTCTATTGATCCTCCTTGACCTCTCATCAGCTTTTGGTACTGTTAAACACAACAACCTAATGGACCTCTTGAAACACAGGATGGGGCTCTCTGGGCCTGTACTAAACTCCTCATTTCCCCATTATAAAACCCAAGAGCTTCAAGGTGAACCAGTCCCTGTCTCATCCCTCATTAGTCAATCTGTGGGTTCCACAGGGATCCGCGCTCTCACCCACTCTCTTCAACCTGTTCATGGAGCCTTTAACAGAAATCCTGAAATCATACAGTATTCACTATCACATGTATACAGATGATACCCAAATGTACATAAAGGTCGCCTCCCCTAATGACATCAGGTCCCTCAACTCAGTCCTACTGACAACACAAAGCTGGTTGACACAGAACCACCTAAAGCTCAACGCTCTTAAAACGGAATTCCTCCTAATTGCACCACTCAAGCAGTCTCCAGTCATCAAAGAATTTATGAGTCAACTAACCGCTCTTAACTGCACGCCGCACATAATTGATTCCACAAGCTCATTGGGACTAATGCTAGACAAGAGTCTGAACATGCAGAAGCATATTAGTACACTCACCAAAGGAGCAAACTTCCAACTCAGTCTCTTAAGGAAAATAAAACCTTTCCTCCCTTCACATGACTTAAAGGTTGCAGTGCAAGCCCAAGTGATCTCTAAGCTTGATTATGGAAGCACAACCCTTTGTGGCCTTCCTAGAGTGAAGACGGCCCAACTCAGGGCTAGCCTCAATTCTGTTGCAAGGCTCATAACGGGCTCGAAAAGACACAATCACATCACGCCAGAGCTGATATCCCTAAATTGGCTCCCTTACGAAGCTAGGATACAATAAAAAATTGCATGTATGACACATAGAGCCAGTCATTTCAATACCCCAATGTACCTCGCTCAAACTTTGGAGCTCTCTGCTGGATCTAGATCCTCGAGAAGTGCCAGCACATTACTGTTCAAACCACAAAAATTTAACAACAAAATAAACTTATAATCGAGCCTTCTCGAGTATCCGCCAGAGGATATGGAACGCCTCACCCCCTAAAGTCTGGGTGATTCCCTCCTCTGCCCTTTTCAAAAAGGAAGTTAAATTGATACTGCTGAAGAAACTTTTACCACTGTAATGGAGCTTCCAAGTTGCTAGATGACATCCTTGCAAGTCAGAATATATGAAGACTGTCTTGCGATTCTGTCGGTCCTGTACTACCTCCGGCTAATTCTGCTTGCAACTGATGTTGGGTAAAGTGCTCTGATACCCCCTGTGACCATGTTCGCAACTTAGACCTTATCCCTATACTTCCTTTCTCAAGAAAGTATAAACGCTATGGATGAAGAAACTTTTGTCTGGACTCTTTGCTTCCAATGCTCCCTAGGGTTCTGTGCTATAGGAGACTGTTTAGATTGTTTTTACTGTGTTGGGTTGCTTTTTTTTTTATCACTTGTATCCCCCCCTGACTTATATACTGTAAAGCGCTCTGATACCCTCGGTGGTCATGTTCGCGCTATAGAAAACTTTTTATATAAATAAAATAAATAAATCCCAAGGCATACCCACATCATCCAACAGCTCCGCGACCTCCACTGGATCCCTGTCGAAAGAAGGATAACTTTCAAGCTGCTCACGCACGCTTACAAGGCCCTCCACAACATCGGACCACAATACCTCAACAACGCCTCTCATTCCATACCCCCAAGAGAAACCTCCGCTCACCCGACCTCACGCTAGCCACCGTCCCAACGCTTCTACAGGAACTGAGCGGTGGAATGTCCTTCTCCTACCTCGCATCCAAGACCTGGAATGACCTCCCCCTTCACCTCCGGCGAAGTCCTACACTGCACCAATACGGGATAGACCTCAAGAAATGGCTCCTCGAATGACCCCAACATAGTTGCATACCCCTCCCAGCGCCTTGAGACCCTAATGGGTGAGTAGTGTGCTTTACAAACCCCTGGTTGACTGATTGTATGGGACACAAGAAGGATTGACCAATAGCAGGAAATACTAGGGACAAGTTCACCAAGAGTGGAGAGATGGCGTCCTTTGTCTGGAGGCAATAAACTCAGCTGCATTGCCTCCAAAGTGAAAGATGAACCAGTGGGGCATCGGATCCAGCAACACTCATCAGGGAATGCGGATCTCACAGGTCAATGCTTATATATATGCATACATAAGTGGAGGATGGGACCAGAGCGCAGCGCGGAGAAGGCGGGAAATGTGGTTTAAAAAAAGCCCTACAAGTAACTGGGAAAAACTGTAGGCAGAGTGAGGAAACTCATTTTGTTTACATGTTAAGCTTGGCCTTTAGATGGACAGCTCCCCTAAGTAGTATAAAGAGAAAGAGGAGGAATTTTTCAAAATTCCAGAAGGCAGATAATCTAATTTCTTACTTCTATACTTTGTTTGTTACTTGGCTTGTGGAAATTAGCGTGTTTCGTGAAAGATAGCAACCTGGACTAATATATAAATCACTTAGGATTAATAGAAGTTTCTAGGTAACATAAAGAAAGATAAAGTGGGAAAAGGAAAGAACAGAAAGCACACCAGTGGTGAGAAAATGCAAATTGAAAACTTACTTGCTACCTAATTATTTTTTCCTTCGAGGGACTATGGTCCAAACTGAAGAGACTCCTAAAGAAGAAAAGGTTAACCGAAGGTTGCACTAAGGATTCATTTCATAACTTCTTTTGTTAACACAAAACAAGGACGGCCCAGAGAATACGAAAAATCGCCTGGGGACTTTCTATCATCAGGGAGAAAGGGATCCACCTGTTACAGTGATATACTTAGGGAGTGCCAGGGGCATACGTCAGTTAGTAAGACAGGGAGTCGCGTGTCAGGGTTTTCAACAATCCTTGCCCTGTATCCAACAAAAGTGTGGCAGTGAGTTGGGTTAAGGGTAGGATATTTTATTTGTAGGGTAGAGGTTTGGAGGTAGGTCAGGTGCCAGGGGGAGTGTGGACTGGCACCCCTATTGATAAAACGAGCCACCAAATTTTAGGCAAATCAGGTACTGAATCAGAGTAGAGGTCATCAATGCGACTAGTTAACAGTTCCTATCCAACTTAATAGCCCAAGTTACAGGCGAGAGTGCAAAGGGATAATAAGGGGCAACATGTAACACTGACTATCTCCAAAGTCAGTAATGTAGTTAGCACCTCACTATGCCAGCTTTGTCACTACTCAGATTCTGTTGTCCCTCTATACAATGAAGATGTAAATTGATACAGTTGCAGCTGAGGGACTGTATAAGTAGTTAGGGACTGCATCCAGGGGATTCTGATTGGCTGTCCCATTCTCCAGATTCCAATCAATGTGCTAATATCCAAACGGCAGTACAGCTGGTACAAAGAGTTTATCTTTAATGGTGTACTTTGAAACTGAAAAATATTAAAATTTTATACATGAAACACATCCTTATGTAGTCTATACCCAGAGTAATCACCTTACAAATTAAAACCTTTAAACAGATTCATAATGTCCCTTGGTTTGGCTTGCACTGTATCCTGGTGCCCTACCACTGAGACATTGGCCAAGCTCTCATAATACCAATCAGTTCGTGCCTGCACCATGCATTGATGTTCCACTATTAAGCCATCTTTGTAGCTCTCACAATGTATCTCTGTGATGAAATAGATTATGCACTAATGTCTCAAAATTGAGATCGTCTTGGGGCTCTTACAATACATCTCTATCCTGACCTGCAGCATGCTTTGATATCCACTATTTAAGTGCACTCTGGTCTCTCTTGAGGCATATCTACACTGATCTAAATTCTGGGGCATTGACCCAGTGCTGAGACATCCAGAGAGCTCTTGCAGTGCTGATTATCCAGACAGCTTTGATGGAGCAAGTGTCTTCTGGCTTACAAGAATTTGTACCGGAGTCTGCATTTCTACACACTGATCACTCTTAAAAATTAATCTGCTTTGACGCAATTGATTAGGGACCAGAGCAAGTCTCCCCTTCTGGCAAATGAGCTGAAAACTTAACGTCTGCTGAATAGACCCATAGAAACTGCTTCACAAGTTAAACTCTCGAAAGGGTCAACTCACCTTTCAATCTTTCTAAGACCAGAGACGTTTTAAGGCATGGGCAAAGAAGGCAATTGACAGACGATGATGAGGGAAAATACAATTTAAAAAAAGAAAAACACTTACCTTACGCTCACCACATCGCCGAGTCAACCCCCCCTGTCCCCAGCACCACATTTACCTACACCGGCCGCTCCTGAAAAAAAGAGCACACCTGCATGCTTTTTCCTCTTAAAATCCTTAAAGACAACCCTGGTATTTCTGCCAGATCACTCTGGCAAGATGGTAATTCACGCTATGATCAGGGCAAAGTTGGACTATGCAAATTCACTCTATTTGGGAATACCAGGAGGATTACTTAATAAACTATAACTTGTTCAAAATGCCACTGCCTGTCTTAGTTTTAAATACCCCCAAAAGACAATCCTCTACGTAAAATTTGAAGACTCCACACCGGCTCCCCCGTTAAACAGAGAATAATGACTCGGTTACTTACAGGTAATGTTTAATACTCCGAGTTATAGTCTTCCTCGTCACAGTCACCAAGGAGCACTCGTGTTCCAAGCACAGCATTTACCCATACATTTAAAGGTCCTCACCCAATATGGCCGACTGGCAGGAAGTACCTGCCACCTGACCTATAAGGGTGGGACCAACACAGGAAACATCCTGAAATACAAAGCAGAAACCAAAGGAAAGAAAACAATTTGTTCATCCCCCCACCCATAAGGGCGGGCGTGAGGGAATATGACTGTGACTGGGAAGACTATGACTCGGAGTAATGAACATTACCTGTAAGTAACCGAGTCATTACCATCCTCCTCCGATTTCCTCGTTACAGTCACCAAGGAGTGTATACCCAAGCGCTAGACGAACAAAGAAACAGACACCAGGATGCCAAAAAAAACCAAAAAAACAGTTTAGTGCAGACAAGTACACACAATCAGTGGTCAGCCGCAAGGACAGCGGAACCAAAATCTCCAGAAAAAATCTCTCCCATCCTCAACTTATAATGGGAGACGAAAGTGTGAGGGGAGGACCAAGTTGCCGCAGCACAAAGATCCTTCAAGGAGGCCCCCTTAAAGGAAGCCCAGGAGGAAGACACACTCCGAGTGGAACGACCCTGAATTACCGGGGGAAGAGAAACCCCCAAATGCCGGTAGGCCAGGGAGACAGTGGAACGAACCCAATGGGACAGAGTGGCCGTGGTAGGGCGATGACCCTGCTGGGCAACACCAAAGGTAACAAACAAAAAATCCACCTGGCGAAAGGAGGAAGTACGTTCCAGGTAGATCACCAGAGCCCTGGTCAAATCCAGGGAATGGAGCCGAATCTCCTCCTCCAAAGAAGGGGAAGGGAAAAAGGCAGGAAGGATAATATCCTGGGACAAATACAAAGCCGAGGAAATCTTGGGAAGAAAAGTCGGGTCAGGACGAAGGACCACTTTGTCAGGGAAAAAACGTAAGAAAGGAGGATGACAAAGCAAGGCCCCAAGCTCCCCCAAACGTCGGCCAGAAGTAATGGCCACCAGAAAGCAAACTTTCAGGGTGAGAAACTCCAGAGAGACTAAAGGCAGAGGTTCAAAGGGGGAAGCCTGCAAGGCATGAAGGACCAAGGGAAGATCCCAGGGAGGGACAGGAGAAGCAACGACAGGCCGCCAAAGAAAGAAACTGCGCAGAAGGCGCAAAGCCAAGGACTCAAAGGGAATGAGAGAGGACCCCTGGAGAGCCTTAATGGCGGACCACTGGCTGCGGAGAGTAGAGACCTACAGCCCAATGCAAAAACCCATCCCGGAGGAACTCAAGAACAGAACCCCCCCTCACAGGAATCAGGGAGAAACAAACGCGTAGAACACCAAGCGGAGAAATTCCGCCAGTGACGGTCGTAGACCTTAAGGGTACTGCCCTTCCGAGAATTTTAGATAGACAACGCCACAGCAGAGGAACAACCCAAGGAAACAAGCCTACACCTTTCAATTTCCAAACCCCCAATGCCATCTGGCTGAGTGCCTGATGAGACAGGTGAGGAAAGCGGAGAGGAGAAGGGGACAGCGGGAACCTCCACGGAGGAGCAACCGCCAGATGAAGAAGGAGGGGATACCAAGACTGGCGAGGCCAAAGGGGGGCCACCAAAAGCACCAACACCCTCTCCGACCTGATCTTTGCCAGAACCCTGCTAAGAAAGGGAAAAGGAGGAAAGGCATAGAGAAGACCCGGAGGCCAAGAGAAACTCAGGGCATCCACTCCCCACGCCTCCATGCAAAGCAGAAGGGCGTGGAACCTGGGCAGAAGAGCATCCTGAGGGGACACAAAGAGATCCAACCAGGGCCTCCAGAACCTCCCTGAAAGACCAGGGGAGACAGGGACAGAGAGACCGTAGATGGAAGAAGGCGACTCAAATGATCCACATGCCCATTCTCCCTCCCCGGCTGATAGATAGCCGTCAGACCCAGCATATTGTCCTCCGCCCAAGACCCAATCTGATCCACCAGGAGAGCCAAAAGAGGAGAGTGAGTGCCCCACAAATGGTTCAAGTAGGCACGAGCCACCTGATTGTCTGTCCGGACCTGAACCCACATGTCCTGCAGGCGAGGAGCAAAGTGCACGAGAGCCTTGAACACTGCAGCCAGTTCTTTACAATTCGAGGACATCCAGCTCTCCGCGGGGGACCAAGCACTCTGAGCAGAAAGAACCCAGAGAGTGGCCCCCCAACCCCAAGGACTGGCATCGGTAGTCAGGGTACAGGGAAGGGGAGGGTCCATGGGTACTCCTTTTGCCAGGTTGTTCGGCACCAACCACCATTGCAGCAGGAGAGAAATGGCTGGAGTCACAGGAACAGAGGCCTCGTAGTCCAGGGACACCGGATCCCAGTGAGACAGAAGGTGATACACCAGATGGTAGAGGTGTATGCGAGCCCAAGGGACCAGGAAGAGAGAGGCAGACATGTCCCCCTGAACCCGCAACCAGGTCTGTGCAGAGGCAGAAGAGGTCGACAGGAAACATTCCAGATGAGACCGGAGACGAAGCTGGAGATCCGGAGGCAGAAACACCAGCCCCAACCTGGTGTTGAAGAGAGCTCCGATGAACTGCAGTTCCTGAGAAGGGATGAGGTGGGACTTGCTGACATTCACAAGGAGCCCATGAGACTCCAGGCAAAGCCGCTCCAGGGCCACATCCTCCAGGGCCTTAAGAAAGGACAAGGACGATATTAACCAGTCGTCAAGGTAAGGAAACAATAGCACCCCTCGAGCATACAAAAGACCCACTAGGGGAGCCAATACCTTAGTAAACACCCGAGGGGCAGAAGCCAGCTCAAAGGGGAGAACACAAAATTGGAAGTGCTGACCCATGGCGAAGAACCACAAATATCTCTGGGAGAGGGGATGCACAGGAATATGGTAATAAGCATCCAAAAGATCCAAGGACGACACGAAGGCCCCAGAGGAAACAAGGGGCAGGATCCACTGCAAACTCACCATTTTGAACTTCTGGTGAGGCACATAAAGATTTACGGCCTTGAGGTCCAAGATAGGGCGAAAGTCCCCCGAAGGCTTTGGCACCAGGAACATCAGGGAGTAGCAACCCTGTCCCACCTCTGGCCTGGGAACAGGCACGATGGCACCCTTCTGGAGAAGATCCTGGATCCCCCGTCGCAACCCCAGCAGCCTCATAGGATTCCGAGGAGTGGGAACGAAAGAATCTGGTGGAGGAGAAGAGAAGACGATAGAATAGCCTTCTACCACCAGCCGAAGAACCCAGGGATCGGTGACGTTGTGAGCCCAAGCGGAAGAAAACAGTCCAATCCGGCCGCCCACCGTGAGATAGTCAGGACTTGGCAGAGGCATCGGGGAGGGCAGCACCAGCAGGCTGTTGCCGGGACTTGGCAGAGAAGGGGGTGCCATGGCCACGACTTCTTCCACGAAAGGGCTGGGAGGGACCCCTCACAGCAGTCGGGGGATTCCCAAAAGCACGCCTGTAGCCAAAACCCCAACCCCTCAGAGGAGGCCGCAGATGCATCAGAAGCTAACGATCTTCCACAGACTTCTTAAGGAGATCCTCAAGCCGAGACCCAAACAATTTAGCACCATCAAAGGGCAAGCGGGACCGAAGGGATTTTTGAGAAGCATCCACATTCCAGGAACGCATCCAAATGTTACGGCAAGCAGATATAATGGAGCCAGAAATAGCAGCAGCAGCATACAGAGAGTCAAAAGTGATGTCAGATAACAAACGAACCTGCTGCTCCATAGGGACCAGACGGGGATTAACATCCTCCCCCTGCTGGAGGGCCTCAGACATGACCTGAAAATCATGAAGAGGAGACTGGACCAAATATGAGGCATAAGCCCCAGCCCGGATCAAAAAGTTAGCAACGGAGTAGGCCCGCTTAGCAGCACCGTCCACTCTCTTATCCACCGGATCACTAGGAGAGGCGTCCTCAGATGTAATCGAACCACTGGACGCCAGACCCACAATGAGAGAATCCACCTTAACGTTAGGAGTAAACTCAGTCAGAAAGTCCTGGAGAGGATATTTCTTGGCGAGGAACCGTCGGAAACCAGTCTTATCAACATCAGCCCACACACGAGACAGAAGACCCCTGACGGCCTTGTGAACAGGAAGAGCATCAGGCTCCCTACGACGGTACTGGGAGAAATAATCCTCAACCTCAGCCAGAGGAGCAACAGTCGGGAAGGCCAAATTGTCCTTCGAGTGGGTGAAAACCTCCCTCATTTCAGTGCCCTTAACAAAGCGCCCACGCAGCTCTTCATCCGAGCCGTCAGGGTCAGGCAGAGATGGACCCCTAGGAACCAGAGGCACTGGGCCATCCCGAGCCTCAAAGGCAGAACCCACAGCCCTATTAATCATGGACTGGAGTACATTAAGGTCCATGCCTGCAGGCTGCTGGGACACAGAATCCGAGTCTGAACCAGAAGACCGGTGAGGACGTTTCCCTGCGCGTTTACCCTCCATACTGACATAACACACCAGAGGGAAGGAGGGGAAAGCCTTAAAAAAGGGGCGAGAACACCATTGCAAAGCAACCAGCCCCTCCCCCTAATTGAGGAAATGACTGAAAATGCCCCCGGAACCGCCCCGCGAGGACGACAAGAGCAGGCGTATGGGAGCACAACCGCAGCAGGAGCCGGACGGAGGCAGCAGGTAAGCCCATAAGGACTGAGTGAGACTGAACCTCCGGCACCAACTGCTCTTGAACGCTCAAGCGCAGGAGCGGTGAAAAAGCCACAACACAGCCGCACCCCAGACGTTCAGCGAAGGGGCGGCAGTGCATTCAAACAAACAGGGCACAAGTGGACAGGCAGCAGCTCCCATCGCTCAGCGCTTTAAACAGAAGATAATGGGGGCATGGGGGGCAGCCGAGCACGGCAAGGTCTGCCCCCCGGGCAGATTGGGAAGGGGGGGGGAGTGGCCGGCTCGCGGACATTTTGGATGATTTGGGCTACATTGGGAATGGCCCAAATGTAGCCCTATTTGCAGAATATAGCCCAAGGGGTACTTAATGGTTTTTCGTGCTTCACCCAGCCACCATTTTAGGTTTGGTGACCTGGTGGCTGGGAGCGCATTGTAGGACAGGTTTTTTGTCAAGGCTAGTGTTTGGTGGTGGTAGTCGCTTTTACTTGTCTCCATATGGCTGGTGGCGATTATCGCGTTCTCAAAGCCCTGAGGCTTCTTAGTGAGGCTGGGCGAATGGACTTGGTTATTCCGGATGCGGCGAAGGCCGTGCGCTCAGTGAGGTGCGCGTTGGCCGGGGTGGCGGCCGCCGTCACGGCTTGCTCGCCCCCCCGGAAGGCTGGTGGTCCTCAGGTGAGTGGAAGGGGCCGCACGTATGTCAGGAGTGCAGCCCCGGAGAGTAGGGGGGCGGCGGACGTTGTTGCAGAGGGGGAGTCTCGGGCGGGGCGGCGGTGCACGGGAAGGTTTCTGGGCGGGGGAGCGCGTCGGGCCTCTCCCCGCCGTGTAGCCGATCCGTTGGGGGCCGCTCATATGCCAGGGGAGCGGCCCCAGAGGCAGGGGTAGGCGAGGCCTTGCACGGTGGGGGCAGCGGGGATGTACGTGGAGCGGCCCCCTTTATGCTGTCGGCGGAGTTTGAGCCGGGCAGCGTGGTACCGGGGAGCGCTGCCCGGAAGGCTGCAGGGAGGCGGGAGGGGAAGGGCAAGTGTCTGGGGCTTCGTCCTGTGACGGGAGGGAGGCCTCGGAGGGGGAGCGCATCACGTGGCTCCCCCCCGAGGTCTCAAGCTGAGAGGGGCCGCTCCTATGCTAGGAGAGCGGCCCCCAGTGAAAAATCAAGGCTGGCAGGGCAGCGGGGGGATCAAGGGGGGCTGTAATTTTCTGGTTATGAGGGTCAGTGAGGTGGGGGGTCCGCAGGCCTCCTTGGTTGTGGAAAGGAAGGTTGGGGTGCTTGGGGGGGTGCAGGCAAGTGGAGCTGGGGCGGTACAGCATTAGGTAGTATGGGCCTTACGTCGGGGCAGGTAGGGGGTGGTGTGGTGGGGGGGATTCTCCCTTGTTGATAGAATCGGAGGGGAGTGAGCTGGACTGGGCAGGCCTGGACATTTTCGAGTCCTGGTCAGAAGGGGTGTCTGGGGCGCCTGGGGCAGTGGAGGAGTTTAGGGAGGTTGGAGGATCTGGGGCAGCAGGGGGGAGGAGTGAAGGCCTCGCGGAGCGTTTCACGACTGTAGGGGTGCAGATGGCTTGGGGGTGTGAGGCAGAGGATGGGGAGGCCGGGCTGAGTGTTCGGGGGGAGATGGGGCAGGCTGCTTGGAGTGGAGTGACGAGGAGGAGGAAGAGGCGGGCGACGTGGAGGAGGTGGTGGATTTGGGTGCAGTGGGTCGGGCTTGGGTAGCCAGTACGTTAGGTGCAAGTAAGAGGGGATGGGATGGTAGGCAGAAGAGAGGTGGGCCCAGCACACCAGACCATTCCTTTTTGTTACAGGCGGTGGACCGACAACCTGACCTTCGCGGGGTGCCAGACTTGGTAGGGCTGGGTGCGGCCCAGAGGCACCAAGGAGAAGCGAGGGTGGAGCCTCGGGCGGCATGCCCAGTACCGGCAGGGGATCCCGGCGTGGCTGGCACAAGTAGGCCCGGGACGGGCTCACTGGCCCCAACACCCATGGGGTCGCAGTGCCCCGGGGGACCACGCGGACGACGGAGCAATGACGAGGAGGATTTTTGTTTCTTGTGTAGGGTTCAGTCTGCACCACCAGCGGGGAGCGCTGGGGGTGTGAGGCAGGAGGAGCTTGATTATGAGGAAGATTAGAAGGAAGAGGGAGAAGTGCGGGATGTTGAGCAGGACAGGGTGGGGGGGCCGAGTAATGTTGTGTCTAGTGTCTTACAGGTGTCACGATACCAGGCGAGGCCCACGAGTCGGACATCGAAATGGGAGACCAGCTCGGCCCCTCGGCCAGGACACAGGGTGGAATGGCGGACGGAGTCCTTGGCGCCAGGTAAACGGTCTTTGCTCGGGCGCCCGGTGATGGTATCCTTGGGTGTGGGTGGAACTGACAGAGAAGGGGGGGTTGGGGGGAGGTTGCGCAAGGGCACTTATGTGGTGGATGTGGGGGTCGGCACGGAGGACTCAGGTAAGGGCGGAGGGTCAAGTAAAGGGGCCAAGGACATGGAGGGCATGACGGACAAGAAGGTGACGGTGGATAACCAGACGGGAGAGGGGGAGACAAAATTGGAGAGTAAGGAGGTGAAAATAAAACGCTTGCCATATATGGGGGTGAAGAACCTTTAGGCACGCATTTGATGCTGTCTACCAAGGAACGGATTTGGAAAGGGGAATATTTGGAGATGCTAAAGCTCCTCCACAGGAAGGTGCGGACGAAAGAGGGTTCGAAGGAAGAGGAATTTGAGTTGGCTAAACGGCCTAAGGTGCCGTTGATGATCGAAATTTGGACGGTGGCGTTCCTCATTTACGCTAGTGTGTATTGTGAAAAGTTCCCAGAGAGGTCCGTGGCCATGTTTAAATACTAGGATGTGATACGGAAGGCGCAGATTACAGGGGGCGGATATGCCTGGGCGCAGTATGATGAAGAGTTCCGGGCGTGCATGGCGTGGGACCCGGAGGCGAAGTGGGGCAAGCTAGATACGGATTTGTGGCAGCATACGATGGGGCTAGCGGGGTCTGGAAAAACTATTTTCACGGCCAGCGGGCTCCCACTCGTGTAT
The DNA here is from genome assembly GCF_964204655.1 of Triturus cristatus. Taxonomy (NCBI): domain Eukaryota; kingdom Metazoa; phylum Chordata; class Amphibia; order Caudata; family Salamandridae; genus Triturus; species Triturus cristatus. The sequence continues at coordinate 669,859,755 of NC_140584.1, read as the reverse complement.
TGGCCCTTTTGAGGAGGCCCCACCCGTGGGGGGGTGGGGAGTGCAGGCAGGGGGCAGGCATGGGCAAAAGGGGCTTGCTGGGATTATAAGGGACTGTGCACCCGAGAGTACTGCCGTTTTCGGCACGATTGCTCCGGATGTGGCGGACGGCATGCACTGGTCAACTGTTGGGGTAGCCAGAATCAGTCGCAGGGATCTCAGCAGTGGCAGTCGGGAGCCTTTAAGGCAGGGGGTCAGCAGCAGCAGCCGGGAGAGGGGCGAGGGGCTAAGGGGCCTGGGTCAAAGGGCTCGTACTCCGGTTAGGGTGGAAAATTTGCTGGCAGCCTGGTATCCAGAGAGGAAGGCTGCTGAGTGGTTGCGACTGGGGTTTCTTGAGGGGTTCAGACTGGGGTACGAGGGTCCACGGGTGAGAAGGTGGGCAGACAATCTGAAATTGGCACGAGAGCACTCGCAGGTAGTGCAAGACAAGCTTGACAAGGAAGTGCGTGAGGGCCGCATGGCGGGTCCCTTTCAGGAATGGCCGTTGCCAAATCTAATTGTGTCACCCATTGGAGTGGTGCCTAAAAAAGAGCAGGGTCAGTTTCGCCTCATTCAGCATTTGTCATGGCCGGAAAGAGGGTCGGTGAATGATTTGATTGACGAACGAGAGGCCACTGTATCTTACTCATCTGTTGACGTAGCCATGTCACTGGTAGTGACCGCGGGCGCAACAGCAAAAAATGGCAAAGTGCGCCATTCCGGCTGCTTCCAGTTCACCCTGATGACTGGGATCTTTTGGGCATCCAATTTGGCAGTCACTGGTACGTGGACAAAGCGTTGCCGATGGGCTGCTCCATGTCATGCGCGCTTTTTGAATGTTTCAGCACGTTCCTACAATGGTGATTTACGGAACGGACGGGTCACCAAGGAGTTACGCACTACCTGGATGACTTCTTTTTTGTGGGCACCTCAGGCTCCACGGACTGCCAGAGGGCTCTGGACAGTTTCAATGAGATCATGAGGGAACTGGGCGTGCCGTTGGCCCCAGAGAAAACGATGGGACCCAGTACGGACCTTGCCTTTCTAGGCATTGAGTTGGATTCACGGTTGATGGAGGCACGCCTTCCTGCGGATAAAAAGCTGCAAATGTTGGGGCTGCTGGAAATCATTTTGGCAAAATCAAAGGTTACGGTTAAGGACATACAAGTTCTGCTGGGCCATCTCAATTTCGCCTGTCGGGTGGTCAGGGTAGGGAGGACGTTTTATAGGCGACTGTGTCGGGCATTGGCGGGGCAGAGGCCTCAACATCATCATGTACGTCTGTCGGCCGGGGTGAGGGAGGACTTGAGGATGTGGCAGTTTTTCTTGCAACATTTCAACAGGATACCTTTGATGAGGGAGGCAGACATGGTGTGGGACGTTCAGATTTCTTCGGACGCGGCAGGGTGTACTGGTTTTGGTCTTTACTGGCAGGGGAGATGGTGTGTCGAACTCTGTCTGGAGGAATGGTTGGACGGTGGGAGGAGCATTGCCTTTTTGGAGTTTTTCCCCCTGGTGGTGTCAATCACGCTGTGGGGGGCGCTGTTGGCGCACAAGAAGGTCACTTTCAGGATTGACAATATGGCAGTGGTGCACATTGTCAATCGACAGTCTGCTAGAGATGAACAGGTTCTGAAATTGTTGAGGGTCTTCGTATTGGGGTGCTTGAAGCATGATATTGTTTTTCGCGTGGTGCATGTGCCCGGTGTGGACAATGACATTGCGGATGCTTTGTCTCGTTCACAGTGGGGGAGATTCCGTGGGCTCGCCAAGGACGCGGACAGGACCCTGACCAGAATGCCGTACCAGCTGTGGTACGTAGGCAACACAGGATGTTGCAACTGGTTTTAGGCTCTTTAGCCCACTCCACGAGGATAGCATATCGGGCGGCTTGGGAAGAATTTTTACGTTCCGGGGCATGGCGGCGGTCATCTGGGGTAGCTAGACAGGAGGATGTGATCCAGTTTATTTTGGACTTGGTGGAGAAGGGTCTTACGAAAGTCACGATTGTGGGCAAGCTGGCGGGAATTGCTTTTGTCGGGAAATTGTTGTGGGGCTATGCCCCCTCCACGGGGGAGCTTGGAACACAGATTTTGGAGGGTTGGGCGCGGGAATGTGGGCGCGCTACCCGAGTGCGGAGGCTTTTGTCATGGGAACTGTTGGAGGGGGTGCTGGGGGTGTTGCCTGGGTTGTGTTTTGATGCAGGGGAAACAATTCTTTTTTCTACGCTCATGTCCTGGATGTTTTTCGGGGCCTTTAGGGTCTCAGAGTTGTTGGGGTCCAAGGGGGAGCGGGGTTCGTCTTGGGGGGAGGTTTCCTTCAGTGCAGAGGAGGTCCATATCTGGCTCCGGAAGGCGAAAACGGATCAGAGGGGAAAAGGGAAATGGGTATCTTTGAAATAAGGGGGCACGTCGCCAGTTTGTCCTTTCAGGTGGGGTTTGCGGTGGAGGTCCTTTTCAGGGGTGTTGGGAGGGGACATTATGAGGCTGGGCAGGTGGTACTCGGATTGCTATCAGCGTTATGTGCGCAGCGTCTCTGGGGGGGTGGTAGTTTAAAAAAAAAATTTACAAAAATTTTGTTCGGTGTTTCTTTTTGCTCATTCTTGTTTCTCATTGCAGGTTCGGTTATGGGTCCTCTCGCCAGGGAGATGTCCATCTGGATTGTGGGCCATTCTTTTGTGAAACGGGCGCAGGTCCAGGCCCGCTCGAGCTACTTTGGGGACAGTTTGGGGTTTAATAAAGATTTATTCTCGGTTGGTTGGCGGGGTAGGGGCGGTATGCGGTGGAAGGAGCTGTTATCGGTGCTTAACGGGCTTTTGGTGGCTGGTAGGTGCCCGGATGTGTTGGTTGTACATCTAGGGGGAAACGATATGGGCAGGTAGACGCTGATGCGGGCAATGAAAAGGGAAAGGGTAACCAGGTAGGATAAGTTTAGATTAGAGGTTGGTTAGTTACAGTAGCACAAAGGCAGGTATGGATTACAGTCAGGGGAGGTTAGGATTTGGAAAGGCTAGATTGTGTAGGATTGGGTTATATTATGGTTATGGAATGTTATGTTGTATTTTGTGGGGTGGGGGATCTGATGTGGGGATCGTAGGGGTGGGGGGAGGAACAAGGGTCAGGAAATTCTTGTATAGTGAGGTTTTAGTTTTGTAAGGCAGTGGCCAAGGGATGAAATCGTGATATGCACCTGTTTCAATAAAGCGGCCTTTTTCACACACAATTGGTCTCGTGTCGGCTCGCCTCCCTCTCCACCCCCCCCCCCTTATCTCCCAATGTTCAAAGTCCTGACTATCACTTACAGGGCCTTGTACTTGTCCGGCCTGCTCTATTTTCCAAGGAGATTTAAACAGTACAGAACTTCACGCTCCTCCAATCAGGGCTTAGTATGTATCCCTAAAATACACTAGAAGAGCCTGGGGAACGCTCCTTTGGCTATATGACAGCAAAAAAACTGGAACCTGCTTCCAAAAGCGCTCAGAGATTCTGATTCAGAAAAAGCCTTTACATTTTCGTTAAACTCATTTTTTAGAGAATTCAAAGTTACCATTCCATTTTACATACAATTAGCGCCGGTACGTTTCAGGGACAGCAGCAGCTCCCTTTATAAACGTCAATCATTCATTAGAGGGACCTTCTGAAACTGGCCACAATCACCATGCTCTGTAGCGCCCACCTCTGGGTGGCGGGGGAGGAGCAGTGAGTGCTGTGTTGGGCTCTAAGCACAAAATGCCGCCTGCTGAGAGAAAAAGAAATGGAGGTAGGTGGTCACTTCAATGGGCTGTGCAGCTCTTGCAGGCACCTGCATCAACCCTGCAGGGTCCAAAGCCATCAGAGCCAAGGCATCCTTCCGAGGCTGGCAGACTGTGCCCCCTTCCTTTAGGTAGCAACACTCTTTATTAAAGCAGCAACTGACATGTTAGTGTGTGGTGTGCACTGCAGGAATGGACACTTATGTCTGAGGCTTGCACAGTGAAGATTCAGGCCGACGTCGGGCCTAATCCTGATTACGCTACATTTTTTGTGAGGCAATTGCACATCTGGTAGTTTGCAACAGCGCAGTGACACAATCGAATAGAGAAAAATGCATCAATAGCGAATGTGCCATTTGCGCCCGCGATTTGCACACACATTTTAATCCGTTTAGGTCTCAAACAGGAGTTTACATCCACAAAGGATCAATATTGTTAGGGCTTGTCTCAGTAGAACAGCTGCCTGCCGGATGCCTGCTGAATAACTGAGCAACTGATTCACCGCCCAGAAGGTGCGACGTGCACTGGGGTAACGTGAAGAACTCGTGAAGAACTCGTGGCTTCAGCGGCTTGAAGCTGCCGCCTTCCGCAAGAGCTAAATTATCATAACTGGATTCCGTCTACACGGCGGGTTGGACCAATGGCAGCACAGTGTCTGCTCCCGAAGTCTCCAGAGTAATCCCGGCGGAGGAGGATCAGACGCGTCCTATAAGAGGCTTACTGGCTTTCAGCAGGCCCCGCCTCCCGACTGATGCTGCTCGCGGAGTCCCTGGCCTGCAGGCATGCACTGCCCAGGCCACCCCTTTGTTTATTTGCAAATGCCCATCTGAAAACACCGTCGGCTTTCAAACCAGGCATCAAGAGCTGGAAATGGACAAAAAATGTAAGAGTCCATGAATAGGAGGTTCTTGAGAAAAGGGTTGAGCCAAAAGAGTAGAGTCGATAGAAGTCTGACATTCGATCTACACTTTTTGTTAAAGGGCGGCCCCTAACATATTGGTAACAAAGCCAAATGTAATAGTAAATCTGTCATGGATTATTAATTTGGTCACAAATAGAGTGCAATTTAAAATACCTTCAGGGTGAAGGCACCGTCAGGGACCACTGAGTGCCCAGCAATTTCCAGGGTATAAAATAGTAATATAACTCTAGTGGTTAATGCCCTTGCTTGAGAAAAAAGTGTGAAGCTGAATGACAGGTTTCACTAATTTAAAATAGTATAGAGGGTTAATAGGCCTTCTGCAAAGCACAATGTAACATACAGGTCACATATTTGCATTTTATGTGGACAACTCAGTGGGTGACTGCTTTTGCTGCAGAGATACTTGTGTTTGCTGGAGTTGTAAAGTTATATCCCTTTAAATACAATTCAGAGAGCTATGAACTGGCATCAAGGAGCTGACTGAAAATTGCAAGGCATAAGTGTAGAATCATATTTTTCCCACAATATTTCGTGATTCTAAGGTTGCTAAGAAATATTCATTTGGGTAGTAATGATGATTTATTAGTAAAAGCTATATTACATGGTTATTAGTGCAATTACTAATAAAGCCAGACATATAACCTTCTTACATCGACTGCATATCTCTTACGTAAGAACTTTAAGAACTCAAACACATGCTTTCCAAATCATAGCACTTGGGAAATGACAAGATAATTGTCTTTATTTTCTGGCGTCAGTGTGTTAAGCTCCAGCTACCCCCACCAGGATGAAACTCGAAGAAAAAGCCTGCAGGCCGTGCTTAATTTGAGCCGATGGTATCCAGTGCTCAGCATCAACACTTAATTGTCAACACCGGTGCTTCTGACAGTCTGCCACGTAGTGGCACTATCGGTCTAATTTGCAGATGAGTATTACAGCAGATGTTTATTCATTCAACATACATAAAAAATGGATAATACCTGCTGCCAAAGCCATTCTTATAGTTTTGGGGGCCCTGGAAAAGTCTGAATTATCACACTTGTAGAAGTGTGATGCTTAGTAGTTGTGTTAGTCCTGTCATTGGCAGATATGGCAGGGGCAATGGGTAGTACAAGTTGCAGAGGGCTCTTGACAAAGGCCCTGGCACTTTTTTTTTTTTTTACAAATTAAGCACTAACTGGACGTCACTGCTGGTCCCACTGTAATTCGAAACAAGAATCCTCCTTCTCCCTCGGTGTCAGCACAATGCACCGGGACAAAGACAGCACAATTCACTGAGGTCAGCCTGGATCCTGGATCTGCCACAATAATGGCTGCTGATCCGTAAGGCTCCACCTCATTTCCAGTGCTGCATAGAACGATTAAACCCTCCAATAAACAAACATTGTCATAACAGATTTTAAAATTAGCAAAACGTGAGGGTGGGCTCACAAATATATCCAAACGCTCCTTCACCAGGATACGAAGATTGCGCACTCGCAGGGGTTTCAAAGAATTGCGTTTATTGCCACATTAACATATGGCAGACGCGTTTTGGCGTGCTGCCTTTGGCAATGTCAAACTGTCTGGTGCCATTTTCTCATTATACATTAACACTAACACCAACACTCACTCACACCCCCCCCCCTTCCCCCCACAAAGCGCACCAGCCCACAGAAAGTCATGGAATCAAACCTAAATGATGGACAATAATTATGGGACCTCCAATTCAGTTTCTGAGGTGGCCATCATAACATTATAAAACGCTGTTATCTAACCGATAAAGACAAACATAAACACATATTTGTATCATGGTGTACCATCGTATGTACATTAAAAAGTTAATGCGCAATAATATCAAAACTAGGACCTATTTCCACATGATATTAGGTGCATAATGCGTGATAATGACTATCATTCTTAAAACGCAATGCCCTCAATGACAATATGTGAACACATTATCCTGCACTGCATTGCATAGCAATGGCCCCGTTTTTTGTGGCATTGGTATGCATTACCATAGTGCCCTGAATGGGCTCCTTCGACTCCCACCGACTCGCCCAGCCATAAGGTTTATCCAATGGTGATCCTGTTTCTTCGAAATATCTACTAGAAAGCAACATGTTTAGCAATTCATCAGAATTGCCATGGATTGACTATCCTATGTACAGGGAGAGGGGCTAGATGACTTTGAGGGCAAGTCCAAGATATTGCGCATACCCTGGCCACATGTTAGACTGATCACCTTCTCACATGTTCTATGATGAAAACCTCACATTGATGGTATCCTGCCCTGAATAGGCTCTTTCCACTGAGGCCAAATCTCCCGCAAATAATGTATCTGTCATGACAATCTCTCCACAATCAGTAATCTCAAACAAGCGTTTGCAATGCAATAAGTTTTGCATTTACGTGAGTTTTAGCTATTGGCATTGTAAATAACTAACTTGTATTTGTTTTGGTTTTTAAAACTATAAATAAAAGGCATTGTCATTACAATGCCAATAGCTTAAACTCGCATAAATGCGAGACCTATTGCATTGCAAATTCTTGTTTAGTTTGGGAGCACATTTTCCTAGTTAGCCTAGATTTGAAGGTATGATGATCAGGTGAGACTGCACTTAAAAGGTTTGCAGTTATCTCATCCCATTTGGTTTCTGCCCAACCTTAGCTGCAGATTGTGAAAAGGAGAGTTTTGCAAATATCTTGCTCCATCTATCGGAATGGAGAAAAGAGATTAATCAAGCACGACTTTTCAATGCAGACAACACTCCTATTCAGAATTGTGTGTCTGTTACAGTTCATGAAGCTGCATCAAGCCGCTTCTCTGCGTTCAGAAACCCATATAGCAAGTTCTTCAAGACCAGGAGGAAACATACTATAATGGCAGATTTTACTCTGAGAACACCCCAGCCACTGCGTTTAACACAGGCTATCAGTTACAATGGCTAATCGGGGAGCTCTCCAGGGCCAGTCATTCAGAAGGTAGAATGAGAACCCTATGCACAGAGCTCTGTATGCATAAAGGTGCAGAGGACATGACTGTTCATCAAACAGAACACTGTAGTCTGCCTGCTTCATCTACAGTGGTTATAGCTGCCCCAGGGAAGGGAAGAGGGCTTTGCCCCTCGACTTTCTTCACTTTTTCAAGAGTCTAAAGTGTGTCCCTTAATAAATCAATCATAGTTGTCGAAAGGAGTGTTGTCGAGCGGAGTAGAGTGATATGGAGTGTTGTCGAGCGGAGTGTGTTGTTGAATAGAGTGGAGTGGCACAGAGTGGAGTGACAGAGTTTAGTGTCATTGAGTGGAGTGTCTTCCAGTGTCGTACAGTCGAGTATTGTAGAGTGGAGCATTATAGAGAGCCGTGGAGTGGAGTGGCAAAGAGTGGCATAGAGTGGAGTGGTGTTTAGTGGAGTAGCGGAGTAAAGTGGAGTAGTGCGTCACAGAGTAAAGTGGTATTGAGTGGCATAGAGAAGTTGCCATAGAGTGGAGTAGAGTGTTGAAGAGAGGCATAGAGTGGAGTAGAGTGTTGAAGAGAGGCATAGAGTGGACTAGAGTGTTGAAGAGAGTGGACTAGAGTGACACAGAGTGGATTAGAGTGTCGTAGAGTGGATTAGAGTGTCGTAGAGTGGATTAGAGTGTCGTAGAGTGGATTAGAGTGTCGTAGAGTGGATTGGAGTGTCATAGAATGGAAAAGCACAGAGCGGCGAAGAGTAGAGTGGCATGTCGTAGAGTTGAGTGGAGTGTCGTAGAGTGCCTTAGAGTGGAGAGGCATAAAATGGAGTGGAGTGGAGTGGAGATGAGTGGCAAGTCTTAGAGTCAAGTGGTGTGTCACAGAGTGGAGTGGTGTGTCAGAGTGGATTGGTGTGTTGTACAGTGGGATGCTGTGGAGTGTCGTAGAGTGTAATCGAGTTTCGTAGAGTGAAGTGTCATGGAGTGGCATTTGGTAGAGTGGAGTGGCATGTTGTAGAGTGCAGTAGGTTGGCATAGAGTGGAGTAGAGTGTTGCAGAGTGGAGTGGCGTGTCGAACAGTGGAGTGTCATAGAGTGTCATGTCATAGTGTGGAGTGGCATATGGTAGAGTGAAGTGGCATATCGTAAAGTGGAGTGGTGTGGAGTGGTGTAGAGTGAAGTGTAATGTAGTGTTAGAGTGGAGCAGCGTGTTGTTGAATGGAGTGGAGTGGCATATCGTGGAGTGGAGTAGAGTGCCATAGAGTTGAGTAGAGAGTTGCAGAGTGGAGTAGTGTTCTAGGTGTGGAATAGTGTTGAGTACAGTAGAGTGGCGTAGAGTGGAGTGGCGTGTCATACAGTAGAGTAGAGTGATGTCTCAGAGAGGTGTGTCATACAGTGTCTTAAGAGAGGAGGGGAGTGGTATGGAGTGGCGTGTCATACAGTGGCGTGTGATGTCGTAGAGTGGAGTAGTGTCTCATACATTGGAGTGGCGTGTCTTAGAGTGGAGTCACATGTTGAAGAGTAGAGTGGAGTGGCATAGAGTGGAGTGGAATGCCACAGAGTGGCATATGGTAGAGTGTTTTAGAGTGGTTGGGCATAGAGTGGAGTGGTGTAAAGGGGCACCTATGGAACCCATATTTTAATTTCAAACCTAAAACCTTGGATTGACAAACATATATAAATATGTTTTGCAAGAACAAAAGGATTTTTAAGAACCACCCTATTTGATATATATTTTATGTTATTTAATTTTATTTTAGATGTCAATAACTCCCGCTGTACTTTCAAGATACTTTTGAGAATGTACCGAATATGATTTTCTAGCTTGCCATTATGGTTGCCATTATGGTTTATGCCATGGCATGTTTTTCATGACAAAAGGCATTTAACCAAAAACTTGAAACGAGGGGTTTAGTATATCCAGTGAATAAAATCACAATGAAGATGAATATAGCTAGTGTATGTGTAACATGCAATCTGTTAGTTAGTACTAATGTGATAATAAACTGGATTTTGCCTGTTACACACTGTATGTAGACAGACAGACAGACAGACAGAGTTTGGACTCACTTTCCATTGAAAAGACATGCTTTGATATGCCGATACCTTTTGACCACCATGGATGGATTTAAACCAAAATTGACATTTGCTTGGGGTAGTCCGCTAATGTTTAGCATGCCAATTTTCGTCAACATCCGTATAGGCTGAAAGAATGTTGAAGGGGTAAAAAAAATTGCATTTTCCCACTTTAGCTTCCAATGGAAATGTTGTTCCTGTTGACAGGAAACACTGCTGAATTAATTTATCAAACCTGCCATCAACGTAGAACTTTACTCAGAAAGTGTGCTTTCATTGGTTTAGTGTGAACCCATTCAGTAGTTGTGGAGATAAGAGGACCTTCACACACTGCAGTCTTTTTAAGAGTAAGTCTACTACTTTTGTAGTAATATTCTTTTGTAGTAAGTCCAGCATACACATGTTCAACCACTGTACTGCCAGACCAACCCAAAGAAAATATTGGAAGTAGGGACTTGAAAAATATATATGAAAATGTTAAGTTGAATTATTTGAAATAGTTAAAATATAAATAAATATAAATTAATGTTTTTTATATATATAGTACATATTCAGTATTTAATGATGCAATATTACATAAATTATGAAAAAATATGTATTTTATATATTTTGCCATGGCTAGTGCTTGGTTATGTGTGGTGCTGGACTTAGTACAAAATTGTAAGTTTCTACAAAAGTGCAGTTTGTGAATACGGAAAAGTAGCAAACTTATTTTAAAGTGTAAACTTACTCAAAAGTGTTGGTGGGTGGGCTTCAAAGAGTTATAATGTTGTATATATCTATGCTTTTTAAAATTGCAATTAATAAAATCAAGTATATTTTCAATCATGTTTTAATTTTTTATCAAATGTGATTAGGTACTGAAGGGGATTTTTGTCTAAGAACATGAAATTTGAGATTTTTTTTAATGTGATTTTCGCGAAGTGGAAATAAATTTACACAGACACGGGGAAACCATGAGATGTGCCTGATCCCAGAAGTGTGCTGAGGGATACCTACAGATGTAGACAATTTGAGGACAAATATTTGAAAAAAAAGCTACAGTGCAACAAAATTGCACTTTTAATTACAATCACAATCTTGTGGCTGCAATTTAGTGAGCAACAAAAAAAAGTATCAATTTGTAAAGCAAATCATGATTTTCATTAAAACTGCAAATTGTAGCTAAACATGAACTAATACCGAACCCCGTAATCCACATTAGAAGGTTCTATGGCTAATATGTACTGCTGGACGTTTTGAGCTTTTCCACCATATATATTATGAATTAATGTTACCCCATCTTACTAGAGAGGGGGAATTTCTTGTTTTATTGTCTACCCGCACTCACAAGATGTTCCCAATTAAATTGTACGTGTTGGGTGGGGATAATAAGCATGAAGGGATGCCTGCGACTAAAGTCACGTGGTTCACCTTGACATATCTCTGTTCCGCACACTAATATATTTCCACTGACCTGTCTTTCTGTTTTATGATTTCCCATATGCAGAATGAATTGTGCACAGCAGTATCCCAGGTAGGATTCAGTTGGGTTATATCTTAGGTGTATTTCCCCACATTAGCCTGTAGGGACACCCAATAGTGTTATTGTAGGAATCCGACAGCCCTGACGAATGCCCCAGACCTTTTAAGCTTCCCGTGTGGGCAGAAACATGTTGGCAGACTGTAAGATGGACTAGAGACATTATTCTCTTTAGGTTCCATCATTTGATTTGTACTTCGGTTCCTCATCAATAAAGGTGATAGCCGAGGCACCTGAAGGTATTTCTAATTAAACTGGATTACGATTTTGTCCTGAAAGTTTTATGTAAGAACTCCCTCTGGGGTGGTAGTAGGTCTGCCTTGTCTCCCCCTGACTCTCTCCTTAGTGTTTTGTGTTAAAATAAATAACCACTGACCAAGACCCTGAAAATACTAGTTCAGTAAAAGGAAGAATGAAATTCATTGTAGAAATCCAAAACTGAATGCGCGCTCACCCAAGGCGAATCACAGCGCGAGTGCTGTGCTGCTTGGCTTAAATTTAAGGAAAAAGGTGCTGTGATGTGGTCAATGCGCATTTTGTTTTTTACTTTCATCCATGCTGCACAGCACTGACGCTGTGGTAAGAGGATGAGGCAAACAACAGTGGGTGGGAGGGAGTGGCTGGGACAGGGCAAGCAACAATGGATGGGAAGGGTGTGGCGGTGTGAAGGTGGGTGTCATGGGGTAAGCAACAATGAGAGGTGGGTGATACTGGGGTAGCAACAAAAACTGTGCAGCCCACAATGGGCAAGCATTTAATGGGCAAGCAAGGATGCGGGAGGGGCAGCAACAATGACGGATAGCGATGGGAAACAATCTACAACATTGACGATGTGGGAGAAGATAATGAAAAGTACCTTAATCCAAGCTCGAGCAGCAGAAGGGCATGAACCAAACAAAAGCAATCATTACTTGGTCTATGCTCCATGAAAGGCAGAAAGGAACTGAAAGTGAACCTGGCATGCATTGACCAATCATGAGCCCGCAAAATAGAGTGACAATGAAGCCAACAAATTTTAAGCAAGGGACGGGCTTTGGTCCCCCATTTAGTCAACAAAATGTCTCAAAAGCTCCAGCTCATGTCTTGTCTCATGCGACACCTAGCAACTGACAGTGCATGCTGTGTACAACACAAGTCCTAAAAAGAATCTGCAAGCATGAGATAAAGAGCTAGGGAGTTTGTGGTGGTGGAAGAAAGAATGAAAATGGCCTAAAGTGAGATTAAGACTTAGCAGCCATGTTATTCGGCAACACTGAGGTTTGATATTGCCACTTACAGGCCTCTGAGGAAAACCTTGGGTCCCAGCACTTATTCTTTTACAAATTAGGCACTTCACTGCCCCTCATGACCGACACTGAGAGAAAGCACACTGCCTCTTCAAGAATCGCCAGAATCCCCAGAGTTTCGCCAGGGCTGAAAGGTGTTAATGCTTCTCTTCTATAGCACTGAGCGGAGGGGCTGCACATTCCAGCCCAGAGATTTCTCATTGTCCCCTCCAGCACTAAGGAACTGTGCTACTGCCTACCTTAGTGGGAGGCTCCAGCGCACCTCCAGTACTGCGGTTGCATACTCTGCTCCAGCCAGCAGTAAAAGGCTGCACCCTTCATACCCATTAACATAGTGAAGCCAAACTGCACGTTAACCCGATACCCCAGAATATTGTAAAGGAAAAAAAATATATATTTCCATGTGGTAGTCAGTGGATGTGTCTGCTGACACATAATAGACTCGAATCAGCCCATAATAGCCTCGATTAGGAAAGCCGAACCTCTCAAAGGCATCAAATTTGGAGTCCAGGCGTACAAAACAATGGCCATTGCTGATGACACTTTGGAATTTAAAGTTAAATCTGAATACTACCAACCCGATGCTACTAGACATCAAACGGTATGCGATTGTCTCGAGACATACTCTAAATCGAGACAACTCTGAGGTTCCTGGCCTAAACCCCATATGCGTCCCAAACATGCTAGGTACTATACTCATCTGTACTCCCTCCTTGAAATATGCTGGGTTCTGGTTTAATGATGTGTGTGATATGTTGGCCTGGTATATGATGTCCCCTAATTAAAGTGGGCACCTTGCACCAGTCCAAACAAACCATGGTGATTTAAGAGGTCAAAGATAACCTTAGAAAGCTATCCAAGTGGTGGCTGTGGAGAGCAGCCTTCAGGCTTAGTCTTGAAGGAATGTTAAGCAGCTTTTTTTTCACCAGAATGCAACCTTATTGTATTGGTTAAATGAAAGGAGAACCACACAGTAGTTGTAAAAATATGTATTTATTATTATAACACACCTTAAATACCTCACGGTATCTACTACATGCAGATAAACATAAAGCACACAATACTGTAGCACAGAAACAAACGTAAGTTGCACTCATACACAGTGGGGTAGACCAAACCATATACTAAAATAGTGGTATAAGAACCATGACTCGAGTCAAGACAGTGTCTAGAGGTTGTAGAATTGCTGGGACCCCAAGGAACCACCCAAGGTGAGTAAGGAGGGACCTCACGGAGGACGGTTGCAGTGTGAGGACACAACCGCGTGCTACGTAAAATTCAATGGGAGAGTGGCAGTTGCTGTTTTAGTGTTTAAGGACCCTTCCCAGTGGATAACGAAGAAACCCTTTAGAAGATAGAAGGTTGGAGAGCCACCTCAACCATGGATTCTGACGTACCAGAGTTACCTATCCCAGGGAAGATGGGTGCTTAGGGTCTAAGTGGCGTCGGAAACCGCTGTTGTTCTCAATGGGTGTCTTCAAAGAAATGCCACTGTTGGAAAGAAGAAAAGTGAGCGGTGAAACCCACAGGTCGATTCTTGAAGGAAGCAACCTGAAAGCAGAGGGGAAAGAGTCTGGGTCACTCAGGAGTGACCAGGGGCTTGGTAGACAAATGGCCACCGATGTCCGGTGCTTCAGGTGTGAAGAGGGAGACCTTGACTCTGCAGCCACGGGGACCAAGAGACGTTGAGGATAATCAGGAGCCACATATGAGCTGTCCCACAAAGGATGTCGAGTGCTGAGGGGTCGGTGTCCGGCTCGAGCACCAACAAGCCTTTGCAGCGGCAACCCACGAGGAAGGTCACGGTCTGGCCCAGCAAGGACCGGTAGACTCACCACAGCAAGGGGAGTCAGGGCAGGCCTGCAGCAACCAGGGGAGCCCAAGAAAATCAGTGATGTCCCTCAAATGAACCCACAGGCCGAAGGCACAGGAGTCGCAAGGGGACGTCTAGCAGTTTCACAAACCAACAGCTTACAGGACACACAGTGTGAGGAGGCCAAAGTCCTTTGTATGAAATGTGCACAGAGGTTGGGGCTATCAATAGCCCAATGCACTTAGTTGGGGAATGCCAACAAGCATATGCACTTGAAAATGTATGCAGTGCACAGGGGTTTGGGTTATGCAATCCCCACGCAGGATACTGGCCTCAAACTCAGTGAGAGGGCAGCTCAACCTCAAGGAACATAGGAATCCACCTCCTGTGTTGCTGGAGCTTTCGGAGTCTGCAGGAACTCAGGATCTGCAGACTGGCCTGTTGCATTATGGTGCCTGCGAATGCAGGGAAGTGACTCCTTCACCCCAAGGGAGATATTTCAGTTGTCCTTGATGCTCCATACGTCCTACACAGAGCCTGTATGGTGCACGGGCACAGACGATGCTTTGGACGGAGAGGGAGATGAAGTCGGGCCCAGTTGAATTCCAGCGAAGTCCATAGTGTCCAGAGGTTCGAAGGTCAGTGGTTTCTTGATCAGAATCTTGTCCACATCGAATCTAAAGTCCTACAACCAGGTGAGCCCTTTTGTACCCACGGGAGAGGGTTGAACAGATTCTGGGGACCCTCCCAGGGGAGGGTCAGGACAGTGGGGAGGATACTCCCCTGTCCTTTGTCCAGTTTCAAGCCAGAGCAGGAGCCAACGGCTCCCAGGACTGGTTTGAACTGGACTATGCAGAGGGACATCGAGTGTGCCCCAGATACAGACTTTCAGTCACTTTGGAAGTGCACCCACCCAGCCCCAATACACTAAATCCTGTCTGGAAAGTGGTCACACCTCCCTGTTACAGGATGCCTGTTGTCCTGCCTTCCCCTGCACGAGCTTGGCTCAGCAGCAGGAGGGCAGAAATGTGTCACGGGAGAAAGAAGATAGATTGGGGTCCTGCTTAGCAGGATCCCAGTCAGACTAGTTAAAAAAAGTGTAACATCAAGCAAAAATTGGGATTAACCATAAGAAGCAGATCCTACTTTCCTACAATGTGCAAAAATCTGCCTCAAATAATTTTAAAATATTATTTCCAAAATCAATGTACTCTTGAACACCTAAATATCTATTTTGGCAGCAAAGAATGAAAAAGATAATTGTAACATTAATCATAAATCACCACCTCACGTGCATTCTCAATCCGCTTACCTAATTGTTTCTTTAAAACCACTGATTCCTTTGTAAAAGCAAAAAAACAAATTTCTCACTCCACAACTGAGGCTTATGAACAGACTGGATGGGGAAGAACTAGTAAGCAATTTTTTACTCCAAGTTTTCTTAGTTAGATAAGATGCATTACTCTTTCTGCGAGAATACTGAAACCTCCCAGTGTGGCTAGATGTTCAAAGATTCCTCCTTTGACTAAATAGAATACATCACAACTAATCCCAAAGCTATGATTTTGGACCCCAAGGGAAACTTTCTTGGTATTGTAAGTGCATTACTGTTACTAGATGAAAGGTTGACAAACAAATTAACTAACTGTCACTCTCTGCCATAATGTCCTTTTGGAATAGTGAAAAGATTACAATAGGGAAGAACAATATATTTTGGGACAAATTACAAAATTCTGCAATCTAGTGGGGGCTTGCAAATCCTTTCCACCTCTGCAGGATTACAAAAAGTAATCTAGAAAGTGCGGACTTCCAAAAACTCTTAAATGATAGCCTCAATAACTTGTCTTGGTGTATCTCTCAACCAAGCATAACTAGAATTCTGCAGAAAGCCACTTTTCAAGGCCATATTGTCTCTGAGGTTTATGAACATCTAACTTAATGTACAGTCTTAAATAAATCACAAAACTAAAATGCAATGAAACTCAAAAATCAGATGAGGTTCTAACTTCATCCAATGCTCAATGACCACAATATGGAGAATTTATCCTGAATGCCTCTCCTGGTCTGGCACAAAATGGATTCCTAGCTACTTATAGCCCTGAATGCCACTCCTGGTCTGGCACAACATTGATTCCTAGCTATTTATAGGACTTTTGGAGCATTCAGGAGGCTATACAAGTTAAGACAGTTTCCCATTAATACATGATTGCCTTGACAAGATAAAAAACAAGGATTTTCTGGACCTGATATTCAAATACAAAATGCTCCAACCATTTGGACTAAGGTATCTAAAGCCACTGAAGAGGTCATGCAAGTTGGCATCATACTCAATTCCACAATGATCTGTTTAGTAGCATTCTCCATTCATAACATGCCCAACTTGGAAGAAGTGAGTGCCTCCTCCTGAACTTACTTTTGCCAATGGCTCTAAAGACTTTACAAACCACCTGGAAAAAAGATCTCAGCTCACACCTGCTGGGCGTTCCTGTGTTACACAAGTGGCACTGACAATATCGGCTTAAGCCACTCTGGCCCAAAAACTAGAAAAAGACCCCTGTGGAGCTCAAGAGAGACACAGCTTCAGAAAAGCAAACTGCAATCAACTCCATGTGCCCGACTGACACCATCTTTTATACGCCCAAATTTATGATATGCCTTTGCCAAAATCATTAAGCTGTGCATGTTTGTCTATCTGTTAGTCTTTTGAAAATATGCCATTTCTCCAATAAGCAGCCCTATTTACTGGGTGTTGTCACAGCTCACTTTACATGTAACACAAATGTTTTTGTTCTTACATTTCTGTTTCTTGATATTATTTGCCACACAACTCTACCAACCTGAACTGCGTTATATCTAGTCATCATGGTATGCGCCCAATTCTGACATCACAAAGGTGTAATCAGTGTTGGTCTGTAATGTGTTTGTTATTACATTTCATACAATCTTTCATCATGTTGTACATATGCGCATTCATGGTGAATGCACCTACAACATGATGCGACTACCCTATAATAGCATCTTTTTTTAATGTTTATTTCCTTTAGCCATGATGCGCAGCATCAGGGATGCTGTACCGCATGGATAAAAATCATTGTAAAAAGCCAGAAGGTCCCAAAGTCGAAACATATTGGGTTTGTCAATGCTTGTTAATACTGGGCTCTCAGTCTGCTTTGTGAGGAGCACATTAAGAAAACACAAGAAACTACCTGTTCTGGCACAAAATAAAACTTCTCTCAACAAATAAATACACACTTGGCAATCATGTGGGGACTTTTAGTCAGAAGAATTGGGTCACATCGCATTCTTGGGAGCGTTTGAACACAATCTTCACCCTTGCACAGCTATGTCATGAGCAAGGACATTTAAGGGGTTTGGATGCGCTGGGCCAAACGTATTTTGGGGGCCCCTGTTTGGAACAAATTTGGATTTATGATCTATTTTCAGTTCTTTCATGCCCTTTTTGGTTGTTGCTGCCAGTGCACAAGCAAATTCTAAATGTGTTTACATCTTATATTCAGGGATATTGAGGTGTGTTTTCAATATTGTAATACAGCAGCAGCTCACTAATATTACTGAACATATTCTCTATGATGCCCTCGCATTTCTCATATGTGAGGTCCTGTTTTGCTCTAAAAGAGACTTTTTTTTATGAATGTTGCATGAAACATAAACACAATATTTCTCTAGAAAATCACCCACAATACAAAAAAAAAAAAAAAGAAAGCAGTATTTAAAAGAATCTGTGTAAGATTTATTCAAGGTAATCAGGGCAAGACTCTGCAGGAAGGAGATTGCTCTATGGGGGGGGGCTTAAAGGCTGGGGTCTTGGGGCAGAGCCCACTTTACACATGCCTTAAAACATCTCTGGTCACGAGGACCAGAGTGGCAAGGCAGAGAGAAACAGAAAGGTTGAGAGAGAGAGAGATTTTGTTTGGTGACTTTTTAAAAAAAAATCCAGTTGACATTTCTGAAATGGGGAGGCATGGGCTGGTGTATGTGTGCAGCATCTTTAGCGCGGAACAGATGCCCTTTTATAGAGCTCCGCCTTCTATTAAGGTTTATTTGAATATTACGTGCAAACACTGTGCATAATGGTACATTTAAGGTGATAGTATTTGTCACAGCATATTTTGTCCTAAGAACTGCATTTTACTTATTGCGCAACCATTCGTAATACATACATTTTTTGACGATTTTATGTGGGTTTATTTCAAGCTATGAAAGTGGTAATAGCTTTTCAAGATGCAAGGCAGACATGCACAGAGTATGCCAGGCACTCATCAATCAAACCTGAAAACCGCAGCCTGTTAGCACAACAGGCTAAGTCTAAAGAAAACGAACCACCATCATCACCAGGTAACTGCTGTGAACGTTTCATCCGTTATTCTGCTGGGAAATCTGCATAGTTATGACGCTGTTATCTAGTCTTTTGCAAAAGTAGCTGATGGAGTCCAAAAACAAGCGACGACGCATTAAAGTTGCGGGGCAGAAACTTCACCTGTCTTCAACACCGAGAGCCTGCAAGAATGCCCGCAGTTAAAATGTATTCAAACAGCAGGGGTCACGTGATCACCTGCCAGTTGTACAGAGGCAGTGGTGGTCTGGGGAGAAGCAGAGGCTCACTTTGAAAACAAACAAACAAAAGTAAACAGGCTCACAGGGTCTGACATTTGATCTCAGTCTTTGAAGGCTCAGCAATGTGACGAGATAACATGATTTACAACCCTGTTTACTGAAACACGCTCCAAGCCTAGGAGACTGTGAAAACACAGGCACCACTGAGAACGGCTCTTACAGAAACAAAAAATAAGTTCTTGAATGGTCATTAGAAGGGAGGTGTGGATGGATACTAGTACTTAGTCCCTGCTCTCGGGGAGGGCTAAACCCAGGAAGAAGCATTACAATTGCATTCCATGGACAAATGGGGAGAAAGAAAATGAGAGTGACGATGGAGCCAGCAAATAGGAAGCCTATTGGCCGGATGTAAGTCCACAGAGAGAATACAGCATGTCTCGAAGAGACAGCACAAGCCCTGCCTAGCCGAGACATAAAAATTAGATCTTTCAAGGATGTATTAGTCAAAAGCAACCACCCCAATGAACATTTTTGAAAGATATAACCCAAAGGCTTCTTTTCATGCGATAAATGTGAAGCATGCAAGAGCAGCTGTAATGTAAAGGCATACAATGTTCCTTATCAGAAGACAGTGGACATGAATTGGTACATTTCATGCAAAATGGAATATGGTGTCTGTGTCCTACAAAGCACACTTAGCCTAGGATATTTTTCATAGTATTATACACCTGGAAAAGAAAAGTATCCTGAAGCACAAGCAAGGCATAATCAAGAAAGATCAAATGTACCCATTGGTACATCACTTCGAACAATTTGAAGCATTTTGTGTATTAGGAAATAGATGCAGATAGGAACAAGCATTTGCAATGCAATAGGTCTCGGATTTGCGAGTATTTGAGCTACTGGCATTGTAAAATGACATACATTTTATCCATGTCTTGGTTTTGAAAACAGATCAACAAAAGGCATTGTCATGTGTAATGCCAATAGCTTAAAATTTCGCAAATGTAAGATCTATTGCATTGCAAATGCTTGTTTACACATAGCAATCTATACTTTGCCTTTAGTGGCATAACCTGGACTTTTTCCATAGACAATGCAGCAGTCACCACTGAAACCACTTTGATGGCACATGATTACATAATAACCCCTTATCTTTAGCACACACCACTTTCACGTTCCTGTCTCTTTACAGCGTCCTCGGTTTTCACAAATAAAAATCCACATTGAAAGCTGGTGATGTTCTAGTTTCTCATAGCCCCGTCATCCTGTTAAAGAAAGAGTAGACATCACTTCCGACAGGAAAAGCACTGCCGCACACACAGTATTAGGAAATGAAAAATGAAAAGTTAATTATGAAAGCTGTTAAGACTGGCGTTTCAATTCTGGTACATAGCGTAGCGCCTGAAACCACTGTTTTTTTTTTTGTAGTACTGAAAATACTAGGGTCCGAGTTGCATACACTGCCCATGGGATGATAGTTTACTGTGAGGGGCTATTTAACATAGTACATATATAAGTACGCGTGCATGACTGTTAAACAATCAAGAGTCAATGTTTTTCGTCCACTACACTGTGCTCTCAAACAGTAGTGACCATCGTGATAAGAAAATGAGCAGGGAGCCGTGATATATCTGTGAATATTTTGTGAATAGGGCAGAAACAACGACATACCTTTCTATCTGACCATGTTATGTTGATAAACAACTGCGGCTGTTTCAATTATTATTTTAGAACAGTTAACACGAGTAAACCTGTTTGGAGTTCTCTCACAGGAAGACATAAATTAAGATTAAAATGTGTTAAAGGAATGTCGGTGTAGCACTGGCGCGTTGCTGTCACCGGTAGTCGCTGTCCTGTCAGTTTTCCAGCAGTGAAGCCAAGTGTCACATATTCCGGCCAGAGTGCATGACTAAAAGCCAAACGACAAGGCACGTTTATTCCGCTGCGTAAGCACCACGCATCATCGGGTTGCTGCATTATTTATCCAGGATCCTTGGGCTGGCATTGAAGGCGTGCGGTCGACAGACAGAATTGCCCCCATCCCCCTTCCAAGCAGCTGTGTGTGCAGATCTAAAGCAAAGCTGGGAGGGTTGCATGCACACGCTGTGAAAAAATGCAGTATTGAAAAGAGATGCTCGGCGAACAGGTGATGCGCGCCACAAGGAGATGTGCCCATCGCTTGTCCGGGCGCATGCACATCTCCTGTCCCCCTTCGGACGAGAAACCAACAACAATGGATCTTGCAAAGGCAAGCAGCACATGCGCTGCGTAGCTAGGCAAGACCTAAAAATATCAGAGGGGGCAATACAGAGATGTAATTAGTGGAAAATGTATCAGAATGCATAATCTCCCTTGAGACAGATCATCCAACAGGACTAGATTGGGAGGAAGAAATGTATGAGCATCTCATATAAGAATTGACTGCCCAACATTGATTTGCTTGTTTATTACAAGATCTGACACATGTATGTGATGGAAATTTGAGATGAAAAGAGTACCACAATGATGCATAATTGGTAGAATGTCCACTAGAGGTATGACTGCATGGAAATCTATATTGCATGACCTGTAAAGATTGATTAAATGCCTTTAGAGATCCACAGGGAGAAGATGTAAGGTTATTAATTCGTTAATATGTGAATTTTCAAACACTAATGCAATTTATTAAATCTATTTTTGATGAGTTTGGTCATCTATTAGGCAGTTTCTAGCTACTGTGCATGTCTGTTTGCAAAACACACCACTATGTATACAGAAGATCTGAAACTAAAGCAGAGTCCATCCTTTCAAAGAAATTATCGAATAAAAACAGAAAGGAGAACCAAACATCTCTACCACTCTTTTTCTCTTGCCTTGAGAACCCTCAGTTTCAGAATTTCCTGTGTTGACATCTTTTTTTACCAGAAATGTAAGAATAAAATCACACTGAATGTAATCAGGTGCTCATTAATTCCCAGTACTCATACTTTGGGCAATCTTATTGATTTGATGGTGCTGCCATGAGTGCTAAATGTTATCATTGCACAGGTTCAAAGCCTTCTGGCCACAATCCTGAGCAGTGAAGGAAAGAAATGGTATTAACCATTGGGAATTGTACAGTAACTTATGTTGCATATGGTGTGAATCTATTCACTACTTGAGCACTGCATTGTCTTCACTAAATCACTTATATCACATTTTACTGCATATACATTTATTCAATGCACTTTTGACAGAAACTAAGTTTGTTCTGTGATTTTTCAAAAAACTGTTTCAAATTTATTTCGAAACTAAAATTATTTTTTGAGTAGGTTGAGGATTCCTCTAATGTACACACGAGGTTCCGCCTTTTGAATGAGTCCCATATGACTTATGATTATAAATGCGTGCTGATCCCAGTTCTGTAGCCACATAGGGTTGTTCTTGTAAGGCGTTTCGTGGGAAACCGATCCAATGTAACAAATAGGGACCTTCTGATAACACCTACAGTTCTCATGGCCGGGAAACACAATAATGTATGAAAAAACTCTCTGGGCGACTCTGATTATTAACAACTTATATCAATGGGTCAACGGACACAATACATAGAATTCATTTTGTATCTTTTATTGTAAATTCATTAACTTCATATATAAAAAAAAACATATTGATACACAAGTAGAAAAAATTAATAGTGTAACATCAAATAACAAAACTGCATATAAGATTCATACAGTCACTCTAACATACATGACCGTGATTTAGAGTATAAATACACACACTCAAATGATTAGAAATATATTTCATGCAAATTATTGTCACAACATGATCATTAAACAACATAATACGTGGCTTTAGAATTCATCAAAATTCTAAAGCCAGGTATTAAGTTGCTTACTGATCACGTAGAGACATTAATTTGCATTTAAAAATGTATTTCTAATTAGGTAATTGTGTGTATTTATACTCTAAATCATTGCCATGTTGTTTGTTAGAGTGACTGAATGAATAGTATGTGTCGTTTTGCTATTTGACGTTTCTTGGGAAACAGCCACACCTCTGTTTTACATCTATATATGCGGAGCTTGTTCCCTCACACCCGATTCCTAGATGTATGTGAGGCAAATTGAGGTGTCAATATGATTGTCTCCTTTGACTTTCATCCACATACATTTGGATAGTCACGTGCCTGCCACGGGGGACGAACACCCAAAGGAGAACCATGGAGGTTGTTCTCAAAAGGCTCCACTCTATACATTGAGGTCAGATGCGCCCCTACTTACAGAAGAATATACACTAGGGGCATGACACATATGTTTCCTCCTATTGCACAAATACAAAAATGTGCCTGACTTGAATATGCAATCCAGCAAACGGCTGCTGAAAACACTATACCACAGGAGGGCGCATTGAACAGCCTCCACTCACACAAACTGGGGTTCTAATCTCATTACGTCAAACCTTTAAGCAGCATTAGAGGTCAATAATGGAAATAACAACTGCCGCACGTGCTTTTCTTTTCTGAATATCACTGCGTGCGTTCTTCGTTGTTTTGTGAGGCGATGCGTTTGTGGGTCGGCTGCTCCAGTTTCAGCTTTCTGCCTCCGTGATTCATTTTCACGACTCCTTTGCACGCCGTTCTTTGCTTTTGGTTAGTGAATAGCTATAAAACACGTCGAGCATGCCTGTGTACAGAATTATTTTTAGCTGCGTGTGCCGTGCTGAGACAGCACGCTCGGTGGTCAGCTCCCTGCAGGCTCTTTGGCTCTAAAGCAGTTTCAGCACTAGGACAGCGTCCGGCATGTAAGGAAGATGCATACATTCACATATAAAATCGGGAATGTGCTGCAAAGCAGTATTGGTTACAGGTGTGTAGGAAAGTGCCCCCTTTTGCATGGTTACACCTCACTTTTTGCCTGATGCAACCTGACTTGATGTTCCCTGGGACCCTGCCAAACAGGTTCCCAGGGTGTGTGTTATTTCTTAAGACTGTACATTTATATCCGCAATTGGCACATCCCTGGCCACAGGTAAGCTCCTTGTAAAAAGGAACCATGGGCCCTGTGACCAGGGAAGGCCTCTAAGGGCTGCAGCACCTATTGTGCCACCCTTAGAGGCGCTGCACCTTAGCACACACAAACACTGCCTGCAGGCTGCGTGTTTTGGTTCAGAGAAAAGTGAAGTCGACATGGCACGCATCTGTGTGCCAAGCCTGCAATCCACTGCCTGAGATCTAGGTAAGTCACCCCTCTAGCAGGGTGCACTAGCCCTAAGGTGAGGGTACAGAGGCATGAGCCTTGTACCACTACAGTGTCTAAGTCCATTCTTTGACATTTTAAGTGCAGTAAAGCCATAAAGAGTATATGGTCTGGGAGTTGGTCATTACGAACTCCACAGCTCCATAATGACTTTACTAAAAACTGGGAAGTTTGGTAGCAAACTTCTTAGCACATTAAACCCAAACTGATGCCAGTGTGGGATTTAATGTAAAATGCATCTTAGAGATGCCCCCCGAAAATCGGCCAGCCCAGGTTTTGTTCCTGAATGGCTGCCCTCCATTTGCCTCCACCAGATAGGTTTCTAGACCCCTGGGAAGAGAGCCTCCACCCTCTGGGTCCAGAAACAAAGCATATCCTGGGCAGAAGTGTAAATCCTCCTTACCCATGATTGGCTGGGTCCACGAAAGGGGAAGCTTCAAAGGTCTACCGCCTTTGGGAGCTGTCCCTGACTTTGCTGCCCCCAGCACCTGACCCCCATTGGATCTGGCTCCCACTTTGGGCAGGAGAATCGGTGGGAAATACAAGTTAGGAAGAGATGTGTGCCCATGTTTACCAACTCCACCCCTCAGGTGGGGAAGGCGAGGTGAAGCACACATCTCAGTCCCCTTCATCTTGAAGATGAGGTGACTCAGCCAATTTGGGAAGAGGTTCATTAACCCTCCCACTGGAAGGTGGTATAATAGGGGGTGTATCCACCCCAAGGAAGGGACCTATTGGTCCCGACCTGCACACCCCTTTAACACCCCTAAATTTAGTATTTAGAGGTGACCCTGAACCTTGCTTCCTCATATTCAAGGAAGAAAAAAAAGCACCAAAGAGCTGTGCTGACCCAGGAAGGAGGAAAGGACACCAAGTGCCTTGGCCCCGGCCCTACCAGCCTGTCCCGTCTACGACCCGAGTCCAGCAGCCAGCAATCTACAGAGCCAGGAGGACCTGCCCTGCGACCTTCCAATAGACTCTGTCTCCCGTGAGCACCAGATTTGCTCACAGACTCATCTCCAAAATCCGGATTACGGCACTCCGCAATTCTGCACCACTCTGCACCCTAAACTCACGGCTCAAGTTTGAGTGGCCCAACACGACAAGGAGGTCTCCCCAGCGATCCTGACCTGGGATCTGCTGATCCCCTACCTCTTCCAAGCCAACGCCTGCAGCCTCAACCTGAAAGGTCCCCCAACCGAGACCGGAGCTGGTAAGAAAACCCGACACCAGAAGACACCCCTTCACCCGACGCCCCATGGCCTTGGGTGGCCCAACCGACGATGTCAAGGCATCCCCCAAGATCCTAACTTACCTCACCAGACAGTGGTTGCCTTTAAGAAGTCTCCCTGCCCGAGCCTGCGCATCTTTGCGAAACCGAAGGTCTCCATTGGAAAGCACAGGGTTCCTGATGTCCGTTTTGCACCCAGCTACCTCAGTGCCACTGATCATTGGCCCCTGCAGTGCGGACCTTAACCCCAGGAGCTTTGCTCCCACACCTTAATAGCCTGCTTTTCAGCAGGCACTAACCAAAGTCCCCCTTAGCCACATTGGCTAATGTTGGGCCCCTGCACTCTGCACCCGGCGGCCCCAGTGCCCCTGGTGGTGCAACTGGAGTGCCCATCTAGACCTTGGGGAACCTTGGTCCTAACCCCCAAAACTCGCCCTTGTAAGTTGTGTACTTACCTTCGAAACCACAAACACTTTTTCCCCATAGGAACCCATGTAAATAGATTTTGGGCCTGAAAAATGTCTGTGTTAAACTGTGTTGTATGAGGAAAAGAGAATTCTATTGCAAAGTATAAAAAGTCATACTTACCTTGTATCTAGAGATATTAAGGTGTGGTATCTAGGCATACCACCCCAGTCATCAAAGTAATCCAAAAGTAATCCAAGAGTAATGAAAAATAATTTCTGAATAATTTAAAATGTTTCCAAAGCATACACAAACCTGTAATTATTGCAATTTCAAGCACAACAGCATTTCCTTGAACAGTATTGCATTTTTAAGGTATATTTCATTTACTTGTGCCAAGTCATGCTTGGCTCTAATTTAAAACATAAGTATACCTTTTTTTTAATACTTACCTAATTGGTCTGAATTCTGTCTCTGACTGTGTGTATCAGTCCTTGATTGAGTAAATATAATAAATGCTGAACACACCCTCTAGATAAGCCTCGCTGCTCGCCCAAACTACCACAAAGACTGCTGTTGGTACTTACCCAATTTGGCCTCTGCTGTACCTCTGGGAACTCCCATGACTGTGTGCATACTATACCTCATTTTGGTATAGTATATACAGAGTCAGCTTCCTACAAGGCGTGTTACACCAAACAGGGCTAAAAGGGCTTCAGCACTTATTTTTCCTCAACAGATATTGACCTCAAGCAAGAGAGGAAAAAATACACAAGATGGAGTAAGAGAAATAATGAAAAACTGCCACAATGGGAGACAGTTGGAACCTGCAAGAGGGAAATAAAGGAGCAGCAGTGTCTGGCAGTGGATTAATGAGGCCTGGGGTGAATTCAGCACTGTGCAGCCTTGTTATTCAGTGCACTGATTATAAGAGAACATCCAGAGCAGGGGGTTAGGCACCGGCACTCTTTCTTTTGCACATTAAGCGCCGCCCTCGGCCACCCAGCACAACAGTCACCCTGTATTTATTGTGTGTGAATGGTTACAAATGTTTCAGCACATCCCAACCGGAGGCCCGGAGTAGGGACCGGAGAGTGATCGGGCCATTCATGGGCCGAATTGAGTCAGATTGTCACTGCCGGGGAGAAAGATCCGAAGCACCGCTGCCTGCAACGAGCAGAGCCGAGAGGATGGAGACATCACCGACGAGAGGCACTTTGGACCGGACGCAAAGTGTCATTGTGAACCCCGCTTTCACAGCTTAAGTGAGGGTGGTGCTGACAATTATAGTTATTTATGACCCTGTCCTGGATGCAGCTTTGCAGACAAAAGCTATTAAAGATCAAAAGTAAAACGCTAAACAACACAGTGATCAGGAGTAAACCGCAGCAACGAAATTAAGAGAAAAAGAGAGGGAATGAAAGAGAGAGTGGGATGAGATGTTTGGAAGGAAAAGCAAAAGAAAGGACATATAAAAATAAGGAAGGGACTGTGGATGAAAGGATGAATGTAAGGATAAAATGACTGATAGATGGAAAGGGAAACACGATTTACATGGGTGGGTGAAAGAAAGTGTCTGTAATGATGAAAGGCTGGATGAATGGTTGAATGGATACATAGATGGCTGGATGGAAGGATGAAAGGATGAATTGGTCGATTGATAAAAGGAGGGTGAATTGGTGGATGGATGGAAATGAATGGATGGATGAATGGGTATATGTATGGAGGAATGGTTGGAAGTGTCAGTAGAAAGATGGATGCAAGACTGTAATGGTGAGAGGGTAGATGGATGGAGTGGTGAAAGGATGTATGTATGGGTGGAAATATTAATGGATGGATGGATGAATGCATTACAGGCTTAAAGGATGGAGAAATAGATGGACAGAAGGGTGGATTAAGAGACCTCATCTAGAGTGGATAGTTTACTCGCATTGCTCACCCGACAGCGTTCGAGGGATGGATCAAAGTAGGGGGGTATTTTAATTTTCTGGCTACTCCCTTGGGCCAAGGCACCACACATGGAGAGGGCTTCTGCACTGGCATCAATGGTTAATAGAAATTAAGGGCCTCAGGTGGCATGGTGACAGCGGGACCACTGCATACCCATGGAACGATGGCCGTCACTGCAGCTCAGGGCTCACAAATAAGTGATGAGATGGGTTTACGGGCATTACAAGTTGCTACTGAGCCAAGCTGTTTGGTGTGTGAGGTGAACAAGGTATGTTTTTGCCCCAAGGCAGTGATGAACAAGCACTGGAAGATTAGCGATGTGCAAGCAAATGTAGGAGCAAGTGGAAACAAAAGGTGGCACCCCCACCTATGGCAGTTAGGAGGCCATTTGCCAGAGCATTTACACACAAAGGAGGTAACCCTTCAGTTAGAGCGTGGCGGGACTGTAAAAGAATGTGCTCTGTGCAAAGACATTATTCAGTCTCTTAGGGAGTGATCAGTAAAGCTTGACCCAGGATCATAGTTAGTGAACAGCTGAGCAAGAAGAGAGGAAGACAGAGGCAGCTCCTCCAAAATGGCAGAGGAGCGTCGCTTCACTGGTCAGAGCCAGCAGCTAAAAAATAAAACAATATTTCATTATCGTTTTATTTTTAAGCAGCTGGCTCAGCCAGCATCTGCAGGGATGGGTGGGGCCGAGGCATGAGAGGGGAGAGGAGAAGTGCTATGTGCATTCTCTAAGTGAGCATGTGTGTTTGGCCGGGCGTCTCAGGCTGACCAAAACACACAGCACTTAGGTTTCTCTAACCTGACTGCATTGAACAGCTGGGCAGGAGAAACACCCACAGACTCCCTGGGTGGAGCGGTTTTCCAGCCCGCTTAGGCTCCTAGCAGGAGAGCAGTGTGGGGATTGGACAGGGAGTCTGTGACGTGGTCCCAGTGTCTGCTGGGACCAGAAAGAACCAGCAAGGAGACGCGATGTGGGAGGCAGCAGGCAGCAGGTAATTTTAACTTTTTATTAATTTTTAAACTCCCTTCCGTCTCTCCCCTGTGCTGCCCATCTCGGGCTCCCCCCGCACCCTCCCTCCCCTCACTCCACCACTTTATTTATGTGGTGCCTGCCGCTGGACGAAGATGGACATCAATAAACTGGCTGGCATCCACGATGCGGGAACAGTAAAACTGTTAGACAATTAACGGTGGGGGAGCGTTTCAAGAGCAGTGTTTTGTGGGTCTACTACCGAACTGGGATACCACACATGCAGCATGAGTGCACGGCTAGAAGACGGTTAGGCCTAAATCAACCAGGGGGCCCCCAGCGAACAAATCTGTGTTCTCGAATACTGGTGGCGCAAATGCTGAAACAAGGTTGGAGATGCACAACGAGTAGTTTGAGATAATCCTGCAGGCCATTTCTTACACACAGACCACGTTGGAAAGTTAGGTTGACTCAGTGGCTATGGAGGTTAATTTGCTCTGAATGGATCACAGGTGAGCTAATACATAGAGTGACTGAGAACAAAATCCAATTGGTGGCGCTGCCCCCCACTGTAAGCGATTTACAGGAGCAAGTGAAAGAACTGAAGGAGTCGTAGAAATTCTTCTTTACAGAGCAGAGGACGCAGATCGGCGGTCCAGGTGCAATAATATATGTCTGGTGGTTGTCCCAGGAGGCAAGCAGAGCGATTCCAGAGTGCTTCATGAAGAAATGGCTGACGGATAGCATCTATGGAGGGACAATGCCACAGCTCTTGGATTGGTGGTAGAAAGGGCGCAGGGTGCCAGGATGCCCACTGGCATCCAAGGTGCCCGACTATTGAATTTCAGAGACCGAAATCACATCTTGCAAGTTGCACGGGATCATGGTCCTTTGACCATAGATAATAATAAGGTGCACATTTTCCCTAGATTATACTGCTTATGGACAGGGTCAAAGATTGGCTTTTATAGACGTTATGCAAGCTTTATGCTTATTGAAATTAAAAACAGGCGTTTATATAAAACCAAAAAGGAAGGCTTGGATTATATAATTGATGTACCAGAAGTACAATGGATGTGCTGGGGAACTAAAATCAAGGGCAATCAGCCTACCGTATGGGCCTGTTCAATTACATTCACCACAACCTTTCCAAGCAGAAATAAGAATTTTGTTGTATCAGAGTTTGGGATAGGCTGGCGAGGCCGTTGTATGAGTTTCAGCTGCAGGGGAGGGAATAGTGGTAACTACAATGCACAAGCTCAGTGCTTACACATGTGATACGGATATTACATTTAGGCAATATAAGATAAGGACATCCCCTTAGTGAGGCTTATATTGAAGAGGGAATATATCCCAAGTAAGGGAGGTGGGACCTGTGGCTCTATGACCTATATGAATGTCGAGGCACAACACGTACAATTTCATAGTATGCAATATAAGAGGGCTTGAAATCCAATTTTAGGGGCCCATTAGGATGGCGGTCGGAAAACCACCGCGACTGCCATGGTAGCGGAAAACAACCGCCCGCCGGTACGGCGGCAAAACCGGTGATACAACTAGGTTCAACCGCCCCAAAAAAATGACTGGGGTGGAACGTGGCAAAGAAAAAACGCCCGTAGCGGGCAGAGGAGGCCAAAATCCATCTGCGGTGGTTGGATTCACCAACCCGCCGCCATGACAACAGAGACACCGCACGGAAAATTAGGATATCCCCGATGTTACCGCGGTACGTTCCACTGTTTGCGACGGCCGCGGTTGCTAACAGTGATGAATGGGAGAGCCGGCAGAAGAGCTGTAGCATAGCCACCGCTGCGGACGCTCCATGACAAATATGGAGGTTGACAGAAAAAACTCACAACAAGGCCACAAAGTGCACAAAGCAAACAAGCCATGCCCCCAAAAACACAGAACGCACCCCAATGACACAACCACATGGCAACTACAAAAATAAAAATCCCAGGACAACCCACACAACACACCTGACAGCAATACCCCATTTGGACACACCCACATCGCTGAGTACAAAACCAGCCCCTTCCCTGACCACAAACCTTTGTAAAACTCCACAAATGAAAGGCCCAACACCAGAGCACAAAGGAGAGGCAAATCAACACACCATCACTGCTCACACCACACACAGCACCACCACCACTTCCACACCTGCACCTCTAACCCCTTTGTACATTACACACCATACACATCACCACCACCCCCAACACTCACACCCCTGCACCTATAACCCCTTTGCAGATCACACACCATGGCAACATAGAAACTGCCCAAATTCACAAAGAGTGAGTTGACAGTCATGGTAGATGACATAATCAGAGTTGAACCACAAGTGTTTGGTATCCTGGTCCAACAGAAGCCACTAGCCACAAGAGCACAAATGTGGGCAAGGATAGTCGATAAGGTCAATGCAGTAGGGACCACCCCAAGAACAAAAAAGGAAATCATGAAGTGGTGGCATGACTTGAAGAGGGTTGTGAAAGAGAAGAGGAGCAAGAACCGTGAGCTGGCTCAGAGGACTGGTGGTGGCCCTCCCATTGCACCCAAAACATTCACTGCATGTGAGGAGAAGGTGCTTGCAATACTGCATCCAGAGAGTCTCACAGGAATAGCCGGGGGAGTGCAGGCTGGTAAGTACAAACAAATGTAGACCATCACACATATATGTACTGTCCAACTAAACTACAAAGCTACATCTCAGAAGCCCAGCTATATCCATATGCACCACAATATCCAACACATGTCCCACAGATGTAACATTCACTCCATCTGAATCACACCAAAGGTATACAACATTTACAGGGTTGTATGTGTCCAGGCAAACAGCACTATGTTAAGAGACCGCACACTGGTAAGTTTTGAGAGGAGTTTATTTCAAGTAACTCTCAACCACCAACTCCTGCTGCCGCCTCTCCGCTCTCCTGGTTACAACTGTCTTTCTCAAGACGCTACCATGGAGATGGAATGGAGCATGCACATGCACATTACTTAAATCATTACAACGCATCCCCCTTACAGGGAAAACAGAAGAAACGTGAAAAGAGGAAACTAGTAAAAAAAAAAGAAATCAACATATTTGAGACAGGATAATAAATGGTAAATAAACCCTCTAGAAGATAAGATACTCTTCATAAATTTCATCAAATTCTAACAAAACACAATAGGTTCAGAGTTGAAAACAACACATGAACCATCAATACATTTCATAGTCATCATACCTCTTTGGAGCACAGCGAGACCTTGGAGGAATAGGTATAAAACCAGGTTTGGCGGATGAACTTGAATTAGATGAATTGTTTGGACAGAAGGGAAACTTAGACTTATCACCTTGAAACTTCACCAAACGAGACATGCTCCACTTACCACCATTATGAACTGTAACCACATTTTTATATATGGAAGTAATAACAAAAGGTCCCATAAATCCAGGGACACTTTTTTGTGCCACCGTGGTCTCTTGATAAGTACCCAATCACCAACTTTCCATGTCATGATCTTGGTGGATTTCTTAAGGTCAAACCTTTCCTTGTACTTATTCTGGTAGGACCTAATTTTACTACTCACCTCCTCCTCATGTAAAATAGGACCTTCTATGAGAAGTAATCACCCAGGATTGAGTTTAGATAACGCAACCCTCCCTCGCAACACTTGGTAATGAGATCTTTGTAGGACACTATTAACAGCTGTGCGATGAGCCCACCAAGTATCCCTTAAAACACCTTTGAGGGAATCACTCATTTCCATTGCTCTTTGCACACATGCTTTGACTACTCTGTTCATGCGTTCCGCAAGCCCATTGGCCTGCGGCGCATAAAGGGCCGTCCTTTGATGTATAATACCATAATCTGTCAAAAATTCATGCATCTCCTGAGAAACAAATTGCACCCCGTTATCAGTGATCAGAAATTTGGGGATGCCCTCACTAGCAAATTCGTCTTTAAGAAAATCAATAACCACTCTGGTATTGATAGAACTTACACATTTGGTGGAGACCCACTTGGATGAATAATCCACTAAGAGAATGACAAACCTCTCTGCAGGATTGGATAAATTAAAAGGGCCCATAAGATCCAACCCAAGTTTTACCCAAGGTTCCTGTGGAACTCCAACAGGCAATAACGGAGGAGTATTGATAACTTTGGACTTGTCACAGGAAGCACACAGGTAGCATTCTTTGACAATTTTTTCAACCTGATCATCCATTCTTGGCCACAAATACCTTTCACGGAGACGTGATTTAGTCGGATTTCTACCTAAGTGCCCTTTGTGAGCCAAATTTACAAGCTTGGACTTGAGAGCATTAGGTGGAACTACTCTTACACCACGCATAAGTTGACCATCACAAATGGTAAGTTCATTTCTAATGGACCAAACAGGCAACAAATCAGTGTCCAACGTCTTGTTATCAGGCCACCCATCAATGACAAAGCAGAAATTAACACATCCTCCATCATAGCATGTTTCCATTCACACTCTTGGATTGCAGGCTCCTTGACCCAACATACATTTACAGTATCAGAGTCAGGTGTGTCAGTACAACCTTCAATAGGTAATCTTGATAGACAATCCGCTGCTTTGTTGGCAGAACCAGGGAGATAATCAACATGAAAATTATATTCTTCAAACCCTTCACTCCATTGTTTGAGTCTAGGTGTAAGTCTTTCACTCTCCGCACAACAAAATACATGAACTAAAGGGCGGTGATCAGATCTTACTATAAAAGTAATGCCCCATAAATAAAACTTAAATGTTTTACTGCCCACACAATGGCCAAAGTTTCCCTCTCAATGCATGAGTACTGTTGTTCAGGCTTTTTTATCGCTCTGGAAGCAAACGCCACCACTCGTTCCTCACCATCATCCAATTGAGAAAGCACAGCCCCAAGGCCACACAAACTAGCATCAGTAGTTAGGAAAGTTTTTTTCCTAGAATCAAAGTGGCCAAGGGTTGGCATTTTACCAATGGCTTGCTTAATGGCACAGAAAGCTGCAGCACACTCAGGTGACCAGACAAAATGTGTTCCCTTCCTAAGAAGAACTCTGATAGGTTCAACAGTGGAGGCAAAATCTTGTATAAATTTGGAATATAACTCAGTAAGGCCGAGAAATGACCTCACTTGCTCTTTGTCAGTTGGGGCAGGAGCATCAACAATACTCTTGGCAAGGTCTAGTTTTGGTCGGATGCCCTCTACAGATATAAAGTGACCTAAATAAGTAACAGAAGACAGACTGATTTTACATTTCAAATGATTCACAGTTAAACCTTTCTCAGCCAGTCTGTGTAATGTAAGTCTCAAAACACTGTCATGCTCAGAATCATCTTTGCCATACACTAGGATATCATCCTGGAAAAACATTATGTTGGAAATATCACCCAAGTTCATTTTCATAATGCGTTGAAAACAGGCAGCTGCTGAGGCTAACCCGAAAGGCATCCTGATGAATCGAAAAGCCCCCAGTGGTGTCACAAAAGATGTAAGATGTATGGAGTCTGGATGGAGGGGAACTTGATGGTAGGCTGAAGATAAATCTAACACGCTGAAGATCTTGGCACCACCCAGCATGTTAATGGACTCAGATATATTAGGTAGTGGTTGGCAATCTAGCCAAATCCACCTGTTTAAACTTCTCCACCCACTTGTCCACACACATCCTAATATTCTTCCATCCATCCTTAGGGGCTAAAACCACTGGGGCCAACCATTCGGAGGATTCAATTTCCTCAATTACACCTAGTGTAACTAACCTCTTGAGTTCAGACCTCAAGAGTTCTAACATCAGTTAGGAACTTTCTGAACTTTGTGCACCACTGGTACAGCTTTTTGTTTTAATACAATACGGTGTTCAAAGTCTTTAAGTAACCCCAGGTTGTCAGAAAAAAACTTGAGGAAACTCTTCAAAGAACTTGGTAGGGATGGCATTGTGATCAATCAACATGACTTGTTCAGAGGGCTGACGAGCATTGGGGTTGAGAATAATTCCTAAGTCTCTCTGATGTCTCCAACCAAGGAGGTTGTCACCACGCTTGGCGACGTAAATCTTCCCAATGGTCTCCCTTCCTTTGAAGTGAATCTTCATAATGGCAAAACCTGTTACATCAATGTGTGAACCACCATAGCTCACTGGGTTGATGTCTGGTGGAGAAAGTTGTACCTCAGGAAAGGTTTTGTCCCAAAGTTCATTGCCTAGCATAGTAAAAGGGGAACCAGAGTCTGCTAGGACCACAAATAACTTCTCTCCAATTACGGCATCGCATTCCGGCATACTGATGAGATCTGCATCGACCATGCCATCACCCCTCATACTTAACATGGTGGTCTTCTGGGAGTCATTTGACTCAGCATTCTCGCACACATTTTCAACAGTGCGTACCTTACCACCAGATCTACATACTCTGGTGTAGTGACCTTTGATTCCACACTTGTGGCAAGTGTTTTTCCTTGCATAGCATTGAGGGTAATTAGAGGAGTGATTGTTGCTACCACATCTATAACATTTTATCTTTGAAGAATCAAAAGAAGTCTTGGGTTTGGCTCCACGTACAACTTTAGAGACATTGTCAACAGATGACTCTTTTTCGGTCAATTCATGAATACTACTGGGTGTAGGAACTTCCTCATTTGTTGTCTTGTGAGTCTTCATCTCTTTAACCCAACCAGAGGTGTTTTCCATCCCTTCTACAATGGCTATAGCTTCTCTGAGTGACAGGTTTTTAGATAGAAGTTTTTCTTGCACCCTAGTGCTGTTTGTACACCTGACCAGTTGATCACGTATCAACGAGTCAGTGATATCACCAAACTCACAAGTGCATGCAAGTGTCTTAAGAGATGCAATATAGTTACCAACCTTTTCATTAGGTTCTTGTACTCTCATAAAAAATGTATGTCTCTCCAAAACGACATTAATTCATGGTCCAAAATACAACTCTAACATTTTTAACGACATTTCGAACACATCAGATGGATCACCACCTCCTTCACCAAGAGGTATTGTGTCAATGCTCTCATAAATGTTGCGACCCTCAATTCCGAGGTTATGAAGTAAAATTGCCTGTTTCCTGTGAGAAGAATTTTTTTTCAACACCAATAGCCACTAAATATGAATCAAAGAGTAACTTCCATCTCTTCCAGGGTAGCAAAGGTTCACCTTTTCCGCATAGGAATGCCAGAGGTTGACTCATATTGGTAGCTGTCATGGTGGTTCCTGTGTTAAGGTATGTTGTACTTTTTATTTTGCAAGAAAAAAATAAGACACAAAATATTGTTGCAAGAATATAGTGAAGAATGTGTATAATGAACAGTCAATAGTCAATAGAGCCCAAAATCCAACTATGAGGTTTTCGTAAACACAAAAGCGGTATGCAAAACACTTGAGAAGTAATAAATGAGGCAGAAAGTCAATAAAATCAGAGCCAAAGTTAGTAAAAATTGTACCTGTAAAGTTACTGCATTATTAATTGAAACTCCATTGAAAAACGGGCTCGGTAAAGTCCAATGCAGCCGTTATCATGGAGACTGTCAACAGCCAAGATGGTGGCACGTAGCGTAATGATGTAAGGACGTCAAAACGTGATGACGTGCGTTGCGCATACGCAGCGCGCTTGTAGAATGCAGCAAACACAGCGTCGCGTGTAGCTTCGCAAGCCAAGAAAAACGGAGAAACAGTCAAAAATGCCTCAAAATTGCTGCAAAGCTCACCGGAGGACGGGAAAATCGGTGGAAAGCATCCAGGCGACGACAGCCAGTCTTCAAGGTGCCTCTTCTCGAGCCAAACAATTCAAAGCAGCCGACACAGCAAAACAACTTTTGTGAGTTCAGCAAGAGGGAGAGTTGGTGGCAAACTTGCCCCTCGCAAGTGTTCCTCGTCGTCAGTGTTAAGAGACCGCACATTGGTAAGTTTTGAGAGGAGTTTATTTCAAGTAACTCTCAACCACCAACTCCTGCTGCCGCCTCTCCGCTCTCCTGGTTACAACTGTCTTTCTTAAGACGCTACCATCGAGATGGAATGGAGCATGCACATGCACATTACTTAAAACATTACAACACACTGCAACTTCCACAATGCCCCCTGTCACACCCCTGTACAGGATGTAGCTTTCACCCCCACCCAGGAGCAGTTGGAAGCCATTGTAAGGTTCACGCTCACCCAACAGATAGGTAGCCATCTTCCCTGGGAGGGCTGTTTGGGGGTGGGAGGTATGCACAACAACTCCCACCAGGTACCTTGTCACACCCCTGAGCAAGATGGACCCCCCCTAGAAGCATGTGGCAGAGATTGCATTGCTCACATCAAACTAACAGGTAGGTGTGTTTGGGGGCGGGAAGCCTACACTATAACTCCCACCAGGCCCCCTGTCCCACACCTGAGCAGGATGGAGCACTCCACCACCCAGAAGCAGTTGGAAGCCATTGTATCACTACAAACAAACTAACAGGTAGGTAGCCATCTTCCCTGGGAGGGCTGTTTGGGGGTGGGAGGCCTGCACTACAACTCATACCAGGCACCCTGACCCACCCCTGAGAAGGATGGAGCACTCCTCCCCACGCAGAAGCATTTGCCAGCCATTGAATGGTTCACATTCACCTAACAGGTAGGTAGACCTCATCCCTGGGAAGGCTATTTGGGGGTGGGAGGCATGCACAACAACTCCCACCAGGCACCCTGTCACACCCCCTGAGCAGGATGGACCCCCCTAGAAGCATGTGGCAGAGATTGCATTGCTCACATCAAACTAACAGGTAGGTAGCCATCTTAACAGGGAGGGGTGTTTGGGGGTGGGAAGACTGCACTACAACTCCCACCAGGCCCCCTGTCCCGCACCTGAGCAGGATGGAGCACTCCCCCACTTAGAAGCAGTTGTAAGCCATTGTATACTACAGACAAACTAACAGGTAGGTAGACCTTATCCCTTATTTGGGGGTGGGAGGCCTGCACCACAACTCATACCAGGCCCCCTTGTTCCCCAGCTCATCAAGAAGGAGCACTCCCTCCCACCCAGATGCATGTGTCAGCTATTGCACTGCCCACAAACTAATAGGTGGGTGGACATATCATGCTTCCTTATCCCACCCCTGATCAGGATGGAAGCCTACATCACACACAGAGATGTGTCAGAAATCCAACACAAATAAGAAAACATAACTGGTAAGTAGCCAGTACATGCACCCAGCGATTCCTCTAAAAAAGCATGGTTCCATATGACAACACCAGCCCTCTCATCGCACAAATATACACACCAATACCATTGCCACTCACAGCTAAGCAAATTAAACTGTCACAGCAACCGAAGTGTGACACAACAATTAACATGCTGAAGAAAGTCTGTGCACAATCAAGCACAGCACTGAATGCCATGTGTAAGTGCCATGTGGCCAGAGCAGCAAGACCACATGAAAACAAATAAAGCATGGTTGTTGGTCCAAATTCAGATTTGCACATGACATGACAAAGGTTCGCATGAGATAACAATGGCCAGTTCATGCTCAGATGTTACATAAGCCAGGGCGGAGTAATCAACAAAGATGTGTCACAGAAAATATTTGTTGCGCTAGTCCCGTAATGGCAACATGTCCCTGTAATCACAAAACATGCACGTGGCGCATGGTAAGTTTTGACACCTCACACCATGGACAAGAAATGCATGTACCTCAATATCATCTCAGGAGGCACAGTAGTGCACATACAAACAATGTGATGATTAGTCAACTGTGTGGTGTACAAACAGTGAATAATACACAGTTAACAAATAGCTTGCGGGGTGCACTACAATGACCATTTCCCATCTGTCCCACAGGTGACCAAGAACTGACTGCAGAGGACAACACCAGCAATCTGCAGAGCCAGTCTCCCCCCCTGGAACATGGACTCTCGGATGATGACTCCCGGGATTCAGAGGACCAGGAGCTCCGAGCCGGCCCATCTGGTGTGCGAGGGCACAACCGGTCCCAGGACCCCATCGTTCCACCCACCACATCTGCAGCAACACGAAAAGCTATGCAGAACCCTGCTGTTATGGCCTGTGCGTCCTCCACCACCACCAGTGGTGCCTGCAACACCCCCCTGTCACAGAGGATGACCATCCCACACCACCAACTGAGGAGGGCAGGGAGAGGATGCGGGTGCCCACAGTGGTGAGGCAACAGGTCCATGGCAGCAGGGCAGGTGGGAGGGGCAGGGTCACTCACAGACAACCACAGCCTAAAACCGAAGCCCTGAACAACATAAACAGAGTCCTTGGGGCATATGAACGGGCACAGGGTGAACGGGGCGGTCAGAAGAAGATTCCCGCGAGCTTCTCCTGCTGATGAGGCCCATGGACACCCGCATGGGACAAATTGTGGACCTCTTGGGCCAGCTAGTGGTGGTATTGAGGGACAGGCTGGCCACAAAGAGCACCTCCACCTCCCCCTGCTGGGCCACAGGATGACAGTTCAACATCCTCCCCTGTGGCCACAGAGAGGGGTGAGTTCTCAGACCCAACTGGCCCTATAGCACAGGCCCCCCCTGCCAAGCGACGAAGGGGCCGTCCCAAGAAATCCCTGGGAGTATCCCATGGCCAAGCACCTGCAAAACGTCAGACACGGAGCCAGCCATGATGGCAACCCTCTTCAGTACTGCATTGACTTTTTGGACTGTCCTTCCCCACACTGCCTTGTAAATGACATCTGTCTGTTGGACTGGGTCACCACAATGTGGTGACTACTCGATTCTCTCATTTACCATACCTGTCAACTCACTGCTTCACTAATCACCCCTATGTAAATGTTCGCCCATCACATGTCACCATTGAAAATAAATACTCCTTACACACATGTGGTTGTTTCTGCCCCGTCTTTATTCCAGGATGTGCAGTCTTCACCATGAGCACTACGTACCAGGAGTATGGAATGTATGTAGGCAAGGAGCGGCTGAAGGGACCTAGGAAAACACAACAGAACAACATTCACTTGTCTCGGTGTAGCATCACAGACATCACACAACACTTGTCATCAGGGTACTCCAATCTGCACACATTACAATGAGCAACAGTACCGACAAACATCCTGTACCTGTGCCACACTACCCTGTCCCAGAAACATTGGCAGCCAGCAATGAGCCGACAGTCACAAAGCTCACATACACCTTCACAACAACAGCAACATCATCAGACAATGGGTCCGTAGTACATTGTGACTCACCTTCAAGTGAAGTAGCGGTTGATGAGCTGTTGACGCAGGTCAACACCTTCCTCCTCTCCACTGTCCTCGTCACTGGACATGGGTTGGTTTGCAGGTGGGGCCTTTGCTGCTCATCAGCATCCAGGAGCAGGAGGATCTCCTTGCGAATTGCTAGGTTGTGGAGCATGCAGCATGCCACTACAATCTGGTACACCTTCCCGGGCGAGTACATCAGTGCACCTCTGGTTTTGTCCAGGCAATGACTTCAGGAGACCGAAAGTACGCTCCACCACACGACGTGTCCTCCCATGGGCATCATTGTAGTGGACTTCGGCTGGTGTCCTGAGATTCCGCAGTGGGCTCAGCAACCGCGGACGGTTGGGACATGCAGAGTCACCTAGGTGTGAGGAACACCGAGAAAACTTGTAATGACACTGTGTCAAAGGACTGCATGTCACACACACAGCACGCTATTTGACTCTGCAAACTCACCCACAATCCATGCACACTCAGGAAGCAGATTATCCATCAGCTGTGGTACAATGCTGTTACGCACAATGTATGAGTCATGGGCTGAGCCGGGAAATTTGGCACACACATGCAAGATGCTCATATCCGCCTGGCACACCACTTGCACATTGATGGAATGGAAATGTTTCCGATTCCTGTAGATGTGCTCATGTGCCTGTGGTGGAACTAGCCCAACATGGGTGCAATCAATGGTACCAAAAACATGGGGGATGTATCCAAGGGCATAAAAATCTCCCTTCACAGCCGCCAATTCAGGCCCCCTGGGGAAATGGATATATCTGTCCTTGTAGATCATTATAGTGGACAGGTCATAACGCAGCACCATGCTGAACATAGGTTGCGACATGCCAGCTGTGCTGGCCACCGTGTTCTGGAATGATCCAGTGGCAAAAAAATGCAGGGCCGCCATCACCTTAGATGTTGGGGTGAAAGCTGTTGGATATTTTCTGCGAGGCTGCAGGTGGGGCTCCAACATAGCACAAAGGTTCTGTAGGGTGGCTCTATCCAGACGGAATTTCCAGATGATCTCCTCATTCTCCATGTCTGCCAGCACTCTGAAGGGAAGATTTGGTCTCCTGCTAGTTGAGATGAAAGTGGACACATATCAATGCAATACACCGTGAGATGTGCACAAACTCTTACGTTTTGACTGACACAACACAAACAATGACTGTCATCACAATTGAGTTACAGATCAGCTTACATGTAGGGACACCTTCAACTACTCGTACATTTGTCCCCTTTCACACAGCAAGTACCTCCGAAACAACATCTGACTATGAGAATGCACATAGGGATATGGCCACATCTAGCATGGTCACGCATGAGAGTATTTCATCCAGCATAAGTGTAAAAGTGCAACACTACTGTCTCATACCTAGCTGCTGTACCTGCCACACCTTCAGGCGTAAGTGGAACATGGCACACAACAACAACACAATTATCACAGGCTAAGCGTAAACAACACGTGTGTGCATGGTCCCATAAAAGTAGACATTCAAATATGCACATTGTTCATTGACACATGCATCACGGGATTGTCACAGCACTATCACACATTGACATGTGTACACATTTGAGAGTCCATAACAACACTGTTCGGTGTACATGCCCATCAATATCACAAGTGACATGTGAGAGAGTACATGCTAATGTACTAAATCACATACATAAACATGCCATGTGTAGTCAGCAGTGGTTTAATTGTGACATTGTCATTGTGTGCACAATGATGTGCCATTGTTCATGTGGCCACTGTTCACTGTTGAGAAGTGCCAATTGGCCATTGACACAGCATGATGTGTCCATAGGTGCTGGCAAAGTGCTCCGCCACCCAATTCACTGTCACCCATGTCAATGTATAGCACCCAAAACGCGGTAGCTACCACCTGGCACCAGCAGTGTGTCACCGCCAATGCCCAATGCCCAATCGCGGTAGTGATAGGCATAGACACATGGTCAAATGGTGGTTGGCATGCTCCGCCACCCAAATCACGGTCATAGGCACCAATGTATGGCACCCAAATCACGGTAGCTACTGCCTGGCACCAGCGGTGTGTCACCGCCAATGCTCAAGACCCAATCGCGGTAGTGATAGGCATATACACATGGTCAAATGGCGGTTTGCATGCTCCACCACCCAAATCACGGTCATAGGCACTAATGTATGGCACCCAAATCGCGGTAGCTGCCACCTGGCACCAGCGGTGTGTCACCGCCATGGACCATGCCCTTACAGCCAATGGGAACCGCAATCGCGATAGCCTAATGCATTTTTCAACATCGCGGTAGGCGTGCTCCAACACCGCCGAGCCGGTCATTGGATGCAATTGAAAGATGCACCACATGGTAGCGCCTGCCTGGCCCGTGCGGTGTGTCACCGCCATGGACCATGCCCTTCAGCCAATGGGAACCGCAATCGCAGTAGCCTAATGCATTTTTTAACATCGAGGTAGGCGTACTCCACCACCGCAGAGCCGGTCATTTGATGCATTTGAAAAAGGCAGACCTAGAACACCAATTGCAGCAGCTTAGAACCACTGAAATGACCCCAGGGGGCTATATATGTATGGGAGAGAGCCTCACATTTCCACTGCCCCCACAGTCTGTTGCCTGAGACCCCTCACCTGCTTCTGCCTCCAGGGACTGCTGCCTGAGACCCTTCAGACCCACTACCTGCTGCTGCCTCCAGGGACTGCTGCCTGAGACCCCTCACCTGCTGCTGCCTCCAGGGACTGCTGCCTGAGTCCTCACACCACCCATTGCCGCTGCCTCCAGGGACTGGTGCCTGAGACCCCTCACCACCCACTGCTGCTGATGCTGTCACATGGCCACAGTGATGGCGAGGACTGAGAAGATCCGGGCCAGTCCCTTCACCAGCAAGGAGCTGGAGGTCCTGGTGGACGAGGTGCTCACACAGTATCCAAGGCTATATGTTGCCCCAAATGTCTTAATAAGTCTTCAACAGTGGGAGTGAGAGTGCAGGGGGGCACACATGTAGTTGATCTGATGGAGTATGTGCTTGAGAGTGTGGGGTCGTGTCATGCACTGCCTAACATGCTGTCTCCAGGGGTAGGGGTATGAAGCCTATATCACACGTTTCCCTGCCTGCACCTCAAGATTGGAGGGACAAGTATTGTCTTGTCAGCCATACAGTGACCAAGCAAGTTGGTAATGCTGGAGTCAGGACAGTGATTGCTTATGTGAATGGCTGTGTGGGTCCCTGTTGTCCATCTCAGTGTGAGCCCACCTGGCCTGCACAGTCACCGCCCAAAATGACAAGGACACATCACTGAATGTACAGAGTGTTACATGTGTCTTTTTCATTACTCTCCATCAATGAGCTATCTCAGCCCTGTAGATTGCACACGACAGGCCTTGTGAGAAGAGTGTGTGTTTGTGAGATCATGTCGCTCAATGTGATATCCATGACACAGTGAGCCATTCACACGGCAAGGACATTGAGGGCTGTGCAGTGTTGGACACAGTGAGTCTACCCCCAAACATATGTTGATATGTAATGTATGTCTTGCTCTACCTCAAAAATGGACAGTAGATGTGGGCAGACTACACATGGCTTTCTGTGCTGGCATCCTGCATATGTATGAGATGGGCAGGTACTGTATCCACCCTCACACCTGCATGCATTTACGTGTGGTTCTCCCATGATGATGAACCATGTGAGATGCATTCTTGTCTCTGTTAGACATATCTGTGGCTTTTGGATGAGTCAGTATCATGCTACTGTCCTGAGAGATTTTGGTACATAACACTGTGTCACTGATGTTTTACCCCTCTTGTCTCCCATGCCTGCAGCTCAAAGTACACCAGCGTAAGGCCGTGTGGAGGGCCATTGCGAGCAAGGTGCGGGCTCTGGGTGTCTCAAACCAATGGCGTACCCACTGCCACAAGAGGTGGGATGACATCTGCGGGCTGAGCAAGAATGTGGCGGAGATGACACTGGGGCTGCTCCCTCGGACTGGCAGGTTGGCACGGCGCAGCATGACACCACTAATGGCCCGCATCTTGGCCGTGACACAGCCTGAGCTGGATGCACGATTGAAGGAGCATCAGCAGCAAACTAGGGGTGAGTATTCTGGGAAGGGTGACTTTGGCTGTGAGTGGCTGCATGTGTACACAGTGTGGGCCAGCGCTGGGCTATGTGATGTTGGTAGTGTGATGCAGTGGCTTGTAAGTGGCCTCTGTGCTGGGAGCCACTATCATGCATTTGCCCTACCTGTACTTCCTAATGTAATATGAGTACTGGGCATTTACATAGCATTCTGAGTCGTGGTCTTCAGGTATCGTCTGCATTGGGGTACTCTGGGAAATCACATGGAAGGGAACAGCAGTGTGCCCAATCTGAGTGTGCTTTCATCAATGCATGCATTGCCTGATATCAGATTTGTGATGCTTAGACATCTGACGCCAATGTGCAACTGTAGTTGTGCCCCAAAGTATAACATGGTTGATGGCATGGGCTCATGGCCATTGTGGAATGTCATGTTGGAGTCTGTATCTGTTATGTCCACTTCTGCTCCATCCAGATCTGACAGTGGCAACATTTTGTAGGGTTCATCCTTGCCCCCTTCAGGGCCCTAGGTCTCCTCTGAGCTATTTGT
This sequence comes from Triturus cristatus, assembly GCF_964204655.1. Lineage (NCBI taxonomy): Eukaryota > Metazoa > Chordata > Amphibia > Caudata > Salamandridae > Triturus > Triturus cristatus. Next base: position 669,815,266 of record NC_140584.1, on the reverse strand, counting down.
GTGTCTGGTTGAACAGAGCCACCGGAGGGATATTGTGTTGTGTGGTCATCACATGGCTCACTTATGCCTTGTTTTCTTGTTTACACGCACTGTTCGAGTTAAAAATTGAGGTTGCACAATGTTATTGCACAGGGTGATGTGCAACATGTCTTCATTGATGCTTTGCTTGCATATGTTTGTTTTGTTGCTGCCACTGAACTGACCCTACATCTCTCTCTCTCATGCAGCATCTCCCGTGGGCATGGAGGGACAGGGGACGGGCACCAGTGATGAGGCATCAAGGACAACAGCTGCACAGGAGCACAGTGACACAGATGTGACCAGCTCCTCTAAGGGGGACAGGAGTCTGATGGAGGAATCACAGTCAGAGATGTAAAGCTCAACGTCATCTGACGCCAGCAGTGACGCATCCATGTTGGCGGGCACAGGGAATGGGGACTCTGCCTCCTCTTCCACCACACAGCGTACAGTGCCCACCCTCCCACCTACTTCCAGTAGTGCTGCCTGTGTTCGCACCAGTAAGAAGGAACGAGTGTCCTTCACCCCAGGCACTGCTGCCCCTGTCCCCCCTGCTGCCATCAGTGCTGAGTCTGTGGATCTTTTGCACCAGCTGTGTGGGCCAGACAGCTCTCCTCAATGCCTTCATAGACCACAACAAAAAGTTGCCACAGGTGGTTGCTTTCATGGAGGGCATACATTCAGACATAGGTGAGCTACACCGGACTGTCCAGTCTTTGTCCTCCGCAGTGACGGCAGCCCTTCAACTGCCACAATCTCAGAGTCCAGCTCCAGTCCCTTTGTCCACCCTCTGCCAGTGGCCACATCTGATGATAGTGACCATGCACCACAGACATCAAGGGCAAGATACAGCACACGTAGCACACAGCCGCAGCAGCCCAAGCGGTTCAGGGCGCAGACATCATCCCCACAGAAAACTAAAGCCACCCCAGAGCTCAAAGACAAAAGCCTGTCAGGTGACACCAAAGGCCACAAAGCCAAGAAGCAGAACTCAGGGTCACATGCCTCAGAGGCATCCCCAGCCAAGGATTCTCGTGTCCCAAAAGCGTCTCGCAAAGACAAGCAGACAGTTCCCTTGCCCACTGAGAAGGTTGCGCCTGCTAAGAATACACATAAGAAGAGCTCCAAGGCAGATTCACCCACAACCTCGACTCCAATCCAAAGCCCAGTGAAGCAGGGAAAGGAGGGCACTGTAGGGGGTACACCTGGTAAACAGGGGATGAAGGGGCAAAAGCAAGGGCAGGCCAAGCATACCGCTGGATCTAGCACATCCCCAGAGGGAGGGCGACCGTCTGCACCTGATGCAGCTTTGGTGGTGAGTGTGCCTGTTGTGTCCACTCCACTTCCCATTAATCCCAAGTCAGGCACGCCATTTAGAGTCCCCAAGAAGTGGAAAGGCACCCCTCCGCAATCTCCCACCCACACTGTGTCTCACATCGGCATGACTCCACCTCCACGTGCCACTACACCACCTGGTCCAAGCAGCCCTTTGGCTTCTCAAGCCACTGATGCCTCTACCTCAGCTGGGCCTCTCTCTCCTCGGTCAAGTGCTCCAACTGTCCCCGACACACAGCCAGCTCCCAGTCCGACTGCTAGCCAACTCTGAGTGGTAGTCACCCTCACACACCTGTCTCTCCCACAGCGGTGCCTATACTGCCCATTGTTACCCCCCTGACTGTGTTGCTGACCATGGCAGGCTACAGTTGCACACTTTCCCTGTGCAGCTTCTCATGGACATACTCTGCACTTTGAACTGCCCACTGGCCTTGGTGCTCCTTGCTGTGTCACACTATTCCCTGTGCAGCTTCTCATGGACATACTCTGCACTTTGTATTGGCCACTGGCCTTGTTGCTCCTTGCTGTGTTAAACTATTCCCTGTGCAGCTTCTCGTGGACATACTCTGCACCTTGGACTGGCCACCGACCTTGTTGCTCTTTGCTGTGTTAAACTATTCCCTGTGCAGCTTCTCATGGGCATACTCTCCACTTTGCATTGGCCACTGTCCTTGTTGCTTCTTGCTGTGTTAAACTACTCCCTGTGCAGCGTCTCATGTACTTACTCTGCACCTTGGACTGGCCACTGGCCTTGCTGTTTTACCCTTCCCTGTGCAGCTTCTCATGGACATAATCTTCACTTTGTGCTGGCCACTGGCCTTGCCCTTGTCTAATATTGGTGCCTATCTGTGCAATATGTGAATAAAGACAGTTGCTCCTGTTGTCTGTTTTGTCAGTGTCCTTACTGAATAAAGTTTTTGCTGTGTGTATATGGTTCACTGTGCCACATGCTCTGTATGCCACTTCAATATTGCCAATGGCTTGTCTCACGTTTTCTAGTTTTTACAGGGGTGACATGGACTTCAGTTCTTCCTGACTCTGATACTTGTGGGTGCAATGATGGTGGTTTTAGACGAAATACCGTTATCATTATCAGTCTTTGTTCCTGTTAACTATATTGTACACATGTCAGGTTTGGGGGCACTGTCAGGACATAGTGGGATTCTATCCACAGGATTGGAGGCAGGCTGGTCAGGGTCATCATGTATGTGTGTTCTTACTTTATGTGTGCCCAGCAGTGTAGTCATCTTGTGATTGCCAGTCATCCTAGTCACTTGGCTTGCTTTCAATGTGTGCTCTTGGGTGGTCAAGAAGTGTGCAGTGTGAAGGGGGTGAATTTGTCGGGAGTGTTGATATGTGTGCGCCCCTGCAATGTCAACTACACACATGTGTCACCCAGGAGTGGAGTGCCTGTTTGTGTGATTGTTCAGCCCAGTGCTTGTGATTGTGTGCACATGTGTGTGTTGTGTGTTGTGCACTGTGCGGTGTGTTGGTGTGTCCTTGCAGTTCTGGCTGACTCCTACTTGTTGTTTTGGGCAATTGTAAGTATGCAGAGTATGTGACTGGCAAGTTAGTGTTGTGTTTTGTTGATCATCCATGTGTCTTGATGCTGTTTGTGGTCACTGTGCGTACCTGCTCAACCACACTGACATTGTGGGTGTGCTTTTCTCATGCATTGCTGTAACATGGTGCTTTATTGCCTCCAGTTTGGCATGTGGTGTCATACCATCCCCTATCTGTGCTTCAGATGCCTACTCATTGTGAGTCTGGACTCCATCTATTTGTGTATGGTACACTCCTGCAATGTCCACTACTGACGTATACAACACTTCACTTTCATGTCAGCTGTCCCCTTGTTTTGCCTGTGTGCGCGCCTCCCCATCACTTCATTTGTGACACTGGGCTTTGTGGTGCAGATCTTTGCACAGGAGCAATGTGTCCCTCAGGACATTTTCCCAATTGGTTATATGTGATTTTCTTGTACTGTTCAGCAGTCATGGTTGCTCATATGCAGTTCAAATGTTTGTGATGCACAGTCCTCTGGTCAGGTTGTTTCCACTTGGGTGTCCCAGACTTGTGCATCTGTGGGTGTTGGGTTAGGTGTATGTGTTTTTGCTGAGGTACTGCTTGACTTCCAGAGTGTGATGTTGTCAGTGTGCTATTTTGCTTATTGTTGTGGGTATTCATGGTGTGTCACTCATATCTGTGTGGGACTGGTATGTTTTGTGTGCACACACTGCTTGTCGTGCATGCAGTGCTGTGAGTGTATGTTGCCTTTGTGAGACGTTGGCCTGGTATATGCTGTCCACTAGTTATAGTGGGCACCTTGCCCCAATCCAAACAACCCCTTATTGATGATAGGTTAAAGACAACCTTTATTGAATGCTATCATAGTGGTAGCTATGGAAAGCAGCCTTCAGGCTAAGTCTTGAAGGAATGTAAAGCAGCTTGTTTTACCAGTCTATAATCTCCTGAATGGCTAATTGAAAGATAACCACACCAGGTATATATATAAAATATATGTATTTATTTCTAAACACATCCTACTAGTCTTTTTATGAGGCTAGAGGTCCAAACACATAAGTTACACTTCAAATAGTACAGTAAAATAGCACAAATACACGTCAGGCCATAGGGGCGAGCCAAACCATATACTAAAATAGTGGTATAAGAACCACAACTTAACTAGACACAAGACCTAGAGCCTGTAGAATCGCTGGAACCCCAAGGAACCACCCAAGGTTGTGACACAGGGGACCCACGGGGGGCGTGTGCAGTGTGAGAACACAGCCGCGAGCTCCCGTTAGCTTCTATGGGGAAAGTCGCGGTTAGAGTTTTAAAGATTAGGGACCCTTAGAGATGATCTGGGACCAAACCCTTTTGGACTTAGGAAGTTCTAGGGTCAACACCCACGGGAGCACCGGAGTACTCGAGTTACCTCACCCAGGGAAGCCGGGTGCATAGGTGTCAAATGGTGTTGGGTCGTGTTGTCTTTTTCAAAGGGAGCTGGCGAAGAAGTGCTTCTGCCGGGAAGATGCGAAGTGTCCGAAGAGATCCAAGCCTGGATCGAAGTTGAGAAGAACCTGAAAGCAGAGGGGACAGAGTCTGGGTCACTAGCCAGTGACCAGGGGCACATTAGGCGAATGCCCACCGACGTCGGGTGTTTCAGGTGAAGAAGGTGAAGCTTGATTCTTCAGCCACGAGGACCAGGAGGCATCAAGGACAACCAGGAGCTGGACTCGAGCTGTCCCATAAAGGATGTCGAGTGCTGCAGCATTGGTGCCAGGATTGGACACACCAAGCCTTTGCAACAGCAACCCACGCAGAAAGGAGAAAGATGCTTCGGTACAGACCAGCAAGGACTGAGGGACTCACCACGTGGTGGGGAGTTAGGGCACATCTGGAGCAACCAGGGAAGCTAAATATAACAAGATTGGGGAGTGTAGAGGGGGGGCCTGTATAGGCGCTGAGGTGGATACATCCTCCACTCAGAGTTAATTGATAAACAAAAGGATCCACCTCTGGAAAGAGAGGTACTAAGAAGCCTGGGTACAGTGGGGTAATGATAGGTGCGTGTCCCAATATGGTTGGGTACACACAGTGTTGTTTAAATACCCCTCACACACCAAGAATGGCCCATGGTGTCATGCTTCATCATAGGGGTCTTCCCGCCCTGCTGCAGGACGGGGCGTGCTACGACCTACGACTACGTGGGAGCACTGATGATAAAGTGCTATGTGTGATGCAAAGGGAGGGTCTGATGTGGTTGTAAGTATGTGTGGTTAAAAAGCACCTGGCCCTTTAAGACAGAAAAAAACTTTAATGTGTCCAGGGAGGCTGGTACTACTAAAAACAGGGGTGCGGAGTTTGCCTACGTAATGTGTGGTTACTCCTTGTGAGTCAACATGTTTCGATGTGAAGCATCTTCATCAGGACAGGAAAAAGATCCCTCCCGACTAGAAAGCATGTGCTTAGTGATACAAAATTAGAAGTGAGAGATGCATTCAATGATGCACTTATATACAATACCTAATCGTATGTATGCGTATTTATATGTATGTGAGGTTATTGCCTCATGAACCTGGAACGGGAGGAATCGTCATGGAGCCTCAATTGTGCCCTGACGGGGAACTCCACTCAAGGTCTGTCCATCCCGCGGTTCCGCTGTGCCAGGGAACCAGGGAAGCCCAAGGAAAATTAAAGTTGCCTTCACAGGGACCCACCAGTCGACGGACCAGGGATCGCGAAGGAGCCTCGAGCTGAAATGCAAGACTCAGGCTCACGGAACACTCGTAGAGTGTAGGCCCACAAACTTCGGTGCAGATGGTGCTCGGGGCGTGAGCTACAAGTAACCCAAAGCACAACTTCAAGAGACGTCGGGAGGTCAATGCACTTGCAAATGTGCACTGTGACCAGGAGTTCAGGTTCCACGTTACTCACAAGGGCTGCGGGTCTCAGCTTTGCTGGGGACTCGGGTCGGCCTCTTAGAAGTCTGGAAATCCACTTCCTGGGCTGCAAATAGTTCAGAGACTGGCGGGAGCTCCCGAGATGCAGACCGGCAAAATGCTTTATTGGTGCCTATCAAGCAGGTGTCTGGTTACTCAGCTACTCAGGATCGGAACGATGCTTGTTATGGTCCACACCTCGACAGCTTTAATTCTGATAGCTATTACAGCACAGATTATCGAAGTGGTCGAGTGAGGGAAGAAAAGGGAGGGGACAGCGGGGAAGGAGATCTGAAACGATATAAGAATAATACGTTTAAACACTGATCCTCCCTCTTCTCTCTCCACTACTAGGTCGTATGTGCATGTAGTTCCCTCACTATCCACACTACCTGTAAAGGAAAATAATGAAGTACAATGTTCAGCAAATGGAGCCTTCAGTCTTTTCCCCTCAGCTCGAGGGTCCGGATGACCAGTTTTGTACGAATAATATCAATGAGGTCCCACTACAAAAGAGAGAGCACTGACTGGATTAAACGCCCCTACCACTCTTTCGAGTATTCGCTACTTTTTTGCTCTAATCCCCTACGTACCCTTGTGTTATAGACGTTTTGCATCACAGGGGTAGTATGAGCTCTTCACCTGTCATCCACATACCCCTATTAAGGAAAACACAATAGGAACAGTTGTGCAATGATCTTCTGTAAAGTGATATTACAACTCAAGCAAATAATATCATTCCACACTCCTGTGTGTCGAATATACGTGACAAAGTTCCGTGTTAACTCCACACGGTCTTGATATCGAGTCCACCAAAGCTAACTGTTCGTGGAAGAAATGGGGAATCCTGCACCGGTATTCCTACAACTCGCAATAGCCTACAAACGTGTGGCCCTCCAACAAGGAGGAACACCTGGTGCGAATATACCCCTCAAAGCCTAGCTTAGTTCAGTTAATGTAAAGCGTATCCACGGATCGCTACAAGAGTGACCAAAACGGTGATAGGTGCTAAACTATGAGGCGGTGCACAGCACCCTTACCGATACCCCAACTGGACGAAGAGGTCTGCACGCGTCGCCCGCTGCCACCAGGCTGCTGTACACAATGTCCGCTGTCACCAGGCTGCTGCCTGCGTCGCCCGCTGTCACCAGGCTGCTGTACACAATGTCTGCTGTCACCAGGCTGCTGCCTGCGTCGCCCGCTGCCACCAGGCTGCTTACACAATGTTCGCTGTCACCAGGCTGCTGCCTGCGTCGCCCGCTGCCACCAGGCTGCTTAAGAACAGGGACCAAGAACCAAATCACTGGAGCAAAGTTCCATACGGATACCAAAAATCCAAGGACTGCTGAGGGTACAGACGGAGGGAGAAGACTGCAACCGAAACACGCTGCGTCTTCTCTGAAAACAGAATAATCGGCAACGCCGCCAGCGCGGAAGGACTCTTTGAAGCCCTTCCGCGTCAGCGCGCGCACGCCGGAAACGCTAGTGTTCATGGGAGATGTAGTCTCTATGTCTTACGGCGCTAAACGGAAGAGTTCCTGTGTCTTTTGTGAGGGGGCTGCTATGTTCCTGACAGCAGGGGAGTCACTCCTTGAGCCCAAGGGAGATTTTTTCAGTCCTTTAGTCTTGAGTAGAGCATCGAAGTTCCAGGATTCGGCTACAGAGTTTCATCCATGGATATCTAAAGTCTTGTTGCCAGCGGTTCCTTACTTATATCTAAGAAAGTGGTTAGACTAACTCAGGGGACCCACCTATGGGAGGGTTTGGAAAGAGGGGTGGCTACACCCATTTCCTTTGTCCAGTTTCACACCAGAGCAGGGGCTGGAAGCCCCTTATCCGGTTTGAGCTGGACTATGCACTGGGACACCAAATGTTCCCCCAGTCCCCAGTGCAGGACTTTAAAGCACTCTGAGAGTGCTCCCACCCAGCCCCAATACACATCAGCTTGTCTGGGAGGTTACACCTCCCTGTGACAGGAACCTATTGTCCAGGCCTCCCCTGCCGGAGTTTCGGTCAGCAGCAGGAGGCCAGACCCGTGTCTGTGGCTGCAGCATCCATTTTGTGATGCCAGGGCTCTGTTAAGTTTTTACCGGGTATACCGGTGCTGTCATGTCTCTCCCTCTAGAAGGGTGGGATCATACTCCCACACCAGTTACTGGTGTGGGGGTATGATTCCAAGGTGTTTGACACCAAACACAACATGTTTCAGTGCAGCCAGTCCAAAGTTAGCATTTACCGTTTGGTTATAATGCACTTAAGAGTACATGGTCAGGCTGCACCACTGACAACCCCGGAGAAGAGATTCCGAAGGCTGCAGAGGGGCTCAGCTCATGCCTGGGCACCTTCTCACATATAACCAAGCACCCTGCCTTCAGGATTGATAAGGCCTGCCATAGGAGTGACTGATAGGTTTCTATGTGCAGTGATAGGTGAGGTGTAGTGAACCTATACCTCAGTAAGGGGTGCATGCACCACCTTACCCAGGCTGCAGTAGCAGACCTGTGGTATCATTTTGGAGGGCTTTCCAGGGGTGGCACAATACATGCTTCAGCCCCTGGTAGGCCTCTGGGGTACCTATGCCCTTGGTACATAGTATACCATATACTAGGGACTCACAAGGGTACCACAGAATCCAATCTGGAGTTTACCTAAAGTACACGGAATCAATTGATCAGAGAAAGCAGATAGGCTGGGGACCTGAATAGCAGGTTCCCAGCCAAACTAAGTAAAAAAAACATCAAAACACCAGGAAAAAAAGTGGGGGCAACCATGTAGTCAGATTCCACCTTCCTACAACCTTGTCCTTGCCTGGTGTGCATCCCCTGATGTCCTGCTGTGTTTGCTATGTGATTTATTGGCATGTGCATCTGTTGTGTGTTTGATGTGGCAGTGTGCAGTGTTTGGTCTGTGTTTTCTCTTGCAGATGACAGATGCTTTGTGTGTGGTGTTCTATTTGCATTTCAGTGTGTGTGTTTTTTTGGTGTGGTGTGTTTCATTCAGATGTGTGTTGCCAGTGTGGGGAGCCTTACTTGTGGTGTGTCTGTCACATGAACTTATGTCTATTCTAGTTCCATTTAGACTATTGGTTGGCCACCCGAGATGTTTGTGTTTGTGTGTCCAATGTGTCCCACTGACCTAAAACACTGTCAGATCACGCTCCTGTAGCCTCACATTAGTGATCCCTACTCATACCCCCACACATTTTATGTGGTGTTTTCGACCAATGGCTCTCTTGGACACAGTGTTCAGTGAGGAGTTGCACACAGAAATGACTGAATATTTTGCTCACTGTGAGGCTTCTGTGGAAGGAGCAGAAACACTCTGGGAGACCTTCAAGGTCACTATAATCGAAATAAGCATAAGCATGCAAGCTGGCTTAGTGAAATCGATCCATAAGCAGCAGCAGGAGATTGATCAAAAACTAAAGTCCTTGAGTGGGACTTTAGTGAGTTCAGAGTTCTATCTGCACCCCTGCATACTGGCTGCCCTCCAGGAGCAAGTTACCAACTTCGATGATACTACGGCGCAGGAGGTGAGACAACTGTCCAGACGTCATGTGGCAAGGACATATGTTGAGGAGGGACAGCCAGGCTGCACTCTAGCTACCAAGATCCACGCCTTCTGGGCTCACGCCCATATTGTTAAAAATACCTCCCCTGAGGGCACTAATAATTATAACACACCTGCTATCCCGGTGAGCTTTACACGCTTCTACACAAATCTGTATAGAACACTGCACTCTGCTTTGGCAAGGAAAGTTGCTGATTATCAAAAGGGTGTTTGTTGCTCTGGCATGGCTCTCTACAGGTCAGCAAAAATATCCTATTCAACTTATAACAACTGACCATATTAAAGAGGCCATACACATGCTACCCAATGGCAAGGCTCTGGGCCTTGATGGCCTGACCAGTGAATTCTATAAAGAATTTGCAAATACCTTTGCACCACATCTCCTTGCACTATATGAGGAAGCCAATAACAAGTGGACTCTACCACCCTCCTTTACGGGCGCACTAATTATTGCACTACTAAAACTCGATAAAGCGTCAGAGTACTGTGAATCCTACCAACCCCTCTCCTTAATTAATACAGATGTACAGAGCCTTGCCAAAATCCTTGCAACCCCACAGCAGCCACCTCTGCCTACTTTGGTACTGCCGGACCAGTCTAGATTTGTCCCCGCCTGCTCAACTACACCTAACTTGTGCACAATCTTTGCAGTGTTGCATCGTCTGAATTACCTCTAACAGCATCAACATTCCTACTGGACGCCATTAAAGCCTTTGACTCCATTGAATGGGAATACATGTTTACTGCCCTGAGTCGCACTGGGATCCAATCGACCTTACTGCAGTGGATTTGCTTGTTGTATTCTAACCCAGTGGCTCAAATACAAATGAGGGGCGCTATGTCTGAGGTAGATCATATACACAGGGGCACTAAGCTGGAGTATCCATTATCCCTATTAATATTTGTGATAGTTTTAGAACCACTAGTATGCCTATGTTAAAAATATGCCACTTCCAAATTAAGAATTAAGTTCCGACCTTTAAGTATTTAATTGCATGCGGATGATATGGTGATGTATTTGAAAGACCCCGCCACTCACTTAGCACTCATAATCCATGAATATATTTGTTTTGTTCAATAGTTAGACCCGAGTAACAGCTGGTCCAAGTCCATCATCTTCCCCTTGACTCCGTCCACCGAATAGTATTGATTGATATTCCCCTGTCCAATCTTTAGGGATCTGGATTCACAATGACCCAGAACTGGTGCTTCAATACAAATACAGTAGGGCTGTGACACAGCTTAAGGATCAGGTGCACAGATGGTCCAGTTTGCCATTGTGTCATTGGATAGAGTGTCTGTCATGAAGATAGTGATCCTACCCGGGTTTCTTTATCTGTTCACCAACATCCCTATCATGCTCTCACAACACATTTTCAAGACACTAAGAGCACACTGAATAAGGCTAGCGTGGGCAGGCAAACAACCCAGGATTCGCTGGGACACACTCACATTACCATATGCGCAGGGATAATTTGGAGTGCCAGACTTTGAACTCTACTACTTGTGTGCGCAAACTCACTTCGCCCACTATTGGCATCTTTTCCATGATTACATTCCACAACTAGCAGTTGAACATGATGATGCTAGTCCGCTCCCGCTGAACACTATCCTGCCACACAAACCTCTCCTATTGCTAGGACTGAATTTAGCAGTTAACACCATTCACTGCACCACAAAAGCATGGCACACAATTGGGGCATGAGCCTGTAAAGAACCGTATACTCCCCAGCGCTTCCCCCGCTAGACCATCCTGCAGTGCGGTCACGTAGGAACCACGGCGCTGGAGATCCTTAGCAAGGCAGGATTAAACACCATGGAGGATGTTCACTCTGGGGGGACATTTATCACCTTAGAAAATATATATCGCACACAGAGCTTCATACCCCATTGCTGATGTTCATTTATTCTGCCTTCGTGCAGCTATTCGGGTGTTGTACCCACAATACCCGATTGACCCCCTACGCTCAAGGCACTACACAGCTTACTGAATAGCGACACATGCAGGGGACTCATAAATTTGTTTAATTTCTCGGTACAGAATGACAGGCCCCCAGCCACTGATTCTGATCTGGAGAAATAGGCGCTTTGTTTAGTTCAAACTAGCATGCTTACCCCTAACTGTAACCTACGCAGAATTCATTTCAAATACATATACCAAATGTATTTCTTGCATTTAGCATGGTCCGGGCTCCCTGTTCATCGTTTCTGAATGCAGGTCACAGAGGCCTTGATGGACATGGTGCTGGAGCCAGTGTTGTGCCACCTGCATTTATGTCTACTGGGCCTGTTCAGGGACTTGCAACCAGCGAATTGCAGACTCATAGCGGTGGCGCTACTGTTGGCTAAATGGACAGTGGCGATGCATTGGGGAAAAAGCATAGCACCCACCAAAAGAACATGGCACACTGCAAAGAGCAGTTTGAAGTACATACTGAGGAACTACTAATGCCAATGTGACCTAAAGACATATGGGGTCCTTTGACTGCTTATTTACGGCCCAGCCCGGACCTCGCCTAGGGGTGCGATGGATGCATGTGCCTTCTTACAATGGGTCAAATTGCAATGAAGAGTGTTTGAGCAATGTAGGGGATATACAGATTATGTACTTCATCTGATAAATACAGTACTGTTGTTTTTTTATGTTGTTTGTACATACTGTGCATAAAGCAAATAATAAAACCTTGATGAACTCCCAGGTGTAGAGTAAAGTAAGCAGAGGTTTATCGATTGACCAGGGGAAGCATACAATAAAGAAATCAAGGATATGAAATAAGGACCAGAATCATGCCGCCTGAGAGAATGAATCAAGATATCCCAGTTATTTCTATCAAAGGTCTCCGCGGCATCGATTGTTATTGCCGCCAAAGGACTTTCGACAGATGGAGACTATTAAGGAATAAATGGGCATTATCAGAAGTTAATCATCCTATTACAAATCCCGCCTGCTCTTGACTGATCAAAGTTAGTAGCAGAGGATCAAGTCCTAAAGCTAATACCTTAGCAGAATTCTTGTAATGAACACTTACCAGAGAAATGGGACAATAATAAGCCTGGTCTGGAAGCTTAGTGGACTAATGCATCCACTACAGGGGCCTGTGTTTGACCTCATGGTCACAGGTTCAAATCCTGGTGGGTCTACTCTGTTATTCAGAATCAAGATACCCTTCTGAGTGAATGTGTGCCTTACAAATATACGTGTTATGTTATAATTCTTACAGAGTTTGTGGTCCTTCCCCTCCTTGGGATAAGGCAGATGATAGTTTCTTGAAATGTACTGGTTGCATGCCAGAAGTGGACAAAAACAAAAACCCCATAGCCTTTTGGATAGTAAAACATGAGAATAATTAGTAAAAATTCAACTGTAAATCTAGTAGCACCTGGGAAATTATCATTTTAGGAAGAGAAAGTGCCTTCAATACTTCTTGCAAGGAGATCTCTGTTTACAAAGCGGAGAAATCAATGAGGTTAATTTCTGGTTTTGGGGTAGATTGCAAAATAAGAAGTAATAGATGGCTCCTGGGAATGGGTTCTGGTAAATAAAGATGAGAATAAAAATCCTTAGGTTCCTGCAAAATATCGGCATCTTTGTATAAAGTATCTCCAGCCACAGTACATATCGAGTCAATAAGAGAGTTGTATTTCTTTACTTATCTTGTTATTTCCGCAATAAAATCTAGCGCTGCTCTTAAACAAAATAGAAGAAGCTTGGGCCTAGATAGATTATTAAACAGCAGATACTAATTCTTTAAGGTATCTTTGGTTTTACAGGCATAAAATTAGGATTTTAGAATTTTGATGGAGGAAAGCAGCTTGTTGGGCTCTTTATTCTGGGTCTTTCTGTTCCTGGAAACATAGTGTAAGATAACCCTCTAGCTGTTGCTTTAAAGATGTTCCACAAGAGATGTGGGGATACTTCAGAAGTATCATTAATCTAAAACATTTCAGAAAGAAAGAAAGAAGAGAAATGGGCATCTCGAAGAAGAGAGTTATTAAATATCCATCTCTTAGACCTGTTAGTAGGGGGGTTCAAATATAAATCGGATATCATTGGGGCATGGTCTGAAAGAAATCAAAATAGTAGTAGAGGTGAGGCATTGTGATAGAGATTTACTCAGAAAAAATGTAATCAAGTCTGGAGAGTGAATGATGTGCAGGAGAATAAAATGTATAGTCTCTAGAAGTAGGGTGACACAGCCTCCAGGAGTCTAATAGGGCTCCTTGTGAGATTGTAGAACAAAATTGTTTATGCATCTTGTTTGGTACAAATCTCACTGAAGATTGACTGTCTAGGAATGGGTCTATAATCTAGTTATAATCACCTGCTAAATTAAGAGTCATCAAATTTAAAACATTTCATTTGGAACAGCAGGACAAAAGTTAAAGTTAACCATATTAGGAGCATATACACTATATTACAGTTATTAGAATTTTATAGATAAGAAGGCGATCCACAATCCATCTACCCTTATTATCTGATTTAGGCGATAATGAAATAAGGTCAAGGTGTTTGTTACAAAGAATGACAACTCAATTTTTCTTATTCACTGATGGGGATATAAACACTGATCCCACCCAACATTTTTTGAGTTTTAGAGCTTCACTTTCTGCGAGATTAATTTTTCTCTAAAAGAACAATGTCTAGATTACACTTATCAAAGTGAGATAAAACTCTCTGCCATTTGATGGGATTTATAAACCTCTTAACATTCTATGACAATACTCTAAATTATAATGGGAAACACATCTAAAAAGCACAGGATGATCCAGAAATAAACAAGGAAAGGAATCCAAAGATAGAATAAGGTGTAATGAGAGAAAAACTGAGTGAGTAAGAGGACACCTGAGAGAGTAGGAAAGAAAGTGGTAGAGGTAAAGAACGAGGTACGGAAGATAAGCATATGACAAAATAGACAGTTGATATCGAACAAGTGATGACTGTGGATAATACATGAGAACGTAGAATAAAAGAAATGGAGATGGTGACAACACACAACAAAGACAGCACATCAAGGAAGTAGACGGGCCATCGAAGGAGGTAAATAGAAAAATAGGAGAAGAATGATGCAGGTAATGTGGTCAATCGCAGGAGCACTGAAACAAAAAAGAAGATCAACATATAAAAGATGGCATAATTGAATGCATGGAAGAAGAAGGAGACACCCTATAAACTCCAGTAGGGAAAGGGTAATCAAGAGTCAAAACAAAAAATTCCCACCAGAAACGAATATTTGGATCATATGTTATTGTAGTGTGGTGCTAAATCAGTCACAATGCCTATATAACAATTATAATACATTTACTGTGATCAAGAATGGAACATTCAAAAAGTAGTTTTCTCTTTTATATATAGAGAAAAAAGTGTTTTTGCACTATTTTGTGATTGCTTTGTAGTTTTCTACTTTTATATCTAAAAAAAGCGTTGCTGCATTATCTTATTTGTGCATAATATGACATAATGCACATTCTGTACTCAATATGATGAAATTGTTATTTGTATTTGTTAAACTTTAATGGCTTTTAATTTGCACAAAAATCAACTTCGAAAACTGTTTTTAATGATGAATAAAATGTTAACAATTTTTAATAACGTTCCCTTTTTGAATGTGCCATTCTTGATCACAGTAAATGTATTATAATTGTTATATAGCACCACACTACAATAACATATGATTAGTTTCTGGTGGGAATTTTTAGTTTTGACTGATAATTGAATGCATGTAAACAAAGACATACAAGATATAATCATCTAACAGAGAAGAAAAGTAATATAAGATAACCCTCAAGCTAAGGGAATACAACAACATGAATGAAAACCAGCCAAATAAGTCAACTATGCGAAGGTCCAGCAATTTCCATTGTTGTAGTAGTATAAGATTGGAGAAACTTCCAAAGCTTCTCTGGATCATCATAAGTTGTAGTGTTTTTTAGAGATGTTACCTTGAAAGAGAATGGGTGAAAGAGACAATATCTGCCTTCTAACGAGGGAGCATAGGGCAGAGGTCAAAGCATTCCTTACATCGAGCTGCAGTGGCAAATAAACATCCTGGGTGATAAAAACCTTTTTCCCTATCCAAAGTAAATGTTTTTTAGATTTAGCAGCCTGAAGTACCTTAATGAGGTCAGTAAACTCCAAAGAGAAAATAATGGTACCTCTGGGTTTGACTGACGAAGATGCAGAAGATGGACGGCGGTATGGATGGTGTCACAGAGAAGATATGACAAATAGATGCCACAACCTACGTTTTTATGGCCAGCGGATGGTCTTGAAGGGCAGGATCCTATTTCTTTTGTCACGACCTGGATACCACAGTTTTTAGATTTGCCACCAACTACATTTGTAATGATGTTACACCTGACGTGGTTATCTTGATGGAGAATCTTACTGTGCTCCAGATGGTGGACATAGAGACCAGCCAGGCTGGGGGTAAAGGTGCTCCCCATGCTGGTCCCATGTCTCTGCAAGTAGAGAGTTGTCTCGAAGAGGAAAAGGTTTTTGGTAAGTGCTAGGGTAATACACACCATTACAAGGTTTCTGGGTGTTTGGTACTCCCATGCGTTGGAGAAAAGGACTTCCTCAATTATCTCCAGGGTTTCATTATGGGGGAGGCTTGTATACAAGCTCTCTACATCTAGGCTCAAGAGTATCTGTGTCTCCGGGTTGAAGGTTAGATTTTGTAGTAGTTGTAATACTGCTTTGGTATCTTTTAAGTAGGTGTCCGTTGTCTGAACCAGAGAGTGTAGAAAGGCGTCCGCAAATTTAGAAAGGGGTTCTAAAATCGAGCCTATGCCGGAGACTATTGGTCTTCCTGGTGGGTGTTCGAGGTCTTTATGTACCCGCCGACAAGGGAGGGGCAATAGTGATACAGACATCAACAGCCTACCACCAGGAATGCAGAAGATTTCTGTCAGATAGGAGGAACTATGCCATCCTACAAGAGGGTCCAATGGAATCATTACGGATCCAGATCATGGGAATGGTGGAAGAGGCTTTAGCACACGACTGGGTGTCAAAGAAGGAAGCAGAGTTCCTTGTCCAATAATCACTGAGGATGCCTTATTTTTACACCATTCCCAAGATACACAAAGACCTCAAACACCCACCAGGGAGACCAATAGTCTCCGGCATAGGCTCAATTTTAGAACCCCTTTCTAAATTTGCGGACGCCTTTCTACGCCCTCTGGTTCAAACAACACCTACTTAAAAGATACCAAAGCAGACACCAAAGCAGTATTACAACTACTACAAAATCTAACCTTCAACCCAGAGACACAGATACTCATGAGCCTAGACGTAGAGATCTTGTATACAAGCCTCCCCCATAATGAAACCCTGGAGATAATTGAGTAAGTCCTGTTCTCCAACGCATGGGAGTACTTACCAAAACTTTCTTGCTTACTCTACTTGCAGAGACATGGGACCAGCATGGGGAGCACCTTTGCTCCCAGCCTGGCTGGTCTCTATGTCCACCATCTGGAGCACAGTAAGATTTTCCATCAAGATAACCTCTTCAGGTGTAACATCATTACCTGGAAGCGCTACATTGATGATGTGCTGGTTATCTGGGAGGGGGATACCCAATCTGTTGAAAATTTCATGGACTGGATCAACCAACAGAACCCCTACCTGAAATGTACAAGCATTTCATCTCCTGAGCATTTGGTGTTCCTAGACCTCAACATTTACCCGGAGGGGGAATTACTGAAGACAACCACACACTTTAAACCGACATCAAAAAACTGTCTGTTAAGATCAGACAGCTTTCATCCATGCCACCTACGAGACAATCTCCCATATGGGCAGTTTCTCCGCCTCAGGCGGAACTGCACCAATCTCACTGATTACAGAGAACAAGCTACAGACCTCAAGACAAAACTCGCCCATCGCAAATAGCCGGCACCCGTCATAGACAGGGCCATGAAGAGGGCACGCAATAACCACAGAGAAGCTTTGCTAGAAGAAAGGATTCCAAAAGATCCAGAGGCCAGACCTATATGTGTAACAACCTACAACACCCATTCAGATGTGATTTCCAAGATTGTGAACAAACATTGGAGAACCCTCACTTGTGGTGATCTCCATCTAGAAAAACCTTTGTTCGCTCACAAGAGGGGCAGGAACCTCAAGGACATGCTGGTCCATACACGCCCTCGCACAGGTCAAACCACGCCTACCAACAACCCATCTGTACACCGTGTCCAGGGCCACCACCCTTGTGGCAACTGCAGCACGTGCCACCTTACCAAGAAAAGCAGATGGGTGGAGTTCAGGAATGGGAGTAAATGGGAGCAGAGGAAATTCACCAACTGTAACAGCCGCAACGTCATATACATGATCACGCACCCCTGTGGGTCGAATACATAGGCATGACGTCAAGGCCAGTCAAAATTTGAATAGGTGAACATAAAAGCAACGTTCGATGTAAGAAGAGCACCACTAAAATGGCTTCCCATTTCCTAAAGAAACGCACACAGTGAATGATCTACATTGGACGATCGTTGAACAACTGCCATCAGAGACTGGTTTACTGGAAAAACAACAGCTTTGGGTATTCCGTCGGGGGACGAGTGTTACAGGGCTTAGCGACAATATCCCCTGGAATCAATTAACTTGAAATGGTCTATGATATTAAGAGCATTAGAGACTCTAAACAGAATGAATCTCTTGGGACATACAACCAGCCTGCCAACAGTGGTTTGCAGTGGCTTCTGTTTTAACCAATGGGCTCCTCCTACAAAGGCCACTACACTTTTCACCAACCCCCCGCCAGCTTTTTGAACCTCCTTTTAGAAAGAATGTTGTTTTTTCAGAAGTGGGTATGTACCCCTTTTTTATAACAAGTACTTATAACCATATTGGAATTTGGCACCTACTTTACCAACGTTTTTATTGTAAATACCCTTGCAGCCAGCTTATGGAGCCTTTCATCAACGATATTGTAAATAATTAGGAGTGTTTGATCGGCACTTTTCTTCATAACTCTTTAATTAAGCCTCTCCTGTTTTTTTGTTTAGCTTTATTCATTTGCCAAATACGTAGCGACTTTAATATTGAAACACACTTTCACAAATCGGCTTTTTTCTCCTATAATGGCAAGCTCCTCTCTCTGCGCAGACGCAGTGCCATCCGCAGATCAACAATGAGTTGGCGGTACAGCTTTCTGTTACCGCGGGACCACCTTAGTAATGCGCATGAGCAGCAAAGTACTCTGCCTTCCCTAGTGCAGTCGCAGTGAACATAGTCAAGCCCTGCCCGATACGGACGCGGTGTTTGGCACGTCCTCCTTGCTAGGTGTGAATTGTTTCAATCAGTGGCAGGATAAAAAGCTAATATTGCGGACTCCATTTACACCACAGAGCCGCGATAGGATCGTTGGTAGCAGAGAGTACCTCTACATTTGTAAGTACAGCATAGCCGATGTCAGGGCCGCAGGATCATCACCGCTATGATCGAGTGAGTACCACCTTTGATGCTGAATGCTGTACTCTTTTTACCCTTGCAGAGTGCTAGTCAGCACAACGTCCTCGCAGGCTCATGATGCCTTTGACTTCATCTTAGCAAGTGTGCATCCCTCTCTTCCCCTCACATGGTTTTTATTTGTTTCTGATCGCATTAGGGGAGGACTACGGCAAACGCTGGAATTTATATAGAGAGTGTGTTTTATGTTAAGTGTTTGGTCTGTTTTGTATGTGTCTTTTTTACAGAGCACTACATGGATATTGATAGGTCAACCATCACACTGTGTAACTTTCACCTTTACAGGTCATGATTTCCACACCAGGAATGTCTGTTTTTAATACCCTTTTGCACCCCTGTGTTCTTTTTCAGATTGACACTGTAGGCAGTACCTTGTTTCAGGCCATTTCTACCATAATAGTCACATTTGGTTATTTTCCACACATAATATTATTTATGTTGAGACAACATAAGTCTGTCACATGTGAGAAAGGTAGGGATCTGTGCACCCGTCCTGAAGAAGAAGCTTTACGCTTCGAAACATGTCGACGCACACACAGGAGGTTATGTACATTAAATACACATAAAACCTCCAGCACACCTTTTTAACAATACCAGCACGGAGGCATATTAAAAGTTTCTTAGTCCTCACCTGCCAGGTATTTTTTAAACACTCACTAATCCATTCACATCTGACCCTAAAACTCACCGACCTCACACACCACACATAGTCATTACATCAGTGCTCCCGCGTATTCGTTGGTTAGTAGCACGCCGCGTTCCTTAGAGGGACGCGAAGACCCCTATGATGAAGCATGACACCAAGGGCCCTTTTGGTGTGTGAGGGGTATTTAAAAAACACTAAGTGCTTGCCACCATTGTAAAAAACACCTGTCATTCCAGAACCTGTTCCCTTTCTCCTTCGCCTATCATTTGTGGGTGGATTCTCTGTGTTCTTTAACTGGAATTGGGGAGAGTGAATCCGTCCCCAGTGTCCATGTGGACACGATGGGCCCGATTCACAGAACTAACTTAAGACAAAATCCTAAACTTACTACCATTTTCGTATTCACAGAAGGTACTTACTCATTTTGGTATTCACAGAAGACACTTACTCATTTCGGTATTCACAGAAGTTAGGAGTCCTAAGTTTAGGACTCCTAAATGCCTTCTGTGAATACCGAAAGTCTTAAAATTAGGATTTTTCTCAGTTTAGGAGTCCTAAACTTAGGAGTCCTAACTATACTACTACTAAACTGAGAAAAATTCTAATTTTAAGGCTTTCGGTATTCACAGAAGGCATTTAGGAGTCCTAAACTTAGGAGTCCTAACTTTACTACTACTAAATTGAGAAAAATCCTTATTTTAAGACTTTCGGTATTCACAGAAGGCATTTAGGAGTCCTAAACTTAGGAGTCCTAACTATACTACTACTAAACTGAGAAAAATCCAAATTTTAAGGCTTTCGGTATTCACAGAAGGCATTTAGGAGTCCTAAACTTAGGAGTCCTAACTTTACTACTACTAAATTGAGAAAAATCCTTATTTTAAGACTTTCGGTATTCACAGAAGGCATTTTGGAGTCCTTAACTTAGGAGTCCTAACTATACTACTACTACTAAACTGAGAAAAATCCTAATTTTAAGACTTTCGGTATTCACAGAAGGCATTTAGGAGTCCTAAAGTTAGGACTCCTAACTTCTGTGAATACCGAAATGAGTAAGTGCCTTCTGTGAATACCGAAATGAGTAAGTGCCTTCTGTGAATACCAAAATGGTAGTAAGTTTAGGATTTTGTCTTAAGTTAGTTCTGTGAATCGGGCCCGACCTGTCTCCGCTCCCTCCTTTGATTTGTATGATACTGAGGTATCCTTCACTTCATCTCTAGGACTAGAAATAATAAATAAAGTGTCTATAGATTTATAGAGGCAAGGTGGGTGGAAATGAGGAGCTGCCACATAGTTACTTCAGCATGGAGAAAAAGCCTGCAATCTCTCAAAATGGCTGCCACTCCCATCACAGAATCAAGTAGTAGTCTACACTGCCATGCAAAACATATTGGTGGGTGGCTGCTAAATTCTTCAAAAAAGGATAGCCCTCTCACCTCTGAATGCTTCCAAAGTTAAGGCATCTCATTTTGATTACAAAGGAAGCCTTCCCAGCTGCGGGCGAGGAACGCTGTCTCCGATGTAGTACAGAGCTCTGCGGTCATGTGGCCATCTTCTTCCCACACCACTTCCCCTAATTCTAACCAGCACATTCTTTAAAGAATTGAATGGACTTTTTTAAGATCTCCCATGGGCCAAAAAACAGAAACAGTAATGCTATAAATAAGACAATGAGGCCATATCCGGTTGGCGTCAAGGGAAGAGAAAAAAGAGCTGCACCCCCTCTACCACTGCATATAAAAAATGATACATTGTTGCATTTAAAAAAACACAAACTTGTATGTAGCCGGGTGCGTGCGTGCGTGCGCACACACACACACACACACACAGATCCACATACCCACCAGACTCTGAAAGCACCACATAAATGTTAATAAATTATGCAGTAAACTGTTGTTTTGTTATTACTGAGGTCTCTTTTTTTATTTCAAATTCTATTTCTAAGGTCTCCAAACCCTCAAGGACTCTTTCTCGGGCAGCCTCCAATCTCTTCAATGTGCCCTTTGTCAGAATGTCTGGCTCATTGGGTCACTAAATATATTGAAGAGCAATCTATCTCATCGGCTCACTAAATATATTGAAGAGCACTAATTACTAGATGCTACTCGGATTAGCTAAACCCTAGTTTAGGTGCTGATACTTCCCCTGTGTCTGTATTGAATGATGTCAGACAAGATTACTATGAGAACCCTTTCAGAAGGACACAGGGCACACCGGAGCTGATGACCCAAACCGTGATGGTTAAGGCATTTTACTCCTGATGTCCTCTGGCCTGACCTATTATGGACCCTGAGCAACTGGGCCAAGTACCTCTTTTGCACTTGACTCTCAGTGGTAGCTCTGGACGAGCAGTCAAAGACTCCCTGGGGTAGGAAGTGTATATAAAAGTTAGTGAAAACGACTAATAACTCAAAGTGTGCTCAGAAAGTCACAAAATCAATATCCAGTCAAATACTTTTTTTATATGAAAAATAAGTATTTTATTTCTAACTCTACGCATTCAAAGAAATAATGAAATTGTAAGTAACAACACAATCCCCTTGAGGTTGGGGCTCTAGTGGGTATCTGTCAATTCCCTGTCCCACCCTCTTCCTTGCAATGTGGTTAGGGCTATTTGCCATTCACTGGTGGCCACATCCAGCGAATACACATTAGTAGGCCGTACTCAAGAGTTCCCCTTTTACTCTTTAGGAATCAGTCAAAAGTGCCTATGGTGCCGAAGCACCTTCATGGCGAGCTCCACAGAGCTTAACAGTCCTGATTAAAGTCTTACCCTCTCCTGCAGCAGCGTTTCCGTGGATGGCCAAACAGTGGGCACTCGCACACTCTGGTCCTGTTCGGAGAAGTTGGACTGCTCGTGCCACACACAGCATCACCCGACAGGCGCACGCTTTCTTTCTCCCAAGCAGCGCTACTCACTTTCCCCACTGACTGGAGATGCTCCCAGCCTGCAAAGATGCTTTAAGTCAGTCTTCCCCACATGGGGGGAGAGGATTCGATCTTCCAGCTCCCGAACAGAGCCTAGCGATGGCGCAACAACTTCCTTGCCATCCTACACAGTCCTCCGGGTCAGTCAGGGGCAGGTTTTGATGCGTGGGCTAGACCCGCTTCTAGTAGCCCCTATCTTTTTTTCTGGGCAATGGCCCAAACTCTTGCCAAAGTTAGTATACGGAGTTGCCGTGGTATTTAAGGACACAGCAAAGACTCCTCCGGTGCAAACACCCACACCACGGTGGCCCCTCCTGGCATACGGGGTCACTGCTAAGGTGGCCATGAGTTCCCTTAGCGCTGGTCACACAATCACTTCACTGGTGGCACCCTCTGGCATACAGGGTCACCAAAAGAAGGCGGTATAAGCTTGGCAGTCGATGCAGCACTCAGTCCATGGTGGCCCTCTCCTCAAATACGGTGGTCACCAAACAAATCGTGCACGTAGGCAAAGACCCGATCGGTGAAAAGCCGTATCCTCACACTTCGCACATGGAGTCCTCTCCGTAGGGCACCCCACTGGAACTCAGTCCCTTCAACACTTTCCTCAAAGAGTACACTGGTCTTGGTAAGCAAGCAGGGGCTGGTGCCCCAGGCTAGGTGGTTTTGATTTCCCTTGGTGATGTCCCCTCACCCAGCAGGTCCCCAGTCCTGGTAACAGGTAGAAATCTGGCAGAGCATCCCCTTCTCACACAGCCAGTCTGGCTCCTTGGCAGATTACAAATCCTGGGGTCTCTACCTCCTCTTCTTATAGTCAATTTCTAGACACCAACAGGCACATGCATCAAAGCTATTTGCGATCGCAAACGGCGCGAATCGCAAAAATCAGCCGTTTGCGATCGCAAAAATAGCTTTTGCGATGCATGAAACAACTTGCCACTCGCAATTTAAGAAATCGCAAATTATTGTGATTTCTTAAATAGCGATTGCATTTAAGGAATCCCTAATTGAGATTCCTTAAATGCAATGCATTACAGTTTAAAAAATAGCGATTACGCTATTAGCGTGAGCAAATTACCATGAGGCTGGACCTCATGGTAATTTGCGAAAACTTAGAAAAATGCACTTATTTGCATTTTTCTAAGTTTCATGTTGCCCACACACATGCCCTGAGAGCATGTGTGTATGCAACATTGGTGCAGAGTGAACATACATGGGTGCAATAGGGTGTCCTTTGGACACCCTTGCTCCATCGAAATTGCGGGAGCAATTTGCGAGTGCCTACTGGTACTCGCAAATTGCTCCCGCAATCTCTAATTCATTCCTATGGGCCTGGAGGCCCATAGGAATGAATGGGAAGACATTCCTTAATTGCGACTCGCAATTTGCTAGTCGCAATTAAGGAATTTGTGGGAATCGCTATTTCTTTAGCGATTCCTACATGCATTGGGTTTTGCTATTCCTTAATTGCGATTCCTTAATAATCGCTATTAAGGAATCGCAAAACCCTATGATGATGCATGTGCCTACAAATGTGTGTCAGGGTCTAAGCCTTTGAATTTGTATACAAAAGGGGGATGGAAGCACACTGCTTAATCTCACGTGTTTCTGGATATTATCCTTAGCATTATGGTAAATGCAGTTCACTTTAAATGCTTACTTTGGTTTTTGCTGAAGTGTTTCACCAAAGTTGGTGCAGCTTAGTGCTGTGAATCTCTAGACACATGTTTCTAGATATTATCCTTCATCAGTAGAGATAAAAAACGAAATTCATCTGGGGTTGCTGAGAAAGCTTTAAAAACCAAAGAGATTACCTTTTGGGTTTATTCAAAATACTCCAACAGTAAAATCATACACAATATATAATGAACCCAAGATAAGAAATCTAAAGACTATAGCACCACGAGAATAGAATTTAATCTTTTTATTAAAAATTCCTATATCACAAACTGTATTCCAATATTGTATCCAATATTGGAATACAAGAGGACACAATTATATTTGCTGTTTTTATATCCTATTTTTACTGTATTGTTTATTTTTATTTTGGAAGTGTTTATTTTATGTTAGATTTAATTATGTGCAACTATTGATTAGAATTGTTAAACATGAATTATTGTGAATGTATAATTATAGTTGTATTTTTATATGAACTTTATTCACTGACGATTACTGCAATACATTAAGCAGTCTTGGATACAATATTGGAATACAGTTTGTGATGTAGGAATTTTTAATAAAAAGATTATATCCTATTCTCGTGGTGCTATAGTCTTTAGATTTCTTATCTTGGGTTCATTATATATTGTGTATGATTTTACTGTTGGAGTATTTTGAATAAACCGAAAAGGGAATCTCTTTGGTTTTTAATACTTTACATTCCCGGTCCCTTTTGGTTAAACCTGGGAAGCTCTCTCTTTTTGTTGCTGAGAAAGCTGCCACAATCTTCTCAGGTCTCAGTACCTCCCTCTGGCGCACAGGTGCATCTCCATAAGCTCGTCAGCTCAATGTCTCAAGGGAGTCTTTTCTAACACAAGGGGAATGGGAGCACACTGCTTAACCTCCCAGCACAGTTCACCCCTTAGCATTATGGTAAATGCAGTTCGCTTTAAATGCTTACTTGAGTTTTTGCTGAAGTGTTTCACCAAAGTTGGTGCAGGTTAGTGCTGTGAATCTCTGGACACATGTTTCTGGATATTATCCTTCATTAGTAGAGATAAAAAACTAAATTAATCTGGGGTTCCTCATAAAATCAAAACATTCACCCCCCATCACCATACCACCCCACTTTAGATCTGCCTGTCATGACCCAGAAGTCTTGCCCTTAAACCAGCCTTACTAGCAACCCACAGCACTCCAGTCGCCATAGGCCAGTATTCTACAGCCTGTAAGGAGCACGCCTCACTGTTGTTCTCATAGCCATGAAAAACCAACATATCCTGCTGATTCCTGACACATGTGTTACAGCAAACAAATGATGGACGGAATGCTGACAATGCAAACATTCTCCCCCAGTCAAAAGATCTAGGTTAAATCCATCATTCTTTTGCCCACTACGCCACCCCAGTTTGGACCCAGCCATATGCAAATCAGTCTTGACCCTGTGCCCCATGGGAACAGTCCAGACCGAACTGCCAGGCCAGGTAAAAAAAAAACTATGGATTTAGGCCCAGATCTCTGTACTGGGGTGAATGTATGACATTGTTCTGCATTCTGTCCATCAACTGTTGTTTTTGTGATTCCTGGCACATGGCCTGACATTTGCAATGTATTCTGCTCCTAGGCTTAGCACATCCGAACTTGGCAAAACTGAGTAAGACTAATAAGAAGTCATTTAGGATCTGGAGATATGTATGTATGTGTATAACAGGGCCGCATAGTGGCATTGGCGCGCTGGGCCCAGGTCCGGGGCGCCAGTCTTCAGAGTGGGGCACAGAGCTGTCTGCATTTAGGTCCTGCAAACAGCAGCCCTTCTACCTTGGCTCCAGTGATTCCGTTTAAAGCACTCCTAATAATTTTTAGGTCTCGCCTACGCAGTGCGCATGCAGTGCTTAGGAGGACCTTTAGCCATCGTTCTGCTCTTTTTCACAGCACATACTCGTGCTTGTTGCGGCATCCACTTTGCTGGAGCGCGCAGGGGCGCGCCACAAGCACGATTATGTGCTTCGAAAAAGAGCAGACTGCGCGTGCACGCAGACACAAACGAGCCACTCCCGGGCTTGTCCTCCTTGCACGTCAAGGCATGGACAGACAGGGCTGGATTGGGATCGCAAACCAGCCTTGGCAATTCCGTCCGAACGGCCCGGGGCACATGGGGGGGGCAGGAGGGGTGCTGGCTGTAACACTAATGCTGCGCTGTTACAAGGGGCCGATTTAAACTGGCTCCTGGTAAAAAAAAATAAGCATTTGAAATGCAATAGGTCTCGCATTTACGCGAGTTTAAGCTGTTGGCATTGTAAGTGACAATGCCTTTTATTTATGTTTTAAAAATCAAATCATAAATAAAAGGCATTGGGGCATATTATCAAGGGCATTAGCGCCGCTTTAGCGGCACTTTTTGCCGATAAAGCGGCGATATGTTTATCGCCCTATTAGCAAGCCTGCGCTAAAATATGTTACCGCAAGCTTTCCGGCGTTAGCTGCCGGTTTTTTCCTCGCCTTGCATGCCAGCGATATGTATCGCTAATGACATGCAAGGTAGGCATTACTTACCTAAATTTCACGGTAAAAATCGCTGACAGCACTTCGCTGTATTATCAAAGATGACCCGCGATAAAAAAAAATGCACTAACCCCCGATGTACGCAGGTTTTTAACACCTGCTAAAAACCTGACCAAAGCCAGATCTCCATCAGAAGACCCACAGACATCAAAGAGGTAGGGGCATATTAGCAAGTAAGGGCGATAATTATTGCCCGTGCCAAGTATCGGGAGTTTTGTTATCGCCTCCTTTCCTGATAATAATAATGCAGCATACTCATTACCTCTTTGATGTCTGCAGATCGCTGCCGACGGCAAGGTATCGCCTGAATACCTATCGCCTCTTAGCAGGAGTTATCGCGCCTTTTCCCTGACACTATCGCCTCTTACAGACGTGTTGATAATACGTCGGTAAGAAGCCGAAAATTATCGGGGATAGGAGGCGATAACAAAACTCCCGATACTTGGCACGGGCGATAATTATCGCCCTTACTTGATAATATGCTCCATTGTCATTTACAATGCCAAAAACTCAAACTCTCGTAAATGCGAGACCTATTGCATTGCAAATGCTTGTTATTAATGTGCCTCCGTCCCAGTTTTTAGGTCTCGCCTGAGCCAGCGCATGCGCTGCTCTGGTGAGACATATAGTAGCGACTTTTTGAAGTGCTACCAAAGCGGCCACCAGCTTGCTGTCATGCGCACAAGCGCGCGCACGCGGTGCTGCGTGCGCATCCCTCGCATGCTTTAGCGCGTCATCGCGATCACATTCCCTTTCACAGTGATCGCGATCACTTTCACTTTCACGGCCGCGCCGCGTTACTTTTACTGCCGCGTGGCCAATGCTTGTTATAAACAGCATGGATGCCGGTATTGCATAGTGTACGCGCCGCAAGTTAACACTCTAGTCTTTCTATTAACGTGGAGTTGAATAAGAGCATGGAGGAACCTGGGCTTTTCTAACTATCGGCCGCCTACCCTCGCTTGTGCTGCCTTCAAACTTCTTCCGCGCTTTCGGCGGCATCCACCGTCGCTTGCTCTTCATTTTATGCTTCTGAACCGATCCCCTCCCATCACACCGCCTCTTCCCTGTTGCGTTCACCGGCGCCATTGCTGTGAACGAAAACAGCCTGGTTAGGGGAAGAGAGAAAATAGATACAGACAACAGATTACTGCACAAGACCCTTCTTGATCCTAGTTTGCACTGGGAGATGAGACTAAGTCTGTAGCCATATTGGGTGTGGGTAAATTCTTCCTTTCATGCGAATGTACCCATTAAACATGTATCCCAGTGTCAGACTGCACATCTATATCTTAAATCCAGCGTCGATATGTGTTCGAAACGTCTATATGTGGGATCAGGTGAACCAAATGATACACTTCCTTTTCGTTATATATAGCGTTCTCACATTAGTGTCCCTTCGTAGTGCAGCGTTCTAAAACTATAGCCCTTAGTAGTGGAGCACCTGTTCGAATCAGAGTGTATCTCTGTGGTAGAGTTTCTACCTGGCCATTTATTACTGGCATGACTAGTATTTCAATGCCACGGCCGGTAAAAAAAAAAACAAGCATTGGCATAGCCAGTAGGTCTCGCTTTTGGGACCTTATAAGTATTTAGTTATGCAGCACAATATCCTTGGTGCAACAACATCAGCTGTTGCATGGCTAAACCCTTATAAGGTACAAGGTTTAGCCATGCAACAGTTGATGTTGTTGCACCAAGGATATTGTGCTGCATAACTAAATACTTATAAGGTCCCAAAAGCGTGACCTATTGGCAATGCCAATGCTTGTTAACATCTTATCAACCCCTTTCCTTGCCCTCTAATCTCCTTCTCACGCCCTGCCTTCACACACCAACATCCCCTCCCCACTCCCAACAAACAACGTGGCCCCTACCCTGACGGAGCTACGCTGGGGGTGATTCAGATGAGGTGGGGAAGAGAGGAGATACTTGTTTTCAGAGGCAAATCACTCATTTAGCCAGCCAGGGACTGACCTGTGAAGAGGAACCCCTGTTGCCTCATTTTGTTTACAAGTAGCAGCGAGGGCACCAAATTAATTTCCGCCCAGGGCGCTATTGAGCAAGGGCCGGTTCTGGAGAACAGGACATCTTTGCCCCCCACTTTGCCAAAAGGCAGCAGAGCTGCCTGTAAAACTCGCGGTTCGCTTGCTAGGAGCATCAGTCATCTCCGCCCGGGGAAAAGCTTCACCCCCAGCGCCTTTACGCCAGGCCACCAGCGTAAGACCACCGGAAGGCCAGGACAGTTTATGGTGGGTTAAAGGGTGGGTCTTCCAATGTTCGTTTCCCCGATACACGGCAGCCATGATAAACAGGTGTAAAGGAAAACAATGCAAGGACTCCAGAGCACAGGGAAACTCCCTGCCTATCAGAGCCGTTGGTTTTTTTGTGTTGCAGATTTTTTTTTTATTTCTTACGACCTATTGCTTTCCATAATATGCATGCTCCTAAGTATATCTGACTGTCATTAAAACGTTTATAACATCTCCGTTTTTATACCGCCTTTCAGCCACTTGGTGGCGCCATGCATACATTGAAATAGTAAGTACGAGGTGGCTGTAGGGTTATTGTTAATGTGGTACGGGCTGTTATTAGAATAACAACTGTCCAGCTGCAGACTTGTTGTGATATTCATTGTGCTCGTGCTAAGGCTGGAGGTCATTAACAGAGAGCCTGAGAGGCCTCGGGGAGGATGTTGTTAATTAGAGGGTACAGATTGTCTCCGTCGCTCGCAGCAGGAGTCCCGCCGTTCCGGGTTCAAAGCCACTTACGGGCTTTACCGTGTCTGCGACTCGCGAGACTGACCGGGAGATTTTCTCTGAAAATTGAGCAGCAGAGAAGTGGATTATCCAACCGCAATAAAGCTGCTTGAAGCAGGGGGGAGGGGGCGCCGCCCAGTCAACATGTTCACAACGGAACCCGTAACTGTGCGCATAGTTTTATTGCGATAAAACCTCTCATGGGATCCGCGTGGATGGTTGGTTTTTACACGTGAGTTCAAAGCTTGTGCAAAAAAATGATTGTTTTAACATACAGGGCACAGTTTGTATCCCAGCAGTGACAATTGAGCATTTTTATTGTCCACTGTTGATAAGGGGAGTGTCAATGAGGGCGTCACTTTATTTTCATTGAAAAACACTGAAGTAATAAACGAATGAAGGGGCATATCAACAACAACCGGCGATAATTATCGCTCAGCGCTCTTAGCGTGAGGATAATTATCGCCGGCTAGCGTGAATTTTTATCGCTGAGATAGCGTGCTATTAGCAAGGCTTATCTCAATAGCGATAAAAATCTACACGCTAACAGGCTAACGTGAGATTATCGCTGGAAACCCAGCAATAATCACACGTTACCTTGTTGATAGGGACAGGCAAACTTAGCCATGATATCCTCCTTCCATAGGATATCATGGCTAAGTCTGACAGGGGCATATCAACAAGGGCTTTATCTCTGCTTTTTTGGCTTTAAAAGCCAAAAAAGCAGAGATAAAACTAGCACCCTATCAACAACAGGGTGCTAACACGCAAATTTGCATGTTAGCACCCTTTTACTCTACGCTTCCCCTTGCATCTCTAATGAGATGCAAAGGGGGCGTTCCAGAGTAAAATAATAGGAGAAATGTCGCTAAGCGACATTTCTCCTATTATCAAGAATGTCGCTAACCCTGTTAGAGACAAAAAAAGCAGCGCTAACCGCGGTTAACGCTGCTTTTTTACGTCTGCTAATTTTCAGACTTAGCCATGATATCCTATGGAAGGAGGATATCATGGCTAAGTTTGCCTGTCCCTATCAACAAGGTAACGTGTGATTATCGCTGGGTTTCCAGCGATAATCTCACGTTAGCCTGTTAGCGTGTAGATTTTTATCGCTATTGAGATAAGCGTTGCTAATAGCACGCTATCTCAGCGATAAAAATTCACGCTAGCCGGCGAGAATTATCCTCACGCTAAGAGCGCTGAGCGATAATTATCGCCGGTTGTTGTTGATATGCCCCAAAATTAGCAGACGTAAAAAAGCAGCGTTAACCACGGTTAGCGCTGCTTTTTTTGTCTCTAACAGGGTTAGCGACATTCTTGATAATAGGAGAAATGTCGCTTAGCGACATTTCTCCTATTATTTTACTCTGGAACGCCCCCTTTGCATCTCATTAGAGATGCAAGGGGAAGCGTAGAGTAAAAGGGTGCTAACATGCAAATTTGCGTGTTAGCACCCTGTTGTTGATAGGGTGCTAGTTTTATCTCTGCTTTTTTGGCTTTTAAAGCCAAAAAAGCAGAGATAAAGCCCTTGTTGATATGCCCCTGTATGAGCCTGCTCCTGTGCGGTATTTGCCTCAGGGGTAGCCTCGGGAGGGAGAAACATGAGGGTACCAATGTCTTGCACATTTCCACTCGATTTACTCACTGGTATCATGAGCCTTTTGCCGAGTGTAATCTGTCACAGGCCCTCCTTGGCGTGATGCTTATTGTAGACTAAAACAAGGCCACCCATGGGCGGAAATCCGTATTTCACAGAATGTATGTCATTTCTGCAACCCAAGTAGCATCTTACACAGGTTTGGAATCAACTTTTGAGGGGTAGATACTGCAGGCAATTACATGTTACAGAGGTGAAATCCGGACATCAGTAGTTAACGTGGGGAGATGTGAGTTCTATGGGAAAGAACTTATTTCAAATCTTTACAGTTGGTAGCAGTGGGAATAGTTACTCGCACGTCCCCTCCAATGTCAAGGCAATAGTAAAGACACTATATAGAGCAATAATAAAGGAATTCATTATGCCTGGGTGCTACATCAAGCGCACTCTTGCTACCTAATAAGTGCAACAAGAGAGCGGTAAAAGAATATCACATTCAATAAAACTGAAAGGTGTCCTGGAGCAGACCTAAGCGGAAAGAATGCAAAATAGTGGGATAGGTATGTTAGCAAAGTCCACAACCAATACAGTAGCTCACAATTTCTTTTTATTCCAGGCTTCAAGACATCGTGGGGCAGATTTACAAGAAGTGACGCATCGCTGCCGCAATGCATAATAAAAAACACGCTGCCACTGCGGCAACGCAAATCGCCACGGTTGAGCCAAATTTTGGTGGACCGTGGCGCAATGCAGCAGCCTGCGTCAAAAGAACTGGCATAGGTGCCGTAAAACTGCCGCAAGTTAGGCTGACACAACTGCTGAAAATGCGATGTAAGGCAGTTTTGCGTCATGCAACACCAGCCCGAGCACTCTTCAACACTCACCACTGCGTGAATCGGCAAAAAAGCACCTGGAAAACAACGCAAATCCTAAATATATACCTTTGGGGACCAAAGAGGAGTCTGCAATGGACAAGGATGGACACTGCAGTAGTCAGGACCCTCAAGCAACCACCTGCAGCAAAAGCCCTGATGCACATGCAGAGACCCTGGCAAAGAGGAAGCGCAAATCAAACTTCAGCGGAGGAGGATAATGAAATACTGGTCACTGAGGTGACCAATTAACAGCACCAGCTCTGTGTGAGTTCTAAGTTGCCACTTGCCAAAAAGGAGGCGATATGGCAGACCATTGTCCAGAAGATAAACAGAGTAGAACAAGCTAAGAGGACTGTCGTCAACTGTAAAAAGTGCTGGCACGACTGCAAGCGCAGAACAAAAGAAAAGCTTGTGGCAAACCGTAAGGCAGCATTACAAACAGTAGGAGGTAGCCCAGCAGAACAGGAGGTTCTGGATGCCCTGGACGAGCGGGTGGCAGCTGTCATCCCAGAAGAGTTGGTCACCGGAATATCAGGACAGGACAGTGCAGACTTAGAAAATCAAGAGCAGTCAACGGGTAAGTCACAATAAATGAACATAAATGAGTAATGTGTCGTGGTGGTGATCTTAGCTACATATGTCCCTG
Organism: Triturus cristatus; assembly: GCF_964204655.1. Classification (NCBI taxonomy): domain Eukaryota; kingdom Metazoa; phylum Chordata; class Amphibia; order Caudata; family Salamandridae; genus Triturus; species Triturus cristatus. The sequence continues at coordinate 669,782,748 of NC_140584.1, read as the reverse complement.
TGCCGCAGTCTGCTGTGTGCATCTTGATGTCTTGGGACCTGTCCCCAGTCCCACCTATCCGTAATGGAAGTAAATCACATATGACAATCACACTTTGCACATGCCAGAACACCCCTGCCATGTCTGTCTCTCTGATGAGGCAGATATACAATCCTGTTGTCCCACCTGAGAAATAAGTTGCATGAGGCACCATTGGCATACCCTGGTGTGTGATCTTCACAAGGACAGGTAAAGCCAACTTGCGTGTCTTAACCGGTGCCTGTAAATATCACCCTGTAAATGCTACATTTGGCATGTCAGTGGTGTGACGTGTGTCGCTGTGGGTATATTCATGCAACACCCATGTCCACTGATGCATGTACAGATTAACGAGCAATCGTAAATCAGAAAATACATCTGAGTGTTATGCCACCCTACGGCAGGCCTAGTGAGGAGGAACAAAGAGTAATGTTCATATGTGCCCAGCGTATTTATGCCAAGCAAATGCCTAATGCATTCCACAGCATGCATCAGAAGATTATTTCACCCCGACAGATTGTTCCTGTGCATGAAGGTGCCCCTTCATACACAAAAACAAACTACCCACCAAGCTGACATCCAGGCATCATAGTGCAAGGATGCCTGCTTTGGCAACATGCCTACATATTTAGGGGCTTATCAACAAGCCAATTGTTCCGCTTGTGTGTCACTGTTAACATGATTAAAATTGATGCACTGGTGGTGCAAGGTGCCCATAAAAGAAAATCCTCAGTGCCTTTGCATGATGAAATTGTTTCATGCACCATAATGTCGTAAAGATGATGCATGGCAAAATACAGAAGGGTTGCAGTATGGGGTGCTGCAAAGGAGGACAACACACTACAATCACACACTAATTTAAAGTGCCTTCACAGTGTTGGCATAAAGTGTACATACCATCAAGAAAAACATTAGCAAGGCAGTGTCTCTCCACAGGTCAATAAAAATAAGTACCACTACACTGCATCACTGGTGCAATAATACGTGGTGCAATGATGATGCAAGGGGGTATAAGTCTTGATCCTCGGTCTGCATCACAACATAGATTACTTGACTGTGACACAGAGATCATCTTTGAAACAACACATGTGATGTTTTGGTTAAAACATTTCAAAGGTGAAACATGCAAGCACTAGTAACACATTTCCATCTTTTTGCAGCAGATGCACCTACTACCTCAGAACATGTGGATGACACACATGATTTTAAAGAGATGGAGGACAATCTGCCCACCATAGACCATGACACTCTTGATGACATACTATTTACCATGCGGCCACCTACTCTGCCTTCAGAGAGTGACACCAATGTTGTTGCTGCTCCTGAAAAAACATCAACATGTTCTAACACTGCATCGGTCACAACACATCCACCCCCTGACTTTGAGGATATGCAGCTACAGTTCCAAAGAACAGCTGTTGGACACAGCATGACCTTCTCAGAGAGGTGCATGTGGCTGTGGACAGTGTGGGTGGTACAATACAGGCCATCCTCAAGAGCATGAACTCTGAACCTGTCAACCTGGATTAGGAACAATCCATCAACAATCCAACCTCTGGCCTCGTACAATCATTAGCAAACATATCTGGTGTAATGAGTCTGAGGCATGAACAAATGCCAAAACAAAGTTGCAGCAGGGAGATGGCAAAACGTCTTGAAAATATTTATGAAATCCTATGTGACATGTAGCAAAAGCAGGATACTCACCTCGCAACAATGTCTGGCTATCACAGGGATTTATTGGCTGTCATCAAAAACTAACAAATATTGATCCTAATGTCCAACATCTTGCCACAGGGAAATGCTGTACCTCAAACCTCCTCTGCCACTGCTGTTGGACGGATGTATGTCGTTACAACGCACACTTTTACAACGCATGCACTTACAACGCATTTTTTACAACGCACAATCCATTACAACGCATGACATTACAACGCAGGACACTACAACGCATTTTTAAAAACTACCTTTACAACGCATTTCCATTACAACGCATACTACCTTTACAACGCATACCATTACAACGCATAATATTAAATTGCATTTAAGGTAAGTATTAGATAGTATAGGGGTAAAACTTACTATTCTAACTCCAGGGGGTGCAACAGTAGGGTAAGTGTTGGATAGTATAGGGTTAAAAATTACTATTCAAACTCCAGGGGGTGCAACAGTAGGGAAAGTGTTGGATAGTATAGGGGTAAAAATTACTATTCTAACTCCAGGGGGTGCAACAGTAGGGTGAGTGTTGGATAGTATAGGGGTAAAAATTACTATTCTAACTCCAGGGGGTGCAACAGTAGGGTAAGTGTTGGATAGTATAGGGGTAAAAATTACTATTCTAACTCCAGGGGGTGCAACAGTAGGGTAAGTGTTGGATAGTATAGGGGTAAAAATTACTATTCTAACTCCAGGGGGTGCAACAGTAGGGTAAGTGTTGGATAGTATAGGGGTAAAAATTACTATTCTAACTCCAGGGGGTGCAACAGTAGAGTAAGTGTTGGATAGTATAGGGGTAAAAATTACTATTCTAACTCCAGGGGGTGCAACAGTAGGGTAAGTGTTGGATAGTATAGGGGTAAAAATTACTATTCTAACTCCAGGGGGTGCAACAGTAGGGTAAGTGTTGGATAGTATAGGGGTAAAAATTACTATTCTAACTCCAGGGGGTGCAATAGTAGGGTAAGTGTTGGATAGTATAGGGGTAAAAACTACTATATTATGCGTTGTAATGGTATGCGTTGTAATGGTAGTATGCGTTGTAATGGAATGCGTTGTAAAGGTAGTTTTTAAAAATGCGTTGTAGTGTCCTGCGTTGTAATGTCATGCCTTGTAATGGATTGTGCGTTGTAAAAAATGCGTTGTAAGTGTAGTGCGTTGTAAAAGTTGCGTTGTAAAGGTTGTTCCCCCTGTTGGACACACTCCTCCCTCACAAAGACCGAGTACACTCAGCAACAAGCAGAATCTTCAGACGAAGATGACTCAACTGCGACACAATTTAAGCGCAAGACATGACAATGATATCAAACAGTGTCACAGGTGTTGTTTACAAAGAGAACTTTCTCTCCAGTGTTGCCACTTATCTCCAAGAGACAATCTCCTTTCCATACAGGTTACACCTGTGCCCCTCCATCATGTTTCTCCTCATGTGTGAAGTTCAAAACATTGTGCCAATAACAATGTCTACCTCACCCAAAAAACTTTAGATAACTTATTTTTTCACTCCTCACATCCCTGTAAACATGAGTGTAGCATGAGTGTGACAAGAGCACTGTCACCTTGTTTATGTTTGACCAATTTCCCCATGTCATTACAATTACGGTGTGTAAATAAATCTGAGCACCCATGAAAGAGTGTGTAAGGATTCGATCTGTGTCTGGTAAGTATTATAATGTTAATATTGCAATCCATGTACAAATATTGCAATATAAAAACATAAATGACGCTGTGTAAACTCATCAGCATGTCCACAGCAAGTGAAAATAGTCATACCAGTAACCAAGAGTTGTACCTGTGTACTCCATACACCATCAATACCACTCAACATGTCCTGTATACAGACATTGTGGTGGGCAGCGGTATGAATTTCCTACTTGTACCACAACCACTAGTTGTACATAAACATGAAATAGCTCTAACAACACCTACACTGATAATGTGCAATGTGTACGTCCTGTCCATCTGTGTAAGAAATAACACCAAATATATCATCTCTAAAGATAGTTGACACAGAATCTTGTTACATAGACATACAAGTGTTCTCTGCATAGCCATTTGAAAAATCATAGTCAAATGTATGTCAAGACACAAGAGTGTCTGCACAAAACTGTTGAGTCTCAAGTGTTGAAATACCATGTCCAAAACACATTAACAAGAAGGTTCTACATGCTGCATTTTGTTCTGCCTAATCACTCAAACACGAAAAACCAGATTACATTCCATATACCTAATGACTCAAACATTAAAATAATGAAATGCTGACCATCAAGCAACAAGATTCAAATTTGAAAACTTCAAAAATGGATTAACAATAAAAATCTAATAAAAGTTTCTACGAATGTATCTAAATAACTTACCCTAAATAACCTTAAAAGCCAAAACACTATTTAAAAATCTATCAATCCTAATTATGACTAACCTACCTTACTTAACTATGTACTTAATGTACATGTAAAAAAGTAACTACCCTACCTAACGCTACCTAATCTAACTACACTACACCTACACTATGACTTAGCCTAAATATGATAATAACAGAACTAATAAACATGTTGTCCTCGGGGGCATCCCTTGAAGGCCCCGGGGGCACCGTAGAGATCATTTCTGTGTCGACTGAAGGGCGGACCACGGACCCGGAAGAGATGGTGAGCGGACAAGAGGAGGAGCGAAGAGGAAGCAGAGATGAAGGCAGAGAGACGGGAGAGAAGGAGGAAGCGCCCGGAGAGAGCAGCAGAGAGACGAGAACCGAGGATCAAGAGGTGTGGGCCCCAATTCCAGGAGTGAGGGAAGACCAGAACCAGCTGGCAGAAAGTGAGGTCGATCCCTGGGAAGGCATCCAGGAAGAGGCAGCCGTGGCCCCTTCACAGGGTCACGGTTACAGGCAAGTGACTGGTGTGGCCACAAGACTGTTGGAGGGGTGGGTGTTCACCCAGGTGGTTTTCATGGGTAAATAACGGGGTTCGCATTCCCCAGGATACCAGACTGATTGCATGGGGCTTCTACAGCCGGGCGGGTCTAGTGGCATTTTTTTCTTTCATTGAGAAAGCTGTCATCCAACCTACGAGAGGCGGGTTGGGGCTTTGGAGGGGCACACTTAGAGAGGAGCGAGTGGCTTATTTCTTCCTACCCTTCCCATCCACCCGTGGGCGGGTTTCCACCACATCCCTTAGTCAGTGTGAGGTAACACCGCTAGCTAATGAAAGCCCCCCAAGTGCACTAACTGGGTGGGAGTAACAGTGACAGTCAGAAGCTATTTGTCGGCCAGACACAGTATTAATCGCCTCTCCGTTTAGTTTCTCGAGGGAAAGACTGCTATCTGTGACAGACCGAAGAACCGAGCCAAGGCGGCAGGGAGGAAAACAAAGCGGATCCCCATCATATTCACCTGATCTTCAGTGTCACCCTTGTCTATTAAATAAGATACCTTTAACCACCACCCGGATATCCCATGTCGTTTGTTACGTGACCCATATATACAAAATGGCCACTACATTTGTGCCATGATAGTGTCCACACGCTGCTGCAGGTAGTCCATCTTCTGCATCATTGTAGCCATCTGATGTTCTAGGCCACTTATGTTGAGCTTAAAATAATCCACATCTTCTGTGGACATCCCCTGGATGCAAGACTGTCCAGCACTTGAGGTTGCAGCCGGTCCCGGGCCTGGGGCTGGTGTTGGTGCCTGAGACGGTCCAGCCTGTGAAGCATCACCAACTCCAGTGCCCATGTCCTTGGAGGACGCCTTTTCACTGCCATTTGATTTTGTTTTGTCAGGTACATTTGCTATCCATGTTTTGGCTGCCTTTTGCTTCACACATAGGCGAGACATCCAGCGGAAGCCCTTTGCCACCTCACAGATGTGTGAGTACCTTGTCTTCCTAATACAGAAATTGTGTTCCTCCTCAGCAGTCATATTATTTTTGGGAAAAGAAGTACAGATGTGTCAGTCAATGTGTACATAACTGACAAATGTAGATAGACAATGTATGCGTACATTTGAGATGCTGACTCTAACACTTGGGCCTTTCATCTGATCTTTGCATGGGCCACTCAGGAATGTATCACCTTACAATGCAAACATTTACAACACATGCCTTTACAATGCAGTTTTTACATCACAACATCCAGTACAATGCATGATTTTACATCGCATGCCATCACAACTCATTTTTAGAAACTATATTTACAACGTATTCCATTACATCGCATTATACCATTACAACGCATACCATTACAACGCATACCATTACATTGCATTTAAGGTAAGTGTTGGATGGTGTAGGGGTAAAAATTACTATTCCCACTCCAGTGAGTGCAACAGTAGGGTAACTTGTGGATAGTGTAGTGGTAAAAATTACTATTCCCACTCCAGTGAGTGCAACAGTAGGCTAAGTGTTGGATAGTGTAGGGGTAGAATCTATGCGTTGTAATGGTATGCGTTGTAGTGGCATGCGTTGTAATGACATGCATTGTAGTGGCATGCAATGTAATGGCTGCGTTGTAATGGCACGCGATGTAAAGGATGTTACATTGTAATGACTGCACTGTAAAGGTAGTGCTATGTAATGACTGCGTTGTAAAGGTTGTGTCCCCCACTCACAGCAACACCATACTGCAAAGGTTGTGCATCACATACTGTGCTCTCAGCTAAACCTCATGATTCAATGAAAATCCTAGGTTGTCATGAAAACAATAGATAACAATACTCAGAGCCATGACAAACCAGTAAAGATACATCATGGTCTCAGTTCAGTTTTCACAAAAGTTACGTTATATGGCTCACCAGGTGACATTCATGTAGTCATGTGATCCATGAGCTGAAAGTACTTTTGTGATGAGACAGTGCCACAGCGTGTTGATTATATTTTTTAAGTTTGCAAGCCACTTGACCTGCATGTACATCCATTTCATACCTTTACAGAGTTATGCACTGGCGTTGCAACTGCCTTTGTAGGAAGCAGAGATGTGCTCTGTGGTGCAACAATGATGCCACATCTAATGATTGCCACTACTTATGTTGACTGACATGCAGCATGCCATGTAGTACTAGCAGGGTGACCTACACATGGGCTGATGATGTAGGGATACATGCTCCTACCTGGAAACCAATCTCCAGGATATTGGGTACATTATACCAGGAAATCGACGTAACTATCCTAACCGAATCATGTCTATCTGATTCATCCTCCCCATGCCCAGATCTATTAGTCCCTCCGAACTACTGCATTTTGAGACTAGACAGGCCAAACAAAAAGGGCGGAGGCATCTCCTGTATACATAGATTTGACATTGCCATTATGAAACTACAATCAGACCCGCTAGTCTTATGAATATCTCGGTCTGTCATTAAGATCCTTAGACAATCAAATTTGCAAACTTCACGCATTTTACCACCCCCCAGGCAAAAACACCATGTTCATAGACCAGCTGATAGAAATCATCACAACAAACTCTACTCCCCATTCCAATGATATTTTCCTAGGAGACTTCAATCTTCACTGGGAGGATCATACTGACAATAAGATTAATCTACTCAAAACCTTCATTGAACATCAAGCGCTGGTTCAAGAATGCCATCTACCAACCCATTCTAAAGGCTCTACTTTGGACTGGATCATCTCTAAAGAAAAAGCTGTCGATAAAACCGAGATCATTCCTTGTGACTGGTCTGATCATCACATCATTACCTTCCAAATACCGCACATAAAAACAAAAACCTCCTCGCAATCAAGAAATCCCAGAAAATGGATTTGTGACACCAGAGGGCTCAATATGGAAAATCTTGCAACACGCTGTGAGAAAGAACTGCAACTTCCTAATAACCTGGTAGATGTCAGTAATCTCACGGATTATTACAACAATACGATGATGAGCACAATAGAGGACATAGCCCCATTAAAACTCAAAAGGGTCCCTGACAAAGATAAGAACCTCTGGTTTAACGGATCCCCCAATGAAGAAAGACGTTCACTCAGACTCACAGAGCGGAAGTGACAACAACACCCTTACTCACTCCATTTAATCCAACTAAAACAGGCCAGAAAAGCCTACAATAAAAGCATTCTAAATTCAAAAAAAGACTTCTTTAGAAAATAACTGGATAATGCAAAAAACAGACTGAGGAATCTTTTCGAACTGCTAAAAGATCAATCCAGTAAAACGGCCAAATCTGCACCTACAGCTACAAAATCGAACATAAGCAGCGAAGAAGTCTCCTATTTCTTTACAGCCAAAGCCATATCGATGGAGGTGGAGCTCAAAAAGGCAGCGGAATGCCCTTTGAACAAAAAGGGCACCCTAGCTAAGCCTCAATATCAACCAGCGTTGGAAATGCTTAAAAATAATGCTTTATTGTCAGAATTCAAGACTGTCATTGACACAGATATTGCAAAGATTATCTCGACCATAAAACCAATCAATCATTTAACGATCGTCTACCTGCAAATTGTTGGTCTACAATAAACCATCTGCTCATCCCTTCATAGACAAAGATTATTAATGCTTCGCTCTTGCAAGGCTCACTACCGGACTGCCTAAAAACAGGGCAAGTCACTCCAATCTTAAAAAAACCAACAGAGAACTCCTCAGACCTTAACAACTTTAGAGCAGTAACAAACATTCCCATGCTTGCCAAAGTCCTGGAAAAATGTGTACAACAACTGAGCCAACACATCTCTGAATTCAAACTGCTGAATGGCTTCCAATCAGGATTTAGACCAAACCACAGTACTGAAACAGCAATTCTGCACTTCGTGGATGATGCTCTACTTGCCCTCGACTGCAACGAAACCTGTCTCCTAATACTGCTTGACCTTTCATCGGCATTCGACACTGTAAACCATGCCAAAATACTAGATCACCTGAATAAAAAGGATGGGCTTAGAGGGTACAGTCCTAAAGTGGTTTAGTTCGTTCTTAGAGAACAGATCGCAAAAATTCATAGTGAAATAGTTCGCGCATTGTGAACCTAGCCTTCAACTGACAGACTATTCTGCTGGTACCTCATTTTTAAAAAAAGAATCTATAATTCTAATCATTTACGTATTGTATTTTTGCTGTTTGCACTGTTTGAATTTCTGCTTTTTACCATTGAATTTTGCACTCTATCTTTGTACAAAACGCCATTTTTTACCTACCTCTCCACCTCTGACGCCCCTCTTCTATCGCATCCTCCCCGTTCCACCACGGGTGCTCCCGGTTGTTGTGGAGGGAGATCGCGGTGACATTTCTTCCATTTCCGGGCTAGAGGCGAGGGGAGGCGGGGCGCATCACGTGACCTCGGTCACCTGACTAAGGGCTTATTTTCATGGCAGCTGCCTCGCGCAGCGGACGCGCATTGTGAACCTAGCCTTCAACTGACAGACTATTCTGCTGGTACCTCATTTTTAGAAAAAGAATCTATATTTTTAATCATTTACGTATTGTATTTTTGCTGTTTGCACTGATTGAATATCTGCTTTTTACCATTGAATTTTGCACTCTTTCTTTGTACAAAACGCCATTATTTACCTACCTCTCCACCTCTGACGCCCCTCTTTTATCGCATCCTCCCCGTTCCACCACGGGTGCTCCCGGTTGTTGTGGAGGGAGATCGCGGTGACATTTCTTCCATTTCCGGGCTAGAGGCGAGGGGAGGCGGGGCGCATCACGTGACCTCGGTCACCTGACTAAGGGCTTATTTGCATGGCAGCTGCCTCGCGCAGCAGACGCGCATTGTGAACCTAGCCTTCAACTGACAGACTATTCTGCTGGTACCTCATTTTAAAAAAAAGAATCTATATCTTTAATCATTTACGTATTGTATTTTTGCTGTGTGCACTGATTGAATTTCTGCTTTTTACCATTGAATTTTGCACTCTATCTTTGTACAAAACGCCATTTTTTACCTACCTCTCCACCTCTGACGCCCCTCTTCTATCGCATCCTCCCCGTTCCACCACGGGTGCTCTCGGTTGTTGTGGAGGGAGATCGCGGTGACATTTCTTCCATTTCCGGGCTAGAGGCGAGGGGAGGCGGGGCGCATCACGTGACCTCGGTCACCTGACTAAGGGCTCATTTGCATGGCAGCTGCCTCGCGCAGCGGACGCGCATTGTGAACCTAACCTTCAACTGACAGACTATTCTGCTGGTACCTCATTTTTAAAAAAAGAATCTATATTTTTAATCATTTACGTATTGTATTTTTGCTGTTTGCACTGATTGAATTTCAGCTTTTTACGATTGAATTTTGCACTCTATCTTTGAACAATACACCATTTTTTACCTCCCTCTCCACCTCTGACGCCCCTCTTCTATCGCATCCTCCCCGTTCCACCACGGGTGCTCCCGGTTGTTGTGGAGGGAGATCGCGGTGACATTTTTTCCATTTCCGGGCTAGAGGCGAGGGGAGGCGGGGCGCATCACGTGACCGCGGTCACCTGACTAAGGGCTTATTTGCATGGCAGCTACTTCGCGCAGCGGGCGCGCCGGTGGCGCCGAAGGCAAGCCCGTCTGCGCCCGTCCGCGCCCGACCGGGACCAGGGGCCATAAACCCTGGCCCTCACCCTTTGCACGCACCGGAAAAACGAACTTTCACCCCAGAACAATTTCTAGCCCTTCGTACTACTAAGAAACCTGACTGCACTTGCTGCTCAGTGATGAACGATACTACAGATATCTGTCCTGGATGCAATTTCTCTTTTACTTGCTGCTCCTCACGCAGGAATACTATGACATCCTTCTCATTCCTTAGTGTGAATTGTCGCTCTCTTCCAAAACATCAACTCGACATCTTTGACCTCCTTTATGATGTCAAGCCTGACGCCTTATTCCTCACGGAGACCTGGCTCCATGATAGCTCAGATCCAGATGTCGCAGCAGCCTTACCTTCCAATTATGTCATTTCTAGAAAAGATAGATTGATTTCCCCTGGTGGCGGCATTGCCATTATCCACAAAACTAATTTTCAATGTAAATTTACTACGGTAGACATTCCTCAATGTGAAGCCGCCTTATTCAAGCTTAACCTTACCCCCCACTTTACTTTTTCTAGCCTTCTTATTTATCGTCCTCCTGGACCGCCTAACTCTTGGGCCACATCTCTTCCGGACTACCTCACCCCTTTGATCATGAATGCTAACAACTTCTCAATGCTCGGCGATTTTAACTTGCATTTAGAAAATCTTGCCAATGTCACCTGTAGCAATTTTATATCTGATCTTGCCGCTATGAATATCTTTCTATGTAACTCAGGTCCTACTCATAAAGCTGGTCATCTCCTCGACCCCATCTTCTCCAACCTTCCTAGTCATCATTGTGACCCAGCGCTACCCATTCATTGGTCTGCCCACTTTCTATTGTCATTCACTATCCAAACTCCCTCTACATCCATATCTCTATCTCATTCTTTGAAGACCACCAAAAGAGATTGGAAAAAACTTGACATGAATGCTTTTAACGCCACCCTACGTTGAAGTACTGGGAATTTTAAGCCCGGCGGTGCAGGGGAACACACCCTATGACTTCGGGTTCTTCCTGTTTCAGACCTACAGAAACACAGAGTCTTCTAGGTGAAGTCAAAGATCAGTTTATTGGCTGCAGACCAATTACAGGCATCCTAGAAGTACAACAGCGTGTATGTTCTCAGGAGACTGCTAAAAATTACAGAAACGGGCTTCTCCTTAAATACAAAATATCCTGCTTCAGGCACACATTCCTTGTTTTATGATATGACCATATACATGTATACATTTCAAACGAAAAGGCAGAGTCATGATGACCATCCCACATTCCAGTTAAGCCAGCCCACAATTATTTACCCAGCGAGGCTCAGATCCTACATCAGATATCAACAGGCCCCAATAAACACGAGCATCTCCTGTTTGGAAAACAAGACATAAAGCAGGAACAGTCAGGTGTGAAAGAGATTAGCTGGAGGCTCGTGTGGGATGAAAAGGCTTTATGGTGTGTCAAGCCCTGATGCTAATCACAGGTGGCCGTAGGACAGGGAGCTCGTGAGACCGGACTGACCTGGGGCAGCGGAGCCAAGCTGCCCAGGTCACAGAGAAGTCAAAGGAAGGCACATGTGCTCTAAAAGGCCCGTATTTGCTTCATGATATGTAGCCTATGTGAGGGCAACCATAAGATGGCCACCGCTCTAAGATGGAACCCACGAAGTCAATGTACAACATCGCATATGAAGTGCATTTACAGCTAAAACGTTACATAAAGCACTTATACATACCGCATTGACCATTCGCGGTTCGCTAATACCGGGATAGACAGGGGTAGGGCCCTGCCTCCTACGCGGTCCCAAACTTTAAAGTACGACAGACCCTCCTTTTGCCCTTACATAGGCAATAACTATACTCACATCAATCCGAGTCTAGGTCAATATTCACGAAGTCATGGAGATGTTGCTGTAGCATCATCCTATTACTTAGCTCGTCCCTCGATACAGGTTTCCTTACACATAATGTAGCACAGAGGCCACATATCGCAGGAGCACACTGTATGCACAGACAGAACAGGAAAAGAATGGCTAAGATCATTCCAACGACCATCAGAACTTTCCAACCCCAGGCAGATATCAGTTCCCAGAACCACCCCACCAGTGACCAATCTCCTTTATCCACGTGTATGGACTCAGATATTTTATGTAGTTTGGAGATGGCTTGATAAACTGTTGGAGCATTATCTGGTATGAAACAACAACTAGATTGGATAACCTTACATACCCCACCGCGGTCTGCAAGTATAACGTCTAGAACCATGCGGTTCTGCAAAGTCATGAGGCGATCCGCTAGGAGCTCAGCTGTCAAATTACCAAGGGCACCAGCCGTAACATTAACAGTGGATTCAACCACACGAGTCAGTTGTCTCAGGTTCCTACTATTAACCATAGGTCCCCAAAACGGCAGGAAACCCAAAAAGAAATCTCCCGCTTCCTGACCGGCAGTATCCTCCTTACTAATCACGCCTCTCACAACTCTGGTCTTGTGATAGTCGGAGGCAGCAGTGAATGTTGGCGGTAGCAGATTTGCAATATAACATGTGCCCGAGAAATCAGGGGGCAACCATGTATATGCTCGGTCATTGCAGACAAAATATGTACCCTTGGCAGCCAAAAACGCTGGGGAAAACTGTGACGGAAAGGTGTACGTTTCAGTAGAGTCACTTCTCCCCAGTTGAGCTCTAGGATTCTGACCATTACCTTGTAAACAGAACCGACCTATGTGGGGATGAGATTTTTCGCTGTCTTTCACCCAGACTAATACTATACCCCGTTGCGTTCCACCCTACATTAGCTCTCAACTCTTCTTTGGGAATAGATGAGTATGCATCGATATCTCTGCTCATATCGGCAACTCCTTTCATTAAAGCTTTATTATTTGTGCTAGGTCTGATGGAACGCGGTTGTCGCGGGGAGTACGCATCTAGAGCAAAGAGAAACATGGTCTGGAATGCCCATGACGATCCATTGTAACTAAATGGCAGCACTAGATAAGGAATACCCTTATTGATGGTATGTGGCATTAAACCACACACCCAGCAATTGGTCGAATTCATGACTAGTTGGTGCTGGTGCAGGAGCTGAATAAACGAGTTGTTTACAAACTCTGATCGTCTAGCTTGTTCATGTTCAGGCAGAGGGTGAAAAGAGTGTGAGGAGACAGTAGGAGGAGGTATAGGCTGTACAATGGGTGCAATGGGCTCTTGAGAGGAGAAGAATACAAATCCTACAGTAAACACTACCATACTACATAATACAAACAGACATAAAAATACAAAACGTTTGCTCTTCATTATTTTACACATTCTTGCTTTAAAGTTCATTTCCTCAGCGGGTCTCTCCATCTTGAAAAACTCCATCCTGTAATCGTGCCGCTCGCGGCGGGTGAGTATCTTCTGCTAAGGAGTACGCCTGTCAGTCCAGGGAACGCCCTAGACCAACCAGAACCGTTGACCGTCTTCGGCCTGTACCCCAAAGTCTTGGCACCGCGACCCTGCGGCTGAACCCGGATGGTGGTTCGAAAAACAAAAATCAAGAAAGTCCTTCAGATGGGAGAGCTATGGTTATCAAAAACAAAAAGGTAAGGAAATCTTTATTTGTCCATAGGCCTTGGTCTTAAGTTATAGTGGAGACGGCCAGGTACTGTCTGATCTTGAAACAAGATTTCAGGCTCTGTGGTGTCCAATCGAATTGACGGTGGCACAGCTTCTTGTAAAATATCGTCACTTTCCTGTGCTGAAGCTGTGCCTCTTACGCGTGCATCACTGAAAGGCACGAAACGAGGTACAGTGTCTGTTTCAGAGTCAGCGATACCCTCCTGGACCCACTGGTCATACGGCAGAGGCAAAGGGATCCTTTTGACGTGGGCGCCGTGGATCCAGTTCTTTTTCCCCTTTACTCGAACAGCTGATCTTGTAGACAGAAGTACGAGATGAGGGCCAATCCAACGGGGCTCATCGTTGCTTTTGCGCTGGAAATTCTTCACCAGAACCCACGTGCCAGGGTCGATAGGGTGTCCTGGGGCCTCAGAGGCCTGGGGGAGAGTATCATGCACCTGTTGGTGTAAAACACGCAATTTAGCCGTCAATTCGTACAAGTAATCAAGCAGTACTGGATGTTCGATTTCACTGAATTTCGCCGGTCTTGGCACACCCCATACATTGGCCGGGCGGCCAAAAATAACCTCGTATGGGCTAAGTCCCACTCGTGAGTGTACGGTCATTCTGGTGGACAGGAGTGCTAGAGGCAGAGCGTCAGGCCATTTAAGACCTGAGCTCGCCTGGATTTTGGCCAGCTTGAGTTTTAGAGCGCCATTGTAGCGCTCTACTAATCCAGCTGATTGGGGGTGATTTGCAGCGTGGAACTTCTGCTTGATCCCTAATCCCTCACACACATTCTTCATCACTTGACCCACAAATTCACTCCCATTATCACTCCACACCATTCTTGGCATTCCAAACCTGGGGAAAAAGTCCTTCACAAGGGCTTTGGCTGTGGACAGAGCAGTGTTGTCCTTTAGGGGATAGGCTTCTATCCATTTTGAAAAAGCGCAAACAACCACCAATACATATTTCAGGTTGTTGCACCTTTCCATGTGGATAAAATCTAGCTGCAAAACTTCAAATGGATATGATGGAGGCGCAAAATGACCAGCAGGAGTTGGGGTTCCCCTACCAGGGTTGTATTTCAAGCATACCATACAATTCTTGACCACATTCTCTGCACACTTGGGAATTCCAGCATTCTGCCATACTGGAGCCAACAACTTACAGATTCCTTTCATACTGATATGTGCCATTCCATGTGCCATAGTAACCACTGGAAGCACATATGCATCAGGTAACAACCATCGCCTATGTTCTGACAGATCAATCCAACAACCATTCTCATCCAACTTACACGTACTTTCTCTCCACTTGCTCAACTCTTTCTCTGTGGCTTCAGCTTGAAGGGACTTCACACTCTCTATTGTGTTTTCACACATTCCAACATCACCGACCCATCTGGCAGGGCCTGCAACATACATTTGAGTCTTTACATCTTTTGCTGTTTCTTTCGCGATTTCATCAGCAAACGCATTACCACGACCAACATCATCAGTGATTTTCTTGTGCGCACTGCATTTCACAATCGCAACTTGTAACGGTAGGGTCAGCGACTCAAGGAGATCATTCACCAACTTGCCATTCTGAATCTTAGCTCCATGCGAAGTCAGGAACCCACGTTCTTTCCACAATCGCCCAAAACTGTGCGCCACGCCAAAGGCGTACTGGCTATCCGTATATATGTTCACTTTAATTCCTTCAGACAACACGCATGCTCTCGTAAGGGCAATCAATTCTGCTGCTTGAGCCGAATTTTGTGGCACACGTGCAGTTTCAACAATCGTGTGCAAAGTCGTGATAGCATATGCAGCAGTGGTATCACCATTTGGAAGCATGAAACACGAACCATCCACCCATAAAGTACCATCACACTCAGTCAGGGGAGTATCTTTAAGATCTACTCTTCCTTTCGTCTCTTCTTCTGTTCTGAACAGACAATCATGTTGCTCAATCTCATCTAGATCTGCTGGAATTGGTAATAGTGTAGCTGGATTCAACGTGTTGCATCTCTTTATGTGTATATGATTTGCTAACAGTGTCAGCTCATATCCAGATAATCGCGCACTAGTTAAGTGTTGTGTCTTGGTCCTGTTTAACAATGTGTCCACAGCATGTGGAACCATAACAATCAATGTATTATCCATTACTAGGCCAGCAGACTGTCGAATAGACATAGCTGCGGCGGCTGTGGCTCTCAAACAACTTGGCAATGCCCTCGCTACCGGGTCCAAGGTTGACGAAAAATATGCGCATGGACGCGGTCTGTCGCCAAAAGGCTGTGTTAACACTGATAATGCGCAACCATCTTTCTCATGAACATACAATGTAAAAGGCTTGCTGTAGTCAGGGGTACCCAACACAGGAGCTGAACATAATGCATTACGCAATTCCCAAAAACTTTTCTGACACTCTTCAGACCATGGAATAGGATTCGGTGTGTCTTTGCATGTTAATGCTAACAAAGGTTTTGCCAGCAAGGAAAAATTGGGAATCCAATGCCCACAGTATGAAGTAATGCCCAAGAAAGCACGCACTTCTCTCTGTGTTCTAGGCACACTCAACTGTGCAATGGCTTGAATTCTTTCTGGGGTCAGTTTCCTTCCCTCCTTCGATAAGAGATGACCTAAATAGGTCACCTCTTGTCGACAATATTGCAATTTTGAGAGAGACACTTTGTGATGGAAGGCAGACAAATGACGCAACAATGACAATGTAGCTTCTTTGCAAATCTTTTCAGTATCCGCGGCGATTAGCAAATCGTCAACGTACTGAATAAGGATAGCGCCACTAGGTAAAACAAGTGCATCAAGCTGCGCTTTTAAAGCTTGACTGTATATTGATGGACTTTCACAGTAGCCCTGTGGAGCGCGTTTAAAGCGGAAGCTTCGGCCTCCTAAACTAAAGCCAAAAATGTCTCTGCTCTCCTCTGCAATTGGGATGCTAAAGAAAGCATTCTTCAGATCGATCACTGAGAACCATGCAGCGGAGGCTGGAATCATAGTTAACAAAGCAGTTATATCAGGGACAACTGGAAACTGTGGTACAACAATCTTATTAACCTCTCTAAGATCAATCACAAATCTGTAAACAGGTGGCTGTGAAGGGTCCGTTCGTTTTAAGACAGGTAAAACAGGACTATTGCAAACGTTGCCTCTTGTTTCTTCAATTACACCCTTTTGAATCAAATCACTGACAATTGCTAACAATGCTTTCTGACCTTCATTGGAGATCTTGTACTGGGGAATACGTGGCAATCTGACATTGGCTTTTAAAGTGACCACGTATGGCGGTATTTCCAGAAGACCCACATCATTGGGACCAGTAGCCCAAAGGACATCCGGAAGGGATGATAATTCAGGTGGCATTGCATTTTTAGACAAATACATCGGGGAAATCACTTTCTTACCTAATGTAAGTTGTACTCCTGAGGGAGAACAATATAGTGTTGCATGCAATCTTTTTAGCAAATCTAATCCTAGCAAATTTTCACCACAACCTGTCGTTAGGATGAGGGGTGCTTTTAGCTCACAAGGTCCAACAGAAAGTGACATAGGACTAGAAATCGGGTTCCTAACTGGGGCGCCAGAAAAACCTACTGAAACATTCATTTCGCCAAACAAAGGCGCGCCAGGGAGTTTTGAATGCATGATTGAACTCTTTGCAGCACCAGTATCCAGCAGAAAGGGCTCCGTTACATTTGCTGTAGTTACTTGAACATAAGGTCCGCTCTGGTCCACTGGCACTGAAACAACTCCCTCTCTCTGTCTACGGCTGTCCTAGTAATCATTATCTTCTACATTGTCGTCTTCTGCATAATAATCATTATTGTAGTACTGAGCTGTATTACCAGTCGCGTTGGCTTGTTGATCAAAGCTATTTATCGTATTTTGAGGCGGAAGAGAACGCGCGTTCTGGGGAACATTTCCACGCCCTCTGCCTCTAGGAGCTTGTTGACCACCTCTACCTCTTGCGCCATATGCATTACTGTTACACTGCATTAATTTAGGGCAACTATATTTAAAATAACCTTCCTCTTTGCAATATGAACATTGGTTGGGACCTACAGGGATACGTGGTTGATAATACCCATTCATTTGCTGATTATTCTGAAACTGTTGGGGTTGCTGATAGATACCTTGGGTTTGCCTATAATTATTCTGTCCTCCACGTGGTGGATAAGCCTGCTGCAAGAGGACCTTTGTTTTCAGTTCTTTCGTTTTCTTATCTGTTCTATCCTTCTCATCTTTATCTCTATTCTCATAATACTGTGCAGTAGCCAGTATTTGCGCTGAAGAGGAAACAGCCCAAGAACTTTCGGAATCTTTTAATTTTTTACACAACTCGGGAAGTAGATTCTGCACAAATTTATCAACAAATAACCGTTGGCCACCTTCAGTGCTCATGTCTTGACCACTGTGGTCGATAAACGTTTCTTCAAACCTGGTAAAGAAATCGGACACTGTCTCATCTTTCTTCTGCTTACATGCGGATAGTTTATCCCAATTTACGCGCATCGCAGGCATTATAGTTTTCATGTATGTAATAATTCTACCAGGGAGGTCTGCTACTAAAGGGTCAGGTTTCGCACCACCAACTTGGCCAGCATCTGCAGCAATGTTATTAGCCCATGTGTTACCCAATTCTGCAGCATGATCTACATTACGAATGGATCCCCATAAAGGCTGTGGAACCACATTCCCGAATAACATCTCTATGTCAGCCAGATTCATGACACACGATTCTGCAGTTTGGGATAACTCCTTATAATATCCTGTAGGGTTTTTACGGGGGTCAGGCAATGTCTGCTTAAGTGCTAACACCTCAGAACGCTTCCATGGAACATGTACCCAAACACGCTGAAAATGAGCTGGGACAGCTGGATTAGCATTTAGATCAGCAGGTCTCCACACTGGAGGAACCTCACGCATCGGATATTGGCGCGCTTTTACCTTTTTCCCCACAGGGAGTTCCTGTTCGAACAATGATTGCTGACAATCGCCATTTCTGAAGGACAGTAAAGTCGCAACTGCTTTATCTACATTGGGACCCACAATTGTACCTTTTTCAAAATCAAATCGCACTCGACACAATTCCTGTGGGTTTGGGTTTGCACCATTATCCTCCAATTCCTCACAGAGGAATTCACACATTTTGTCAAAGACATACCTCTGTGTTGGGGCATCCTATTGGTGAAAAACGTTAACAACTGATTCCACATTATAGAGTGAAGGGAAACCAATCCACCTACGCGCCAGATGATCTAACATCTCTTTCTCGTCGGGACCAGGCAGCTGACTGCGCAATTGCTTACGCTGTAAGCCAGGAGTCGCACTAGATGATCCAAAGAAAGGCGACAATAAACTAGTAACTACATTAGCTAGTCGTTGTCGCGCTGAAGGAGAAGTTGATGCGAAAACGGGGGGATAGACAGAGGGAAGAAAAACGGATTCAGATACAGGTACCGGGGTAGTGCAAGAAAGAGCGCCAGGGGAGGCAGCTGATGTGCTAGGCAAGGTCGCAGGAAGCGCGGGGGCAACAGGTAACAAAACTGGCGACCCTTGAGAGGGCTGCACTGCAGGGATAGGAGCCAGCTGAGGAGGAGCTGGCGGCTGTGGGAAGGCTTGCGGCATATTTACTGGAGGCTGCACATTTACAAGCTGTGGAGGTGCTGTGGCATTTTGCGCATACGGGGGTGGCGAACTTAGCAAATGGGACATTAGGGAATCTCTCTCTTTCTCTTTTGTCTCATCTTGCACAAGGGGTGACAAAACAGGGTAACATTTATCAATCCCTAGTTTGCGCTGTCTATGTAGCTGTTCATTCATTTGTTCCTCCTCATTATCTTTAAATTGTACAGCTGCTTGCATCACTGACATACCTCTCTCTCTCTTATTCCTTTTCGCTAGCTTAATTTCCTTCTGTTTGGCTTCCTTTCGCCATAGGCGGAAAGAATCAAACTACGCCGGCCGGGCTTTCTTTTTAAACAATTTCACTTCCAAATTATCTAAGATATCTGTATCGAAACTACCATTTTGGGGCCATTTTAAAACACCGTCCTTTCTGGTGTATCGGATCCATACTTCATTATATGCAATGGGGCCCACGCCATGTTTTACATAAAGCTCATAAGTTGGAGTTCCAATTGGAGGAACCGGACATGAATCCTCTAACTGGAAATCCCTTCTACAACTCAAACAAAACCAATTACCAAATACACTAGAACCAGGCATCTTCGCTCACTAGTCTAGTTCCAAACTTCAAAGGATTATCGATTACGATAGTCTCGTGAATACACGAGTCCTCTGGCTTTGGCGTTTGCAAACTCCAAATCAAAATAATCCCGAAGGATACCAAAAATCCCAAAGGATACCAAACAAACTGGGAGACGCTCCACTTATACTTAACTGAATATCGATGATCAATGGCGTCACCAGAAGACTCTCTCGATTGTTTCGCTCTACCAAAATCGTCAAGGGTCCAAAACAGGGCGATTAATCAGGGCAGCAGTCCTTCATAGCCGTCGGGACGCGGAGAACCTCGCAGAAAAGACTTTCGGACCACGTCGACATGCAGGGGTCGATGAAGTGGCGGCCTTCCTCCAGAATTTCCACACGAAGCTCCTCACGAACCTCTGGCTTGGACCGGTACCGCTGAAATCGTCCCGAGTTGGGCGCCAACTGAAGTACTGGGAATTTTAAGCCCAGCGGTGCAGGGGAACACACCCTATGACTTCGGGTTCTTCCTGTTTCAGACCTACAGAAACACAGAGTCTTCTGGGTGAAGTCAAAGATCAGTTTATTGGCTGCAGACCAATTACAGGCATCCTAGAAGTACAACAGCGTGTATGTTCTCAGGAGACTGCTAAAAATTACAGAAACGGGCTTCTCCTTAAATACAAAATATCCTGCTTCAGGCACACATTCCTTGTTTTATGATATGACCAAATACATGTATACATTTCAAAGTCATGATGACCATCCCACATTCCAGTTAAGCCAGCCCACAATTATTTACCCAGCGAGGCTCAGATCCCACATCAGATATCAACAGGCCCCAATAAACACGAGCATCTCCTGTTTGGAAAACAAGCCATAAAGCAGGAACAGTCAGGTGTGAAAGAGATTAGCTGGAGGCTCGTGTGGGATGAAAAGGCTTTATGGTGTGTCAAGCCCTGATGCTAATCACAGGTGGCCGTAGGACGGGGAGCTCGTGAGACCGGACTGACCTGGGGCAGCGGAGCCAAGCTGCCCAGGTCACAGAGAACTCAAAGGAAGGCACATGTGCTCTAAAAGGCCCGTATTTGCTTCATGATATGTAGCCTATGTGAGGGCAACCATAAGATGGCCACCGCTCTAAGATGGAACCCACGAAGTCAATGTACAACATCGCATATGAAGTGCATTTACAGCTAAAACGTTACATAAAGCACTTATACATACCGCATTGACCATTCGCGGTTCGCTAATACCGGGATAGACAGGGGTAGGGCCTTGCCTCCTACGCGGTCCCAAATTTTAAAGTGCGACAACGTTTGAATAGTCCTTTACCAGATTCCAATATTGAATCTTTCTCCAATAATGTTCATAACTGGATTTCAAATGCCATTGACTCCTGCCTCCCTCCCACCCAGAAAAATTTCACTAACCATCGTCCTCCAGCACCTTGGTTCAATGATATTTTAAAAATTGAAAAGTCTAAATGTAAGTCTCTGGAACACAAATGGAGGAGAGACTATCTGCCAGAACTTAAGACAGCATACATTGAAGCAAAAAAACTCTATCACAAATTATGTAAATCAACCAAGGCTATATTTGTTTCAAACTCTATCATCTCGGCTACAAATTGTTCTAAGACACTTTTTAGCATGGTCAAAAAGCTCGCCGGATCTGAAAACTTAGCTGTTCCTCCCCATTTGGGAAGTGACCAATGCGAGGATCTTGCTCAATTTTTTGAACAAAAGATCGAGAAAATCCACCTTGCTATTGAGAATTCCCAATCTGATTGCAGTCTTTCTACTAGACCATTTTTTACTACTGCTCAGAACTCCCTGCATCTAGATACCCAGGAACAGACTACGACCGGGTCACCGATTGCGCCTACTACTATGGCTCCTTGTCTTGACACCTGGCCCCTTCTTAACATGGAATCCCTTAATCTAATTCTAACAAAGTAAAATCCGGTTCACCCAAAGACCCTCTACCTCCCTCTATTCTCAAACAGTTAGAGTGTTCCCATATGCATATTGTTCTGAATGTTCTTAATGCATCTCTCAGTGAATCCGTAGTTCCAACTCTTTGGAAGCATGCTATGGTGACTCCTTTATTGAAAAAGCCCATCTGCTGATCCCCTCATTCTGTCCAACTACCGCCCGATTTCACTTTTGCCAATTTTTTCCAAGATTTTAGAGAAACACATTCACTCTCATTTTGCCCATTTCGTCGAACAAAATAATATCTTTCATCCTTCCCAATCCGGCTTTAGGCCCAATTTCTCCACGGAAACTACCCTCCTAGGCGTCACAGAGAAGATCCGCCACCATCTTGACTGTGGAGAAACCGTGGCGCTTGTTTTACTCGACCTCAGTGCAGCGTTCGACACCATACTACATTCTACACTTATTAAAACCTTAAAATCTTTGGGCCTAGCAGGCTCTGCTCTTGATTGGATCATCTCTTTTCTGAGTGGTCGCACTTTCCAAATTTTTTCAGCCACTCACAACTCTGACACTCACTCTTCCCCTCATGGGGTCCCTCAGGGCTCAATACTTAGTCCTCTGCTTTTTAATCTTCATGTAAGACCACTTGCAGATATAACCGATCAAGCTGGCCTCACTCTTTTTTCCTATGCAGATGATTCACAAGTCATCTTCTCCCTCTCTTCCTCTGATTCCCATTCAACACCTAACCTTCAACATGGCCTGACTAATATCGCCGCATGGATGGCCAAACACCATCTTAAACTAAATGGTGACAAAACAGAGGTCCTAATACTTGGTAAGGAGAAAGACCTTTGGGGTCCCTCTCATTGGCCTACTGAGATGGGTACCCCACCGACACCCTCTAGTCATGTGCGTAACCTGGGCGTCTACATTGACGACACTCTGTCTTGGCACCAACAGGCCGTCAGGGTCGCAGCAACATGTTTTGCCATCCTGAGATGGCTGCGTAAAATCATTTGGATGCTACCCCCTACCACTCAAAAAACCGTGATCCATGCCCTCATAACCTCAAGGCTGGACTACGGAAACATCTTGTTACTTGGTGCTAATAAGACTGTAACCCGTAAGCTGCAGCTTGTGCAAAATGCTGCAGTTAGACTTCTATGTAAAATTCCTAGAAGTTCACACATTTCTGGTTACATTCGTGATTTGCACTGGCTCAGAGTGGCTAGTCGCATAAAATTTAAAGCATTACGTTTTATGTTTAAGATAAGACAGGGCTTAGCGCCTCCGTATCTGCGTTCTCTTGTCAGCCCTTATATTCCCATACGTCACCTTCGCTCCTCCACGCAGGAGAAATTCACGATCCCTCGCTTTCGTCTTGCCAGGATGGGTGGCAGATCCTTTTCCTACCTTGGCCCTTCCCTCTGGAACTCCTTGCCACCCACCATTTGCAAAGAAACCAACTACTCCTGTTTCCGAAGATCCATAAAGACCTGGCTTTTCAACCAATAATCTTTCCCGTGTACCTCATTAGTCTGTTTCACTGCCGTCTTGGCGCCGGGAAACCCTTTTTGGGTAGCTGTCGCGCCTTATAAATTTAATTATAATAATAATAATAACTAAACACTACCTACTTCATCCAGAAATTGTATTAAAGTACCACAGAGCTCAACACTATCCCCTGCTCTATTCAATCTGTACATAGAGCCACTCACAGAAATCTTACAGCAAGCAAACATCTCCTTCCACATGTATGCCGATGATACACAGCTTTACATCAAGATCACATCGATAGAAGAGTTCGGTATCATGAACCAGGCAATAAAGAAAACCGTCCATTGGCTAACTAGTAATCACCTCAAGCTTAGCCCGCATCAAACTGAATTCCTTCTGATTTCCCCCCAGAAAAGCGCTATGAATATCTTGGAGTGAACCAAACTAATCATGGCACCAAACTGTATTCCGAAGATTGTAGATTCAACCAAATCACTGGGAATTATGCTAGACAAAAACCTGAACCTGCTTACACATATTAACACAATGGCAAAAAACGCCAGTTTCCATTTAAGCTACCTCAGAAAACTGAAACCTTTCATAAATAACTCAGAGCTTAAAACAGCAGTCCAGGCACTAGTCATATCAAGGATCGAGTACGGTTGCACAACTCTAGCCGCTCTTCCCAAGATTTCAACAGCTCCACTAAAAGCCTGTCTCAATGCGGCCACAAGACTTATAACAGGATCCAGAAAATTCAACCACATCACCCCTCATCTGAAAGCGCTCAACTGGTTGCCTTACGAAGCAAGAATATAACTAAAAATGGCATGTATCACTCACAAAGTGATACATTACAAAACACCAATGTACCTAGCCCAGAAAATCAGACTATAAGGAGGATGCTGGGTTTCCCAGAGTCATGGAGATCTATTACTGAAACTGTCCCTCTTCCGAAAGAAAATAACTTATGACCGAGCTTTCTCTGGCGCAGCACCAAGAATTTGGAACGTTCTCCCCCCTAACATTAGAAACATTTCTTCCATCTCTGCTTTTAAAAATGAAGCCAAATCCTTTTTTATGTGCAAATTCCTTCCATAACTGCAGCAGACCTGACATTATCAGAGGACCTTCTTGTTCACACACATGCTACTATGCATCGACCACTAACCTCATTTTGGTCTTTTATATATGAATGTTAAAGCACAAATGTTTCTCTCACAAATCAATGCACAATTACTTATGACTTTGTAGCATAACTGTTTCTAGCAACTTGACGTACCCTGAATAGGTTTACTGAAACTGCATGGCGTTCTCGTTGTTCTAAGTTTAAAGGTATGCAAATGTAAAGCGCTCTGATACCCTATTTAGGGTCATGTTCGCGCTGTATAAAACACCAAATAAATAAATAAATTGCTAACTCAACAACACATTACATATTTTATACAATCCTGACTTGTGCATAGTGTACAAACACTGATCCTCTGTGGTAACACTTTTTGTCGACAGCTACTTAGGCCTCATGTTCATGCCTCAATGAATCATTTGTGAGGAACAAATTCAGTCTCACACAGTCAGGACTCAGAAGACATTTCTTGAGTCCATTGCCTCAATTGCGTCATGAAACTATCAAATCTTGTCCTTAACACTGCACAATGATCACATCATGAAATGACACAAGGCAGACTGACAATCCTAGACCTCAGTTGCATACTAATTGGACCAGTCTCTTTACGGATATTGAAAGTGCCTGATTGATCCAATGTTTAATTACCAACATCCTAAATTTGAAAGATGTACCACATCTTACGGTTTGATTTCTAAACTGCTCACATGCTATGTTGAAGAATTATTTTTGAAATTATGTCAATGGTGCACACTTAGCCTGGGCATATTTTGCTTTGTTGAACTCCAGGTATTACATGTACGTTCAGCAAAACTACATTTAATCCATGGACTCCCCTGGCCCAGCTGACTCAGACATTGCACCCACACTGCAACACCCGCCCACCCTCCCTTTAAACAACTGGACACACACCCATCACTCCCACATAGTGCGGACTGTTGTTAGACTACCTTCCTCTCCAAACATCATAACGCCAATGCGGCTGTCTCCCTTGGCTACTGCTCCTCCAGTCAAATTGACAACAGTCACTGCATTATGCATTGCGGACTGCATGAAGGCATGTCTGACACCATCATGGGATTTAATAGGGCCAGGCATGTCTTCACACAGTACACCATGCACAATGCGGTGCCTCATGTTAGTTGAACTTGAATAGCGTATGCCAAGTGGAGACAGCAGTTGGATCTTGTGAACTATTTATTGGTAGGCACAGACATATACAACTTTTCCACCTCGCCCATAATCAACATCACAAACATTGTGAAATGTTACTCACTGGTAGCGTTGGGGTCCTCAAACATGTCAACCTCTCCTTGCGCATATGGCTGGGGTCCACCTATGAAACATGAACAGATGTACAATGAGCTGTGAATGCCGGACATATATACAGTGTATGCATTGGGCACAAAACATTGTCATAACACAAGCATGTAATTCACAGACCATGTAACTCTTTTACGATGAAGCCAGCAACGTGGCGCCAGTGGCCCCATGACTGTGTCAATGCTGGGACACTTCCACAGCGCCGTCTTCTGAGAGTTAAACAATGATGTGTTGCATCCCTGGGTTCTAGCCTGTGCTGGGACTGAATCATCATACATGCCCTGACGCAGGCTCACTTGCACAATGATGTAAGGAGGTCTGTGTCACAAAGATGATTGAGTAAATGCACAAATGGGCACATTCTTGCACACAACTCACCATAGTTGTTTGGCTATCTACATGTTTGCAGAATAATGCATCATGCATCATAAGTCAGTCTGACAAATGAGAAAAGAGTACATTTTTCACCATAGTGCCTAAATATGTCACCCAAGGGGAGGCATGCAGTGCAATGCCTTTACATTATGTTGCATTTCTAAAACTACTGAAAATGTGTGATGGTCCATGGGTGTGGAGTGGGAACACACACAGCAACACCTATGGAACAGGGCTGTGATGTAAAAGTGCCAGACACATATGTGCCGTATTTACATTGGCAGAACATGCCACACATGTTATCTTCACACATCACTGGTGACATGTTGACACAAGATGCTTTTATGTTGCTTCACAGAAAGTGTTCCACCCCCAGCACTGTGTGCTTGTGAATGTACAAAGATCAAATTAAACTTGTAATTATCGTTGTGTTAGACATATGGAACTATGACCTCACAACATGGAAAAATAACATTTAATTTCCAGATGTATTTTCTCAGAGACCATTGCACCACCACTGTGTCTCATTTAATCATGGATGGAGCAATGTATGGCGTTGCTGTAGACCTCTTAATAAAAAAGAATTGTGTTCCTAGATATTGACTTACCAATTGGGCCACCAACTTCCAGTCCAGGATGGTCCAGCAAGTCTCCCTCTCTGCTGATGAGATCCTGCCAGCGGTGTTTCAGTTGGTGTACTGTCCATTCCACGTCAAATATGCGGGAAATGTGGTGCTGGACCTTGGCCCACCTCTGCCGCCGTTCAGATGGGGAGTGGCCCTTGCTCATCCTACCCCCTGTGCTGATCATACAGATCAGGGTATGAAAAATGAGCCACACAAGGCCCCCAAACTGTCTGTGAGACAGGTTTTTGGATCTGCCAGACATGTTAAATGAAACTTATGAAAATGTAAATGAAACTTACAGTTAAATAAATGAAACTTATCGTAAGGAAAAGAAAATCTCACCCTTAGGACTAACTTCCACCTATCTACTCCAAATGGACACTCACACCCCAAGAAACAACAGACAGACTTTAAATTGACAATTCACAGACAAACAAATGTTAAAAGTACACAAAAAAAGAGTTAAAACACAGTGCAAGGTAAACAAAACTGGCACAGCACATCACAACAGCCTCCTCCACCAAACACACTCCTAGGAAGAGTAAGTGAAAGAGAAAGTAACTGTGTACTTCCTGGTATTCACCTTGGCTAAGTCATTGCATAATTTCCTGCATGAATGCGACACGTTTTTACGTTTTGCATCATATTTCAAACGATGCGTCTTGATTTCGACTCAATTGCCATTTACAGTTCACATCTGCATGCGTAACGTTTCTCTGTGTTGCATGGGTTTCAGCTTTGTTGCGTTAGGCTTCATGCGGTAACAGGCATAAAATGCGACACATTTATAAATTTGCGTCAATATTCACAAAGATGCTACCCGTTTTAAATTTTGTGTCATTTTTCTTGAAGATGCGACACGTTTTGTATGTTTGAGTGACACAACCCTGATTTAGGTATGTAGAGATGGAGATGCATGGTATTGTGCAAGTGATGCATCACAAAATGCACGTTTGATTTTTTTATCAACAAAATGCATGTTTTTTGCTGTGTTTTGGTTATTTCTGTTTCAGACCTTCATGTAAATCAAGGTATATGTGTCCACATTTATTAGGAAATTGAATTGTTGGGATGTTTGTGGTACTTTTACGGTCAACTTGCACAGCAGGTGTATAACGTTACATCACGCATCATCAGCACTACCTGCAGAACAATTCTTACCATGTCACAGCCAGGCACCCTCTGTGGCTTCACATATGCCTCTTCCACATCCCACCTCTCACGCAAAACTTTGCATGTTGGAGGGGAGGACATGGGTGTTGGTGTGGCTTTTGCATACAACACACATGTTCACTATTGCATTTCAACATTTAGGTGCAATGAGACATGCATCTCTGCATTCAACTGGTACACAACGCCTGCATTGATGTCACAAGCCACAATGAGGTGACATTTATTTTTGCGACACATACACTTTCACTCTTTCGATATGTGCTACATCACATATCACACTTTATAAGGGGTTCTCTGCCTAAATGTGTTGTTTTCCAGAATGAAGGTGCCTATTTCTCCAGCGATGCATGTCATCCACACCACCCAGCCATCTTTGCACCATGATGCAGGTGCGCTTCTGCCAACGAATGCCAGCAGTTTGTGCACATGCACAGAGTCCAACACAGAGAAGAACATGTGTTTGCGAAAATGTTAAATGTCTGTGCCTCATTAATTTAAGTTTAAAGATTTATATTTGATGAATATAAATAATTATAGCATAATACAGATAATACAGAAATAATATCATAAACAAGAAAAAGGTAATAAGACATCATATCAAAAAAGAGAAAAGTAGGAGGGGAAAGAAAAAGAGGGAGAGAGCGAGAAGAGTGAAAAAAGGAAAGGAGGAAAATATAATAATTGAATAAGCAGAACAGTATTACAATAAAATGTTCCTAATGCATTATAACAGCATATAACAATAGAATAGAGACATTTAAACAACAAAAGTTGCAACAGTCAGGGTGGTTTAAGAACTTCTTCAACAGAGGGTTCTGCAAAGACATCCTTTTAGCAGACACATTTAAAAAATTTGTAACAGGTAACCAAAACAAATCTCTTTTAATTGCAAGTGAGATGGGATATAAATAGGCTCTATCTAACCTACGATTATAGTAAATTCCGTACCACCATGCCTGAAACGAAACCGCAGAGGTATCTTTCCATGATTTTGTAATTTGTTGAAAGGCAACAGCAAGGAGTAAATCAATAATATGTCCCCCAGTAGTTTGTGACGACCAATCCTCAGAAATGCTTCAGAGAAAGATATGAGTGAAAGAAAATGGGATATGAGTATGAAAAATATTGATAATGTGTTGCCAGAAACAAGTCCAGAAAGTATGAATTAATAAACAAGTAAATAACATATGTTTGAGGTCCACAAATGTATTGGCACAAGACCAGCAAGTAGAAGGAATGCTAGGGTCAATCTGGTGAAGTTTAGCTGGGGTGAGAAGAAGTCTATTATAAACAAAAAATAGGGTCTGTGTTGTATTAGCTGCTCTAGAGGACTTCCGTATTTTAGCCCAGATTTTATTCCAAAGTGAAACAGAGAAGGAGTCACCTAGATCTGATTCCCAACTAAGTTCTACATCTAACTTATCTCGCGAGAGAGGGATGTTAGTTAAGAATTTATAAATTTGAGAGGCAGAGGGCGCATTACATAGAATTGAAGTTATGTTAGTGGATGAAGGGACAGGAGGAGGGCTAGAGAGTAAATCATTGTAAGAAGCTTGAGCTGTTGCAATGAAAGATGTGTATCTGTGCTGATATGATGAGGGGAAGGAAACACGAGATTTCATCACCGGGAAAGGGATACAAACACCATCTTCATTTAAGGCCTTGAGCCAACCGATCTTTCTAAAAAATAGATTTATTATTAATTTTGATATGTTTATTACACCAAAGTGGTGAATTAAAAAATTGTGAACGATCATCTTGTGAGGAGGAGAAGAGAGGTTGGAAACGTTTTCAAGCATTTTTAAGAATGGTAAAAGTTAAAGAGGGAGGAGTATGAGAGGGTGAGATAAATTCTTCAAAAGAAAAAGGGTGAAAAAGAGATTTTTGAACTTCCACCCATAAAGGGCAAGGTATAACTCCAGATTGATTATCAGATAGAAGAAAAGCAGATTGTTTAAGAAAGAAAGCAGAGTGGTAGGAGTGAAAATCTGGGAAATTAACGTCTCCCATATTCTTAGGCCGTTTAAGTTTAGAAAGGGACATTTTTGCTATTTTATTATGCCATAAGAATTTGGATAGAATAGCGTACAGTTTTTTGTAAAAAGATTTAGGAATATTGATTGGGATATTAGATAAATAAAACAAAATGACTGGAACTAACATCATCTTTATGGTATCCAATCGACCCCACCATGATAAATAAAGGGGGTGCCATTGCGAAGGGGATACAGATACTACTGATAATAACTCCTTCAAATTTAGATCAACAGTATCTTTAAAAGAAGTAGTGAACCATAAACCAAGGTGTTTAATCCTATTTGAATTCCAATGAAAAGATGAAGTAGAAAAATCAGCATGAAAACATAAACTACTTAAATAAAGGATTTCACATTTATCAGTGTTTAATTCATAACTGGAAACCAGGGCAAATTATCCACTTCTAACAAGAAAGCTGGTAAGGATAATTGTGCATTAGACATAAATATTAAAATGTCATCTGCATATACCGAAAGTTTTAAAAATTTGTCACTATATGGAAACCCTGTAATAGCTGTATTTAATCTGATTTTGATTAAGAAAGGTTCCAGAGCAAGAATAAATAACAATGGAGAAAGTGGGCAACCTTGTCGGACTCCTCTATGAAGCGGAAAGGAGGGGGATACAAGACCATTGGCTAAATAAAGGATTTAGAAGAGGAATATAATGGGGAAACATAATTGATGAATTTCAGACCAAAACCAAACCAGGCAAGCGTTTTTAAAGATAAAGGACCAACTGACTCTATCAAACACCTTCTCAGCATCTAAGGAAATTGCAGCAAATTACTTTTTATATGTTTTGGATGTATTTAATAGATTGAAAAACAGTCGGGTATTATCAAATAGATGACGTCCTTTAATAAAACCACATTGTTCCTTCCCGATCAACTGGGGTAATAAAGAATCTAAGCGAAGGGCAAGTATTTTTGCAAAAAGTTTAAAATCTAAATTGATCAAAGAGATGGGCCTATAATTCTTGCATAAAGTATGGTCTTTGTTTTCTTTAGGGAGGAGACATATTAAGGCTTCTTGAAAGGATCCTTCCGATTTCTGGATAGAGATGAAGTGTTGAAATAATGGAAAAAAGTTTAGGAAGAAGAATCTGGGAGAAATGAGAATAGAATTAATAATAATAATAATAATAAGCAACTTGTAGAGCGCTCGGCTACCTCCGACGGAGGTGTCCTGGCGCTAGTAGTGCTGATAGACCTGGGCATAGGGACAAGGAACAGAGTGTTTAGGGAAGAACAAAGAGCCATGTTTTTAACACTCTCCTGAACATAGATTCAGATTTGATCTTCCTTAGATGTTCCGGCATAGAGTTCTAGAGTGTGGTAGTTTTAACCGAAAAAGATCAGCAGAATTCAATTGTAAACCCATCAGGTCCTGGGGCTTTACCTTTTTTAATAGAATGAATGGCGGTCAAAATATCATTAGTTTGGATACCGTCTTCGAGGGAAGAAAAATCTACTTCAGGAGAAGAGGGAGGAGTGATAGAAGATAAGTAATGTAGAATATCTTCTTGGCGAGAGGGAGATTCAGGAGTATATAGAGAATTATAGAAGTTAGTACATTCTAAAAGGATATCTTCATTTTTATGAACCCGAGTGCCTCCTGAAGTTAAAATTGAATCAATTTTAGTTTGTTCTTTTTTAACCTTAAGATAATTTGCGAGAAAATTCCCAGCCTTTTTTGGGCACTATGATATTTAGCGCAGGATGTAAGCAGAAGTAGATTAGCAGCTTCTATTGAAAGTGTATTAAATGAAAATTTGGCTTTAAGAAGTGCATCCAGATCAGATTGGGATTTAGCAGAATGAAAGCTCTAATTGTTTAATATGCGAGTTGAGTGTTTGTAATTTTTTAGAAGAGGATTTATGTTTTTGAGCTGCAAAAGAAATAATGAAATCCCTAGAGGCAGGTTTGAAGGTGTCCCAAATTAATGATGGGGAAGTGTGTGGAGTTTCATTTTCTAGAAAAAATGTAGTTGAACAATGTTGAAAGGCCAGGGTAAAAGTGGGGTCTAGGAGAAGGGAGTTGTTGAATCTCCATCTTTTAGAACCAACCGTGGGAGGAAGCAAATCTAAATTGAGAGATACAGGAGCGTGATCTAAAAGCAAAATGGATCCTATATCGGAGTGTGAAATATGTTGTGTGAGGGCCTTAGATATAAACAAGTAATCTATGCGGGATTGAGATGAATGTACAGGAGAGAAAAAAGTATATTCTTGAAGGGTAGGGTCACACATTCTCCAGGCATCAACAAGGGAGCGTTGGGTAAAATTAGACAAGATTTGAGAGTGAATAGTAGAGGGGATAAATCTGGATTGTGAACGTCTGTCAAAAAAAGGATCAACAATCATATTACAATCCCCACCAACAATCAAATAATCGTCACTGTATGTCATTAGTTTGGATAGAATCTGGGGGCAAAAAAGTTTATCAGGATTAGTGGGTGCATATAAATTAAAAATAGTCAAAGGAATTTTGTTAACTAACAAGGAAACCGAAACCCACCTACCCTCAATGTCCGCATCTTGTGCAACAACTTGGATATCTAAACGTTTATGACAAAGAATAGCTACCCCATTACGTTTCCCGTAACCAGGGGAGGCAAAAACATGGCCTACCCACAGTCATTGAAGCTTGGCTATCTCTTTTTGAATTATGTGAATTTTCTGCAATAAAACAATATCACCTTTCAAGCCAGCAATATGTGAAAAAAACCC